>NC_136059.1:1090900525-1092100525 GCF_964261635.1 Lissotriton helveticus
AATATGGGAGTCACTCTGGGTACAGGATAAATTGGAACAAGTCCACACTCTATTGCCCTGGCGAGGCCTAAGAATAGTTTCTGACGGCTTTCAATACCTTGGTATTTTTATCACCCCACACAGGGCGCTGAGTAGGCTCTGTAACCTAGGGAAGGTCCTACAAAAATGTAAACAAATGCGGAGAGGTGGAGGGATCTCCCCCTCTCTTTGCTAAGAAAATCAGATATTTTTTAAATGATTACCTTGCCACAACTACTTTATGCTCTCTAAAACACGTACCATCCGCTCCCATGGACGGTGTTCACCGAACTGGAGGCCGATATCCGGTCTACTGTGGCAAAAGAGGTCACCCTAGAATGGCATTAATTATGCTACAGTGCATACCTACAATGGTGGGATCGCATTGCCGGATGTAGAGGCCTACTATTGGGCTGCACATTTAATTCCCATAAATGAATGGTTACACCAGGCAAGGGACCACCCTATATACAGGCTGGAAAGGGAATTGATGATACCGTACATGCAATTACACTACCTCTGTGGTGTCAAGGGAACTTCCCAATTATTACCGGCGAAACAAGTTACACTGGAGGTGTGGGATAGAGCATCAAGAGGGATAGTGGACACACCAGGTCACAAAGGCTATGCCACTTTGGGAAGGAGGGTGGTTTAAGGAACTGCATAAATAAAAGGGATTTGAAGGATGGGACCACTTGGGCATTTCTGTGATAGGTGACATCCGGGAGCAGGGTGAGTTTAAACCCATGCCCATAATTCGTCAGGAATATGGGATACACAGATCTCAATTTACTAAATATGCACAGACGCACCACGCATGGCAGACAGAGGGCATACTGTGCACGGACTTACCTGAATAAGCTCCACTAGCGGGGAGACTGCTACAAGAGGAGCTTATAGAAAAGGCGGTTTCTGTTACGTAAAAAACTATAAACAACAATATGCCAGACAACCTGGGTAGACTATGGGAGAGGTGGGAGCAGGACATGGGAACCCTGGAAGATGTTGACAGGGAAGCTGCCCTACTACACCCCAGAGAGGTAGCCATCAAAGCTAGATTACGCCTTATCCAATATAAAATCCTGCATAGAATAAACTATGACGGGGAGAAATTACACAAGATGGATAGGTCAGAGACATCATACTGTCTTACATGCAGGGACATTACGGGTGACTTTTACCACACGATATGGGCTTGCCCTACCATACAAGCCAAGTGGTGGCTATCGTTGGAGAACTGGGGAAGATTTTGGAGGTATTGTTACCGGTTGACTCTGGTTTTGTCCTCCTGGGGATCCTGAGTGAGGTTGATATTAATAGAGCCCAACTACTATTCACCTCATTGGGTATGGCTGTGGCCAAGCAAGATGCTTCTAGATGGTGGGGAGTGGAGGAGAGTCCCATGGCACAGGAATGGGGAAGGGGGATGGATCTCTATATAGCTGCTTAACATATTACATATATGAGCAGGGACTGCGCTAAAAAATTCTATAAAATTTGAGGTCCCAGGAGGAGTTACTTTGGGCTGGATCTTGGGACAACGCATACGAATCCCCACTGCTGATGATGCTGACAAGGTTGCACCTGGGGGTCTTCACTAGTCAGGAACACACAATGTTGCCCTTGTTTCTGGGCAGGGATATGGAGGCAGGTTCATGGAAAGCCAACAATACGTATTGATTCTAACGAAGTACACTGATGATGATTGGATGCTGTCATTGATGTTTTTGATATTTACAACATGCCAAAAAAACTAAAAAGATTTATAAAACAAAAAAGAATGTTGAAATAAATCCCAGCACTGGAAGAACCAATTCTCTATAAACAAAAATAGACTTTGATTACTATCTCCTGATCATAAGTGATTACAATTGAACACTATGGACATTTGCATGAATTATGTGATAACATGTTGCCCTCTCACAAAATAGTTTTCTAGCTTTGAAAGGAGTATTATATTTCAGCGAATGGGTTGAAGCATAAATCAGCTGAAAAATAGAAAGCAGTAGTAAGGAAGAGTTGGCGTAAGGCAAAGTCATGAAAGGGGCACCAAAGTGAGGAAGGGTGATGAGGAAATGCTGGATAGGAGGAGAGGGAGATGGAGCAAAAAAGGTATGGAATGGAGTAAGGAGAGGGAAAAGAGTTGGGTGAGATCAAAAATACAGAAGGAGGGGGAGTATAGGTAGAGAGATGCAGCCACGCTGAGAGAGGAAATAAATGAAAGAAATTAGAGGGAACAACAAAAGGATGTAAGCAGAAGGGAAACACATGAGGCAGCAGCAAGAACAGGCAGTACAGTGTAGACAGGTAACATGAGTTTTTAATTTTTTTTCTTCTGGAGAAGTCCTCCAAATGTATTTATTCGAATGGGAGTGAGCTCAAAAGGGAGGGCGCTGCTCTAAATATTGCCTTTATTCTCAGTATTCTGAGATCATAAATCTTTATTTTAAATGTGTCCATTATCATGGTCTCTTAAGTTTAGTAAGCTTCAGAGCTTTTGAGTGATGACCAGAGTGCATTCTGGGTACCAGCCAAAATTCTTGAGGAGGAAGTTCAGAAGCAACCGTCCGATTTCCTTGAATCCAAATATTGTCTCCATGACTCTCAATCTGGTTTTAGATCAGGCTACAGCACGGAGACAGCACTTCTGGAAGTTGCAGAAATAGTATGTGAAGCGGTAGACCAGGGCAGCTCTGCAATGCTCGTGCTGCTGGATCTCTCTGCTGCATTCAACATAGTGTCTCATCATATTATTTTTGAGAGACTTGAACACTTGGGGGTGAGGGGAACCACGTTGTCTTGTCTTGGTCCCAGTCGCTTTTAGTAAACCGCTCACAACAAGTATTTCTCCATCCCCAGAAACCCCTTGTGTGTGCTGTCCCCCAGGGCTTGGCTTTGAGCCCGCTGCTGTTCAATGTTTGTTTGACCCCCCTCCCAACCCTGGTCGAGAAATGGGAAGTGAGACTAGCTTCTACGGTGATGACACCCAGCTGGTGTTCTCTTTCAAAGAACACTTTGAGGCTCCTTCCGCCAACTTTATGACTGAATAACATCTCGGCCTGGATGACTGAGTATTGGTTACAATTAAACACTGAGAACACAAAGATCCTGTTCTTCAATCAATCATCGCCCCCTTGCTTGAGCTCCAGTAGCCCTCAGAGCTAAACCCTCCTCTGATCCCAGTAGATTGAGCCAGAAATTTGGGGTTTAATTTTGACAATGACCTCTCCTGTGAGGCCCAGATTCGACAGGTCTCCTTGTCTTGCTTCTGGAAGCTGAGAGCCCTACGGAGATTCCTTCACTTCCTTCCGATAGATTGCAGGAAGAGAGGGGTCCATGTATTGGTCACATCCCATTTAGATTATGCCAATATCCTGTATATTGGATTACCAGACTATCTGGTCCGCAGGCTGATTAGAATTCAAAATGCTGCGGCCAGACTTATTAGGAAAGGGTCGTTCCGCCACCACATTTCCCCTCACTTGCGGAGCTTCCATTGGCTGCCCGTCAATAAGAGCATCAAGTATAAGGCACTCATCCTTGCCTACACAGCCACTAGAGATCGGGGACTGGGGTACTTGAGACATAGACTCCAATACTACCATCAAGACGGGGTTCTGAGATCTAATCACCTAGAACTGCTCAGGATTCGTTCCTCATTTAAGGATAGAATAGGCGGGCGAGCCTTTTCGGTGAGAGCTGCGTCCTTCTGGAATTCAATGCCTCTCCATCTCCATATGATTGAGTCAGAACCGGCATTCAGAAAAGCGCTGAAAATCTGGCTCTTTAACCTCCCGTAGTTCTCCCCTTTCTCCTCACTGTGAACCGGCATTTTAGCGTTGGGACACCTCCATTCGCTTTATAAATCTCACTAATTATTATTATTATTGTTACTGCAGATGCAGGACTTTGAAGGTGACATAGGTAATTTGAATATTATTCTGGCTTCCTTGACAAGTCCTTGTAGATCCTTTTATGCAAGCAAGATGTGGTTTCATTTTCTGCTTCCATGAAGTAGTCCAGTGGTTGAATGAAGGACAGCTTTAATTGGAGCTAATAAGGATCCAGGAATAACAAACACAATGACATTGCTATAGTAAATACAGGATGACACCAGTGCCTGCACTATATTAAATAGGTCATTTGGATACAGAAAGGGTCTGAGTTTTTCAGGTAGTGAAAGAAAGCACTCAGATTCCTGTCTTTGTGTTCGATTAAAGAAGACGTGGCAGGATGAGGGTTGTGCAATCTCATTGTCTATGTTCTACTATAATAAATTGGACACTTGCTAGTAGTTAGAGTTAGTTGAGAGACAAACTAAACTCCTGAGGCGGAAGCCGGGAGATAGCGAAACCTGTGATTTTTTTTAAACTGTGTATTTGAACTGTATTTTTAACTCACTTGTTCCCCCTTCTGGGTACTTGCATGGTAAAACGTCCTAGGCTCTAGCAGTCCCGCGCAGCTGATTGTAAGAGCTGCAGCGGTACCATAACATTCTCGCCGTCGCCATTGTCCAGAGGCCACTGGCCACGCCCCCCCTCAAACAGGCCACTCCCCCCGCCTAACCTTTAAATCGCGCTGAATGCGAGCGCGCAGTAGAGACAAACTAAACTCCTGAGGCGGAAGCCGGGAGATAGCGAAACCTGTGATTTTTTGTTTTTAAACTGTGTATTTGAACTGTATTTGTAACTCACTTGTTCCTCCTTCTAGGCACTTGCATGGTAAAACTTCCTAGGCTCTAGCAGTTCCGCGTAGCTGATTGTAAGAGCTGCAGCGGTACCATAACATTCTCGCCGTCGCCATTGTCCAGAGGCCACTGGCCACGCCCCCCTCAAACAGGCCACGCCCCCCTTGCCTCCCCTCCTACAAATAATGTGCTTTCCCCGTACACGCAGCGGACGTGCGCAGCGGGCGCGCAGCGGGCGCGCCGAAGGCACGCCTAAGGCAAGCCCGTCTGCGCCCGTCCGCGCCCTTCCGGGTACAGGGGCCACACCCCCTGGTCAAATGGCACCTCCACGACTATGTTACGACGCTGATCAAATTTTCGCTCTTAATCCTAATTTGGACCATCCGACAGCCACTTTCAATCTGCTAGATCAATTCCCACAATGTTGCCCCCACTGCTCCTTCCATCTGGATAATCGACAACGATGCCGCAGTCTAGCCCACCGAGCAGTAACCCTTTCTCCTTCAAGCTACACTTTCCTTAGCTTGAATTGCCGTTCCCTGCCCAAACACAAACGTGAGATTTTTGATCTCCTCACGGATGAATCTCCCGACGCACTTTTTATTACAGAGACGTGGCTCCGTGATAGCTCCGGACCAGATATTGCAGAAGCTCTGCCAGCTCAATATGCGATTGTAAGGCACGATCGCCCCAAGAAAATGGGTGGCGGTGTTGCAATAATATTTAAAAATATCTATCAATGCCATCTGGATCCTGCTCCATTAAACGGCTGTGAGGCAGCGTTCTTTAAGATTGCTCTCCAACCTAAAATTACCCTTTCAGGCTTACTGGTGTATCGCCCGCCAGGTCTTAGCAACGCCTGGCTATCTCAACTTTCTGAAATTATAGCCCCGGCTGTATCTATATCCAGCAATTTTGTAGTCATCGGTGATCTGAATGTACATCTTGACGATCAGAATGACAATTTGGCCTCCAACCTTATTGCAGATCTTGCTTCTATGAATCTCAGCCTATCTAACAAGGGTTCCACTCATAAAGGCGGTCACCTTTTAGACCCACTCATCTGGTCTGACCACTTTCTAATTAAATTCACCGTCACAAATTATGTAAATACACCCACTCACAAACCAGATATCTTTTCACAGAAAAGGGACTGGAAAAAGTTCGATCCTGATGTTTTTAATGTAATTCTATCTGATCTTAAACCAGAGAACTTATTTACGTCTAATGATATGGATATGATGGCCAGTTCTGTAAACAATTGGCTCTCGGAAGCCTTAAATATCTATCTCCCCACTACTCGTAAGAAAGGGACTATTCACAAAGCACCTGCCCCCTGGTACAATGAGTCGCTTCGCTTGCACAAATCTAAGTGCAAGAAATTGGAACGTTTATGGAGGAAAGATTACTCTCTCTCATCTTGTGCCGCCTATAAAACTGAGCTGAAATGCTATCACAAGGCGTGCGCTACAACCAGAGCCATCCACGTCAATAAATCCATAAATGAAGCAATAAATAAATCAAAAACCCTATTTACTGTGGTGAAGGAGCTCGCTGGCTCTCAGACCACAGCTACACTTCCCCAACTATCCAATGCGAAATGCGATGAGCTTGCCCAGTATTTCACTTCTAAAATCACGATTATACATCAGGATATCCTTGCTCAAATCAAATTACCTGTTCCCCCCACCTCCCCTCAGATTAGGAACGTGCCCTCCAACTCTTCTGGGTCCCCTTTGCCACTATTGCTGTCGTGGCCTGATCTCTGCTCGGAAACTCTTTTGGAAACACTGAGCAAAGTTAAATCAGGTTCCCCGCTGGACCCACTGCCCGCCCCTATTCTCCGTTCTTTGAACTCCTCACATCTATCCACTATCTGTAAGATGCTAAACCATTCACTTGATACGGCCACTGTTCCTAGTTGTTGGAAACATGCCATGGTCACCCCGTTATTGAAGAAACCACAGGCTGATCCAAAAATATCCGCCAATTACCGTCCCATTTCTTTACTACCGGCATTCTCGAATGTTTTGGAACGACACATTCACTTCCATCTTTCAAAATTTGTGACAGACAATAATCTGTTACACCCTTCTCAATCGGGATTCCGCCCCGGTTTCTCTACAGAGACGACCCTGTTGGGCGTTACAGATAACTTGCGTCTGCTTTTGGATCGAGGAGAAACAGTTGCGCTGATCTTGCTCGATCTCAGCGCAGCTTTTGATACTGTGTCACACAGTATCCTTCTCAAATCTCTTGCTGCCCTTGGCATTGGCAACAAAGCATTGGACTGGCTTGCAGCTTTTTTGTCTGACCGCACCTTTCAAATTTTTTCTAAGTTATCATCCTCTAAGAGTCACTCCTCCCCCCATGGGGTACCCCAAGGGTCTCTCCTTAGCCCTCTGCTTTTTAATTTGTATGTTACACCTTTGGCTTATGTTGCACAATGTTCGGGACTAAATCTTTTTTCATATGCCGATGATTCACAAATTGTTTTTTCACTCTCCCAAACTGATCCCATGGCCCCCTCCCCTTTGCAAACAGGACTCAGCAAGATAGCTGAATGGATGAACAACAACCTACTCAAGTTAAACGGCGGGAAGACGGAGGTCCTGATTCTTGGTAACAAACCCGATCTCTGGAACCTGACTCATTGGCCTACTTCCATGGGTCCCCTTCCAACTCCATCTGAACTAGTGCGAAACTTGGGAGTAACTATCGACAGAGGTCTTACAATGAATGATCAGGTCAACAGAGTTACAGCCATCTGTTTTACCTTCCTACGATGGCTGCGTAAAATCTTCTGGATGATCCCTAAAAACACCCAGAGATCTGTCGTGAACGCCTTGGTGACCTCCAGATTGGATTACGGCAACGTGCTCTATCTGGGGTCTCCAAAGGCCGTCATACGTCGCCTTCAGCTAGTCCAAAATGCTGCAGCTCGGCTCCTCTGTGGCTGTCATAAACGTGATCACATCACAGAACGCTTGCGAGAGCTACACTGGCTTCGTGTGGAAAACCGGATCAAGTTTAAAGCGTTGTGCTTTATGCACAAGATCAAAGCCGGATCAGCACCCCTCTACCTTCAAGCCCTTATCAGCCCTTACCTTCCAGCTCGCTCTCTTCGTTCCTCATCTCACCATCTTTTTAATGTACCTAGGTTCAAACTTACCAGAATGGGCGGTAGCTCCTTTCGAACTTAGGTCCCAGACTGTGGAATTCACTTCCACTGGCCCTACGGATGGAAAATAGTCACACGCGATTTCGCAGAGCAGTGAAGACCTGGCTCTTTGACCTCTATTTCTTCTGTCTTATGTTGTTGATCTGTCTCCTAGCGCCGGGAAACCTTTACGGGTAGCTGTCGCGCTCAACAAAAAAAAAAAATTATAAAAAAAAAAAAATCCTGAATCTTTAGGAAAGGGCAAAGTCTAGGTTTGAGGAAACCAGGCGCTCTTTTCGCAAACGGTTAATATCATAATATCAGATCTTGCTAAATAGTTGGAACTTATTCTTGATGATGTGGACTTGGTCATCTTCCTAGAGGAAAGTTATTTATAAAGATTTGAGGACCTTGATTAATTATTCTTCAGCCAGTGGGATAATTGTCTCTAACAGGTGCTTTGGAGTGAAGCTAATGATGCTCTTGTTGGAGCATGTCTTATGTGCAGTCAGATTGACTGATTACAGTAATTGTGTTGCCAAAAAACTGAAGACATTCTTGGCATAAGGATTGTGTCTGAGTGCAAATCTTTTAAGCATTAAGATAAACAATCTGGAATAATTATGCGGGGTAAGTTTACTTTGAATATAATTTGATTGAGATGATAATTATTTTTAAGCATCTGTTTAGTGACCAATACAGATTTAGGTGAATTGTTGGCTCTCCATTGTTTGGTAAATATACGTACTTGCCTTTTTGAAAAAGTTCTCGAATCATGAGATTTTTAAAAATATATTTGTATTAATTTTACATATAAATCATAATGTTTCAAATAGTAGACATCAAAGTAAACTGAACTTTTGCCATTCACTGGGTACATAGGACAGCATACAAAACATATCAAGGACGACTCTAGGTGATGAGCTTTTTCATGATTGTGCTGAAGATTTAACACAGTCATGTTGTAACTGGAGAACAAATAATTCATTTTCCTGGATATTAACATGTCACATGGGATGTCTTCAAGTGCTTAAGCTATTTTACATTATTTGATTCATCTGACGGATCTCTTGGGGATAGATTAAACTGAAGAGTGTGTTGCAGGATGCACCTACTGAATGTGAATATCGGTGGGATAATGAAATGACCCAAACAATCTACTTTGATGGGATTGTAATAATTTACACTAATCTGGTCGAGGATAAATAGGTTCAAGATTTAACTTGGTCCACTGTTATCTAAGTAAGGAATTTTGGAGAATTGTTTCAAATTATATTAGGATAAAACTTTCTAGAGAACAATTGAGTGCACATTAAATGTGTTGCCTCTGTTGATATTAAAGTCTCACAGATAAAAACTGTAATTATTTAGCATTTGTTCCTCTGTTATACTGACCGTGAGGTCTGTTTTTTTGTCATCTGAGAGAGTATAGATAAAATGCAATTAAATAGTTAGGTTAATGGAGAAGGTTCATGACATTTAAAAGTTTGATGCATGTGAAATGAGGTGTACTTTTTTTGCAGGGCGGGTTGTTGCTATGTGTTAATTGCTATGTGTTAATACTACTCCACCTATAATGCTATTCTGTCTACTAGTTCTAATTATATCATCACCAGATAGGACCCAGGAAACCAGGATTGCTTGAAATTGGTGGCTTAGACATTACTGACTGAGTTGTAAAGAGACGTCTAGATTTAGGTCTCCAAATGTGTTAGCAATGACGCTATGATGAATACTGGCTGAGCTGCAAATATAAATACAGCCTCTCAGAATCTGGGAGGTCATCTTGCTGATAGGAAGGCAGACCGGGTCTCTGCCAATGAGTATGAATATACGTATGTTTTTGTCTTTGATCAGCTGTTGTGTGGCATGCTTGTGTTTATACAGGGAGAGAATGCGTTAGATATGTTTAGGCGAATCTTCAGTATTAAAGACGACTTCACAAGTGTATTTGGATACTCATAAAAAAAGCTCTTGAAGTAGGCCTTTCAAGGCTATAAGCAATTGATCACGATGCTTTGGACGAAGTTAGACATGATAAGCCAAATTCAGAGTATCAATAGTTAAAATAAAATTCATATTGCTTTACTTAACATCAGTTTGTTATATCACCTTTTCTTGTTTTAAGATGGACACACTTGGAAGCAGCTTCAGTATTATGTAGCAGGCTTTTCTATATATTCTCCGAGTCTTTATACCAGGTTTATTTATTTTATTATTTAGAAATACCAGTACTATGGAAAATTCTGGTATGCAGTTAATAAGGATGTTTATTAACAGCTTACAAACCACCAATAGTGTTTTCAATGCACAATTCCTTAGCAAACATTGTGAGATTAATTGCTGCGCTGCCTTAGGTAGATAGCACCTGTTTGTTAGTAACAGGTATTTGCAATCTAAGTGCAAAATGGAACTTGCAGGTTCGAGTCCTAGAAGAGGGGATTCAATGTTCTGAACTTTTGAAGTTGATAAACTGAGTACCACTAATATAAGAAAAACACTTGATATCTGCGGTACATGAAACAGCAGAATCTGTGGGAATAGCTACTTAAAAATACATTTACATAATTATTACTATCATCTTCAACCAGATCTTGGAGTCAATGGCACAGATTCTGCCATTACTTGTGAAGCATGTTTAATGAGACTGTACGATGATGTAAACACATTCTTCTCTTTGTATAAGTGTGTATTTGATATTCTGTCAATAACTGCTTTTTTATGTTACAACATACCTTCTTTATTTCCACAGTCCTGAGACCTTGTATTTCAGAAGCTGAAACAAAACAATGGATAAAATTCACTGTCAACAATTGCAATTTCTACATTTCCTCTGGTGTTCTACTTCGACAGAACCAAAGTTTTATGGCTACTAAAGGAGTAGAGGAACAATAGCCTGCAGGTAAGGGACAGGCAGGGAGTAATTTTGGGCAAAAGAGAATGTTGGCTTAATACATTATATTTGAGAAGTAGCTCTGCTCATCTCTAGCATAACTGAAACAATTACATCCAAGAATAGCAAGTACATTTGTAACGTTAAAGAAGAATGCTGTTTTAGAAAAAACAAAAAGTACCTCAACTGTGATTTTGTTTTTGAGTCAGTAGTAGAACGATGTACCAATACAAATAAAAAACACATAAACTCAGTTTCTTTTACTGCATGATCTCTTTGATCTCTAGATGGAACTGAGGGGGAACCAGTACAATAGTACTATGCAACATAATTAACACTGAAGAGAAACATACTTTAAATATCTGTTAGAAGGTGGTTCTGACACTATGGGCCGCCCGGATTTTTGAGCACCTAATTGTTGAGCTTTTACTGTGGGGGAGCCTCATAATCTGGGACTCACCCACAGTGAACTCATAATGAAGGAGACTGCATGGAGATTTTACTGGTGTCCGCCTGGCTTGACCAGGCCGCTGCGCAGCAGCTGGGGTATGGGACACGTGCTGGTTACATGCAGACACAGGTGTACATGCATGTGCACACGTGTAGGGGCTGCGCAGGGGAGATTCCTAGCGTGCGCAGTCCAGGAGCAGCTACAGAGGGAATGGCGTGACCAGCTTATGCAGAATTGGGTGGTGACATGGAATAGGCTTTATATCCTGGGAAGGACCATGCCAGGGAAAGTCAGTGTGTTTTTACTTCATTATTTCCCTATGGGGATGTGGGGCCCATGGCTAAAATGACTTCCACAAAGCCTACAGATTCCAGACACGCACGAATGTCCAGTGTAGCAGATGTGAAAATGAGTATTCTGCAAAGTCCAAAGTCATATTTGTACTGCTTTTGGGTCGTCCAGAAATGTCATATTTCTCTGAGTCCCTGGCTGGGGTCTGGCCATGGCAGGTTAGATTAATGACCTTTCTTCCCAGAGCAAGATCTTCCCTCCAAGGAGAAAAGATAGGTGGAGCTAAAGCCAATCCATCAACTGCTGTCGCTGGGTGCCAGGCACCAGTTTGCACCCAGGAGAGAAGGCAGTCAAGGGGGAAGGAGTTGGGTTTCAGAGGCCATGTGGCCAGAGACACTGGACGACTCCATTTTGAACTACCCAGAGGCTGGACAAGAAGGAGGGAGGGGGCAGGGAAGTGATGTGTCGCTGTGTGATAGGACACACAGAGACTTCCTGCCAGCCCCCTACTCAACTTTTAAAAAGTACTGGCACAGGAGAAGAAGCTCTCTGGGGTGTGGTCTGCGGAGGCGAAAGGTGCTGGAGCCTGGTGCAATGGGCAGTTGGAAGGAGGAAACCCCTGACTGCCCCCCAGGCCCCTAACAGCGCCAGAAGAAGAGCCCAGGATCGTGGAGCAGAAGAGAGGGCCTCTGCGCAGGGAGAAGAGAGGCGCAGGGAGCCCGTGAAAACCGCTCCCTGCAGAATGCACCCTCTTGGAGACCCGGAGGACGGAGGAGAGTGCTCCCAGTGGCTGGGGGACGCCACCAGGAGCGAGACGAAGCGAAAATGGGGCAAATCGGACTCCAGGGGGCCGAGATATGCCCCCGAGAAGGTAGGCGACCTTTGACCCCGCCTTGGACCGACGACGAAGCGCGTGGGGCTCCGCCGCCGGTCGCGATCATGCCCCCGGGGTGGGTCAGGTCCCGGGGGCTGCCCCCGCCAAGAAGTAAAGCCGGGGGGCGCCGTCGCCCCCCCCGTGAAGATGCCCCCACGGGGTGCCAGAAGCCCACCCTGGCCCCCGCCGAAACCTGCGCCGGGGAGCGCCGTCGCGCTCCCCCTGAAGCGGTGCGGGAAGAGGGACCCGGGAGCCCAACTCCGGGCCCCGTGTGGGGAGGCGGGAGGCGCCGTCGCGCCCCCCCACAAAGAAGAGGAGAGGAGGGGCCCGGGACCCCATCCCCGGGCCCCGAGGCACCTGGGTGAGGGGGAGCGCCGTCGCGCCCCCCCGTGCGAGTCCGGGGGCCCGGGACCCCATCCCCGGGCCCCGATGTCAGAAGGAAGGAGGGGGGAGTGCTGCATCACTCCCCCGAGGCCAGCGGGAGCCGCGCTGGTCTTCGTGTCTGCCGCCGGAGCGGGCAGACGGGAACAGAAGGGATCGGCCGGCTCCCGCGGCAGCACGGAAGAGTGCTGGCCGCGTGGGGAGCCGGCGGGGGCAGCTGGGGGTGGGCTCCCCAGGCTGCCCTCCAACAAAGGAGAATCGCGGGGGTCCCGGGGGACCGGGCCCCCAGGAAAGACCATCGGTGGTGCGAGGGGCCCGGGTGGGACCGGGCCCCAGAAAAGAAGAGGAGCCGCCGGGGGTGGGCTCCCCAAGTCGTAGGTGCATCCCTGGGGGTCCGGGTGGGACCGGGCCCCCCCAATGAGGCCAGGAAAAGCGGCGAAGCGCCAGCGCGGCTCTCCCCGGAGCAGCGGGAGAGCCGCTCATCTAATATGCGGCCCAGCCCATAATGCCTTGCAGGCCAGGACCGGCCTGCAAGGGCTAACAGCGTGTTCTTTGCCTGTGGGGGCCCCAGGAGGGCAGGGTCTCCCCTACACAAGTGTAAAGGTGCCGGGGGAGCTGCAGGAGCTACACAGTCTCCCCCAGCGCAAAGATGACGAGTCACCCTAGGTGTCCTGGGGATTTGAGAAGAATAACCCCTCCAGGGCTCAACTGGCAGTTAACACTCTCTGGGCTGGAACTTATGTTCTTCAGCTGAGGGTGTTTTGACAATTGTATCAAGGAGTGGAGAGCTGAGATGGAGGATGTCTAGAAAGGCGTCCCCTGGAGGTGAAGAGGTGTAATTGCACTGAACTGCGATTATTAATGGTTATTTCTTGTAGAGGGACTGACTTTCACCTGGTTAATGTGAGGTGCTGGTGCAAGGTGATGCCTTATGAAAAATAGATTTGAGTGGCTAGACATTCCTGCTAGGGTGTCTGACTGTAGATACTTAAACCTGTGATTTTATCTGTGATGCCTTTAGGGGCTGTAATTGCAATGCATTCTAATGATTTCCAAATGTGCTGGTACTGTCATTCTAAAGTGTGCCTAAACATGTATTCTTGCTGCTGCGCTTAGGTGAAGACCCCAGACTGTTAGCCCTTAAGATGAAGAGGTGAATACTGTATGGTGGTAGGAGATGCTCAGTCAGGGTCATGTGTCACTAAGGCAGGTGTAGCCTGTTTAATGCTTGTGGAGGTAATGGGGGGGGGGTCGCCATTGGGATGGCGCCAGTGCGCAGGGCCCTCGCTCCAGGTTAAGACCAATTCACTGCATTGGGGGCAAGATGATGTGCATACATGGGAGTGGTGGTACTAGACCCCACCCCCCCTGCGGGAGGGGTGGAGATGTTAGGCAATGTCACAAAGTAATTCCATCAGCTTATGTATATTTGTAAATTGGTGCATAGTATTGAGTGGTGTGTGTGTTTAATAAATGTACTCTTACTTTTATAAAGCAAAGTACAGACTGGACAATCAATTATTGAGTATTATTTTTGCGCACCTGCAAATGGCGATTACTAGCCCACACCACCTCCCTTGAGTAAGCCTCAGACTGCTCTGCAACGCTACCCTCTGAGAGTCAGGCGCTGCCCTAGGGTGTTTGGTTCCCAGTGAAGGACAAATGCGTCATGTTATTTGTGCAGGCCTCACAGATACTGCCTCGTTTTCCAACAATATCAAATCAAATTTCAATAGCCATGATTTACATAGCGAAGTTGTTAAAAGCAATGTCCACTTTAAAAAGCCAAGTATGTCATTTTGCTTAACCAAGAGAAATGATAAAAAAATGTTTATGCTGAAGACAGAACAATTATTTGATTGCGTTCATATATAATGTAACATGAACCTTATTAATGCATGCCAATCATTACAAGAACAGAACTGTAAAGATACTTATTGTCAATCGAGGTGTTTTGTCACAGACTATACCTTCTGTTTCTGAAAACATTAACATTATAGATTTAAACATGATCCCCCACCATCACTGAACTTGATTGCTAGTTCATTTGTCATTGGTACCTAAGCTCTAAACCTCCACCTTAGCTAATAATATTTGGAACTCTGTTCTAAATTTTCTGTGTGTTCTAACTGTATTGTATAGAGCAGTATATAATTTCTATTTGTGAAAGACTTCATGAATTTGTTTTGCTATATTTCACTGTCACGATGAATGTCTGAAGGTCAGGTGATCTGCTTCTCCAATAAGTAGGCATTTTAATTTCCTTTAATGACAAACAACTCTAAATGATCAGATCAATAAACATGTTTGCCACAGGCAGGGAAGATTGCAATCAAAAATCAGATCATCCAATTGTCTACTCTGCAAATCTGAAAACAGATTAATTCTATGAACTACAATACTGGTAAATTCACAAAAAAACACAAAATAAATCTTACAGGACTGTGTTTTGGGTTCAATTTCCGACATATCAGGCATGCTGGATGTAGTAGCAGGAAAAGTGAAAGATGTCAGGCTTCCGCTTTCTTCACTGGCCTGCAAGGAATAAGGATATGAATTATGTTAAGAAGCCTACAAATTAATATTTAAATTATACAAGTTACACGTTGTTTACACCTTTTGCTATGCAGTGTAATTAAAAACTGCTATGAACAAAGTTGTCAATATTTCTAGTTGTTGTTAATAACTGCATTTTTACTTTTGTGTTAGAAAAAGTTGTATGCTTTTATATAAAATAGATCTTTAGAAAAAGCAATTAACAATTACAATTTAATTCATTTACTGTTGATTTAACTCCTTGGGTGCGTATGACGGCTGGGGCCGTCTGACGTACCAGTGCTCTTGTGCGTAGGACGGCCCGTGGCCGTCCTCGCACATGGCACAGGGAATCCCTCTGGTGCGGGCACCAGAGGGATTCCCTTTACCCCCCAATAGCCTCAGGAGCTGAGGAAGAGCTTCCCCAGCTCCCGATGACCCACCTGGTTTCCGTGAAATGACGTCATTTCAGTGAAACCGAAACAGAAATGAGCCAAGAGGCTTATTTCAGTTTCGCTTTCTACGTGCTCAGACCCCTGAGCACGTGGAAAGGCCTAAGAAATGTAAATCTTTCTGCCTCCCCAGGGGCAGATGGGGGAAGTAGGCCCCAATCTGCCCCACATGGGGGCAGAAAGCCCACTAGAAACCAGGGATTGTTTTTATTGATGTAGGGGTGGGGGCTGCTCAAGATGGACAGGCCAATGCCCCTCCCCCCCCAAAAAAATACAACAGTCTTCATGCTCCCCCCAGGGGCAGATGGGGGCCTTAGCCCCTAATCTGCCCCCAGGGGTGCAGAAAGCCCAATAGGCACCAGGGATTTTTGTTTTTATGATGTAGGTGTGGGGGCTGCCCAGAATGGGCATGATAATGCCCCCACCCCAATTACCACAGACTTTTTGCAACCCTGGGAGGCATATTGGGGCAATAGCTCCTTATATGTCCCCCCATGGGGGGGCAAAAAGCCTACTAGGCCTCAGGAAACATTTTTAATTTTTTTAATTCAGAGGTGAGGTCAGCCCAAAAGGGGCATGCCAATTCCCACATCTCTCCCAAAAAATGCCACAGTCTTTCTGCCCCCCCCCCCCTGGGGGGTGGATGGGGGCAGTGGCCTCATATCTGCCACTTTGGGGGCAGAAAGCCGACTAGGCACCATCGATTACACTGGCTTTTTTCATGCTTGGGGTTGCCCAGAATGGGCATACCAATGCCCCCACCCCCCAAAAAAATAGCCACAGTCTTTCTGCCCACCCCCGTTAGGGGCATATCGGGGCAAACCCCCTAGCTTCCCCCTCCAGGGCGGCAGAAAGCCCACTAGGCACAGACTTGTATTTAGCAATGTGCCTATCTGTGGATTTTGGGCTCTAGCGCAGCCGGCACTTAGGGAAACCTAGAAAACCTTTACATTTTTGAAAACTAGATGTGAGAAGTTGGCCTGGCATATGCTGTCCACAATGGCAATCTGCTGCAAAGTGCTGCTGGCGACCAAGTCGAAAGTGTCCGGGTGGATCCATCACTCGTGAAACAAATTTCATTGCGTGCACTGCATCGCCAAATGCGATACTGTACGCGCAACAAAATTTGTTTTATTTTCATGTTTACTTACCTGTAATCAGCCCTAATCCATTGTTTACTACCACCCACCCTGCCTCTCCCCACGTCACCGCCCGTCAGCACTCCCACAACCAACTGCTACTGCCTCTGGGATACCTAAGCCCTTGGTACCTAAGGTACCATATACTGGGCGCTCACAAGGGTAACCCAGTAACCAATTTGGAGTGTACCTAAAGTCATGCAATCATTTTAGAGAGGAAGCAGCTAGGCGGGGGTCCTGATTGGCGGGGGTCCTGATTAGCAGGGCCAACGCCAGGCTAAAGTCGAGAAACAGTGAAACACCAGCAAAAAGTGGGGGTAACCATAGTAAGCAGATCCTACTCTCCTACACTAGACACCCATGGGGAATACAGGATGGGGTGAGATGTATGCCTCTCACCAGGTTCTGCTACCCAGAATCCCTAGCAAACCCCAAACTTAGTTAAAAAAACACATTTTCCTCATATTTCTGTGATGGAAAGTTCTGGTATCTGTGTGGATCCACAAAATTCCACACACCCCGCATTCCCCAAAGTCTTCTGAGAAAAATGGTACCTCACTTGTGTGGGTAGGCCTTGTGCCCACAACAGGAAACGGCCCAAAATGCAACTTGGACACACCACATTTTCACAGTGAAAACTGACCTTTTTTTTGCAAAGTGCCTAGCTGTATATTTTGAACTCTAGCTCTGCCGGCACCTAGGGAAACCTAGCAAACCTATACATTTTTGAAAACTAGACACCCAGGGGAAACCAGGATGAGGTGACTTGTCTGGCTCTCACCAGGTTCTGTTACCCAGAATCCCTTGCAAACCTAAACATTTGTCAAACAAAACAAATTTTCCTCACCTTTCTGTGGTGGAAAGTTCTGCAATATGTGCGGATCCACAAAATTCCACCCATCCCCCATTCCCCAAAGTCTTTCGATAAAAATGGTACCTCACTTGTGTGGTAGGCCTTGTGCCCATGTCAGGAAACGGCCCAAAATGCAACGTGGACATACCACATTTTCTCAGTGAAAACTGACCTTTTTTTTGCAAAGTGCCTAGCTGTAGATTATGAATCCTAGCTCTCCCG
Source organism: Lissotriton helveticus (assembly GCF_964261635.1). Lineage (NCBI taxonomy): Eukaryota > Metazoa > Chordata > Amphibia > Caudata > Salamandridae > Lissotriton > Lissotriton helveticus. Next base: position 1,090,918,482 of record NC_136059.1, read on the forward strand.
GCACCTAGGGAAATCCAGCAAATCTATATATTTTTGTTAACTAGACAACAAGGGGAATCCAGGATGAGGTGACTTGTCTGGCTCTCACCAGGTTCTGTTACCCAGAATCCGTTGCAAACCTAATTTTTGTGGTGGAAAGTTCTGGAATCTGCGTGGATCCACAAAATTCCACCTATCCCACATTCCCCAAAGTCTTCCGAGGAAAATGGTACCTCACTTGTGTGGGTAGGCCTAGTGCCCGCGACACAAAACACAACGTGGACACAGCACATTTTCACAGTGTAAAATGACTCTTTTTTTGCAAAGTGCCTAGCTGTAGGTTTTGAACCCTAGCTCTGCCGGCACCGAGGCAAACGTCGCAAACCTATATATTTTTGATAACTAGACACCCAGGGGAACTCAGGATGGGGTAACTTGTCTGGCTCTCACCGGGTTCTGTTACCCAGAATCCCTTGCAAACCTCAAAATTTGTTAAAAAAAAACCATTTTCCTCATTTTTCTTTGGAGGAAAGTTCTGGAATGTGCGTGGATCCACAAAATTCCACCCACTCCGTATTCCCCGAGAAATATGGTACCTCACTTGTGTGGGAAGGTCTAGTACCCGCAACAGGAAATGGACCAAAAAGCAACATGGACACACCACACTTTCACAGTGGCCTTGTGCCCGCAACAGGAAACGGCCCAGAATTCAACTTGGACACACCACATTTTCACAGTGAAAACTGACCCTTGTTTTGCAAAGTTCCTAGCTGTATATTTTTAACCCTAGTTCTGCCGGCACCTAGGGAAACCTAGCAAACCTATACATTTTTGAAAACTAGACACCCAAGGGAAACCAGGATGGGGTGACTTGTCTGGCTCTCACCAGGTTCTGTTACCCAGAATCCCCTGCAAACCTCAAATTTAGCTGAAAAAAATACTTTTTTCTCAAATTTCTGTGTGGGAAAGTTCTGGAATCTGCGTGGATCCACAAATTTCCTGCCACCGAGCAAACCCTCAGGTCTCCCGATAAAAATGGTACCTCACTCGCGAGGGTGGGTCAAGTACCCACGACAGGCAAGAGCCCAAAACCTATTGAGGCAACATCAAAATTACTTGGTTTTGCAAAGGGGGTCCCATGAGTTTTTGGCCCCGGGCTCGGCGGCCATCTAGGGAAACCTACCAAACCCACACATTTCTGAAAACTAGATTCCGGGGGAGTCCAGTAAGGTATGGCTTGCATGGGTCCCCCAACATTTCCCTACCCAGAATCCCCTGCAAACCTCAAAGTTAGCTGAAAAAACATATTTTCCATATATTCTTGTGTGGAATCACCGTGCCGGCACAAATGTCTTACCCCAAAGTGTTCTCCTTAGTGTCCCGAGTAAAATGATACCTCACTTGTGTGGGTGACTAATGCAGAATTGGAAAAAAACGTATTTTTTAGAAAGTGGAGCTCTTAGAATTCTCGGTGCTATACTCTTAATCCCTATGTTTTGGACTCTTCCCAGTCACAGGCCCTTTCCCCACCCACACAAGTGAGGTATCCTTTTACTCTGGAGACTGAGGGGGGCGCTGTGGGGTACAACCTTTGTGCCGGCACGGTGATTCCACTCAAAAATATGTGGACATTTTGTTTTTTTCAGCTAAATTTGAGGTTTGTAGGGCATTCTGGGCAGGAATACATTGGGGATCCACACAAGCCACAACTCGCTGGACTCCCCTGAGATTCTAGTTTTCAGAAATGTGTGGGTTTGGTAGTTTCCCAAGATGGCCGCCAAGCCCGGTGCCAAAAACCCAGGTGACCACCCTTGCAAAACTAGGTTGTTTTGCGATAGGTGATTTTGGATGTCTCCTCAATATGTTTTGGGACCTTGCTTGTCGCGGGTACGTGGCCCACCCATGCGAGTGAGGTATCATTTTTATCAGGAGACCTGGGGGAAGGCTGGGTGGTAGTAAATTTGTGGAACCACATAGATTCCATAACTTTCCCACACAGAAATTTGAGAAAAAAGCGATTTTTTTCAGCTAAATTGGAGGTTTGCAGGGCATTCTGGGTAGGAAAACGTTGGGGGATCCACACAAGCCATACTCTACCTCGCTGGACTCAGAAATCTGTGGGTATGTTTCCAAAGATGGTCTCACGATAAAAATGGTACCTCACTCAAGTGGGTGGGTCAAGTACCCCCAACAGGCAAGGGCACAAAACGTATTGGAGAGACATCAAAATTACCTGTCACAAAACAACCTGGTTTTTCAAGAGGAGTCACCTGGGTTTTTGGCCCCAGGCTCGGCGGCCATCTTGGGAAACCTACCAAACCTAGACATTTCTGAAAACTAGACACCTAAGGGAGTCCAGCGAGGTATGGCTTGTCGGTCCCCCAACATTTTCCTACCCTAGTATTGATGAGGCAGTCTCTAGAAAAAGTGGAGGGTTCATTCATTTTTTTAAATTTCTTTTGTATTGTGGAGTACTCTAGTATAAACCAACAATTGTTTTACATTACAAGAGTCTCACTCATCGTATAAATTTGGCATTTATTCAAATAAATCTTGTCCAAAATATTTAGAAACATACATTTTAAACCCCAACCTTTTGGCACTTAAAACTACAATTTTACCCATAAAGTTATACTAAAAAACAGAAAGGTAGGTTGATTGGACTTAATAAAACGATTATTTTATAAACAAATGGAAAGACAAAAGAAAAAAGTTATTGTCATACAATTAGTTTTAAGTTACTGAGTTTTCACTCTAATGTCAGGTTCCATAGTGAGTTAACTGCAGAGCATTTTGATTGCCTTAAAAGAGAGCATTATTACACTGCTACATACCTGGCTACTTTGGGATGTCCTCCTCTCGGAATGGAATGGGCCTGCTTTTATTCTCCCAACTTCTAGTCGTACTGTACCTAATGAACACTGAAGAACAGATCATAGGTTATACAGGCATCCCTAATCTTTACAGCACATTATTGTACAGCAGAAATGAAAGGCGATGACACCCACCAGTAATGAAAACTGCTCCAAGCATTCCATAGGTGCAATAAACATTTTGATAGGAAGGAAAAGATAATGGCTGACATTTTAAGAATCTCTACGGCAAAGTCAATATGTGGCTTGTTGTCAATTAGTACTTTTCTTTGTTTGTTAAACACTGTGTGAGAAAGTGCCTCTTTTCATGGTTAGACCCCCACTTTTTGCCTGCTTTTGATGTGGTTTCAAATGTAGTGCACAGAGTCCAACCAGATCCCCTGTGCCAATGCTCCTTCCCCAAAAACAAATTCCTAATTGGCACTTCTGCCCTCTGTAAGTCCCTTGTAAATGGTACTCTGAGTACCTAGGGCATGGTACCCCCATACTGGGACTATGCCATTGCATCATGCCTCCTCGCCCAGGATGGGCCAGTGCTCGAAGAGGGGAGCTTCAAAGACTTACTGCCTTTGCAATGCAACTCCTAGCCTCTTCTGCTAGCAGCAGATGGCAGTCCCTGGTGTACACCCACACCTTGCTGCTCTCTTTCCACTAGCAGGATGAAATGATATACTATGAAATAGGAGGCAGGTGGAGAATGCTCTCACTCACCTCAGGTACTGTGCCATCATCACTCCAGTGATTCCCAAGAATGTAGGTGACTTTTACTTCCTTGCCCCCACCAGTGCACTTTAATTTATCACAGTCTTATCTTTCTCCACAATTCTCTTAATCAGAACACCTTACCATCCTCACAACTTATCTGTACTACCTGGCCATACCAATCTCACAAGCAGGAGATTTCTAAAGCCTATGAATCCCTAGTCACAACTATTCCTACTGCCATTTTAATTCAAGATCTAGCTCCAAAATGACATATTTGCTCCCTGGATCGTCTCTCTCCTATTCATCACTGTCCTGTAATACAGCGCAGTAGCCCCTCAAGCAGAACACATAAAACACATCCACTCCTCAAACTCTACCAAACAAAAAGATGTGATTGGGATCATCTTCAATAAATGTATCTTCACCAGCAGTGACTACATATTCAAATTCCCTCATATTCAACTGAAGAGCACAACAGATAAAGCCCTATGCTACACCGTCCCAGGCCAAGTCTGAGTGCTTTGTCTTGCACAACCCATCAGAACTTGTAGGATTTGGCACTGCACTGGAACACTGCACTTTAGCACTGCTGGAAAATGGAAAGTGTCAACCTGGTCATCTCTAGTCTCCACTTGATAAGCCTGTAAATATGTAAAGAGGAGTTGGCTTCAGTCACAGCAACCAAATTCATGAAGTTACCGCATGTGGTCAACAATTAACTGTAGAAGCCAATCTGCACACAAAACTGCCACAAAGATAAGCAAGGGAAGAACAGCATAGTTGAAAGGATTTGCACAAACACCTGTAAGGTTTTAAGGTCACTAAGAAGTATTCATAACATTTTGTACTACCCAGGTCTAGTCTAGTAGGTCTTGGAAGTCTTTCAAGAGCTTAAATTCATGCCCTGTGGTGTGTGCTTCACAACCTGAGGTTTTGGTGGAGAGGTCACCATGTCTCGAGTCAGAAGCCTTAGCAGCTCCATGAAAATTCCCTTCTTTACTACTGAAACCACAACAGCAGTTCCACCCTAACAGGTGTCCATAGTGGATGAACCACAGTGAGTACTAGTTGGGCTCACAAGAGGTGAATGCTGACTATGCTTGGCACTTCCTCAGAGCACAGAATAAAGACCGAGTGTGTTCAAGCCAAATTACATTTTTCAAGATCTCATATTGTTTATCACTTGTGCTAGTAATGTCAAGAAACTGTGACAGCATTACATTTGAGTTACAGCTGAGCAATCAAGCAGTGGTGGTTCCTCTGTGAGGGCGTTTGGGCATCGCCCCCCTCATTATTTTTCCCCAGGCAGCTGTGAGCAGCGCTTTGAATAAAACTAAACATATGTGTCATAAATATTATTAATACCTTTGATAAGTGTAAGTAAACACTCACTTATTACTCAGCCCGCCCACTGCAGTCAACACACAGTCTCAGCAGCGGGCGATCATGTGTGTGTGACGCACGTCATTACATCCCTAGGCTTCCCGGCTTAGGGAGGTGGGGCTAGGAGCCGTCAGTCAGAATGCAGTGTAAACAACTGCGCATGTCCGCTGGTCGGTGCGTTTCCTGACCAGCCCGACATGCACAGTTTTCAGTACTCTGGCATCTAGAATGAAGGAGCCGGGGGGAGGGTTGTCAAAGCCGCATCCGCCGGTCTCCTGATGAGCGGAGAGTTGTCCTGCCCAGGTTATACAGTACAACCCGTCACTGCCTTTAATTTCATTTTAAAGAGACTAGTTTTTCAGTTTTATTATGGCGTAAAGTTGGAGTGTTTTATATGAGCACCAGTTACCATGGCTTATTATATGTCCTGGTAACTGGTGCTCAAGTAAAACACTCCCAGTTTGCGCTATATAAACCTGAAAAACGAGTCTCTGAAGTTACATCAAAGGCAGTGACCGGCTGTACTATTGCAGTCTTAAGGTTATGGACATATCTGGATCACAGGACGTTGAGCCGACTTGAGGCTCGAACCTGCTTTCTCAGCTCTAAAGTCAGTAGCTCTAGCCTTGCAACACAACCTCGCCCACAAGAATGGAAGCATTTGCAATATATCATATTAAATCAATCATAGTAGTTGTTTATTTATCTTATGCAATTTATAGCCATTGACAAAGCCAATAGCCCTGGCTTGGTGTATGTAGGTGTAATGTTACTTGTGTTATATATCTGGTCGAATGGACAAAAGCAGCAAAATATCAGTGGGGCACACACTATGCTAAGCACAGATTTTTAACTTAACTGTCTTAAGCCACACCCTTTATTACAGCAGCCATGCCCCCTATGCTCTCATACCCATTGTTTTTTCATCCCACTTAAAGCCCTGTGTGTCACTGAAAGAAAATGAAAGTGGGCACTCTCAGGGAGGAAAAGAAGGGAACCATGAAGGTGCCCAAGAGGTTGAATGCTCATGCTGGCGCCAGTGCAGTAGTCCGGCAGTCCAGTCCCCATGATGCGGCCAACCCTCAGATCTTGTAGTTACTACTTCTAGATTGAAGAACGCATTTGTTAACCAGACACAGGGGGACTGGGAATGTTTTTGAGGTGTGCAATTCACAGCAGCATGGTTTCACAACTCAAGCATCAGCTTTAGACAGGAATGGTGTTCTCAAAGGGAGAACAATTAAGCTTGGCTTTTGATGCAATTCAAAAGACTCATACCAGAAGTGAGCTCTGCACCATTATCATGTATCCATTTGTCATCTTATTCTCACAGGCACCTATGAGGGAGGATCTCAACAATAATTTACAATAGTCACCATTGTGTTGCAATTAGTAAAACGGATAAAAAGTTCTCAAAACTATATTTACAAAGCAATTGCATTTTCAAATAAAAAAACAAAATTTTCAACATGTAAGTTTCGGGGACAGAAAACCAGGACCGCAATATGGCCTAATAAAATAAGAACATTTTGGGTTTATGTGTTGGTGTTGACGTTCGCAGCTATCAAAGACAGACATGCTGATTTTGTCTACAAAAAGTGAATACGTTAATCCTGACATTTCTTCTTGAATGCTTTTAGTTTGACCTGCATTCTGCTAGTTATGACCTGCTTAGTTGTTTGTGAATAAAAAAATCTGTGAGGTACTCATTGTTATCTTGAAGTCCGTTATGACGCTGTGTGGTTATACTGAATAAGCAGCTGCCTATGTTATTATATGACATCTCTTTATTACTATAACTGCACTTTTGCATAATTGCTTTATTAACCTTCTTGCCTTCTCAAATTGCATTGAAAATGCACCATTTTCCCACTCTTTTTCCAACATTTTCTCTGGGGAAGAACCCCCCCAAAACCCTCTAGGTCGTTCGGACTCGTTCGCTACGCTCGCTCGCTGTGGTGCACTCCAACACAAATTTTACGCCTCACTGCATTCAAATTTCACCAGCCGCCACTGCAATCAAGTCTTTGCTACACATAAGAGACTTGAATAAGGGGTCCATTTGCATGACAGATAAGTGACTGCATATCACAGAAGACACCCTAAGAAAGAACTTGTTTACAGAAAAAAAGAACTTGAATGTAGAGGTGAAGCAACAAAACCAGTATCTCAATGTTGACAGTTTATAGTTGTACAGGAAACGAGGACAATGATGTTTGTATTCTTAATATTCAATAATCATCAGATCACCAAGAAAACCAGTTGTCAAATGTCCTGATTAAAAACTCTTTCCTAGGATAGCCCCCCCTTACCTTAACACACTCCTCCTGAATCAAGCTCTCCAAAACTTCAGCTCACTTCCAGATTGAACACAGAAAAAAAGCTTATCACAGAGTAACATCTACGCCATAACAATTTGTGAAGTACTACTCTTTCAAGGTCTTCATTTGGATAGGATGTAGAGTTACTAGCAAGAAACGCAAGTTGTCTTGATTTTCCATTCGAAATCCACAAGTCTTAGCGGTTCTTTAGACCACTGGATGTTAATTTGAGAGATCATTTAGAGGCGATGGCCTACGTGAATCACCGTTGATTTCCGCCTGTGCTGAATGCACTTGCATTTTTCTATATTTTATTTTCAATCTCGTTCTCAAGTACAGATTGTTTATATTCCTCCTCATGCACAAATGTACCTATATCTGACAAATGTTTCAAATCCTCATTTGATAACATTAATTTCCTCAGCTGTATCATTTTCTATTTCATCTCTCTGTCTCTTTATCCCATCTTTGTAGGAACGTAAAACCTGATCAAAATATTCCTTCTTTTGGAATAGGGACTTTATTTTGGCCTTGAGGAGTTTCTTAAGCCCGTTGCCATCAAATATTTTTTTAAAGAATGGTTGACATTTGTGTGTGATGTTGAATTCTTCAGTTCCTGAGTGAAATGCTCAGTTTTGTCTTAAGTTACAGATACAACAATACCTTACAGTTTCTTTTATAAAGCGTTTCTTTTCTTTTTGCCCAGTGTTTAAATTAAGGTTGAGTGGTTTTGGCATTGCACTAGCTGAAAGATGAGTTATTTGGATGACGTTCGTTTTTAAATATAGTGTTTGCTTCATAACGTTCTGATTATTATTTGCTTTTGATAAGACCACATTTTAATGTTGGGGGTGTTTTCGGAGCTTGATAAATTTTTATGATATTAAGTAACCTTAAACTATTCATGTATTCATTGTTTCATGCTCAATTATGTCACGTCAAGCTTATTCATCCTTCGAAGTCTAGTGTCAGATTCTTAACCTTATGTTAGAGATGTCTCTCTCCTGCATCCTGAAAGGCATGGCAAATAAAATAAAAAAACGCATACATCACATTACTGAACTAGGTTTGCCGGTAGTAGTGCTGTAGACCTAAATGCTGTGAACACTCCTGCCATCTAGCGTTAGGTGCAGCACAACCTATTATTTATTTGAGCAATGCTTTACGTTTCTAAGCTAAACGTTATAACCTTCCACGCCCAAATTGCACAGTGTACCACAGCACAGCCTCAACCTTTTTTTTCTACCATTGTGCTAAGTGTACACTTCAGTGCTTCATGAATGCTATACATCGAGGTACATTTTAACACGGAAGTACCGAGAAATGTAAGATTTCCACTGTGGCATCAATCACATCATCCAGTACCATTCGGGATTGGATCGTGCAGAAAAGCTTTGGAAATGGTGACATGGAAATGACTTGCCTGGGGGAAGTCATTGAAATGACTCCTTTTAAGTTCTGCCATGTTGCAGGGTTTCTGTACTCACACAGAACTGTGCACAGAGGAGTGGAACCTCGGCAAATTAGGGTGTCCCAAAACTTACCTTAGCAACCAACTCACCCCTTACCGAGCTAGCTACAGTGTCTCATTGGACATATCAAACTCCCAATGTTTAGACAAACCAGAACATGAACTTACAGTACCTCAGGGTACGTGGGACTCATGAACACTCTTTCGTTATATTATCATTACAAACCAGAACATGGAGTAAAGAAGACACATGTGCATTTGAAATGTTTATTTACTAATGCCGTCTTCTCAGGCGCAGTATCTTAGATAATACAAGTATACTTATTATCAGTATCAAAATTATCAGCATAGTTACTAAGACATAAAAAGCGAATGGTGACAGCATGTTAACATGCTGTAATGAATAAGAGTTAACAACACTTATATCTCACCCTCCCTAACACATATATTATATTATTAGCTAAGAAGGTCTCTTTGGGTTGTTTTAGGGCGGGCCCATACCTTAGTGTCCTAGCATGAAGGAATCACATCAGCATACACCAGCTCTCTCTGCATGTGCACCGCATCAAGTGTGTTAACAATTCTCGTGCAAAGCAATATCAATCCCGCCTCAAGCCCAAGTTGGCAAAGGCTACACTTGTGTTATGACTATGAAGGCGTGGAGATCAGACCTCATAACAATTCCATATCGTGTTGCTCCTGAAACTTCAGCACTCTCCGTGCAGACATGGTTTATTAAACAAAACTGATATCAGAGCAATAACATATTATTCTCACATACACCACGGCAAACCACTAGGTTGAAAGCTAAGTCAACAATTAAGGGTCGTGTGCAGAAGTAGCAAGAAAGGAAAAATGGCGTTTAAATCTCAAATGTACCTATGCTAACTTAACACGATATAAGGATATATAGGAGCTATACAACACCCCCCCATGATCCGAGAACGGACTAAATAAGATAACAGAAGTGCCATCACATGAGAGCAGAATCCAATTATAAACGAGCATGAATAAAAATTCAATTATAAAAACTAATGCTAAAAATAGCCCACAAGTATAAGTGGCTCAAGCCAATAGGCAAGAAAAAAAATGTCTTGACTAAAAGTCAATAAAATCAAGGAAATGCTATCAATCAGCATGTCAATTTGAGGCAGTGTCTATGATAAGACTGTATATGAAAAGTAAGCTGCAACAGCCTCCAGGAGGAAGTCACTGTCCTCATCCGAAAACAGTTCAGCCATCCAATTTAAAAGATGAAAGGAACATACGTGATCTTCCAGCACCGCATCCTCTATAACCATCAGAGGACAGCTCGGTGGGTTTTCAAGAAAACTTCGTTCCAAGAAATTTTGCGCTGCCGACAACACATCCCAGGGACCCATTAGTCCATGTGCCACCGCCAAGGCCATAATCCTTTCGTCAGAACAAACCAACTCGTGAGCAATGATAGGACTCATCAGTTGATCAAAATCGACGTCAGAAGATATTGGTCCGCAGAGACACAAATCAATGGCCCAAAGGAAATCACAGGTCAGGCAGCGAAATACAGGCTGGACACAGGTGAAATAGGAGAACCGAAAAGATAATCCAAACGCCGTGCTTAGAGTCGCCAACGGCAGTGTGCCATAATAATCAAGCATGCGGTTGCGAAACCGCGTCAGTAGCAGCCGAGCGTGGTCTTGCACAGGAAGGGCATCCATATTTAAAAAGGCAGAAAACCACCAATGCGCCAGCCGCTAATGCAAGTAAAAACGGGAACCCTCCAAATAAGGATGAAAAAATAGAATGGAAGAAGGCAGGGATGACTCCAAAAATCTTCTCAAAGGAAGTCACGAGACCACCGCTAACAACTTTAAAAAAATGTGCTAGGCCCGTTGTGGAGGATGCGTTAAAGATAGAACGGACCATGGCTCCGAAATGCAAAGGCAAATCAGTATTTAAAAGAGCCTGAACCTCCGTACGGGTGTTAGCAATGTGAAGCACGAAAGTTTCACGGGCCGAGCTCAAGGCCACCTCTTTCTGGGACAATAGAGCTCTTATTCTAGCCATGCCGCTGAATTCTGCTCCCAAGGTCGGTATCTGTGGCCAAATGGAAGACTCCCTATGTTCACGTGTGGGAGGATAAAGAACATTTCTGCAGCAAATAACTCGCTCACTAACTGTTACTATGAAAGCTATACCTTTAATTAAACCACAACAGTTTTCATTATTGAGCATTAAATAACTACCATTCTCTAACAATTTAAACGTGGGGATGATAGCAGGAACTGGCGTGCCCTGTAAAACGCAAGCCATATTCGGTCGGTCCTTGTTACATGAACCGTGTAACTGTATGTGTCTGCACATTAAAGAATGATCTGGCGTCTCAGTACACTCATCCCCTGTTAGATAAACTTCTTGTTCATCCTTGAAACATCTGTATGTGTATGGGAGTGACCAGACCTCATGAAGAAAACCGCTACCTAAGGGTTCAAAACGACCTATTGGCACATATTTCATACAATTTGAAAACTTATATAAAGCAAAAGGCAGTGTTATTAAACCGTGGATAAGCCACGTAGCAGTAGTGGCTTCTGCCACAGAAAAAGGTAAAGATTCCAACCTTTCAATATGGAGCATAGAAAAGGAAGCATCACGCATTGAAAGCAAGCGTTGTTTGTCTGTCAAATTAAACGGTGAAAATAAAGAGGAAACGTTCATGTATCCCCAGGGAACTTTACCCATTTTCAGAGTCTGAAGTGTCCATGCAAACTGCATGATTGACCGTAATTGATTTTGACCATGGTATAATACTGACACTTCATCATGCACAATATCAACAACAGACGACACAATATTATCTAATGTGTAAATTCTAGAGGAAAGCACGTTAATGCTATTGTCAACAACTGCAAGCACTTTCTCAAGATTCGCCTGATCAATAGCCCTAAGGCGTGAAGCGGCCTCAATCTGTGAGAGTTTCCAAATTTCATTGTAAACCCCATATAACCACCTTTTCGACCTGCCACTAGCTGGGCCTTTAATGAAATCATTCAAATCCACGTCTGCATTCAGTTTGGAAAGGTGATACTTAACCGCAGGTAAAGTTGAATGTTTCAGCCAAGCTTGACACAACTTGCCCACAGAGTAAGAGGTGACAGTATGACTCAAATCAAACCGGGGATCAGATCTAACAGTCTTAAAACCGTCAGATTTATTCAAAAATCTTTTTTGGCAAGAATCAGCACTACGGTGCCAAAGCAGCCAACCCCTGGGATTCATACTGGAAATGTTAAAGGAGGAATTAAGAAGCAGAGCCTGTATATCTTTAATGGACAATTGAGTAAAATTACTCCAATTCTCATATTCCTCCAACTCCGGGAAAGACGGGGTGTTTAACCTTTTAGATGTAGCCAATCCAAAGCATGTGGTCTGGGAAATGGTTTCATTTAAAAACAACATATGATTTGGGATGAGACATGCACGGTGCAAAGCCTCAGTGCCTCGTACCTGCCAGGCCCTTGAACCCCAAACTGATTTAAGGTCTATTGTTTCCTTCCATAACTCATAGCCCCCAGTAACAAATTGATCTAGGAAGGCCTTCGAGTACAACAATTTTGTATCGGTAAGTCTAACCTTGGACAGTGGCTGTTTGTGAAATTTAAAATAAAAGGACTCGGGATTGGACTGGTTAAAGTCAGTGAAATAAGTATACTTTTTAAGAAACGTTTCTGAACTCCCTTGTGTAGGAGCTGGGCAATGTTCCCACTGAGTAAAATTAACAGCATCCCTTCGGGAAGATGTTTTGTGTAAGAAGTGATTGCCATAATGTTGGTAACAGAACAATTCACCATAATTAGCAGATTCTAAATATAAATCCTCAGCATCAAAAGCAGCATAGTATTTCAAATCAGAAAACAAACTTTCCACAGCATTAACATCCCAATCATCAGAACGAATGTTTTGTTTCACCACATCCCCCATATTAACTCTTAGTACATTAGGAACATTAACGACTTCCGTTGGGCCATGAATCTGAAAACGAACTGCATCCCACGCGATTCCATCCAGAACAGGCCATGCTGTGATGTTAACCAAAGTCAAGTCTCTTTTTAATCTGTGTGTAGAATGTGAAGAGGAAAGTGGGGCCAATGTGCCATTTAAATGAGTAATGCAAGTTCTCTCCTCGACATAGTGTCCATTCATAATCCGAAAAAAATAAAACACAAAACCAATTGACATAAAAAGGTAAACCGAAAAAAGGACCAGCCAAATGTATATCCAAGGAGGAATCAAAAAATGTTTTTTAAACAGGCTAGCATATACCGCAATTTGAGAGGGTTTTTTCGAGGCAAGGGAAGCAGAGTCAAATGAAAATCTGGATTCCGTGGCTAAACGAGCTTGCAGGTCAGGCATGGACAAATCAGTGGGGTATGTATAGTCTGTCTCATCAAGATTAGTTCCGGGCATATTATTTAATAATGGACTGGAAACAGCAGGTAATTCGATGGCCACTTCAGGTTCAATATTAGAGGCAGTGGGCATAATTGAATTTCTCACAATCGAAGGACAGGAAACAGCCGGTGTCATGCTAAGAAGAATCGGCCACTCTGTGTATCTTGACATTGTCAATAGAAATAAACCTGTTTTCCTTACGACCTGGAAGTGGTGGTAAAATGACGTTTCTTGTGCCCTTCACTCCAAGCACTGGGACTGGAGCTCGATAGGAGGGACCAAACTCTTTCTTGTTGTCGATCTTCTCTCGAACCAGTTCTCCAACTTGGGGTAGCCAGCCAACTACCGGGATCTGCAACGCATCATCCGATGTGGAGGGCAAATGTTCCTTTGCAAGACTGTCTCTGGTCTTTTGTAGATTCTGTAAAACATTGCAATGTTCATCTGCGTCAAAGGAAGTGGCGCGAACCACAGAGTCTAGACCGTCAAGGTCAGGGACGTACATCTTGATGCCAAAGAGCATTTCGTATGGGGTCCGCCCACCCAGAGACCTTCTAGGGAGATTATTAAGAGCACGCTGCACGCCATAGAGGTGAGCCAGCCAGTTTCTGCCAGTGCCTATAACTCGGGCTGTCAAAGATTGCTTTAAATCACGGTTCATTCGTTCAACTACACTATTACCCTCAGGTCTGTAGGGTGACGAAAACTTGACTTGGACCCCCATCGAAGTCATGGCATCCTTATACGCCTTAGAGGCGAAAGCCGGACCCTGATCCGAATGGAAGGTACCACAGGCAAAAATCCCTATAAAGATACGCAAATCTCTAATGACAGTCCGTGAATCAGCGCTGCGATGTGGCCATACCCACACAAAGCGTGTGCATGAGTCAACTGCTACTAAGATGTACTTATACGCAGTATCAGATGAAAAAGGACCGCAGTGATCTAAATAAACACAGCCTAGCGGTTTATTAGAAATGTACAACTGAGTCTGTGGCGGACGCGTAGCTGTTGAAGGTTTAATCTGCTGGCATATGTCACAAAGAAGGACATAATCACGCGTCTGTTTGTACAGTCCCCGCCACCAGAAACGTTGTTGTAGCTGCGTTACAGTGGCTGAGACGCCCGCATGCGCAGACGCCACACCTTCATGAGCCGCTGTAATCAAGTCTGTTCTGCGATCCGAGTTGGGAATCAGCCGTTCCCCAACATCAGGAATTGTCACAAAAGGAACCTTTTCGGGACTTAAGTGGTATTTATACTTCAAAGGGAATCCCGCAGGATGTTTACTTCCCTTCTCAGAGGCAGCAATCGCTGCCAAGATGTCGCTATCAATCTTGGTTTTAGACCTAGTAACTGCTGCAACTAAGTATGTAGATACTGCTGATTTCGCTGCTTCATCAGCAAGCGAGTTGCCAACAGCGTGAACTCCTACGCGCTGATGACCGAGAGTATGAATCACATAAACGAGTGGCAACATAGCCTTAAGCTCTGCCACTCGAACCCAGATCATTTTATGTTTTATTGTGCTACCCTTGGAATCATGAAAATCATTTTGAATCCAAAAGAACAAGTTTTCATTGTAAGATTGGACACAGTAGTAAGAATCACTTACAATTAGAGTAGTAACACTTGGATCTGCGTACTCCAAAGCTAGTAAGAGAGCACGAAGCTCTGCCAATTGTGCGGTGCAATCGCCCAGGGGCAACGTGTGTACCTCCCTGGAAATGAACTCATCATTCAACATAGCACCGACCACAATGGTGCATGCGGAAACGTAGGCATGTTTAGAGCCATGCGCAACCTGCGCCGACCCATCAGTGTAAATGATGCAATGAAAGTCCTCTAAAGGTCGCATCGCCAGAGGAGCAGGATGAACGAATTCATACTGCAAGTACTCCTGCGACCGTAAGGAAGCGTCAAAAATAAACATGACATCCGTGGATGACAACGACGCAGCCCACTGAATCCACCGAGGGTGCAAAGCCTTTGAATTTGGTACACTGGCTTTCGTGACTGCCTCCAAATGAGGACAGGGTGTTACCACTAGCATGCGTTTCCCCTGAGACAGTGCTCGTTCTTTTAGAATTGCCATCTGTACAGCAGTTAAAACTTTTTCCACTGTGGGAAACCGCATCTCAGCCGAAGTGTACAAGTGTGACTTGTAAGCGATAGGTACTGTGTCACCTTCATTAAAAGTGAGGTATGTGAAACCCACCGTCCCGGGAATTATTCTTATTACCAGGTTGGTGTGGTTATCACGAGTCAGTAAATATTTAGAAGCGAGCAGATCAGCCTGCAAGGATTGCAAAATGGCTGAATGCTCAGGCAGCCAGCATGATTTTGAGAAAGTTGGTTGTATCAAAGCATACAAAGGCTTGATACGCTGGGCATATTCCGGAATGTAAGTCCTGCTGAAATTCAAAAAGCCCAGTAAAGACTGTAATTTTTTCAGTGTTGTTGGAGCGCGCAATTGTGCGCACTTCTCTAAGAAGTGAGGAGCCAAACCTCTACCTTCATTGTTGAGCTCATAGCCCAAAAACAACACTGTGTGTTCAGCAATGTGCGATTTTGCAAAGTTAAATTTGTAACCCATGTCTGCGAAGTTGCAAACAACAGAATTTACACGACACAGATGCTCCCAAATATCGTCGTCTGTGAGATATATGTCATCCACATACGAAAAAGCATCAGGGTCGAGTGCCTCCAGAATAGAGACAATTCGAGCGGTAAATATACCAGGACTATTCTTGTAGCCCATTGGAAGACGCCGGAATTGCTTTTGGACTCCAGCGCTCGTAAAACTGGTCCATTGGGAGCTAAAGCTGTCCAATCTGTGGGCATAAAAACCATTGGATATGTCAAGCGTTGTCTTGAAACGCTTACGCACGAGACTATCCACTAGGGCAGAGCCGTGGGTATTCTGTACAGCACAGTTACGGCAATGCGAGTTTAAATGCCGGTAATCCAAAACCAAACGATATGATCCGTCAGGTTTGTTCACAGTAAAAAGGGGATTATTCATCGGTGACACACACGTTTCAATAACTCCCTGATATTCCAATTGTTCAAGGATTTCCGCGACGGAAGATTTTGCTTCACGCCGAATGGGATATTGAGGTTGAGGCTGCGGCTGAGACCGCAACGGAATTTCGTGGCAAGGCGACAATCTATCCCAACCACATTGGTTACGGTACAGAGCCGGCGCGAGAGCCCGAGCCCACTCTTCTGCAAAATGCTGCGCATGCTCTTTCGAGACAGTGTTCGCGAAACTGGGTAGGATCACCTCCTCCCCTCGCGGCGCCGCGAGCACAAAAGGTGGGGGCCAGTCAGCCTCCGAAAGTAAAATATCATATGTAGAAGACAGATTCTCCCAAAATACACCTTTAACGGTACGCTGTATGTCACCTTCAATTAACAGGACAATTTCATATAGTCTTTCAGGGGGAGCAAGTCTCGTATCCGCTGTTTCTATCACAACGTAGACATCAGTCGCTGTCACCCTCAGTAGTGGACGCAGCGCCTCTCTGACTATGGTTATCTCCGCCGCGCTGTCCAGCAAGGTCAGAGCCCACGTCAGATTCCGAAGCCGCGTTCTCACTATCTGTGGCATATCGATGCGCTGTTAAGGCTGCGACTTTCTTTTTCGCAAACTGCGGACGCCTAGGCGTAGAATCCTCCTGCTTCACTGCGCCGTCCGTCTGGCGGGACTGACCACGTCCTTGTTGGCCACCACGTCCACGTCCACCCCCTCCTCCTCCACCGGTCTTCGGGGCCGATGTGTCCTGAAAGGAACGAGGAGAGCGTTGATCAGAACCCTGAAAACGATCAGGCGATTTAATCATCGCGCGGTCGCGCAAATCATAAACTTTTTCGGGTGGCGCAGGAGCTTGTATTGCAGGAAAAGTACCCTGAGTCTGCGTTGTCTGCTTCCCCTGTGTCTGTTTTTTAGGCCAATTCTGTTTTTTGGACTTGGGCTGGACATCTGTCACTGCAGATTGTCCCTGAGGTTGTTTTTTATCCTTCACTGGAAAATATTTTAGACCTCTACTTGTGCGGCCAATTGTCTTATAAGCGGCCACCACAATCTTTGCTAACTGGCGGGGTTTGTCGGCATCGGGCAGAGCAGCCAAAGCATTCGACACCTGAAAGTTAACTGCATCTCCTTTAACATTGGAGAGAATGAGATCACTTACAATCTCAAAAGAACCACACAGGCGCATACCCAATTCAACCGCTGCCTCTGGACCGTGATCATTCTGAACACGTCTAATGATTTCAGGCAGAGCATTCATAGACGGGGTGCCGAAGCACCTCGTATAAACTGCCGCAAAAGTTTTTCCCCAGCTTTCACAGTCAGCAAGTTCAGGAGTAATATCCTTCGGTAGAGTAATCGTTAACATTCTATGTTTATCAGCAGGAGTAGAATTCGGAAAAACCGCCTCCAGTTGATCAAACTTCTCTGCTAGCCAGAATGGGAAGTCATCGTTGTCAACAGGACGCGCACCAAAAACCGAATTTACCATCACTTTATTGAGACGCATTCCGCCTCGTTCCATGGGAGCGGCCGCACCCCCCTGGGGACCACCAGGAAGATGTCGACCGATGTATTGCACTAAAGCACGAATCACGGAAATGGAAACTACATGTAGCCTGCGAATTTCTGCCAGGGTACAAGCCCCGTGATTCGGGTGCGGGGTAAAGCCACCCAACGCAGGCCAATTAGTACCTGGAATTGAGAGTGGACCTAACCTCGCAGGGGACAAAGAGTGGGGGAGGGCGCCATCAAACCAAACTCGATGCTGCCAATGATCAATAGGTATTTCCAATGCCCTGTACGGCGTATATTCAGCCGGGACATCCGAGGCGGTGTAGGAGTGGAACAAACCAGAATTAGCGTCAACAGCCGGAAACGTAACCCAAGAGTAAAACAACTCGTAAGGAAACGCCGGATCTGCACATACCACGAAAATCACAGCCATCCCATCTACTGGGACCTGGTACGTCTGAAGATGGTTGCGTACCGCTACGCGACTATGCTGTGCAATAGCCACCGCTGCCGCCATTACAGAATTGGAAACAAGAAAAAACAAAGAATACTTTGTAGCACAACTGGGTAGGAATTCAAAGAAACCGTTTAGGTAAGAATCAAGCTTGAATAAAGACCTATTTCAAAAAATAGGTAGGTTTCACCAACACCCCGTTTTCCGGAAACGGACGTGAAGGGGTTAAGGCATGAACGATAAACTACTCGAGTGTCATGATATAAGACCACCGAAACCGTTGGGCGCCATGTTGCAGGGTTTCTGTACTCACACAGAACTGTGCACAGAGGAGTGGAACCTCGGCAAATTAGGGTGTCCCAAAACTTACCTTAGCAACCAACTCACCCCTTACCGAGCTAGCTACAGTGTCTCATTGGACATATCAAACTCCCAATGTTTAGACAAACCAGAACATGAACTTACAGTACCTCAGGGTACGTGGGACTCATGAACACTCTTTCGTTATATTATCATTACAAACCAGAACATGGAGTAAAGAAGACACATGTGCATTTGAAATGTTTATTTACTAATGCCGTCTTCTCAGGCGCAGTATCTTAGATAATACAAGTATACTTATTATCAGTATCAAAATTATCAGCATAGTTACTAAGACATAAAAAGCGAATGGTGACAGCATGTTAACATGCTGTAATGAATAAGAGTTAACAACACTTATATCTCACCCTCCCTAACACATATATTATATTATTAGCTAAGAAGGTCTCTTTGGGTTGTTTTAGGGCGGGCCCATACCTTAGTGTCCTAGCATGAAGGAATCACATCAGCATACACCAGCTCTCTCTGCATGTGCACCGCATCAAGTGTGTTAACAATTCTCGTGCAAAGCAATATCAATCCCGCCTCAAGCCCAAGTTGGCAAAGGCTACACTTGTGTTATGACTATGAAGGCGTGGAGATCAGACCTCATAACAATTCCATATCGTGTTGCTCCTGAAACTTCAGCACTCTCCGTGCAGACATGGTTTATTAAACAAAACTGATATCAGAGCAATAACATATTATTCTCACATACACCACGGCAAACCACTAGGTTGAAAGCTAAGTCAACAATTAAGGGTCGTGTGCAGAAGTAGCAAGAAAGGAAAAATGGCGTTTAAATCTCAAATGTACCTATGCTAACTTAACACGATATAAGGATATATAGGAGCTATACAACAGCCATAAGTGCAATAACGAGATATACTGTCAGACCATCAGTGACTTGTTTGATTAAAGAAATTGTTCCTGCCAAGTGGGTGAACGCCCGAGTCATAGGATTTCATTTAAGGCCTCTAGTTCCTTAAAAAAAGCACAGGGGCGATCCATGCTAGATGACGAAACAATACAAAGCAAGCACATTTTAAATAGGTTACACTGCAAAAATATGAATTAATACAAGGATCACATTTGTATATGTGTGCACATATAGCTATTTCACTTGCCAATCAAAATTATAAATTTCAGAACATTTCTTTCAGGTATTAAGAGATTTTGGAAAATTCTAGGATTCATTTTACACAAATAACTATTAATGCACATCCAAAGCTATCTGTAGTTTAGGTTAACATATGTGAGCTTTAGAGCTAATAAAACATCAGTGGAAAGGTCCCCTGTATATGTTAACCAGTAAATATTTAGAAAGCATCCACCAATGCATTATGAATCACAGACTAGAACAGTGTGAATGCAATGTTCTGAATAATTTCAGAGAAAACCACTTAATTGAAAGACCATATCAATAATCCAAAAGGTTACATTGCAGCGCTTCTGATTTGTGTATGCAGATCAGTACTTGCAATCTAAATTATTTGAACAGTCACTTGTGCATGTTTGAAGTCAATATGCATTTGACAATACATCGCCATTGGTGGCACTCAGAATTATCACTAGGTGCATGACACTATTTTACAGTGAGCTGTGAGACCACTCTTATATGATTATCAGCCCCCCAACACGAGAGGTGACCATAAGCAACACTATACTTTTGCTAGTTTTGTATTACCTTCAACAGAGCTGCAACTGCCTCCTGAGTTGCATTTCGAACATCTTCTCCATTCACTGATAATATCTGGTCTCCCTGCATCAGTCTGCCATCTGAGTCTGCAATACCTCCTTTGACAATGTCTGAGACAAACACCCCAGTATCATTTCTGAAAACAGAATCATCAGGTTATTTTTAGGAAAGTGTACTCTAAAATGTAAAGACATACATGTCAAGATTCAAACAGAGTGAGGAGAGAAAGACTTAAATTACATTTTCCACTGACATTCATTGATCTGAGAGATACTTTAAGAAAGAAATATAAAAGAGAAGCTGATAATTGCACAACAATCTAGATTCTTCTCTCCTAAATAGAGAGCAATTGACACATTCAGGATTTAGGATTGTTAAAAACACTTTGTCTAGTTCTGCATGGAACGTTTCGTGGTGATCTGTCAAACAGGGGCTGGGAAAAAGAGTGGGCAAAAAAATGCAATTTCGCATAGGGATTTTGAACATGACTACATCACTAACTACTGGGCAGAATTACGCCAAATGTAGTAGAGAGGTAGCTCTTAGTCCAGAACGAGCCCTTTTGGTGATTTGGTGTAAATCCATTTAGTAGTTGCAGAGTTATTAAAGGACAAACAAAATTGTATACCTAGGTTCGCGGACCCACCGCTGATCCCCACCACCACCAATGCGTGTTTAACTGACCAGACCTGACCGGGAAGTTGTGGCCGCTATTTTAAGAAATGGGGAATGGTCCTGAGGTCTTAAAATCTTTCTGCAAAATGATTAAAGGGGTTAGGGTGGAGGAACCCTGACCACATGGGTCTGTTAGAGAAGCGTCAGAGGGACCTATGTTAGGTACGAAATTGAGTTATATCCTTTTCTTTTCCCACTTCAGGAATCTGCCGATCCCTTGCGAGGCTCAGTGCGGCCCGTGTAAATCGGCGAATCTACAAATATTAAAGCACTTTGAAAAGAAAAAAAGACACTTTCAAACCCATTCAGACACCCACTCAGGTAATCTCACACCCATTTAAAGACCCACACAGGCAGTCATGCACCCACTCATGGACCTACAAAGGCTTTCATATACTTACTCACAGAGTCATGGAGGCACTCAGACCCATATAGGCACTCACCCACACACTCACAGACCTACACAGGCACTGACACAGGCACTCACAAACCCACTTCAAAGACCCACTTATACACCCACATAGACATACCCACTCACACATCCACACACAGACCCACTCACAAATCCACACATAGACTCATACAGGCACTCAAATACCCACTCAGGCACTCACACACCCACTAACAGACCTACGCAGGTATTGACAGACCCACTCAAAGACCCATTCAGGCACTCACATACCCATGCAAGCACTCACAAACTCACTCACAGAGCCAAACAGCCATTCACGCATCCACTTAAAGACTCACACAGGCAATCCACACCTATTCACAGACCCACACAGCCACTCACAGACCCATGCAGGAACTGATAGACCATTACAGACCAACACAGGCACTCACGGACCCATGTAGGCACTCATACACCCATTCACAGACCCATGCAGGCACCCAGAGACCCACATAGGCACTCCCACACCCTCTTGTAGACTCACACACCTACACATGTACTCTCATACCCAATGACAGAACCACACAGGCACTCACAGACCCACTGTAGGAAGCTGTCTCTCTATATTCCATACCAAAGTAAGGTATAGTGTGCCCAGAGTCCAGTGGAACCCCAAATGTAGAAAAAGGTAAAAGTAGATAGCACCGTACTCTCTAATTGTGGTAGTGTGTGCAAGCAGTAAGGCTTTATCAGAGGGTAGTGTTAAGCATTTGTTGTACACACTTATTTATGTATTTATTTATTTGTTTGTATAGTGCTAGAATCGACCCCCGAAAGGGTATCTCTGTGCTTGGAACAGGCTGTGGGGAGAGGCAGCAGTTTCTAGCAGGATTAGCGAGCACAGAACAAGAAGGTCTTAAGCAACTTTCTGAATTGCAGATGTTCTGGCCACTGTCTTAAAGGGAGAGGGAGCTCGTTCCAGAGGCGTGGGCCGAGGTAGGAGAAAGCTTTTCCTCCTAGTCTAACCTTTCTTACTCGGGGTACCACCAGAAGGAGTTTAACACTTGAACTGAGGGATCTTGGGGGTACATAGGGCAGGAATTTCTCAGAGAGATAGAAAGGGCCCAGGTTAAGCAGTGCCTTATGGATAGTGCAGCATGTTTTAAATTTAATCCGTTTCTCGGCTAGGAAGCCAATGCAGCTTTACAAGGAGGGGGTGGGAAGGGGTCCTAGGTGGGACATTAAGGACCAACCGTGCTCCAGTGTTCTTAACAACCTGCAGTCTGCTGAGTGAGGCATCGTTAGTCGAGATCAACAGGCCATTACAATAGTCCAGGCGGCTTAATACCAGGGTCTGGACTAGAGTTTTGCGGGTAGAATCAGGAAGCAGAGGAAAGACTCGGCGGGGTAGGCCTATTACATGAAAGCAGGAGCCAGCTGTTTGGGCAACATGCTCCTTCAGGCTAAGGGCCTGGTCCAGGCGAATGCCCAGATTTTTTTTAACTGTAAGCTTAGTAGCGAGATGAGGGCCCAGATCAGTTGGCCAACAATATGGTGTCCATAGGAGGGGGGCCTCTCCAAAGAGCATTATTTCTGTATTTCCCACGTTGCACTGTAGGAAATTGTTTATCATCCAGTGTGATATAACCCTCATCCCATTAGAGAAGGCCAACTGCACCGCAGTCGTAAATTTGTTAAATGGGAAGAGAAGCTGAGTACCGTTGGCGTATGATATGGGGATGAACCCATATGTCCTCAGAAGATTGGCCAAGGGAGCAATATAGATGTTAAATAATGTTGGGCTCAGACATGAGCCCTGAGGTACTCCCTTGGTCAATTCCATAGGGACCGAACGATACAAGCCAAGATTAACAATCTGGGGCAATAAATGATGTCACATACTCAAAGACTGAACTCAGACCAATTTGATTGTATCCAAAATATTAATTACTTATTGTATTTCTAGAACCAAGCCAAGCCTGGTGCGAGTAAGTGAAATAATACTTTGCTAAATCTTTTGTAGTGATTTACAGTTGAATGCAGGTTCAAATGCAGTCGGTTGATTTACAGGTAAATCAACAGTTCAAAATGACTTTTTTATTACTTTACAGATTACTGTGCACGTTACTTATTGGATTACTTTTTAAGTTAGTGTTGCTAATCACTGTGATATGCCTAGATATCACACTGAAACATTTACTAGTCAAAAGGTAAGTAATTTAGTTTTTACACATATGCAATTTTTCAATGTTTCATAAAACCAACTCCACACTTAGAAGAACTTTCAAGGAAAAATAGTCAATGCAATCCTATGGGAGGAAGTTAACCATTTACAGGTAAGTACTTGTTTGAGGGAGTTGGTATTCTGGGGTTAGAACCAGGTTTCCCCCAATGTCGAGGATGCACTCTCAGAACAACCTCAGCTGCACTAGGGAAGCCGGGTGCAGAGTGCTGAGGCCCAATGTTATCCAATGGGGTATTTGGGGCCTCCAGCTGATGGCTGCTCATGAGCAGGCCACAAGGTTGTGGGAGCAAAGCTCATGGTATTAGAATCAGGGCAAAGGGGGATCCGAGTTAGCATTCAAAGTGCACCCACAGCAGCACAGGGGCGGCTGGGTGCAAGGTGCTGTTTTGGCATTGGGTGCCCTGTTGATTTCAATGGGGATTCTCCAGTTGCAACAAACACCGCAGTCTCGGGGACGACGATCTTCTAGAGGTGACCACCAGTTGGAGAGGTAAGTGGGGATGCTGTGACACTGTCAGTTGGGCCACCCAAGGTTGTGGGACATCGGGTGCAGGGGTGTCTTTAGGCATCGGGGTTTCTTACAAGGTCCGTTCGAGGTTGGGGGGATTCTCTAGAAAAGGGCTGCAGGCATCGACTGGAGATTCGAGGTAGGTCAGAGATCACCAGATCTCAGGTTAGGATCATGGAGAAGACCTCCTCGTGGTGTTGGGCCACTTGATCTCGGGCCGTGGTCGTCAGGTGCAGACTTGCAATTTTGGCCGGAGTCTGTGGATGAGCAAATCCGGGGCTCATGAGAGACTTGGTTTTGGAAGGCAGGGCAGGTCCTTCGGGTTCTTGAGGGCTGCTGGCTGAAGGACACACCAGGATTTCGCTGGAGCAGGTTCGAGGTGCGAACCGGCCAAGTCAGTTGGCATCCTCCTCTTCTTAGTTCAGCACTGGTTATGCAACCCTTCTTCTTCTCTTCTTCTGGTCAGTTCTTGTCTGAGGAGGCAAGATTTGGGGTTGCCCCTAAATGAATATATACCCTTACAACGCATGCAAATACATTGCATGCCATTACAACGCGTTTGTTACGACGACCGCGTTGTTATAACGCATACCATTACATCTCAAGTCATTACTACGACTTGCTGTAAGGGGCGCACTGGACTTAGGAATAGTATTATTTACTATTCCTACTTCAGTTTGTGCAACAGCAAGGAAGGTGTTGGATTCTAAATCCAACATCAGTGCACCCCCTGCAGCAAGTCGTAGTAATGACTTGCAATGTAATGATATGCGTGGTAACAACGGAGTCGTTGCAATGACTGTGTTATAATGGTACGCATTTTGGAGACAGCGTTGTAAGGAAAATGCTACTTACCAGTATGCATCTGTTCTCGGCATGTAGAGCTGCAGAGTTAAACATTTTGCATAGATCGCCACCTAGTGTTGGGCCCGGATGTTTGCAGTTTGTTTTTGTCCTGAAAAGTTCTTTGGAAGTCACAAGATAGGTGACTCCTCCTTTGGACCACATTGCGCATGGGCATCGGCTCCATCCTCAGATTGTTTTTCGCCATTAGGGAAATGATGGAGCTTTGCAAGAAAAGGAAGGATGTCCATGTAAACTGTATCTAATTAAGATAATACTGGAACAGATAAGGGTAGCCGGGGAGGCGATTGGGCGTGTGTAACTCTGCAGCTCTACATGCCAAGAACAGATACATACTGGTAAGTAGCATTTTCTGTTCGAGGCATATGAGCTGCAGATTACACACTGTGCATAGATTGTATAGCAGTGCCGACTCTTAGCGGCAACCACCCCTATCTTTTGCAGTATTTTGAAATAATGTTTTGAGAACAGCCTGGCCCACATTAGCTTGTTGTTTGGTTTGCACATCTACACAATAGTGTTTTGTGAATGTGTGCGGTGTAGACCATGTAGCTGCTCGGCAGATGTCATCTAGGGGAATGTTCCCTAAAAGTGCCATTGAAACCCCTATTTTCCTTGTAGAGTGGGCTTTAGGACGAACAGATAACGTACATTTAGCTTTGTGGTAGCAAATCTGTATGCATTTGACAATCTATCTAGCTATCCAAGATTTTGATATGGGATTACCCTTGTGTGGTGGTGAGAAAGACACACAAAAGTTGTTTGGTCTTACGAAAGGGTTGTGTTCTGTCGATGTAGTATAGCAATGCTCTTTTGACATCTAGGGTATGAAGAGCTCTTTCTGCTACTGTCTGTGGCTGCGAGAAGAATACGGGCAGTTCCACAGATTGATTGAGGTGGAAGGCAGAAATTACCTTGGGCAGGAATTTTGGATTAGTACAGAGAACGACCTTATTATGATGCATTTGCAAGAAAGGTTCTGAATGGTTAGTGCTTGTAGTTCACTAACTCTCCGTAGAGAAGGAATAGCTACTAGGAACGCAACCTTCAATGTTAAAAATTGTAGTTCACATTTATGTAAAGGTTCGATGGGAGGTCCCATTAGCCGTGTGAGAACAATGTTCAAATTCCACACTGGTGAAGGTGGTACTCTGGGAGGAATTATTCTCTTAAGGCCTTCCATAAAGGCTTTAATAGCAGGCACTCTGAACAGAGATAGATACTGTCTGTTTTGAAGATATGTTACTATGGCAGCAATATGCAGTCTAATAGACCTGTAGGCTAAGTTACATCTTGGGAGGTGTAGTAAGTATCCTATGATGTGTTGAATAGACACGTCTAGGGGATTAATATTGTTGTTGTGATAATATTTTACAAAGCGTTTTCACGTAGCTGCATAGCATGCTCTTGTGGTTGGACGTCGAGCTTCTTTTATGACATTCTTGCAGTCTGGAGGAAGGTTAAGATATCCAAATTCTAGGATTTCAGGAGCCAGATCGCAGGGTTGAGCTGAGCTGGGTCCGGGTGCCTGATCTCTCCACGGCTCTGTGTTAAAAGGAGTGGAGACAGGTATAGTTTTTGGTGCGGTACTACATACAGTTGTAGCAGTGTGGTGTACCATGGCTGTCTGGCCCACAATGGAGCAACTAGGATGAGGGTCAGAGAATGCTGCTGTAGTTTGCGTACTACTAGTTGCATGAGAGGTAGAGGTGGAAAAGCGTACGCAAATCTGTTTGACCAGTTCATCCATATCGCATTGCCTTTGGATAGTGGGTGTGGATATCTGGGGGCGAAGCTTGGGCATTTGGCGTTTTCGTGAGTGGCAAAGATGTCTATCTGAGGTTGTCCCCACATCTGAAAGAAGGGTTGAAGAACTTGTAGATGAAGTTCCCACTTGTGAGTCTGTTGTGTCTGACGGCTTAACAGATCTGCTATGGTATTTTGTACTCCTGGAACATACTGGCTAGGAGGAATATGTTTTGAGGTATAGCCCACCGCCATATGTTTTGTGCTAGTTGAGAGAGTTGCAGGGAGTGTGTTCTGCCCTGTTTCTGTATGTAATAAATGGCTGTCATTTTGTCCGTGCGGACTAACACAGTTTTGTTTGATACTTGCTTTTGGAAAGCTTTAGTGCTAGGAATATAGCTAGTAACTCCAGGTGATTGATATGGATTTACTTCTGTTGTGGTGTTCACCTGCCTTGCATGGTGTGTTGCAGTAGGTGGGCTCCCCAGCCAGAGAGTGATACGTCTGCTGTCAAGACTATTTGAGGAACTGGCTCTAGGAACGGTCGCCCTTTGGAAAGGGTTTTGGTGTTCCACCACTGCAGAGAGCGATGAGTCCGACCGTCTACCAACACTAGGTCTGTTAATTGACCTTGAGCCTGGTTCCATTGACGTGATAAGCACTCTTGGAGAGGACGCATTTGAAGTCTTGCATGGGGCACTATGAAAATGCAAGAGGCCATCATATCTATGAGCTGCATGAACACTCTTGCTGGAAGGGAGTGTTGTGGCTGAAACTTTGTGAGAAGAGCTTGCATGCTGGCTATCCTTACTGGAGTGGGATAAGCTAACACTGTTGAGGTGTTTATTTTGGCACCGAGGTACTGTTGTACTTTGGATGGTTGCAGATGAGACTTGGTGTGGTTTATTGTGAACCCCAAGTTGTGGAGCAGTTGGATTGTGGCATGAGTGTGTTCCACACACTGGTTGTATGAGCTGGCTTTTATGAGCCAGTCGTCAAGGTACGGGAAGACGTGGATGTGCTGTCTTCGTAAATGTGCTACCACTACTGCTATGCACTTGGTGAGTACTCTTGGTGCTGTTGTGACTCCGAATGGGAGTACTTTGAATTGATAGTGCTGCCCGTCTATTACAAATCTGAGATACATCCTGTGAGCTTTGTGAATGGGAATGTGGAAGTATGCATCCTTGAGATCTAGAGTAGCAAGTAAGTAATTTTGTAACAAGAGAGGAAGGACTTGTTGGAGTGTGACCATGTAAAAATGGTCTGACTGTATGTATATGTTTAGCGGTCTGAGGTCTAGAATAGGCCTTAGAGAGCCGTCCTTCTTTGGGGTCAGAAATTATAGGGAGTAAACCCCCTTGTTTTGTTGGTGCAGAGGAACTTGTTCTGTTGCACTCTTTTCTAGCAAAGATAGTACTTCTTGCTTTAGCAGTGCTAGATGCTCTTGTGACATTGGATGCTGTTTGGGTGGTATGTTTGGGGGGGGTAGATTTTAGTTCTAGACGGTAACCTGATTGAATACTTTGTCGCACCCACCTGTCTGATGTGATATTGGTCCAGGCAGGAAGGAATTGTTGTAGTCTTCCCCCCACAGGATTGGAATGGTGGGCGGAAAAGGAGGAAAGTCATTGGGTAGGGGTAGAGGCAGAGCAGGAGTTGTTGATTTTGCCTCTGCCCTTGTTGTTACCCCTATAACCCCCTCTTTGGTAGCCCTTAGTGAATATGGATTGGCTAGGGGTCTTATAGGAAGTGGAGGGGCTATCTGAGGTGTAGCCTCTTGTGTTGCCTCTATATGATGAGCGACGCAAAGAACGTCTGGGAGCTTGCATTTGCAAGGCTCCCATAGATTTAGCTGTGTCGGTGTATTTTTTCATTTTCTCTAAAGATACATCGACATTAGGGGCAAATAGGTGTTTCTCATCAAATGGCTAATTGAGGATTGAATTTTGCACTTCAGGTTTGAAACCTGAAATACGTAGCCAGGCATGCCTACGCAGAAGGACACTAGTATTAATTGCCCTTGAGGCAGTATCTGGGGCATCTAGGTCGCAACTAATGGAAGCATTGGTGATATTTTTACCTTTGTGTATGAGTTCATTGGCCCTGTTTTTATATTTATCTGGTAGATGCTGCATTATGGATTCTAATGAGTCATAATGTGCCCTTTCATATCTTGCCAACAGTGCTTGAGTATTGGCAATGTGCCATAGGTTAGCTGCTTGTGACGCTGTGCGCTTACCGGAGGTGTCAAGGAGTTTAGATTCCTTATCTGGTGGTGAGGCCTCACCTGATGTTTGTGAATTACCACGTTTACGTGCATTAGACACTATTAAGGACTCTAGTGGTGCTGGACCTCTAATGTAAACTGGATCTGTAGGGGCAGCTTTGTATTTCTTCACAATGCGAGGGTGGAGGACACGAGCCCTGACAGGATCTTTAAATACCTCTGTTGCGTGCTTAATAACCCCTTTAAGCATTGGCAACATGGCAGTGGACCTTTGTGTAGGGTCAAAACTGTCCAATAAGAAGTCTTCCTCCACAGTATCTGTGTGCAAGTCAACCCCTTGGTACTGGGCAGCTCTATGGACTAATAGGTTAAAACCTATAGTGTCCTCTGGTAGGGAAGGCCTGGAAGGATATATATCGTCTTGAGGGACGTAAGGCACATCAGAGGTTTTAATAATCCTCTCGGATTAGGTGACTGAGGGGGACTATTGGTCCCTACTGGTTAATGTGCACCCCCACCTGTGTCATCAGAGTCTATATCTACATCATCATCTGGATTAGTGGATGGTATAGTCGAATGATGTGGTGTAATAGTTGTAGGAGGAGGAATAGTATGGGGAGGTGGTGGAGAAGGGACCCTGAATGGAGAGGTTGCAATGTCTCTTTTCTTCTTTGGGGGAGGAGGAGTTGCAGGCGCCTCTAGTGGTCTCTTCTTGGAGCTAAGAGCTAGTTGGCCAGTGTTAGGATCCTTTACAAGAGTCTTTTGAGTAGGATCTGGTGTAAAAAGCTCTTCTGTGTAGGGCAGATCCTTCGGCGTCGAAATTTTCGGTTCCGGAGGTTTTATCGGCAACGACTCAATAGCTGGTCTAGGGTCTTTTGGCTTAGAACTATGATCTTTCGAAATGTCTTTAACCGTAACGTGTTTTTTCGGTTCCGGGTGTTTTTTCGGCTCCGAAGCATGTGAGTCGGGACGTTTAGGCAGTTTTTTTACTTGGCTCCGAGTGGGGTTTTGGCATCGATGAGCCGGTGCCAGTCTTTGGCGCAGAGTGCTTGGGTGTCGGAGCAGCGGTCGGCATGGCTGAGGAAGATGGCTTCTTCTTCGGTGTCGTTATGGGATCGACACCGGAAATAGGCTGACTCGAGCTCGAGCCGCCTGGAGGCTTAGTAGGCTTCTTTGCCGGGCCCGAAGGCAGGGCGTGGGAAGCAGTCTCTCGGTGTGCACGCAGGCCTGAAGGTGAGGGTGTGACCGAAGCCTTTTTTGAGGGTGTCGAGGAAGGGTTGGGGTCGACGTCCTTACTTATGACCCGTTGAGCTGGAGTGATGTCCTCGACGTCTGGGTCTTCAGCATCAGAGGAGCTGGCACTTTCTTTGGCCCGCTGGTGTTCTGGCACGCCAACGCCCTCTTCAAAGATGTCGTCCGGGATCGAAGCTGATGAGCGAGCCATAGTTCTTCGAGCTCGTGGGTCCAGAATCGTCTTCTTGGAGCAGAAGGAGGCACTAGCGGAACAGTCTTTGGACTCGTGCTCCGGTGAGAGGCAAAGGTTGCACACCTCATGTAGATCGGTGTGGGGAAACTTCGACCCACATTGAGGACACTTCTTGAATGGCGTCCTTTCCATGAGCCATAGAGTAAGGCCCAGGTAGGTCCGAAGGCCTTCGTCGACGACCGCAATCAAAGACTTCGCAGTGGTGAAGAATCGCGTTGATGGGGAGCGTGATCGAAACAATACCGTCAAACTGGGTGAGGATTGCACGCCCAAGGAAATTCGGTTACAAAGGGGAGCGCAGGAAACACATCCGAGCCCGATGGCGGAAAAAAACAATCTGAGGATGGAGCCTATGCCCATGCCCAATGTGGTCCAAAGTAGGAGTCACCCATCTCGTGACTTCCAAAGAACTTTTCAGGACAAAAACAAACTGCAAACATCCGAGCCCAACACTAGGTGGCGATCTATCCACAGTGTGTAATCTGCAGCTCATATGCCTCGAACACACTGTTTCCCCCCTAAATACTAGATTTAGGGACGTTAAAGGTAACTAAAGGTAGTGACCTATAGGTGTCTATCTTGGGGTGGGTACCCCCCCTATTATGCCACCCTACAGTGTAAGGGGGTCATATGCCTCTCTCTGGTTGGCTGGGTTCCCCCATCTGTAAGATAGTGGGGGCTGTGAGTTGTGCTTCACCTCGCCTCCCCAACCTGAGAGGTGGGGTTGATAAAGGTTGGCACACCTCCCTTCCTCACTTAGGTTTTCCCACCGATTCTCCAGCCCAAAGTGGGGATCAGAACTGGTGGTGGCCAGTTGCTGGAAGCAGCAAAGGGCTGGGGTAGCTCGCAAAGGTGGTGAGCCTTTGAAGCTTCACCTTCGTGGACCCTGCTCATCCTCATCCCAGGATGTGCATTGTTTCAGACCCCCGAGAGCAGCAGGCTCTCCACCCAGGGGTCCAGACACATGTCTAGTGGTGGCAGCTGGCGAGCAGCCACTCAGCCAGGACACTAGAGTTAGGTTGCTTTTTAGGGGCATCTCTAAGATGCCCTCCGAGTGCATTTTTCATTAAATCCCACATTAGCATCATTGTGGGTTTAATGTGCTGAGAAGTTGGATACCAAACTCCCCAGTTTTCAGTAAGGCCATCATGGTGCTGTGAAGTTCGTAATGACAAACTCCCAGCACTATAATCTCTTAATGGCAGTACTGCGCTTACAATGTCTAAGAATTGGTTTAGAGTGACTAAAAGGCGCAAAATAAATAGTAAGGTCGAATCACTGTAATTTGCAGCCAAATACAGACTGAAAAACAAAAGAAGGGTGTGTGATTGGTGTAAAAAAACCTTTGTTTTTTTAAAGAACCCTCACTCACCAACCTACTTGGTGACATGCTTCATTATTGGGTTCCCACCAGGGAGAACGAATGTCTCCCCACTCTGCTACAACGCCTGAATTACAGCGGAGCTGGTTTTTGATGGACTTGTAAGGTGGTGCCCAAAATAAGTGAGTAGTGATTTAAAAGATGGCGTGTTGAACCCAGAACTAACTTTAATAAAGGGCCAGCCAGCGATCATTAAAAACAAGTGAATCGGACACTAAGTGGTTGTAAACTTGAACCAAATGTATCCTAATTAGAAAGTGAGAAGGTCAACATGGTTCTGCTATTAAATGCTAAATCAACAAAGTTTTCATCCGGACCAAGAGTATCCCCCGGCGGTACAAAATGTATTTTCCCTATGCAATTTCGCCTAGGGATTTTGAACACAACTAAGCCCAAACCGCTAAACGGAATTATACCAAATCGGAAAGAAAGCTAGCTCTTGGTCCAGAAGGCGTGCTTTTTTAATTGGTGTGTATTTGTAAAGTAGTTTGGATGTTGTTAAAGAAAAAAGATTCATGTATATCTAGGGACGCGGAGCCTCTGCGGATCCGACAGATCCTATGATGAGATCTGATCTGCTGCCACCACTTCAACCAGGAAATGGTGGCAGCCATGTTGGGATTCGGGACTCAGCCCAAAGTCTCCAAATAAAACACACAAAAAACCAGAAGGAGGCAAAGTAGGAATACCCTCATCCCCTAGGCCTGGTGGTGGGGTACCACAGAGTAACCGCCTGGGGCCCAAAACTTTTTTCCCCCCACAAATTTGCGGCAAAATACAAATGAAAAAAACAAGCACGGTCTCCTGTGCTTGTGTTTTTTTAATATCCCCCCTCCAGGTGGGCCAGGTCCTGAAGGGATTATGTACTATATAATTTGGGGGAGGGGTGCGCAAGTACTCCCCCCTTCCCAGGTAGATTGCGCCCTGTGGATCCCATCCCATGGTGCCTGGCTTCATAGGTAAGTGAGAGAGGGCACACAGCCCCCTTCCTAGGCTGAATTTGTCCCCCTGAAGGGCCAATTTCTGCCTCAGGGACACAGGATGACATTCAGAAGGGGAGGAGGCTGAGCAGCCCCCTACCCCTTGGGCCCACCTTATAGATAAGTGAGAGGGGGCATGTGGTCTCCCTTCCAGGCCAATTTTAGCCCCAGGTGTCATATTCCTGGCCAAAGATAAAGAGGGGGCGGCCCTTCTCCTCAGTCCAATAAACGCGGTCCGGCCTTATAGATAAGTGGGAGGGGGCACGTGGCCCACCTCCCGGGCCGATTTCGACAACGAGGCCCTAATCCACCAGGGCTCGGGCAATGATAAACAGGGAGAGTGGGGCACATTGCCCCTCCCCGGGCCGATTTTAGCCCTGTGGACCCCATCTCCTGGGGCCCGACCATCTAAAGTAACAGGAAGGGGTGCCATGCGGACTCCCTCCTGCGGACTCCCTCCTGGGAGGATTTTACAAACGCCCGAAGTGCCTGTAGAGGAAAGAGACCGCGTATCAAGCGGAGGAACGATATAGAAAGAGCGCCGCTCTCACGTTTTAAAAGAAAGCATCATAAACGTGGGGAGAAGCTCGTAAGGCCAGATTATACTCTGAGACTTGGAACAGAGTTGACGGCAGAGGCGTGATTTTAAACAGATAATAGATACCTTTTACATACTGATCCGAATTTGTGGGTCACGAAGGCAACATATACCAAAAATAAGTAGATTTAAATCAGCCCGAGTAGTTACACGAAGTACAGGACCCATTTACTCTTGAAAAGCAGGGAGTACGCTTCGAGTACAGAGAATCTTGAGGTGGAAGATATACAGTATTCGCCCATTTGATTAAGACAACCAAAATGTTTCATGTCTTGATAAAGATGGATAAGATTTAATGAAACCATCGAAACGCGTTGACGCATTTGTGATAGCACAATCGGAAAACAGATACGCGAACAGTTAAATACGGATACAAACAACATATTGATTAACTTTTCTAATAGTGAGATCTGATGTGCATCTGCATATGGCAATAAGAGTGTCTTACATGTTTTTTGTTGTCTTGATTATGCCGGTCATAATTAATTTGTGTCAATTGTAATGGCAACTGCTTTTGATATTGTATAAACTGTATGCATTTTGTGTGAGGGACTACTTTCCTCTAGATAGAAAAAACTTTTTTTACATGTTATAATTGTTTTTAACCTGTGTATAACTCAATACATTTTTTATCTATTTTGTGAGAATAAAAAGTATGGTTTTAATTTGAATTTAGTACTCCTTGTGTTGAAAGGAGGTGAACTAGAGCATATTAGGTTGTTCAAAAAGTGGGTCAAGGGAATTTGTGTTTGTGTCAGTTTAAGTACCCCATTTCCCTTGTCCATATTAAGGGGTTCCTCTCTTTTTCTTATGCCTGGACCCACATACTCCAGGGCCGGGGAAAAGATAAAGAGGGAAAGGGTGGCTGGGGCCACCGCCTCCATGGCCAATTTTGGCCCGTGATGACCCTATCATTCGGGCCTGTCCAAAAGTTATGGATGGGGGCACACGGCCCCTGTCCACAGGTCAATCTTGGCTCCTGGGGATAGGCTGCAATTTGAAATGGGAGGGATGGAGCACAAGCCCCCCTCCTGAAGCCCCCCAGGGATGGCTCCAGCTATGTCCCGGGTGCAATATCTAAGCTTTTGCCAAGCAAGAGCAAACATCAAGCCTGTTCCCCAGCTGGGGGGCAGGTTTGAAAATGCTTCCGCCCACCAGGAGGAGACTTCAGACCCGTTTCCCTGCTCACAGTGATGCAGGCAGGAAAACAGATTTGAATATTGCTCACAGCCATATGAAGCAGCATTTTTATCTTCTCATCCTGGCTGGGTGCAATGCACAATATGACTTGCAATTGGACAGCAAGTATTTGATTAACCTTGGAGGTGAAGGGCCTGATACATCTCAGTAGAATCTAGCTATCTGGCACTGTTAGATATTTTTATTTTTTTTATTTTTTATTTTATTAAGCGCACAGCTACCCAAAGGTTTCCCGGCGCTGACCAACAAGGTGAGGAAATTGCAACAATTACTGGTTGAATAACCATGTCTTCAAATTCCCGCGGAACTTCAGATAGTTGGGCTCAGTCCGAAGACAGAGCGGAAGAGAGTTCCACAGGGATGGACCCAAGAAGAAAAATGAGCGGCCACCCATTCTTGCTCTCTTGATCCTAGGAATCAGAAGCTTGGATTGAAAAGATGATCTAAGAGTACGGGAAGGGACATAAGAAATAATAAAGGATTTGAGGTATTGTGGGGCATTGCCCGCAATAATTCTGTGTATAAAACACAGAGCCTTAAACTTAACCCGACTCTCAATACAGAGCCAGTTAAGACTACGTAGAAAGGGGGAGATAGGAGACCTGCTCGGGATATTACCAAGAAGGCGAGCTGCCATGTTTTGAACAGTCTGAAGTTTCCGGACAGTCTCCTTGCCGGCACCCAGAAAGAGAACATTCCCATAGTCCAGGCGAGAGGTGATTAGTGCCTGGACTACGGTTCTCTGGGTGTCAGGAGGGAGCATCCAGATGATTTTCCTTAACCACTTGAGAATGACCGTACAAGTGGCACAGACTTTCACAACATGGTCCCTCATTGATAATTGGTCATCAAAAATGATGCCCAAATTTCGAGCAGTTCTGGAGGGCAGAGGGAGAGTGCCCATTTGGTCAGGCCAGTGAGAGGGCCCCCATAAATCACAATTTGTAACAAACAGGAGAAGCTCAGTTTTCCCTCCATTCAGTTTTAATTTGTTCTCGTACATCCAAGCAGAGATTTTACTAAGCCCGAGACGTAAGGAGGAAGGGAGGGATGTATGACTGGTGGATAATGAAAAGATTAGCTGAGCATCATCAGCATACGAGTAAATGGAGAGCCCCACTTGCTCCGCAATCGTAGCCAAAGGTCTTACGTACAGATTGAAGAGAAGGGGGCTCAAGATGGAACCCTGTGGAACCCCGTATGCTGATGTATGAGTTTTGGATGCTGATGAAGCTGAGAAAACTTGAAACGTCCTATTGCTCAGGAAACTAATAAGCCATTCTAAGGCACGATGTGAAATGCCAATAGATCTGAGGGTGTTAATAAGGATAGAGTGGGAAACCGTGTCAAATGCGGCACTTAAATCCAGCAGGATAAGTGCCACGGTTTCCCCTCTATCTACCAGATGCCAAATAGTTTCCGACACTCCCAGTAATGTAGATTCGGTGGAGAATCCTGAACGAAAACCCGACTGAGAAGGGTGTAGGATAGTATGGGCTTCGATATAATTAGTGAGTTGTTGATTAATGTGCTTCTCCAAGATTTTTGAGAAAACTGACAGAACTGAGATAGGACGGAAGTTAGCCAGATTATTCGGGTCAGCATTAGCTTTTTTTAACAGTGGTACAACCATCGCATGTTTCCATGATTGGGGAACCTTAGCCTCCCTAAGTGAGGTGTTAAGTAGCTCCAGAATAAGATTAAGTGAAGGGGAATCAAGGATAGACAGAATTTGAGGGGGGATAGGATCTAGAGGAGAACCAGATTTTATAGTACTCATGATGTTGCGTAAGGTGAGTATGGTCAAGGGGGTCCAAGCAGCAATTCCAGATTCTAAAGTACAAAGATCCGAATCCGAAGTTTGGGAATTAGACGAGGGGGGGAAAATGGTAGAAACAACTGGAATAGTGGAGGCGAAATCAGAGTAAATGTTTTCAATTTTTGAAACAAAGAAATCGGCTAAGGCATCACATTGCGTCTCATCTAAGCAGGGTGCCTTGGGTTGCTTAGTGGTGCCCGAAAGTTCTTGAACCACCTTAAACAAAGCTTTGGGGCGGTTCTGAGCATTTAGTATAGAGAGATTCACATATTCCGTTCTAGCATTTTTACAGAGGGCATGATAGCTGGATAGCGCAGCTTTATATTCTAGTTTGAGGAGGGGATCATAATTGGAGCGCCACTTCCGTTCAAGATGTTTACAGCCGGATTTAGCTATTTTAAGTTGGTCATTAAACCAGGGGGCCGGGGGGTGATGTAAATTAAATTTCTGTTTACGAAGAGGAAGGCAGGAATCAACAGCAGAGGTAAGCCAGTTATTAATGATGTCCGCCTGCGCAAGACAATCAACCTCACTAAGTGGAGTAGAGACCAAGATGGCAGAATTCAGTTTGTTCGTATCCAAGTTTTTCCAATTTCTGGTCCATCTAGGTCTAGCCGGGATAGTTGCAAAGATTGGGCCTAGTTCGATGCTGATAGAAAACTCCACAAGAAAGTGGTCAGACCAGGGAACCGGTAAAGCTGGCTTACACTCAACCGCCGCAAGTTTGGATAACACAGGATCCAGTAGATTACCTGCTTTATGAGTGGGGCCGGTGTTATGCAGGCTAATGTTGAGGGCAGCTAGGTCAGCTAGCAGAATAGAGCTACTGGGACACGCGTTGTCATTAAAATGAATGTTGAAATCTCCAAAGAGAACAAAGTTAGTTGAGTTCAGTAGCAGAGAAAGCTATATACTCAGCAAGTGAGGACGCCCATAAACCAGCTGGGCCCGGGGGGCGATAAATGAGGACACCAGACAGCGTGAAGTTGGCAGATAAAGATATTTTAAACAGCCCAGCTTCACAGTTGGGAATGTGTGGGTCCTCCCATTTACATGAATAGTGTTTTTTAAAAACGATCGCAATCCCTCCACCCTCCTTTTTTATTCTATTCCTGGAAACATAAGTATAACCATCCGGAAGAGATGCGGCAATGTCAGGACCTGAATGGTCATTTAACCAGGTTTCCGTCAAAAACAAAGCATCCGGTTGAGATGAAACCAGGAGGTCAAAAATATTTCTGCAGTGTTTAGGAAGGGATCTGCAGTTTAAGTTGATAAACTTCATTGTATTAGAGGGGAGTTTCTGTTTCTTTTTACATGAAAAAGTTGATGACGATATGTCTAACCGGGAGGGTAATGCTAAAAGGCTAAAAGAACAATCAGGACAGGAGCAGGGGGAGGATTGAGCATCCAAAGGAAAAGTGTGCGAACATTGGGGAGGTTTAAGGGCCATAAGGATATCTCTGGAGTATGTCAAGAGAGTGGCTGAGTTTTTACTAACAGGGGATGTGGCCGCTGGCCGCGTCCGGTCGCGGACGGGCGCAGATGGGCTGGACTCTGGCGCGACTCCGGCGCGCCATCGTCGCGCCCGCTGCGCTCGTCCGCTGCGCGTCGACCAGCACATCGATTAATATAGGGAGGCGGCGGTGTGCTGACTAGACCGCTCACCTCCGCTTCCGCCGGAAGTGGAAAGGGATAGAGAGACCTCCCTCCACCCACGAGCGAGGCTCGGGGAAGAACGGGGAGGGGGAAGAGCAAATTTCAAACAGTGAGTGTTACTTCTGTATTTTAAAATGCGACGTACGTAATAAAAAGTTTGCATAAACACACAAAGCCTGCTGCCGGTATCCCCCTGCCCTCTCACAGCAGAATACACACAGGAGCCGCAATGTCAAGCACTTTCGTTAAAAGAATAAAACGCTATGTGCGGAGCAACTCAATCGAGCCCCACACAGATTAAGATAATCAGAGCAACACACACGCACAATTCGGTGCAAGCACAAAGTCGTGCCCCCCGCAGAATCAG
This sequence comes from Lissotriton helveticus, assembly GCF_964261635.1. Classification (NCBI taxonomy): domain Eukaryota; kingdom Metazoa; phylum Chordata; class Amphibia; order Caudata; family Salamandridae; genus Lissotriton; species Lissotriton helveticus. Next base: position 1,090,956,859 of record NC_136059.1, read on the forward strand.
GCTTCAAAAGAATGCACAGTTGTAACGCGGTACCGACACATAGATCGTGCCCCCCGCAGAAGATCTTAAGTCAGCAGTAAATGCAAGCACGTACCCTTGTTGTTTATGTGCAAGTTTAGCTGCAGTCTGAAGGCTAATATCAAGCCTAGGCATATAGCTAGACGCAGTCCTACAGGAATACACATGGAGCATGCTGGTTGTCCATAACGGGTATCAGATTAATTTTGAAACACAATAGACTTTGGATATACTTCACTACTGTCTCGTGGATTGGGACACTTATAGTACTTTGAAATGCGACAAATGACTACTCTTAATATTGAATATTGCCATTTACTTTGGACTTCTGTGAGATATTAGCCCTGAGGAAGTCTGTGGTTTAAACCACATAGAGACGAAACACGTGTTGGCGGCTAGGACTGTTTTTGAAGAAACATAAAGAACTAAAGAATACAAAAGAAGACTAACGGTGTCGACATTCATTAAGAACTGTATATGATTATTGAGAAACATGCTCAGGATATATTCCCTTTTTTGTGCATAATGGTGTAGAAGTGGTCTACCTCTCTGGTAATAGGGGGGTGTCAATTACCGTATCCTTAGAGCAACCAGATATATTGAATTGATTTCATCACAACTCCGTGCAATTGATACTCAACCATCTTCCTCCTGTTGTATAGGGATATACCTAGTTGAGAAAACAGTGTAATAGATGTTACTCCACCTGGCCATACATATTTTAGCACACAGCCTTGTTTTAATAATAAAAGAAGACCTTGCTAAATTTAAATTATGCTGACAAAATTTCCTAAAGGCCTAACTTTGTGAAATTTTGTATTACATGATTTCACATAACTTTTTCTAAGAGAGTAAGCGCCATATGTAAAAAAAATCTCAAGGGAGATCTTTATGTAGACAAAGGGACGATCAGGATCCCAGCATTACTGTATACTGGTGAAGCTTTTTTGTTGCCCATCTATGCTAATGTTCTGAAGAAATTATTGGAAGCTTCTATTGTTTCTTGTTTCTGTGGATCAATTAGAGATCAGCACTAATTTTCGAATACATTCATGGTGATTGGGCACAAATCAACCAAGTCCAGAATATTTCATATCAAATCTCAAAATCCTTAACAAGGTCAAGAAATGTTCCTATTTGAGAGTTCCCTTTAATCACCTCAATAATTGACACCATCTCTTGACAGTCAGGAGGCAACAATTTACTAAATCTTTAGGGGTAGTATTTGATTTGGTCTCAAATTTGGGTACCATACCCTTGCTAGTCATGTTAAATATTCATAAAGCTAGACGTATGTCCACAATGAACTATAAAGCTGGGAATTGGTGTTGTGTCAATGTTTCCAAGTTAGAAACAGAAGAGAACAGGTTTCTATGACATCTTTTAGGTCTACCACATTTGACATGAAGAATTCGGTCATGTCTATTTGAAGATGTTATTAAACATCGGCCATCATTGTTATGTATAATCAGTATGGGCCATGTATAAGACTGAACTCAATAGAGCCATAATTAAAAATTGCTTATTGTTGGATGGCGTTTTGAAGATCTGTTTTATTTTTAGAACTTGACATGCCTGATTTATTCTCAAATTCTCCTCTACTGACGAAAAAGGATACGTTCTGGGAAAAAAACTGCCTTATATCACACCTAACGTAGCCACTGAACTACAAAAGTCCTCATTTAGGTCCTTTGTTTTATCGAAAACTGTTCCACCCACTGAATCATACCACACTTTAGTGCATAATGCAAGGTACTGGTTCCTGTTGACACATTTTAGACTGAGTTCTGTGCATTTTCTTCCAAACATTCCTAGGATAAGCACCAAGTTGTCAACAGCCACCTCGTCCCTGAGACTTTTCTGCACAGCCCACTATGCACTGGATCAAGTTTTATAAAAGGTCCACTCATATATGTAAACACTATATTATACCCTTGCTAAAATATTTGAATTTTGCACTGGTGAGTGCAGCTTTAGTTTACTAGCCAATGCTTTTCAATACGTACACTTGCCCAGCAAACATCTGTTTGTTAATGTTGTTAGTAGCCCCTTATCTTTTTAGGCTATTGTTTGTATTTCTCTTCATCCAAAATGTTTTTCTATGTTTTATGGATTTCAAATGATTTGTATTGTATTAACTTGATGGATTCTGTGTTGTTTTGCATCTGTATGGGTTTAAAAAGATAAACTGTATAATAATATTATATGATGATGAGGAGGAGGAGTACTGTACAGTGTTTTTTTTTTAAATAGAGTGGTATCTTGGTATTGTTTGCCTATGGAGACTAAAGTCGCTGAAGAATTTTATTTCCTGAGATGTTTGCTTTTCAGAGGTGGATACATTTGTTAATAGACAAATAATTTTCCTAATGGGAAATATATTAGGTTGATATTGAGAAGCTTTGTTGTGGTAGGAGTGATCTTTATGAATAAGATTTTTATAATGCAGAATTTATTGGCTCTGTTAATCTTGCATCCTGTGAGTTCTTTGAAAGCATAGCTACCACTACGGCTCTACTTCCAGGTCTGTTTCTGCGAAGAATATAATAACCAGGAGGAGTCCAAGGTTCCTTAGAGGTTAAAATGATGAGGTACATGTAAGGGACAGCACATTGAGAAATTTGTCATGGATTAAAGCAGGAGTGACATTGAGATTTGCTATAACTGACCTACACTGATGACCTAATACACATATTTCAGTTGATATTTGGTTTGGCTGGCTGTAGTTGGCGTGATCATTTCAACATGTTTTTCTAGGATTAGATCCAAAAGACCTGGGTATTAACATATATTCAACAGGAGCATGGTTTAAGACATTTGTGATAGAAACAGAGACCTCTGATTTATGGTGTCCAGTTTTGGAATAGCAGGACTCTAACTATTAAATAACATTGTAACTTGGATTACAAGACTAGCACCATAATTTTCACTATTATACATTGTTTTGTTATCTGATTTGATATTGGCATGCTTGGTATGAATAATATGTTGTATATATTACAGTACGGATGACAGGATACTTCTGGTTGGTTATAAGTAGATTTAATGTGAGACACAGCTGAGTACAATCCTCGCCAGCTGACCAGACCACACCAACTGACACTCATGGAATTCTCCAGGTAGAAGTCAGAACATACATAGGCATTGTGGTAGAGAGGGAACAAGAAAACACAAAGAAAGGACTAAGACAAAAGACAAGCATATTACATGAAGAATCAATGTACAACACATCTCCCTCCTTTATAGAAAAGAAAAGAAATAAAGGAAAACAAAGATTACAATACAAGAGACTGCAACGACAACCGCAAAGACAACAGAGTATTCAGAGACACAGGATGAAAAGAGAAGAGTGAGATGAAACAAGACACTCTATCAAGACATGGGTACCACACTAGAAATCCGAAATATCATTACACTCCATCCCCCTCCCTTAGAGAAACCAAAACAAGGTTTAAAAGAGAGAAAATCTATCCAACAAGGAAGGAAGCTCACGCCCACAACCTCCCCAAACACCATAGGGTAAAGACCCTATTAACCAAAGGTAGGCATAAACATAGACCTTTGGGAGAGACACAACATACCTCAGGATAGATAACCTGGGAACTAATATAGGTATTTATCACTCACCAACACCACACCCTTCATTGTAGGCTACACCGCATGACAGCACAGGATGGTTAACCTGGAGATTGACTAACTTCCAATACTATCTCTCCAAAGAAGGGTACAACACAGAGTTCAAACCCTGAAACCAAACCTACAGCATGCCCTACAAAGGGTATACCATGGGTACCAACAGGCCCCACACCCTCCCCAAAGAAGGGTACACCAATGGGTAAAAACACCGCCATAGGAAAGTACAACAACAACAAAATTCAATACACTTTCCTCGCTAACCCCAATAACACAGGGTTCGCACCCTGGAACTTATACACCAACATCCAACATGACCTACATAGGGTATACCATGGGTACTAACTGGCCCCACACCCTTCCCAAAGAAGGGTACACCATTGGGTAAAATGCACCGCCATGTGAAAGTAGAGCCACAAAACACTTAGCACACTGACCCCCAAAACGCATGTTTTACATAGGGTATACCAAGGGAACCAACAGGCCCCACACCCTCCCCAAGGGAGGGTACACCATTGGGTAAAATGCACCGCCATAGGAAAGTAGAGCCACACCAGCTCTTAAAACACATTCCACACTGACCCCCAAAACACTCAAAAGGATTCTACATAGGGTATACCGTGGGTGCCAACAGGCCCCACACCCTCCCCAAAGGAGGGTACACTATTGGGTAAAAGACACCGCCATGGGAAAGTAGAAGTAGAGCCACACCAGCTCTCAAAACACATTCCACACTGATCCCCAAAACACTCAAAAGGCTGAACACAGCAGGAAAAACATATAAGCCCTCCTAAATAGAGTACATCAGAGGAGATAACCCTGCAGACTAGAATGGGGCACCAGATATCCTCATAATAAACAAAACAGGAAAACAGACCCAAGGAACCGTCATCACATAACTGGTGTTGAACTAGTTCAGGCATTCTCGTATCACAATCATGCAACAATTACTAACAAACTCAGTGACCTAACCACCAACAATACAACAAAACAGGGTGACAACAATTCATACACTAACACGCCCTACATAGAGTATCCCATGGGAACCAACCGGCCCCACCCCCTTCCCAAAGAAGGGTACACCATTGGGTAAAAGACACCGCCATGGGGAAAGAACAGCCACACACTTTCCACATTGACCCCCAATATTCAAGCTACAACAAAAGTTGCACAAGGTTCACACCTTGGAATTTACACCAACACGCTCTACGTAGAATATACCATGGGAACCAACCGGCCCCACCCCCTCCCCAAAGGAGGGTACACCACCCCCTCCCCAAAGAAGGGTACACCAATGGGTAAAACACACCGCCATGGGAAAGAACAGCCACACACTTTCCACATTGACCCCCAAAATACAAGCTAATGAGCTACTTAACAACAAGACACAACAGCTCATAGTCCTGGTTCCTCTCAGAACCTCTCCCTGGTTCCTCTCAGAACCTCTCTGTAATAACTCGCTGTCACAAATCCTTAGACCTGGAAGATCTTGAAACTCTTCAGTCTCAAATTTACTTCTTGGAATCGTTCCAACATGGATTCCTCACCTTGCTTCAGTGACATGCTTCAGGACTCACAGTCCTAATTCGGATTTTACTAAGTTTTGAAGTCACCATCAGAACAATTTCTTTCCCGGCCACATGACAGTAAACTTCGTCCTCTCCCAGCTGGACACTGAAATCCAAGACTTTTTTTTTTAGTCCCGAGACACACATCGACCTTTTCCCGTAACTAACTCGGATTCTTCATCAACATTATGGACCTACAGTCCAGAGACTCACTTACAACTTGCTGACCGGAGTCTCTCATTTGGGACCATTGTCCCCTATTATAGACCTACCAACAAGAGACTCACTTGGGACTTGCCATCCCGAGTCTCTCCAGGAACCTTTTCCCATTGCCGAATTTATTGTCCAGCGACTCACCGTGGACTTGCTGTTTAGAGTCTTTTCAGGGACCTTTGTCCCCCCCCGTTGCGGACTTACAGTCCAAAGACTCACCTGAGACTTACTGTCTAGAGTCTCTCCAGGAACCATTGTCCCCATTGCGAACTAACTGTCCTGAGTCCCATTTGGGACTTATGATCTCCGTCGCATACTTTTGTCCATGTTCTCCAACTTGGTACAGAAACATTACGCTCCATTTTACCTACGTCCTTTAGGATTTTCCGCATACTTTTCTCTTTGTTTTTTTTTTTTTTTTTTATAAACTCCATGTACTATTAGATATTAACTTTTCTCTACTGACACTCATGGAATTCTCCAGGTAGAAGTCAGAACATACATAGGCATTGTGGTAGAGAGGGAACAAGAAAAGCAACAAAAGACAAGCATATTACATGAAGAATCAATGTACAACATAATACCATAACTATCAGAAGATTGGAGCCTTTTGTGAGCAGATGTAGCTCTTTTTATTGTATGTTTCATTGTTTTGATCAGAGGTTTTGAGTTGTAAATTGGAATGCAACTTTAAAGAGTGATTATCTATCTGGGAGTCCGTCTCTACGACTACATCTAACAATGCTGTAGGAGAAGTGATGAGATATATATACCTGGAGTATCTTTCTGTCATTCCAAAATAGGCTGTTTTGAGTAGCTGCATAGACTAAAACAACCCGTAGTGCAAGGTACAAAACATAAATAGCAGCAAATAAAGTAAGTGTAATAGCTGCACAAGCATACCTTTTTCCAACAATACTTAATCCTAGGCCTTTTCCTGGTTTCTTCTGAAGCTCAACAGTCAGCATATCATACATATCCTCCTCTTTGTACTGGGCCTCATCTCTGTATACAGTGAGGCGGACCTTCTGTGGTGTTTGCCTCAGTACATTTATGGCTTCATCGTGTGTTGCATTCCTTAAGTCAATTCCATTAACCTGCAATAGATTGCAAGTTATTTATCAAGCTGTTTAGTAAAGGCCTTGCAGAACCTAAATCAAATGTTCATGCAAATTATTTAAATTAGTTGTACATAATTAAAGAGCAACACACCTCCAGAATCTGATCTCCAGCCCAGAGTCTTCCATCCTTTGACGCAGCTCCTTCCTCATAAACTTCATGAATAATGATTGCTCCCTAAGATTTAGAAGGAAAAGAAAAAACAACACACCTTTCACTATCAAATATAAAGTACTCAGTTTGCCTTTTTACATTGTAATATCAACAACTTTTCTTTCTTCACACGTCAGGCAGACAAGACTGACATTGGCGGCTGCTGTAGAAGATACAAATATTTTAAAATAGCAAATAATGAAAACCTTGCACTGTTCTGGCTCTTGTCACAAGATTATTTATGGCCCTAAAGTGTCTCATCCTGAATTGCGATAACAGCCGCGGCCCATGCAGGTAAGAGCGGTGGGGCCGGGTGGAGGGGGGTTTATTCGGACAGATGACCATGAGGGAAAATTGAATAAATAATTAATTTTCCCTTATGATCGTCTGTCGAAACCCCCTCAAACCCCCTCCCCCACCCCACCTGGCCCTACCGCTCTTACCTGCATTGGCTGCAGCTGTGCGATTATATAAATCTGATTTATATCAAAGTTAAACCAAAAATGGTCTGGAAGTTGCTGGTTGTCAGGGAAAGTAAAGTGGTCAGCAACATTAGAAATTTCAGACATAATGCCATACTGTTTACTTCGCCCAATAAAAAGTTCTGTCTTCAACCTCCTCCGCTGCCTAGTTCCATTCCTAATTCCCAATTCTACTAAAACCAGGCTGGCTAGTTTAATTTGAAAACATAAGAGACATATTGCTATCTTTCAAACTGGTCTGCCATTTACATTGTTTGGTGATAACGTTATGTGCCAAACACACGGGTAAACCAGTGTATCTTATATTCTGAAAGTGACACTTCTCAGAGTACCTTCACAAAGAATCAACTGATATAACATGGGGCATGCCCGGTAAAGTGCGGCCCATACCTGTATCACTGAGAGTGACAGATGGGGGTTGAACTATAAGACACCAAATCTTATGACAAAGATTACCTGGAATGAGAAGGGCCACTCTTCCTCTTTGACCCCCACCATTTGCCTTGGACTGAAAACTGATCCACAGGTCCAGGGACCTAAGGATGGGACTAGAGTGGTGTGCACTTCTGGAGACGAAATACCCAAGGGTCTACCTGGCTAAGAGACAACTGCCACACAGACCAACGGAGGAGGGTGGACCTTGGGCTGAGCAGCTGGCCTGCTAGATCATGTTTTACCAACCTCTTGACTTCCAAATTCAGTCCTGAATAACAAAAATCTTCTTGGGTGTGTGTGTGTGTGTGTGTGTGGGGGGGGGGGGGGGGGGAGGGGGGGTGTATTTCCTAATCCTGATAGTGAGGCTATAAACTCTCGCTTAGAGGATTCCCTTGGGGGTTATTGTGACTGGAACTGAGGCCAGTATAAGCAGCAGATCCAATTGAAGTGCAGACCTTCAAACCTTCGGGGCCAGCCAAATGTGGTTCCAATGAATTAGGAACCTAGGCAGCACTCCTCCTCTGGACTGGACAGCGTTAGCAAGCTTTCCTGCTCACTCTTACTTCACACTCCCTTTCTTGCTGCCCAACGTCAGTCAAGATGGAGCAGGACAAACCCACCCTCAACAGCAGTCAAGAGAAAATTAATATATTCATGACAATATCAAAGATCAAGGCATCCCGATCTGTGGAGGGAGTGCAAGTACCACAACCAGAGATCACAGACGACACATAGTTCTCAATTGCAGTGATAACCCAAGTGACCCAAATGTCCAGGTCGGCACTAGATTTTAAAATGGTTGTATTGGGGATGGTTGTTGCCCTCCTCAGACAGTCCCTGTGAAATGTCATAGACCGAGAGACTGATGCAGAGGGCTAGATTTGAAAGCTTGAACAATCGGCGAAAGACCTCAGAACATCTATGCAGCATCTACCACTAAGTCAAAGACACTGGAGGAACTGGCTAGAGAGCACATAGGGCACCACCCGAAGAAATAACCTTCACTTTATTGGATTTCAGCTGGAGAGCAGACATGTAAAGGCGCACTAGAGATTTCATCCAGCGTCCAAATAGCAAGACTGTGTATATAGCACTTTTTCTCAGCTTCCTTGTATTCTTTCCTCCAATTTTGCTCAAGGGACTTGCAGGTAAGTTTCTGTTTCCTTAGATCCTCTGTGTACCATGGGGCCATTGGTAGAGATCTTTTAGGAAACAGAACTTTTATTGGGTAATTTATTACAGACTGTTTCCACCCAATTAGTATAATAGGTAGTGGTCTCCTCTATTCCTGTGGGTACTGACCAGCAGTTGAATTAAGCGCAACTTATAGTTCAGCACCTTCAATTTTGTCCCAAGCCCTGCATTTGATTTGTCTCTTAGGGCCCTCCCTACCCATACAGTACACAGGAAGGGCCAACTCAAATTGTACAGCTGAGGGGTCAGTCCAGGTGAGAGGCAGCAAAGGCGCAAAGCAGAGTTGTGGATGGTTTGAAAAAATTCCATCCAGAGTGTGCCCTTATGAAACTGAGATTCAACACCACCTCCTGGGTCGGAGGAGATTTAACACCACCTCCGACCCAGTTATATGAGGGAGCACTGAATGAGGTAACTGTAGGGGTGTCTACATTTTGGGGTATGGTTCTGGTCCCACAGCATCTTTATGTTTACTTGAGATACATGATAATGATGCTAGTGAATAAAGACAAAGGTAGTATTCATACTAGCTTGACAATTGGATGTATTTTTTCGTGTGATATGCACACTAAATGGTCCACAGCCACTAGGAATATACCAGTGTTTTTCCTGTGTGTCCAAAGGTAGGGAAGCTGGGATTTATAGCAAATAAGGGTTCAGTCATTAGAGTAATAAATATAATGCACTTTTTTTCTCAGTCATTAGTGACATTATATTTAACATATACAGGCAGAATAACAGAAGATCTATGTTGCCCAGTGTCATTTTCACAGTGTAGTTTATTGGCATAGGGGAACACTTAGTAGCCACTGTAAACCCAAAGTCAGTAGTGAAAATGTACACTGAAGGGCCAGGTTTTTTAATACAAGTGTTCTTATTCATGATTTGAGTATAATTGTCATGGAATTTGAAATTCCAAAATGTTGGGTCCTGGTGGAAGAGATAAGAATGAGGACACAAGGGCTGATGAGAAGGCGTCTGAAGCTGTGTTGGACTGGACACACAAAAGCAGGAAGCCAGTAATCCATATTATTGCAACCCTGAAGGGGTGTTCAGACATGAGTATGTGGGCCCTGGGAACAGGAAGAGAATATATCCAGGTGGACAAGGCAATGCACATGAGAGGGAACATTTAGAGGAAGGGGGTCAATGGGGAAGGTCAGAGGATTAAACAGGCACAGGCTGGTCCCACCAAAGTTGCGAGAAACATGGAATCTGTTCAGATGCTGCATAATGAGGTCAGCCCAAAGAGGAACAGCCAGTTGTTCAAGGTCATCCAGAGTATTATGTACATGCTTCTTATTGTCAGAAAAAAAGAAGTTAAAACATTTCCAAAATGTTCTCCTACTTCAAATTAATTTGGCATTTAGATTGGAAGACAAATGAACAAGTTACATGTCTTCAGGAATGAACTTTCAGGTGGATACTCTAACTGCAAATACTTTGAGAATATTCCTCAGGCATCAGACTTGATCCGGACAATTTAACGTAGTATTCCTGAGCTCCGGTAGGTGGCACAGTGCAGCTCTGCGTCAATGCCATTCTGCTTTGGAAGTGAGGACAGGAGCTCCATATAAGCACCACCCATGCGTGCTGACATCAGTTGCTTTTGTTTGTGAGGGTCTGTCACAGTCATTGATTTGCAATACCCTGATCGAACCCTGATGACAGCTTCCCTTTCACACTGGTGCAATTTTTAAAAACATATTCTTGAAAAGACAACTGAGTAGCTCTGGTTCTGCATCTGAATGCGCAACAAGAAAGCAACTGATGTCCGCGCTCATAGGAGGAGGTTATATGAGGCTCTGCTTATCACTTGAAGAGAAGAACAATGGCAGCACACAGACAAACAATGACACCTGCCAACGCACTGGAGTACTGCTTTTAAGTTTCCGGATCTAGTTTGACACCTAAGAAATATTCACAAGGACAGGACTCTGCGATTCGAAGAATCCATCAGAAAAAGTGTATTTATTTGAAGAATGTGGATCCAGATCTTCTTAGCAATTATATGATCATTCCCAATAATATATGTGTAGATTATGAACATCTAAAAGAATACAGAGCAGGCATTTCCCCTGCTTTTTAGTCACCTAAATACTTTCTTTTAACATTTATATTTTGTTTGTGGAAACCTCATTCAACTCCGTACAGATATAGACTAAAGGGGTCTACTGGATATCAGTGTTTCCATGTTGACGAGACTGTTTACAAGTCTAAAATGTTCGGCTGGGTGTGTACTTAGATTTAGCAATGGCTCACCAGTAGCTTCCTCGATTTAAAGATCACTTTAGGGTAAACTGACATCCCCTGTGTGTACGGACATACTTTAAGTGGGCATTAACACATATTGATTTATTCTCAGATCCACAGGTCTTGTAAGACAAAAGATCTGGAATTAGGACATGTTTGTCTTCTTGTGGGAGTGATACTGTGCACATCATTTAGTTCAGCAAGAGAGTTGACATCCTTATAGATACTATCACTTTGTGCAACTGATTCTTTTTATTATCACCACAGAAATGATTTAAAAAAAGGGAATTAATACATCAATTTTGTTAAAAAATTATTTATGCTTAAGGCAATACGTTTGGTTTAAATTAAGATATTTTTAGTACATAAAACACCAAAACTTTAATTTTTTTGCAGGAGGACACAACATGATTATATGCCCCATTTTATAACAGTGAATAATGTAGTACACATTACTCACCAATAAAGTGTCTGCTCCTCCAACTATGCTCAATCCGAGGCCTGTACGTCCCTTGGAGATATCAATAGTAGTCTCACAACCAGGAATAATGGGACAAGTGGACGGGTTTGATGCTAATGTAGCTGGTGTAGAGGATCTGCTAGCACCTGGAAATGAACCCATACAATACATTAGCTTACAACAAAAATTACGTATTATTCTAGATATAATATGAGCTACAGGTGAACATAGTAAAAAGACTGACCAGGTACATATATTACATACATTTCTTTCCCTATATTGCATTTTCTTTGCACAGAATGATGAAGGCTTTGTAAGATATTCTATTTCAATGTATATGTGTAGGAAAGTGTCCCTTTTGACGTAGTCATCCCCACTTTTTGACTGGTAGATGATGCAATTTTAACAGGAAGTGCACCGGATTACTGCTAACCAGGTCCCCAGTGCCAGATCTCTTTTCCTAAATGTGAGAAAGTGCCATCTTTCTTGCATGGTATGCTCCCAATTTTTGCTGAATTGCTGATGTGCTTTGACTGAGTGTGCCCTGGACTCCTGCCAATCAGGTGCCCAGGGCCTGTGTTCCATCCCTAAAACTGTATTGAAGCTAAAACCCAATTGGCATCTCTGGCCACATGTCAGCCCCTGGTAAATGGTACCATAGGTACCCAGAGCATTGTGACCTAAATCAGTCACCCCTCTAGCTGGGTGCCCAATGCCAGTGGTGTGGGCACAGGTGCATGAGCCCTGTGCCCCTTCAGTACCCAGGGCCATTCCTGCGCACTGTAAGTGCAGTGATGCCATTAAGAGTATATGGTGCTGGGAGGTTGTCATTACGAACTCCACAGCCCCACAATGGCTACAGTGAAGACTGACAAGTTTGATATCAAACTTCTCAGCACATTAAACCCACACTGATGCCAGTGTGGGATTTAATGTAAAATGCACTGCAGAGGGCATCTTAGCGATGCCCCCTGAAACGTAACCTACAATCCATGTCTTGTCTGAGAGGCTGCCTAGGCTGCCACACAGCAGACATGTTGCTGGACCCCTCGGTGGAGAGCCCCGCGCTCTCCTTGGCCTGCAACAATGCACATCCTGGGCGAGGTGCTACTCCGCAAAAATGGGCAGGGGGAAGCTTCAAAGGCATGCCGCTTTTGTGAGCTTCCCCAGGCCACTTGCTGTACTCAGCAGCTGGCCTCCACCAGTTCTGACCCCCACTCTGGAGGGAAGACTGGCGTACCAGCCTGTGCCAACTCCACCCTTCAGGTGGGAGAGGCGAGGTAAAGCACGACTCTGGGCTACTGCCATCTTGAGGATGGGGAGCCCTATCCACTCACAGCTAGGCTCCTGCCCCCCTCTCACAGGAGAGGAGAAGGATAGGGAGTGTACCCACCCCAAGACAGGGACACACTGGTCCCTGCCCTCACCCTACCTGTAACGCCCCTAAATTTAGTATTTAGGGGCACCCTGAACCTTCCTTCCTCAGATCCCAATTTCGAAACAAGAAAGAAGACCAAGAAGAAGAAGACCTGCCGTGCAGCTACTAACAAGAGGACGAGACCATCTGACTTGGCCCCAGCCCTACAGGCCTGTTGATCCTTGAACCTGCTCCTGCTAAATCCCGGCGTCTCCTGTGGACAGGAACCTCGGGAAGCCCAGAGGACCTGCCTGCCTTGACCCTCTTAGAGACTGGGACTCCCATGAGTAGTGGTTCTGCTCAAACAGCAATACCCCTGGTGCCAGCCAGGAACCGCGAATCCAGCCCACTCTGCACCCGTCGAGCGTGACTTTTGCCCGAGTGGACAAAGACCCTGAGGACGTCCCCAAGGCAATTCTGTCCTGGAATCCAGTGCCCAAGGACCCTCCTCGACGACCCAGATGACGCCTGCAGCCTCAGAACCAGGGACCCCACCAACCGCGACCAGCTGAGGGTAAGATTTCCCGACGCCAAAAGACCCCCCGGCACCTTGTGCCCAACTCCGGGGTGCCTACCTATCCTCCAAGATCCCAACTTACCCCTCAAAGTGTTGGTCGCTCCAGAAGATCCTCCGTCCCCGAGCCTGCAGCATTTGTTCCTTTTTCAAGGTCTCCATTGAATAACATTGAGCGCCCGACAGCTCAAAAGCACCCTGCACCCAGACGCCCGAGTGCCCCTGGGAGTGCAACCTTTGTCCTATCCTACTTCCCCATTTGCCCTGAGCAAGTGACCAGGAGCCTAGCTCCCCCTGCCGCGTGGCCTGCTAGCCAGCAGCCACCAACCGAAGGCCCCCTGCCTCTAATTGGATAACATTGGGCCTAACTACCTCTGCACCCGGCAGCCCCTGTGCCGCTGAGGGTGTACCAACTATACCTACCTGACCCTGGGAGACCCTTGAGTCTATGCCCAGAACCTTAACTCTACCAGTCGAGTACTTACGTAAAAGCCAATAACTCCTTTTTCTTCCATAGGCTAACATTGACTGGTTTCACTTGGAAATTCTTCTAAGTGTGGAGTTTTGGAACTTTAAAACATTCATCCAAAATCAGCCGAACAATGAATTCCGATTTACTCACCTGTTGTGAGAAAGTGGCTCTATATATACTGGACTGGAAGGAAGTACAGTATGTATAGAGTCCACCAACCCCAGAGGTATAACAGAGGTTAAAGTCAGAACTGACCTTACTCTCCAAAGTGGTAGCTTGGTCGAGCAGTAAGGCAGTACCAGAGGACAGTGTAAAGCATTTGATGTACACACTCAGTAAGCAAAAGGTTTCCCACACTCAAGGACTGAACTCCAGGCCAATTGTTTGTATATCCAAAGATATGTTTGTTTTATTTTTAGAACCAACAGTTATAAAAATATACATTTCAAGTTACGAGTATTCTCATGTAAATAAGTTTGTACATACAATAATCACAGGTTAGCTAATAGCAATACAGTTCTGAAACACACTCTAGCATTGAGCTCAATGGGTTTTCATAGGAAAGTACAGTTGATTACTGTATGGATTACTTTGGTAGTTCCAGGACTAGATCTTGGATTCAGTCCTGGGGTCTAAGCTGAAACCAGATTAGCAAAAACGTTTTAGTTACAGTGATGATTTTTCCTGGATATAAAGCTGTTTGAAAAGTTCACACTTAGAAACTTTTCGAGGTGATTCTCACAATGTTATTCAATGGGAGGAAATTCAGGTTACAGGTAAAGTACGATCGCGTTACTTTTGTAACCCAGCACTAGTCTCCTAGGGCCAGCACTGGGGGCTTAACTCAAAACAGGTAGGTAATTGTGTTTCAGTATTTCGTACAATTTTTAAAGAATATTTGCAGTTTTCAAAAGTAGACAGAAGAAATTTCATAGAAAAGCAGACAATGGGTTCCTATGGAGAAAATACAGGTACTAGTAAACCCGCTAGGGATTACTTTCGTGGTTCAGTACTGGGCTGAAAGGTACTGCACTGGCTTCTCTCCTGATCACAGGTGAGTATTTTCGGATCCGGACTTTGGCTGATTTGATAGGAATATTTTCAGTTTTTGATCTGTGCTCTGGTTTGAACACACACCAGTCTAGGGATACCCAGCATGGCTGCATGGGTTACTTGCTCAACTTCAGCCCAGGCTGAGGTCTCCAGGTCATTTCCAAGCAGACAGTCAGCTGGCAATTGTGGTGAGACCACTACCAGTTTCAGGCCAGTAACCTCCCCCCATCCTAATGTTACCATAGCTAGGGGCATTGGGTGGTAATGCTGTCAGCATTGGTGACTGGGTAAGTTTTCCCAATCAGGTATTGCTCTGGGGAAAGCAGCTTTTCCCTTACCATGGGAACCTGTATCCCTCAGGGCTTCTAATCTTGTTCCATTGATGGAGGGGTATTTCATATATTTGTTACAGTTGGTTGGCCACCCAACCACACTGGCAACCTCCATATTCCCCAAGCACACTAGACTAGCTTGAGTGTATTCCCAGATTTGCTCTGGGCACTCCTCTAATCCCATCTGTATATTTACTGTCCCTGGAGTAGCTGGAATAGGTGCCTTAGGGGTTTTGTTGTAGGGGCAGTTCTTGTCTACAGTTAAATGTCCCAACTTCTTACAGTTGTTACAATAGGCCTTGTTAGGATCAAATTTTCTTCCCCTAAAGGGCAGAGGCACATAGGGAGTAGATTGGGACCCACCCCCTGAACAGGTTTTTGGGGTCCTTTGGAAGACTCAGACTTTTTATCTGGGGGGATTCTCACCACCTTTCCCCTGGGGGGGTTTTGTGGCCACTTTCTTTTGATCACCCCCAGTGGCTGTCCTTGTCGCCCTAGTCTTGACCCAGTGGTCTGCCTTCTGTCCCAATTCTTGGGGAGAAATTAGACCTAGGTCTACCAAATGCTGATGTAACTTTTCATTTGTGCAATTACTCAAAATGTGTTCCTTCATAAACAAATTATACAATCCAGTAAGGTCATGGACATTGTGTCCAGTTAACCAACCATCCAGTGTCTTTACTGAGTAGTCTACAAAATCTATCCAGGATTGGGTCTGAGTTTTGTGAGCCCCCCTGAACCTAATTCTGTACTTCTCAGTAGTGAGTCCAAATCCCTCAATCAGAGTCTTCTTCGTGAGGCCATAGGACCCCGCATCTGGCCCAGAGAGGGGCAGAAGCCAGTCTCTGCAGTTACCAGAGAACAGTTCCCACAGGAGTGCCCCCCAGAGAGGTTTCTTTAGCTGTCTGATATCACAAGCCCTCTCAAAGGCTGTAAACCATTTGGTGACGTCATCACACTCCTCAAATTTAGGGACAATCCCTTTGGGGATTTTAGGATCATAAGATTGCTCTCTGTCCTTGTTATTGGTATTGCTGCCACCAGAGATGGGGGTTAGGCCCATCTCTTTTCTTTCTTTTTTCTAGAGCCAGGAGCCTGGTCTCTAGGTCTAATCTCTTGGACAACTTTGCTAGAAAGTTGCCCTCTGCACTGGGATTTCCCCAATGGGTTCTCTGGGGCCCAGTCCACCTGTATGGTTCCTAGGCTCCCAAATGTTGACTATTGGAATCAAGGGTACAGAGACCCCTTCTTCCCTAAGGATGGGGGGGGGGCATTATCCTCCCCCTATTCCCTCACTTCTTCCTCTGTGTGGGTGTGACCCTGCTTAGAGGGGTGGTCTTTTGCATACTCAGCCAGGAGCTCCTGGAGCCCTTGTTTGGTTGGATGCAGGCCTACAGTTATTTGTTTAACTTTGCATAGGGCCCTCAATTCCTTGAAGTCCAAGTGCAAGTAAAGGTGTGAGGTCAAGCTCCTCCACCAGGTCTGTGTTATCTTCACTAACAGCTGGGGCAGCTTTGAGCCATTATAACCTGATAGGTCTAACCCTCTACCCTAGCTTGTAGTGACTTTTATTTTTCAGAACTTCTAATGGGACTTAAGCAAGGCCCTACCAGAGGTTTAGTATTTTTGGAAAAGACCAATTTCAGAATTCTAAAGGTAATTTGAGTTCTGTCGTGTGATCAGATGGTAATAAAGTTGTCCAACAGATGCAAGTTTGTATCCCACCGCTGATCCACCAATGTGAGAAAGTGGCTCTATATATACTGGACTAGAAGGAAGTAAAGTGTGCATAGAGCCCACCTACCCCAGAGGTATAACAGAGGTTAAAGTCAGAACTGACCTTACTCTCCAAAGTGGTAGCTCGGTCGAGCAGTAAGGCAGTACCAGAGGACAGTGTAAAGCATTTGATGTACACACTCAGTCAGCAAAAGGTTTCACACACTCAAGGACTGAACTCCAGGCCAATTGTTTGTATATCCAAAGATATGGTTGTTTTATTTTTAGAACCAACAGTTATAAAAATATACTTTTCAAGTTATGAGTACTCTCATGTAAATACTTTGCAGAGGAGCAATAAGTTTGTACATACAATAATTACAGGTTAGCTAATAAGCAATACCGTTCTGAAACACACTCTAGCATTAAGCTCAATGGGTTTTCATAGGAAAGTACAGTTGATTACTTTAGAATAGAATAGAAAGAGGATTTGTAAAGCGCGATAGTTACCCTCAGGCGTCCTAGCGCTAACAGAGTCATGAGCAGGAACGTGCACAGATGGATTAGTCTGGATGTGAGAAAAGCAGAGTCTTTAGGTGTTTACGAAAAATCAGCAAGTTGGGCTCTGCCCGGAGGTGAGGGGGGAGGGAGTTCCAGAGTCTAGGTGCATTGAACGAGAAAGCTCGACCTCCGCATCTGGCCCTTCTAATCTTGGGAACCATGGCTAGGAAGGAGGTAGATGATCTAAGTTGTCTTGAGGGGTGATAACGAGTGACAAGAGAGTGATTAATAGGGGGGCCCGTCCTCCAAAAGGCTCGATGGGTGATACAGAGGGACTTAAATTCAAATCTCCGCTTAACTGGAAGCCAGTATAGAACTCTAATGCCGGCCTTAGCCGAGGTACGTCGTGGGATTTGAAGCAGTGTACGGGCTGCACAATTCTGGACAGTTTGTAGCATATTCAGGGTAGACTGGGGGGCGCCCAAATAGAGGGCGTTACCAAAATCCAATCTAGAAAGAATAAGTCCCTGAATCATTATTTTCCTGGCTTCCAGGGGCAGTAAGGGGAGGATCTTGCGAAAGAGCCTAATCAGACCGAAGCAGGTTGCTGACAGCTTGGCAGCTTGATCGTTAAGGTTAAGGGTCCTATCAAGCCAGAAGCCCAGGCTTTTGATTTTGTCCTTCGAAGCAGGGGGTGGACCAAATGAAGGGGGCCAGAGTAGCTTGATTGCAGAGGGTGAGGGATTTCCTAGGAGCATTAGCTCAGTTTTATCGCTATTTAACTTAAGATGGGACATGGTCATCCATCCAGTGATCTCTTCCAAACAGGTGGTGAGATTGCTGGGATTGGACTCCAATTGACTAAGGGAAACCACTAGCTGGGTGTCGTCCGCATACGTGATGATTTTTACTCCGAACGGACGGACTACCTCAGCCAGTGGTTCCATGTACACATTAAATAGTGTTGGGCTCAAAGCCGATCCCTGGGGGACGCCACAGATCAAAGGTTTGCGTCGAGACATAGTACTACCCTCGAACACTTGGAAGGATCGATCGGAAAGGAAGGACTCTAGCCAGAGTCTAGCCCTTCCAGACACCCCGTCCTCGCTAGCCGACGAAGCAGCGTGTTATGATTGACAGTGTCAAAGGCGGCACTAAGGTCCAGGAGGATTATGGCTGCCGAGCCCCCCTGGTCCAAGATCTTCCGTGCCTCCTCCGTCATTGCCAATAGCGCTGTCTCGGTCCCGTGTTTGGGGCGAAAGCCAGTCTGTGAGATGTCAAGTAGGTGACTTGATTCGATGTACTCCATTAAAACGGAGTTAACATGCTTTTCGAGCAGTTTGCTCACCCATGGGAGCAAAGAGATTGGCCGATAGTTTTTTGGGTCTGCCTGGTCCAAATTTGGTTTCTTCAATAATGCCCTGACCATAGCCCGTTTCCAGAGAAGCGGGACTGTACTAGAAATGAGCGAAGAATTCACAAGGTGAAGTATGGTGGGAAGAATGCTGTCGCCGACCATTTTAAGGTCCGCGGCGGAGCTGGATCCATGGGGAGCCGGATTTTACCTGTGAGACCAAGGAGGTGAGAGTGTCTAATGTGATCAGGGGAAAGAACTGCAGAGAGGGAGAGGCTTGGGTTTCGGGAGTGGGGATATGAACCGGAGAGGGGACTGATAGAGAGAGAGCAGAGCTTGGAGAAAAAGTAGAGTATATGGCGTGGATTTTTTCCAGAAAATAGTCCGCCAGATCGTCACAGCGGCCCTGAGCATTGAGAGGGTTGGGAGGCGGTTCTTGTCGTTTTAGGAGGGTCTTAGCTTTATGGATTACTTTGGTAGTTCCAGGACTAGATCTTGGATTCAGTCCTGGGGTCTAAGCTGAAACCAGATTAGCAAAATCGTTTTAGTTACAGTGATGATTTTTCCTGAATATAAAGCTGTTTTAAAAGTTCACACTTAGAAACTTTTCGAGGTGATTCTCACAATGTTATTAAATGGGAGGAAATTCAGGTTACAGGTAAAGTACGATCGTGTTACTTTTGTAACCCAGCACTAGTCTCCAAGGGCCAGCACTGGGGGCTTGACTCAAAACAGGTAGGTAATTGCGTTTCAGTATTTTGTATGATTTTTAAAGAATATTTGCAGTTTTCAAAAGTATACACTTAGAAGAAATTTCATAGAAAAGCAGACACTAGGTTCCTATGGAGAAAATACAGGTTACTAGTAAACCCGCTAGGGATTACTTTCGTGGTTCAGTACTGGGCTGAAAGGTACAGTACTGGCTTCTCTCCTGATCACAGGTGAGTATTTTCGGATTCGGACTTTGGCTGATTTTATAGGAATATTTTCAGTTTTCAAAACTTCACACAGAATATTTTCGAGTCAAAAATGGGTCAATGTTATCCAATGGCAGGTAAGTGAATTACCGGTTTCCAGGTGAGTACTTGGTTGGTGAAGTTAGGGTTCTGGGCATAGACTCAGGGGTCCCCCAGGGTCAGGTGAGTACAGTGAGTTCAGTCCCAGAGGCGCAGGGGCGGCCGGGTGCAGAGGTAGGTAAGCTCAATGTTATCCAAAGCGGGAAAGGGGGCCTTCAGTTGGTGGCTGCTGGCGAGCAGGCCACACGGCTCTGGAAGCTGGGCTCCTGGTCACTTGCTCAGGGCAAGAGGGGAAGTAGGATAGGGCAAAGAGGTCACAGCCAGCGGCACTCTGGCGGCTGGGTGCAGGGTGCTTTTGAGCCGTCGGGCGCTCAATGTTATCCAATGAGGATCCTGAAAAAGGAACAAAGGCTGCAGGCTCGGGGACGGTGACTCTCCAGGGGCGACCAGCACTTCGAGAGGTAAGTTGGGATGTTGGAGCACAGGTAGGTACCCCAAAGGGTGGCACAGGGGGCCGCGGGGCGCCGGGGTGTCCTTGGGGATCGGAAAAGCTTACCCTCGGCTGGTCGCGGTTGGGGTGGCCCCTGGTTCTGAGTCTGCAGGCGTCGGCTGGTTCGTCGAGGAGGGTATTTGGGCACTGGACTTCGGGTCCCAGTCGCCGGGAGGACGTCCTCGTGGTCTTGGTTCGGGTTGGCCCGGCCCGGGCTCGGCTGGTGCAGAGTGGGCTGGTCCGGAGCTTCCTGGTGGGCACCAGGTGGGTTGTTGCAGCAGAGCCTCTGCTGATGGGAGTCCCAATCGTCGAGAGGGTCAAGGCAGGCAGGTCCTCTGGGTGTCCCAAGGTTGCTGTCCGCGGAGGTCGCCGGGTTTAGGCAGGAGCAGGTTCCAGGATCAACAGGCCGGTAGGGCTGGGGCCAAGTCAGTTGTTGTCCTGTTGTTGGCAGCGGCACGGCGGGTCTTCTTCTTCTTGATCTTCTTTCTTCTTTTTGATATCGGGATCTGAGGAAGGAAGGTTCAGGGAGCCCCTAAATACTAAATTTAGGGGCGTTACAGGTAGGGCAAGGGCAGGGACTAATGGTACACCCCCTAGCCTGCTCCTCTCCTGTGGGAGGGGGGCAGGAGCCTAGTTGGGATTGGGCAGGACTCCCCATCTACAAGATGGCCGGAGCCCGGGGTCGTGCTTCACCTCGCTTCCTCCACCTGAGGGGTGGAGTTGGCACAGTTGGCACCCCCCTCCTGACGTAGTTTTTCCCTCCAGTCTTCCCGCCAGAGTGGGGGTAGGACTGGTGGGTGGCTGGTTGCTGGGTACAGCAAATGGTCTGGAGAAGCTCTCAGAGGCGGTATGGTATGCCTTTTAAGCTTCGCCCTGTCCATTCTGGGGGAGGAGACATAGCCCCTCGCCCAGGATGTGCATTGCTTGAGACTCAGGAGAGCGAGGGGCTCCCCACCCAGGGGTCCAGCAACATGCCTGCTGTGTGGCAGCCTCTGCAGCCACTCAGCCCAGACGTGGATTGTAGGTTTGGGTTTTTGGAGGGCATCTTTAAGATGCCCTCTCATGCATTTTACATTAAATCCGACATTGGCATCAGTGTGGGTTTAATGTGCTGAGAAGTTTGGTACCAAACTTGTCAGTCTTCAGTGAAGCCATTATGGTGCTGTGGAGTTCGTGAATGACAACCTCCCAGCACAATATACTCTTAAATTGCAACACTGCACTTACAGTGCCCAGGAATGGCCCTGGGTACTGTAAGGGCACAGGGCTCATGCACCTGGGCCTTCACCTCTGGCATAGGGCACCCAGCTAGAGGGGTGACTGACGTATGCCAGGGCAGTGGGTTCTGTGGGCATGGCACACAGGGATGTGTGCCATGTCGACTCTTGCTTTAGTTTTGAACTTAGGCATCCAGCCTGCAAAGGCAGTGTGTGGGAGCCAGGGTACAGGGCCCCTGAGGGTGGCACAATAAGGGCTGCGGCCCTCAGGGGTCTTCTCTGGTCACCATGCCCTGGGTACCTAGGGTACCATTTACTAGGGGTGACAAGGGGCCAGAGATGCCAATAGGGTATTTTGTTTCAGCATAGCTTTTCTTTGTAGGGAAGGAAAACAGGCCCTGGGTATCTGATTGGCAGGGACCCAGGGCACACTCAGTCAAAGTACATCAGCAGTTCAGAAGAAAGTGGGGGCATACCAAGGCAAGAAAGGTGGCACTTTCTCACACCTGTTATCAGGAGATACCTCAGTGCTGCATCTTTGAGCCCAGTACTGACCCTAAAAAGTAATTCTAACCGTACTAACCAGTAACTTGAATTTCCTTCCATAGGATATCATTGCCTGCTTTTTGTTGAAAAAGTTTCTAAGTGTTGATTTTTGAAACTTACAAATATTCTTTAAAAATCGTGCCAACGATAAAAACATAATGACTTGCCTGCTTTAGATAGATGTCCCAGGGCTGAACCTAGGAGTCCAGCACTGGATTACTAAATTAACGTAAACATACTTTACCTGCAAACTGAATTTCCTTCCATAGGATAACATTGGTAATTTCAACTGAAAAAGTTTATATGTCAACTTTTAAAATACAATAATATTCCTTAAAATCACTACTGTAACCAAAACGCTTTTACTTAACTATTTATAGGACATGTCCCAGGACTGAATCTAGGATGCAGTCTTGAGGTTAGAAAAGTAATCTACAAAGTAACTAATTGCATTTAACTAGAAATTCCCATTGAGCTGAATGTTGCATTGTGTTTGAAATTGTGTTGCCTATTGCAACAAACTGTGACTATTGTATTCAAAGAGTCTATTGCCTATTTGAAAAGTATTTAACTAAAGAAATCCATTTTGAGAAAGTATATTTTGATACCTTGTTGGTTCTAAAATAAAACAACTATATCTTTTGATACAAAACAATTGGTCTAGAGTTCAGTTCTTGAGTGTGTGAGACCATTTGCTGACTGAGTATGTACAACAAATGCTTTACACTGTCCTCTGATACTGCCTTACTGCTCAACCATTTTTTTACAAAAGGGGGTGGTGATGGACAGAGTCTCTGAATTAAGCAGAATACTCTCACCCAGTCAAGAGATCAGGGCTAGATCCAACACCGTTTTTTAGCTCATTGCACCATCCCAGTTTCAGAACCTGGCTGTATGCAAATTAGTCTGTCCCTGGCCCAGTGCATCATGGGAACAGGGCAGACCAGACTACACAAGCCAATTCTTACACTGGGAAGGAAACAAGCTTCCGGGGACCGGTTTCTGGCATTTCAGCCGTCTTCGGCCCGGATTGCTTGAATCCTGATGGTGCAATGAGCAAGGGACTCACATCTGAGTATACCCTTCCACGCTTAGGGTGGACAACATTTTTACAAAAGGGGGTGGTGATGGACAAAGTCTCTGAATTAAGCAGAATACTCTCACCCAGTCAAGAGATCAGGGCTAGATCCAACACCGTTTTTTAGCTCATTGCACCATCCCAGTTTCAGAACCTGGCTGTATGCAAATTAGTCTGTCCCTGGCCCAGTGCATCATGGGAACAGGGCAGACCAGACTACACAAGCCAATTCTTACACTGGGAAGGAAACAAGCTTCCGGGGACCGGTTTCTGGCATTTCAGCCGTCTTCGGCCCGGCTTGCTTGAATCCTGATGGTGCAATGAGCAAGGGACTCACATCTGAGTATACCCTTCCACGCTTAGGGTGGACAACATTTTTACAAAAGGGGGTGGTGATGGACAGAGTCTCTGAATTAAGCAGAATACTCTCACCCAGTCAAGAGATCAGGGCTAGATCCAACACCGTTTTTTAGCTCATTGCACCATCCCAGTTTCAGAACCTGGCTGTATGCAAATTAGTCTGTCCCTGGCCCAGTGCATCATGGGAACAGGGCAGACCAGACTACACAAGCCAATTCTTACACTGGGAAGGAAACAAGCTTCCGGGGACCGGTTTCTGGCATTTCAGCCGTCTTCGGCCCGGCTTGCTTGAATCCTGATGGTGCAATGAGCAAGGGACTCACATCTGAGTATACCCTTCCACGCTTAGGGTCGACAAAATTTTTACAAAAGGGGGTGGTGATGGACAGAGTCTCTGAATTAAGCAGAATACTCTCACCCAGTCAAGAGATCAGGGCTAGATCCAACACCGTTTTTTAGCTCATTGCACCATCCCAGTTTCAGAACCTGGCTGTATGCAAATTAGTCTGTCCCTGGCCCAGTGCATCATGGGAACAGGGCAGACCAGACTACACAAGCCAATTCTTACACTGGGAAGGAAACAAGCTTCCGGGGACCGGTTTCTGGCATTTCAGCCGTCTTCGGCCCGGCTTGCTTGAATCCTGATGGTGCAATGAGCAAGGGACTCACATCTGAGTATACCCTTCCACGCTTAGGGTGGACAAAATTTTTACAAAAGGGGGTGGTGATGGACAGAGTCTCTGAATTAAGCAGAATACTCTCACCCAGTCAAGAGATCAGGGCTAGATCCAACACCGTTTTTTAGCTCATTGCACCATCCCAGTTTCAGAACCTGGCTGTATGAAAATTAGTCTGTCCCTGGCCCAGTGCATCATGGGAACAGGGCAGACCAGACTACACAAGCCAATTCTTACACTGGGAAGGAAACAAGCTTCCGGGGACCGGTTTCTGGCATTTCAGCCGTCTTCGGCCCGGCTTGCTTGAATCCTGATGGTGCAATGAGCAAGGGACTCACATCTGAGTATACCCTTCCACGCTTAGGGTGGACAAAATTTTTACAAAAGGGGGTGGTGATGGACAGAGTCTCTGAATTAAGCAGAATACTCTCACCCAGTCAAGAGATCAGGGCTAGATCCACCCCCCTTTTCTGAATCATCTTACTGCTCAACCAAGCTACCACTTTAGAGAGTAAGGTTATATCTAACTTTATCCGTTGCCAAACCTCTGGGGATTGTGGACTCTATACACACTGCACCTTACTTTGGTCCAGTGTATATAGAGCCACTTTCCTACACTAAACTGTACAATTGTACCCCAATTGGCAATAGCTTTAGCACCCTTTGCAAGTCCCTAGAAAACTGTACCATTGGTACCTAAGGCAATGAGTACTAAAGAGGGTCCCCTACGGGTTGGAGCAAGAATTGTGCCACCCTAAGAGACCCCTCACCAAACCCTTGCAGACTGCCACTGCAGGCTGTGTGTCTTTGTGTAGGCAAAAGTGAAACACTACATGGCACATAGCTTGTGTGCCAGGTCTGCAGACACTGCATGCACTATACATAAGTCATCCCTACAGCATGCCTTACAGCCCTAAGACAGAGTGCACTATACAACACTATACAACAAGTGTGGGCATAACTGCATGAGCAGATATATCCCTGCGCTGGCCAGTTCAATTACTGCCAGTACAAGTGACCAGGAAAGCCATTTTAAGTACATGTGCTGGACATTGACCGAAAAAGAATTCCCCAGCTACATGATGGCTTCACAGAAATTAAAGATGTTTGGGATCAAACATCTTGTATTAGTAACCACCCAAACTGATTCTAGTGTTGGATTTATTAATACATGTACCCAGAGGGCATTTTAGAGGTGCCCTATGAAAACCTACCAACTACTAGTGTGCTGGCTGACTGGTTCTGACCAAGTGCCACCACAGATGAGTTTCTAACCCCAGGGGTGGGGGCCCATGCTTCCAGGAGGTCAGGAACAAAGCCTGCTCTGGAAGGAGGTGTTTACACTCCCATCCAACAGGATGATCAGTAAATTAGTATTCCAAGGCAGGGAGTTCAAACAGCCCACTGTGTTTGGTATGCAAATCTGAATTCCCTTAGAAGTGAGGGGTTGCCAACCCCCTCACCAGGGCCCATTTGGTGCCTGGACAGGCAGAAAAATTAGTAGTGAGAGAGGCGTGTTCACCCTCAGGCTACCTGATGTAGATTTGAAATTTAAAATTCTGCCATCTTGGTGATGGCAGAACTAGGAACTCTTGGACAGGGTTATGCCCACTTCACACAGGAAGAGGTCATTTTGGGGTCGTAGTGACTCAAGGGGTAAGTAACCCATTGGCTACTACCCTACATTTCCTGACACCCCCTAATCTAGTAGTTAGGGGAGCCCATGCCATCAGGAAATCCTGATGACCTAAGAAGAAGAAGGACACGAAGAGCCACAAGAAGAAAACGTTGCACCAGTCTTCTCGTACTGAAGCTGCTGTGCCTCCAAAAGCCTGGAAAGACTGTCTGCCTTCAACAAAGACCCAGTAATGCCTGCGGAGAAGCAGAGCTGCTTCCCTGAATCCTGCAGGCACTCCAAAAGAACTGTGAGGATTCAGGACCACCGCAAACCCGACACTGGAAAGCACCACTGCACTCCTGCCTCCTAGCCTGAGTTGAAATGGGCCAATGGTGCTAGCGTGGGCCACAACCCTCCACAGGCAAAGCCCACCTTGGGTTTTCCCACAATGGATTTTAAGGGAGCTAGAGAGAGACGGAAGTGCTAGAACGCCATTCCAAGCCGGTCATACAGGTCAACGCGGCAAACGGGCTATCGTGCTGCCGGCATTTTCATAATTTTCATCATTACTTGCCTGCCGGGAAAAACTTTTTGCCCTGCGAAACCCCGCCGGAGACCGCTGGAAACTGCGGAAACTGCGGAAGCCTACGGAGCTCACCCGGTCTGCTGAAGCTGAAGCTGCAGAGGTTCACCGCGGCACTTTCCCCTCCGCGGCTCCTGAAGATCTGAAGCCACCGCAACTGAGCCGCGAGCCGTGTGAGCCGTGTGAGGGAAGGGGGGCCCTGCCCGGCCCGGCAACCAACAACTAGCAACTGCAGAGAAGCCGGGCTAACAGGGCTAACAGTGCTAACAGGTTACCGGCTCATTATATTGCCCATCTGCCTGCCTACTGCCTACTGCAACAGCTTAGGGGGGACTCTGCCTGCTGTGGAAGCTGTACGGAAAGCCCCCGCTGACCTGCCCCCGCTGAGGCTCGGGGTGTTTACTGTTGCTCATGGAGGCCCGCCGCAGCCTCCCCCTCCCCCTCCCCCGCAGCTCCGGAGCTGTGAGAGCCGTGTGAGTTAAGGGGGATCAGCTCCGGCTCCGGCAACCGGCAACCGGAATCTGCAACTGCAGGGGGGGGGGGGCTAGCCGGTAGACCACCGGGGACCGGGGACCCGCTTGGGCCGCTTGGGCTGCTTGGAACCGCAGGAGTCGTAGCAGTAGCGGTCCTGTGCTGCATTAAGCAGGACTGACCAGGACGTCGTGCGGTGCAGGCTGAAGACCCCAGCATCCACTACGTGCCTCCTGTGCTGATATTTGCTAAAGCACCGGAGACTGTTCGATATTTTAGAGCGCCTAGAGCACCTCCGAGCACCCCTCTATGAGGACTCTGGGGTGACTTTGGGGGAAGTTGCCCGAACTGAACTCCAGGGGTGTGGCGCGCCGCCGCAGCTAGAAGAGCCTGTGACTGATAACAGGATCCGGGAGGTGAGCTGCGACACACGAACCGTGGAAACCTCCATTGAGACCCCGGCTACGACACACTGACAAGGCAGCAGGGTCTCTGAACTTTCCAAACACCACAACCAGCAATCAGCAATCAGCAAATCAGCAAATCACCAGTAGAAGGGGAGGTTAGTGGTCACTCTTAATCCCCCCTTACTGACGCTCTACTTTCACCCTGCACCAAACTAATGCCTGCTAGTTCTAAATCATAAAAACTTCCATAGTTCTCTGTGGATCGTTTAACCCACCAACTCGGATAAAACGATCCGGGGTCCTACCCAGCTAGCTAGCCTGCTAGCCGTACAAGCCAGGCCAGCAAGCCCAGTCCCTCAGCCTCAGCCTCAGCCCTTTAGCCCCAGCAAGCAAAGACCCTGCGGTTAGGGCACGCAGTAAGTGGTGGAAGAAAGTAAGGATAAAGACAAGCGACCCATAGGACAGCCAGCACCATAATATTCTGACCCCTTACTGCATTGAGAGGGGTGCGCGGCTACCTCTGACACCCTTGCAGAGGGTCAGCAGACTCAATATGAGGTCAGGCAAGAAAAGGGTCCACCTCGAAAGCAAGCCGAAGCTCAAATCAAAAACTAATTCAAAGACAAAGCTGGAGACCACATTGAGCATCAACGAAACAGACATCGTCAAAGAAGTCAGTGGGAGTTGGGTAGCATCTCAAGGAGAACTTGGAGCGTTCAGTGATCGAGTGTCACCAATTGCGATCCCTCCTCCCAATCTTCGATAACCAAAAATCACATCTAAATCTAATTTCCTGAAAGATCCCTTCTCCACTATTTTTTCGTTCAGTGGCAAAATCCAGGGCCTCCAGGATTCACTTCTTCCCCTATCCCCGGGGGACCTGCAACCAGTTCAATCTTTGCAGCATGCCAGCTGTACTCCAACTCACACTTCCACATTGACCAGCCATCCAGCATTGAGTCCAGTGACAGTGGGTGCAACAGGGGCCTTGGTTGAACGCAAGCTCTCCAACAAGGCCACTTGCAGACTATCACCACCCCTAGCAGGTGACTGGGGGGCCACGCCTGTCTTTCATCTACCCTCCTCTGTCACGGATCCAAATTTTCCACCGGCACCAGCAGCCTCATCCCCATGTGCAATCAGTCAGTTACAAAATCATTCCTTGCACTATTTTCCCCCTAGCAGCGGCGCAGAGCTCTATCAATGGCAAGAAGCCACGAGCAGCGATGACACAGGCAACCCAAACAGCCTCCCGATTGCAGACAAAAGTCATCTGGTCCAACTGGATAGTATAAGACCCCACTCTCAGCCCCCAGAAGGAGCAGTAAAAGATCAGTCAGATCACAGCAAGGAGGATGGTGTAAACACACCAAACCTTGGGAGCGACTGCCTCGCAAATACAACCTACTTGGGCTCACAAGAATGGGCCGATCTAGTTGCCGCATACATTCCACCTACACGCACGAATCCATCTTCGCCAATAGCGGAACCAACTAATAAAATCCAGGCCTCCAGACTGAGCCCAATTCGGGAGGGTGTCTTCTCAAATTCAACGGCCTTGCCGAACTCTTCACAGTCTTCAATTCCCAAAAAAGCGGCCACCGGTAAGGGGCCACCAACAGGAACACAAGCAACAGAAGTGTCAAACACGTGGGACCTCCTGCTCAACACAATGCAATGAACCGTTGACACTCTCCATTTCCAATCTGACAAGATGGACCTACAGCTGACTCTACTCGATACCCTGGCTGTTTTTGTAGGGCGGATAGACGAAAAACTCGGCCAATTAAACGCGCTAATCACTAGAGCCCAGCAGGAGGCAAAGTTGGCATGCAGTTGCGGTCCCATTATTGACAAACTTGCAGCACTTCCAGAAATCGTATCCTGCTTAATAAAAGGGCTGCCAAAAGGGACAAACGCAAGGCCCCAGTGTACCAACCGGGGCGAAACAGCCTTCCACGTAGCACCAATAGGAGGGTCAACTACATCAAGCACCTCCGACAAAGTCTCACCGCTGTCGCCATCGGGGTGCCTGGCACCGGAATCGGTCCACACGACAACTTGTTCCACTTCCCCTCCAAAGGCCAGCAAGCTACCCCTCAATGCGAAAGGGCGGCAACAGCTGAAAAGGAAAGGCCGGAAAAAACAAACTATAACAAGTATGACAGAAGTTTATCCACTCTTTCAGTCAGGTAAAATATCTGAGCAGCAGGTCAGGAGTCCTAATACAGCAAGCAATGTCAGAAGGGACCCACCTCCTATGGGCCCCAGAATTTCCCCCAACGGAGTGCCCACAAAGGCAAGCACAACAACTTCCACGTTGGAGGACGGCAGAGTCTCACTTGGCGGCAAGACTGGAATTCAACAAAAGTCGGATAAGCATGGCCTCTGCAAAGTGACTGATGAACGCCCCCTTATTCTACTTCGAACATCTGAACCTGCAGCGGTACAGTCAACTCAGAACTCGGATCCTGCACAGGACGAATCAACCACGCCCACCTGTGTAAGGTCCCGTCCCCAAGAACCGGCGGAACCACGGCTCCTGAGCCCTCAAACAAAGCTTTTACCCACCACGGAATGCATCACTGCAGCTCCTTCTGTGCCTGTTTCAATAACTTTCACCTCTGGAGAGAATCCTATTGAAATCCTGCCTCACTCTGACTACAACAATTCAAGGTCTCAAGTCCCAAACAATCAGCTAGTCCCTCTGCCGTCCGATCCAAATGAGCTCCCTACCAGCATCCTCTTTACTCCGGAGTATCAATCAAAGGGACCATTTGACATCCAGAACAGAGGGAACTTACTACGGCTACTTAGCACCATACCAGCACTAAAGGACTTATCTTCAGCGGACCTTCTCTCCATAGAATTCATAAGAACTGACAGGTTGGATGGGAATGAGGCGACAAAAGCTACATGGATTTCCCCTGAAATCGCTAATAAAATTTTCGAAGAGCAAGGTCTCCTTAAAGCATGGGGATCAATACAGCTGCCCACCACAACAAAGGATACCCGTAGCCCTTGCTCGAGAGGCCCAAGCATCGACCGCCCAATACAACCTCAACGACAAGGTCTGTGCTGAGGGGCGCACTGGGTTGCTCTACTACGGCAGCCGAGGCAATACCCATGGAAAACAATTCAAGGTTCACCAATATGCACCGTACGATTGAACATCAGCTCTTCAGGATATGTAACTCACAAGCCAATCCTCAGTGACAAGGATATCCAATAGAGCCAGATAGGCGCACGGATGCACCGCATATGGAACTATGCTCATGGAATATTAACGAGCTTTACAACAAAGCAGTGGACACTGACTTCCTTCAATACGTTAAATCGTTCGACATCCTCCTCCTCCAGGAAACATGGCTAGAAGAGCCGATTCATCTAGAGGGCTGCACCTGCCATCATTCCCCAGCTACAAGAAAAAGCAAGTATGGTCGGCTGTCAGGAGGCCTAGCAACTTACCTTAAAATACCAACTATCGGCTATGCGCGGGCACTCACCACAAATTCCTCAGCCATAAACACAGTAGAGTTATCACTTAACTATGGGGGCAAGAAGAAAGAGTTCCAGCTGACCAACATCTACATCAACCCTAGAAAGAAGAGGCAGGAGGGGAAACTCCTAATGGACCACTTACATTACGTTATGACAACTAGGACATCAACAAATCTAGTTTTGTCTGGTGATTTTAATCAATGCATCTTAGGGTCTTCCGTTAACAGTAACATTCAGGCCCAGTCATACTACTGGAATATACCATCCCAATCATTTAGCAGCCAATGCAAGGCATCCAAGTCTGCAAAGGCGCTACTGGAAGATCTGGAACACATGGGCCTAAGGGTCTTAAATGAAAGATTCCCGGATGATTCACCATCTGTGGCCACATTCACCTCAGGCAAGACAATCTCTTCAATCGATTTCACGTTAGTCTACCTCACGCTATTTCATCACGTTTTGGGCTTCAATTTAGGGGACAAGGGCGACAGCAACCATCGCCCTCAAGAAGTCAGTCTAGGTGCTCTTCCTGATGCTATTCTTCCAAAACGCAATAGGTCCGCAGGATAGTCACACCATCAACCTTAAACGAATCAAAACTTCAATAGCAAACACTGAGGAGGTACTTCAAGCTGCAAAAATCCAACTGAACTCCTCAAACTATCCTTCGGGCAACACAGTAGCAGGTTGGGAACAATTCACGACTGAGTTTGCAAACAATTATTCAACAACTGTACGGCATTTTCCAGCTCTTGCACCTGGTGTCACAAGGAAGATCTCTGACACCCAGAAACTGGCCATGAAATCCCACAAAAAAGCGATTAATAAATCTTTAAGACTGTTGAAGAAAAGCCCGGGGGATGGAACTCTTCTAGCACAGCTCCATAAGCATCGTGCTGATCTCAAAAAACTGAAATGGGCAATCAAAAGAACTAATGAAGAAGACTTCTGGGCCAAACTCCACCATGCTTCCAAGGGCAACAACAGAGCCCAGTTTTGGTCGATTATAAACAAATTGTTAAATCCGAAAAACAATGGCATAACATCCTATATAACGAAATCGTCTTGGGAATCATTTCTTGACGAACACATCAATCATCAGGACGGCAAATCAAGTGAGCCTCATAATCTTTGGGATGGCCGACAACCTCAAATATGCTCACCATGTGAAGATGTCAAACTTGTACCTTCTGCGGCACAAATTAGGAAATTTATTTCCAACGGTAGGAAAGACAGCGCAGCTGGGCTTAGCGGTATTCCGCCGGCCCTCTTTAAACTCGAACCGGAATACTGGGCTGACATGTTGATTCCCCTCTATTGCGTGTTAGCTCCAACCATTTTCAATCTATTCACAGCTGACCTGTCACCCGCCCTAGAGGCTTGCAATTCCCACGCCCCCCGGTTAGGGGGCAAAGCCCTGCCCAGCATATCCTACGCTGACGATGTGGTCCTGGTCAGCCACACGAAAGTTGGTCTTCAAAATCTTATTAACACGCTTCATGGTTATGCCGCCGAAAACCTGCTAGAAGTGAACATCAGCAAGACAAAAGTTCTATCCATAACTGGGAACAAAAGTCGCACACTTGGTCGCTTGGCACAAAAGTAATTTCAAACTGCTCTGAATACAAATATTTTGGGATCCTAGTCGACAAAGGCGGCCGCTTCCTAAACCAACTAGAGGCCATCAAGAGGAAAGGCATGCTAATAACCACGACACTGAAACAGCTAAAATCCAACTTGAGCGGTGAGACTCTACTGCCACTACTTTGAGTAGCTAAAATCAAAATAGAGTCATCAGTTATGTATGGCAGCGAGGCCCTAAGAGGAACTGACGCAAAACTTCTGGACACAACTATTTCAAAGGCCTATAGACTTCTCTTCAATT
Source organism: Lissotriton helveticus (assembly GCF_964261635.1). Lineage (NCBI taxonomy): Eukaryota > Metazoa > Chordata > Amphibia > Caudata > Salamandridae > Lissotriton > Lissotriton helveticus. Next base: position 1,090,989,595 of record NC_136059.1, read on the forward strand.
TGCCATCCTATACTTCGCAAGCCCAGATTCGGCTAGAATTTGGCCTGACATGCCAAACGCTTGCACGAAGAGGGTCATACATTAAGTGCTGGCATAAATTAAAGAACTCTCCAGAAAACACCTTGAACTGACAGCTCTGGCAAGACATGATTAGTGTATCTAGAATGCCGGCGAAAAAATACTTAGAGGAGTCCCTGACCATCACAGGACTGAAAGAGTTATGGGAGACTCCTCTCTCGCACGCGCAATTCAAGCACAGTGAACAAGAGCTTAAAGAGACACTCGCATGTCGAGGACAAAGCCACGTTTTCTCATAGGCGCCATGCCATGACTGGATGACCCTGTGCACATATAAAAGACCGGGGCTCCAAGCATATTTTGGTCTGGGGTATGGCCGGAAAACTAAAGAAGCCTTTTTAAAATATAGGCTAGGGATCCTACCTGCCATCCCTCACCTACCACCGTGGCTGAGACTGAACTACAGGACCAAATGCCGGCTTTGCGGTACAGGGTTCGAAGACTTAGAACATCTACTATGCACTTGTTCGAGGATGAATGAGGAAAGAGCAGCCCTGTTGAAAACAGCCTTTAACGAACTAGGAGTCCGCACACGCAGACAAGCCGTCCTCGCCTGCTTCGATCCTGGTCTCCCGCCACTAAACTTGAAGCTGGTGAAATTCCTGAAACTAGCAGAACAGAAACAAACAATCCAGGCACTTGGATAAGAGGAAACCTCGGGCTTAGATCAAGCTACCATGAACAATATGCCCCACCCGCATTTTTACTGTTTTTTACCTTTATCATTCTTTTTTAACCAAAATTCTTGCTTTTAAAGTTTTCTTTTAATTTCTCTTGTGGAGACTTGTTTTTAAATGTATTTTTTGTAACGGTTTTTATTAACCTAAAAACAATAAATGTACTTAGTTACACAATGGACTCACCGCCGCCTGTAGCCTATTTGTGCAGGCCCCCTCTACAGTGAGTTTCTCCTGTGATGAAAACTTGATGCCTCAGAATACCTCTGCACCTGGCTGCCCTGGCCCAAGAAGACAAGGACCAAAGGTGCCCCACGTGCTCACGCATTGGGAGACCGGATTTCCCTGTTGGTTCAGCCTGACTGGTCTCACAGTCCCATCTTGCAGTCTCTTTGCTACTTGACAGTTCCCCATCAAAGTGAAAGGGACACCCAATGCCATAACACATCTCTGCACCTGTACGCCCCAGACCCTCCTGAGGTGACCTGTTGGTGTGGCCTTGGACCTTGCTCCATACTCACCTTAAGCCCAGGAGATTGGTCCCATAAGTCGCTGTGAAGTACCCGAATGCAGTCTATGTTTTCCCCTATGGAATAACATTGGGCACCCGATGCCGCAACACAACTCTGCACCCCGACGACCCAGATCCTCCCGAGGTGACCTGTTGCTGTGGCCTTGGATCTTGCCCCATACTCACCTTAAGTCCAGGAGATTGGTCCTGTAAGTCGCGGTGAAGAGCCCGTATGCAGTATATGTTCCCCCCAATAGGATAACATTGGGCACTCGAGGTGAGAAGCATCTCTGCAACCGGCCACCCCAGTGCTGCCCAATGTGACCTGTTGGTGCTGCCTTGGAGCTTGTCCCATACTCACCTCAAGTCCAGGAGGCTGGTCCCGTAAATCGCTGTATGCAGTGTATGTCTTTCCTCTATTGGGTAACATTAGCCCTTCAGAAACTGCACTGTGTCCATTTTTAAAACTATAAAAATTCAAAACTAGAAACGTAATTACCTGATTTTGATGATCTTAGTGTAGTGTTATTGCTATAAATTGGTGTGGCTCTTTTTATTGAGTCGTGTCTATCATTTATTGGCTGTGTGTATAGATCAAATGTCTAACACTCCTCTCTGATAAGCCTATGGCAGCTCAACCACACTATCCCCTAAGAAAGCACCTTAGGATTGCTACAGCAAGCTCCTCTCCACTTATATGGGATACCTGGACTCTTTGCACAGTATACCTCTTTTTAATATACTATAAAAAGAGCCAGCTTCCTACAATATGTTTATCATTTCTGTTCTAATTTGTGGTGTATTTTTATATCACGCAGTAGAAAAAAGGACTATTTAAAACAAGATAACTGCTGCTGATAGGAAAGTCTAGGCAGTATTCACTGCAGGTCTTCCGTACCAGCAGTGGGTGATTCCTAGTTTCTTCATTTACTTAAAGGTACTCCCATGTAGGGGGAAACCCATAATCCCCGAGTAAAGCCCTTGGAGCCAGCAATGAAAATGATCCAATCATTAAGAAATGCTAGTTGAAAGGTGCTTTTGGCGCAGACACCTAGTATAACCTCTTGTGTGCTGATGACGAGCTCAGCTCATCATGCAGCATGGTGGCCGTGTGCTGATGATGAGCTGAGCTCGCCATGACCTCCGCGGAAAGCCCACGCGGGGATAATTACCCCGCTGGGCGTTCCATTGAGCGTGCGTGGCCATGACGAGCTCAGCTGGTCATCAGCACACGGCCACCGTGCTGCATGACAAACCGAGCTCGTCATCAGCACAGCGGCGCCGCGTGCCCTCCCCTCACCCCCCCCGCGCCGCGGGGGAATTAGCCCCGGGGCGCCGGGTGCAGGGGTGTCTTTGGGTGTCGGGAAATCTTACCCTCGGCTGGTTGCAGTTGGAGGGGTCCCTGGCTCTGAGGCTGCAGTAGTCGTCTGGGTCGTCGAGGAGGGTCTTTGGGCACTGGACTTCGGGTCCCAGTCGCCAGGGGGACTTCCTCGTGGTCTTGGGTCACTCGGGCACAGGCCGGGTTCGGCAGGTGCAGAGTGGGCTGGATTCGCGGTTTCTGGCTGGCACCAGGATTATGGTTGTTGCAGAGCCTCTGCTCAGGGAGTCCCAGTCTTTGAGAGGGTCAAGGCAGACAGGTCCTCCGGGTTGTCCAAGGTTGCTGTCTGCAGGAGTCGCCGGGATTTAGCAGAGGCAGGTTCCAGGGTCGACAGGCCGATAGGGCTGAGGGCAAGTCAGTTGGTGTCGTCCTGTTGTTAGCAACTGCACGGTGGATCTTCTTCTTCTTGATCTTCAGGAAAGTTCAGGGTGGCCCTAAATACCGAATTTAGGGGCGTTACAGGTAGGGCAAGGGCAGGGACCAATAGTTCCCTGTCCTGGGGTGGGTACACCCCCTAGTCTCCCCATCTTCAAGATGGCCGCTGCCCGGGGTCGTGCTTCACTTCGCCTCCCCACCTGAGGGGTGGGGTTGGCACAGGCTGGCACACCCGCCTTTCTGACGTAGGGTTTCCCACCAGTCTTCCCGCCAGAGTGGGGGTCAGAACTGGTGGGGGCCAGTTGCTGAGTACAGCAAGTGGTCTGGAGAAGCTCACAAGGGCGGCAGGCCTTTGAAGCTTCCCCCTGCCCATCCTGGTGGAGGAGACCTAGCACCTCACCCAGGATGTGCATTGTTGCAGGCCCAGGAGAGCGGGGGCTCTCCACCCAGGGGTCCAGCAACAGGTGGGCTGTGTGGTAGCCTAGGCAGCCTCTCAGTCCAGACGTGGATTGTAGGTTAGGTTTTCAGGGGGCATCTCTAGGATGCTCTCTGGTGCATTTTACATTAAATCCCACACTAGCATCAGTGCGGGTTTAATGTGCTGAGAAGTTTGATATCAAAGTTGTCAGTCTTCAGTGTAGCCATTATGGTGCTGTGCAGTTCGTAATGACAATCTCCCAGTACCATATATTTTTAATGGCATCACAGCACTTACAGTGCCCAGGAATGGCCCTGGGTACTGTAGGGGCACAGGGCTCATGCACCTGTGCCCGCACCACTGGCATAGGGCACCCAGCTAGATGGGTGACTGAGGTATGCCAGGGCAGTGGGTTTTGTGGGCATGGCACACAGGGATGTGTGCCATGTCGACTCTTTGTTTAGTTCTGCACTTAGACACTCAACCTGCAAAGGCAGTGTGTGGGTGTCAGGGTACAGGGCCCCTAAGGGTGTCACAATAAATGCTGCAGCCCTTAGGGGTCTTCTCTGGTCACCATGGCCTGGGTACCTAGGGTACCATTTACTAGGGGCTGACAGGTGGCCAGAAAGGCCATTTGGGTTTTAGTTTCAACACAGTTTTAGGGAAGGAACTCAGGCCCTGGGCACCAGGTTGGCAGGAGACCAGGGTATTTTACATTAAATCCCACACTGGCATCAGTGCGGGTTTAATGTGCTGAGAAGTTTGGTACCAAACTTGTCAGTCTTCAGTGAAGCCATTATGGTGCTCTGGAGTTTGTGAATGACAACCTCCCAGCACCATATACTCTTAAATGGCAACACTACCCTACACAACTTTGTAGGGAAGGAAAACAGGCCCTGGGTACCTGATTGGCAGGGACCCAGGGCACACTCAGTCAAAGCGCATCAGCAGTTCAGCAAAAAGTGGGGGCATACCAATGCAAGAACGATGGCACTTTCTAACAACAAGCCACAGTTGCTGCCTTTTTACAAATAGAGTGCGCTCTGGAAGTTGCAGGTAAAGGTCTTTTGGCTTTAATATAGCAAGTTTTAATCCATTTTACTATCTATCTGGCTATGCCTGATTTGGATATAGGGTTACCTTTATGAGGTGGGGAAAAGGCTACAAAGAGTTGCTTTGTTTTCCTGAAAGTTGTAGTTCTATCTATATAGAATATTATTGCTCTTTTTATATCATGGGTATGAAGAGATCTTTCTGAAACGGAATCAGGGTTAGGGGAAAAGACAGGTAGCTCAATTAATTGATTGAGATGAAATTGAGAAACTACCTTTGGAATGAATTTTGGATTAGTCAGGAGTATCAATTTTTCTTTATGTATTTAAAAGAATGAGTCTTCTAAGGTTAATGCCTGGAGATCACCACAATGCCTTAGTGAGGAGCTGGCAAATAGAAATGGCACTTTCCATGACATAAATTGAAGTGAGCATGAGTGTAAAGGCTCAAAATGAGGACTCATGAGCCTAGTAAGCACAATGTTTGGGTTCCAGGAAGGTGCTGGAGTTACATGAGGTGGAATGACTTGTTTGAGTCCTTCCATAAATGCTTTAAAGACAGGAATTTTGAAGAAAGACAAATGCTGTCTATTTTGGAGATAGGTGGCTATTGAAGCAAGAAGCAACTGAATGGAAGTGTATGCCAAATTGGGCTTTTGCAAATGAAGTAAGTAGCAAATAATGTCCTATAATGTCCTCTGCAGTGGTTTTGATAGTGATAAAGTGTTTAGGTTGGCAACAGTAAACAAAACATTTCCATTTTGCAGCATAACAGGCTCTAGTTGTGGGTCTGCGTGCTTGTTTAAAAATATCCAAACATGGTGCTGGTAAGTCTAAATAACCAAATTGTAAGACATCAGGAGCCAGATTGCTAGGTTTAGCATCTTGGGGTCTAGGTGTCTGATTTGTCCCTAATCCTGAGTTCGAAGGTCCGGTCTGTTGGGCTGCTTCTTGTGTGGGACTACTGAGAGATCCAGTAGCATCGTGAACCAGGGCTGACATGCCCAGGTTGGAGCTACAAGAATCATGGTGTTTGCCTGAGTTTTTGAACCAGCAAGGGAATGAGAAGGAGAGGCGGAAAAGCGTAGGCAAACATCCCAGACCAACTCATCCATAGTGCATTGCTCTTGGATTGTGGGTGTAGGAATCTGGATGCGAAGTATGGACAGCTTACATTTTCCTTTGTAACAAATAGTCCCCCACTTTTGAAAGCTGGGACGGAGGACTTGTGGGTTGAGTTTCCATTCCAGTTGGTGCATCCTGCTGAGCAGCATCAATTTAATTGCTCTCTTTCCCAGGAGGTGGGTTATCCCCAGCTATTTGACTATTGGCCCGTTTACGAGCTGTGGTAACAACAATGGAGCCTGGTGGAACTTGGCTAAGTATGAAAAGTGGGTCTGAGGGAGCCGCTTTATATTTTTTAATCAAAACATGGGGTTATCGAGGAGCCAAGCTCGTGACCGCAATGGCCGCTCTGTAGCTCGGCTCCGTCAGCCTTCCTGCCCAACACGCAAATCCTGACAAATATCCTGCCCCGAGACGACACACTCGGGAAGAAACGGAAACGTGAAGCAACGCTCGTACTCACCGTCTGGCCTGGGGGCTCCTGCATGCTGTGGATCCGAAGCTGTGCTCCTGCTTGGTCCGGGGCCTTCGCGGTGTGGAGACCGGAGCCTTGCCTGCTTGGATCGGCCGGGGTGACGGTGTCGGCGGCGGCCCCCGGCGGGAGAGAGGGCCGACTGTGAGAGGCCGTTGTGTGATTGTTCCGGTGGATACTGACCGGGCCCGGTCCAGCGGCCGGGAGGCCCCGTGGTAGGGCGCGGCGCGCCGTGGATGGGGGAAGACCGTGCAGCAGGACGCCCCCGTTGCTGCCTCGTCCGGCCATCTTGAAGCCCTGCGCCCGGAGTCGGCTTGTGATGCCCGAGGGTGGTGGCGCAGGCTGACCCCCCGAATTTGGTGGCGCATCTTTCTGCACAAAGATTGCCATTCTTAGGGCCTGCGTGAACTCCAGGGGTGTCCTCGCTTAAGAGCCCGCTCCGAGAGTTGCGGAGGGTGGTGACGCGGCTGAACCCGCAAAATGGCGGCCGACGCCCTGGGACACGGATTTCCTCAGGGCGGCGGACTTGTGTGGCTGGAGTGCGCGGGGGCCTGGTCATGTGAGCGTGAGCCCACGATTGGTGATGTCCTTGACGCCCTGCAGTCTCTGCATGCGGCCTTGGCCCCCGGTGCCCCTGTGAAAGGTATACTGTCCACCGCCATCTTTGATGGACCGTTCTTCATGGACGCGGCTCGACTTCGTGGTGGCGCTGCTTCGTCCCCCTCGATCGCTGCGAGGAGTGCTACCGCTGTGCATCGACAAGACTGCAAGCCTGCGGCCCCGAATCTCCTGGCAGTTGTGAGTGCGAGGGCGTGGGCTCCATGTTGGGGACCGATCCTGCTCGAGTGTTCGAGGAGCGCTGTGGACTGCTGCTCCAATCTACTTTGGTGAGGTCGTGCTGTTGTACTGCGGGGGAGCCTCTGCTTTCTTATACGGCGAGACTGAACTCCTGTTTTTTGCTGCTCTTGGTGTCATTGTTGAGAGTTCCGGACTGCAGAGAGAGATTCTTGTTTTGTTGCTGGCTGCCGGGGCCCCCTGGTCTACACCCTTGCCTTGTTTTGTTCCGATCGAGTAGCCTCTCCATCTTGAAATGTTTGCTTCCCACTGCTATATCATGTGTGGTAATGATGACTAGGAAAGGCCAGGGGTGAGCCAAACTGAACCCTAAGGACTACCGGTGAACGGATTGTGATGAGGCAGACCCCCAATCATGATAATATGGACGATCCCTTTGAGAGTTTATGATACCTGAGATTGTGTCGATCTCGTTTAGACGCTGCATAATTGTGTGGGTGGGCGGGGGGCTGGGGCCGAACAACTCGATTGATGGTCTGCTTCCCCCCCCCTCTTGATTTCTTTCCCCTTTTTTTGCCTCTTTATTCCTCTCTCTCTCCTTGACTTCTCTATATTTCGGGTTCTGATTTAGGGTGACAGGCACGCTGCTGGGGGGGGTAGGCCGTAGCCTTCTGCAGGGGTGCAGGGTGGGGTGGGTGGGCCGGGGATTCTTCTCTGTTTTATTTTCCTTAGTTCTATGGCTCTTTTGTATCCCTTTATCGGAGCGCCGCGTCTGTGCTTGTCTCCCATGGTACGATTGAGGGTGGGAACTGGAGGTGTGTTGTTCTCTTTCTTACGGTTTTGCCACATTGCTATTACGACTCACATGCCCTCCTTGCTGGCGATATCCTTACTTTCTTTGCGTGCTTATTGCTGTGGGGTGCTTGCATCGGCGCGGCGTTCTCTCCTTCTTGCTTCTATTACTTCTCCCCTTTCCTCCCTCCCTTCTCCCCTCTTTTTCTTCTTTAGGTTAGTATAGCGGATGATTATATTCACTGTTGCTATTCCGGTTCCTCCGTTCTGTCTAAAACATGTAACTGGGTGATAGGTAGACAAGAGACGAGCCACGGTGGGTACTGCTCTGATATATGGCGTCCATATCCTGATTGATGTAAACTGTTGCTGATGATTATCCATATTGATGCCCTTATGTTTTGCTGTTTGCTTCGTGGCCCGCTATGGGAACTCGGATATCCATAAACTGCAATTGATCCTGCTATACTCCTTATTATAAAATTAACCTTCTTTGATCCTGCTCGATGGCCGTACTTAACCTTTCCAGACTGAACTGATTGCTTCTATATTGTTGGCTGATTCAAAGGCACATCCTTCCGGAGTCATTGGCCTCTCATACTGTGTCGTGGCCGGCCTGACTGGTTGTAGGCCCGTATTTGTATATTCCTTACTGCATAATAAAGGTTTAAAAAAAAAAAAAAAAAAAAACATGGGGTTATCACTTGGGCATTTATTGGTTCTTTAAATAAGTTGTCCATGTAACGCAGCATGCCAGGAAGCATGGGCAGAAAACATGAGTGGATAACAGTGTGTCAAAGAGGAAGTCCTGTTCTAGAGACTCATTATGAAGCTGAACTCCATAATAGGTAGCTGCCTTAGCAATCACTTGCTAGTAAGCACTAGCATCTTCTGGAGGGGAAGGGTGAGCTGGGTAAACATCTGGGTCATTAGGCGTTATGGGGTCTGTGTCATAAACGTTCCAGGGATTGGGGTTCCCTAATGGCTCTCCTAAACCCCGTGTGGGTGAACCTGGAGGTGTCTAGAAGGCCTTGCTTTGCAGAAGAAGGATGGGATGGTGGAGGTGGTGATGTTGGAAGAGGAGGTGGGGGTGGGGGTGGGGGTGGCGGAGATGGTGGCGGATGATGTGCAGGGCTGATAGCTTTGTCCTTTTTCCTATTTTTGGGAGGTACAGGAATGTCCAATTCATCCTCAAATGTGGATTGCCTCTTTGGAGGAGGAGAGGATATCATTCACACTGTGCCTTCTTGAATTTGGATTTTTCTCTGTTTAATGTCCTCTTTTAAAAAAATTGGCTCAACAAGGGAGAAGGAAACAGAAGATTGCTTAAAGGATTTCAGTTCGGTCGATTTCAGAACTGAGGCTTTCGGTGATTTCTTGTCCTGCAACAAAAGAGATGTAGCCATCTGCCGCATTGGTCCCGAAGGCTTAGCAGAGACCGAAGAATGCGCTCAACCCGAGGAGGTCGATGCAGAAGTTGAAGGCTTAGCCTTGGCAATAGTTTTCGATGCAGGGTCCAAAGGGCATTCAAAGTGTCTTTTCGGATCCGACCATGGCCAGATGGCAGTGGCGGTCCGGCGAACTCTGGAAGGGGCAAGTTTTTGGAACTCTTTTTAGTTGGACAGGATCTGGGGCAACAGTATTCCCACTCTGCCCGAGTGGAACGGTGTAATCGTGTCGTCCTCTACGTCAGGGCCAGAGCTCCCTTCGACTGAGAATGCCCCTTCTTCCTCCTCGCTTGCAGGCTCTTCTTGGAAAAGCTCTTCATTGAAGATATCATTAGTATTGTTGTGTCTGCGGTGACACATTTCCAGTGGACAGGTCCTTTTATCGCGAAGTGTATTCTTCGATCGGAATGACTTGCAGGCCTCACAGTTGGCCTAACAGTGGTCTGGCGATAGACAGAGGTTACACATCTAGTACTGATCAGTGTGTGGATATTTGGTGTGACATAGCGGACAAAATTGAAAAGATGTCTGTTCCATCAGGAACACACCTTCCTGTCCGACCGTGCATGCTGAAGGGTATGCCTGAGACGGACGGTGCCCCGAAGGGTAACCGGTCGATGTCTGAACCGACAAAGGTTATCGAGCGACACCAGAATGGAAAAGAGCGATCGACATACACTACAACATGGAAGGCAGGATAGCACAGTATACTCATACCAAACTGAGTTGAACAGGAGAGGCACACGTGTCTGACCCCAACAGTGGAGAGAAAACAATCTAACAAAGGAGTCAACGCCCATGCGCATTCTCACAGAGAGGAGGAGTCACTTTACCCCCTGACTCAAAAGACTTCTTTGAAAAAAGACAAGTTTCACAACTCCGAACCCAGCATTAGATGACAGGAGTATGAAGAGCATGTATATCTTCAGCCACACATGCCATCAAAAAGACTGTTACTGATGCGTGATTGGAAAGTGTAGATAGAACAAAAACTTCTAAAATCTTTTGGCTAGTAATATACCCTTATCAGCAAATAGTATTGCGAATGATTGTATGGCATATCTTAACGGGATCTCTCAAGGAGCTAATCTTGTTGCATCAATTAAGTCTCAGCTTACACAAAACAAAACACACCCTATTCATTAGTTAAAAGAGAAGGCAAAACTGTAAGAAAATAATAATACCAAGAATACAAACTTTCAATAATATATCAAAACGCCCCAATAAAATAGTAATGGAGACATATGAAATGTCAGTGGATTGAGCTAAGTACAGGAGCACAATGTTGACAACAACCTATATACTTCATTCCATATGTCAATGCACTGATCAGGAGTGCAACACACAAGCTCTACCACATAAAAAAGATAGTTCAACTCCTCAACTGTGATTGTCATACGGAACTTGTTGATCCTCTAAGTACTTGACTAATTAAATATGTGGAAACTGGTCTCCCAAAATCTCAGCTCTAGATGCTAATAAGACTACAATGCAAAGTGACATGAAAACCATAACACTAGCACCTTTAAAATCTACTTTATTACCGTTAGTGAAACACAGAATTTAATTGAAGGTTCTTTACATATTTTGCAAATCACCTTGGCAAAATGCTCCAAAATGCAAATGTAATCTGCTTCGAAACAACTTGCCAGTCAGTAAAATCTGTTCCAGCCAGCAAAGCATGCCTTATAGCTGGAAAGACAGTGAATCAGAGACAAATGAAGGCACATCACTAAAGACCATAGAGTGGATTCCATTGAACCAGCTGGACCTGACTCTTACATTCTAATGCAAGTTGTCATTGATTCTAGAGAACCTAAAACTATCTAATTAAATGTAATAGAATACCGTTCACGTTGAACAATCTTAATTTCTCTAGTGAGAAGGAAGCAGTGTTCCATATCTTCATAACACTGGTCATAGCTCTGAACACCTTCGCTGCATTTTCACATCATTATCACACAAAATAAGCCTTAAGGGTTGTATCAAGAGCTGTATCACACTCTGTAAATTAATGCAAGTTAGATCTGCCATCCTTGGTGCAGTTTTTCCTCTAACTTTTTGCCTTTAACCCTCATGTATTTCTGACATCGTTTTTGCTGCCTTTATGACTCTGCACACTTTAGTACTGCTAACAAGTGCTGATGTGCTTGTGTTCTCTCCTTAAAACATGGGAGAACAGGCTTACACCCAATTGGACTATCTATTTATTTACTAGTAAGTCCCTAGTTAAGAGTTACTACATGTATCCAGGGCCTGTAAATTAAATTCTACTAGTGGGCCTACAGTGTGGAAAATTAGTGCGTTTTGGTGAACATTATCTGCGCCATCTTGCCTCTTCCCCTGATGCCACACTTTTGTCGTGCGCTCGCCATTTTAAGATGCCCCGGTCAGAACAAACCCTTTTGCATGCCGCTGGCCCCTGACATAGCCCTTTGCCTTCACTACGCCTGCACGCTGACCACCCCCTGCTTGCACCTGCCTTGAGTCATAAACCCCTCTTCGGCGCTGCTCTGCCCCCGGCCCTCATCCTGTTCCCAGCGCGACACCTCCCCGCCTTCCTTTCATGATCTCCGGCCCTTAGATGCAAACCCCCTTTTCCCCCGTGTGCCCGCTTTGTCCTCCCCGTTCCCAAGCCGACACCCAGCTCTGCCGATACCATCATTGCCCCTCCCCGTACAATAGAAAGCTTCCCCCATCAAAGAATCCCCGGGTCGATCAAACCCCCCCCCCCCCCCCCCCCCCCACCATGAGATCCGATCAGACTCCCCACATTCCGTGAATCGGCGGATTATCCAGCTGCGCGATGTTCATCACCTGTTGTGACTAGGGTGGGGACTTTAACTGTAAATGTGTGTGGGAACGGGCCCAAAGGGGAGTTCCGAGAATGTCTTTTCCGCACATCAAAGCTTTAAACATGTATGTGTAATCTGCAATAAAGTCATAAATGTGGATATAAGAGGCCAGGCCTCAGAAATACAGTTAGAGCACCTCAGAACGATACCTTCTGTCCGTTTCGTTGTGTTCTCCTCCGGAGAGAATAAAAAAACCTTGTTTCCTGCTTTCCAGTCTCCAGCGCCTGCCTCTTCATTGATTTAAATAACTAGAGGGTCACAGAGGCAATACCGCCGGGCAAATATCGATTGTCCCCGACCCGAATGAACTTTTTACAACAGCACTGATGGTGCCACCCACCTAAATAGCCCTCTAAACTTGTCTCAAGTCTGACATTGCAGCCTGTGTGCGCAGTTTTAAACAGCCATTTTGACCTGGCAAAACAAAACTTTGCCAGGCCCAAACCTTTCTTTTAAATACATGTCACCCCTAGGGTAGGCCTGACCAGCTCAGAGGGCAGGGTGCAGTGAATTTAAAAATCTACTTGTAGGTTTTACATGTCATGGAAGGGAAAATCTCCTAAATGTGTGTTTTACTATTGCAAGGCCATGCTGGACTGCTGCTCTGAAAGACTGCTGAGCTGACCTGCTGCCTGCTGCCCTCTTGCCTCGGTAAGAAGGACTGGACCTGCCTCTGTTAACCATAGGACCCCAACTAACTCCAAGTGCTAGTTGACTGGCCTCTTGATTAGACCCTCAGGGACAGAAGGTTCCAACAACCTTGAACCCAGCACTTGGACTCTGCCATCTGTGAGTCCTACCTTGCTAATTGGTGCCACCCCAGCCTGGACCCTTGGAAGTGGGTTTGAAGGTGCTCTGCCAGTCCATCTGTTGGTTTCAGTAGAACTGAAGCATTTCCTCTGCTGCGCAGTGCAACACCACGCAGACCTGATGCTTCGCGTCTGTTGCATGGATTTATCACATGCAAGGGATTTGCATCCCTGTCCACAGTCTCCCAGGAACCACTGCTGCGCGACACATCCTCGATGAAGGCCTTCACATCACAAGCCCCTTGTGAACGGCATTCGAGCACAGGACTCTGCATTGCAAGCCCTGCAGCTTTCTCAGAACCAGCTGGTGCACGGCCCATCTTGACGCAGAATTTGGCATCCCTAGCCTCTTGTCAGCGCCATCCTCGACGACGATACAGGACCTCGCATCTCATTGCCACTGCATGACGCATCCTCAAAGAGGGACTCCTTAATGCTCCATAACCAGGATTTAAGGTACTATACTTCAGCAGGCCTAACTTGGTCCCCATATCTGGCCTATGCTCCATCGTGGTCAGCCTGAACTTGTGACTTTGTCCCGGGTTATTGCAACCAGATATCCACAGTTGGTGCTTTGTGCTTTTCCGCACTATTTCACCGAAATCTTTTAATTTGCATAATTCTGGTTCTACTGATTGGGGTTTTGTCATTTGCTCTTGTTTCATATACTAAATGTTTCTCTAGGCATAGAGTTAGCAGAAATATTTGCAAGATACTATGAAATTATCTATCAGTCGCAGACTGAACAGGGAGTGGAAGACTGCAATGCACTACCAAAAGACATGTCATTGCCGACAGATAGAGAGTTGCTAGACTCAGACATAAATACAGAGGAAGTGGAAGGCACTACGGGACCTGCAATCCAGGAAGTCGGCGGGCCTGAACGGGCTCCCAACGGAATTGTTAAAGTGTGTGGTGGGGAAGCTTGCCCCACACATGCTTATTATGTTTTTAGGGGCCAGAGAAGAGGGTCAACTCCCAGAAGATGTAAGAATGGCGACAATAGTGGTCATCCATGAAAAAGGAAAACCTCTTGACCTCTGTAGCTCCTACAGACCTATATCTTTACTAAACTTTGAAGCCAAAGTATTGGCTACATTTATTGTTAACCGGTTGAGTCCAATCATACAGTCCTTAATCCACTCGGAGCAGTCTGGGTTTATGCCGCACAGGAGCACTAGGCTCAATTTGAGACGACTTTATGGCATAATGCACATGACCCAAAAGCAGCTAGAAATACCTGCTGCTCTCCTATCACTCGATGCTAGCATGACATTCAGTAGTATTGAATGGACGTACTTGTGTGCGGTTCTGAATAAGATGGGACTTGGCACGAACCTACAGAGGTGGGTACGATTGCTATACACCGCCCAATGGCACGTGTCAGAGTCAATGGGACCATATCCAGATCTTTTAAACTCCACAGGGGCACACGAAAAGGGTGCCCCGTTATCGCCGATGCTCTTTGCACTGGCATTGGAAACATTGGCAGTCTGGGTATGGGGTGACCCGATGTTGAGGTGTATCGACATGGGATGGGGCTAGGAAGACCGTATTTCTATATATGCGGATGATATCCTGCTTTATGCCCACTGACCCAGACAGACATTCCATAGACTCATCCATATAATACGATCCTTTGGCAAATATTCGGGTTAGTGAATTAATTGGATAAATCCCTGGTCCTTCTCCCTAGCGGGAGAGATATTGACCTTGACAACAAATTGCTCTGAGCTAGCGAGGAAAGAGACGTTTAAGTATTTGGGTATATGGATTACAAGGTCTGAGGGCGAGTTCCTATGACTGAACGTACATGCACAACTAGACAGGCTGAGGGAAGACACCACACATTGGAGGCGGTTACCTGTCTCCCTTATGAGCAGACTAGTTCTTTTTCAAATGATGGCACTTCCACACATATTATATGCGGTTCAAAATAATCCATATCTAATACAGGAGACATTTTTTCGGGCAATAGAGTCCGAACAGAGATTGATTGTTATGAGGGGCGTGGTAATCCCAGCATAGCACTCAAGAAATTGCAAAAAGGAATATAGGACGGGGGTCTGGCTTTTCTGGGCCTTTGAAAATACTATTGGGCTTCACAACTTATAAACATTAATGGATGGGTGTTTTCCCCGCTCGAGGAGCCGGCTTATATGGTCGACCGACTGGCGATGAGTACTGGCAATTATCTGGCAGAGCTGTACCGGAAGAGGAGACATTTTATACACCTTCCAGTGCACACGGACAGTGCGCAAAATATGGCATAAAGGCACTAGAATGACAGGCTGGGACAATATACACGGAACATACACCCCTGTGGGTGGGAGACCACTGAAAGAGCTGACTCGGTTTGAGGGCTTCCATAAATGCAGCCTGATAGGAATCGACTTACTAGGAGATGTCTGAAAGGGAGGTAAAATGATCAAGTTCAATAGATTGCGAAAAGAGTTTCAGATGGGAGGAGGGGAATATCTCCGTTACCGCCAACTAAGACATGCGCTACACTACCATCTGACAGAGGGAACCTCAATACCTGAGTACTCACCACTCAAGGACAGACTCCCCCTGGATCCCATGATTGACAAGGCAACATCCCTCACATATCGGAAGCTAGTTAATAATTCCCTGGACTATATGGGACCTCTAAGGGAAGCCTGGGAATCAGATATTGATCTACTCGAGGAGGATGACTGGGCTGAGGACCTACAAAGTCCCAGAGAAATAGCTATCAGGGTACGCTTTCGCCTGGTCCAGCTATGCATTCTTCATCGGTCCTCCGCCTCACAATTGATCTAATTTCGTATTGGTTATTGTATATCTGAGGAGTGCGCAAGGGGATGTGGAGAGAGAGGGTCATTCTTCCACATTTTGTGGGACTGCTTCATAATCCAAAAGTACTGGGAGAGCTTGTCCCGAGTAATGTCTAAAGTGGTGTGAGAACCAGTATTGACGGAGACCAGGTGGCATATTCTAGAAGTAACTGGAGAGATAACATGGCCGCAGTGGGCCAAGACCTGGCTTGCCTTGGTAAGGGAGGTGGCCAAATGAAACATAGCCTGTGCATGGGGGCAGGAGATGCCCTATCAGTAGAAGCCTGGAAAAGAGATATGGATTGGTTCTATAGGGCGGAACAATCAGTTTATCAAAGCAGGGGCTGCCCACGCAAATGGGATAAGATATGGGGAGCATGGGCAAAATACAGAGGTCTTTGGGCGGAGGACAGTGGGCCGCTTACAAGCCTTCCCAGATTGAATAGATGAACGATACCTTGTGGGAGAGCATTGATGACAGCAGCAAAATTGGAAAAACCAATGTATGATGTAACATGGTGTACGGGGAACACATGTAAAGTTATTTGACTATATAATATCTGTATGATGTTTATCTGAAGATTGTTACTTGTTCAATAAAAAAAAGTTTCTAAATTGAGTGTGGGATTTTTCTTGTGGTTTTGTTTTTTACTTTATTACAGTTTGAAGTGCTACATAAATTCTTTACACATTGTCTCTAGGTTAAGCCTGACTGGTCTGTGCCAGGCTGCCAGAGGGTTGCGCACAGGTTAATTTGGGGTTTGATTGTGCCTCATCCTGATAAGGATTGTGGTTCTTGCTTGAGTAGGTTTTCATCCCCTCAACCAGTAATCCAATGTCATAGAATGCATAGATTACTTGTATGCTAAGTATAATCTCTCGGGCAAACTAGTCTGAGTTACTGAATTATTTAAGCGAAAGTGGCCAGAAATAGCAGTCTATACTTCCCAAAGTTCTTGTATATCCAACTACTACATCTATGTACTCCTCGAATCTAATCTGTGTGAGTTTCTGCAGGTTTGAAGAACCCATGTGATCCAATGAGCTAATTTGCTTTGACACTAGCATTGTTTGTTGTAACCCTTGCTTGCAGTTGTTCCCCAAATGGTTTTAGTGCAAGAAATAGCCTTAGGAACTAATGTTTAAACTGAGGTATCAATAGCATCAGATAGGTGATTATCAACATATTTATGCTCCTCCTCAACTAAGCCACTTTTGACAATACTGAGTCAATACAAGTCATGGTCTAGCAAGCATCAGAGGTACTTGGGGCACTTACACTGTGAGGTGGTTCCTGCAGCCTGAAGCACACCCTGGAGTTTAATTGGTAATTGCCTAAAACCCCCCAGAGGAAGATAGGGAAAGGGCCACTTAAGCCAAAATCAATCTCAAAGCAATATAAGGTACGTGAGGGGGAGAGGGCAGAAGAGGGCTCCTCCTAACAGTTTTGCCATTTGCAGAATTTTACACCACCTTATATATGGGGTATAGAGGGGCGCACAAACCATTTACACTACACCTGAGATACAAACCTACCACTTTAGACTCAAAGACTGTATGCAGCACACAAGGGGGGAATTAATTATACTCATGATAAAAGTCTGGGTTTAAAGACTTAGAAGGCAAAACACCTTGATCTGATAAACAAGCGAAACCACATCTAAAGCACACATTCCCAAAACTTTAAAATAATAGCTAAGCCTAGAATTATTAGTAATATCATAAAAAATATCACTGCAAACAGGATCATCCTGGAATACAAGGGGTCGGTGGATGAGCTTGGTAGATATCAAGGCAAATTACCTGTGCTTTGCTCTGTGTTTGAGGGATAGTGGCAAGAGAGCTTACGTAAGTATAGCTATCCCCGAGAGGTCACATTTTACATTAAAAAGGTAGTTATGTCATTACACTGCAAAGTATTTGTTTTAAGCAAATATTATTTGAATAGAATCCTAAAACTGAAGCTCGAATGTTCCTAATGTGACCATGGAACTTAGAATATTTAAAAACTAACAATTAGGTAAAATACAGCCTAAAGTAATCTAAATATACTACTGCACTCATCATAAAAAAAATCCAAGCCACAGTGACATTTGTTTATTTTTTAATATCAAATCAAGATGTTACTCAAAAATTACAAAAAGGGGAGGCTGAGTTTTCTTCAATCGCACTCTTTCAAATATTGTGGTTGGGTCACAGGGCATTCACAGGAAATCCTTCACCAGTACTTGGATGGCTCTGGTTGGTAAGAACAGCACAAACCTATGAGCACGGCTTGTAACAAAGACTGATTTTAGCTGCATGACACTTTGTACGAAGGTGGGCTAATTTTTTATATGATTTCAGTACAAAAAGTTAACTGAACAAAAATCTCAAATATCACTTTTCTTTTTCTAATCAGTACTTTGGAACATGCAGCAAGCGAGGACTACTTTTCTCTTTAAGACAGCGTTCTACATTCAATGTACAAACAGTTTGAAGTTCTGAAATTCATCTCATAGGGGAACACCATTAGTGTCATACCCATGTCAAGAATGAGCGTGAAATATAAATATTCAGGAGCAAGAGACCTCATCCACCCAAATGGGTGTCATGCTTCATCACCGGGCAGCTCCTCATTGGGCAGGCACTGCAATGGCCAATGAGCTCCTCGAGGGGGCTCTTTGCCAAAAATCTTTTCAAATGAATTGCCATAATGAGCCTGATGAGAGGGTGCTGAATGTGTATATTGAAGAAAAAGAGTGGGGTGTCAAAAATGAATGAGGGCCACTTAATGACTAATTTATTGTGATGGTGGATCTTGTCATGACTGAAAACAACATCAAACTAAAAAGGAAATAATGTTCCTTCGTACCTCAAGGGATCAACTTAAGTAGAGGTACACAAGTTTCTTGCAAAAAATGGGAGTCATGAGTGATCTATGGCAATTCGTCAGGATTGCCAGAATATCCTAATCTATGTGGATTCGGGACTTGTGTTCAAATAGGCAAAGTGCCCAATCCAAAAAAACACCTATAAAGTGTGACTAAACCAATACCTCATGTAAATAATAAATAGAGATGCCCCCTGAAACCTAACCAACCCCCAGTGTCCTGACTGTGTGGCTGGCGATACTGCCACCACCAGACATGTTTCTAGACCCCTGGGTCGAGAGCCTGCCGCTCTCGGGGCCTGAAACAATGCACATCCAGGGACGAGGTGCCAGGCTTCCTCCATCAGGATGGGCAGGGGAAGCTTCAAAGGCATACCGCCTTTGTGAGTTTCTCCAGGCCACTTGCTGTACTCAGCAACTGGCCCCCACCGGTTCTGACCCTCACTCTGGCCAGAAGAATGGCAGGAAACCCTAAGTGAGGAAAGAGGGTGTGCCAGCCTATGCCAACCCCACCCCTCAGGTGGGAGAGGCGAGGTGAAGCACGACTCCCGGCCATCTTGAAGATGGGGAGCCCTGCCCAATCACAGCTAAGCTCCTGCCCCCTCACACAGGAGAGGAGCAGGGTAGGGGATGTACCCACCCCAGGGCAGGGACCCATTGGTACCTGCCCTTGCCCTACCTGTATTTAGGGGCACCCTGAACCTTCCTTCTTCAGATCCCGATTGCAACAACAAGAAGATCAAGAAACAAGAAGAACTTCCGCGCAGCTGCTAACAAAAGGACGACGCCCACTGACTTGGCCCTAGAACCCTACAGGCCTGTTGAACCTTGAACCTGCTCCTGTGAAATTTCGGCGTTTCCTTCGGACAGCAACCTCGACAGCCCCGGAGGACCTGCTTGCCTTGAACCTTCCAAAAGACTGGAAATCCCATGAGCAGTGGTTCTGCTCCAACAGCAATACCCCTGGTGCCAGCCAGGAACCGCAAATCCACCCCACTCTGCACCTGCCAAGCTCGGCCTGTGCCTGGGTGACCCAAGACCACGAGGACGTCCCCCCGGTGAGTGGGACCCGAAGTCCTGTGCCCAAAGACCCTCCTCAATGAACCAGACAACACCTGCAGCCTCAGAACCAGGGACCCCACCAACCGCGACCAGCCGAGGGTAAGATTTCCTGACACCAAAAGACACCCCTGCACCCGGCGCCCTGCGGCCCCCTGCGCCTTCCTTTGGGGTACCTACCTCTTCTCCAAGATCCCAACTTACCTCTCGAAGTGGTGGTCGCACCTGAAGAATCTCCGTCCCTGAGCCTGCAGCCTTTGTTCATTTTTTAACTCTCCCATTGGATAACATTGTGCCCCCAACAGCTCAAAAGCACCCTGCACCCAGCCTCCCGAGTGCCACTTGAAGTGCAACAACTACCCCACTCTACTTCCCCACTTGCCCTGAGTAAGTAACCAGGAGCTCAGCTCCCACAGCCGCGTGGCCTGCTTGATTGCAGCCACCAACCGAAGGCCCCCTACCCTCCATTGGATTGCATTGGGCATACTCTCTCTGCACCCGGCTGCCCCTGTGCCGCTGAGGGTGTAACTACTGTACCTTTCCGACCCTGGGAGACCCCTGAGTCTATGTCCAGAACCTTAACTCCACCAGTCGAGTACTTACCTAAAAGCTGATAACTCACTTTCCTTCCACAGGCTAACATTGACTGGTTTTCACAGAAATTTCTTCTAAGTGTGAAGTTTTGAAACATCAAAATATTCATCTAAAATCAGCCGAATAACGAATTCTGAAATACTCACTTGTGATCAGGCGAGAAGCCAGTACTGAACCGTTTATCCCAGTACTGAACTGCAAAAGTAATCTTAACTGTACTTACCAGTTACTTGCATTTTCTTCAATAGGAAACCATTGACTGTTTTTCTGTGAAATTTCTTATGTGTCGATTTTTGCACACTACATATATTCTTTAAAAATCGTACCAATTAGTGAAACGTAAATAAATACTTACCTGTCTTAGGTAGAGGTCCCAGTGATGAACCGAGGAGTCCAGTACTGGATTACAAAAGTAACGAGAACCTACTTTACCTGTGACTTGAATTTCCTTCCATAAGATAACATTGCTAGTTTTTCACTGAAAAGTTTCTGTCAACTTTGAAAATACATTTATATTTTTTTTAAATTACAACTGTAACCAAAACGCTTTTACTTAACTGTTTACAGCTTAGGTCTCGGGACTGAATCCAGGATCCAGTCCTGTGGTTAGAAAAGTAATCCTGAAAGTAATCAACTGCATTTATGTAGAAAAACCCAATGAGCTCAATGTTAAATTGTGTTTAGAATTGTGTCGCCTATTGCAACCCCAGTAGCTATTGTACTTACCAAATCTATTGCCTTTCTGCAAAGTAATTACCTAAAGTTTCTCATATTGAGAAAAGTATATTTCACAACAACTATATCTTTTGATATAAAAACAATTGGCCTAGATTTCAGTTCTTGAGTGTGTGAAACCTTTTGCTGACTAAGTGTGTACAACAAATGCTTTACATTGCCTTACTGCTCGAACAAGCTACCACTTTAGAGAGTAAGGTCATATCTGACTTTGACAACTGTCATACCTCTGGGGATTGGGGGCTCTATACACACGGTACCTTACTTTGGTCCTGTATATATAGAGCCACTTTCTTCCAGTTACCAGCGACCTACCTTATCTGCAGCTCAACATGCCAAGAACAGATGCATACTGGTAAGTAGCATTTTCTGTTCGCGGTATATGAGCTGCAGATAACACACTGTGCATACTCCCTCTTAGCGGCGACCACCAATATCTGTTGCAGTAGTTTGGAAAAGTGTTTAAAGTACAGCTTGGCCCACATTTGCTTGTTGGTTTGCTTGCCCATCTACACAATAGTGTTTTGTGAATGTGTGCGGTGTAGGGCATGTTGCTGCTTTGCAGATGTCATCTAAGGGAATGTTTCGAAAAAATGCCATGGAAGCCCCTATTTTGCGGGTGGAGTGCGCTTCAGGAGTAATGGATACTGTACGTTTTGCTTTGTGGTAAAAAATGTGTATACATTTGACAATCCACCTTGCAATCCCGGATTTTGATATAGGGTTGCCTTTAAGTGGTGGTGAGAGGGACACAAAAAGTTGTCCGGAGGAGGGAGCAGAGCCTCGGGACCCAGCACAATAAGAGCTATCGCCCCAGATCAACTGCGCCTGACTGAGCAATGGCCGCCAGTCACAGACGCAACAGAGAAACCAAGCAATCTTAAAACCACACAAAGCCCCTCTGGAGGCCCTAATCCCCGGTCCTCAGCTAAACTGGGCTTTTCCGACCACCGACGACAGCCAGAACGTCCCGAGGCGGGAGCGGAACCTCGGGACCCAGCACAATAAGAGCGATCGCTGCCTGATTCTCCAATGGCCGCAATAATTGAGTAATGGCTGACAGTCACTGGGAAACTAGAGAACCCAGTCAGTAATAAGGCTACACGAGGACCTCCCCGAAGCCTAGTTCCTCCCGAGTACAGCTAGGCAGGGCATCTCCGACCTACGACGAGAACCAGGGTAACCCGAGGCGGGAATGGAGCCTCGGGACTCAATTCATGAAGAGTTCTCCGTGCCTGACCCTGTAATGGCCGCATTGAAAGCTCATCACTAAGGCCTCACGAAGACCTCACGAGACCTCGATCCACCCTACTACAGTAAAGCTGGACCTGCTTGACCCCCGACAACTAACAGGCAGTCCCAAGACAGGAGATGAGCCCCGAGACGCAACATAGCACGATCCACTGTGCCTGACCCCATAATGGCTGCCATTCTCCCTATCATTCAAGACAATCTAAAAGAAAGAAAGACATAACTAAAGCTCCCACCAGTAAGACAGCCTCCTGATCCCGCAAGTCAACTGCGCCCGCACCCTAGTGCACAGGAACACAGGTCTGAAGCGACCCTGTGAGGGCCACCCTGAGGTCATTAAAGTACCTGACACCTGATGGTCACCCTATGTGGAATGTATCGAGGTTTTCCGACAGCCCATAGGGAGTCATGAAGATCTCGCCTAAACTAAACTAAGGCTGGCCACTTGATGATCCCAATCTAATGCTCCCTCAACGCTCCGGACTTCGCAACAATAACTCACAGGTTGGTGTTAGCAGCTTCTTAGCACAAGTCCCCCAAGTGGCTAACAAGGACTAGGTCCGACCACAAGAGGGTCACGGTCCTTTGCCCCTCTAACATTCCCAGGGTCTCCCATGACG
Organism: Lissotriton helveticus; assembly: GCF_964261635.1. Classification (NCBI taxonomy): domain Eukaryota; kingdom Metazoa; phylum Chordata; class Amphibia; order Caudata; family Salamandridae; genus Lissotriton; species Lissotriton helveticus. Next base: position 1,091,012,327 of record NC_136059.1, read on the forward strand.
GTGTAGGCAGCCTCTAGTCGCCCGTACACCAAATGCCCACCCAGGCACCAATCTCAGGATCACCGTCTCATCTCTGCAGAGGCGTCCCTGCCACCCAGAGAGAATATCCTTTACGTTTCATGGCCTCTTCCCTAGAACCCAACTTATCATAGACTCATCAACCGGGTCCTAAAGAAGCCTCACACCGCCCTCAGGTGCAACACTACACCCCTCCTTCACACACCGTATGGAACCCGCCTTCCTCAGAACCCAGCTAAAATGCCTCCGGCCACGCCTATGGCTGCTGCACATCGGCCTCTAAATTACCTAAAAACCTTTGGGCAGAACTCCTTCGCGATTACTTTCCCTCCCAACCTCTCAAGGAAAGCGAAGAAACTCTTCAAACATAGATTGATCAGACAGCACCCCGAAACACTATTCGTAGATACCTTCCACTGCTCATCCAAAGGACAGTTAATAATGGATCTCATTTTCCACACCCAAAGACCCGGCAATTGATTCTCCATCTTCAATTCACACCTTTACATCTCCAAAACTACCATCACATCCTATAGCAGCAAACTAACAACCTCGCTCCCGAGGCACCTGACGCTGAGCGGTAACACCTCCATAACCATCTACTCAAGTGGCATTGTCCTGATACAGGCTAATAATGATAACCTCAGGGTCTTCGACTCCCTCTTCCTCTCGCTAAAAAAGGCACCCTTGCCCACAATGTGACCTGGCCAGACCCCTCACTGCCCCCCAGTGAACCTTCCCCCTCAGGTGAGGCACCAGACCCTTCACGCGTCCTCTTCGAGATTCCCCCGAGCGTCACCCCCCGCAACTCCACACCTACGAATACCGATCCCCCCCCACAGCGGTAGACCCTTCCTCCCCTGCTTCCTCTCTCATCCTAACCAGTCCTCCCGGAGCGAACACTACCCCCAAGCTCAGTTTCCCCCTAGCCCTTCCCAGCCTTCAGACCACACAAGACCTAATCCTCGGTTTGAGCCACTACTCCTCCTACCTAGGACCCAGCCCAGAAACAAACCAGGTAGCCCCTTGCCCAACAGTCATCCTGACTGGGACCCACCCTCCTTCCCCCGGGCAATGCTGCCCTAGACACCCCTTCTCCCACCGTGGATTTCACAACCCACCGCCTCAACCTCCTGGAAACTCAGCTGGCAATCCTGATCCGAGGCCTGAACGAAACGTTATCTAATCGGGTCACAAACATAAATCCCACCCAGCCCCCTACCGCACCACCTAATACCACCCAACCCTGGCGTGCCAAGGTACCGCCACCCAACGAGCCCCCGGCCCCTATCAGGTCACAGCCATTGACCATCAGAAGGGGGAAGGAGAACCACTGTGGGAGACCCAAAAGATCAAAAGCCGCCCTCTCCCCGGGAAGCGGAATATTTAGCCTCAACTTACTCCCTCCATTCCCTCCACCAAATCTACGATCCAAGTAATTACGTGAGTCAGAAGAGAACTCCTTCCACCGAGAGCCCCTAGACCCCCAGCTCATCTAACTGCTCTACCCAGGGACCCAACTACTAGAACTCTGAGCAACATAGGATCGTCCATCAACTGCTTGCTCCTAAACTGCAGATCGGCCTCCAAACATGCAACCGAGCTAGCAGAAGCCATTCTCTCCCATGATATAGATATAGCATTCATCACGGAGACATGGCTCAATAATCTCTCTTACCCCATCATGGACATGTTGGTACCAACCGGATTCACATTGATCAACAAACACAGGGTAGCTCAAAGAGGAGGGGGCCTAGCAATCATTCACAAGAATAACATCTCCATCACGGAAACTGCCTCCTGCCTCTATAACTCCTTTGAATGTCTCACTGCCAAGATCATGACAAACGAGAATAGGCCATCTCTATGCCACCTCCTGTACCACCCCCCAGGTAACTCCACCGAATTCGAAGAACACCTTTCTGACTTGATTGCTCACTGCTCTCTTGGAAACTTGTGAGAAAGTGCCATCTTTCTTGCCTTGGTATTCCCCCACTTTTTTCTGAACTGCTGATGTCCTTTGACTGAGTGTGCCCTGGGTCCCTGCCAATCAGGTACCCAGGGCCTGTTTTCCTTCCCTACAAAGTTGTGTAGGGCAGTGTTGCCATTTAAGAGTATATGGTGCTGGGAGGTTGTCATTCACAAACTCCACAGCACTATAATGGCTTCACTGAAGACTGACAAGTTTGGTACCAAACTTCTCAGCACATTAAACCCGCACTGATGCCAGTGTGGGATTTAATGTAAAATGCACGAGATGGCATCTTAGAGATGCCCTCCAAAAACCAAACCTACAATCCACGTCTGGGCTGAGTGGCTGCAGAGGCTGCCCCACACAGCAGACATGTTGCTGGACCCCTGGGTGGAGAGCCCCTCGTTCACCTAGGTCTGCAACAAAGAACATCCTGGGCGAGGTGCTATGTCTCCTCCCCCAGGATGGACAGGGGGAAGCTTCAAAGGCATACCGCCTCTGAGAGCTTCTCCAGACCATTTGCTGTACCCAGCCACCAGCCCCCCACCAGGCCTACCCCCACTCTGGCAGGAAGACTGACGGGAAAAACTACGCCAGGAAGGGGTGTGTGCCAACCTGTGCCAACTCCATCCCTCAGGTGTAGGAGGCGAGGTGAAGCACGACCCCGGGCTCCAGCCATCTTGTAGATGGGGAGTCCTGCCCAATCCCAGATAGGCTCCTGCCCCCCTCCCACAGGAGAGGAGCAGGCTAGGGGGTGTACTCACCCCAGGACAGGGACCCATTGGTCCCTGCCCTTGCCCTACCTGTAACGCCCCTAAATGTAGTATTATGGGGCTCCCTGAACCTTCCTTCCTCAGATCCCGATATCAAAAAGAAGAAAGAAGATCAAGAAGAAGAAGACCCACCGCGCAGCTGCTAACAACAGGACAACAAAAACTGACTTGGCCCAAGGCCTACCGGCCTGTCGATCCTGGAACCTGCTCCTGCCTAAACCCGGCGACCTCCGCTGACAGCAACCTTGGGACACCCAGAGCACCTGCCTGCCTTGACCCTCTCGACGATTGGGACTCCCATCAGCAGAGGCTCTGCTGCAACAACCCACCTGGTGCCCACCGGAGTCTTACACGGCCTTGGCTCTTCGAGTCAAATCTGGGTCGCCGGCCGACCCGCTCAAGCCACTAATGTTCAGAGACCAGACTTTTGCTCGCCCGGTCTGTGACTTAATCAACATGTCGTTATCATCTGGCCAGGTGCCTTTGAAATGGAAGCATGCGGTAGTGATGCCCATTTTGAAAAAACCATCTCTCGACCCTACAAAATCGGAGAACTACCGCCCGATTTCGCTTCTCCCGTGGCCAGCCAAACTCGCGGAGGTGCACGTTAACACCGCCCTCACTGAACATCTGACGCGTACCAACATTCTGGACGATACCCAGAACGGTTTTCGGGCTGGCCACAGTACGGAGACAGCATTGTTATTCATGGTCGAGCACCTGCGGGCAGTTCTGGATGCAGGTCAAACGGCGGCGCTTGTTTTGTTAGATCTAAGCGCCGCCTTTGACACGGTCTCCCATGAAATTCTCCTGCAGCGTCTTGCGGAGATAGGGGTGACCGGCACTGCGCACCAGTGGTTTCGTTCGTTCCTCATGGACCGCTCCTTCTGTGTGGCTGCCCCGCCCTATCAGTCCAAGCGTCATCCTCTGTCTCTTGGGGTCCCACAGGGTTCCTCGCTGAGTCCCACGCTGTTTAACATCTACGTGAGGCCGCTGGCTGAGGTTGTGAAGCTCTGTGGTATGACCATGGTGTCGTACGCAGATGATACCCTGCTAGCGGTCACGATCAGCGGGGACTCCGGGGTGGATGTCCCAAGAGTCAGAGAAGGACTTCGGGCGGTGGCTGGTTGGATGACGTCCAACTGTCTCCAACTGAATGCCAAAAAAACGGAGGTGATGGTCTTTGGTAAGCGGACGGAACTATGGGGAGACACTTGGTGGCCTTCTGAGCTGGGTCCCACCCCCACTCCGGTTGTGGAGATCAAGAATCTGGGGGTTTGGCTGGACCCCTCCCTCAATTTTGTTGGCCACACAAAAAGGACGGCGGAATGCTGCTTCGGCATCTTGCGCAATCTGAGACCTGCTCTTAAGTACTTTGATGCCGCAACCTGTCAACTCGTGGTACAAGCAACGGTTCTGGCTCGGCTGGACTATGCCAGCTCCCTTTTCATAGGGCTAAACCAGGCCGAGCTGACCCGTCTTCAAAGAGTACAGAACGCAGCGGCCAGAGCGATCGTAGGTCTTCCTAGGTTTTGTTCGGCCACTCCAACTCTGCGAGCCTTGCACTGGTTACCCGTTAGGCAGCGGGTCCACTTTAAAGTGCTGTGCATGTCTTTTAAGATTCTGAAGGGTCTGTCACCCCCCTTACTGCGGCAACTCTTGTGCCCCTACATCCCGGGCCGCACTTTACGCTCTCTGGACCAAGAACTAGCAGTAGCCCCTCGTTTCAAACTCAGTCGGGCAGGGGGTCGCTCCTTTAGGGTGCGGGCAGCCTCACTCTGGAACGCTCTCCCCTTGAAAATCCGGACTCTTGGCGACTTGCTCTCCTTCCGCAAGGCCGTCAAAACTTTTCTGTTTTCCCAGTTATGTTAAATTTAATATTCCTCTTAATATTTTCTGTCCCCTGTTATGTTGTGTTCGCCACCTTGTCGGTGCGCCGGGACGCTCCTTCGCTGGAGCAGCCGTGCGCAATACAAATCTCACTAACATAACATAACAATCTCACTAACACCAGGAAACTCCGGACCAGCCCACTCTGCACCAGCCGAGCCCGGGCCGGGCCAACCCGAACCAAGACCACGAGGACGTCCCCCCGGCGACTGGGACCCGAAGTCCAGTGCCCAAAGACCCTCCTCGACGAACCAGCCGTCGCCTGCAGACTCCGAACCAGGGGCCACCCCGACCGCGACCAGCCGAGGGTAAGCTTTTCTGACCCCCAAAGACACCCCTGCACCCGGCGCCCCACGGCCCCCTGTGCCACTCTTTGGGGTACCTACCTGTGCTCCAACACCCCAACTTACCTCTCGAAGTGCTGGTCACCCCTGGAGAGTCACCGTCCCCGAGCCTGCAGCCTTTGTTCCTTTTTCAAGATCCTCATTGGATAACATTGAGCCAAACCAGAGCACAGAGCAAAAAGAAGGATGAACAAGTGGGTTTGGAGCCTGAAAGTATGACCCAACCCACCAAGAGAAAAAGCAAGAAGACTGGGGAACCAGCTTCTACACAGCCAGCCTCTCAGGACCCCTCTCCTCAGGGAGAGGACTTGGAAACCCTAGAGGGAACTGAGCCTATGGAGTTTGAGCCTTACCAGGCTGGCCTCCAGGGCCCAGGAGGACCCACTAGGGAAGAGCTGTGCCAGGGCCAGCGAGACTGCCCCACTCTTGTAAGCCTGAGGCAGCAAGCAGCGGCAGAAGCAAAGAGAGATGTCAGTGGTACCCACAGAGCTTATTGGGAAGAGGGATTACTGTATGCTGAGGCAAGAAACCCCAATCCTGGAGCTACCAGGAGAGTGGTAGTGCCACAGAAGTACAGGGAGTTCCTCCTAACTTTGGCTCATGACATCCCCCTAGCTGGACACCTGGGGCAAACCAAAACTTGGGAAAGGTTGGTTAGCCACTTTTACTGGCCCCAGATGAACCAAAAAGTGAAGGAGTTTGTGAGGTCCTGTGCTACCTGTCAGGCCAGTGGCAAGACAGGTGGCAAGCCAAAGGCCTCCCTGATACCACTGCCAGTGGTGGGGGTGCCCGTTGAAAGGGTAGGTGTGGACATTGTGGGTCCACTAGAACCTCTCACAGCCTCAGGGAACAAATTCATTCTAGTAGTAGTGGATCATGCTACTAGGTACCCTGAGGCAATTCCCCTTAGGGTGACTACAGCTCCTGCAGTAGCCAAGGGCCTCCTAGGTGGCTTCACCAAGGTAGGGTTTCCTAAGGAGGTGGTTTCAGACAGAGGTACCAACTTCATGTCTGCTTACCTGAAACACATGTGGAAGGAGTGTGGGGTGCAGTACAAGTTCACTACCCCATACCACCCACAAACCAATGGTCTTGTAGAAAGGTTCAACAAGACATTGAAAGGTATGATCATGGGGTTCCCTGAAAAACTCAAAAGGAGATGGGATGTCCTGTTGCCATGCCTGCTTTTCGCTTATAGGGAAGTGCCACAGAAGGGAGTGGGGTTTTCACCCTTTGAACTTCTGTTTGGCCATCCTGTAAGGAGACCACTTTGTCTTGTAAAGGAGGGTTGGGAGAGGCCTCTCCAAGAACCCAAACAGGACATTGTGGACTATGTACTTGGACTAAGGTCCAGAATGGCTGAGTACATGGATAAGGCATTTAAAAATCTTGAGGCCAGCCAGGAGCTGCAGAAGCACTTGTATGACCAAAAAGCTGCCATGGTTGAATTTCTACCTGAGCAACAGGTGTGGGTTTTGGAGACAGTGGCACCAAGGGCTCTCCAAGACAGATGGAGTGGCCCTTACCCTATCCTGGAGAAAAAGAGCGAGGTCACTTACCTAGTGGACCTGGGCACCAGCAGGACACCCAAAAGGGTTATCCATGTGTACCGCCTCAAGCTCTACCATGACAGGGCTGACCTCACCATGCTGATGGTGACTGATGAGGAACAGGAAGCTGAGAGTGAACCTCTCCCTGATCTCCTCTCTACCAGCCCAAAAGATGGGTCAGTGGATGGAGTAGTCTTTTCAGACACCCTCACTCCCCAACAGCAGGCTCACTGCAAGCAGGTCTTGCAGCAGTTTGCTAGCATCTTTTCCTTGACCCCTGGTCTGACCAGCTGGTGTACCCATGACGTGGACACTGGTGACAGTAACCCTGTCAAAGACAAGATCTATCGACAATCAGACCAAGTCAAGGAAAGCATCAAAGCTGAAGTCAGCAAGATGCTGGAGCTAGGGGTGATTGAACCCTCTGAGAGCCCGTGGGCCAGCCAAGTGGTTCTAGTCCCCAAACCTCAACAGATTGGAAAGAGAGAGATGAGGTTCTGTGTGGACTATAGAGGGCCCAACTCTGTCACCAAGACAGATGCTCACCCCATTCCAAGAGCAGATGAGTTGATAGACAAACAAGGGGCAGCCCAATTTCTAAGCACCTTTGACTTGACTGCAGGGTACTGGTAAATTGGCATGGCTCCAGGAGCCAAATAGAAAACAGCATTCTCCACCCCTGATGGACACTATCAGTTCACTGTGATGCCTTTTGGGTTAAAGAATGCCCCTGCCACCTTCCAGAGGTTGGTGAAACAAGTGCTGACTGGGTTGGAATCCTTCAGTGCAGCCTATCTTGATGATATTGCTGTCTTTCGCTCCACCTGGCAGGAACACCTGATCCACCATGGGAAGGTTCTGCAAGCCCTGCAATCTGCAGGACTGACTATCAAGGCATCCAAATGCCAGATAGGGCAGGGCACTGTGGTGTACTTGGGCCACCTTGTTGGTGGAGGCCAGGTCCAACCCTTACAGGCCAAGATCCAGAGCATCCTGGACTGGGCAGCTCCAACCACCCAGACTCAAGTCAGGGCATTCCTTGGCTTGACTGGATATTACAGAACATTTGTGAAGGGATATGGGTCTATTGTGACTCCCCTCACAGAACTCACCTCCAATAAAATGCCCAAGAAAGTGAACTGGACTGTTAGCTGTCAAAAGGCTTTTGACACCCTGAAAGAAGCAATGTGCTCAGCACCCATTCTAAAAGCACCAGACTACTCCAAGCAGTTCACAGTACAGAATGATGCCTCAGAGCTGGGGATAGGAGCAGTCCTCTCCCAGATCAATGAGGAAGGCCAAGACCAACCTGTTGCTCTGTGAAGCGTGGCTCAGTGGTTAGAGGCGGCAGACCCGGAAGCTGAGATCGGCCGTGGACCAGGGTTCGATTCCCCGCCTCGGCGGGTCTCGGGCTCATAAATTCCACAGACTCGATAATTCTCGTTCCGGTGCCTACTCGACTCACGGGGTCACACTCTGCGACTCTGGGCAATAGCTTGCTTAATCTCCACTACGGCCCCTCGCGGCGGGATGCCTGGCTTTCACCTTGTGGATACCCTGCCGGGGTATCTCACAGGGGAATACCAGGACGGGTTCCCTAAGCAAGCGCTTAGATACCGTGTCGGTGATTTGCGCTATATAAATACATGTACATTTACATTTACATTATAAGCAGGAGGCTACTCCCCAGAGAGCAGCGTTGGAGTGCCATTGAGAGGGAGGCCTTTGCTGTGGTTTGGTCCCTGAAGAAGTTGAAGCCCTACCTGTTTGGGACTCACTTCCTGGTTCAAACTGACCACAGACCTCTCAGATGGCTAATGCAGATGAAAGGGGAAAATCCAAAACTACTGCGATGGTCCATCTCCTTACAGGGTATGGACTTTGAAGTGGAACACTGTCCAAGGACTGCCCATGCTAATGCAGATGGACTTTCCAGGTTCTTCCACTTAGACAATGAAGACTCCCCAGGGCAAGGTTAGTCTCATCACCTTTCGTTTATCGGGGGGGGGAGGGTTGTGTGAGAAAGTGCTATCTTTCTTGCCTTGGCATGCCCCCACTTTTTTCTGAACTGCTGATATACTTTGACTGAGTGTCTGCCAATCAGGTAGCCAGGGCCTGTGTTCCTTCCCTACAAAGAAAAACTATGCTGAAACAAAATTGGCATCTCTGGCCCCTGTCAGCCCCTAGTAAATGGTACCCTAGGTACCCAGGGCATGGTGACCAGAGAAGACCCCTAAAGGCTGTAGCACTTATTGTGCCACCCTTAGGGGCACTGTACCCTGGCACCCACACACTGCCTTTTCAGGCTGAGTGCCTAAGTACAAAACTAAAGCAAGAGTCGACATGGCACACATCCCTGTGTGCCATGCCCACAGAACCCACTGCCCTGGCATACTTCAGTCACCCCTCTAGCTGGGTGTCCTATGCCAGAGGTGAGGGCCCAGGTGCATGAGCTCTGTGTCCCTACAGTACCCTGGGCCATTCTTGGGCACTGTAAGTGCAGTGTTGCCATTTAAGAGTATATGGTGCTGGGAGGTTGTCATTCACGAACTCCAAAGCACCATAATGGCTTCACTGAAGAGCGAGCAGTTCATTTATACGAACAGGACACGGGCACGAGTATAATTTCTTTACGGCACTGCATGCTTTATATGCACTCACAATAATGGATTTTCAGTAAAATTAATTACAGAATAGGAGAGTTTCGGCACTCGCCCAACCACGCCACTCACTTCAATTACTCACTCGGATTAACCACACGTCTTTGAGCACATCGTTAGATAGCCAATCATTCATATCATTGTTTCACTCACCCCCACTCACAAGCCTAACTAAGCCACTCAATCACACGTTTTCTATCAGTAACCGTGCATGAACACCACACTCATACATCTAGCTACTCTTAACTAAGTATCCGCAGGCCTACTTCCTGATCATTGACACAATGTTTCTACTCTTTACTTTTGTTATAGATTACATGTATTTCCCCTGATGAAGTACCCCGGCACGAAATGCATAGGGTTTTGAAGTATACATCCCAATAATTTTTGGGATTGTAAAAACTACAATGAGGATGAGATATTCATCATGATGTAAAAGATGAAAATGTTGAGCTGTGATGTAACAGCGAAAAAGATGAAATATCAGTGTAAGATGAATAAACAAAGTTTAACTCAATTCATTTGAATTTACATTTGGATACCTTGAACTTTAAATATTGAAGATTTCCAATTCTCCTAAAGGAGTGCGGTTAGGCTCACTGTTAATCCTAACAGTGTAAATACAGTTCGGTACTTACAACTCCCTCCGGTCAGAGGGAGCAACGCACCAGCACCCAAGCATTAAACACCGCTAGCAGACAGTAGGAAAACAAACTCAAAAGGATTATCTACTGAGTGCCGCACAACTCACGATTTTGAGATGGAAGGGAGAAATTACTTTAGGAAGGAATTTAGGATTTGTCCTGAGAACCACTTTATTGTGATATAGTTGTAAAAATGGTTCTTGAATAGTTAGTGTCTGGACCTCACTGACTCTTCTGAGAGATATGATTGCTACTAGGAAAGCAACTTTCCATGTGAGAAATTATAATTCACATTTATGTAAAGGTTCAAATGGGGGGCCCATGAGTCTAGTGCAGACTATGTTTAAGTTCCATACTGGAGATGGTGGTACCCTAGGAGGAATTACTCTATTAAGACCTTTCATGAATGTTGTCTGTTTTGCAGGTAAGCTGCTATAGCAGTGAGATGTAACCTAATGGATGTGTATGCTAGATTACATTTTTGTAGATGCAACAAGTAAGATATGATCTATTGAATGGACGCATCTAGAGGATTGATTGTGTTATTGGTACAGTATATAATACATCTTTTCCACTTGGCTGTATAGCAGGCTCTAGTGGTGGGGCGCCTAGCCTCTCTGTTAATGTTCATATAATCAGGTGGAAGATTGAGGTAACCAAATTCCAGGACTTAAGGGGCCAGATTGCTAGGTTGAGCTGTGCTGGATCTGGATGTCTGATCTCTCCATGGTTCTGTGTTAAGAATTGTTGGGAGAGGTGTAGTTTTTGGTGCAGGACTACTGATAGTTCTAGCAATGTTGTATACCATGGTTGCCTGGCCCATGTTGGAACAACTAGGATCAGTGTTAGTGACTGTTGTTATAGCTTGCACACCACTAATGGAATGAGTGGGAGAGGCGGAAAAGCGTACGCAAATCTGCCTGACCAATTCATCCATACTGCATTGCCTTTGGACAATGGGTGTGGATATTTGGAGGCAAAGCTTGGGCAGTTTGTGTTTGAATTTGTGGCGAAGATATCTATCTCTGGATGCCCCCACATTTGGAAAAACGGTTGAAGAACTTGTGGATTAAGTTCCCACTCGTGAATCTGTTGTGTTTGACGACTTAACAGATCTGCCATCTGATTCTGTATTCCTGGAAGATATTGGGCTAAAAAAACAGGTTTTGAAGAATAGCCCACCTCCATATGCTCTGTGCTAGTTGAGAAAGCTGCAGTGAGTGCGTCCCCCCTGTTTTTGTAAATAATACATTGCTCTTATATTGTCCGTTCAGACTAAGACAGCTTTGCCTGATACGCGTTTCTGGAATGATTTTAATGCCAGAGAAATTGCCAGTAACTCCAAATGATTGATGTGGAGTAGCTTTTGCTGAGGTGTCCATGTGCCCTGTATGGTGTGATGTAGTAGATGACTTCCCCAGCCGGTGAGCGATGATTCTGCTGTTAGCACAATCTGTGGAACCGGCTCTAGGAACGATCACCCTTTGGAAAGGTTTTGGGTGTTCCACCACTGCAGAGAGCGATGTGTGCAGCAGTCCACCAACACCAGATCCGTTAGCTGACTTTGAGCTTGATTCTACTGATGTGCTAAGCATTCCTGTAAGGGGTGCATCTGGAGTCTTGCAAGAGGTATTATGAATATACAAGAGGCCATCATCCCTTTTTGTTGCATAAACACTCGAGCTGGAAGTGTGTGTTGCGGCTGGAATTTTGTTATAAGGGTATGCATGCTTGCTATCCTGGCTGGATTGGGATATGCAAGGCCTTTTGAGTTGTTTAATGTGGCAACTAGATGATGTGGGACGGTTGGAGGTGAGACTTTGTGAAGTTTATTGCAAACCATAAGTCGTGAAGTAGTTCGATTGTGGTGTGTTAGCGATTTATGAGGCATCTAAACCAACCCCTGTCAGCCCTTCATTGGCTCCCCATCAAGAAGAGGGTACTGTTCAAATCCCTTCTCATATGCCATCGTATTCTATGGCACAAGGCTCCTACGTACCTGGGAAATCTGGTCACCAGATATGTGCCGGACCGAACTCAGAGATAGGTAGGGACGGGGCAGCTTGAAATCCCTAGGATCAAGAAAGCCAGGATGGGAGGTCGCTCGTTTAGATTCCTAGCCGCTCAAAACTGGAACAAACTTCCGTCATGTCTCAGGCTGGAAAGGTCGGAGACTAGGTTTAGGAGCCTCCTCAAAACTTATCTGTTTACCAACTAGCGTCTTCCTTGTGTTATCTGACAGGCTCGGGGACACGCCGAGATGGCGTAACCAGGCGCTATATAAACTCCTTTATTATTATTATGCGAATTGGCTTTTATGAGCCAGTCGTCCAAGTATGGGAAGACGTGAATTTCTTGTCTTCTTAAGTGGGCTGCTACCACTGCCAGACATTTTGTGAAGACTCTGGGTGCTGTGGTGACTCCGAATGGGAGAACCTTGAGCTGATAATGCTGACCGCCCACTACAAATCGAAGATATTTCCTGTGAGCAGGGTAAATGTGAAAGTAGGCGTCCTTGAGATCTAAGGTGGCAAGGAAATCACCTTCTTTGAATAGAGGAAGGACCTGTTGAAGAGTGACCATATCAAAATGGTCTGATTGTATGTAGAGGTTTAATGGTCTGAGGTCTAAAATGAGCCTCAGGGTTCCTTCCTTCTTTGGAATGAGAAAATACAGGGAGTAAACCCCTGTGTTTTGATGATGCAGGGGAACTGGTTCTATTGCATGTTTTTGTAGGAGGGAAAGCACCTCTTGTTTTTGAAGCGTTAAATGCTCTGTTGACATTGGACGCTGTTTTGGGTGGTATGTTTGGGGGAGTTGAAGTGAGCTTCAGGCAATAACCGGATTGGATGATTTGTCTCACCCACCTGTCCCGTAGGAACTGTAACAATCTTCCCCCGACCGGAGTGTTGTTATTGCCCCTGTAGCCTCCTCTGTAATAACCTCTGGAGGTGCCCCTATAGGTTTGAGTGGGATTTTAATAGGAGGTGGAGGAGTTATTAGTGGTAAAACCTCTAGAGGTACCCCTATAAGAGGATCGACGAAAGAAACCTCTGGGAGTTTGCGATTGCAAAGCTCCCATTGATTTGGCAGTATCAGTATCTTTTTTCATCTTTTCTAAAGATGACTCTACACTAGGCCCAAACAAATGCTCCTGGTATGGTAGTTTGAAGTTCGCGTTTGAACCCTGAAATACGTAGCAACGCGTGTCTGCGCAAAAGAACACTGGTATTAATAGCTCTGTAGGCTGTGTCTGCTGCATCTCGAGCACATCGAATGGAGGTATTAGTTATACATTTCCCTTCCTGGATGAGATCATTGGCCCTTGTTTTATATTGATCTAGAAGGTGTTGATCTATGGTCTCTAGTTCGTCATAGTGTGCCCTATCGTACCTAGCCAACAAAGCCTGTGTGATGACAATTCTCCATATGTTGGCAGCTTGTGACGCTGTTCTTTTACCAGATGCGTCCAACAGCTTTGACTCCTTGTCAGGAGGTAGAGCATCGCCTGAGGTCTGGGAGTTAGCCTTTTTCCTGGTGTTGGAGACTACCAAGGAATCTAAGGGAAGCTGCCCTTTAATGTAAACAGGGTCAGCTGGGTAAGACTTGTATTTCTTTTCCACTCTGGCGTTAATGACTCTAGCCCTTACAGGATCTTTAAAGATTTCAGGAGCGTGTTTGATTACCCCTTGTAACATTGGGAGAATGGAAGTGGACCTTTGAGATGGTGCAAAAGTGTCCATAAGGAAATCTTACTCCATAGGGTATGTGTGCAAATTCACACTGTGGTATTCTGCAGCTCTCTGTATGAGCTGAGTGAATCCTATAGTGTCCTCTGGAAGGGATGGTCTAGATGGGTAGGTATCATCTTGTGGTGTACAGGAACATCTGGTGTGCCATATTTGTCCCATGGGTCATTCATTGGGATATTAGGATGATTAGGTTCCCCTAAAGGTTCCTCGTCCACTCCCTCACCAAAGGCGTCCTCATCATCCTGAGGTGGAGGTGATTGTAAGGATACTGGAGATGGGATAGGAGAGATGTGGTGTAGAGGAGGAGGTGGAGAAGGATTTCTTAAAGGAGAAGTGGCAATGTCTCTTTTCTTTAAAGGGAGTGGAGCTGGTGCAGGTTTGTCCATTTTCCTTTTCCTGGAAGGACTAACTATAAGGTGACCTGTCTTTGGGTCTATCTCAAGAGTTTTTTGGGTGGGATCAGGTCGAAAAAGCTTCGTTTTGTTGCCGATTTTTTCGGGTCCGACTGTTTGTGTGGCACAATTTTTCGAGTAGTTTTATGCTCCTTAGGTTTCGAATCAGGAGTTTTGCTGGGTTCTGAAGGTTTAGTTGGGTCTTCGGAACCGGTTGTTTGTTTGGTTCCGATGATTTTTTCAGATCCGAAGGTTCAGTGCCGAATGCGCCAATGTGGAACCAGTCTTCGGTGCGGATGAAGGCAGTGGTTTCTCTTTGAGTTTGTCTTTTGTTTTCGGTGCCGGGGATGGGGTTTCGGTACCAACGGAAGGCTGGCTCGAAGGCTTATGTGTTGACTTCTTTGCCGGGCCAGAAGGCGCGGTGTGGGAAATGTTGTCCCGGTGTGCACCTAGGCCCGAGGGTGAAGATGTTACCGAAGACTTTTTATGAATGGGTGGGAGGGAGGGGTCGACATCAGTACTTACGACCCCCTGCCCTGGAGTGATGAGGTTGTCTTCGACGTCGGAGCTGTCGGCTTCGGAGGCGCTAAGGTTGCCCACTTCGATCTGCTCCTGCTCTGGAACATTGATGCCTTCTTGGAAGATATTGTCCGGTATCGAAGTTGATGATCGAGCCATACTTCTTCGAGCCCGACGATCCCATATTGTTTTCTCTGAGTGTAAAGAGGCACAAGCTGGACAGTCTTTGGTCATGTGCTCGGGCGAAAGGCAGCGGTTACACACCTCGTGAAGATCAGTGTGTGGAAACTTGGAGCCATATTGAGGACACTTTTTGAAAGGACTCCATTCCATGAGCCAAACTGCCTGATGGCTCAGATAGGCCATGAGGCCTACGTCGATGACCTGAATCGAAGAATTTAAGTTTGTAGAAATGCGCGTCGAATGGAAAACGTGATCAAAAACAATACCGAAGAATGGGTGAAGGATTGTGTGTCGAAAGGTAGGACGGCAACAACACTGAACTGGAGCGTGACAAACACATCCGAGCCCGATGCCGTAAAAAAACAATCTGAAGATGGAGTCGATGCCCATGCGCACCAGAGGAGGAGTCACCTATCTTGTGACTTCCAAAGACTTCTTCCAAGACAACAACAAAGTGCAAACATCCGGGCCCAACACCAGGTGGAGATCAATGCACAGTGTGTGATTTGCAGCTCATATGCCTCAAACAGTATTTTTTTATATATGCTTCACAATCCTGGTAGGTTGTTTTGATGTACTGTTTTGCACATACAGGTTTGGTATACTGATGCTGTTTTTTCCTGAGTGGCTATATAACACATTAGTTAACCTACTGACAAAGAAAATATAAACAGGTACATATTTTAAGCACTCCATGAATCTCAGTTACTTGGCAAGTTAATTTCTTACAGCCTTCAATCTGCCACCATTCCCAGCAACACATTTCCTGATAAATTATAAGAAACAATATCTTACTTCTGACTGCTTCTGGCTCTGAGGGGCCACTAGGTGGCAACAGCACAGTCTGAGGGGGGCTCTTTCTCTCTGGAACAGTCTCAGTGGCCACTGGGCTTGATAGAGACATGGGTTGATGAACCACATCTTCTGAGCTGATTGTCAGGCACACTGTGTTCCTTGATTTCTTTAAAAGAGTGATGACCTAATGGAAAACAAAAGAAATAGCAAGCTGATTAGCAAGGATGAAGTGCAACAAGGATATATGCATTTATGGGCCCTTTCTGACAGGTTACACTAATTTAAATTGTTCCTTGGTGTCCTGTATGCATTTTTGGATGTTATCAGCTTAAAACACCAGATCAAGTACCATTACATGTTTTACTTGACTTATCACAGACTATTACCATCTAGATAGTGGATCAAAAGTATGGACCAAGGTAATCCTTTGAAGGGCTAACTGTTATTTTCTTTATAAATATTAATGGAGATATGGTAACATTTTCCATACATTCCAGGGCATACAGGGGTTACTGGGCTCGAGTTTTGTCAATTAAGCCTTTCATCACTGATGCCATGGGGCTTATCCTTACTATAGAGCCACAAACCTAGCATCAAGAACAACCCATTAGTACTTGAGTCTTAAATTAGTGAAGCAGAACAGTCCACAACTTATTCAAGGATGTGGTATGGAGTTAGATATTCTAGATTCAATAAACCAAGCAATAAAGTCAATAAACCCAATGTCTAGCCAGAGTTTAATCTTAGAATATGAAACAGTGTTTTGCTTAAAATGACAACGCAATATAATACTGTACATAACATTTCAGAAGCAACAAAAATATGTCGGCTATTTCTATTACCCTTCGATGATTACAGGGAAGGCAGTTTAGGCTGCTACTCTGGGGAAAACTTGTATCACAGTTCCTACCTAGTCTCTTGGATTTCTACTAGTATGGATGTTTGATTTGAGAAATCCCAGAGTAGGGGGCAACCAACCTGGTCAGTAATCAGCTCTGCTAGTTTTCCACTCCTTGTCAGAGTGGACATTATTTCTCCCTGTTCAGGCTACTTGGTTGTTAGTCTAATCATGGAGTACGAAGGGCTGAACCAACCTGTACTGGTATTTCAGCAGGACAGAGCTGTTGTTTTGTGGTGTACACCACATGAAGCACTGATGGTAGGTACCTCAACCCAGTCTGACCAACTGGTACAGTGAGGTGCGATGTTATAGGTAAGTGGAGGCAGAGCCAGCACCAATGAAGGAGGCTGCAGTGGTGTTTCTGTGCTTGCAGCTCAGCAGATCTTGCAGGTTTGAATCTTCCTCAAGCACAGACACAAATCCCACCATCCAAACAAGCTTGAAGCCCACCCATGGAGAATACTTGGATGCTGATACAGACCTCTGTTGATGTTGTTCTCATCTGGCACCTTGCTTTTTGCTTTTCTCTTATAGGGGCTGTAGACTGTGGTCCAGTTTCTCTTTACCACTGATGTTGAGACCCTTGAATCTGGTATAATGTGTTGTTGCTTACTCAACTGGATGAGCAATAAGAAAGCAGAACAAGGTTTAAGCTGTGCCACGGGCAACCCCATAGGAAACAGGACTGGGCAAGGAGGAAATGCCCCTAAAAGAATAAGGTGTGACAGAGAGCACAGGAAACAACTTAGTGCTATGCCAGACATCACAGCATAGCAGCAATCCTTCATAATAGACAATCAAAGTTAACTGAATTAAAGATGGAAAAGTGTTACCCTAAGCACAGAAGAGGCAAGGCACATCTTTAAATAGATGTATTCAAGGTGCTACTCTAAAAAATGTAAAGAGCCAACTCTCCCTCATGTCTGGGAGCATACCTAGCTTGAAAGGTGTTGAGGGCAATTTGTTTTTCCAGATTGTCCTGTGATTGGGAACTAATCGGCATCTTAATAATTGTTCCCACAATGTGTAGCTCTTTGAGGGACCACCTACGCTATGCAGTCCTCAATAACTAGTGTATTTTGCCATTCATGTCTGAGATATAATTGTTGAATGTATAAGCTGGATGTTGAATGCGTGGGTTTTACATTGTGACAAATGGTCTGGTGAGTGGTGAAGTCCATTGGTCTCCAATTGTGCCTGATGCACAAGATCAAGGTCACCACTTTGTAGGGATGCTGGCACCATTTTGAATATGCCAGCCCACAAGTATACATTTCCAGCTCAATCTTAGTAACCCAAATATCAGATATGCTTGGGGAATCAGAAAGGTAACAGGCTCCTTCCCTTTGATGTAGCTGGGTTTCACCCTGCCAGAGTGAAACCCACATCTCCCTCTTTTCTGTTAATGCCCATTATCACATTGTGCAATGGCTTTCATGTCTGGAGCCTTTGAACATCTAATTAAGCCAACATTACCAAGCTACAGAAGAGACAACCAGGGCAACATGCCCAGACCACAAGGATGTTATGACAGGAATATGCCCATTTAAAAGATGGGAGGGGTCTAAACAAATTCAAAAGATGAAATTCATGTGATTAGTTGTTAGTCCACTAGAGGAAGATGAGAACAAGCCTCCTCAGCAATTCATTCAATGTGAAGTTCTGTTCACACATACAGATGAGAAGAAAACTGGGAATAAGAAGCGGAAATGCAGCGGGGCATTGCCTTGATAATGGACCGCTGGAGAGCATGATGAACATACCTATTTGCATGAGAAGTCGGAGTGCACTCACCAAGAGCTATAAACCTAATTAACTGACAGCCAGACCCAGTAACTTGAGGTCATCTTCACAGACTCAGATGGCACTTGAGCCAAAAGGTTGTACCAACTAGCAGCACAAAAACACACAAGCTTTTGGTTCAGGGAGGGGCTCCATTGCTTTCAACCACCAATATGCCTCAGTCTGATACATTCAGCACCCTCCCTAATAGGCATGGGGTGGTGGAACTGTCAGTTCTGCCATCTATGAAGGTCCTGAGAAATCTGAACCTCAAACCTATATTGCACCAGCTGGGCTAGGTCACCATAATTTCCAGCAGCTTGAAACGGTCTTCCTAATAGCACTTCTGGAGATATTCCTGGTTAAAACCTCACTTGAGACCCAATGTCAGGGCCACTAGTCAACTATTCAATGGCCTTCTTGTGGCAGTTGTGGTTGGCCATGGTCAGTGGGTGTCCTCGCCATCAGAAATTCTTGACGATGGCATTACAAGTACAGGCTTCTTACGTGGCCATCTTGATCCTATCCAGACAATTTCCCCAACTCATTAACCATAATATAAGTAATTTAAGGTCTATCGAGCACAGCAGAAGATAGTTCTGATATTAAGTCAAAAAATAATAAGATGACCATCCTCTGCAGTTCAGGAGTGATACCTTTGGTTATGTCTACAATACTACAGATATAATAGGAGGATTTTTGTCATTTATTCTGATACAAGGCCTTCTGTTGTACAAATTGTGCTATAGATTTAATACAAAGACTCTCTTTTTCAACACAGAAAATAAATCTTATATTAGGTTTACTGGCACACTGCAGAAGCAAGAATGTAACTGAACTGTGCTGGGCAGGTGGAGTGTTCCGGTGAGTGGAGAGTGTACAGAGGAGCTTGTGCCCAACAATAATAAGGGTTGTCCTCCTAAGTAGGGCAATGTGTACACTGTGTACATTGAACCGATTGGAAGCGGACTGGGCATGAACCTTTAGAGTTACAACCGGCCTATGAATATAAGCATGCATGCATGCATTTGTAGTACAAGCATTGAAAATGCAATAGGTCTCGCATCATTAGAGTTAGTGCTTTTAGAATTGTTTATGGGTTTTTTTTGAAAATCTTTAGCATTTTTGTTTCCTGTAGCCAATGCTAAAGAATTACAAATAAAAAAAGCCATAAACATTTCTAAAAGCTCTAACTCAAATGCTGCGAGACCTATTGCACTGTCGGCTGGGGTTTTTTGATGGTGCTGTGCTGGGAGAGAGAGTGGGGAGGGGTTGGAGAAGGGAGGGGGCGAGACCTAAAAAGGCTTTTATAACCAGAAACGTGGATATAGCAGCATGCGTCCTCACCCAGAGTGGTTGGGAAGGGAAGTGCGAGTCTTAGCTCCTGACATACCTTATATTGGAGTGCTGCACAGTTACCACGAGGTGGCACTGTTTGCAGTGTTTGGGGGTGGAAGCTTTAAAAACTCCCCACCTGAAATGTGTAGTCATTCGAATTCATCAGAAGTTATAATCGTTACTGTTTAAAAAGCCTAATGCACGTCTGCCTTGCATGACTGTGACTACCTTCGCAAATAAGAGACCCCAAGAGATGCGTATGGTGCCAGACAAGAATCTCCTGCATTTAAAGTCCGAGAGTAAAGCGAAAGGCAGAACAGCTGCGAGGGGGTGGGGGTGGTGGAGGAGACTCGGGCAGCGACTGGGTTTTAAATAAACTCGCCAGTAGCTAGTGGTAAACTCTTTACGAGGCTTTTAGTTGCATCTAGGGGAGTCTTGGACTTACTGTCTTTTATATTTGTTACCATTTTTATTTGCTAGAATTCGAAGCATCCTAATAGGGCTTAACCTAAGACCGGATGTTCCCTCACATGCATTAATTTAGGTTGCATAGAGCAGTGCGTGCACTTTGCTTGACCCATTGAAGTGCCTGGCTAAATGCTCACGGGAGCTGTGTGCTGATGCACGCGATGAAAAACCAAAGCATGCACTTGCTTGATCCAAGACGCTGATGATGTGACAGTGCCACTTTGGCTGAATGCACACGTACTAGAGTTTCTCCTTTACCTGATGGGTAGAGACTAGTTAGTAACGAGACGCACGGAAAACGCGGTGTTCAAGGTACAACATTCACTCATGATCTTCTCTGTCATAATAAACCAGTGACTGCGCGTAAACCGTGTCCTTGTAGTTGTGATCCAGAGTGGAGCTTTCACACGGAGTAGTTCGTTGTCGGTACAGAGATCACACTGTGTTTGTTGTCTTGCACCCCTGTCTGCCTGTTGTTGGTTGGTTTGGTACTCATAAGGAAAAGCAAAAACCCGCAGATTGCGTACCGGCTGCTTAGTTTGTGGTTACTTTGTGTGTTCAGAGTCGCCTCGACAGATCTTTAAACAAATATCCGCTAATGAAAAGCAGAATCCACGCGCTGCAGCTCATGACAAGACCTCAAAATAAGCGCATTAATGCTGCTTTATTATTAGCCTTGTATAACACAATAGCCCGAGTCACTGCAAATATTGGCAGAGCAGTGCTTCAACCCCATAAATGTACAATGTAGAAGGCAGGGTAAATACATTAATTTCAGTTTGTAAACCCGTGTGGGTGTCTCGTAAAGAGCTCGTTTTTTTCTTCTTTTGTAAACGCTCCTATGCGAGTAGGAGGAGGAGGGGGGAGGAGAGTAGGAGGAGGAGGGAGGAGAGTAGGGGAGGCACGGCCTAGCGGCTGTGCAACCAAGAAGTGAGGGGGCGGAGCTGGGGGAGGCTGTGAGAGAGAGAGTGGGGAGGAGAGTAGGAGGAGGAGGGGGGGAGGAGAGTAGGAGGAGGAGGGGGGCCAAAAGAGACAAGACGGAGGGAAGGCAGAGAAGGGGAGGGGGGAGGAGACGCACGGAAAAAGCGGTGTTCAAGGTACAACATTCACTCATGATCTTCTCTGTCATAATAAACCAGTGACTGCGCGTAAACCGTGTCCTTGTAGTTGTGATCCAGAGTAGAGCTTTCACACGGAGTAGTTCGTTGTCGGTACAGAGATCACACTGTGTTTGTTGTCTTGCACCCCTGTCTGCGTATCCTCGCTGGCATGAACTAGCAAAGCGATAAATTGTTTTACCTGCAGGTGCGTATTGAACAGCTGTTTCTATTTAGCGGAGCAGAAATGGGTTGGAAGTTCAAAGCTCTCCGTACTGGATAGAGAAGAGTTAAATTGCCTGTAATCTAGGAACTAGGAAAAATGTGAGAGGTAGTGTTGGGCAGTGTTACAGGCTTCACTTTCATAGGCGTACAAAAGATGAAACCTCGTTTACCTTAAAGCGCACGTGAAACAGACTTCTACTTTTCACGGAGCAGGGAATGATTAATCAAGGTAAAAACTGTGACTCTCCGGGTCGCAATAAAAAGGAGTCAGATTACCGGATGTCTAAAAAATAAAGACAAGAAATGATGTTGAGCAGTGCTACAAGCTCATACATCAAAATGTTACAGGTTAGTGTAGAAAGGAAAGTGAACAATGAAGGAGACACGGCCGGCCGGCCGTGAATAATTAGGGAATGAGCAAGCTGAAAAGCTTGTGGGAGGGGGGCTGGGCTACCTTTGATGTGGCAGGCGGCTGGGGGCATGTCACGGCCGGCCGGCCGTGAATAATTAGGGAATGAGCACGCTGATAAGCTTGTGGGAGGGGGGCTGGGCTACCTTTGATGTGGCAGGCGGCTGGGGGCATGTGCACGCGCTTTTAAGCTCAATGCGCATGCGCATTGAGCTTGAATTTCACGGGCACTGCAAGGAATCGCCACGATTCCTTGCAAGTTAGTTAAAGACTGTTTAAGCCCCAATAGTCTCGCAAGCTCGATGCGCATGCGCATCGACAGGCGAGACCTAAAAACAAAGGTATGTGATAAGATGCAAAAATTGTAAACTGTCCCATGTCAGCTGAAAAACGTTGACTGAGTCCATTTTTTATTACATTGGTTACTTCTAAGCTTATAATTATTTTTCCACAATAGATTTTGGCATACATCTACAGTAATGTATGAAAAAAAGGATTATATAAGCTGCGTAAACCTGATATGGTCTGCCTTGATATTTCTGATTGGCAAGGAGCAGATTGAAGAGAGCCCAACATGGGTGGCACTACTGGGAAAGTTTAAGCTCATTAAACAATTGTTTTTTAATAAGAAATATTTGTGATATGTTGTAATCCCTCAAACTGGCCCCCTTCATGAAGTTTTGATACTGCTAATGAATGGTATACGATATGAAACCCTTATCCAAAATGTACTTTGTAATATCAGGTCAGGTGGGTACCTTTTCGATTGGATGGCCCACCACTGGCTCTTCATCCACAGCCAGGATTCGATCACCTACTTTAATGCGTCCATCCTGTGAAAATAATTATCCATCAGTTACAAGAAACATCATAGGCAGAATCATCTACTTTTTGACGCATTTCAGGACCACATCACATTGTTACCTTTGCTGCTGCTCCATGGTCTGTTATACTTTTAATAACAACTCCATTCAATGTATCTTCTTCGCTGATGGCAATACCGAGTCCTCCTTGATCCTGCGTGATAGACCCAAAGTTAACCAAGTTAATGTAATATTATGTTGTTTCTTTTAAACTATATATAGTGTTACCGATTACAATAGGAAGATGCATAGTGAAAAACTGTTAAACAATCTTAACAGCAGTTTGAAACAAACGGCATGGCATCTTTGTACATATTAGCATAAAGTACTCAATGACATTTTGGTGCATCTTGAGTAAAGAGTATCTTTAAAAAACTCTAACCAGCTCATGAATCATTTTGTTCTTTTCTTTGTCGTTTGGACCCTTCCTTTGGAATGAACCAGGACATTTTATTCTAATACTAGCCTAAGAAGTGGAGGTACCAGATGTTAGCCTTTTACTGGGGTCAGGAAGAAACCTTCGGCTGAGGTCCCTAAATCTGATTTCCTGCACAACTGTCCGTCAATATGTAAGCACACCATTACGGTACTGCATTGGAGGTTCCACAATTGTCCACACATGCATTAACTAGGACATTCACTTTGCTTACACCTTGTGATGGCAGAAATGATTTGACAATTGCAGTGTTACACCTTTTAATTATAAGCCGTTTTCACTGTACATTTTACTCTGTATGTTTATGTACAACAAAGTAGCTTGAAATATAGTGGCCAAAACTGATGTTGAAAATTTCTGTCACTCATAATCAAGGATACAAACATTTCCAGACCATCAAGCATGTGTAAAGCTTTTAGAAAAAGCATTCATGTTCTTTCTTGATCAACGTGCAACATTTTTCTAACTATTAAGTGTCTTTACTGTGTTAATACTGCCAATTGCCATAATTGAATCTAAGTTTTGTAATGTGCCTCTCTCTTTCATTATGTCTGTTATGGTGATTTTAAACAGGAGTCCAGATAAAGGTTTAAAAAAAAGAAGAATCATAAAAGCACATTCCTTTGATTTCTAGTTAAGGCAATTGTCAGAAAGTGCCATCTTTCTTGCGTTGGTATGCCCCCACTTTTTGCTGTATTTCTGATGTGCTTTGACTGAGTGTGCCCTGTGCTCCTGCCAACCAGGTGCCCAGGGCCTGTGTTCCTTCCCTAAAACTGTGTTGAAACTAAAACCCAATTGGCATCTCTGGCCACCTGTCAGCCCCTAGTAAATGGTACCCTAGGTACCCAGGGCATGGTGTCCAGGGAAGACCCCTAGGTGCTGTAGCATTTATTGTGCCACCTTTAGGGGCCATGTACCCTGAAACCCACACACTGCCTTTGCAGGCTGAGTGTCGAGGTGCAGAACTAAACAGAGAGTCAACATGGCAAACATCCCTGTGTGCCATTGCCCACGAGCATCCATCAGTCACCCCTCTAGCCGGGTGTCCTATGCCAGTGGTGTGGGCACGGGTGCATGAGCCCTGTCTCCCTACCGTACCCAGGGCCATTCCTTGGCACTGTAAGTGCAGTGCTGCCATTTAAGAGTATATGGTGCTGGAAGGTCATCATTACAAACTCCACAGCACTATGATGGCTTCACTGAAGACTGAGAAGTTTGATATCAAACTTCCCAGCACATTAAAACCGCACTGATGCCAGTGTGGGATTTAATGTAAAATGCACTACAGAGGGCATCTTAGAGATGCCCCATGAAACCTAACCAACTCCCAGTGTCCTGACTGTGTGGCTGCCGAGGCTGCCACCACCAGACATGTTTCTGGACCCCTGGGGCGAGATCCTGCCGCTCTCGGGGGCCTGAAACAATAAACATCCTGGGACGAGGTGCCAGGCCTCCTCCCCCAGGATGGGCAGGGGAAGCTTCAAAGGCATACCGCCCTTGTGAGCTTCTCCAGAACATTTGCTGTACCCAGCAACTGGTTCTGACTCCCACTTTGGCGGGAAGAACGGCGGGAAACCCTAAGTGCAAATAGCAGCTGATAGATTGAATAATTGCATAGTGCAAAATAACCTTATCATAGCCATATCTGCCGGAAATTGAGCAGCATCATCATATACCAATACATTACAACACATTCAAAGTACTCGTTGTGAGAAGCAATTTCAACACATATATTTATACTAAGCAGAATTTTCGAAGTATTGGAGCAGCACCTGTGTGCATGGTTATCAATCATCAAACAATATCAGAGACATTCAATATATAAAGTGCAAATACAGATTTCATACGATCATGTCAATAACTAATTAATATATGTCTAAAGATAAAACCACTGATGTTAAAAACGGAAATCTCTGCTAATAAAAAAACGCAATAAATAGTTTAACGCCTTATTTACAAGTATCCAATGAATGTAGAAAACGGACAAAAAGTGCCAAATGTCTGATCTGTGCAAAATAGTGCTGTGCAAAAGTGTATAATGTGCAACAAACAAATATTCATATTAGCAGCAGAGAAGAAAGAACTCCTAGATTGCTTAAGCCTAAGTAATCCTAAATCCAGAGCTAATATAATACAAAGTACGAATGACATCAAAAGTGATAGACTTTATCATTATCCTGATCTATTAAAAACCACAGTATATGTACACAAAAGTGGGGGGCTAAACTAAAGACTCTACAGAAAATTATGAAGATCTCCTTTCATATTCAGGCCATTGGGGACTCTTGAGTCGAGAGCTAAAATAAATTGGGATTCCATTTGTCATAGCAGCTTGTCTCGATTCCCTCCACGTTCGGGGTTGGGGACAGATCCCAAGACTTTGTACTCCAGGTCTTCAAGTTTATTGTCGTGAACTGCCCTGAAGTGTCTCGCCACTGGATAATTATGGTCGGAATTGACAATTGCCCTAACAAGCTGAAGGATGCGCTTATGATATTATATATATATATATATATCCACACTCCAGTCCACCAGCCGTCGCTCCTCACACCACGGGTGCTGCTCAACGCACGGTGGTTAGCGTAAACAATTTCTCAACCACGATTCCCCAATCTGGGAATCAATTTTCAAAAGAGCGCACTCTGGAGTAATTAATCTTTGTTATTCTTTTATTCTTCGAGTCCGATTGACAAACGGGTTTTGGCGTTACTGCCTTCTTCAGTGTCCACAGTATATTTGAATTACGTGTTTTTAAATAAAGTTGTGCTCTACAAACTGACCGGAAGTCAGTGATTTACAAAGTGTCTTAGTGCAAAAAAACAAATCATACTCTAAATGCCATAGAAGCCCCCTTTTTCCATGTAGAATGGGCCCTTGGTGGAATAGGTAGTTTTCTGTTGGCTTTAGCATAACATGTTTAGATACATTTAAATATTCAACGTGCAATACCTGACTTAGAAATTGCTTTACCCATATGTGGTTTTGAAAATGACACAAACAGTTGTGTTTTACGGAGAGATTGTGTTCTATCTACATAGAACATTAATGCTCTTTTTACCTCTAATGTAACACTTTGAGCTACTGATTCTGATTGAGGGGAGAATATAGGTAATTCTATGGATTGTGCCATTTGAAAATGTGATACTACTTTAGATAAGAATGTAGGGTTAGTTCTTAAACCACATTTTCTCTACATACTTGAAAGAATGGTTCTTCTAAAGTTAATGCTTGAATTTCCCCTACTCCTCTTAGTGAGGTAACTGCAATTAGAAAAGTGAGTTTCCATGTTAGAAACTTCAGTTGGCATGTATGCAATGGTTCAAATGGTGGACACAGTAACCTTTATTTATTTTGTTAAATAAACTTTATTGGCATTTCAAAAAGAAAACACAAGTACATGAATCATTTTAATGAGCACTTCTATACTCCCTTACAGCTGGGACGTCCTCCGCTAACCTTTTTACATATTTGTACAATTTTCAGGTTGCATCTTTATATTTTGAAAGCCACATTTTTAGGGCTCGGCCTACATCACCACGAAGTGGGGCGGAGCTCCGATCTCCTTTTGTTAAAGAAAAAAAAAAAGTTTCTTTAGGGCTCGGGAAAGAAACATTCCTTAGTGCGCGATCGTTTTTTTATTATCTGAATGGTGATTGGTCGTCGCGGTGCTGTTTTTGTAGTAGTCTTGATGCCATAGGGCATTAGGCGGCCATTTTGGCATTTTCTGTGCGGTTACGCGCACGGCAGACTATTAATCTTAATTAGGAGCTGTCAGAGTGCCCGTGTAATGCAATCCAGATGGTCTGAGCGGTGCAAGTGCTTCCAGACTAGGAGCAGGGTAGATCCGCGAAGATGAGAAACACTGAGCGCGAGACGGGCGCGAGAGGTGCACCCCGGGCCGTCTCAGCAGGAGGCTTTCACAGGAGCGTGTTTTTGTGCGACGGGTTCGATTCCCGCCTGGCACACCATAGCACCTCGCGACCCAGCCATGCGTGCACGCAACGTTGCACATCCTAATTAGCAGCGCTCGTGAGCAAAGCTCGCTCGCATCCCAAGAAACTCGAAAGTCATCACTTTGGGATTTCCTGGCACGAAGCAAATTGCCACCGATGGAGCGGCTGCTGGAGGTTGCCAGCACCAAGGGGCCCTTTGTGCGCGGTAAGCAGCTCTCTGGTCTGCATGATTGGGCTCAGCCGAGCATGGCGCTGGCAGAACACCCCGGTGCTCGTCTCGTGGAGATAGGAGCCGCAGGTGAAGGTGTTTTGGAGATTTACACATTTCACAGAGAAATGATTTACTGGTTGGTATTCTGCCCGTGTAGTTAGGAAATCGGTGCTTTTGCCATTGTGTCTCAGAAAGAGGGCCGCTCTTGAACTTTTGAACTCCTGATTCACAATTTCGTCGGGAACCTGATTGATTCCGAAGTGATTGCACATCTGAAACCTCAAATTCAGCTGTGTGTGACATGGTTTCCCACCGTTTTCACCCCAACACAGCGGGGCCCTCAAAACATCCCATTTTAAAAATAGATTTTCTCAGATTGACAGGGAACAAAGAGGTCCCTGGGATTTTGCCTCGCGTGGTCAAGTCAAGACATTGTGTTGGAAAGCGCTGTTACTCGGTACCACACAACAATGTTTTTGGCAAAGAAAATGCGCCGCGCGCACAAAAGCAACTAATCGGTTATCCGCACGATCGAACAATTCATGGTGACGAGCAACTTTACGACCCTGGTTCTGCCAATTCAGCTCCAACCTTTTTAAAGGCTCGTTGTTGCTTTCCAACAGATGCAGAGTACATATATCTCTAAGTCATCATCCTTTTGCAATGCGATTGACCAGTGCTTTAAATGGGATGAACATGTGGGTGCATCCCTTCCAAGAATCTGTTCCAGGAGGTGTGACCTAAGGGCGTGGCTTAAATACGTGAAACATAACCCCTATGCTTCACACACCACCACACACCCACCAACGACCCAAACAGTATTCAAATGGCTGTGAGTTTTCTGTTATTACATCCAGACACTACCTAACAACAAACATGCACCTAAAGCGAGGCAGATCTATTGGCTTTGTCAAAGTTTGTTATCAGTATCAAATAAATGAGTACAGACAATGATTTTGTTAATAATTAGAATGAAAAATGTGACAATATTTAAAATAAGGGACTGTGAACTAAACATTGTTAACACCTGGAGAAGGGGCAGTGGTGTTCAGTATGTTAATCAGCTCCGTTCTCCCCTTCAGGCCACTTT
This sequence comes from Lissotriton helveticus, assembly GCF_964261635.1. Lineage (NCBI taxonomy): Eukaryota > Metazoa > Chordata > Amphibia > Caudata > Salamandridae > Lissotriton > Lissotriton helveticus. Next base: position 1,091,040,592 of record NC_136059.1, read on the forward strand.
CCTCTCACTCTTTTTGTCACTAGCCCCCTTTTCCCCCTAATTCTTCCTTCTGCATATCTCACAAGTCATAACTCTCCTTTTCATCATTTTATTGTCACTGTGTCCTTCTGAATCTACTTCCCTGCATCACTTCCCATTCACCATGCATTTTCTTATTCTCTATTACACACATCCACACAAACACGCACACACACTCACACACTTCCTTTCCTCATCTGCAAATACAGCAGTCTTTCCAATTGGAACTGTCACTGTTTAAAAACCGCATACCTTCTTCATATACTTTTACAGACAATGGTTATTACAATTGGCTCCTAAGTGACTGTTGCTACATAGATTGGATCAGTATGTAGCCATAATACCTTTTGGCTCATTGACAGTCACTGAGTAGTGAGTGCAGAGTAGTGAGTGTGGAGTAGTGAGTAGAGTAGTGAGTAGAGTAGTGAGTAGAGTAGTGAGTAGAGTAGTGAGTGCAGAGTAGTGAGTAGAGTAGTGAGTAGAGTAGTGAGTAGAGTTGTGAGTAGAGTAGTGAGTAGAGTAGTGAGTAGAGTAGTGAGTAGAGTAGTGAGTAGTGAGTAGTGAGTAGAGTAGTGAGTAGTGAGTAGTGAGTGCAGAGTAGTGAGTAGTGAGTGCAGAGTAGTGAGTAGAGTAGTTAGTAGTGAGTAGAGTAGTTAGTAGTGAGTAGAGTAGTGAGTAGAGTAGTGAGTAGTGAGTGCAGAGTAGTGAGTAGTGAGTAGAGTAGTGAGTAGTGAGTAGAGTAGTGAGTAGAGTAGTGAGTAGAGTAGTGAGTGCAGAGTAGTGAGTAGAGTAGTGAGTAGTGAGTGCAGAGTAGTGAGTAGAGTAGTGAGTAGTGAGTAGAGTAGTGAGTAGTGAGTAGTGAGTAGAGTAGTGAGTAGAGTAGTTAGTAGTGAGTAGAGTAGTGAGTAGAGTAGTGAGTAGTGAGTAGAGTAGTTAGTAGTGAGTAGAGTAGTGAGTAGAGTAGTGAGTGCAGAGTAGTGAGTAGTGAGTGCAGAGTGAGTGTGCAGAGTAGTGAGTAGTGAGTGCAGAGTGAGTGTGCAGAGTAGTGAGTAGTGAGTAGAGTAGTGAGTAGTGAGTAGAGTAGTGAGTAGAGTAGTGAGTAGTGAGTGGAGTAGTGAGTGCAGAGTAGTGAGTAGTGAGTAGAGTAGTGAGTAGAGTAGTGAGTAGTGAGTGCAGAGTAGTGAGTGCAGAGTAGTGAGTAGAGTAGTGAGTAGTGAGTAGTGAGTGCAGAGTAGTGAGTAGAGTAGTGAGTAAAGTAGTGAGTGCAGAGTAGTGAGTAGAGTAGTGAGTAGTGAGTAGAGTAGTGAGTAGAAAGTAGTGAGTAGAGTAGTGAGTAGTGAGTAGAGTAGTGAGTGGAGAGTAGTGAGTAGTGAGTAGAGTAGTGAGTAGTGAGCAGAGTAGTGAGTGCAGAGTAGTGAGTAGTGAGTAGAGTAGTGAGTAGAGTAGTGAGTAGAGTAGTGAGTAGAGTAGTGAGTTGTGAGTAGAGTAGTGAGTAGTGAGTAGAGTAGTGAGTAGAGTAGTGAGTAGTGAGTAGAGTAGTGAGTAGTGAGTAGAGTAGTGAGTAGAGTAGTGAGTAGAGTAGTGAGTAGTGAGTGGAGTAGTGAGTGCAGAGTAGTAAGTAGTGAGTAGAGTAGTGAGTAGTGAGTGCAGAGTAGTGAGTAGAGTAGTGAGTAGTGAGTAGAGTAGTGAGTAGTGAGTATAGTAGTGAGTAGAGTAGTGAGTAGAGTCGTGAGTAGTGAGTGCAGAGTAGTGAGTAGAGTAGTGAGTAGTGAGTGGAGTAGTGAGTAGAGTAGTGAGGTGAGTAGAGTAGTGAGTAAAGTAGTGAGTGCAGAGTAGTGAGTAGAGTAGTGAGTAGTGAGTGGAGTAGTGAGTAGAGTAGTGAGGTGAGTAGAGTAGTGAGTAAAGTAGTGAGTGCAGAGTAGTGAGTAGAGTAGTGAGTAGTGAATAGAGTAGTGAGTAGTGAGTAGAGTAGTGAGTAGAAAGTAGTGAGTAGAATAGTGAGTAGTGAGTAGAGTAGTGAGTAGAGTAGTGAGTAGTGAGAAGAGTAGTGAGTAGTGAGCAGAGTAGTGAGTGCAGAGTAGTGAGTAGAGTAGTGAGTAGAGTAGTGAGTAGTGAGTAGAGTAGTGAGTAGTGAGTAGAGTAGTGAGTAGAGTAGTGAGTAGTGAGTGCAGAGTAGTGAGTAGTGAGTAGAGTAGTGAGTAGAGTAGTGAGTAGAGTAGTGAGTAGAGTAGTTAGTAGTGAGTAGAGTAGTGAGTAGTGAGTGCAGAGTAGTGAGTAGAGTAGTGAGTAGAGTAGTTAGTAGCGAGTAGAGTAGTTAGTAGTGAGTAGAGTAGTTAGTAGTGAGTAGAGTAGTTAGTAGTGAGTAGAGTAGTGAGTAGAGTAGTGAGTAGTGAGTGCAGAGTAGTGAGTAGTGAGTAGAGTAGTGAGTAGAGTAGCGAGTAGAGTAGTGAGTGCAGAGTAGTGAGTAGTGAGTAGAGTAGTGAGTAGAGTAGTGAGTAGTGAGTGCAGAGTAGTGAGTAGTGAGTGCAGAGTGAGTGTGCAGAGTTGTGAGTAGTGAGTGCAGAGTGAGTGTGCAGAGTAGTGAGTAGTGAGTAGAGTAGTGAGTAGTGAGTAGAGTAGTGAGTAGAGTAGTGAGTAGTGAGTAGAGTAGTGAGTGCAGAGTAGTGAGTAGTGAGTGCAGAGTAGTGAGTAGTGAGTGCAGAGTAGTGAGTAGAGTAGTGAGTAGTGAGTAGAGTAGTGAGTAGTGAGCAGAGTAGTGAGTAGTGAGTGCAGAGTAGTGAGTAGTGAGTAGAGTAGTGAGTAGTGAGTAGAGTAGTGAGTAGTGAGTAGAGTAGTGAGTAGAGTAGTGAGTAGTGAGTAGAGTAGTGAGTAGTGAGTAGAGTAGTGAGTAGAGTAGTGAGTAGTGAGTGCAGAGTAGTGAGTAGAGTAGTGAGTAGAGTAGTGAGTAGAGTAGTGAGTAGAGTAGTGAGTAGAGTAGTGAGTAGTGAGTAGAGTAGTGAGTAGAGTAGTGAGTAGAGTAGTGAGTAGTGAGTAGAGTAGTGAGTAGTGAGTGCAGAGTAGTGAGTAGAGTAGTGAGTAGTGAGTAGAGTAGTGAGTAGTGAGTAGAGTAGTGAGTAGTGAGTAGAGTAGTGAGTAGAGTAGTGAGTAGAATAGTGTGTAGTGAGTAGTGAGTGCAGAGTAGTGAGTAGAGTAGTGAGTAGTGAGTGGAGTAGTGAGTAGAGTAGTGAGGTGAGTAGAGTAGTGAGTAAAGTAGTGAGTGCAGAGTAGTGAGTAGAGTAGTGAGTAGTGAGTGGAGTAGTGAGTAGATTGGTGAGGTGAGGAGAGTAGTGAGTAAAGTAGTGAGTGCAGAGTAGTGAGTAGAGTAGTGAGTAGTGAGTAGAGTAGTGAGTAATGAGTAGAGTAGTGAGTAGAAAGTAGTGAGTAGAATAGTGAGTAGTGAGTAGAGTAGTGAGTGGAGAGTAGTGAGTAGTGAGTAGAGTAGTGAGTAGTGAGAAGAGTAGTGAGTAGTGAGCAGAGTAGTGAGTAGTGAGTGCAGAGTAGTGAGTAGTGAGTAGAGTAGTGAGTAGAGTAGTGAGTAGAGTAGTGAGTAGTGAGTAGAGTAGTGAGTAGTGAGTAGAGTAGTGAGTAGTGAGTAGAGTAGTGAGTAGAGTAGTGAGTAGAGTAGTGAGTAGTGAGTAGTGAGTGCAGAGTAGTGAGTAGAGTAGTGAGTAGAGTAGTGAGTAGAGTAGTGAGTAGAGTAGTTAGTAGTGAGTAGAGTAGTGAGTAGAGTAGTGAGTAGTGAGTGCAGAGTAGTGAGTAGAGTAGTGAGTAGAGTATTGAGTAGTGAGTGCAGAGTAGTGAGTAGAGTAGTGAGTAGTGAGTAGAGTAGTGAGTAGAGTAGTGAGTAGTGAGTGCAGAGTAGTGAGTAGAGTAGTGAGTAGAGTAGTGAGTAGAGTAGTGAGTAGGACATCACAGGCAGCAGCTGTGCAAGCTTCTTACACTCACAAGGAGACCACAGGCAGCTGAGGTGCAATCTTCTCCCACTCACAAGAACGACATCACAGGCAGCAGCAGTGCAAGCTTCTTACACTCACAAGGAGACCACAGGCAGCAGAGGTGCAAGCTTCTCACACTCACAAGAAGGACATCACAGGCAGTAACGGTGCAATATTCTCACACTCACAAGGAGATCACTGGCAGTACACACCACATGAACACACTCCATAACACATAGCAACAATACATTGGCATTTACAATGCCATTAGCTCAAACTCAAATAAATCCGAGCCCGATTGCATTTCTAATGCTTGTTTTATCTTGTTATTGTCAGTGTTTTTCCAGCATATTGCGACGTAGTGCCAACTTAACTCTGCAACCCCCCCTTGTTGGAAAACTATTGGGCCACTGAATTCCTTGTCGTGTATGTGAAGCGTCCGCATAATGAGTCATCTGTTACATTAACCTACGGTCGTGTGTCCCCCAGAATCTGTGAGCTGTCTGTCCCAGTCTGTGAAGTCGCTCCTATAGGGGTTGTAGTTCATTTATCATCACCGACCATGTCTGGAGGTCATCTGCTAGTTTATCGTCTCTCCTAACTTGCGCCATTCTCACTCTCTCGGTAATTGCCCATTCACTCATGTCTTTCAGCCACCTGTCATGCTTCGGGGAGGGGGGAGGAGGGGGAGGTTTTTTGCCATTCGATTGCAATGCGTCTCTTTGCAATTATTAAGCCCAGAATCACAAATTTCCTGCTCAACTTTTTGTTTTTTTGGTGTTGGTAGAAGACCCAGTATTACTGTCCGCAACTCTTTGCGGACCTCCCAGCCTGAGGCCACTCTTATTTTTTGGAGTACCTCCTCCCAGACGCTGCCATTGGTGGACATGTCCATACCACGTGTAGGAAGTCGGCCTCTGGTTCTCGGCATCTGGGGCATGCATTGGAGCGCTCTGGGTAAATTTTGCTGAGAATTTTCAGAGTAAGATAGGCTTGATGGACATAATTATATTGTATTAATTTAAAGCGGGCGTTGTAGCACTCGTTTTACCCCTTCATGAACCCTACCCCAGTATTTCTCTGTTATGTGTTCACCTGTCACTACTTCCCAACTCATCTGTACTCGGAGTGTTTTCCTTGGTAGATCCTTGCACATCTCTTTGTAGAGGTGGTTTATCATATGTCATCCTTGAGCCATACATAGCATCGCCTGTAGAGTTCTTGTTACCAGCGGTTCCTCTGGGAATGTTGGCCATATCTCCCTGGCCACCTGAGATATTTTTGCTTATGGTAGGTACTCTCCAGTACCTAGCGCAAAGGAGATCTCCGCGTTTTCCAGTGAGATAAACTGTCCATTGTGGTATAAATCACTCATTGACAGACAACCTCCCACTTTCCATTTTTGGATTGACATTGATGCCACAATCTTAGCAAACCCTGGCATTGTCTATAGAAGGGCTTCTGGTGCATATGGTGCATGCCTCACCACTTTTCTGATCGTGTTTCCATGGACCTCCGCAACCTGCCTAATAAGATATGGTACTGCACCGGGAACTCATCAACCCCTCATTAACAATTCTGGAAGAGAGCCTCCCTCGAATGACCCCTCCAACAGACTTCTTTCCCAGTTATCCTGGTCATCCAACCAGTGGTTTGAATGCTGTATTTGTTCAGCTATATAGTAGTGTTCCATTTATGGGACCTCCACCCCCCCCATCTGCCAGGGCCTCTGTAGCGTTGAAAAACTAACATGCTTGCGTTTGGGACCCCACATCAGGTTCGTCATCAAGATATCTAATTCTCTAAAGATGGTGGCGGAATGTTATACAATTAATTTTGGAGTGCATATAAACATCTTGGTACAATGACCATTTTCGTGATTGCAACCTTTCCCCTCATAGATAGGGGCGAATCCCTCCAAAAACGCACCGAGCCACAAAGCCCTTCTACCACTCTGCCCATATGAGTTCCAAGAAACGCTCCACCAGCTGTGCCAGTCTGATCCCTAAATATCTTGGGGAATCCATCGTCCAGGGCAAGCCCACTTCAGGTTGCGTGTCCGCCGGCAGGCTCGCCAAACACCCCAGTAGCAGCAGTTTTGATTTCTGTGGGTTCACACGGAGATGCAACACCCTCCCGAACTTCTCCAGAACAGTCAGCAAAACCGGAATTGAGTAAGCCGGCTGACTACAATACACCAGAGTGTTGTCGGCATACATTGAGACTACATGGCTAGTATTCCCTACTTTAATATCCCATTCAGTTAACCAATTACTGAGCGCCCATGCCATGGGTTCCATAACCATAGTGAATATTAGAGGTAACAACCCTGCCTCGTGCCCCTCTCCAATTGGAACCCCCTAGAGATTCTACCTCCGGTCCTCACCCTCGCGCTGGGCCGAGCATAAAGCAACTGTACCCAATTTCTTAACCCTGGCCCATTCCCATTTTTTGCAGTACTGCCCATATAAAGGCCCAAGCCACCGAGTCGAACGCTTGTTCAGTATTTAGAAGGACTAGGGCATGTTCTCCATGTAATAAATCTGGGTTGTGTCATACATGGGCCAATCGTTTCAAGTTAGGCATGGTGTTTCGCTGTGGGATAAATCCCGCTTGTTCTGGGTTGATCAAATGCGACATATGGCGGAGGAGTCTGCTTGCCAGAACACGGCTCAGCACCTTCGAAGCGAAATCGGTCTGTATGAATTGGGTTGTTGTGGGTCTCTGTCTTGCTTTGGGATCATTATCACTAAGGCTTCCCACATAGAGCCCGGCAACCTCTTCGCTTGCAATGCCTCGTTATACACCTCCACCAATCAGTCCACTAATATTAGTGCAAAATGTTGTCAAAATTCAGCAGGGAAACCATCGTTCCCATGCAATTTTCCTGATTTTAGTCATTTAATAGCTCCCAGAATGTCTTCTCTTGGGATTGGCCCCACTAGCGATTCTTCCATCTCCTCTGCCAGTTGGGGCAATTCCACTGATGCCAGAAACTCTCTATTGTGATACTCAATGGCTCGATAACCCCCCCCCCCCCATATACTTTAGACAGATGTTCAGCAAACAGATCTTTGATCCCCATTTGTGTATAAACCAGTTTCCCAGTTCCATTCTGAAGCAACAAGTTTGCAGGGACTGTTCCCTTTTTAATAATCTGGCTAACATGGCCCCTGACTAATGTCCGTCACGATGGAGTTGCTGCTTGTAGTCATGCTTTTCCAGCAGCTTCCATGCCTCTAACAATGCAACCCTAGTCTCGCACCACTCCCCCCTCCTCTGCAGGGTTTCGTGTAACCTCTCCTCAAGCCTGATCAGTCTATATCTTTTATTAATTGCTGCCGTACCCCATATGCTGTGTGGATACAGACCCCCCTGAGGACCACCTTCATGGCATCCCATTCATATGCTCTGTTCGAGGACGACCCCCAGTTTTCTTCAGAATATTTGTTTAGCGCCTTGCTACCGCCCTCTCGAACTGAGGGTTCAGCAATGCTTCTGCCCTAAGGCGCCACAAAGGGATAGCCTATCTTCGTCTATGGCCCTGAAGGCACAATAAAAGCGGTGATTGGTCCGAGATGTGTCTTGCTTGATAAGATGATACCCCCTTAACCTCTTGGGCTAGCGTAGATGAGACAAAGCAATAATCTAGATGGCTGTATGTGTTAGTAGCTGGTGTGTGGCATGAGACTGTTTTTGTGTGGGGTTGCATTCTCTCCATATGTCCATGAGCTGCTTGGACCCTGTAACCTTGTTAACACAACATTTAAATCACACATTGGTGTAGGTAATGCTTGAGGTGGAATAACTCTTTTAAGTCTGTTCTCTATTCTGAAGATATGTGCTGTAAGATGTATTTTAATAGAAGTGAAACATGCATTTTATGAAAGAATCATCTAACCTATAATGTTCTGAGGTGATGCTTGTATAGGATTAATGTCTTTTTAATGAAAGTAATAAACAAAACATTTTCACTTTGCTGCATAGCATGCTCTTGTTGTGGGTCTCCTTGCCTCTTTTAGGATATTCATACATTCTTTTGGTAAGTTTAGGTATCCAAATTCTAAGACTTTAGGAGCCAAATTGCAAGATCGGGAGATCTGGGATTTGGGTGCAGTATTGCTCCTTTGTTCTGCATGCGCAGATCTTGTCAGTTGGGTAGCATTTTATGTGGCACTACCGACATCGTCAGCAATGTTGTGTACCATGTTTGTGTGGCCCATGTTGGAGCAATTAGTATCAGTGTGAGGGATGTCTGTTTTAGTTTGCGAATGACAAATGGAAGAAGGGGGAAAGGTGGAAAAGCTTAAGCGAATATACCTGACCAATTCATCCATAATGCATTGCCCTTGGATTGTGGAGGTTATAATCAGGAGGCAAATTTTTGGCATTTTGCGTTTTGTGGTGTTATTATTAAAATGTGTATGGCGCAGCGAATCATCCCCAGGGGGATCTCTCGGTCCTTGGGTAGCAGACACCATATCAAAATACTCATTAAAACAGCCAGGTTTTAAGCAATTTCTTAAACTGTGCCAGATTGGAGCAGTCTCAAATGTCATCTGGTAATCTGTTCCAGTGTGCTGGGCCTAAATAGGAAAAAGCACAACCGCCCATCTTGGCTTTCCTGATTCTCCGCATGCCTAGCAGATTTCGGCTACTCGATCTGTTGACGCACAGGAAGGATGTATGACGTTACAACGCATACTTTTACCACGCCTACCATTACCACGCATTTTTTACAACGCAGGATCCATGACAACGCATACCATTACCACGCATGTATTTACAACGCATATACCTTTACAACGCATACAATTACAACGTAAGTATTGGTAAGTATATAATATTTTTTAATATTTAATTTAATTAAAATTAATATAATGTAATTTAATTTATTTTAATTATTTTTATTTAATTAATTTAATTTAATTTAATTTAATGTAATTTAATTTAAATAATTTAATTTAATTTAATCAATTTAATTTATAGTAATTTAAATTTAAACCCAAAACTGACCTTGAACCCAAAAAATACCCCTTTTACCCAAAAACTCAAAACTGACCCTGAACCCTAAAAATACCCCTTCACCCAAAAACCCAAAACTGACCCTGAACCCTAAAAATACCCTTTTACCCAAAAACCCAAAACTGACACTGAACCCTAAAAATACCCCTTTACCCAAAAACCCAAAACTGACCCTGAACCCTAAAAATACCCCTTTACCCAAAAACCCAAAACTGACCCTGAACCCTAAAAATACCCCTTTACCCAAAAACTGAAAACTGACCCTGAACCCTAAAAATACCCCTTTACCCACAAACTGAAAACTGACCCTGAACCCTAAAAATAACCCTTTACCCAAAAACTGAAAACTGACCCTAAACCCTAAAAATACCGCTTTACCCAAAAACTGAAAACTGACCCTGAACCCTAAAAATACCCCTTTACCCAAAAACTGAAAACTGACCCTAAACCCTAAAAATACCCCTTTACCCAAAAACTGAAAACTGACCCTAAACCCTAAAAATACCCCTTTACCCAAAAACTGAAAACTGACCCTAAACCCTAAAAATACCCCTTTACCCAAAAACTGAAAACTGACCCTGAACCCTAAAAATACCCCTTTACCCAAAAACCCAAAACTGACCCTGAACCCAAAAAATACCCCTTTACAAAAAAACCCAAATAATATTTTTAATAAAATAATATACTTACCAATACTTACGTTGTAATGGTATGCGTTGTAAAAGTACCTGCGTTGTAAATACATGCGTGGTAATGGTATGCGTTGTCATGGATCCTGCGTTGTAAAAAATGCGTGGTAATGGTAGGTCGTGGTAAAAGTTGCGTTGTAAAGGTTGTATACCCACAGGAATGTACGGCTGTAATTTCTTCAATAGACAGGCGGGACCCATTCCCTGCAGTGATTTAAAAACTGTACACAAGAGCTTAAAGCCTGCTCTTTTCCTGATAAGGAACCAGTGTAGTTGTTGCAAAAGGTGTAATGACGGAGTTGGTGCAGGTTTGTTGTGGGCTAGACACGCTGCTGTATTTTGAACAACTTGCAACCTTGATAATAAATCTTTCCTAATTCCTACCAGTAGCGAATTTCCATAGTATAGTCTGCTGACTAGAAGCGCCTGTATAAGGGTTTTTCTGGCAGAAAGGGTGAATCCAAGATAAAACTTTTCTCAGCATGCGCATCATGCCGAAGCAGGTGCCCGAGATGGTTTTTACATGCTCCTCCATGGAAAGTCTGTAATCAATTACGATGCCCAGATTCTTTGCCCACTTTTTAGGTGTAGGAGCTTCTCCGAGTTCTACAGGCCATCAATCAGGGGTCCATAACTCCTCTGCTTTCCCGAACAGCAGAATCTCAGTTTTATTGGAGTTAAGCTGTAGGAAGTTCTTACTCATCCATGTGGCTATTCTTAGCATACAGTTCTTACATTTTTCTCTGGTCAGGTCGTGATCTATCTCTATGGGGACTATCACTTGAGTGTCATCCGCATACGAGATCGTATCAAACCCACACGATCTAATGATAGTGGTCGGAGAGGACACATAGATATTGAACAAGATGGTACTTAAGATGGGACCCTGAGGGAACCCCTTGTCCACTACCGAGGTCTGTGACACACGTGTCGATTGTGATCTGTCGGTTAGGAAGCTTTGCAGCCAGCTTAAGGTCATTCCTTCGGTTGTCCCCATTGTTTGAAGAATGGGGTAGGACTTGTACATTTATTTCCCACTCATGGACTTGTTGGCGTGTTCTGCTGAGAAGATCCGCTAGATGATTGTCTACTCCTGTTATGTACTCTGCAAGCAATTGAATGCTGTGCTGTAGAGCAAACTTCCAGATCTTTTGTGCTAGCAGAGACACTTATGGAGATTTTGTCCCTCCTTGTTTTTGCAGATAATACAAGGTTGTCATGTTTTGATTAAAACTACCTTGTCTTTTAGGTGAGGAAGGAATTCTTTCATCGCCAGATGAACTGTTAAGAGTTCTAGTTGACTGATGTGTAGAAGAGACTGACTGTGTGAACAGTGTCCTTCCAAGTAATGTCCTATAAATGTGCTCCCCAACCTATCATTGATGCGTCCATTGTAATGGATCGTTTGCAGAATTGGGTCTATAACATGCAGTCCCTGTACTAGATTGTTGGCGTTCCGCCATTGAAAGATTGTCAAACTTGATGGCTGATCAACATTAAATTATCCAAATGACCCTACGCATGAGACCATTGGTGTGCCGGGCATTGTTGTAGAGGAGACAGATTCAGTCTAGCATGAGGTAATATGGCTATGCATGAGGCTATAGTTCCTAGGAGACGCATAACTGTTCTCATAGATATTTGTTTCTGAGGCTGAAATAGTGTCACTGGATTTTTTAAAGTTTGTATTGTAGTTGCATTTTGGTAAGCTATTCCTGTCTGACAATTTATAATTTCTCCCAAGTAAGGCTGTACTTGTAGTGGTTGTAAGTGCGATTTTACTGCATTTACAGTGAAACCTAGTTTGTGCAGTAATTTGATTGTTGCTAGAGTGCTTTGCAAACATGTGTGATTTGTGTTGCTTTTGATAAGCCAATCGTCTAGATATTATAATAGGTTTATATGTTGTCTCCTTAAGTGGGCTGCTACTACTGCCAAACATTTGGTAAAAACTCTGGGTGCTGTGGTGACCCTGAACAGTAGCACTTTGAACTGAAAGTGCTGTCCGTTGAAGGCAAACCTGAGATATTGCCTTTGTGCTGGAAGAATTGGAATGTGGAAATATGCATCCTTTAGATCCTTTGCTGTAATGAGAACTCCTTTTTGGAGAAGTAAGATTATACCCTAAAGAGTGACCATAAGAAAATGTTCTGATAGGATATACCTGTTTAGAAGTCTGAGCTCTAATATGGGTCTTAGAGTTCCATCCTTTTTGTGAATTAGTAAGTAAAGGGATTTAACCCCCTTTTCCTGTTGTTGTATTAGCACTGATTCTATTACTCCTTTTTTTAATAGAGCTTGAATTTCTTATTTTAATAGGTTTTGATGTTGTGTAGACATTTTGTGAAAACAAAGTGGTATGTTTGGAGGAGTTGAAGTTAGCTCCAGTCAATAACCATGTTGGATAACATCCAACACCCATTGATCTGATGTGATGTTTATCCATTGTGGAAAGTCTTAGCCCCACAAGTGTTATGTGATTGGGGAAATGGTTGTTGAGTCACTGGTTGTAGGAGAGAAAATGTTTTTGTTGAAACCTCCTCAACCCCTGTTTTATTTCCTCTGTAGGATCCTCTATAATATCCTCTTTGGGGACTTGTTTGAGTTTGGCTTTCGTTAAAAGGGGTGGATGTGTTTGTGGAGGTTGCTTTAGATCCTCCACGATATGTAGAGCGAAGAAAGGTGCCCCTTTGAGACTGCATTTGTATTGCTCCCATTGACTTTGCAGTCTCATTGTCTATTTTAATTTTCTATAGTAAGTGTGCATTTGTGGACTAAAAAGGTGTTCACCATTAAAAAGAAGACCTATAATGTTTTGTTGCACTTCTGGTTTAAAACCACATACTCTTAGCCATGCGTGTCTTCTTAGCATAAGGCTGGTATGTATTCCTTTAGCTGCTATATCAGCTGTTTGTGTTTGATATAAGTTTACCCTCTGATGTAGATTTTAGGTCGCGCCTGAGTCAGCACATACGCTGTCTGGCGAGACTTTTAGTTAGTGGGCTTCAAAAAGCCGACCACAGCTTTTTGTGAGGCCTCTAGTGTGCGGTAAGAGCACAGGTGCCATCTGGCTTTCCTGTCCCGCAATGGCTCATCGCTCGCGGGTACCCTTACAGCACGCGCACATCGCACACCACTCGCCAGACATTGCGTGAGGCACGCGCGCTTGTTAGGGAATGGCATCCGTTCTCCTGAAAGAGGGTGAGAGGTGTTTGTGGCGTCACTTTGTCCCAAGTTCCGCTGACTTTTGCATCTGCAAACATTATAAGGCACCCTATTCTTAGGTAATCTGGTTTGAATGTGTTTCAACACCCTCCCTCTCACAACAGCATCTTTGTCAGTGAGCATGCACCAGGAATGGGTTATTTTGAGATTTCTTAAATATGAGAGATCATGTGACCAAGACACCAGTAAATCTTCCAACCCTTTACAAGGCAGGAATACGAGGCACTTTTGTAGCTGGTGAAAGAACACCAGCAAGAAACAAATGCACAACAACAAATTATACATTCTTAATTGACAGGTATTGTGTATGTTTATGTATCTGTGATTACTGAATGCGACTTGTGCTTAAAAACTGTCAACCGTGATAACAACTTGGTAAGTTTCAAATACAAATATTTAAGAGCACATATTTTCTAAAACAGTACCTGCGTTCCATTGTTTGTATAGAAGAGTGTATGTCGCCATTACTTCATTTCATACAATGCAAATAATTAAACTTGTATCTGCATACATTAAGCTCCAAAAGTAGGCTTGCTTACTTTCTTATATACTCACCATTTTGTATTTGTGGAAAACAAGATGTACATGCATGTTTCAAAATAAATAATGAATTATTTGCCTGGTTTAGCTACGAACATTAGGTTAGAATCACTACTCTTTTGGTTTTCTTTCCATAGCTTTCAGATACATAAGTTTAGTCAGTTTGTTAGTGACCCACTGCTTCCTTTTGTTGTTGACATGTTTATATATCCATATGTTGCAAATGGTGTATACTTATCTCAACTTTAGGAGTGCGCTAAGCCTGTGTCCTATATTAAGGCTAAGCTAAACTTGTGGCATTACTTTCAGTGATGTCATTCAGACATGCCTTTGCATATATATCCTCTCCCCACTGTTGTTTAGGTCATCTGCACAGTCTCTGCCTCAGGCGCACAAAGTACCTGCCTGCTGCGTGCGTCCCTTCTACATTAACTGGCTCCTGTCTCTTCACCGACCACTTTGGCGATCGGTGTCCTGAAGCAGCAGGAAGAACAGTGTGAAACGCGCAACAGGGACCGATGCTGGGGATTAACCTTCCACAGACTAGAGCCACCCGGCCTGTACTACTCTGTGTCAGTGCGTAGTTTCCTATAGCCGCGTCCAGCACTTTCTGTGCAGTACATATCTGCCCTGGTGAAAAAAGACTTTCTCCAAGGAGTTTCCGCAGTTAAATGGTTTCACTGGTATTTCTTGGGGAATGGGGTATAGCACCGGAGAGGGTGCCGTCGCCTTTCTGTATCTTTTTATGTGTCATGCCGCCATGTAGTATACTGTCCCCTTGCACACGTACAGTTATATGAGAAGGTGCTTTGCAGGACTAGGCTGATTAGATCCTTTTGCTGCCACTGCTCAGCATGCTGGTCTTTGTTCTCCCTTCTCCTCAGCTGCGGGGTGGTACTCAAGGCGAAAACAGTGGTCGTTAGAGAGTGGCTTGGACGGCAAGGAGGATGCTTGCCTGAGTTTGCTGCTCATTTGAAACGGGAGAGATATCAATGATCCCGTGAGCCCCTAAGACCAGATAAGGCGAATAAAGGTATCAAGGTGCAGCTGAATGGTACCTGCAGAGGATAATACCAGCGCCGGCTCAGTTGTACCCAGATAAGCTTAGGAAAATCAGGTAGATGCCCAAGGCAGCAAACGAGGAGAGAGTGGTAATGGCGGCCAAAATGAAACCGAAACCTACAATGCCTACAACACTGTGATCCCCCGCTGCCGCTTGATCGCTGCCCCAGCCCTGCTTGCCCAACTCACCACCCTGCCAGTGCAAATACCAGTTCCCGACACCAGTATGCAGCAGGAACCAGGAATAATTCTTATGGAAGGTACGGCGGGGGTGCCATATTGAGCGGTGAGCCGAGGCGGTACAGAAGGTGTGAGACCTGGACGGGAGAGATAACTGTTAGCCAACTGAAAGATCAACATGGTGTGAGGCATACGACCGACGAGACGAGATATACCTTTAAGATATTGTTGAGAGTCCAGGGACTGCAAAATGGACCAGGAACACAGGAGGACAGAGCTGCGGAACCACCACTACCTCTGATCAACAAACAGGTAACTGCTGGCGAGCGGAAGGTGGAAAACAGCAATTTGAGCTACGGTGACATAAGGGGTGTGTTGAACCCCTCAACATATCTGGACGGCCCATCAGCCCAAGAAATGGAGGTCTCTCAAGCAGGTATCAGTAAAAGGAGAGCCTCAACAGAGCCGGGGTGGGGGGTGGGGGACAGAATGAAACAAAGCCTGCACACGAGGCGTGCGTGCAGAACGCCGCCGCACGCCTCGTGCTCGGACTCTCACGGAGAGCTTCCGCAAAAACCGCCCTAGCCAAACTCCACTGGCTCCCGGTTAGGGAAAAAATTAAATTTAAAACCCTCTGCTACGCACATCGCATCGCTCAAGGCAAAGGCCCTGAATACTTAAAAAGCCTTCTCACAATACATCGCCCTACTCGGAACTTAAGATCATCTGGCACGATGTTATTTAAAGCTCCTCGCATTCTTAGGGCCAGAATGGGTGGCAGGTCCTTCAGGTACCTAGCCCCCAAACTTTGGAATGCGCTCCCGCTCCACTTGCGGATGGAACCATCTGAATTGAGATTTCGGGGAAAACTTAAAACGCTTCTGTTTCCCAACATGTAACACCTCCTGAGCCTCTCCACAGCTGCCTTTGGGTTTCTATACTTTTTCAGCAGTTAGCGCGGGGACACACAGTTTTGTGTAGCCAGGCACTTTACAAATGATTTATTATTATTATTATTATTACAAAGTCTCGTAATGAACTACTGAAACTACTCGATCTACCTCATTAGCTACCTCAACTTCAACAAATACTTTCTAACTACCTCAAAGATACCGCAAGGTATCACAAGTACCACAAAGTACTCATGTAATCTCAACGAAGGCCCTGCAGGCCACGCATAACCGGGCACAACCGGACAGACACCTCAGCCTCGACAATCAACATCCGACAGCTGTTGTAGGCTCCCAACTCCCGACCCTAGAGTTAACATAAAGGAGAGCACTTACTGTGTGTCGTGTGGGGTGAACAATGACTCAACCCTGCGCAAGTGCCTACACAAAGAACCTACTGCATCGACATCATCGACCTCGTCAAAGACCTCGGCAAACCAGATACTTGTTCCTATGCACGGAAACCTGGACAATCACTATATCCTTTTTATCTACAAAGACACAAGGGCAGTGAGGGATGGCGTGAGGGGGGACACTAACACAGACTTTACACAGCATTGAATCTGTAAAGGAACACTCTCTTGGGATCAGAGAAACACAGAACTACTAACCAACAACTCCCAGTGAGATGGGACGGCGATCCTGTGGTCGCACATTCAGCATACAATGTTTCTATGTTGGAGGGAGGGAAGGGAGGTGAGGGGGGTCACTAGACACTTTGCTTTCTTTTGTCTCTGTCTTCCTTCCTAGTTTCACCTCTTTACTCTCACGTTTCTCGACAAAAAGGTTCAAACAACCACTAGTAACTGATAGAAGAGAGAGACCTAACACTGTGGCTTGCATAAGGCAGACACCCATCCTACATCAGGAGGTTGGTCGTGCGGGAGGGGAGGAGTTACAACAAATGAGAGCTGGGGGCGTAGATTAGGTTTACCAGACATGACGCACCCTAGATAATGGCCCCCACCAACAATCTCAATCTGGCTTCTGACCTAAAGATAGTATCCCTCATTATCAATGGGCTCTACCACTCCATTAAACGCAAGACGATACTAGACTACCTAGCTAAAACTAAAGGAGATGTGATCCTGCTACAAGAAACCAAACTGTCGCTGGGAGATGTCAGGCTAGTGAAAGGTAACTGGATCTCACAGGTGGCGTGCTCACCGGAAGAAGGGAAGAAGCGCGGGGTAACTACACTGGTATCTAAAAGCTCCAAGCTTACTCTAGAATCAAAGTACCATGACGAAGTAGGTAGACTCTTGATAACACACATGAGAAGGGGGAGGAGCTTATCCACATAGCTAATATATACGGCCCAAACACAAACGGCCCCACCTTCTGGGAAGGTGTGTCACACAAGCTTGATAGCCTCCCACAGAACGACCTCAGGGTGGTGGCGGGGGACATTAATATCCCTCTTGACCACATATTAGATAGTCAGTCACCCTGCCAATACCAGCCCACAAGTGCACACACTACAATAAATAATATCTGCCCCAAATTCAACCTCAAGGACCCTTGGAGGCTCCAGCACCCGGACACTAGGGACTTCACATTCTACTCTAACCCGCACAACTCGTACAGCAGGATAGACTACATATTAATCACAGGCCCACACACACCTAATAGAACATTTTGACATAGCGCCTAGGTTAGTGTCAGACCATTCATGTATCAGCCTAAAGCTGATTGGATGCCACAACGAAGACATCCCCCGGAGGTGGCAGTTTAACAGCGACATCCTAGCTAACACTGAGAACAAAAAAAAGATCGAAGAGGCCATAAGGGAAAACCTTGTACACAATGATACACCGGGGATTAGTCCCACTACCCTATGGGACGCACTGAAGGCTACCATCAGAGGCACAATTATCAAAATGAAGTCCAAAATAAACAAAAACACAAACTTGCAGCTCACCCAGCTTGAGCAGGACATCAAAAACCTAGAAACGGCCCATGCCAGGTCCACTCACAATACCAAACTCCATATTTTATGGATTGTGTGCATATATGTATATATTAATTTTTTATATATAAAAAACCCTTCCCCATACTCTGACTCAACCCAAACCTTTCTGAGTACAATGGAATCCTAAACATGCTTTCCAAACTCTTCTCTCTTTCTATCCAACTCATCCAACTAACAGGCATAAATGCCCAACATTCTTAAATACTCCTCACATTTTCCCTTTATGAATCCAATTCAATTAAAAGATACCTATCCGAGAGAAAATGCATGAAATCTCAAGAGCATAAACTTAACACAACTAATCCTATAAGAAAACAAAAGCACATACTACTTATCTACAACCTATTTACCTCTAACCTGGGGTTCCAGAGTAGCGTGCTACTCATCACAAACGGCTTCAATACCTCATCAGGGGTAGTATGTTCTATATAAATATAATTTGCAATTACAATTGCAAGCTAGTCTGAACGGCCCCAGACAGATCATGAAAGTGCATACCAATAAATTGTACCAAAATCTCCCCCTTCACATCCTCATACCCTGCACAAGTCTTTCAATGTCAAAGAATATCATAACTGTAAGAGATGAAGAGCACATAAATGTCCATAAAAGAGATGAAAATTAACTATGTGCAAAGACTTTACTACAACTAGACCCCGAACGGAACAGCTTTGAACCTCACACCCTCTGAAACAGTGCCAACATTACAAAGTAAGATTTCATTTGGGAACTATAAGAGCATGGACAGATAAACAGCTAGTACTGTGTCTTTTTTTCAGTTTTCATTTTAACCATTCATATTTTCTCATTTTCCTCCTGGAAGTCCTATGTCACTTTCTTCAATTTGTCTTAATTTGTATGGCTTTTCTTCCTTGTGACACCAGATTTGCTCCTTTTTCCCCCTTCCCAAAACACTTCCAGCTGAATTCTGAAATGTATCAGGCACTAGCTTCAACAGAAAAGAAAGTTTTGAGGACAAATATAATACGCTTGTTGACATAATCTAAAGTGGTGGAACTTTGGATGAATGGCTAGATGGAATTAAAGATAGAAAGAGACAGTGCAATTAGACAAAGGGAGAGGGACTCAGTTGAGCATCTTTGCAAGGGCTGCTTTTGGTTCCCAAGTACTGTCCTGCTAGGCTATACTGATGCTTCAATTTGGTATGGAAAAACAGAATACACGTCAGTCCAACATAATAAGGATTAATATCATATATAAATTTGGTCCCAAACCTAAAATGGTTGCTTTAAAACAAATGCATAATCTAAAGCCGCACTGTGCTTTTTCTCATGACATATACACTTCATGAAGGCCACAGAAAGCTAACACATGTAGATAATTCTTAATGTTTAACTTCTCTGTTTTTTTAATTAATTCTTATCAATAATCCAAACAGCTATACATACAAGCCAGCAAAGGTAGGCTTTTAAGAACCATTAACGTATTTTATTTATCTTCTCTCATAATTGGCATGTAATTGGAAGAGTTTATCTGGCCAGGAGAACTGAAAAGGATGGCAGTCACACACATTAATACATACATCAAAACATGAAAACATAACAATGAACAGAAGCTCCAAGCAAACATTTATTTGTGACAAACATTTCATTGGCATTTAGTGAGCCAGTTGTATTTTAAACAAGCTACAATCAAAGGGCAAATATTTACCTTGGGTAGAACAACATTTTGGACATTTTTGAATGAACTGTAGTCTGTGACTGCCACAAAACTTGTAGAACTTTCATCAAACTGAAAGGTAAATAAAAAATAAACAATATCACAGAATAGTTACATCTGTAACCCGCACAAATTCGTTTTTCATACCAACGTCAAGATTTTAATTGTGGGCGTCATTTGCATGTAAGAAGAAGCTGAAAACACAGTGTGTTGTACAGTATTATACGTTTATACAGTACTTAGAGTTGGTCCATGGTCCTCTCTGTGCACAATATTGGTAAATTGGGCCGAACGTATTAAGATAGGATTCACAAAACGTTGTTGCAATTTGTGTATTTTTTTGTGAATTCTACAACATTTTGCGTACGACCTATGTACTAATAGGTCAGTTCACAAAATACTGAATTGCTGTGGGTCGCAGTTAGACCTATCACATGAATGCTAATCAGAGAGGTTGAAAATTGCGACTCACTATGATTCACTACCATCACATGGTGGCCTGCTCGGGTCAGCAGACCACCACGTTTGTATTTGCTTTAAAATTACCAATTTTTTAAAAACATTTTTTTTAAATGCAATCATCTTCTTCAAAGGAAAACAGGATGTGTTTAGAACAAAATAGGTACTTTTTAAGTGTAAGCTACACCAAAAAGATGTTTTTTCACCATTCACAAAGGAAACAAGGTCTCCTAAGGATCCCTTCCCATTTACAAACGGGTTACTACTACCTTTCAGTAGCTGGTAAAATATGAACGTTTCGTAACTGGATTTACATCTCAAAACATTAATAGATTTCATAGGAATCACTATTTTAAAGGGACACCCTGAACATACTCCTTTGAAATTGCAATTCCTAACAGTTTCCTAAACCCATTTAGAGATTCAGTAATATGTAACCAAATTGTTAAATGGGTTTAGTTCAATCGGAAAAAACATTTCCTTCTCACAAAGAGCATGATTTACTGAAACAAAGGGTTTGCGACCAGAAATGGCATTCATACATCTGGTACATTGTCCTTAACCCCTTCGGCGCTCATGACGAGCCCAGCTCGTCATGAGCGTAGCGTGCCCTACGCTGATGACGAGCTGGGCTCGTCATGTAACGCGGGGTTTTGAACATCGCAGCGCGCAGCGGGAAAACCGCTAGCGCGCATGCGGTTTAGCATACGTTCTGTCATTATGATGTCCTTTCAGAACAACCCTTTGAAACAAGCAGTCAAAAAAGGGCTTTGGTTTCACTGATCTTGCCTCAGCACATATAAACTGATATACACGAGATACATCTTCTGCCCCATTTCCTTAAGAACCTTCCATGGCTGTGAATCAGTTGGAAAGGGTCAATGTTTGCAGAACTAATTCCAATTTATTGGAGTGAGGGGACAGTATGGCGACAACGGCAAATGATGGTTCTCCACTCCAGAGACAACAAAATTAGCCTAGGGGAATAAGAGCTAAAATCTGTGAACTATATTACAACTATGCTGATCTGGTGTGAACAATAGGTGGTAGACGGCTGGAGACAAAAGTCCTACAAGAATATTCATAGAGTAAATCATAAAAAATGGTGTACGGATGAAATCCCTTGCAGTATGCAGGCAACTCTGTAATCCTGCATCTGATTCCATTCTGGTTGACCTTGTAACAGAAATATGTGCAACTGCAGGAGGTTTTCCATGATAATTTGTTGTGCTTACCATGCACAGTACATGGCTCAGAAAGGCCTGGTATACACAATAAATGTACCACTGCCTATAAAGTTATTGTTAGACAAAAGATTGGTGGCAGAACAGACTGACTATAATGCATTTTTTTGTTCTGGCAGTGCTACCTCTTGATCTGCCGGAGATAACTTTACTTTGATAGGCACGTCAGTTCCAGTACTGCTTCAAAATAAATCAATATAGCATTTTTCTTTGTCATTCTTTGGGAGCTCCTTGGAATTTGAAGAGACATCTCTTAGGAAGTATGCAGTGAAACTGAGGGAGAGCCTCTGTACTCTTGATCCTCCCTCTTTTAGGGAGCCTCTATCCCCTTGTGTTGCTATGTATGAGGTAATGCAGGTTCTTCACTTTCACCATAGTTTGTATGGTAATTGTAATTGCATTTATGTAGCGCTTCCTACCCCTGACAAGACATCAACGCGCTTTTCAGCGAGTAGCACGCTAGTCCATAACACAAACAGACTTCATGGTAAATTAGCATAGGGAAATATGAAATTAATTTGAGCGGTAGACATGCGAGTCTGTTAGTAGGTTTGTAAAGGATAGTGGAGGGATAGAAGAGGGAAGGGTTTAGGAAGTGTTTATTTGGAGATAACGGCAGTAGGAGGTGGTTTGGGATGTGCAAAATGTAGGTGGAGGGGGAAAAAGTCTCAACAGTAAAAGAGGTTTGAGATGATGCAAGGAGGGGTAGAGGAGGGAGGAGTCTAGAAAGGGTTATTTTGGGATCCTAGTATTAGAATGGGGTTTGGGATGAGGCAGAGAGTGGGGTAGAGGATATATTGAGAGAGGTATAGGGTGAGAAATAGGGTAGTGCATTGGAGAGAGTAGTCGAATGAAATTTGGGATGAGTCAGAGAGTGGAGGTAGAGACTATATGGAGAGAGGTATAGGATGAGATATACGGTATTGCATTGGAGATGCGGACTTAGGAGTAAAGTAATAAATATAAAGATGCATAAGTACATAGAAGGTATATATGTATTAGGAACAGGGCCAGCTTTAGTGCTGGAATCTCGCTGGTGACGCCTGATTGTCCTCAATCCAGATATAGTGAAAACATCTTTTTAAACTACATTTTGAAAATATTGCAGTTACAAAGTATGGGAGGAACCTCACTTGGAAATTGTGGTTGTTCAGGATAATCCCAACCCCTTCCAGCCATTTAAGTGATATGGGTATCCCAACGTTTGGTGCCCATGGAGTCAATTTTGAGTGCTACACTCCTTCCACCACCAATGAGAGCATTATTTGAATCTGATATTGAGACCAATCTGAATCTTCATTGTTTTTTTCTTGAACTGCATCCAGAAATTAAAGTGTAGCCTCAAAACATGCAAATACTTTTTTGGGGGATCTAACTGCTCCACATTACATACTCATAAGTAAAGACCTAAACGTTTTAGAAGCAATAGCTTATTGGACATTGGGATTTTTGAGAGTGCCTAATATGACAAACTAACTGAGTTGCAAACCAACTCTCACCTCCTGCAGCAAGCACTCATTGATCATGCTAGAAACACTTACACAGTCAAATGTAGGCGGGAGTAACTTGATTATTAAACTGAGAATTCTTTACATTTACAGCCTTGGGCCACACAAGGTAAAGTTCATTAGTCACCATAAAAAGCACCATGTACCACTTGCTGCACTACAGCCTGAAGAAAAAGGATCTACACAGGTCCTAGAAGGCTGGTTCTTTTTCTACTTAGCATTCCCCTTGGAGAATGATGGGTAATAAATGCAGTGATGATTGGCTAAACTGTTGTTTGGTCCTGTCTTTATGGGCTGGATCCGCTTGTTGTACTCAAGCCCCATGGCCCAGGTTGTGGTGAATAACCGTAGTTCTCCTGCTTTCCAACTAAGCCGTGGCACGCGCCAGGGTTGCCCTCTGTCTCCCCTCCTCTTTGCTCCCCTGGAGCCGCTGGCGGCTTGGATCTGAACAGACCAAGTAATTTGTGGGATGCGGTGATCCCCAGGGTGGGAAGATAGGATATCGTTATACGCGGATGATATTCTCCTCTATCTGACCTCTCCCAGAGCCTCCTTGATTGGCCTCCTTGACATTCTTGTTATATACGGGAGATACTCAGGCTTTACCATAAACTGGTCAAAATCTGTGGTCTATGTTTTACAGGGAGAGCCACCCAACTTACCAAGGAACTGTCCGATCCAAATTGCGCCAGACGGTTTCTGGGCAGCTACATCACGCTGAGGTCGGAGCTCCGCTTTGCCCGTACTCTAGAGCCGCCTATACGGAGGCTGGAAAGCGATGTCAAGCGTTGGAAGTCCCTACCTCTCTCCCTTGTAGGCAAAGCCGCCCTTTTAAAAATGATGGCCCTGCCCCGCTTTCTGTACGCTCTCCAAAACGAGATGGACCCGGTCCCGCTGTCCTATTTTAAAGAAATGGAGACTCTATTAAGAGATCTCCTGTGGGACGGCAGGCCCCGGATTGCCCTAACCAAGTTGACTCTCAACTGGTACGACGGGGGCATAAGTCTCCCAGATATTCAGAAATATTATTGGGCATCCCATCTCGCAGCTATTAATCAGGGGATCTACAGCCTTCTGGATGACCCAGGTGATGCCATGGATAGATGGTTGCTCCCAGGGGGGGAATACGGTAGAGCACTGTAAGCCAGGCCTCGCAGATTTCCTCTCACTGGTCCAACTGCACATTCAATTCATGCGATTGGGATGGGACGGTAGATTCACCATGGTTACTCCATTGTGGAACTCAGAGAAGCTGGGGAGTTTATGGAAAACCAGGGGTTTCGATAAATGGGACCTCATTAGAATCTCACAGATCAAAGATGTTTGGGATGGGGGGGACGATTCTTCCTTTCGCCTCCCTCCAACGGCAGTACCGGCTGGCGGATACTGAATATTTTCGGTTTCTTCAAATTCGGCATGCATTACTCACTCAGGTGGGCGACAAGTCCACACTTCCGGAGGCCTCCCCCTGGAGGACAGAATACTTGATGGGCATCTACCAGAGAAAACCATCTCCCTGATTTACAAAAAATTGATTAATAACATGGAAGATCCCCTAAAATCCCTGAAGGAGAAATGGATAAGCGATGGCTTGGAACTAGACGAAGAGGATTGGCAGGAGGCGGTTTCCTACCCGAGGGAGGTTGCCATCCAGGCAAGGCTGCGACTAGTGCAGCTTAAAGTATTGCACAGGATTTACATCACAGGGCCCGGTCTGATACGGATGGGTAGAGCGGAAAGCGGGGAATGCAGAAGAGGGTGTGGGGAGGACAGGACATTCATACACATCTTATGGAGCTGTGTACACATACAGTCATATTGGCAAGCCATACACCACACACTGAGAGAGGTGCTCCATATTGACCTTCAGCCCGAGGCCCGTAGGTGTCTCCTAAACATTTGGGAACCTACAGATCTCAACTCATACACCCCACAGTGGACAACCCTAGCCTTTATGATAGCTAAGAGGAATATAACACAGCAGTGGGGGGCACATCAGCCGCCGACGCCAGGAAAGTGGGAAGAAGATAGACTGGTGTATGTTTAGGGAGCGATCGGTCTATGTAGCGAGAGGGTGCCCAGGTAAATGGAGGAGGGTGTGGGGGCCCTGGAACCAGTACAGAGGCGATATCTGTGCTCCGCCTTCTCCCAGGACAGAACCTGAGACTCTTAAAACCCCTTGAAAGGTCCTCTATTGTAAAAGTGATTTGGTATAATGCGTGCTTGATCGGAAATGTGAAATTTGTAATGTTGCTTGCTCATGATTTTAAATGGTGGGCTTTGTCGAATATGTTTAATAAGAATAATGATATTAAAAAAAATGCAGTGATGAATGTCAATGTAATGGTTTGATTTGCTGATAACTGGTCAAATCCAGGTATAGAAAATAATTTCTTATGTTTGAGAATGGCGTCTGGGGTTTGGGCCTTGGTGACTGGGCGACCAATGAAATATGGGTGGAGATGGTTTTGTAGATGAGGTTAGTGTTGACTCAAGTATTGAGGAGAAATATGTCTAATTTAGAGCGGTAGAGAAATTGACAGTACATATACAGGCAAAAGTTAAGCAATCCGAAAAGATTTGATGCAAGATGCACACCACACATGCACAAAAGAATGAGTATTGAGCTAAAACAAAACTATCCAAACATACGCCAGACAGCACCCTGCACAGATGTGCTAGGGTAGTGTTGGAAGTTAATATAGCAATTTTTCTTAACATGCCAGGAACACATATGACAACAGATAAAAATGCACAAATCGGAAAAAATGCATTTTACACCAAACAGTTTCAGAATTGTATTACAAAATGATGTGTTCATTTTGATTTTCAATCTTAAATTACCAGCCTCTTTAGAGAGAGACACAGAGTAGGGAAGGGAGAGGGTCAGAGCGATAAAGGCAGCCATAAAGTCAGTATGTATGTTATGCTTCTAGTAGTCACCCATATGTTGTCAATAAACATTAAAATCACCATTCTTACCAAGTGTAAATGTGAACATTTAAAATTTTCTGTCTCAAGTCTGAAGGTAAGAAACATTAACTGAAGCCTAAATATATCTTTTTCAATTCATATTTTAATAGTGTTTGCAGTTGTAAGAATGGGGCTTAGGTTGTTGCCTAAGTGGAACATGTTTCAACATTGATAGTGAGCCCAAGAGGCAATAGAATTGGTTCATTTAAATAAAAAGCACATTTCAAGAATGCTTCAAACATAACTAATAGTAGCTTAAACATATGATTAGTTATAAAACATAAATGTTGCATTTGAATGTATCTATTGTAGCGTCCTGCCATCCCAGGTACTTGCCAAAATCACGCCACACACAGAGAGTAAGTACACGTCTTTATTCTGTTGCATGTAATGCTAAGCCTGCATCCAACTCATCTCTCCAATGCCTATGTCACAAGCCTAAGGTGTAAAGTGGGAACCAGAGTAGTTCCATTGTTCTATTATTTATTAGGCACTACATCTCCTGCTTTGTTAAATTAAAAGTTATAACTTTTCAAAATAGATAAGTACATAAATGAATACATAAAATAAATACATGAATACATTTACAGATAATCATAGAAGTACAGGCAATTTCAATTTTTCCATTAAGCATCGAGGCACCAGAATCACACGTCCTGAACAGATCACTGAAAACTGGGAACCTAAGGTCGAAGTGTCAGTGATCTGCATAGGTGAGGTGGATTTATCAGCAGACAGAATCGGGACCCAATTTCTACACTGATGTTTTGTGAGTGACGGGCCACATGTCGAAAGTGAAAGGAATCTCTCGTAAGGGACTTCCGAGGATGCTGAGCCGTCACCATGTGTCCTTTGGTGTTAGTGATGGGAAAGGGTTCAGCCTTAAAAGGAGCATCAGACTTTCTTTTTGTACACTGTCTGACAAGCACTCTATCTCCTCTTGTAAAGGTGACATCTTCTGTCAGCATATATGGAATATGCTACTTACCAGTATGCATCTGTTCTTGGCATAGAGGGCTGCAGAGTGGTACATTTATGAATAGATCGCCATCTGGTGTTGGGCTCGGATGATTGCACTTGTTTTTCTCTTGGAGAAGTCTTTGTCGTCACGAGATCGATGACTCCTCCTTTGGGTGCTAGTGCGCATGGGCATCGGCTCCATCCTTAGATTGTTTTGCCATAGTAGGGTTAGATGGAGTAGTGTAATAAAATACAGAAAGAGATGCCCATGTAAATGTATCTAAATAAGATAATGTTGGGACAGACAGAGGTTTCCGGGGAGGCAGGGAGGGCATGTACCACTCTGCAGCCCTCTATGCCAAGAACAGATGCATACTGGTAAGTAGCATATTCCGTTCGAGGCATATGGGCTGCAGATGGTACATTTATGAATAGATTATACAGCAGTTACCTCCCTAGCGGTGGTCACCCGTGCCTGTCGCAACCGTTTGAAATAAAGTTTTTAATACAGCTTGGCCCACTCTGGCTTGTTGTGTAGCCTGCACATCAACACAGTAGTGTTTTGTGAAGGTATGTGGTGTAGACCAAGTTGCTGCTCTGCATATGTCATCTAGGGGAATGTTTCCTAAGAATGCCATAGATGCTCCTAGCTTACGTGTAGAATGAGCAATTGTTCTCTTTGCTTTTATGTAACATATTTGTATACATCTTACAATCCATCTGGCGATGCCTGCTTTTGAGATAGGGTTGCCCTTATGTGTTGGGGAAAACGCTACAAATAGTTGTTTAGTTTTCCTGAAATTTTGTGTCCTTTCTATGTAGTACAATATTGCCCTCTTGACATCTAATGTGAGTAGGGCCCTTTCTGCTACAGTCTGTGGTTTTGGGAAAATGACTGGTAGTTCCACTGGTTGATTGATGTGAAATGCTGAAATTACTTTGGGCAAGAACTTTGGGTTTGTTCTAAGAACCACTTTATTCTGGTGTAACTGTAGGAATGGTTCTTGTATTGTCAATGCCTGTAATTCGCTTACTCTCCTGAGGGAGGTAATGGCTATAAGGAAGGCCACCTTCCATGTAAGGAATTGTATTTCACACCTATGCATAGGTTCGAAAGGTGGTCCCATTAGTCTGGTGAGTACTACGTTGAGGTTCCAGACCGGGGAAGGTGGTAATCTTGGTGGAATGACTCTTTTAAGGCCTTCCATGAAGGCTTTGATTGCTGGCACTCTAAGCAGGGATAGGTGTTGCCTGTTTTGTAGGTACGCTGCTATAGCTGCTAGATGTACTCTGATAGATGTGTACGCAAGATTACATTGCTGTAAGTGTAGTAAATAGCAAATAATCTCTTTTGTTGATACGTCCAGAGGGTTGATGTTATTACTGGTACAGTATACAGCAAACCTTTTCCACTTAGTTGCGTAGCATGCTCTGGTGGTGGGACGTCTTGCCTGTTTAATGATTTCCATACAATTTGGGGGTAGATCTAAGTATCCAAATTCTAGGATTTCAGGATCCAGATCGCTAGGTTCAGTTGTTTGGGATCTGGGTGCATTATTTCTCCATGGTTCTGTGTAAGGTGCATGGGTAAAATTCTTAGCTTTTGGTGTGGCACTTGTGAGAGTTGCAGGAGCGTGGTGAACCACGGCTGTCGTGCCCACGTGGGTGCTACTAGTATCATGGTCATTGAGTGTTGTTGCAGCTTTCGGACCACTAATGGGATTAGTGGGAGAGGGGGAAAAGCGTATGCAAATTTGTTGGACCAATTTATCCATAACTCATTGCCCTGCGACAGGTGGTGTGGGTACCTAGATGCGAAGCTTTGGCATTTTGCGTTCTGATGAGTGGCAAAGAGATCTATCTCTGGTTGTCCCCATCTTTGGAAGAATGGTTGCAGTATTTGGTGGTGCAGTTCCCATTCGTGTATTTGTTCTGACTGGCTGCTTAGGATGTCTGCTATCTGATTTTGAACTCCTGGTAGGTGTTCGGCTAATAGATAGATGTTTTGAGGAATGGCCCATCTCCAGATTTCCTGCGCTAGTCTGGATAGTTGGAGAGAGTGCGTCCCCCCCTGTTTTTTAATATAATACATTGCTGTCATGTTGTCTGTTCTGATCAGGACTGCTTTGTTGATAACATGCATTTGAAAGGCTTTCAATGCTAGAAACACTGCTAGTAGTTCTAGATGATTGATGTGCAGTCTTTTTTCCTGCACACTCCATCTTCCCTGTACTGTATATTTCTCCATATGCGCTCCCCATCCGGTGAGCGATGCATCCGCTGTTATTATCACCTGTGGAATTGGTTCTAGGAACGACCGCCCCTTGGCAATGTTTGTTGTGTTCCACCACTTCAGAGAGCGGTGTGTGCGGTCGTCTACCAACACCAGATCTGTAATCTGTCCTTGAGCCTGATTCCACTGTGTCGCTAAGCATTCTTGTAGCGGACGCAGCTGTAGTTTGGCATATGGTATTAGCAGTATGCAGGATGACATCATCCCTAATAGCTGCATGAACACTCGCGCTGTTAGTGAGTGTTGTGGTTGGAATCTTTGAATGACTGTAAGCATTGTTTGGATCCTGACTGGATTGGGGTATACTTTGGCTTTTTCTGTGTCTATAGTAGCCCCTAGATATTGTTGAACCTTGCTTGGTTGCAGGTGTGACTTTGTGTAGTTCACCGTAAACCCTAGCTGGTGCAGCAGCTGAATTGTCTTTTGTGTGTTCTGAAGACATTCTTGTTGTGACTTGGCCTTTATTAGCCAGTCGTCCAAGTAAGGGTAGACATGTACTTGTTGTCTTCTTAGATGAGCTGCAACCACTGCTAGGCATTTTGTGAACACCCTTGGTGCCGTTGTGGCACCAAACGGAAGGACTTTGAACTGATAATGTTGTCCTTCTACCACAAACCTGAGGTATTTCCTGTGGGCTTTGTGAATAGGGATATGAAAGTAAGCGTCTTTTAGATCTAGTGTAGTAAGAAAGTCCCCTTTCTTCAGTAAAGAAAGCACTTGTTGGAGCGTGACCATGTGGAAATGTTCCGAATTTATGTATGCATTGAGAGGTCTGAGGTCTAGTATTGGCCTTAGAGACCCGTCTTTTTTGGGGATCAGGAAGTATAGGGAGTATACTCCTGTTCCTTGTTGGTGTTGTGGAACCTTCTCTATGGCATGCTTTTCTAGCAGGGATAGTACTTCTTGTTTTAACAGTGTTAGGTGATCTTGTCTCATTGGACGCTGTTTGGGGGGGATGTTTGGTGGGGTAGCTGTGAGTTCCAGGCAATAACCATGTTGGATAATTTGTCTCACCCACCTGTCTGATGGGATGTTTTCCCAGACAGGTAGGAACTGTGATAGGCGTCCCCCGACCGGTGTTATATGGTCTGGGGGGAGCTGTATGAAGTCACTGCTTTGGGGTTGGAGAGTTGCGGTTGTTGTTGTTTCCGCGACCTCTACCCTTGTTGTTGTTACCTCTATAACTGCCTCTAGAATTACCTCTGGGTGATGTCGGTGTAAAAGAGGTTGGTTGCTGGCTTGTACCTGTATTTTTGGATCCTCCTCTATAGGTGGACCTACGAAAGGAACCTCTTTGGGTTGGCTGTTGCAATGCTCCCATTGATTTAGCCGTTTCCGTATCTTTTTTCATCTTTTCTAAGGCCTCATCTGTCCCTGAGCCGAAAAGTGTTTTCTCATCAAAAGGTTGGTTCAATAATGATGTTTGTACCTCTTGTTTGAACCCTGAAACTCTGAGCCATGCATGTCTCCTTAGCATGATGCTTGTGTTTATGGATCTAGCTGCAGTGTGTGCTGCGTCTAGGGCGCACTTAATGGAAGTATTAGTTATTATCTTTCCCTCTTGTATTAGTTGATCTGCCTTCTTTTGATGTTCTTTAGGGAGATGCGTGATGAGTTTTTCTAATTCATCATAATGAGCTCTGTCATATCGTGCAAGTAGCGCTTGCGTATTAGCTATGCGCCAGCTGTTTGCCGCTTGTGATGCTACTCTCTTGCCGGAGGGATCTATTAGCTTAGACTCTTTGTCAGGAGGTGGAGCTTCTCCTGTAGTTAAAGAGTTTGCTCTCTTACAAGCGTTTGTGACCACTAGTGAGTCCAGAGGAATTTGTCCCTTGATAAATATTGGGTCTTTTGGAGCTGCCTTATATTTTTTATAAATTCTTGGGTTTAATACCCTAGCCCTCACCGGGTCTTTGAATATTTCTGATGTGTGATTGAGGAGACCCTTAAGCATTGGTAGTGTTCCTGATGTTCTTTGTGCAGCAGGTAGTGTTTCTAACAGGAAATCCTCTATTTGAAGTTCTGCATGTAGCTCTACCTTGTGGTATTTTGCTGCCCTATTGATTAGTTGTGCAAAACCTGTATTATCATCAGGTGGTGAAGGTTTTGAGGGATACAGTTCAGGGTCGTTATCATTATCTGACCCTACATTATAATCTTCCCATGGGTCTGCATCCTCTGGGATTGTGTCTTCATCATCCCTAGGATGTTCTCCCTCTCCTGTGTCACTTTCTACGTCTGTTATAGGTGTAGATGAGCGTGGTGTGAAAGGAGTAGTTGGGCTATTGTGAGGAAGAGGAGAAGAGGGTGTGTCTCTAGGTTGTGGAGAAAGGGGAGGAGTTGTATTCGTCCCCATTGTTCTCTTCTTAGGAGGAGGAGTTTTGTCGTCCAACTGTTCATTCTTCCTCTTTTTAGGTAGTTCTTTCACTACCTTGCCAGTTTGTGGATCAATAAACAGAGTATTTTGTTTAGGATCGGTTTGATGCTCCTGTGTCGGTACCGAAGTTTTTGGTTCCGAAAGGTGCTTTTTCTTCTGACTGTCCATTTGTGTTTTCGGCACCGAAAGTTTATTCGGATCCGATGTTTTCGGTGTCGAGGATGTCTTCGGTGTCGAGGTTGTCTTCGACGTCGAAGCATGTTTCGGTTTCGACATGGAATGTTTCGACTTCGAGCTTTCCTTTGTATGGAGCTTCGGTTTCGATGTTGAGGTGGGCCGTTTTTCGGATCCACCATGGTGGGAGACCGAGTGTTTCGGTTTCGTTGCCGGGCCGAAGGCGGGGCGTCTGAAACTTTTTTCGGTTGTCTGACCGGGCTCGAAGGCGGGGTCGACACCGTGCGGGGTCTGTTCTTTGGAAAAGGGACGTCGTCACTCACGGTTTGCTGAACGTCGATCTCCTCGACGTCGGACTCGTCCGCTTCTGACCCTGCCTCGTCCTCCTCCTCTTCGGGGTGCTGGTCCTCGAACAGCTCCGGGATTGCCTGTGACTGCATTCTCGATACCTCGTGTCTTCGGGCTCAACGGTTTCTAATCGTCGACTTGGAGGAGAATGCCGCGCAGGCTTCACAGTCCCTGGATTCGTGTTCAGGGGACAAGCAGAGGTTGCACACCTCGTGTAGGTCCTTGTGTGGAAACTTAGCACCACACGTTGGACATTTTTTGAATGGAGTCCTTTCCATGGACTCCGGGCTGGACTACGTCGAGATGGGCCTCTTGGTCTCGTCGACGTAGCAGTTGGAAATCTTGTTGTTGACGTCGAAACGAGTCGAAATGGAAGTGTAGCCGCGTTCGATAACAATACCGTCGAATTGGAAAGGGAATACGCGCCGAATATAACTTTCTTTGTCGAAGTCGATCCGGAGCGCTTCGATCCTCATCCGAACCCGATGGCGGAAAAAAACAATCTAAGGATGGAGCCGATGCTCATGCGCACTAGCACTAGAAAAACAAGTGCAATCATCCGAGCCCAACACCAGATGGCGATCTATTCATAAATGTGCCATCTGCAGCCCATATGCCTCGAACATTCATATTTTGTTTGCGAAAAAGTCTATAGCGTGAATATTTTGCTCATTCTTGGATTTGAGGCTGGTCCATTAGGGCAGCTTGGCCATCATGGTTCTTGCAAACATAAGATTTGCGGGTAGGCCTAGGCGGTAAACTCCGTTCCGCTTGTGGAATTTGGGTAATTTCGCGAACCGCGGAGAACGCGAAATTGCCCAAAATTCTGCGTTCCGCGACTTCGTGAAAGTTTTTCTTGTTCGCGTTCACAAAATGCATGTTTGCGAGATATTTTCCCTGAGCACGCAAACAGTGATTGCGAACAGTAAAATAGTATCGCGAACAAGCAATTTCGCGTGTTCGCGGAGATTTTTTACCGTTACGCGGTGATTTGTTTAACGCGATTACGCAAATTCCGCCCAACCCTATTTGTGGGGCTTTCTCCTGTTGTTGAGTGAGGGGTTGAACAGTAAGTTCGAAGAGTAGTGTACAAAACCACTTTGAGGTCAAGCTTCTCCACTGCAGCACCCTGAACAGCTTTTTTAACGTAATCCTGAGCCATTCTATCAGGCCATTGGCCTGGGGCCAAAGAGGAGTGCCTTTTGATGCTTAGAATGAGGTGATTTAAAAAGCCTTCGAAATCAAGACAATTAAAAGGTGGGCGGTTGTCAAATTTTAAGATTGCAAGTCCACCCCATGTCGCAAAGATGCCATCTAACTTTTGAATAACCTCATCATGTGATGAGGATGAAAGATCTTTTACCAGGGGAAAACAGGAGTATTCATAAACAATAACTAGAAGATGATGTCCATTCTCAAGAGGACCAAAGAAATAAATTGCAATTTTCTCCCAAGCATAATGTTGCAATTCAGAAATGTTCAAAGGGTGCTGAATAACTTGAGACGTAAGATAACTGCATATGTGGCAAGTCTGCAACTCTTTTAGACCCTTTTCATCAAGATACGCAATCCAGACTCGATCATGGAGAGCTCTCTTAGTGGCAACTATTCCTCGATGTCTCTCAAGAGCAACATCAATTGATTGACGGAGACTCTCGAGAATAACAATTTGTGTACCTCACGGGATAAGGTCTTCTTGAGTCACTGTAAGTTCACTCTTAAATTCTTTTAACTTTACATACTCATTGACATTAGTGAGAGGTTCAGAGTGCTGGTTCCACGACTGATGAGCAATAATGTCTTAACTTTAACATGTCACTATCTCATTTTGTGGCAGTGACAATTATTTCTAAAGACACTACAGCTGGTGTGCTCAATGTCACAAAAAAAATGTAAGCATCTGCTGTCTTGGATGGGGTACCAGGGCATTGTACTGGCACTCTTGAAAAATAGTTTCAAAAATTTAGGGAATCCCTGTTATTGTTGTAGCAGACTAGGATCGCTGGAATGAAATGGGGGGGGGGGGAATTATTTAGAAAAGAATGGATCTATGCTTTTAATACAATAGTAGGGATTTTAACAACATAACCTTTCAACCTAGATAAAGGCAGATCGCTGAAGTACACAGAAGTAAATGGCACTACTCCCAGAATTATAAAAATAATGTACAAAATGTATTTGCTGCCTCCCAAATGGGTTACAATCTAAAACATAATGCAGACTTGGTTAAAATACCACCAAAAAGTGGTAACACAATATAAAAAACAGTCAAAGTATACTTCAGCGATCTGCCTTTATCTAGGTTGAAAGGTTATGTTGTTAAAATCCCTACTATTTTATTAAAAGCATAGATCCATTATTTTCTAAATAATTCCCCCCCCCCCCCCCCCATTTCATTCCAGCGATCCTAGTCTGCTACAACAATAACAGGGATTCCCTATATTTTTGAAACTGTGTATACCCCCTCCCTGATACAGACAACAGGGGCACCTCCTTTTCCTTGAGACTCTTGAAAAATAATCAGCAGGATTCTGATCTTTCTCTGGACGATGAAGAATCGTATAGTTGTATTCTTGTAACCTCAAACCCAAACGTACAATTCTAGGAGGCATTTTGGCTTTGGAATTGCCGAATATCATCAACCGTGCATTATGATCAGTCACTACTGTGAAGGGTTTTCCGTACAGAAACACATGGAAATATTTGCAAGCTCAGACCACTACCAAACTTTCTTTTCAGGCTGCAAGTAAGAACATTCCGTTTCTGACAGGCTTTTACTGGCGTAAACCACAATGTGTTTGTGTGCATTTGGCTGTCTGTTGTGGCATGCATGGATTGTGCCTAACCCAACAGGGCTAGCGCCAACTACAACCTCTGTGTGAAGTTTGGGATTAAAGTAGACCATTTCAGTGGCACTCTCAAATACCTGCCTCAGAAATCTCTTCTAACATTCTGTGACCAATGAAAAGACATATCATTTTCCATTAGTTCTTGTAACGGTGCACTGACCATAGCAATGTCTTGTATGTATATATATATATATACAAGGTTACTGGCCATTTCAAGAAATGATTGCAACATGGAAACGTCTCTTGGGGGAATTGCAGTAGACAATGCTTGCACTTTAGCTGGATAAGGATTCATACCCCCATCAAAAGACATGGCCAAAGAATTTCAAGCATTTCTTGTGGAATTTACATTTGTCAGCATTTAGAATTAAACCTGCATCATTCAGCAAACGGCATACTTGCATGAGAGCTTGATTATGCCCTCTCTGTGTAGCTCCGAAAGCCAATTTGTCATCACTATATTTAAGTACATTTACTACAGGGTGTATGATACGTCGAATGACATCTTAGAAAAGTTCGGCAGCAGAGGATATACCAAAATTTAATCACTTGTAGCGAAACAACCCAATATGCATAGAAAAGTTTGTAATTTACCTACATTTTTCTTTACGCTCCAATTGGTGACATCCTTTATTTAAGATAAGCCCAGAGAAGAACTGAGCACCATCCAATCAATCATATGAGCAATGGGCAGACGAAGATGTCTCTCTGACACAATTGCCTTGCTGGCCTGATGCATGTCAATGGATATGCATACAGCACCTTCACTGTCTCCTTTAGGTACTATACCAGTGGGGGAAACCCATGGTGTCGGACCAGTGGAGCGTTCAATTATATCATGTTTAAGCAACAAATTAAGTTCCTTTTCAACAGCTTCTTCCAGGTGAAACGCAACTCATCTGTGTCTTTGAGCAACAGGACGAACATCCTCATTTATTTGCAACTTTGGTTTAATTGCTTTGAGTTTTCCTAACCCATGAAATAATTAGGGAAATTGACTTACATTTTTATGATGAGCATTCCTATTGTAGTTCACTGATATCAGTCCCATATCAGCAGCAGTGTTGAAACTCAGCAAACAGGCACTTGAAGCTGCTCCTTGATGTACAAGAATAGGCGTCTGTACCACACTTTTCTTTTGTTTAATTGTGGCTATAAACAAACCCTGACTCTTTAACCCGCGGTGCGGGCGTTCTACAGAGTGGGCGGGGCTGCGTCGGTCAATGGTTGTGTGCAGCACCCAGAAGGTAGCGAGCACAGAAGGGGTCAAGGTCGTTGAGACAGCCCATGCGTTTTCTTTAGTCTTTGGCCTCAAAAGCTGTGGTAACAGACACAATTCTTGATACTTCTCATCAGGCATGATATTTATAAACGTACCTTTATCAATTATGAATAGTATTGAACACCTATTTATCTTTAGAGTGAACTTCGGACAATGTTTGAATGTCTCTCATGATTTTTAATGTCAATGCTTCTTCACCATGGATTTTTCCTCACATTCGATAAGTCTCACATGTGCATGCCTTTTTGAAGTAAACATCGACATTGCACAAAAGTCATTGTCACTCTCACAGGAAACTTATACTGAGGAATTATATGTCGATGATTTAGACGACAATCAACTTCGTTTAATGTCTATTTGCCTCAGTTGGTGTGACTGCTTGGCCTTGTGGAAGCGTGTCAAATGTCACTGAGATAGCGTTCGGTCAGTCATTTTGTGTTGACACTGTGACACATGTACTTTTCTCTTTGCATTGAAAGGTGTCACGAAATGGTTTGCTTTACCACAGAAGATGCATATTTGTCCAATTGCGGGACACTTACCATCATGTGGAAATGACAGTCCACATTCTGTTATGCGTTTTCTTATTCTGTGGCGACATCGCCTTGTGTCCCTCAGCCTTGTACTTTGGCTTACTTTTCATGCTTATGACTGACACACTCTGGTAGCGTGACGATCAGCACACTCTTCAGCACGGGTAGCCTTGAGGACTTGTTCTAAGCTCAGTTTCATTCAGCTTTCCTTGTTGAAAGGAATCTGACAGACATCCATTGATTACTCTGTGGTGGGTATCTTCCTCATCTTTAAACTCATTGAACTTACAGTGGCTCACCTGAACATCCAGTCTCTCAACAAACTGATCGATTGTTTCACCTGGTCACTGGCATTTTTGAATGAATACCACTGGATTAAACTTGACATTCAACGCTGTTTTAATTTGATCGTACGTCAGCACTTTTTCGTTGTATCTTTTTCATGGCTTCTTTCACTCCTTTACTAGTCACGTTTCTCAGAACCTTTATAATTTTTTTATCATCTTTTTTATATATTCCATCTATGAAATCTTCAAAAGTCTCTATCCATGCAGTCCATCTATTGTCAATATTGTGTTTTTTGCAAGTATCAAATGCAGATGGCAGTTTTAAGAATGCAGCAGCTGTATATATATTGGTGGACAGTAGTGGTCTCTCAGGCATTTCTTATGGAACAGGATCAGGCCGAGCCTCGCTAGTGCCTTGTGACATGCTGGCTTCGGGGTGAGCCTTAACAAATCTCAGAGCCTGGATTGCACCTTGGCTCTATATCGGAGCTCTTTGCTGGATGGTGGTCTAGGTAGTTGTTCTGAGCCCCTACCAGCAACCTTGGTGGTGGGCCATTTTGTTCGGGACCAACTCTGCTAGCACAACCCCCAATCATCTTCCTGGGGCCACTCTGCAGCATGTTGTGCACGATGAGTTGGTGGTGGTTTCTGTAAGTATATAAACTGTATATACAATTAGTCCATGAAAGTACATAATATTATGATATTTGGTGGGCTTTGTGCTTAAATGTCTCTTTACAAACACCTGGTTGATCTCCGTTTCATAGCAGATGAATTTCAGTTTGACCTGTACTGAACTATGACTGTGCACTGCTTTTAAAACCTGATTGCATCTGCCTTTAGCGTATGGAATTAATTTTCTTAATGGTGCAGTACCTTTATTCGTGGTAGTTTAATCCAGTTTCTGGCCACCGACACGTAGACTTTCAATGTCGCTTTCTTTCCTTTAAGCATTTTGTAAAGGCTGGCATTACGCTGAGACTCCAGAGGTGCCCATGTTAATTCTGCACTTCAACTGTGGCACACGTGGCACGCACAAGTACTTTTCTGGACCATGGCAAACATCTGGAAGATTGCTTTCAATGTACGGGCTTTCTATCCCCTATCTCATTGCTAGTTGTAGTGTTGCCCCAGCCCAGGTACTCGCCAATAACTCAGCCACACACGGAGAGTAGTTGTACATGTCTTTATTCTGCTGGGTGTAATTCAGAACTCAACATTCTAAGCCTGCCTTCAACTCATCTCTCCATCGCTTGTGTCACAGGTCTTCGGTCTACAGTATGAAGAAAAATAGTTCTTATATTTGAAAGACACTACATCTATGTGGGTCAGAAGGGAATGATGGCACTGCCATTACGAAAGGCAGAATAATACATCAGATATAGGTTTCTTAATGACAATTAAAGGAATATCTTTCCTACAGCTAGTACTTGAAACTGTCCCCAATAATCAGCACAATATAATGATGCTCACAGTCTTCAGGACCCTTAATATTTAGGCAATGACCTTAATGACTTTATGTGGTTAAGCAACAATAAGTGTTATACCCGGTGAGCTGAATCGCACCATAGTGTAGAGCAAGCATAAACATGTGGAATTCAGCCATAACTGTTACAGCAACAATCAACTGATTAAGGACTAAGCAAAGCAGTATTTTATCAGTAGTATAAAACAATTGTTCTTGGGCTTAAAGGCACAAAGTAGACACCAACGGCATTCTTGCACAGTTTACCTCCTGATTTGGGAAAGTCAGGGAAAGAGATGCTGAAGGCTCGGTTGATTTCATAGGACAAACAGCCATCTGATCCAAGGCCTCATTATTTCTGTAAAATAAAGGTGCAACATTAGCTTCCTAATTACCCAGTATTTAATAAAATACACTCAAAAGTCGGCTAGACAACCCAATAAAAAACAACATTCTTACTTTATTTACCAGATACTAAAATGTTCTCCTTGTTCGTATATAGGCTGTCTTGTTTTAGGTTTAACCCTATAATAACCGGTAAAACCCCACCGAAAGAAAAATAACCCTCACCAGAGTAAACTTATAAACACTGAAAGAACACCTTCGCAACCGCAAACTAAATGCCATTCAAAAAACGGAAACGGTGAGTGAAAGTCATTTTAATTTCTTCCTGAAGGGTCCAATACTATGTAACTTTGTTATACAAGGCAGCAACAAGAAAGACTGGGCTAACATTATTCTGCTTAAGTATTGCTGTTTAGGGATGTCACTAAAATATTGATTCTCCTTCCTTTTGCCTTTTTCAGTTTTTTGGTCTTTGGTCTAAAGATGCGGGGTATAGAAGCATGTTTTAGGTCTAATTTAATAATTTTATAAACTGTAGGCAATCAGGAAATATCAAATTCATATTTGACGTTTTGGCTACGTTTCATTCTTCCACTGGTAGCTGAAAATGGCTAATTTCATAAGAATCTTTCCTAGTATGTACCATCACATTTACCCACTGACAGAGAATGGGTGAAACCCTTTGAAAACATCCATCCCCTTTTATATCAAGTTAGTGTTGATAGTAGGTGAATTGCCAAACACCCCAGGCTTTAAATATTTAAAGCAAAGTTTAGTGACAGGTATATGTGAAAAGAGTACTGTCACTAAGCATCTGGGATGGTGGTGAAAACACGATACCAGATGTTTGGAAACTATGGAAAGCAGTGTCACTTGGAATGCTGCTGCAAAAAGTTCTTAGCAAGTTTCACAAAGATTGAAGTGATATTGTTTGGATATCCAGTAATTCAACTACGTATATGAAAAAGTTGTGTGATGACCTGTCAAAATAAATACCTGAGCTGAAGTGCTTCCCTGTAAGAGATCCTTGCCACTTGCTAGATTGTATGCTAAAAGCATCTTTCTAATCTCCAGAGTAAATGAAGAATACTATTGACTTTGTAGTTCATTCTGGTGCATTATGCTCAGGAACTAAACCGAAAATATTTCTCATTTTGTGCTTTGTGTGGCATCAAAGAAAGTCATCCCAACTGCGTCATTTAGCTGGTGGTATTCAGTCCTAGAGGCTGTTGTAGTGCTAGAGGCACTCCTTTGGTTTGACACCACGTAATGACTTTTGACAACCATCATTTTAATTGACTTTAGTGTTTCATTTTCCCCAAGCATGAATGCACGTTCTGCATATGCCTTGTTTTCTTTGAAGATTCATTTTGTGTAATCTTGCAGTCTTAAAATGGGAGCTGTCAAAGAGTAGAATAGCCTTGCCAAGAACAGAACGTGTGGGATGTGCATTCGAAAGCATGAGAGAGAGGGAGGAGAAGTGCAGTGTTATGAGCAGTGGTGCTCAAATGTGCATTGAGTTGGACATTGAGAGATGAAAGTGTGTGATGCTATAGGCAGTGGTGCACAAATGTGAATTATGTTGTACATTGGGATGTATTATGAAGTTCTTACTATTGGCTTTGACATGGCCTCATGTCATCTTGAATTCTGACTCTGTTCTGCTTGAGCTTTTTGCACGCACAGACAGGCCCACAGAGTGCTCAAGTTGTTTGGGTTAATCACGTTCAAGGCTGCTTTATTTTTGGAGATTTTGTTGAATGTACCGTCGGAGAAGTTTCGTTTAGATAAAGGCCGGAACATGTGAGAATATAGAGGGAATGTGGGAACTCCTTTTGCCCTGGAATGCTTGCATGGAAGGTGGCCAATTCTAGTAAGTTTCCTTGGTGCGGAAGGAAAGATTCTCGAACATTCTAGTGTGTTTTGAGACTATAAGGCTGAGGTTTGTTGACTTAGAAACCACGATTGTTTGAGCCTGAACGGTGGATGCATCGTCCGTGCAGGCATCTGGTTGCTGAGTCTACTGACTTCCTTAGGCTGTGAGTCCCCCAGTCTGGAGTGGGTCAGGATGAAAATTGCACCTGGCAAAGTGTTTGATTTCTAATTAGTGCTATTGGGATGCACTGCTGTTTGTGCATGCATATTCAGTTTCCAGTGGCTATAATCATCTGAGGTGTTTTCTTTGAGTATTGACTTTGTGATGTGTCAGTGACTGTACACACACACACACACACACGCATATGCACACACACACACACACACGCACGTGCACACACAAACACACACAAAAATGTTGTCCATTTAACACTTGGAAAGCTTTTTTTTTTTTAGAGCATTGCATAAATAAAACCCCAAGTCTTATTCTGAAATGAGAGTCTTTGATATGTTTCATTTTATAAAGTGAAATCACTTTTTAGGGAGTGTAATGTAATGTTCATTGCTTCATAGTGTTTGAGCCATTGTGTGGGAGTGGTAGTTTGGACAGCTGTGAATGCTATAAAATCCATGTGGTGACCGTTACGTAATCTATACAATTTCAGACGGGGACTTTAATGCCCACCCCTCTTTTCCATTGGCTGGCGTCAGTGTTTAGGGTAAACGCTGACATGTGATTGGGAATTGGGCTTCTTTGGTACCGCTCTGTCCGTTTTTCGGACGGCCCATCCGGACAGGCCGGCGCCATCTTTGTTTGGCATGATGTAGGAGGGTGTTCTGGTAGCTTGTTTACTGGCTATTCATTGGAAAGCCTACCCGCTCCTCCCTTCCCTTCTCCACATCCAAACCAAACTTCACATAGTTTCGCTATTTTTTCATGGGCTTCCGGAAGCGGAGGGCAAAGTTAGCCACGCCGTAAGTTTAAATGGAATCCCGTTTGGTGTACACTTGAATTAGGGGCCCGAAGACATGGCTCAGAGCTAGCTCTCTCAGCCTGCAGTTCGCCGTCATTGATTTATCATCACTGCTAAAGCAAGCACAGAAAAAAGCTCGCGGCTGAGATGCCAGGAGTGCACAAACACGTGGGCACGCAAACAAGCGGCTTGTGTGACGCCCTAAACAACCACCTCCCTCGGGGTGCAAACTCTGTTTCATAACAGCGCTTCTTTAACCCCACCCCTGTTCTTAGCTGCGCCGTAAGTTTAATTGGAATCCCGTTTGGTGTAAACTTGATTTATGGGTCCGAAGTCACAGCTCAGAGCTGGCTCTCTTGGCCTTCAGTTCGCCATCATTGATTTATTGTCACTGTTAAAGCAAACACAGAAAAAAGCACGCGGCTGAGAGGCCAAGAGTGCACAAAAAGGAGGGCGCGCAAACCAGCGGCTCATGTGACGCCCTAAACATCTACTTCCCTCGGGGTGCAAAGTCCGCTTCATAACAGTGCTTCTTTAACCCCATCCCTGTTCGCATGCCCCCACTATTAGGGTTATTATGGTTCTCTCATAACATAGCGCTTCTTTAACACCACCCCTGTTCGCAGGCACCCACTATTAGGGTTATTACGTTTCAAGGGCTCCAGACCGGAGATTGCTTTAACAAGTGCTGTCTGCAGGTGTGTACGGAAAAACTGCAACTATCCGGAGTGTTTCAGGGCACTCAATCCAACAGTGCATATAGAGAGTGCGCTAGCTGTGCAAAAACACTGATAAACAAAGACATTCAAAATTAGAACACCTGAGATATAAAAAAAATGAATATAGTATGGAAAAAAAGCAATAAATGGACAACAGAAGGTTACATCCAGAGCGCAAACGTCTTTTGGGATTAATAACTCAATCTCATAGCTCAACATATAGGGCCTCATTAGGATGGCGGACGGACCTGCGTCCATCCGCTGCCCCAGAGGAAAAGGGACCGTCCGCATGGGCAGCGGCGGTCCCTCCATGCAAATTAGGATGTGACCGCCACCCTGGCGGTCACATCCTGGATCTTTAACCTTGCGGCGGGTGCTGCTTGAAGCAGCACCCGCCGCAAGGTTAAAAAAGCATGTTTCACATTTACATGCACAAAGCGGCAGGCACCGTGCGGTGCCTGCCGCTTCGTGCATGCAAATGCAGGGGGGTACCATAGGTACCCCCCATGTGCACCCCCACCCCCCCTTTACCCTGGGGGCCCGCCAGGGCCCCCCAGAAGCAAAGGTCCACATGCTTTTCCACGGCGGAAAAACCGCAGCGGAAAAGCATGTTTACTCATGCTTCCTAATTTGGCTGACGGTGTCTTGCAGACACCGCCACCAAATGGCCCGGCAAAACCCGTGGATCAGCGGCGGACGGACCTGCCGTCCGCCGCGGGTCCCACCACATTCCCACCGCCATCCTAATCTGGCGGTGGGTGTTTGATGTGGCCGCGGCGGTGAATCCGCATCCTCCGGGCCGGCGGTGGCTTCCGCCGGCCCGGAGGATGCGGATTCACCGCCATCCTAATGAGGCCCATAGTGTTGAAAAGAGATATTAATTCTTATTTTTAAAAACGTTCACGCGAGACAAGATATAAGGCCGGAGTATTCGTCAATGCGCTTCAGTGGGTCAATCATGACATGTTCAATAACGTCACCGACAACATCTCAATTGACATTGCAGTTAGAGTGAGCAAAGTCATAGGCATACATTATGGTCATCTTAAGCACTCGCTCATCTCAGAGGTAAAGCTCACTCCGACCAAAGACTGATAACATCATATAGAAGCCAGAAACAATAACCATTTGCAATGCAATAGGTCTTGCAATTGTGAGATTTTGAGCTGTTGGCATTGCAAATGACAAGGCCTTTTATTTACGTTTTAAAAACAAAAACATTAATAAAATTATTTGTCATTTACAATGCCAATAGCTCA
The DNA here is from genome assembly GCF_964261635.1 of Lissotriton helveticus. Lineage (NCBI taxonomy): Eukaryota > Metazoa > Chordata > Amphibia > Caudata > Salamandridae > Lissotriton > Lissotriton helveticus. The sequence goes on from NC_136059.1 coordinate 1,091,083,831, forward strand.
AACACGCATAAATACAAGACCTTCTGCATTGCAAATGCTTGTTTTGCTTTGTGATGAAGCCAAAGGCAAGAATTGTGAGAATCTCTGGTCGCATATTGATAGTGATGTGAAAAAAGTACACTCTACTGCATTCTTGGAGTTTTACATGAAAACATGACTGTTGTAGTATACATAATACAAAAACTAGAGTCTGAAAACACCCTTGTCTACCAAGTGTTCAGCATCATTGGTGTATACGAGAATAATCTCTTTGAGAGTAGACTGGGCGGCACTTTTAGTGACTTCAGCACTGCAACATGTTCCATGTTTGAATACTCGCCACTTGGTAAGAAAAGAAATGTTGAGGAGCAATTTAGAAAGGAAAATGCTACTTACCAGTATGCATCTGTTCTTGGCATGGCGAGCTGCAGATTCACACACTATGCATAGATCGCCATCTGGTGTTTGTCCCGGATGTTTGTACTTGTTTTTGTCTTTGAGAAGTCTTTGGAAGTCACGAGATAGGTGACTCCTCCTTTGGATGATAGTGCGCATGGGCATCGGCTCCATCTTCAGATTATTTTTCGCCAGCAGGGAAATTATGGAGTTTTGTAAGAAACAAAAAAGATGCCCATGTATGCTGTATCTAATTAAGATAATACTGGAACAGATAAAGGCATCCGGGGAGGCGGGTGGGCGTGTGTGAATCTGCAGCTCTACATGCCAAGAACAGATGCATACTGGTAAGTAGTATTTTCCGTTCGAGGCATATGAGCTGCAGATCACACACTATGCGTAGATTGTATAGCAGTACCCATTCTTAGCGGCGACCACCCGTATCTGTTGCAGTTATTTGAAATAATGTTTTGAGTACAGCTTAGCCTACAGCAGCTTGCTGTTTTGTTTGCACATCTACACAATAGTGTTTTGTGAATGTGTGCGGTGTAGACCATGTAGCTGCTCTGCAGATGTCATCTAAGGGAATGTTCCCTAAAAATGCCATTGAAGCCCCTATTTTGTGGGTTGAGTGGGCTTTAGGAAGAACAGATAATGTGCGTTTTGCTTAGTGATAGCAAATTTGTATACATTTGACATTTCACCTTGCAATTCCAGATTTGGATATGGGGTTGCCTTATTGTGGTGGTGAGAAAGATACAAAAAGTTGTTTTGTTTTACGAAAAGGTTTTGTTCTTTCAATGTAATAAAGGAGTGCTCTTTTTACATCAAGAGCATGTAGAGCTCTTTCTGCGACCGTTTGTGGTTGCGAGAAGAAAACTGGCTATTCCACAGACTGATTGAGGTGAAAGGGAGGAATAAACTTAGGAAGGAATTTTGGATTGGTTTTAAGAACCACTTTGTTATGATGGAGTTGTAAAAATGGTTCTTGAATAGTGAGTGTTTGTATCTCACTAACCCTTCTAAGGGAAGTAATGGCTACAAGGAAAGCGACTTTCCATGTGAGAAATTGTAACTCACATTTATTAGGAGGTTCGAATATAGGGCCCATTAGTCTTGTGAGAACAATATTCAAATTCCGTACAGGTGAGGGTGGTACCCTGGGAGGAATTATTCTTTTGAGACCTTCCATAAATGCTTTGATGGTAGGTACTCTGAATAGCGATAATTGTTGCCTATTTTGTAAGTAGGCTGCAAAGGCAGCGAGGTGCAGCCTTATAGATGTGTGTGCTAGGCTAGACCTTTGAAGATGTAATAGATAACATATGATGTGTTGAATAGACACATCTAATGGATTGATATTGTTGTTGTTACAATAAATAACAAATCTTTTCCACTTGCCTGTGGGTTAAGAGGAGTGGGCAGAGGGGTAGCTTTTGATGCGGGACTACTGATTGTTACAGCAATATTGTGTACCACAGTTGTCTGGCCCATGTTGGAGTAACTAGGATAAGTGTCAGTGAGTGTTGCTGCAGTTTGCGCACCACCAGTGGAATGAGTGGGAGAGGCGGAAAAGCATACGCAAATCTGCCAGACCAATTCATCCATATTGCATTGCCTTTGGACTATGGCTATGGATATCTGGCGGCGAAGCTTGGCATTTTTGTGTGTAGCGAAGAGGGCTATGTCTAGTTGTCCCCACACGTGGAAAATGTTCTGAACTCCTGGAACATGTTGGGCTAGGAGAAAAATGTTCTGGGGAATAGCCCATCTCCATTTATTTTTGTTTCAAGTCTGTTTTATTAGAAAGAACCACACCCATAGTAGGGTTTCAGAAACACAGCGTTAAGCATACAACCCCAGGCCGGGGTCGGCTGCGACAGTTGGCAGTAATCAAATCATAGGTGCCATACAGAATGAACTATTGAACACAGCGCCTTGCCTACAACCCCAGCGGGGCCGGCCGCGTGGCTTAATACAAGCTGTCATAACAACATGGTACGCATACAACCCAGATCTCGCAGCCCTAGGGGATGATGCATCTGTAGATTGATCTAATATACTGTAAACGGCCCAACAGGGCGCCACGATCATAGACAAGGTCCAGGAACAGAATAGGAAAAAGAAAAAGGTTGGGGGGGAAGCGCAGGAATGGAAAGAAAGAGAGATCTTCGTGAGGACTGGGTAAGCTCGCGCCGCGCGGGGGTCAGCCTGGGGGGGGTATCCTAGCTAGTTTCTATGGCGTGCAGGTGGACTAGGGGAGCAGTCTGTTGGGGTCTAAAGGGGCAACAGCATCATCAAAGAGGTGCAGGGTACTAAGCATAATAGGCATGCAGCGCGCATGTTCTATTGAGCAGAGATAGCGGATTAGAGGCTTCCAGACCGCTCCAAAGCATGCGTCTCTTGCTTGCAATCTCGCAGTTAGGAGTTCCATCGCTAGGACGTGCCAAAGTCGTGTGAACCAAGCTGCTGCAGGGGGAGCTTCAGGCCTTTTCCAGTATAGCGATATGAGCTGTTTGGCCGTCCCCAGCATTTGGAGTGTTAGGATCCAATCGCTACTGGTAAGTGCCTTGAGAGTAGAGGGCCTAATTCCAAGTAGAATAGTGCTCACGGCTTCAGGCAGAGAAAACCCTAGGACCCCCCTAATGTGGCTGAGGACCTCCTTCCAAAAGACAGTTATGATCGGGCGCGCCCACCATATGTGGACAAAATCTCCATTTGCTGACCGACACCTCCAACACAACGGGGAAATCGCAGGGAACATCTTGTGTAGCCTTAAGGGCGTGTAGTACCACTGGGTCAGGAGCTTATACGCGTTTTCCCTCTGCAGGATGCTCCGATAAATCTTGGGTATGTCTCTCCACAGTCTGTCCCACTGTGAAGGTGTAATGTCCGACCCAACCACCAACTGCAACTGACGCTGATACTGGTGGGCAGGTTCCGTCGGCGGGTGTTGCAGGATTTGATAGATCTGAGAGATCAATCTTTTTAGGCCAACCAGGGAGCACAGCAGCTTTTCAAAGGGGGTAAAGTCCCGTGTGGCTGCCTGAGTCATTTCCCGGTCCGAGACCCAGTGGCGCAATTGAGCGTACTGCAGCCTCAACTCTGCTGGTACTTGGTACTCCTCCCGACAGTGGTCGAAGGTTTTGAGTGTAACCCCGTCATAGAGGTCACAGATCACTCTACAATCCCCTTGCGTCCATTTTGTCAAACGCTCTGGATTTAAAAGCAGGCAGGAAATGCGGATTCCCGGCAATGGGAGTATGCGGGGAAGGAAACGTGGTGAGCCCCCTGGATATAGCCACACTGTCCCATATATCCAGGATCGTCTGCGTGGGTACTGCAATATAAGCGCTCTTAGAACGGGCTGATCGACGGAGCCACAGCAGTTCCCAAATGGTGCGCCCCGTCACTGCCCGATCCATATGCAACCATCCTTTCTCGCTCTCTCGCACTCCCCACTCCACCACAAAGCGGAGATGAGAGGCCCAGTAGTAGTGTATTAGGTCAGGGCAGGCCAGTCCCTACCTGTACCTCGGTGCCATGAGGATCTTCTGTGAGAAGTGGGGTCGTTTCCCTCCCCATATAAAGGACGTGAGCTCGCGTTGTAGACTCCGTATGCAATGTAGCGGGATCGGGGTAGGGATACATTGAAACACATAAAGGATTTTGGGATGGATCGACATCTTAACAGCGTTAAGCCTACCCAGCCACGACAACATCAGGGGTTTCCATCTGCGGAGGTCTGCTAGGACCGCTTTCCGGCATTCCCGCCAGTTTACCAAAGACCATGCATTCAGCCTGGGGGTCAAGAGGAGGCCCAGGTACCGAATATGATGTTCGGCCCATTGGTAGGGCGCAAGCTGTCTCAAGGAGGGCAGCTCCTCCACCGGGATGGTAAGGTTGAGGGCCCAAGACTTGTCGTGATTGATCTTAAGACCAGAGGCCTCCTCGTAGAGGCAAAGCACCCTGTGCAGTGTTGGAAGGGACTCCTGCGGCCTAGTAAGCGTGAGGATCAGGTCGTCCACAAATAATGCCACTTTGTTAACCCGTCCACCATGCACGATCCCATGGATGCCCGGTTCGCGGTTTATCATCTCTGCGAGGGGCTCCACTGCAAGAGCGAATAGCAGGGGCGAGAGGGGGCATCCCTGCCTCGTGCCCCTGTGGATAGCTAGTGGCGGTGTCAAACAGCCATTGACCCGGATCCTGGCTTGCGGCCCTATGTATGGGGCCATAATTCTAGTAATCATCTGCGGGCCCAGACCGAGTTTGACAAGGATCACCCTGAGAAAGGTCCAGTCCACCCGGTCAAACGCCTTCTCAGCGTCCAGTGACAGAAGGCATGCCGGGAGTTTCCAGTGGTGGACCTTCCCCACGAGGTGCGCAAGCTTGCGAACATTATCCGATCCTTGTCGGCCACGGATGAACCCAGTCTGGTCAGGGTCTACAAGTCCCGGCAAGTAAGGGTCCACGCGTTGGCGAGATGTTTAGTGTAAATTTTAAGGTCCGAATTCAGTAGAGCAATAGGGCGATAGGATGCACACATCGTGGGGTCCGTCCCGGGCTTCGGGATCAGTGCGATTTCGGCCATGCCCATATCGGGGGACGGACCTACGTCATCCGTAAAGGAGTTTAACAGCCTCAAGAGGTAGGGCCGAAGTTGGGCCTCAAAAGTACGATAGAAAGACAGGGGCAGGCCATCCGGCCCTGGCGTTTTCCACAAGGGGATGTCCCTAATTGCCGCCGTAATCTCCTCCGCCGTGATAGTGCCCTCTAGCTCCGCTGCACAGGCCGGAGGATACGGGGTGCCCTCCTAGTTATCAAGGACAGTCGCTAGCACGTCTGCCGAGATGGGTTCTTTTCCATACAAGGTGGTGGGTGAACAACCTTTACAACGAAACTTTTACAACGCACTACCATTACAACGCGGTCATTACAACGCAAACTATTACAACGCATTGCTCTGGGGGGTGCTCTAGGATAGCGAATAGGTTAATTTACTATCCAATAACCTTCCCCAGTGTCCACGGGGACTGGAGTTGGAATAGTAAATTAAACTATTCACTATCCAGCACCCCAAAGCGCTATGCGTTGTAATGGACTGCGATGTAAAAAACGCGTTGTAAAGGCAGGCGTTGTAATATCCTGCGTTGTAACGTCATACATCCAAGGTGGTGTAGTATCCCAGGAAAGCATCCTGTTTAGCCTTCTCCTTCTCCATCTCCATTTATTTTGTGCTAGTTGGGAGAGTGTCCGCCTTGCTATTGTATGTAGTACATTGCTGTCATGTTGTCTGTTCGGACTAGGTGAGCTTTGCCTGATATCTGTTTTTGGAATGCTTTTAGGGCTAGAAATATGGCTAATAACTCCAGATGGTTGATGTGGAGTAATTTTTGTGAGGAGTCCAAATACCCTGCATGGTGTGATGCAATAGGTGAGCTCCCCAGCCGTGGAGCGATGCGTCCGCTGTCATGGCTATCTGTAGAACTGGCTCTAGGAACGGTCGCCCTTTGGAAAGGTTTTTGGTGTTCCACCACTGCAGAGAGCGATGATGGGACCAACACCTGATCTGTTAGCTGACCTTGAGCCTTATTCCATTGTCATGCTAGGCACTCTTGTAGAGGACACATCTGGAGTCTTGCGTGAGGGACTATGAATATGCAAGAGGACATAATCCCTATTAGCTGCATGAACACTCGAGCTGGAAGAGAGTGTTGAGGCTGAAATTTGGTTATTAGGGTTTGCAGGCTTGCTATCCTGGCCGGACTGGGATAAGCTAGTGCTTTTGAGGTGTCTATTGTGGCACCTTACCCTAGGTATTGTTGTATGTTGGACGGTTGCAGATGAGACTTTGCGTGATTTACTGTGAACCCTACGTTGGTAAGTAGCTGAATAGTGACATGAGTGTGATGTACACACTGACTGTGTGAGCTGGCTTTTATCAGCCAGTAGTCAAGATATGGGAAGACATGAATGTGTTGTCTTCTGAGATGAGCTGCAACTACCGCCAGGCACTTGGTGAATACTCTGGGTGCTGTGGTGACTCTGAATGGGAGTACTTTGAATTGGTAGTGTTGACCGTCCACTACAAACCTGAGGTATCTCCTGTGAGATGCGTGAATGAGAATATGAAAGTAGGCGTCCTTGAGATTTAAAGTGGCAAGGAAGTCGCCTTGTGAAAGAAGAGGAAGAACCTGTTGCAGTGTGACTATGTGGAAATGGTCTGATTGTATGTACAGGTTTAGGGGTCTCAGGTCTAGAATAGGTCTTAGAGAGCCGTCCTTTTTTGGAATGAGAAAATACAGAGAGTAAACTCCTGTGTTTTGTTGGTGCCTGGGAACTGGTTGTATTGCCCCCTTCTGCAGGAGTGAGATAACTTCCTGCTTGAGCAGCGATAAATGTTCTAACAGCATTGGACGCTGTTTGGGTGGCATGGTGGTATGGTGGGGGCGCAGAGGTAAGTTCTAGAGTGTGACCTGACTAAAGGATTTGTCTCACCCACCTGTCTGTGGTGATGTTGTTCCAAACAGGAAGGAAATGCTGTATTCTTCCCCCGACCGTAGTGGAATGGTCTGGGGGGAGCGGAGGGAAGTCATTGGGTAGGTGTAGAGGCAGATCTGGTATTATTGGTCTTGCCTCTACCTTTGTTATTGTTGCCTATGGACCCGCCTCTCTGGTAAACCTCTGTTGAATGTAGACTGGGTGGGAGCCTTGTAAGAGGTGGAGGGGTTGTCAGAGGAGCATCCTCTGGAGGTGCCCTTGTAGAAGGAGCAACAAAAGGAACATCTGAGAGCTTGCGATTGCAATGCTCCCATGGATTTGGCTGTGTTGGTGTCCTTTTTAATTTTTTCTAGTGATGAGTCGACATTAGGCAAAAATAAGTGTTCCTTATCGAATGGTTGGATTAGAATAGAAGTTTGTACTTCTGGTTTAAACCCAGAAACACATTGCCAAGAATGTCTACGCAGAAGGACACTTATGTTGACTGCTCTAGAAGCGGTGTCTGCTGCATCCAGAGCACAGCGAATGGAAGTATTAGTGATTATTTTCCCTTCTTGTATGAGGTCATTGTCCCTGTTTTTATATTTGTCTGGAAAGTGTTGTAATAGGGTCTCTAACTCATCGTAATGTGCCGTATCATGCCCGGCTAACAAAGCTTGAGTGTTGGCAATACCATGGGTTGATAACTGTAGCCCTAACAGGATCTTTAAAAACTTCGGGTGCATGTTTAATGACCCCTTTTAGCATAGGCAAGATAGAGGTGGTCCTTTGTGACGTGTCAAAAGTGTTCTTTAGGAAATCCTCTTCCACTGGGACGGTATGTAAGTTAACCCCATGGTATTGTGCAGCTCTGTATAGCAGCTGATTAAATGCTGTTGTGTCCTCTGGAGGTGAAGGTCTAGAGGAGTATACATCCTCCTGTGGAACATTAGGAACATCTGGAGTGTTATAATAATCTCAGGGGTCATGGGAAGAAGGTAGAGTAAGGTCTCCTAGTGGCGCTTCCCCTGCACCCCCCCCTGTGTAGCTTGAACTATCATCATCATCATCATCCTGTGGTGGGGGGGATGGTGTAGGAGAGTAGTGTGGTGGGGGAGGTGGAGGAGGAGGTGATGAAGAAGGAACTCTAAGTGGAGATGTGGCAATGTCCTGTTTTTTTGGTGGTGGAACCGGAGCAGGCGTATCCAATGGTCTCTTCTTTGAGCTTAGGATGAGCTGCCCAGTTTTGGGATCTTTTATAAGAGTATTTTGTTTAGGATTTAACATAAAAAGCTCTTCCGATGGATGGTGGTCTTTCGGCGCCGACTTTTTAGGTTTGGCAGCTTTACGGGGCACCGGCTCTGGAACGGGTATGTCTTTTGGCTTGGAGCCGTGAGGTTTTACAGTCTCTGTAAGGGGAACTGGTGTTTTCTTGGGTTCCAGAGGTTTTTTCGGTTCTGAAGTTTTCGGCTCCGAAGGTTGATCTGAACCTTTAGGGAGCGTTTTTTTGCTCGGCTCCGAGTGTTTTTTCGGAGTCGAAGGGTCGGTGACTGGTGGTTTCGATGCAGAGTGCTTCGATGTGGAGGCAGTGTTCGGCACGGAAGAGGAGGTCGTTTTCTTTTTCGGTGCCGATGAAGGAGTGTCGGTACCGAAGGCAGGCTGACTCAAGCCCGAGTGGCCTGAAGGCTTACTAGGCTTCTTAGACGAGCCTGAAGGCGGGACATGGGAAGCGGTCTCTCGGTGTGGACCTGGGCCCCAAGGTGAAGGTGTGACCGAAGCCTTCTTGGATGGTGTATGGAGGGGGTCGAGGTCGACGTGTCTATTTACGACCCGCTGCGCCGGAGTGAGGTCTTCGATGTCGGAGTCCTCGGCTTCGGAGGTGCTGTGTTCTTCGACCCGCTCCTGTTCTTGAACGTGGACGCCCTCTTCGAAGATGTCGTCGGGAATGGATGTCGACGAGCGAGCCATTGTTTTTCGAGCTCGACGATCTCGAATGGTCTTCTTGGAGAGGAAAGAGGCACAAGCTGCACAGTCTCTGGCCTCGTGCTCCGGTGAAAAGCAGAATTTACACACATCATGCAGATCGGTGTGGGGAAACTTCGACCCACATCGAGGACACTTTTTGAATGGAGTCCTTTCCATGAGCCAGATGCTAAGGCCCAGGTAGGCCCGAAGTCCATCGTCGGCGATCGGAATCGAAGACTTCGACGTTGGAGAGATGCGCGACGACTAGGGTTCGTGATCAAAAACAATACCGTAGAAAGGGTGAAGGATTGCGCTTTGAAAGTTGTATCAGTAACTGCACCAAACTGGAGCGCAAGAAACACATCCGAGCCCGATGGCATAAAAAAACAATCTGAAGATGGAGCAGATACCCATGCTCACTATTATCCAAAGGAGGAGTCACCTATCTTGTGACTTCCAAAGACTTCTCCAAGACAAAAACAAGTGCAAACATCCGGGCCCAACACCAGATGGCGATCTATGCATAGTGTGTGATCTGCAGCTCATATGTCTAGAACATTTTATTTTACAGTGCATGAGAAATGGCTTGCAATGATGCAGAGAAATGTCCCTTCACCAACCATTGCATTTGAAGTCAATGAGTCCTCACTGAGGTACTTTGCAGAAGTTCTAGATCCCTTCCGTAAAGGAGAATTTTCTCCAGACATTGAAAAGTACTGCTTTTTTATTGGTGCAGGCAAATCAAATACAATACAAAACCACCGTACAGTGAATCGCATTCAAAGGCAGGATGATAGTAGCATCACAGTATTGTCAGCAGCACTCTCATGTTCTATAAAACACTTCCCATTGCTGTAAGTAACCTACAATACATGGTTTGATCATGTAATGACCTCATTCCTCTATGAGTGGGGCGTTGGCATTGATCAAGGGGCATAGCAATCCCATTGCTGAATTCCACTTCGCCCATTTCTTAGTCCATTTATTTGGGCACCATCTGCTTTCGTATACCACCCTTTCTGCCTGCATACACCAGTCCATGTCAATTTTCCAATCTTCCAAGGTTGGCAACAGTTCTGCCTGCCATTTCCTGGCAATATTACGCTTTGCTACTACAAAGCCTAATGTAACCCAGATTTTTTCACCCGCTATTAGATCTGTTTGTTGCCAAATATTTAATAATCACCAGTGGGGTGACTTTTCCATCTGCTTTCCACACACCCTTAGCATGCATGCCCACTATAGATGGACGAACGTACCTGTCAGCCCACATTATCTAGGACAGAGCGGCAAAGTCCCTCTACCCATTTTAACCAATGTGATGGGTGTGCAGTATGTTCTGTGTTAAACCTTTAACTGGACTAGTTTAAATCGAGAGCATATGGCGACTTCTTGCGGGGATGCAAGCACCTCCACTCACTCCTCATCAGTTAGGGTCCCCACGTCTTCCTCCCACTTTGTCCTGATTTTCTGTAAGGTGTCGGGCGAAATATGAAGCAATATCCGGTATGCCAGGGATATTACCTTATCTTTAAGGTAATCATCAAGAAGGTGGTCATCCAGGGGGGAGGATTCCGGGAGACTCTCACCGAGTGGGATTACCTTTGATAGGATGTGACGTATCTGAAGAGAACGGTAGATTTCCTTCTGGGACATCACATATTCCTTCTGGAGGTCTACAAAGGGGATGATTTTCCCTCCTTCTATATGTCACCCATCCTGGAAAGACCAATGCAGTCACATTTAACAAAGCCTTGCTGGTGCACCAAGAGTCCCAATTTTAGTGAATCCAATAATGGGGCAGCTAGATTGATTTTACCTTTCCAATCCAATGACACTGACGCCATGTGCTAAATTTTGATCGTTGTTGATGTTGGAGTGTAAGTCGGCTCATATACCCCCCAATAGAGGGCTCTAATGAAGCCTCCTGGCATCATATTCTGTCTATCTAATCTATACACTGGCTCGTCCTGCTCTATGTGAGCCCATTTATTGACCACTATTTGCTGCGATGCCCAGTATTAATATTGGAGCACCGTGAAGGTGATCCCGCCGTTATATCAGCCTTTAATTAACTTGTTTTGCGCTATTCGGGGGACTCCTTGGTCCCAAAGAAGCGTTTGTCCCTCTGCTTCAACAGCGTATACGTTTTTTGAGGGTACCAAATAGGGAAGGGCGTATTTTTCAAAATATAAACACATCGGGGAAGCTCCATAGTTTTGTATAGGGAGGCTCTGCCCAGCAATGACAGGGACAAAGTTCTCCAATGCTTAACATCCTCCTGCAACCATCGGGGAAGCGGGTCCAAATTGTGGTCATAGAAGACTGTTGGGCCTGTTGTGACATAGATCCCTAAATACCGGAATCCCTCCCGGGTAATCTGGCTTGCGCAGGACTTGGGAAGCCGAGGGGGTGGCCCACTAATAACGTATATAATTGATTTGTATCAATTCATGGTGTACCCTGAATATTTTTTATTTTTTTTTGTAAAATTTTTATTTTGATTTGCAAAAAAAAAGAATAAACAGACAAACATCGGGCTGCGGAGGAACCGCACATTACTCCAGAACAGGGCAAATCATTGTGCATGCATCAGCAGTGACCCAGACTATATTACAAGCATATCCAGGCCAGGAGCGAGACCACATAGTAATTAGGACCACAGTACCAGTGGCCTACAAGCCTAGCAGTAGGCCAGGCCATCCAGGATAACCAGAGCTGCAATAAGCTGGGCCCCAAACCTCCAGGTTCCATACAAGCGGTGCAAATAAGCAGCCCGCGGACCCTCCACAGCCCATAAACCATGACAACCAACTGCCCCATCCCACCCCCACCCTCCCCCCTGGTAGTGACGCCATTCACTCATCATTCATTCCACATCCATATTACACTTGAAAGAGGTGCATCGATCTCAATGAAGCCGGACATACCGCCGAGGGTAACCCCTTAGAGAGAAAGTCCACCAGGGGACCCCACTGATATCGGAAGTTCTTATACTGGCCAAGGAAGATGTCCGCCACTCTTTCCAAACTGAGCAACCTCCAAAGTCGTGCATGCCATAGTGACACTGCCGGGGCATCCTTCTTTTTCCAGGCCGCAGCCAGCGTGAGTTTCGCAGCACCTAGGCATAGCCACAAAATCTTCTTATCGGCCCTGGTCTGATAGACAAGGCCAGGGTCACGCAGCCCCAGCAGAACACAAGCCATAGACTCATCAATGGGATAAGTCAGCACTTCCTTTATATGTGAGAGGATTTCCTCCCAGTACGGACGGATCACCGGGCAGTCCCACCAGATGTGGCGGAAGTCCCCCAAAAGCCCGCAGCCCCTCCAGCACTTATCCGAGGTCGCCGGGAAAATGCGGTGAAGCCTAGTCGGGCACATATACCATTGCATGACCGTCTTGAGGTGGGCTTCCCTCAGGTGCAAGGAATGGTTAAAGGTCGTCAGGTCTCGCCAAAGCGCCGACCATTCCACATCCGAGATATCGCGCCCCAGCATTTCTTCCCATTGCCCCATATAACGAGGTCGGGGAGCTACCGTCGATTTGAGCAACAACCGGTATATGAAGGAAATGGCCCCCTTCATGGCGGATGTGCGTAATATAAAGGTTTCAAAAGGAGTCGGCGGTCTCGTAGCCGCCTCCATCACCCCAGGTGACGTGGCCCAGTGAAGCAGCTGAACATGCCGGAATCGTTCAGTCTGGGGGACCCCATAATCTCTCACACAGTTAGCGAAAGGTAGGGTGTCCAGGCCGTGGAACAAATGGGTCAACGCCCGACACCCCCCCTCCCTCCACACCGCAAACGGCCCTTCATGAAGCGCCGGAGGGAAGGCCGGGTTGTAATGCAAGGGCGTAAAGGGCGAAGGGAACGTGGTCCAACGGTCGTCCGCCGCTAGCGAGTCCCACACCTTCAACACTGTGCTCGTAGGAGTGCATATATATGCGTTGAGAGGTCGGTCCTTCTTCGGTTTCCAGGCTAAGTCCCAGATCGACCTGCCGGCAACGCATCGGTCCATATGGAGCCAATGTTTCTCGGAGGTCTGTTGCGACCACTCCACCAACACTCGCAGTTGCGCCGCTTTGTAATATAACTGCAGGTCAGGGAGCCCGACTCCACCCTCAGGTCTCGGCCGACGGAGAACCGCATAGGAGACCCGTGCCTGACCCCCTTGCCAAATGAAGCGCAATACTTGAGTCTTGAGCCGTCGAAAGAAATCGCTGTCTATGGGGATAGGCAATGCCTGGAACAAATATAAGAATTTAGGGAGGAGAACCATTTTCACGGCATGAATTCTGCCCAGCCATGACAGAAATTTCGGTTTCCACCTGTCCAATTCCGTCCGGGTCTTCGCCAACAAAGATGGGAAATTGGCCTGGAACAGCCCGCCCACTGTCGGAGTCAGATGGACCCCTAGGTAGACGATCGAACCAGTGGCCCAGGCCAGCGGAGTCAGCGGCCGTACCCGGTCCCTCTCGGCCTCCGAAAGGTTAAGATTCAGGATGTAGGACTTGCTATAGTTGACCTTAAAACCGGCCACGGCCTCAAACTCCAGTAAGACCTCCCTGATGAACTGCAGCGAGGTTTCCGGATCAGTAATAGAGAACAAGATGTCGTCTGCAAAGAGCGAAATCTTGTGCTGTTCCCCCGCGAACGGCAGACCTCTGATCCCGACGTGCTCCCGCACCGCTACCGCCAGCGGCTCGATGCTCAGCGCGAACAGCAGGGGGGACAGCGGACAACCCTGTCTAGTACCCCGAGCGTGAGTAAAGAACGCCGACGTATGACCATTCACCGCCACCCGGGACCGGGGGCAGCAGAAATTAGCCTTCACCATAGTGATGAAAGCCTCCGAGAAACCAAAGGCAGTCATGGTATTAAACAGAAACCCCCAGTCCACCCTATCGAAGGCCTTCTCGGCATCCAGGCCCACTAGGACCGCCGGAATACGAAATCTTTCTGCCTTTTCTATTAGATGCACCACCCGACGAGTGTTATCATGCGTCTGGCGCCCCTTGATGAAGCCAGACTGGTCTGGATGGATTAGCGCCGGCATAAGGTCTTGTAGCCTACGCGCCAGGATCGCCGAGTATAGTTTGGCGTCCAAATTAAGAAGCGCTATCGGGCGAAAGGAGGCGCATTGCGCTGGATCCTTCCCCGGCTTCGGCAAGACCGTAATCATCGCCTCCGCCAAGGAGCCAGCAGAGGAACCGGAGGAGGCCATGTCATTAAAAAGGGTGACTAAGAAGTCGCAGATCTCGGAAGCGTAGGATTTATAAAACACAGCGGTGTAACCGTCTGGGCCAGGTGCTTTGTGAAGCTTCAAGTTCGCAATAGCATCTAACACCTCCTCCCTGGTGATCGGGGCCCCTAAAAGCTCGTTCCATTCCCTGGACACCTGCGGAAGGTGCATACGCCCCAGGTACTCCCTCTGGGCAGCTGCTCCCAGCCTTTCCCCCCCGTATAGATCCGAGTAAAAGCGTCCGAAAATGGCCGCCTTTGTTTCGTCCCGGTGCTGCAACTGACCCACAGAGTCGCGGATCCCCCCAATGTACTCACGTTCCCGCCTGTCGCGAAGCTGTCGGGCCAGGTGCCTCCCCACCTTGTTACCACAAGAGTAGGACTGTCGGCCCAATCTCAGTAGCGTGAACTCCGCCCTGTTATTGTAGTGCGCCCTCAACTTCCCCCGTACCGCCGTGAGAGGCCGGAGGGTCACCCTCGAGGGGTTAAGTTTATGCGCCCGCTCGAGAGATGCCAGTTCAGCCTCCAGTGCCTCCCGATCCTTGCGGCGCAACCTGTTGAGGTGTGCGTTAAGGCTCAAGCACGTGCCCCTAACGGACGCCTTAAAGGCATCCCACGTGTTGGATACAGAGGTATCGGATGGCGGATTGAGGGTAAAGAACTCCCTAATGGCCACCCGCAGCGCCTTGTTAGACTCCTCGTCCCGAAGTACCGAAGCTGGGAAATACCATTTCCGTTGCCCGGTATCTGCCGACGACCAGCGCAGCGTAAGCACTAGCATGCTGTGGTCCGAGACCGAGATGGGCAGGATGGTGGAGTCAAGAACATCTCCTCTAAGAGCCTGGCTGAGGAATACATGATCCAATCGTGAATATGAGTGGTGTACATGAGAGAGAAATGTGTAATCTCTGGACGTTGGATGCATAAACCGCCACCCATCAACCAACCCCATTTCCGTAATCTTTTGCCGTGACAGCTCAGAGAACACACCAGTATCCGCCCTGCGAGCGCCTGAACAATCCAGCGCCCTGTCCCACACCAAATTACAGTCCCCCATGAGGAACAACCGCCCTTCCACAAAATCACTCACTTTATGCAGCAGGTCTTGCAAGAACTTATTCTGGCCAGTGTTAGGAACATACGTCACAACAAAAGTACAAAGCCTCCCCTGCACCAGCCCTTTCACCATCAACCAACGGCCCTCCCTATCCGTGCGTACCGCCACCGGTTGAAAAAGTAGCGAAGTATGGAAGAGGAGGGCCACCCCCTTATGCTTTGTGGACGCAGAGGATCTGTATATTAGGGGATATGCCTTATGCTTAAGACGCAGCTCATCTTTGCGTGCAAGGTGAGTCTCCTGAAGTCCCACTATGTCCAACTGGTGGTCAGTTATATACTTCCACACCTTTTGCCTCTTCTGCGGGGAGTTCAGCCCCTTAACATTCCAGGTCCCTAAGCTAACAGGCATCGTGAGACACCAAACTAGACTCCTCTATGACTCTGGAACCCGCCCACCACCCCCGCCAGAAGGAACCCTGGTCACAGCACATAAGAAAAGCATACTCCCGCCAACCCTCCTCCCCACATTCCCAACCTCGAACCCCACACCAAATCACCCCGCAACTCTCAAACCAACGGCGCCTCCCATCCACCCTCTCACCACCACATGATACAAGCCACAACACGTCCGCGTCACCACCAGAACCCCCCCACATCCCCAACCCCAACACCCCAAACAGCCCCCCCAAGACCCTCCCCCCCCCGGAAACCCCCACACACCCCATCCAAAGTCCACAAAAGTCCTCCCAGGGCTGGCGAGGAGACAGCAGCCGAAGTCCCCTGTAGGCCGAAGGAAAGGGAAACAGTGAAAGTGGAAACAAAACAGAAACAGAGAAGAAAATACTCATCAGTCCCAGTGGTCCACAGGTCACGAAGTTACGACCACGTCTGGGACCGGTCGGGAAGACCATCTCGGTTCCTCCCAAGGTCACGGTCTGGGGAGTCTTCTTCGAAAGTACATCCATTCACCCAGACCGGGGGGGTCCATGCCCCTCCAGCGCCGATCCGTAGTTTCAAGTCACCGTCACGCCGCTCCAGAGCTGGCCTGTGACGCCGGCACCGTCGCTGAAACCACTGATGCCACTGCACTTCCCCTCTCCTGCTGGCTGGCATCGCGGTCCGGGCGCCCCCTCGCCGGAGAGGACCCTACTCTATGCCACGAGGAGGACCGACGTCGCCTCCGAGATGGGGATGCATTCGACCCCTGGGACGGGGCAACCTCCTCCAAACCCAAGAGCTCCTTTGCCTCCCGAAGGGAGCGCATCTGCATCAGCCGATTCTGCCACCTGAAGATGATCCTGAACGGGTGCCCCCAAGAGTAGGCGATGTTGCGTTCCCGCAAAAAGGAAGTCACCGGCCGAAAATCCCTCCTCTTCTGAAGTGTAGACGCTGCAAGGTCCTGGAAAAGCTGAGGATGATGGCCCCTAAAGTGCAGCGAATCGATGGCCCTAGCCTTCCGGAGGATGCGCTCCTTCAATTGAAAGTCATGTACACAGACAAGGATGTCAGGGGGCGGCCCCCCCCCTCTCCTGGGCAAACCAACGCGATGAACTCTATCCATCTGGATATTCTTCACATCGTCCTCATCCAGAATCTGCAGCAACAGCTCCTGCACATAGCCTCGCAGGTCTCCCGACTCACCATCCCACGGTACCGCTTTAATGCGAATGTTATTCCGCCGGGAGCGGTTCTCAAGATCTTCCATGTGTGCCTGCAGGTCCAAGTTCTGCTCCGTGAGGCGAATGACATCTTGCTGGAGTAAATGGACATCATTGGCCGTGCTCAAATCATGGTCCTCAAGAGTCGCCACCCTTTCTCCAATCCCATCAACATCTCGCCGTACTTCCCGGAGATCAGAGGCCAGTTGCGCCCGCAGCTCAGAGATGTCCTCCTTAATGGAAGCAAAAAGTTCGGTCATAAAAGCCTTAGTGGCCGGGGCCTCGTCATCGGACATCCCGGCCGACCCACCTGCTCCGGGGGATGCCGGCTGCTGCGACGATCTAGCTGCGCCGTCCTTCAGCACGCGTCCCTTGCGGGCCTGGTTAGCCATAATGAATGCCGGGCGCCTTGCACCAGAGCAAACGCTCCACTGATCACCACCAGAACCAAGCAGCACCCAGATCCGGGCCTGCAGACGCAGCAGTTGGCCCCGGCGGGCAGTCCCACTCAGTGTCCGCCACACAGCTCCTGGCCAGAGGCTCCCAGCGAATCCCCGGCGCCCAGACACCAGGAAGTAGGGGTGCGCAAAGCCCAGTGGTCAAGAGGCCCCCAGTCAGCTACGAAAGCCCTAGAGAGGCGGTACACGAAGGCAATCCAGACAGCAAAAGTCCATGAGCGAGCGCCATGCACTCAAACAGCCGACTGAGCCAGGCAAAATGGCGGCGCCACGCTCCTCGACCAGAGCACCTCCGGGCCTCCAGGTATGCACCCCCAACAGCACCCCTAGTCCGCACCAGCTCGCAGCGTAGGACCGGAGCCTCCCCTGGAAGTCCTGGCACAGGCAATGGAGTCCAGCAGCTCTTGACCTGGCAAATGCGGCCTCTGGGAAGCGCCCGGGGCCTCTACCACACCTCCTGGCCGGTGCTCCCGGGCCCCCACACTTCTCGCCAGTCAGGACCTTCCGCCGCGCGGGTACACCCCCACAGCCAAGCGGCGCCGTGTCAGTCCATAGAAGGCCTCCAGGGCATGCACCACCCCAGGGGCAGTCACTAGGTCGCCGCCACACCAGGAGCCGGCAGCTCCCCCGACATGTCCCTCGATGGGCCCCTTCGGCCGGCCGGGCTCCCTCCGCACCTCCCCCGTCCAGAGCGGGGGGTCACTCACCAGGACTAGGTTTCCTGGGGTCCTCGCGGAGCCCGGTCCTCGCTGCTCCACAGGTGCACCTCCGGACCCCGGCGGGCTCAGCGGCGCCTCCCCACACCGAGGCCTCCGGGACCTCTCTGCTCTCCAGGTCGCCACTCGCCGGCACCCTCAGGCCCCACCGGAGATCGCAGCTGCCCCTCGCCGCCTCCGCCGACAGCCCGCAGCCCAGGCGGTCCGATGTCAGATGACCCAGGGCGGGGCGGGGCGCAAAATGGACCTCCTCCGTCGCGGTAGGCCCCGCGACTCGCCGGGCCGGCCTCCGCAAATCGAGACCGGGGATCCACAGGCCGCAGAGCTCCGCCGGTCCCGCAGCCTCCCTGAGCGATCTCTCTCCTCGCCGACGGCACCGCGCTCCACCGCAGTGTACCGGCGACCCCCGCCACCGATTAGGGGCCGAGCTGGGCACCAGGTGCCGCGCTATTAGCTGCTTTGCCGGATCGGCGCCGGAGAGACAGGGAAAAAGCGTCCTACTCCGACGCCATCTTGGCCACGCCCCTCCTGAATATTTTTTTAATAGAGTGAAGATATGTAGCACCCTGTGTAAAGAGGAACAGGGGCTTGCCACGTAGAGAAGAATATTGTCGGCATACAGGGAGATCCGATCCCTCCAATCTTCTGTCCATTTTAAGCCCCTTATCAGCGGATCTCCCCGAATCCAGTATCGCAAATGGATCCAAGACCAGGGCAAAGATTAACAGAGAGAGGGGACAGCTCTGTCTTGTCCCTCTATGCAATTTGAAAGGCCTTGATTTACCTTCATTAACAAAAATCTGCACAAGGGGCTGCGAGTATATGAGTTTGACCCATGCCATAAAGTTCTCTCCGAAACCAAACTTCTCTAAAACCGAGAACAGGATGTGCCACTCGATCATGTAAAATGCCATTTTAGCGTTTATGGACATGACAATAGCTTCTTCCCTGACTGTGTGAGCCCTTGCCAGAACTCCATAAAGGCGACACAGGTTTAGCGAAGTATTCCTCCCCGGCATAAAACCTGATTGATCAGGATGGACCAACTTATGAAGCAACGGTACGAGGCGTGTCACCAGCAGTTTAGCAAGTATCTTAGCTTCTGCGTTTAGCAGCGATATAGGTCAGTATGATTCACATTTTTCAGGTGGCTTCCCAGGTTTCCGTGTGGGTAAAAAACAGGGGAGTGATTCAGTTTAGAACAAGTCAGAGGCCGGAATCCTAATACATGTAAAAAAAACAAATTACCTCTGACACCATAAATCAAAAATCCAAATTTCATCCCAAAAGATTGTTTAATTATCCTTGGGTTATATTAATTTATATTGTCTTACTCATTTTCATTTGTTTTAAAAAATCTTCAATCCTGTCATGAGACAAGCTAGAACGTGGCCCACTTATCGTCTCTTTTTATATATATACACATCAAAGATGGAAAAACATTTTTCAGAAAAAAATGTGCTCACAATTATATACAGTGCAATCAAGAAAACTTAAACATACAGTGAATTTTTCAATAAAGGATATATATCGCAAACACACTGTTGCCTCACAGTGAATTTAAAGTACATTCAACATCCTAAAAGTTACATCAGGCAAATGGTGGTCCTACTCAATTCTGTCGCAGTGGAATAAAGTAGAGACAGGTTGTTGCTTTCCCGTCCTCAACCTAAAATACTTTTTAAGCCAGGGGAGAGGTCAAAGATGGTAGTCAGAACTCAAGGATAGAGTCCTATTTCATGGGTTCTCTTTTGTCCAATTTCGGGACCTAGCTTAAGCTTGGTTCTGTATGGAGCCTCTCTAC
The DNA here is from genome assembly GCF_964261635.1 of Lissotriton helveticus. Taxonomy (NCBI): domain Eukaryota; kingdom Metazoa; phylum Chordata; class Amphibia; order Caudata; family Salamandridae; genus Lissotriton; species Lissotriton helveticus. The sequence continues at coordinate 1,091,103,591 of NC_136059.1, forward strand.
GGATAGAACCAACGCGTTTCGACCTTCTGAATGGCACGTCTGTATAGGAAGGTCTTCATCAGGGATGGTAGATTTTCAAAAGAGGACTTGTGTACCTGAGTGAATTAAAACCATGAAATGGAAACTACCGTGATTATCAGTGTCATGTGAACTATTTTACAATTGTGAATCTATTCTAAAATTGGAACTAACACATACCATATATGCATCTTGGGGACTCAAAAGGTTGAATTATTTTGTCTTTGTTCGCCTCAAAATGGCATGGGCTTAAAAAAGCAAATGACTATATTTTGGCTTGACAGGAAGAGTCCTGATCTTGATTATATTAACGGTTAGGTTACGCTCCTTAAGTGTGGGTTAATCCGAATGCTATTGTGGGATGGGAGAGCCAGTTGTAGTGGTAGGTTTTACTGTGGCTGTCAAAGGGGTGTTTTCCTGTGAGCAGTGTTTCTTTTTTACATGCTATCGAGCCAGTGATGTTACCGGGTTTTTACTGTGGCCACTAAGGGGGTATTTGGGTCTAAGCGATGTCTCTCATTTGTGCCTGCTTGTTATCGTGAATCTAGTTTGAATTGTGCATGGTTTCAATTACAGGACACCGGGCCGCCACTCAAGTGCTGCATGCACTGTGCACGATGATTTCCATCAAGCGGTGTACCTTAACACGTGAGCTCCTGGGGTGCAGTGAATTCTTCAAGCATCCGCCAGCCTTCACTTTTTGCAGTAAACGGTCCGGTGCTCCGAAACTGTCGTCGGGGTACAGCCGATTGCTGTGCGTCTTCGTTCGTCTCCAGTTCAGAGATTTGATTTCTCTGCTCGTTTGTTTAACTCCCAAACGCCTGAGTCCGTCTTCTTTTTCTAGTACTTCACAGCATCGGGCCGTAGTTTCACTTCCGCTACCGCGGCCCGGCCTCAGTTTGCCTGACCCTGTCACGCTTCCGGCCATGCTTTTTCAGGTTCCTGTAACCACATGAATTTGATGGCAGGTTCGATATTGCTGTTTGACGTAAAACCTATTTATAATTTTTGTTTTAAACTGGATGCAAATATAAACGGGCTGCTCTTATGTGAAGGCTGTTTCACCTAAAATATTGCAGCCATACATTGTTTTAACATGAAACATTCAATCAAAGTATAGTAAAATAAAAGGGCGCAAAATGCACATGTTATTTCTACGTGGGCGTCCTTCATAGTCTTCAAGTCTCTGTTCCATGGTTTTTATTAGCTGCTGGAGTTTTGAAACTGTGGCTTCGAGTGACTTAGTGCTTGATGAGAGCGTGACAATAGAGGCTTCTGCAGTTCGCATCCGGTCATCTAGGTTTCGGAGGTCTACATGCATCAGGGTTACTTCTGCCGTGACGATGTCTATTTTGAGTTCAAGCGCACTTTGTACACCTTGGATTGCTGCCATTACTTCTTGGAGAGTGGGTGCCCCTTCCTCACTTATCTGCTTTTGCCTCTGATCATCTACCACTTCAGAGGGGATATCTGACTTGGGATGGGTGAATTTATCAAGTTTGGTCTAATGTGTGAACTTTGTCCCCTTGTGTGTCACCATTTTGGATGGCAGAATGTTACACTCGCTGCGTATCCTTCACAGTGCCTCCGGAGCCAAAAATGTGTATTTGCGCCTCCTTATTACCCCGCAGCACATTGCAGTTTATGCGTCAGACTCTGTCCCCGGGGACGGTTTGCACCAGGGCCAATCTCCGTACATCAGCTGCTTACCAGGGAACTGTCTCAGGGTCCGATCTTCTCGCTGCCCAATGACAGGGTCTACCCTGCACCGTAGGAGAGTCACAGGTTATCAACTGACCTGTGCTGTTAGTTGCGCAACACCGCAGAGCTTCCTGTGTTCGGGGCTTTCTCTACTTCGGCTCCGTCTACTTTGCCCCGGGAGATGATGCAGCAGGTATTTTCCCTGTCGGACCGGGCTAGCTGAGATATCCCAGGTCGTCGCAGCCTCCGCTGCTCTACAGTTCCTCACCAGGATTGCCAAGCCATCTAAGGTATGCGGGAGTGCAGGGGTTCCTCAGACCCGGTCCCGGGCCGCCACACCAGAAAGGGTCCCAGGTCCAGTCTCTCTTGTGATACAGTGCGGGGTCCGCCATGTCCCTCAGCGTATCCAAGCCACCAGAGTCTGGGGCACAGCCACCTTGTCTCTCTTCTTCCACCCATGGGGAAGGCTCAGCTATTTTCTCCCTGAAAGCAATGGGTTTGCCCAGGCATCTCAGACAGCCTAGGTCGCTGCAGTCCACCAGTGCGACCTCGAGACCCCAAAATTAGTTTCTGTGGTCCGGAGCTCTCCCAGATCTTCCGTCAGGGCTCGAGACTAGATAATGCGGATAAATGTGGCGGACATTGCAGGGCTTCCAAGGGTGGTCATTGGAGCCTTCTCAGGTTGCGGCCATCTTGGTTGGCTGCAGTACCGCTTCATTTTTGACCGCTTCAATAACTGAGGGCATATGAGCCCAGTTCAACGCATATGTTGCGGAACCTGCACCAGCAAATCGCAAACTTCCGGTGCACCAGTATTGGCATAGAAAGCTATGGCAGTGGCCGGAGTTAGCAAATTGTGTACTGGCTGTTTTGGCGTTGCCCGTCTCAAGTGCCAATGTTGAGAAGGCCTTTTCACAGATAACCCTTTACATGGGAAGGAAAGAGAAAGCTCGCATGACCAAAGACTCACTAAAGAAGTATTGTATGATGTACTACAATAAGTTTGATTCGTAAAAAAGTATTTGGACCTCATATACACTGTACGCACACTGTCTATACACATGCACTATCAGTGAAGAAAGCAAGCAGTAATAAAAGCAAAACATTCCACAAACATTGTGGGATAATGCAAATAAGTGGCAATAAGGCAAAATGCAAAGTAGTGAGACAAGAAGAATGCACATACTGGATAATTCAAATGTTTTCCTGCACTAAATAATGAAGTATGCATTTTGCCTATGTGTGCAAATAGAGAGCACTGATTACAGATTTATGGTGCTTCCCTCAACTAAGCAGCCAGCCTAATATGTGGTCTTTCTTTAGGACAGTGATTGTTGTGATGCTTACACTATTGTTTGGGAATAAAGTATATTTTTTTAGCATTTTCTTCCATAACTGAATTAATATTAAAACACAGATAAAGCTCTTGCAGGATGTTGAGTCACAAATACAGATGGAAATTACTACATTCCAGAACCTCTGTGGTCTGACAATTATGGATATCAGAGTTTGTGGCACGTATGTGTACACAGCCAATCAGATTGGAAGATAAATATTGTTAGTCGTGGGATAGTCTAGTAACCTTAGATTGGGTCGGGTGACTCTTCATTGAGTTGGATTAGGAAACACTTGTCAATTCTTTCACTGGATGTATGCCTGAAGTAGCAACACTTAGGGCCAGATGTAGGTGGCCATTTACCGGCCGGTAACGGCCGATTTCAGCCGTTACCGACCGGTAAATGTGTTTTTGGGATGTAGGGGGCCATTTTTACCGATTCGGTAAATTTACCGATTCGGTAAATTTACCGAATCGGTAAAATACCGAATCGGTATTTTTACTGATTCGGTAACTTCCAGATGTAGGTGGGACTCTTCTGAGTCCCAAAGGCCTTTCAGATTTGGTATTTTACCACCCAATCCAATTGGGTGGTAAAATACCGAATCCAGGTGTGCATGCACATGTGTGCATGCACACCTATGCCATGTGACAGATAGACATGCCCTTAGGGCATGTCTGTGTGCCACATGGCACACATGCCTGTATTTGGGGTGCTAGAGGGTGTCAAAGTGACACCCCCTGCACCCTTGCTGGAATCGGTATTTACTGATTCTGTAAATACCTATTCGGTAATACCCTTTGATTCCAATGGGCTTCAATGCCCATAGGAATCAATGGGCATTACCGAATCGGTATTTACAGAATGAGTAAATACCGAATATTAACGATTCGGTATTTACCGATTCTGAAATACCTACATCCCCCCCCCCCCTCTATTTTACCACTTCTTAAATACCGAATCGGTATGATTCGGTATTTAAGAAGTGGTAAAATAAAATTACCTACATCTAGGCCTAGGTCTTTAATGAGTGAATGCTTCTGCCTGTCCATTTCATCACATTGACTATAAATCAATGATTTGTTTAAAGAGAGACTACTTGGTTTTGTTTTTTTACTCTGCTGCTCCTCGGGTTTGCCATTTTTAACATGTTGCTCTGTGAGTCTTTGCAGCCTTTGGTCACTAGAGCCATCATCAATCCAAACCCAGGTCTACTGTCTCACATCTTGTGTAGTCATGTTCATTTTGAGATCAAGGCATGCAGGGTACCCCATGGGATGCAGGAAGCTCTTGTCACTGGGCCAAGCCACCAAGGACAGCCACACAGGTAAGACCAGACATGCTTTTAGGGTTAAATAGAACAGGAAAGGGTATTGAGACGTAGAAGCTACTTTTACAGGGCCAGTCTCACCTGTGTTACTATGCATTTAAGGGCAGCCTGACATGTGCGAGGTAGCCAGAAGAGAGGAGCAGGGGCTGCTGTCCAGTTCCTTACTCTGTTCCAGGTTACACACATTAAAGGAGGCCACGTGGTAGCTATATATCCAGTGAACATGCTCACTTTGGAGGCCAACAACAGTTCTGGTTTCAACCTCTCTTACTCAAACAAATAGAAACCATTTTATAGGATAGTGGTGCATCACTAGGCCAAACATTAGGTTATGGTAAGTAATGAGCCACCTGGAATGCATGCCCTGGATGCAGGAATCTGGCTCTGTATATACTATACCAAAGTGAGGTATTGTGTGCACAGAGTCCAGTGGAACACCAAAGGTAGGCAGAGGTACAAGTAGATAGCACCATACTCTCTATTTGGGGTAGTGTGGGTGAGCAGCAAGGCTTTATCAGAGGGAGGTGTTAGGCATTTGTTGTACACTCTCAGTCAGCAAATGATGTCACACACTCAAAGAATGAACTCAGACCAATTTATTTTGTATACAAATATTAAGTTATTTTATTTCTAGAACCAAGCAAAGCCTGGCCCAGGTAAGTGAAAGAAATGCTTTGCAAAACCTTATGCGGTGTTTTACAATTTAATGCCGGTTCAAATGCAGTTGATTGAAATAGAGTTAAGTCCAAATTACTTTTCAGATTACTTTTCAGATTACTTTTAAGTTACTTTTTCTACTCAGTGTGATATGCCTAGATTTTACACTGGGATATTTCCTAGAAAAAAGGTAAGTAAAATCAGTTTTGCACAGTTGTAGTTTTTCAGGTTGTCATACAAATCAACTCCAATAGAACATTTTTCAAGGGAAAACAGTCAATGTATTCCTATGGAGAGAAATTAAGTTATCAGTTAACAGGTAAGCACTTGGTCTTTGGGGTTGAGTTTCTGGGGTTAGAACAAGGGTTCCCCCAGGGTCAAGGATACACTCTCAAAGCACCCTCAGCTGCACTAGAGTGGCCGGGAGAAGAGTGCTGAGGCCCAATGTTATCCAATGGGGGGTAGGGGGCCTCCGGTTGGTGGCTGCTCACGAGCAAGCCACTGGGTTGTGGGAGCAAAGCTCCTGGTGTTTGGCTCAGGACAAAGGGGAATCCGAGTTACCACTTAAAGTACACCCACAGCGGTGCAGGGGTGGCTGGGTGTAGAGTGCTGTTTTGGCATCAGGTACCCTGTTGTTTTCAATTGGGATTTTCTGATTTGGTTTCTAGCTGCAGGCTCGGTCCAGAAAGACTTCCGGGAGGAACCAACAGCTGGGCGGTAAGATGGAGGGCACTGGAATGTAGGTGCACCTCAGGTTCTTTTCTCCAGGGTGCAGACGGCTGGATGCAGGGGTGTCTTGAGGTCGGATTTCACCTTACCAGGCCACTTGCGGTGGGGGGGGGGTCTCTGTGCAGAGGCTACCGGCGACGTCAGGACTCCTAGAGGGGTCAACCCACGGCGGAATCGGACTCTGTAGTGCTGGGGGACCACGCTGGGACCGGTGGGCCACCCAGACTCGGGCCATAGGCATCGGGTGCAGTGATGGTTCTAGGTATCAGGTTTCTTTGTCCCCAGCAGGCTTGGAATGTTTCTTGGCTGTTTCTTTTGAACAGAGCTGTTGTTCACAAGAGAACCAGTCTTTGTTGAAGGCAGTCAGTCCTCCTAGGGGTTCTGGAGGTCACTGGCTGCAGGACAAGGTGGCTTTTGGGGCAGGATCTCTGGATACTGCAGACAGGCCGGTAGGGCTGGGGCCAATTCAGTTTTCTCTCCAGTCTCCTCTGCTGGGAATCTTCTTTTATCCATCTTCGTAGGTTGCTGGAATCTGTCTTTTTGATTCAGGGCTGCCCCCTAAATACTGTATTTAAGGGGGGACTACAATCTTGATGTGCTCACTTCAGGTGGGGGAATGAGCACAATCCCTGATCCTGATTGGGGATGCCTGCCATCTGCAAGATGAAGGGCACTGAAGAGTGGGCTTCACCTTGCCTCCCCCACCTGAGGGATGGGGTTGGCAGAGGTGGGCACACCTTCTGGGCTGGCTAATTTTTCCCGCCTGTCTTCCCGCCGAGAAGGGGACACAGGAAGGGGGCCTGCTCCTGATAACAGGAGAGGGTGGGGTCGCATTACAAAGGCTGCAAGGCCACTGCCACAGATGGCTCTTCCTGACCTGGCAGAGGTGTTAACACCTCTGCCCAGGAAAGACTTTGTTTATGGGCTCAGGGGGTGAGGGCTCCCACCCCAGAGGTCCAGAAACATGTCTCATTGTGGCAGGCTGGTGTGTACCAGCAAGAGAACCCACCAGAGGATGGTCGTTTTTCAGGGGGCATCTATAAGATGCCCTGTGAGTGCATTTGTCATTAAATCCCACACTGGCATTAGTGTGGGTTTAATGTGCTGAGAAGTTTGATACCAAACTTCCCAGTTTTCAGTAAAGCCATATGGTGCTGTGGAGTTCATAATGACAACTCCCAGCACCATATACTCTTAATGGCATTACTGCACTTACAATCTCTAAATTTGGTCAAGACACTGCAGGGGTACAGGGCTCATGCACCTGTACCCTCACCACTGGTATAGTGCACCCAGCTAGAATGGGTGGCAGACCCATACCAGGGTAGTGACTTGTAGGCATGGCACACAGGGATGTGTGCCATGTCGACTCTTCACTTTGTTCTGCACCAAAACACGCAGCCTGCAAAGGCAGTGTGTCAGTGTGTGTGTGTGTGTGTGTGTGTGTGTGTGTGTAAAGGTACAGGGCCTCTAAGGGTGGCACAATAAGTGCTGCAGCCCTTAGAGGCCTTCCGTGGCCACAGCGCCCTCCCTACTCATGGTACCTTTTACAAGGGTCTGACATGTGGCCAGAAATGTGCCAAAAGGGGTACAAGGTATAGTTATGGGAAGAACACAGCCCCTGGGAACCTGATTGGCAGGACCCGGGACACATCAGCTCAAAGTGCATCAGTTGCCCAGCTTCCTACATTGGATTCTTTACATTTTGTAGCTAAAACTTTAAAGTGCATCATGTTTCATAACGTATAACCCCGCATGCCAGGAAATCAAAAGCCGCAATGCAAGGTATTTACTTCAAAGACAGGTCAATGCTTTGTACTTAAAATCATGAACAATCGCCTGGATATCAAAAAGATTAATTTGCAAATATACTGTCACTCATATTCATTCCTGTGCACTCATTGCACTGTCCAGATACAAACCCCTTTACAAAAATCCTCCCTTTCTTCCTTCAAGTAGGGAATTTATTGCTAAAGCAGAAGCACACAAACTATCACCTCTGGCCCACAATGTTAACAAACGTAGCACTCATCAATCATGTTACAGACCCACATAGTTCGGAGACTTCTGGTTGTTATTAGTAGACAATGTTCTGCAGGTTAAGAACAGATGATGGCGAGGCCTTTCATAGGCTTTGGGGGTTTCTCCCTCGTTAATTTCTGAGGACCTTTTTCAGCATTTTAGGGTGTCTTTTATCTTGCATTTTTATTTCCAATGTTACTATCTCTTTTGTTTGTGTTTTATGGCAGGTCTGCGTTGGAATTTAGTTCCACCTCTAGGACTGCTGTCTCATGGTTCAGTATTTACATCTTTGTTTTCAGTTGGATTGCATTAATTTTATGATAATTCCTATCTTTAATTATGTCATTTCTTGACTATCAGTGTAGTCACATTGGTTTTTTTCAGTTGAGTAATATCTGTGATAGAGATATGGGGCAGCAGCCTTGTGCCTTTTGATTTTCTTCATTTTCTCGTTGAGGTTTGGGAATTTAGATTTGTCAAAGTTGGCTTCAGATCCACGGACCAATACTGTCCTCTTTTCATACAGATTGATAATAATTTTATTGTGGTTATATTCGTATCTACCATCTTTTAAGGAAAGCTTTTATAAGTGACCATCAGAACTATCTGCCCCACAAGAGTGAATTCTTGCTTATAGGTGGCCCATCTGGGACAGCAACTCTAGACTGTAAAATGCACAGGAAGTGTGGGCTAAGATGAAAACACACCATTGTTGAACCCACTGACATAGTCAAACGACAGCTGGACCTGGGATCCAAAACCCCACACTTCCCTATCTTTTGATACAGTGCGTGGGGATGGTTGTTGAACAGAATCTGAATTGCGCTCCCAGATATGTACGGGAGGAAGGAATTCATCTACATGGGAAGGCATACTGCTTGCAGCTCCAGTGTGATATGGGCAGACAATTCTCTGAGACGGACCAAAAGCATCACAGCATCACGTTGATCAGATGGGTCCCACAGTCCAATGAGGACACATAGGTGCCTACCACAGCATGCACCTGCAACTAACTAAAGAGATGATCCACAAATAGTTTGGAGGGACACATTCAACAGTGCAGCTTCAGAAAACCTGACTCACAGAAAGGCACCTGAGAAAAGAGGCTTCCCTGGGGTAGGGGAAACTACTTTCTTGATCATGAATGAAGGGTACTAAGCCACCATCTGGTGTGTGCCACTAGCAGGTGACGACCCGGATCCAGAACCGGATCCAACGGGGGCCTGCGGCGCCGGGCCCGAAGGCGCCGGCGGCGCCGGGGCCGAAGCACCTGACGGCGTCGGGCCGAAGTCGACGAACCGCTAGGACCCCCAGACGGGTCCGCTGGGCCGGAAGGCGCCGCGGAGCCCGTCGGAGGAGCGAGGGACCTGATGGCCATGAGGAAGCGCTCGACCTCCTCCGGCGTCGCGTGTGGCCCAGGGACCGGAGGGTATGGAGCTGGACGCGACGCCCGCGGCTCCGGCGGAGCCGCGTGGGCGGTGTCACCCGAACCCCTGGCCGCGTCGCGATGACGTCTCTTCGACTTCTTGTGCTTACCTGACGACTTCGACCCAGAGGAGTGATGTCGACTCCCGGTGCTATGATGGCTCCGATCCCTGGACTGGTCCCTCGACCTCCGTCCGGACCGTTACCTCTCGCGGCGCGTGGCCGACTGCCGGAGTTCGAGTCGCTTGCGGGACCGCTCCCGCCTAGCTTTCGAAGTCAGGGCCCGGCAGTCGGAGCAGGTCTTGTCATCGTGGTCGACGGACAGTGGAGACACCGACGGTGAGGGTCGGTAACCGACATCAGTCGGTCACAATCCTCACAGGGCTTAAAACCAGGCATCCTTATCGGCACCGTTCGGAGTCGAAGACTAGAAAAATGATCAAAAGGGATCAAAAAAGTTTAGTCAAAAGTGACTAAGGTACCCCTTTTTTCCGGATCTGCGCTGCTGGCGCGGAAAAAAGAAGAACTGACGTCAGCAAGCGGAGACGGCGTCTAAGTAATCCGACGACATCATCACGGCGCCCACGACGCCGACGACAGACGCGGAGCCGCAGACGATGCCTACCGACGCGCAAGGGTACTGCTACGCAAAAAATTACGGATCCAGTCTGACGCCTGGGGATATTCTAAGGTAAGGAATCTATCACTAACGTGTCTCTTTCAGATACTTGTATGTGGTTTGTGCAAGTACCATCCCATGAATGCCAGTTTTTTATAATGGCATCCACTAGACCCAGCCTAGATACAGAAGGCATGGCACATTTGTTGAGACATCTTGATCACCGACAAAGATTCTTACCCCCAGAACTGTTGTGCCTTGGAGTATCTCTGAAAATTCCCCTACTGCTGGTGGTACTGCCTCGCTGGGGAGATCAGACCATGTGTGCAAACAACAGCTCTCAGTTTTGAACTGTTCCAAGGAGGAGTCAGCCTTCTCATCAAGTAGCCACTCACCATCAAAGGGCGTATTTATGAGTGTGGCTTGGACACGCCAAAGAAGCCGATGGAACCCATCATAGCATGGTGGCATAAGGTGACAATTTAGTCCACAGGCTGAGCCATTGTGTCTGTAGAATCTAAGATGCACTTCAAGATTTATTGGAAGCATCCAAACCAATATTGACCAGGGAGGGAAAGGGCATTTTAATGTGATCAGGCTGTTAAATGACCATAGGTTTTGCAAATTTCGATAGTGCATGGACATAATGGGACAGTGGGCATCAAAAAATAGCTGTGTTGAGGACAAGTCTGCCGGCGTCAAAGCCTTTATTGGCCACAGAGTCCAGCTTCTAAGACTTACAGACCGTGGTGGGATGTAAGAGGGAATTGAGTAAGACATGTGGCTTCATCTTTGTGGAGAAGGGATCAAAAACTAGAATTTCCATTAACAGGTGTGGCGTCAAGAACTTTGGATTGTATGGGACAAGTCTATATTGTCACATGATTTGTCTGCAGATTGGCGGGCATGAGAAAGGTTTTTCCCAAACAGTAAGGATTGGCTCTAATACAGAACCATCTAAATGTACTGGAGGCTCTAAAAACTGGATGAGGTTGCAAGAGATCATTAAAATATTAGACTTTTCCTTCCACAGAGGGAAAGGTCAACTCCAATGCTTATTCTGCTTTCTGTACAACTGAAATGAACACAGGAACTTGTTGCAAAGGAGGGCCAGAGGTGTAATGAAAACCCTTCGTAGAGGTGTACAAACCACACACACTTTTGTAAATCCAGGTAGAGGACAGTGTCAGTGTTCTAAGATGGAAGAGTTTAATGACTTTGAATCATCATCGTCTGCATGACCATAATGTGTTTCAGGCACAGTAACAGCATCGGAGCTGGGCCCTAAGAGTCTTCCCTTGGAAGGGTTAGCAGCAAGGGACCTTCATCAAAACAGGCATTATCTTTTTCCGTTTCCATTCTGATGATTTGAGCCAATCTTAAGGGTGTGAAAGTCAGTGCTGAAAGCAGCTCAGAGGGTGCCACCAAATGTTTGAGAGTGGCATCTTGGAGGGCACTAGTTCTTTTAAGGCATCGAGGCCAGAGAGTATGAAGAATCAGATGTGGCATCGGGATCCCAGCTGCCAAATCCACAGGATTGGGTCTGATTTGGGCCTCCTTTGTGGAATGCCCGAGGGTAACAGAGCCATCCTGAGGAGATCCAATATAGCTGACTGGAAGGAGTACGCCTGTGCAGGGTCAGCAAATGGATTCAAAGTCATAGCTTGATCTTTTTAAAGACTGGAATTCATCAAAGAGGAAGAGTCTGGCATTGGGGAATGACATTAGACTCCAATCCCAGGAGTGGGACCATTTCATCGAAGAGAAGGAGGATTTCTAATTCCTATGGTGCTTTTTTCCTTCCTTTCAGGGAGACTTATGACAATTAGATGGGAAACACTTCGGCACATCCAGGCTGGCCATGGCCATAAATAGATTTGCCTTCCATTCCCTAATGACATTTGGGTGTATTAAGGAACAAGAATTGCAGGCAAAGGTAAAGTGTTGAGATTTAAGACACCATATGGAGATGGTATCTGGGTCTAGCAAAACATCTGATTATGGTATATGCCTATGGGCATAAGACATCAAATCATATAAGGAGACATTTGACGTAGTCACTGCCAAAGTCTGAGGAATATTTTCAGAGAAGCACAGAGAACAGTTCTGAAGTCATGTTGGTGAGGTGTGAAAAGAACGATAACTGATGCTTCTGCCTTGTAAACTTGGATGCTGTCAAATGTAGTGAGGGTGGAGTGAACGCTGAGGCAGCATGGTGCCAACTGGTGATGATGCTGAGTTGTTGCTGGGGAAAGTTTCTGAATCCAGTCTGGTGCCTACATGATATTCATAAGGTGAGGAATCAACAGTAACGTGTTTCCATAAAACAAAATAAAAACTCTATTACTTCTTAATATTACGGATGTTTGGGTGCACATAAATTCTCTTTATTTGAGCTGGACCTACAAGCAGTCCTCAAGTCAGCTATGTTTATTGATGTGTATCACTTGTTACTATCACTGAAGCCCCTGGTGCAACATTAATTAAATCCTCCATCAACAGTTGGGAGTAATTCAAATGCACGGGGAACAAGTTTTAATTCCACTGGAACGTGGAAAGAAACTGAAAAATAAAAAGAATATACCTTACCTGATAAATATAATGGTCACTTTTGATGGTGCACATTTAATTATGGAGGAGGCATTCTGATGACTTCGACCATACAGAATTTGTCCGTTGATCTACACACAAGAGAAGAATGTATTTAGTGCGCATTATACAAAAGAAAATAAACGTTCACCTCACATAAAAGATACCTGCAGTCAATGCTTTACATTTTACATTACAGGATGAAAATGCCTTGCTATATTGAGTACTCCTCTCTTTACCTCTTCTTTCTGTGGACATGTTCCCCACTCCCTCAGCAATATTGTTTTGCACACTAAACTGTCTGACAATCACAGACAGCGTCACATAATATCCTAGAAAAAAATATTATTTGATTTTGTAAGCATTGAGAAAGGGAGCACCAATCGGCACTCAACACATAACATACATCACAGCAGAAGGACATCAGTACCAAGGGCGTTTCTCCATAGTGCCACAATAAAGAGGTAAGTAGCATTAATAATCCGCAGCAATTTGACCGGCATAGTAAATCAGGTTACATGAATTAAGTAGCTTGGACAGATACCCCATCATGAACTACATCCTGGATATCCAGCTCATAATAGTTGATCCAGCTACCCCAACTATTGTGGAACTTACTTGGGCAGCCCACGCTTTTATATGTGACCCTTTGTGCGGTCATTAATAGGTCCATACCCATTTTCCATTCTCGTATAGTTGGTGTCTCAGCCCCCCCCCCCCAATGTCTTGCTAGATCCCTCATTGCCCACACCAAGCTGCAAAATATTAACTTCATGCGTGGGAGGTCCACATCATTAGGTATGCCCCACATCGCATACTTGGGTCTGCAGGTAATGTTAACTCCAGAACTTTGCCCAGCTCAAGGAGCACTCTTTGCCAGTAGGAATGTGTACTCTGGCATGTCCAGAGCGTGTGGAGAAATTCTCCCCTCTCCACCCTACACCGCAGACACTCTGGTGACACCGCTCTCCCTATTTTATGTAACCGAGCCCTATCATAATAAATCCGGTGAAGGATTTTGATTTGAATAAGCCTCAGCCTGAATTTAAACGCCACTTCAAGTGGAAACATTAGTGCTGCTTCCCAGTCCAGATTCTCAAACTTTCTCAATTCGCTCTCCCATTTGTGTCTAAGCTTCTGAAGGGTATCGAGCATATTATTATTGATAGTTTTATATATGGCAGACACCATTTTCTCTGGTATTCCTTCATGTAGAAGTCTCCCTTCCACAGGAGCATACTCCTGGAGGTCTGTGGGAATATTCTCTAACACCCATGCATGCTGAAGTTGCAAGTTATTATAGTGTTAAGTGCCATGCAGTTGGTACTCCCATTGTAGGAATGAAATGGGCATTAGGGCACCCGCTTCTAGGTCACCTACTTTAGAGATACCAATATGGTCCCAAGCAGCAAATCCTTTCAACTTCCCTATTTCCTTAAGGCTACTACCTACCCACAACAGGGTCTCTCAAGTGATTTCCTCTGCCTAACTCAAACCCTGTTTGTCCTACCCCACGCCTCAAGAGTTACTTCTGTTGCCAGTAGCAGAAGCCTTGTTCCCTTCCATCCAGTAGTGTTGGTAGGAATGTGTTTGGAATTGTGACCTCTCCAGCACAGAGGTGGGGTTGTCACCCTCCACATGTCCCCAATCATTTATGGCAATCAGACGCGAGGTCCAATAATAGACCCGGACATCAGGAAGGGCTATACCCCCATTGTATGAGTTTCGACGCAAAGTCCGGAGGGCTATTCTGTGGTGGGTTTTATTCCATAACAATTTCCTTAATACTTCATCAATCCTGAACACCTGCTCAGGTATCCGCTAGTAGGTATTTTGGAGGACATATAAAAACTTGGGAAGGGTAATCATTTTGAACATGGCCGACCTTTCCATTATCGTTAGAGGGAGCATTCTCCACCATTCAGCATCAGCACAGAAGTCTGCAAGTACTCTTTCCACATTGTACTCCATGCAATTCCCTGGTGCAACGTGCCATGATTTCAAAAATACTGAAATCCCCCCAGAGTTCACCCGTAGCCACCCAGGCAGGTCAGCTAAATCTAGGGATTCACCCTTAAGGACCAGGACAGATTTGTCCCAATTTATTGCATAACAAAGTGGGCTCTGTATCGTTCACAGACTCGGAATAAGCAGGTAATCAACTGTCCTGGAAGGGTAAGATAGAGAACGATGTCGTCAGAATACAGCAAGATCTTTTCCTCGCCTATCGGGTATTCGGTTTTCTTAAACCCCTTGAATTGTAGGTGTTTGCTCACCAAACATGCCAGTGGCTCCAATATTAGGGCAAAACTGGAGCGGGAACAGGGGGGGCAACCCTACCTGGGGCCCCTACTGATATGGCACTCTTCAGGCAGCATTCCATTACCCTTCACTGCCACTGCAGGTGCCCTGTATAATAAGTGTATCCGTTTCAGAAACTGGGGTTCAAACCCCATTTTTGACAGTGTTTGCGTCACAAAAGGTCAGTGCACAGTATCAAAGGCCTTCTCAGCATATAGGGAGACCAACACATCAGGATCTCGTCTCGAATGAACCTCCAACATCCTGTTGCGCAGACTTCGAAGATTACGTCTGGTTGAACTCTTAGGCATGAAGCCAGACAGATCCTTTTCGACTGGGGGGGGGGGGTGGGGGGGGGGGGGTGACGCCTATAAGTCTATCAGCCAACATTGTGGCTAGTATCTTAGTCTTATTTTGGAAAAGGGGGGTGGTGATGGACAGAGTTTCTGAATGATGCAGAATACTCTTACCAAGTCAAGAGATCATGGTTTGAATCCATTACCGTTTTTTAGCTCAATGCACCATCCCAGCTCAGAACCTGGCTATATGCAAATTAGTCTGTTCCTGTCCCAGTTCATGCTGGGAACAGGGCAAACCAAACTACCAAGCCAATTCTTATACTGGAAAGGAAACAAGCTTCCGGGGACCGGTTTCTGGCCTCACAGCCTTCTTCGGCCCGGCTTGCTTGAATCCTGATGGTGCAATGAGCAAGGGACTCACGTCTGAGCATACCCTCCCACACATAGTGTGGATAAAACCGATTTTGGAAAAGGGGGGTGGTGATGGACAGAGTTTCTGAATGATGCAGAATACTCTTACCAAGTCAAGAGATCATGGTTTTAATCCATTACCGTTTTTTAGCTCAATGCACCATCCCAGCTCAGAACCTGGCTATATGCAAATTAGTCTGTTCCTGTCCCAGTGCATGCTGGGAACAGGGCAAACCAAACTACCAAGCCAATTCTTATACTGGAAAGGAAACAAGCTTCCGGGGACCGGTTTCTGGCATCACAGCCTTCTTCGGCCCGGCTTGCTTGAATCCTGATGGTGCAATGAGCAAGGGACTCACGTCTGAGCATACCCTCCCACACATAGTGTGGATAAAACCGATTTTGGAAAAGGGGGGTGGTGATGGACAGAGTTTCTGAATGATGCAGAATACTCTTACCAAGTCAAGAGATCATGGTTTTAATCCATTACCGTTTTTTTAGCTCAATGCACCATCCCAGCTCAGAACCTGGCTATATGCAAATTAGTCTGTTCCTGTCCAAGTGCATGCTGGGAACAGGGCAAACCAAACTACCAAGCCAATTCTTATACTGGAAAGGAAACAAGCTTCCGGGGACCGGTTTCTGGCATCACAGCCTTCTTCGGCCCGGCTTGCTTGAATCCTGATGGTGCAATGAGCAAGGGACTCACGTCTGAGCATACCCTCCCACACATAGTGTGGATAAAACCGATTTTGGAAAAGGGGGGTGGTGATGGACAGAGTTTCTGAATGATGCAGAATACTCTTACCAAGTCAAGAGATCATGGTTTTAATCCATTACCGTTTTTTAGCTCAATGCACCATCCCAGCTCAGAACCTGGCTATATGCAAATTAGTCTGTTCCTGTCCCAGTGCATGCTGGGAACAGGGCAAACCAAACTACCAAGCCAATTCTTATACTGGAAAGGAAACAAGCTTCCAGGGACCGGTTTCTGGCATCACAGCCTTCTTCGGCCCGGTTTGCTTGAATCCTGATGGTGCAATGAGCAAGGGACTCACGTCTGAGCATACCCTCCCACACATAGAGTGGATAAAACCGATTTTGGAAAAGGGGGGTGGTGATGGACAGAGTTTCTGAATGATGCAGAATACTCTTACCAAGTCAAGAGATCATGGTTTTAATCCATTACCGTTTTTTAGCTCAATGCACCATCCCAGCTCAGAACCTGGCTATATGCAAATTAGTCTGTTCCTGTCCCAGTGCATGCTGGGAACAGGGCAAACCAAACTACCAAGCCAATTCTTATACTGGAAAGGAAACAAGCTTCCGGGGACCGGTTTCTGGCATCACAGCCTTCTTCGGCCCGGCTTGCTTGAATCCTGATGGTGCAATGAGCAAGGGACTCACGTCTGAGCATACCCTCCCACACATAGTGTGGATAAAACCGATTTTGGAAAAGGGGGGTGGTGATGGACAGAGTTTCTGAATGATGCAGAATACTCTTACCAAGTCAAGAGATCATGGTTTTAATCCATTACCGTTTTTTAGCTCAATGCACCATCCCAGCTCAGAACTTGGCTATATGCAAATTAGTCTGTTCC
This sequence comes from Lissotriton helveticus, assembly GCF_964261635.1. Lineage (NCBI taxonomy): Eukaryota > Metazoa > Chordata > Amphibia > Caudata > Salamandridae > Lissotriton > Lissotriton helveticus. Next base: position 1,091,120,630 of record NC_136059.1, read on the forward strand.
TGTCCCAGTGCATGCTGGGAACAGGGCAAACCAAACTACCAAGCCAATTCTTATACTGGAAAGGAAACAAGCTTCCGGGGACCGGTTTCTGGTATCACAGCCTTCTTCGGCCCGGCTTGCTTGAATCCTGATGGTGCAATGAGCAAGGGACTCACGTCTGAGCATACCCTCCCACACATAGTGTGGATAATACCGATTTTGGAAAAGGGGGGTGGTGATGGACAGAGTTTCTGAATGATGCAGAATACTCTTACCAAGTCAAGAGATCATGGTTTTAATCAATTACCGTTTTTTAGCTCAATGCACCATCCCAGCTCAGAACCTGGCTATATGCAAATTAGTCTGTTCCTGTCCCAGTGCATGCTGGGAACAGGGCAACCCAAACTACCAAGCCAATTCTTATACTGGAAAGGAAACGAGCTTCCGGGGACCGGTTTCTGGCATCACAGCCTTCTTCTGCCCGGCTTGCTTGAATCCTGATGGTGCAATGAGCAAGGGACTCACGTCTGAGCATACCCTCCCACACATAGTGTGGATAAAACCGATTTTGGAAAAGGGGGTGGTGATGGACAGAGTTTCTGAATGATGCAGAATACTCTTATCAAGTCAAGAGATCATGGTTTTAATCCATTACCGTTTTTTAGCTCAATGCACCATCCCAGCTCAGAACCTGGCTATATGCAAATTAGTCTGTTCCTGTCCCAGTGCATGCTGGGAACAGGGCAAACCAAACTACCAAGCCAATTCTTATACTGGAAAGGAAACAAGCTTCCGGGGACCGGTTTCTGGCATCACAGCCTTCTTCGGCCCGGCTTGCTTGAATCCTGATGGTGCAATGAGCAAGGGACTCACGTCTGAGCATCCCTCCCACACATAGTGTGGATAAAACCGATTTTGGAAAAGGGGGGTGGTGATGGACAGAGTTTCTGAATGATGCAGAATACTCTTACCAAGTCAAGAGATCATGGTTTTAATCCATTACCGTTTTTTAGCTCAATGCACCATCCCAGCTCAGAACCTGGCTATATGCAAATTAGTCTGTTCCTGTCCCAGTGCATGCTGGGAACAGGGCAAACCAAACTACCAAGCCAATTCTTATACTGGAAAGGAAACAAGCTTCCGGGGACCGGTTTCTTAGTCTTTACATTCAGTAATTAAATCTGCCGGTAAAACAGCACTTGGTGGATGGCTTTCCCACTTTATGTATAAACACTATGGTGACTCTGTGTAAGTCAGGTGGGAGGATTCCAATCCCCCAGGCTGTCACATACAATTTGAGCAGATAGGGAGCTAGAATGTCTACCTGTTTTTAAAGAAATCTGCTGGGAGTCTATTTGGTCCCGGGTTTTGTTCCTGAGTTCATCTGAGCCACCGCGATCTGGAATCTTTTAGGGCTAGGGGGTCGTCGGCCGGAAGGGCCGGTATTTCTATTTCAGTCAGATTTGTCTCAAAATGGCGATGATCAGCTAGGGGACATTCTTTGTTAAGAGCTTCATAATACATTGCAAACTTGCATTCTATCTCTTTGTCTGTCTCATACAGGAAACCCTCCGACCCTTCTATTTGGCGCATCCATTTATTCTCCCGTACCGTCAGCCCAACCATACTAACAATTTGCCAGCCATGTCCCCATTTCCATAGAGTCGGTGCTGTACAGCTAGTATTTGATTAAGCACTTCATTGGTGGCCAACATTTTATATTCTGCTTCGACTTGTCGCGATGCTTGAGGGTTCGGCGAGGTCATACTCTCAGCCTCTGTCTTCAGGAGCTGACGTTCAAGTTCTCCCTGACAGCTTTTTTCTTCTTTTTTGCCACAATATTTTATGCCCCATCTTTCATCACTGCCTTGTACGCTTCCCATAGAATCACAGTCGACTGCACAGAATCCTTGTTTTCTGAAAAGTAAAGTTCAGAATCTTCACAGATCTTTCACAGGGTCGTCTCGACCCATAGCTCCCAAGCATTCAGTCGACACCCCTCGTCTACATCGTGGGGTTTCAGTCCCATGGAGAACCACAGCGGGCGTGGTCAGACAGTCACCTGGCCAGATAGTCTGCCAGTGGGTCATTCCCACCTCTACCGCCGAAGCGAAGAGATAATCTAGTCTGGAAAACACTTTGTACATCCCTGAGTAGTAGGAGTAGTTTCTCTCACTCGGGTGTTGGCGGCTTCAAAGGTCTGTTAGGCACAATGTGCCTGGAAATAAGCTACGGGTGAGCTCCTCGTAACCGCAGCACTTGGCCCGATCGATCCTGTTGGAGACATCAAATCATTAAAGTCTCCCCTAATAATGTGCAGTGAAGTCAGTCTCCAGTAAGATTTCTGTGCCTTTTCTGAAGGTGGATTGCTGGAGTTGTGGGGGTGCTTAAATGCTGATGATGGTTACACAGTCTACCACAAAGGCCCTGTACCGCTGCATATGTCCCTTATAGGTCAACCCATGACCTCGGCATTTGGAAATGAGGAGACTTCTGGACCAGAAGTGTTACACCGCTGGATGCCGTTGTGAACCACGCATGTGCTAGCATTGTGTATGCCCTGCAAGCCAAAAAGTAGCATTGGGTTCCCCATAAGTGTGTCTTCTGCAAGGAGACAACTTTGGGCTTCAGGCGCAGGATGTACGTTGCTACCAATCCCCTTTTAATCTTAGTACCCAGCCCATTTACATTCCATGTGAGAATTGAGTGGCTTCTGGGATTTAGGTCTGTAACATCCTGCATGCCTGTTCCCTTGTGCATTAAGTCCCATCATTTAAATGAAGCAACCACCTCATGTATTTGATATTCTCTCCCACTCTTCAAACCAACTATAAACACAAAATAACCTTAGTAACATAGCTATCAAACTTCTGTCACTCTCCCCCCTCCATATCACACGCACACCTTCACTCTCATGAATGAAGAGCCAGCTACATCGCAAGAACAGGCCTGAGAGGTCTGTAACCCACCCTAACATTAACTAACCCCTTATAAATCTAAAGCGTCACCTCCAACTAAAGGTCAATCACAAAACCACACCCAGGCCATACCATGGGGCCACTTTTTAACATCAAGTCAGTCACACTAGCAACTGGTCCCATTCCGTGATATCTCACCCGGTTACTCACTCTTGGGAGTCTATAACACCTTCCTTCCAAAAAGGGTATAGCGCACCATGGACTGTTAAGACAGCTCCTTTAGACTGACTCCTCACATTCACATTCCTCGATCAGTACTCTCAGTCTCTTTCACAAACACTACTCCACTGACTCTTTAAATCGACAAGGTGGGGAGGTGGATCCTCCTGATCGTCACACGTGCCCCCTCTGGGAGCAAACATCCGGAGGAATTGGCCCTTACTTTCTCCAGCGCCCCACTGCCTCCCTCTTTTCATAAGTCATACATAAAGTTCATCACTGTCCCCTTGCCCCATCTCAGGAGCCGAGGCCTGTCCAATACAGTCATGGCTTGGTTCATCTTCAGGTATAAGCCGGGCTAACTCATCCTCTCCTCTTATCTAAGAAGGTTGGCTTCCCCTAGTCCCCATGTCTGCATCTGTTTCAGATGGGGCTCTCTGTCTATTTCATCTCCGTCCAGCCCTTTCCATTGTCTACACACAGATTTACTTCTTCGCCCGTTTCCGCGTGAATGACCATATTTCTGCCTAGCACCTGGGTGTCTTTCTCAGCTGTTTTCTCCAACACCTTTGGTTGGGAGCAGAGCTGGGGTCTTTTGTTCTAGTCATGCCCATGCCTCCTCTGGTGTATTGAAGAAGTAGGATTTATCGTTGAACAAGACCTTCAGCTTAGCAGAGAAAAGCAGCATATATTTCAGTTGTTTAGCCCGGAGATTCGTCTTCACTGCGTCTAATGACCTGTGCTTCTTCTGTATTTCATGGTAATAATCGGAGAACAACAATATTGTGGAGGACTCAAAGGGAATAGCACCCATCTGCCTTGCTATTCTCAGTAAGGCGTCCCGGTCCTGAAAGTTGACAAACTGTGCACTAATCGCTCACAGTGGGGTGCCTGGTGGTGGTTTAGCTGCCAGTGCCTTGTGGGCTCCTTCTACGATGAAGCAGTTGGAGAACATACTTGTCAGAAAGGTCGCTTGAAACCAGTTGCTAAAGAATTCTGGCACATTGGACCCTTCCACCCCCTCTGGAAATCATACTAGTCGTAGGTTGTTACACCTCACCCGATTTTCAGCGTCATCAACTCTACATAGCAGGCCTTAATGACAATCTTAATACCTGTCAGGTCTCGTGTCATTAAGTGTTGGGCATCTTCTGATTCGGATATTCTGTCTTCCGCCGCCGCCATACGCCCAACCAACCTCTGAACAGACCTTGCCAGTCCGCGATTCCAGGGTTGCTCTTCATTGATTCATCACAGTCAATAGAGCTGCATTGTCCGGTGTTGATGGTGGTGGGTCAGCGGTTTGTAGGAAGTCAGCCACCCTAGCATACTTGTTAATATGCTCCTGACAGGATGGCTTTGAGTCTTTATTCCTGGCCTTACATATAGACTGTCAGGGTTAGTAACAGCAGTTAGCCTCAAGACCGCTGCCCTTGTATCAAGCACACCAGTATGGGTTAAGGTCCTGGGCCAGGTACTCACACTAAACTCTACCCCGGGTCTAGGGAGCAACACGACTAAACCCCAGGAAGGAGGTCTGACAGATGCTTTTGAATGAGAGCTGAAGTGACCATTGGGCTAGTTAACTGTCAGCCAACTATATGACCCATCGTTCGAATCACCCAGATTCTCTTATAGACCTTCTACAGTCACACAACATTGTTTGGGCGCAAATGGGGGTGCACTCTAGTCTGTGTGTTCTTCCTGTTTTTCAGGGCCTACTTGGAGCAAGTACAGTCTCCTTCTCCCTGGGCCCAGCGAGTCACAGTAATCCCACTTTGGAGCAGGGGTGAGCGCCTCACTCACTGCTAGGGCCAGCACTGTGGCAGCATCTCCCTTCACTAGAAATCTGGTTGCTTCTCCTGATGCCCTAGCGGCCCATTGGCTGCTACTTGTTTGGAGGACTCGTACTCGCCCCCTGCTCTATTTTGCCACGCTTTGCTTCTCTCTGCGAGTCACCCCCAGCTTGGTTGACTGCATGTGCTTACTCTGCCACTCTTTGCCACCGCCAGATTTTGCTTAACGCGGAGCACCAACTCACTTCCAGTACTGCCGGTTCCGTTGGCTAAGCCTGTTGTCAGCTATACCCAGTGCTTATGGGCAGTGCGTACTTATGTTCCCTCTGGATCCCAGTCCGCTCTCCCCTGTCTGTCTCACACTGCTCTTGGCTCTCTCCCCCCACCAGACCCACAGCACTTCTTCTATTGCCAATCTCTCTGCATTGCAGCGGTAGGCCCAACCTTCACAGCTGCTATGAATCTCTCGGTGGCAGACCAGTCACCAGCTTCCTTGCTCGGAAGACATCAGGCGATATTGCTGTCACCGGCCTCGCCCCAGCAGGGAGAGAATAACACTGATGCTGGCGACTCACCTTGTGTCAGCCGCTATTTACTCAGGCCTGGACACCCTGTGCCTTCCCAGGGATAATTCGGGCATGCTGCTCCCCTGCTCGCTCTCCGCCGTGGGCGGCCAACATCTTGGGCACTCGATACAGCTTGTTCATGAGGGAAGTAGCCCCATGGATAGCTATTTATACCAGTCACAAAGCAGACCAATCTGCTCATTGGGGTGCTGGGGACAGATGCCGGAGGTTTGAGGGGGACCGATGGTGCCCAGGGATGCAGGATCACTGCAGGATTACTATGTGCCTGGCTCGAAACTCTGCTAAGGCCGTCTAGCCCGCCATCGTGTCACTCCCCCCTCCCCCCCCCCTCATCCATTCAGTATTCTTGCATGAACGAAAGCATCACGGATTAGGACATTTTAAAACAAGGATATGGGGCAACTATTCAAAATATCTTAATCACTTATTTTGATTCTTAATGTAATTCACTTCTATATAGATTTTATTGTTTGGTTTTTTAAATTAAAATCCATTAAAATTTAAGGTAAGATTTTCTGATTTTCCTTGTAAAATGGGTTCACTCAAATGTAAAATGACAGTGCGGCATATGAGTGAGTAAGTCCCTCTATGAGGCAAAGGTGAGGAAAGGGAAGTTACACCCACGAAATTAGCACAGGATATGTAATGGGTTAACACACAAAAAGTGTGTAAAGTAAATGTGCCAATCTGTTACATTTACAGATTCGGAAAAAAGCAAATGTTGCGTTTCTGAAGGCATACTTGTCTATGCATATGTGTATTAATGGAATACTGTGGTGGTGGTTACTTCCTATTGATTTGTGATCAAGATTATGAAAGAAAACACAAAAAGTATCCCAGACCTGGAGCCTTAACGTTCATTTATCAGGTACCATGTATGTAGCTTCTGTCAACAGGAAGAAAATAACTCACCCACCATCAAAGTGGCATGCTTTATTATCTAGCCCCTCCTGGCACTGGTTTTCGAATCCAAGTGTGAGCTACCAACTGGGGGTAGGGATAGAAAATATATTTTTCCTTTGTAGTTTTGCGAGGACAGTCATAGGGTGCCCTTCATTTGACAAAATGAGGCAATGGTGGTGTGGGACCTGTTGGGTAGAGGGAAAAGCATGAAATTGCTAAAGCTACATCTGAGGCAGAAGTTTGTGTGCTTTTTTCAAGTCCCCACAGGGTGATATCCGAACCTTTTACATTAGTTTTAAGGTCCATTTTGGATTCACTTAGGAGGTTACAAAAGGCACCAGCAGTAAGATTAAATCATCATCTGGTGGTTATTAATACGTCAGGATCATGTAGTAATGAAGCCAAGAGAGAGGGAAGGGGAGGCTGACTTTCAGAGATGGGAGGTTAGAAAAAAACAGGGTCGAACATTTTCCAGCTAAATGGATGGAAGCCTTGACCTTTTGCACTAACTGAAAGGCCTCCAAACACTTACTCAAATTAAGTGCTGAAAAGCAACATACGTTATCAAAATGGACATTCAGATTGCCTATAATTGTACAACTGGAAAATGTATGAGGTAGAAAGGCTTCCGGAACAGCTTGTGTGAAGCTGGCACCTGAACCAGAAAGACGGTATATCAAGGCCCCCAGGAAAGTACACATTATGTAAGATTTTAAGGGAAAAAAGTATCCCTTTGCATCCCTGGACCATAAGGTCAAATGTGTCACAAGTAAAAACAGATTTAAAGACAATGGCAAGACCGCCACCTCTTTTGTCTCTTGTCTGATGACATAGTAGCCTTCCGGCAAGACCAGCACTACTACATGAATAAAACTATTTTTACCGTAGTTTTATAAAGCGCAAACTTGACCCAAGCGTATCGGAAAGCTTTAAATGAGCACAATTGTGTTACACAAGGACACATTAATTTTTTTTGTTAGGCACAGGGAGATTAAGTGGTTTGCCCAAAATCACAGGATATTGAGCGTCACAGTCAATACTTGTACCCGGATTCCCAGATTTGAGATCGACCACCCTAGGCATTAGGCTACTTCCTCTCCCCTATTCTTGAGCCAAGTCTTGGTCAAAAACAAGGGGTTAGGCTGATGGGCTCTTATGAAATCTAGAATCTCTAATTTATGTTTAGTTAATGAGCATCAGTTAAGGATAAACAACTAATATTGTACTTACAAGAGGGAGCAGACAACTTGCTTGTCAGTATTAACCCCTGTAGAAGAAATGCAGAACAAGCAAGTTGTTTCCATGTCTAGTGGATTAATAAAATGCAGACAGGCCAGATGCCTTACATGCCAAGACAGCTAATTATGAGAGTAGGCAAGGGATTCATTTTTAAATTGGACAGGGTTCCTGGGCCCTGGTGATGAATAGGTGTGGACGGGCACATACAGGATTGCCTTTGCCAAGCCTGCAAATCATACAGGATTGCCTTTGCCGAGCATGCAAATTCTCCATCATTGCCTGGCCCGCTACAGCACACAGTTTCAAAATGGCTAATGTAGATGGCACAGGGAATATGGTTGCTTAGAAGCCACTCCCTTCACAACTAACACATGGACTGGGGAATCCAGTGGATTAAAAGAATGCAGGCAGGAGACACGGAATGCCCAGAAAACAGATAAAAGTGCCCCCACAAAATAATAAAGTACTCACAAGTCTAAAAAGCCTCAGTAAAGTGCAAAATGCAGTATGTCAAAGTAGTATTTGTTCAACACAGAGATTGTGATAAACAACTTAAGGTGTTAAATAAGTATTGATCTTTTAACAAAGTAAGTCTGACTGGCTATACCACCTTCACTGATATTTTAAGAATAATAGAACACTCACATGTCTAAGACGCCTCAGTGATTGACATTATATTTTATATAGACCTAAAAATGGCAATGTTGGGTTTATTCCCAGGGTGGGACAGACATACATGGCACAAGGTATTGATTGGTATTGGTTGTTGGCTGTACTGTAGCCAAAAAGATATAGGTTTGCACTGGTGTGCTTAAAAACCCCTACTCCTTTCTCAGAGTGGGTTAAGGGAATGGACTACTGCACTCTCACAGAAAACTCGGTATACAAGGCAAGGGGATGGTCAAGAAAGCATGCATCACTTTGGAAGACATGGTGGGAGCACTTTGATATGATCAGGTCTGGGTCAAACCAGAATCTAGCTAAGTTTGATTCCGTCCAAGAGGATGTGTCTATGTAAAGGTACTCAGAACAACGAGAGTGATACGGTGACGTTTGGTAAATGTATGTTGTAATCACTGTAAAACTGTAGTTGTGCACAGTTTAGAAAGTTGGTGTTTATGTTTTGTCAGATCCACGTTTATCAGCCTGGGTATTTTACAGATTTATATATCAATAAACAGATTTTTTTAAATGCCCTCACAAGAATAATAAAATATTTAGAAGTCTAAAATGTCTTAGTAAAGTGCAGTATGACAAATTAGTTTTCACTCATAAGGCACATTTGCATCACCCTTATTTCTTATAGGAGAAGGTCATGAGTTGGAGAGCCCGCACTTTATAAATGGCGTCTCTAGATGGCATATGGAAGAAGGAAATCTAGAAAGCAATCCCTTCGCAACAAACATGTGGACCAGGAAGTCAGAATGCCCAGAAAGTAGATAAAAATAACCTCACAAAAATAATAAAATACTCACAAGACTAAAAAGCCTCCTTAAAGTGCAATGTGGAGTATGTCAAAGTAGCATTTGTTCAACAAGGTCAATGTCACAAACTACTTAAGGTGTTACATAAGTGTTGGTATTTTAACTAAGTAAATCTGACTGGCTATTCTATCTTCACTGAAACTGTAATAGTTACTTTTTACTCTATATAACCTTAACCATTGCACCAGCTCCTTTGAGGTAGGGTTTGATTGCTCATCCAATCTACAGTGGTGAGTCAAACTGGCTTAAGAGGTCAGCCTTCCATCTCAGACCTAACATCTCAGTCAGTAGGAAACATATGCAGGATCACCTTTCCTACTTTTAGATGTTCAATACAAATTAATTCATTTTGGAGTATGTCTCACAACACAAGAGGTTTTAGTTACTTTCTTTTTACTTTTTTGTCATATGTATTAACACAATGTTGTCTGATGCTCAAAGCAGAGTCAATGAAGAAAGAGGACAGAGAGGAACCAAAAATGTATGGAAATTAAAACAATCAGAATAAAAATGAAACCCCGGAAACATTTTACCTCTAGCAACTCATCTCCAATCTGCAGCCTCCCATCTTTTCCTGCTGCTCCAATTGGGTCAATTCCCACAATAAATACACTCATTCTTGTTCGGTCTTTGTTGCCAGCAAGGCTAAGTCCCAAGCCAGTTTTCCCTTTTTCTAACTCTATCATTTGCAGGTCACCCGGCAAGCTTCCATATCGCTGAGAGATCTTTCCTAAAGGCAGGAGATAAAAAAGAAATAAAAAAATTACAAGCACCACATAAGTAATAAAAGAGACGACCTTTTATTATGTACATGATTCTGGATCAAAGTATGATGTAAAAACATCTAGCAAAACCAAACAACAGGAGGTTACCCGGATACCCAGTTGAGCCCTGGGTGATTAGAGTGTATAACAAATAAAAATATCATAATAGGTAATATTTAAAAGACAGTTATATAAAGTGGTTATTAGAATAATGCAAGGAGCAGTCTGTATTTGAGAACAATTAGGAAAAGGGCAGTAGCAGCACTATTTACAATAAATGTGAATGTAATTAGTAACAAAACTTGTCCACGTATGCGCTCGTGGAAAACAAAATGAACGGCGCATGTAACAAGTGAAGCAGCGGGGAATGGCGTAGGAGACACAGTAATTACAATATATACAAAAAGAAACTTTTTGGTTCAAACCTACTTCGGTTGTTACAGGTACGTCTTTTTAGTCTGTAAGCACTATTTTCTTTCATGAGTTTCTCCTACTGGCACGGCATGCTTTCCTGCACCATTCGGTGTGCCATGCGCGCTTAAACTCTCCCAGTAGCTTGGGACAATGGTGGCCGCTTCTTTGAATAAGTCTTGCATTTACAAGAGTTTGCGCTATTGGCATTGTAAATGACAATGCCTTTTATTTATGTATTAATTAGCAAAACATATAAATAAAAGACATTGTCATGTACTATGCCAATAGATTAAACTCTCGCAAATGCGAGACCTATTGCATTGAAAAAGCTTGTTTATGTTCCTCTGGGAGATGTGGAGAATGTCTTCCTTCTCATCCCAGTGAGCCCTATCATAGCGTGATAAGAGACCAATGGAGTTTGCAATTCTCCAATGGTTGGCATATTGGGCTGCCAATCTCTTACCGGCAGCATTTATCCTTTTACTCTCTTTATCTGGTGGGGGCATGTCACTCGATGTTTGAGAGTTTGCCCGTTTACATGCTCTGGCCACCACTAGTGAGTCAGGAGCAACCTGGCCCTTAACGACCAGGGAAGGGTTATATTTCTTATCGACTCTGGGAGTAATAACAATTATTCGAACTAGGTCAATGAAAATGTACTGAGTGAGCCTGAGCATACACTTGAGCTTCGGGAGTTATAGCGTGGAACACTAAGTGGACTAGAGAGTCTTGAATAAGAGGTCATCCTCAAGCAGCTCTGTGTGAAGTGTCACTTTGTAGAAAGTGGCTTCCCTAGTTATAAGTAGGCAAGCCACTTTCTACGTGATAAATATTGGAGTTATCAGGATAGGAAGGTTTTGATGGATAAAAATCTGGATCAGTGTTATTGCGTGGATCTGCATCATATGACCCCCACTCATCTTGAGGTGTTGTTGAGAATTGATCACCATCCCCCCCATCTACTGTGAAGGAATGAAGTAAACCCTCAGGTGATTCAGTTGTGGTGAAGTGGTGAACGCTGTGGTGAAGGAGTATGCACAGGAGGCAGTGATGGTGGACTGCTGTGAGGTGGGCTGGTTGATTTATCCTCCCTCTTCTTTTTCTCTGGAGGAACAGGAAGATTAATTGCCTCCTCAAAAGATAGCTGTCTTTTAGCAGGCAGTGCCCCTGAATGAGTAAGCCTGGTGAGGGTACATTCTGTATCTGGATGAATCATCGGATGTTTTTAACGAGATTCCAATTTTGATGAAATCTCTCGAGTACTGGTTGCACAGTGTCTGGCGAGTGCCTATAAGATGTATTTTTTTTAGCTCTGATGCCACTTTAGGCATGGGTGTTGATGAAGGCTTTGGTTCAGAGGTTGATTTTTTCGGCATTGAAGTGGAGTGTAATTTCAGATCAAAGATTTCGGTTCAGAGTGTTTCATTGCCGAAGGTCGGCTCGAGCCTGATGTTGAGGGCCACGGATTAACGACCTGCTGTTAAGGCTATTTTTTTAACGTCGAACTATGGCTGGACGTTTTGGATGCAGCCGGTCAGTGCCCACCATGCCCGAAGGAAGTGGTGGCGAAACAACAGTCTTTGGCTTATGTGTGTGTGTGTGTGTGTGTGTATGTGTATGTGTCTTGTAAAGCGCTACTGCTGCCCTGAGGCGTCGTGGCGCTGTAGACCGCTGGGGAACCCGTCCTGGCTATCCCTGTGAGATGGTCCCTACTGGGTATCTCCAAAGTGAAACCAGGCATCCCCGGCGAATGTGGGGGGCCGTTGTGGAGATGAGGCAAGCTAATGCCCAGAGTTGCCGAGTGTGATCCCTGGTTAGAGTAGGCACCGAGGCGAGAATTATCGAGTCCGCTGACCCTGGTCCACGACCCTGCCGCATCGGGAATTGAACCCTGGTCCCGGGCTGTTCTCTGCTTCCGGGTCTGCCGCCTCTAACCAGTGAGCCACACCACTCCATTATGAGACGGTGAGGCTTTGCTGGTGCTGGCTGTGGTCGGGGGCAAGGTGACACAGTCCTCACAGGCTGTTGAAAGTCCAATTGGTCGCACACTGCTTGTCCTCCCAGCGTGTTACCCCAAAGCATTGTGGTCCATGAAGTAAGCATCAGCGGGTGCGCTTCTGCCGGAGTCTTGAGTAAAAATCACTGTTGCGTTGGCCATCCCTGGACACGGGTTTCGAGGTTGTTACCTCTCGTCAGCAGGGAATAGGCATGTATGTTGGGGTGCTGCGTAGGCTGCCAAAAAATATTCTCAGGTCCGGTACCACTCGTGGCACGCAGGTGCGTAACCCGGGCTCGTCAGCCCCACCAGCTCGAGAGAGCCTGAATATAAAAGAAAGTCCAATTGGTCGCACACTGCTTGTCCTACCAGCGTGTTACCCCAAAGCACTGTGGTCCATGAAGTAAGCATCAGCGGGTGCGCTTCTGCCGGAGTCTTGAGTAAAAATCACTGTTGCGTTGGCCATCCCTGGACACGGGTTTCGAGGTTGTTACCTCTCGTCAGCAGGGAATAGGCATGTATGTAGCGGTGCTGCGTAGGCTGCCAAAAAATATTCTCAGGTCCGGTACCACTCGTGGCACGCAGGTGCGTAACCCGGGCTCGTCAGCCCCACCAGCTCGAGAGAGCCTGAATATAAAAGAAAGTCCAATTGGTCGCACACTGCTTGTCCTACCAGCGTGTTACCCCAAAGCATTGTGGTCAATGAAGTAAGCATCAGTGGGTGCGCTTCTGCCGGAGTCTTGAGTAAAAATCACTGTTGCGTTGGCCATCCCTGGACACGTGTTTCGAGGTTGTTACCTCTCGTCAGCAGGGAATAGGCATGTATGTAGGGGTGCTGCGTAGCCTGACAAAAAATATTCTCAGGTCCGGTACCACTCATGGCACGCAGGTGCGTAACCCGGGCTCGTCAGCCCCACCAGCTCGAGAGAGCCTGAATATAAAAGAAAGTCCAATTGGTCGCACACTGCTTGTCCTACCAGCGTGTTACCCCAAAGCAATGTGGTCCATGAAGTAAGCATCAGCGGGTGCGCTTCTGCCGGAGTCTTGAGTAAAAATCACTGTTGCGTTGGCCATCTCTGGACACGTGTTTCGAGTTTGTTACCTCTCGTCAGCAGGGAATAGGCATGTATGTAGGGGTGCAGGCTGTTGCCCTGGAGAGAAGTCCTGTAACTCTTTGTCAGACCCAGAGCTGCCACCTGGCACACTATTGCCTTCATCTGCAGCCGATGGATGTGCCTCTACCTCGAATTCTGGATTTTCTGACCTGAAGAGGTCCAGCGTATCATGGACACTCTGCTGATACATTTGTAGTCTTCTAGCCCTTCTATCTCTCTGTGTCTTTTTAGATCAAATGGACCTGCATGTCTCACACGTTGCCTCCCGGTGTTTGGGAGATAAGCACAAGTTACACACCTGGTGTAGGTCGGTGCGTGGAAACTTGGCATGACAAGAAGGGCAAAATTGAAAAGGCGTCCATTCCATCACCAATTTGACATCCGTTGGAATGAACTTAGAAGAGAAGTACTGGCCCACAGGGCGAAGGCATAAGGTGCGGCGGCCGACTCTAGTTTCACAGACGAATTTGACGATGATGGGTTAAGGAGGGAAGCAGTGATTGAACCGCGATCAAAAAACAACACCGATGGTACCAGAGAAGAGCCTGACGACATGGAGCAGATGAGCACATGTTCGAACCAGTCGGTGGAATAAAACAATCTAACAATGGGGTCGAGGACCATGTGCATTGCAAGCAAGAGGAGGAATCACTACACCTCGTGACCCGAAAGACTTCTTTGAAGAAAAACAAATGACACACTTCTGAGCCAAACACTAGATGGCAGACTTATGCCAAGCATGTGTAGCTACAGCCACACATGCTATCAAACACATTGTCCGTTAGTTAGGTTGTAAAATATTCTCTGCCTCAACATATCACCAGAGCCTCTTTCTCGCTTACTGAACATGAGAGTTCAACACCTCCTCAGGCTCTGTATGCAAATGCCACAATCTCGTTTGTCGTTTTTTCTCCTTTGCAACAGAACTGCACCTAGCTTAATACAGCTTACACCAGCCATTAATATGGTTTCGTCATGTGTATCATAGGGAGTCAAAACATGCTAGGAAATCCAATACATCACAAATGGGATGTGGTGAGTGGAATAACAAAAGACACTGGAGGCTTTAGAAATGCAAGTTACGTTATAAACTCAACAACATTTAAGATGAAAGCATCTGTGATACACAGTATGACTACAGGTTGGCATCAATAAATGGCCCAGATATTCACCCGGACTGAAGGACAGAAGCAAGCCATAATCACTCACAAAGCATACCTTCACTTTGCAAGTATATGTAATATTTGTTCACCATACTCAGTGCAAACAAAACTATAAATACATTTTGAAAGTAGACAAATGAAAAGATACACTAGAATTGGTGACAGCATAGGGTCTGTGGAATTAGTAGCAAACAGGGAAACTGGCAAACTTAAAGATGCTCAGAGTAGTTGTTAAATAAATCTTTGGAACCTATAAAGAATAAGTGACAATGAAAGCAGAGCCCTTCACCGATACCAAATAGCCTACTTGCCAATCTTGGCATTTTCTTTACCCAGAATTGCAGTACATTGTCATAACTACTAACCTCAGGAACCATTTATGCCTGACTTATCTGAACTATAAAAGTGTTCCCTCAATCTGATTAATGGAAAAACATTTCACAACAAAAGTATTACTGGTCAATTTGATGCTTAAATCATGATTTAATAGGGCATGACAAATCAAGAAAACCAGATAATATCCATATGATATATTTCATGTTTTCATAATGAGCAGTAGAAACATTTGGATTCACACTTCCTCTGCACAAAAGTGCATATCTATGTATACATACACACCACTTAATGTAACAGAATACTTACTCCAGCTGTACCCAAATTCATCCTCCTTCTCTGGATCTTCAGGCACCTTGCTGCCTACAGATTGCTCACTGTCGCAGCTCATTGTTGAATTAGCTGAAGAAGGGGTTGTAGGAAAGTTGCAAAACGAGTTTTTTTCTGTCTCTGAGTCAGATTGACTGGATGCCTAGGAAGAGAAAGAGCATTCAAATGTAAGACTTCCTTGACAAATCGATTTGGAACTTGAGCTGCATTCATGCACACACACATGCACTTACACATGCACACACTTCCACAGCTGCAACAAAATACAAAAATACATAGTACAAAATCTATAGAATGTAATACAATGTACACAACGTGTAAAGCTGACAGTACAGTATGAAATGCATTTTCACTGTGAAATGTATTACTTAGCTAATCAAACATTTCAAATAACTGGTGTGGCGCTCAGTTAGAATACCACATTTCAAAATATTACACACTTGCGCATTTCTACTAATTTTACTATATGAACAGGCTTGTAGGCGATGAGCATGTTATACAAACAGCTATTTTTGAGACTGCAAATCTATATTTGCATACCAAATACTTGAAGTTTCCTATAATAAATCCTTTAGATGTTGCTACAAATGATGGAGGCCCTAACAGGGACACACATTTTGTTCTAAGCTGGTGTAAAATATTGTAAGAAAGCAAGGTTCAAGCCCTGTGCCGTCCACCCCTACACATACCTATTTATTAGCAGTGCAGAAAGGACTGAGACTGTGTATAGGATGACTCAGTTATCAAAATGTCACTTTGAGAAACAGCAAATGTGTGCTTTAAAACCCATACAAAAATCGGAAACCCAGGTCTATGGCAGTCCTCGCTACAATGTAAAACATTATGTTGCATACGTGACAGGATGCATTCTACAGTTAGCAGAAAACATTCCAGTGTGCAGGAAAAGGTTAATCTTTCCTTAAGGATCATCATTTACAAAGGCTACCCTGGCAACAGATATGGAATTAAGTGTCCAATGTGATGCTATTTAGGGGCACAGAATTGAGAAAAACATTCTTTTGAAAACACCATTGTAGATGACTCCTCCTATGCCACACTAAAAGTAAGTGTTTTGCTTCCTGAAACCTCTTCTATTAACAATGCCTGACATAAAAGAAAGACATAAGGCAAAATCAAATATAAATATCACCCACTAATATAACTAATGCCCTGCGTAAATTGCCACTCTTTCTTAGTTAAAGCCATTGTCCTAGAGGATTTCATATGACTTAAAACTGGAGCACCAGATTCATGATACTGTCCATGATCTCACAGAAATATGCGTCTATAACTACTATAAGGCAATTTTATCTGATTAAGTTTACCTTCAGCTGATCAGCATTGTGCAGCAGACTGCATCAAGTAATATTGAATTTCTTTGTCTGACGCATCATCCAAAAAGCATATCTTATTAAGCATATTCAAGTCCCTTTGATGTACAGACAGGTGTAACTATGGCTGCTATTCAAATTGTAACATCACTTCTCTTTCCAGATTGCAGATAATATATGGACTCAGCAGGCTATGCTGAAACAATCCCACTAGATAACAAAACAAAAGGATGTACTGAATTGACCAGAGGTTAGTGCCTGGTCTCTCAACGTATTTGATGGCCATCTCTTGTGATACCGTCCAATCATTCCTCATGTTAGTTCTATAATTTAACTACATTTCTGATTACCCAAGATCGGAGAAATATTTGTATGCCCTCTTCTGGTTACAGAGTACAACAGAAAAGAGAAATAAATATAGACTTCCAGGATTATTCAATATGAATTTTGCAGACCTAGAACATTTGACAGCGTTGCTGTTCCATCAACTTGCTCAGTAAATAAATGGTTGTATTTGCAGCTTTAACAGGGAGCCTAGGACATGCTTTTTTCCTAGCTTTCCTTGCCCAAGGATTCTTGGGCCAAAGACTATGATGACAAAGAGGCTTACTTCAAATACAACCAGACAAATGTAGCTGAAGTCGCTTTAAAAAAATGCTCTCACTAACATGATGTTTTAAATTATGATATTTTTTCAAAATAATGGCCTTTTAGTTTCGGACTTAAGACGGAAGGAGACGGGAGCTGAATAATGCTTATTAACCTACTGTCACACTATGTAAATTTGCGATTTTTGCATGTCTAGTAGTGCAGAGTAGGTAGTACTAAACATACCCTTCATACCATCAGTTGAGGACGGAGAAGTAGGGATTTGAACAGATCTCTAGGAACAACTTAACATACAATGACCAATGTCCACACCATTGATAGGTGTTCCCCTGCAAATAATAAAGCTTCAGTTGATGCTGGTTTGGTACTTTACCTGGCTAAGCAGCCATAATAGGTGGTTGAGGGCTTGACATCCTTTCAAGAATGATAGTCACAGGGAAAACCCAAATGGGCATGGGTGTGGGCAGATGGAGAAGTATTTTTTATTTGTTGACAAGTGGCCCTAGGGAGAACCTAACATTTCCTCCTTATAATTCCTCTCTCTTGCCCTTATAGCTTGGAACGGAGTGTTTTCAGGTTTTTCCACATGTATCATTGTCCTATGAAACACTACAGCTTGCAAGAAACAATGCAAATTATAGTGAAAAGATCATACCCTTTAACGTCCATATTCCTCCACACTAAGGGACCTATTAGGATCTCTGGCGGATCTCCAGCGCTGGCCCGACGGTGGTGATCTGCCCCCCAAATGTTCCAGTGTCACTCCCTGCCATATTAGTATGGCGAGGGGCACCGCGGCAGACGGAAATACCGTCTGACGCTTTTCCGCCGGTCGGAATGCCGGCTGGGCGGAAAAGGCAGACAATATTGTGGCGGTGCCTTGCAGGCACCCCCATCCATATTATCATGTGCAATTTGAAAGGCTTTTCCATGGCGGCGATGCTGCCATGGACAGGCCAGCCGAAAATACTTTGGGGGCCCTTTACGGGCCAGGGGAGGTGTGTAGGGGGCTGCACTTGGCATACACAAGGTGGCAGGCACGGCGTGGTGCCTGTCACGTTGTGCATGCCAATGCACAACATGCATATTTCACATTGCGACGGGTGCTTCTTACAGTTTACAGCATCGCCTGCCCCAATGTAAAATATGCGGGATGCAACCGCCAGGGTGACGGTCGCATCCTAATGGGCCTAGAGGGACCACCGCATCTCTGGCGGTCGGTCCCGTTTACCGTTACGGTGGCAGGCGGCCATCGTAATGGGGCCCTATGTGTTCAAGAGGGTTGTGTCCATCTACTCTCTTTATTCTATGATCAACAAATAATCCCAAAATTCAAACCAAGCAAAGAGAATGGTTTAGTTTTCACTTCACGGGATTCAGCAGTGGCAGAAGAATAACCCCCTGCTTAATTGCAGGAACCCGTTATTTCCTAAGAAACATTTTCTAAAAAATGATTTAGAAGATTGTTGATATGTGTATTTTAGATCAATGTTGCAATCGGCCTCGGTTTGCAATCTTTTTTTGCAAAGTTGCATATTTTAGAAATGTAATAGGAAATATAACATGCTTTAAATATTGAAAGTTATGCAGACTGTAAGCCAAGGAATATTCAAGAGGGGCATTTTCCTTCAGCCAGTCCGGTGTTAAACAGCATCTTAAAATTGTTGAATTCCTTTACTGCAGCTCTCAAAAAAGAATCTCATCATCATGGTGACCCTTAACACTGGTTGAACAAACTATCTATGCAAAGCCTTCTTTTAAATTAATGACATCTAATGATCTCTAATTACTAGCCAAGCGCTTACGTACTGGTCATAACTTTAGCAGGAGCCAGTGTTCTTCTCCAGACCATTGCTTATTCATTCTCAGAGTAATTTCATTTTATTCATGAGGAAACTGTTTCTGTGTTTCTTTTCAGACCTTATTCAAATTAAGTTGAGGAAACTTTCAACGTGTATGTAAGAAGAGTACTACTTTCCAAACAGATAATCGTAGTAAGAAATTTGACATTTTCTTGTATAACATTAATGCTCTTTGTAATATGTTCAGAAATACAGTTTTTTGCTGCTGACCATTTTGTGCAGTTCACACTTAAATAAAATTCAAGGTAACCCCACCATCCCTACTTCATCAGAGATGGCACTCCATAGTGCAGACATATATATTCCAGGTGTGAATACTATATTTCTTTAACTCAATGAATTTATTCATGTAACAAAATATACCTCAAATTTGTCCCACGTATTAAATAGCCTAAAGCTTATATTTGAAGAGCTCAAGAATCATTAAAGAGGGTATATGGTGAGATGCACGGCCAAAATATGTAAAAAAAGTTCAAATAGAAATAGCTGCCCAAAACATTATACTTTTAGCAGTATGTCAGTGTAAAATACCCATGGAGATTATTAGAGTTTCAAAGTCTGTAAACATTCTTATTTGCACTATAGCGTTTGGATGAATCACTAGAAGTGCAGTGAATTCAACAGATTTTCCTGTGGACAGAAATAGGGCATTCTATACAGGTATGGTGGCAAACCGAGGGGCTATAGAATTACCATTCACTACCATAAAAGAAACACATTAAAGATATTGAAATGTATTTTACAAGCAACATTAAGCAGACAATTTCTCGGACAACATATTACCTTCTGATAAATATTAAAACATCTTTTACACTGTTAAATATTTTCTTGATAACAGGGAGTATTGGGGGACTGCATAATTTCTGAATGTGTGTCTTAAAATGTTAATCTGTTTCATATGCAAAAACATGAAACCTAACTAGGAGTGAGGTTGTTAGTTGAGAATTATTCACTACATGTTATTTCATATACTTTTCAGCTTCATCAAATCACAGATACTGGATGGACATTTCTATCTATCCTTTTCATTTTAATTTAACCATCATAAAGAAGGAAAATATATTGAAAACAGCCTTCGGATACTGGATAATCTTAAAAATGTGACAAAGAATAGTTTGAGAAGGGCCCCTTAGACCAAAGATACAGGGCTCTGTATTAAACTGTAAAGTGAAAAAGTATTCCCTTTGGTGTCCAACCTCACTGTGGGTCGCACAGAACAAAATCTCAAGTAACATACAGTCTCAAAGTCACTCACATCGCATACAAACAACCCCCACAGTCAAATATAGTAAACTGGCTTGTTTACTGCATCAAATATTTAATATATATGTTTTTTTCACAAAAGATCAAGACACATCAAATAAAATCTATTAATTCATATATTTAAAGTGCAATTCATAAGAAAGATAAAAATGATAAAAACATGTTCCTAAAACATTATTAAACTACTTCACCATAATTAAAAAGCCAAACCACAAATAAAGAAGAGAGAACACCTAAGACAATACACTTTGTCATTAATTCATCTGCTAATTTGTGCAACGAATCAATACAGGCACATGATTAGTATAAAATTCTCATCTAGCGTGCCAATATGTTCCACAACTTTAGCCTCCTAAATGCATCGACACATTTCGGTGAAATCCAACAAATTCCAACCACCTTCTTCAAGATCACAAATATATCTCTCCTGTACCACTATTTATCATTGGCATCGAGCAGCCCTCTTAAATGGTTCCGGTTCCATCAGGAACCAACTAAGAAGCCCGCTCAGTGCCAAAGATAAATATTGATGTAAGAGATAGATGAGAATGTTGTACTGATCATGTGACTGTATTGTATTTAATAAAGTTTTAAGGAACACATTTTTATCTTTCTTATGTATTGCGCTTTATATACAGAATGACTAAATTATATTTGATGTGTCTTGATCTTTTGTGAAAATAATATTTATAAATATTTGATAGAGTTAACAAGCCTGTGGAACTATATTTGACCGTGGGGGTGTGTATATGAAATGTGAGTTTGAGACTGTATGTTATTTGAAATCTAGTTGAATGTGACCCGCAGTGAGGTTGGACACCGAAGGGAATACTTTTTCACTTTAGTCTCTTAAAATTTTTATTGGATGTGTGTGATTAATGTTCTAAAAGTTATTCATATGTATTCTGTAAATTTTAAATCTTTTGCAAATTATTAATCAAAATATGAATCTCTGCACTAACAATAGCACAGCGCTAACATCATTGAAATTTTCCATAATTTTGTGGCATGGTTGCATCATGTGCCACCAGAGCTAGCACATAGCCACATACATGTCTGCTATTACAAATGCAACTTTCTCTTAGGAAACCATCAACGGCGATAAATTCACATTCAATCATGCAACAAAACAACAGAAAATATGAAGCACCACTTCACATCACGGGATGGGAGAGCAAGGCGCTGGATGGTTGGCAGGAGAGATACATAGCACACCGAAAATGAAAAGTGGTCAGGGACACGAACCTTAAATGGTATGGGAGAAAAAGGGTTATGTGGGGAACAACGGATGCCAATTCTACCAGTTTTCAGTGCATCCTACAGCAACAGAAACAGGTGTTATCTAAAATATCTCATAACAAATATATTATTAAAAATTTGCACCATTCTTTTAAATATTAACTGAATAAACCAAAGATATTTAGTAATGCATAAAAAATATTACTATATAGCATCTGAAATTGCACTGGAAGGTAAGGCTTAAATAAAAATAACACTCAAATGCAAAAATAAAACCAGAATTTGTTATTTTTAGTAAGATGATTAAACGATCAATAAAGGTGCTATATTCAGAATCTCAGCGGCAGATATCTGCAAGTGGTCCTTTAGTCAGTTTTAAGGCATCTTTTGTAATAAACAATGTGCAGTGGATGTTTTTAAATACATTCATTTAAAGATTATATTTGGTCATTTGAATGAGAGGAGCCAAATGCAAATTATGGAATCATCCATGCCTTTTCATATTCTTTAATGACAGAAACAGACAAGATCTTGGGGAAGGGGTTAAATGTCTACCACCCAAACGGTTTCATATATATGTGTGCATTTGCACCATGCACTTTCATTTAGTGGAGCTACAAGTACTCCATCGCAAATATAGGGAAAGCCTCAAGACCATAGACAGAGCAGAGGGCAATGTCGCCGCTCCACGAATGGGTGCTACACATTAACCTGTGCATGAGCACACAGTGTATCTGGCTTCTGCACACATCACCAAGCATAATTGGAGGGTTTGCATGGCCTCATATGCCAATTCCACTGCACACCTCTCCCCCTGCAAATAGAAAATTGTACAAGCAAGCAACTATCAAAGCAATCTTTTTGTCCCCTACCTGAAAACATTCCTGATTTCTACTATAGGAAATCACACTTCTGTGTTGTAAAATGGGTCTACATATAATGTAATCAGTGTGTCTTTCAAACCAGGAGACAATTATGGCTGGGAATATGTCACAATACTTGTCCAATCTTGTAATACAAACAAGTGAAAAGCAATAAAAAGTTATCAAATGGTCTGTTTAATACTTGTTGTATATGAAAAAGCAAAGCTGTAAGGAATAAGAGCACGTAGTGTGCTTGCCATGTATTATCTATGCTAAAAAGAAATGTACTATTACAAAATAAATGTTAGATTAAGTTAAAGTAACAATAAAGAATAACATGCATCAAAAATGTGCATGATAAATAATGTTCCAACAATTCTAAAGTGCGTTATAAGCTACCAACACTTAAAAAATGCATACCAATAACAGCCATGTGAAATTCTAACCACAATTCTTTATTTCATTACATTCTCTTTCATCCAGCACTGCATTTCCTACTTATTTTTGTATAAGCATTATTCACACTCTTCACAACGCACACCTCTATCCAAGCAGCGTTTAAGAAAATGAAAATACTAACTAAAGAAAAAAGAAATGCCATAGAAGTACATTCAAAATGCTATTCAGTGAAAATATGCAATAGCAAGCGGTGCGAGCATAGTATTAGCAATTGACTAAAAGGTACACGGGCCATAACCAATCACAAAACAATCAATCATCATCCAACCTGGTTAGTGTTCAACGGACGAGAATCAGCCAGTGGATTAGTGCTGCTGAAGGCAGGTTTAGCGAAAGAGCTGGATTGCAGAAAAGGCAAGGTTTTTCTCTAAAAGAAAAGCATACAGTAAGCATGGCCAAGCACATGACAACCACATAGAAACATACACTTATGACATGATAAAATGCTCTTTACAAAGACAGAATTAGAGTTATTAAAGAGCAGATGTTTCTTCCACGATTTTTTTGTTTCAAAAGTTTAGTTTAAAATGACATGTACATGTGATTGGAAAGATCAAAATTACGTATCCACAAAATCAATGCTTAACAAAGTCAGAAGTATGTAATATTTTCCACTGTTTTGAGATGGCAACGAAGAAATGGCTGATTCTATCTGAATCACCTGGACCGTTTTCTCTTCTTCAAAATATATCTTACCACTCAATTTACTCATGAGATTAAGTACAATTTGCATTGTGTTGCACACGACCCCAATACAGATGTCTAATAGAAAGTAATAATTTTGCATGAAAGTATCTAATCTTGAAATCAAACATGATAAATAAAAGTAAAACGATCAAACCCAGTAATCAAAGCTGCCAAGTAAACAAAACGCACTTGCAATTCTTCAATAGAGGTGATACATATTTCAGTCTTGAAATACTTTAAGAAATATTGTACTACTGCACAATTATATCACTGAAGGCTTCGATACTCTGGTGAGTATTTGGAAGATAAGCAGGAACCATTTACATCTTTGTTTGACATGAATTAGAATACAAATATGTCAGTTGACTTTCTCAAGACAAAACATATTTTTGACTTAACCTCAAAATATGCCCTTTCTTGTTTTATTATACTTTGATGTGAATCCTTTTAATTTGAACTGGAATTATGTGGAATTCTGATTGAGAGCTGTGGCAAGGGCTAAAAGAGGAACCTTGAGTCTGTGGAAATCTACAGGATCTTTCTCTGTTGATAGTTGCATTCAGGATCACTAAAAAGTGCCAATCCTTGTAAAAGGGCTATCTCAGAGTACAAAATGTTTAGATAAGCACAACTCAATGTAGAGTGAATGTGATTATCCATATTCTTTGACATTTTATTATTTATAATTGGTGTTCTTTTATATACATTGTGGCAATTCATGTGATATCTGAATATTCCCACATGAGAATATTGCAGTGAAGGCATGGTCTTCAACTATGCTAGACGAAGAGGAACCTAGTGGAGTGAAAAATTAGAAAACCAGATAAAACAACTGAGCACAAAGCATGAATTGTGCCACACCTTTTGTAATGCAAAGAAACTTATTATCTCTGGTCAGACACAATATTGTGAACATTTTTGATTCTCTAATATCATCAGCTTATGTCACTGAAGAAAGTGAACCTAAATTGAACGTATTAGTTCTGCACTTCATTTCTGCATTTCAATCAAGAAAAACACATATTAAAAATATTTACTCGAACGCAAGTTATTTCAATATTGCAGTTCTGAAATAAGGACTTGACCTCAATATCTTTTGAGTAATTTTGATCTGGCCCCTGGCTGGAATTTATTGCCGTAACACAAAAAACTCGGGAGGAGGGTCCAAGGGGTAGAGTTTAGAGACCTGCAAGAAAGCAACTCCCCTAAAATTACAATCATAACACTAAATGCTTCTTGGGTCTAAGGCAATCTGAAAACAGTGTGGGA
The DNA here is from genome assembly GCF_964261635.1 of Lissotriton helveticus. Taxonomy (NCBI): domain Eukaryota; kingdom Metazoa; phylum Chordata; class Amphibia; order Caudata; family Salamandridae; genus Lissotriton; species Lissotriton helveticus. The sequence continues at coordinate 1,091,145,452 of NC_136059.1, forward strand.
AAAGAGAGATGAGAGAAGTGGATATATGTCTCAATAACAAACCCTGAGAGGGGAGTAATCCCTTTTAGGACGAATGCCCTCACCCACCATAGGTAGCATGCTTCATCAATTGGGCTTCTCCTCCCAGTGAGAAAACCTAGTCCCACTGAGGGCTACAACCACCTCACCGTGAGGAAGGAGCACTGGGATGTTTTAGTAAATTGTCAGCAGGTCTTACGGATGCTAAAATCCCAAATGAGAGCAATGAGGTGTTGTGAGGGTGCAGCGCAATAAGTGAGTGAAAGTGAGTTAAAACTACCTAGTGTGGATGAAAAGATACTTTTTCCGCTTTTCCAAACTGGCAGGGTTAAAAAGCAGTGCAAAGCAGAATCAATTTAAACTGCTAAGGTGTATAGAAAGGTCAACATGTTTCAGCCTTTGTAATCTATAAAAGTATACAGGCTTTCGTCAGGACCAAAGAATAAACAAAGCTGCTGCTGAACAAAGTGAAGGAAAAAACCCACCTATGGTGGGTGAGGGCATTAGTACTAAAAGGAATTACTCCCCTTTCGAGGTTTTTTAGTGAGACTTTTATCCACTTCTCTCATCTCTCTTTTCCCACACTGTTTTGGAATTTATTGGCTTCAGTTAAGTTTGTTCCTACAAACAAAAATAGGCTATCATTACTATATAATGAGTTTTCATGCACTGCATCACATTGCATTCACAGTGCAACCTGAATTACCAACAAGCACTGGCGTTGCCAATAGGTCTCGCAGTAGGAAAGTTGGAGCTATTACAATTGCAAATAACAATGCCTTTCATTTTTCTTTTCATTTTAAAAACATAAAGGGCTTTGTCATTTACAAAACCAATAGCTCTAACTTTCCTACTGCGAGACCTATTGGCAACGCCAGTGCTTGTTTTGCATGCAAGCATTACGGGCGCTCTATTAAATAAATAAATATAAGGCCACGGCGATCGCTGCTCAATGCTGTTTGGAAGGTGGGAGGGGAGCCAAGGCGATCGCTGCTGTTTTGGGAGGTGTATTCTTTTCAGGCAAGCATTACGGGCGCTCTGTTAAATAAATATATAAAAGGCCACGTGATTAAACCAAGAAAGTGAAACCTGCCACGACATCTATGATAGGTGAAGTTTGAGAAGTGGGAGGGGTGTTCTTTTCAGGCAAACATGGGCGCTCAAATAAATATAAGGCCATGGCGATTGCTGCTCGTTACTCTTAATGAGGTGGGAGGGGAGCCACGGTGATCGCTGCTCGATGCTGTTTGGGAGTTGGGAGGGGTATTCTTTTCATGCAAGCATTACGGGCGCTTGGCAACGCCAGTGCTTGTTTTGCATGCAAGCATTACGGGCGCTCTATTAAATAAATAAATATAAGTCCACGGCGATCGCTGCTCAATGCTGTTTGGAAGGTGGGAGGGGAGCCAAGGCGATCTCTGCTGTTTTGGGAGGTGTATTCTTTTCAGGCAAGCATTACGGGCGCTCTGTTAAATAAATATATAAAAGGCCACGTGATTAAACCAAGAAAGTGAAACCTGCCACGACATCTATGATAGGTGAAGTTTGAGAAGTGGGAGGGGTGTTCTTTTCAGGCAAACATGGGCGCTCAAATAAATATAAGGCCATGGCGATTGCTGCTCGTTACTCTTAATGAGGTGGGAGGGGAGCCACGGTGATCGCTGCTCGATGCTGTTTGGGAGTTGGGAGGGGTATTCTTTTCATGCAAGCATTACGGGCGCTCTATTAAATAAATATATAGAGACGTCGAGAGTAGACGTGGACGGTGTAGCCTGTGAGTTCAGGACATAGCAGAACAAGGAGGCAAGCTTCAGCAGCTAACCATGCACGATTTAGAACGGAAACAAGCGCGCGTGCGCTGAAAGTAAAAAAAAAAAAAAAAAAAAGCACCAAAAAAAGGAATGGACGGGAGATGTAACGGCGGCGAGTGAGCTCAGGCTAAACAAAACACAAGCCTAAAAGACAGCAATGGGCAGGAGCACCAGATCGGATTGGAGGCAGTAAGAATAAATATAACGTTATTTTCTTGTCAGAGGTTATTCAGAAAAATCCGAAGTAAACAAGAGCAGCCGAGAGCGCGTGCAGGGGAGGGGGCGGAGCGGGTAAAAAAATAAACAAGACGGAGGGAAAGGCAGATAAGGGAAGGGGGGAGGAGAAATGCGACACGGCGGGCAGGGGAGGGGGCGGAGCGGGGAGAGGGTGTGAAAACAGCAGGGGCCTGGAGTGCGGCTGAGGGAACTGATGTGCACGCGCTTTTAAGCTCAATGCACATGCGCATTGAGCTTAAAAGTCACGGGCACTGCAAGGAATCGCCACGATTCCTTGCAACCTGGTTAAAGACTGTTTAAGCCCCAATAGTCTCGCAAGCTCGATGCGCATGCGCATCGACAGGCGAGACCTAAAAAGGGACCTCGACAATTACTTCATTGTTGATGCAACCAAACAGCCACTAAACTGAAAAGGTGTTAAACTGTGTGCTGCTGGGAGTGAACAAAACCCAGAGTTGAGAGTGTCGAAAAATAAAAATAGCTGTTCAAAATTAGGATTTATATAACAGAAGATGGCAGACTGATGACGTTTTATGGGGACGATGATTCTGAGATAGCCTGTGAGGTTATGTTTTTATTAATTCTGGCACAAATCAAGGCTAAAAACTATGTAATATAGTTACGGAGGTCCTTTTAAGTAATGTTGAGTAGAAAGTTTATCAAGAATTTTAAAATAGCTCTTGAAGTTGTAATTGGAGGGTTGAGCTTCTGAAAAACTGGGCGTCAGGACATTTACACCTACTTTTGAAACCAGACATTATTCAATTGATCAATTGAGCATAAAACAGGATGTGTGGTACTATGGGAGGCTTAGGTAAAATAAAATTGTAAATCTGTCAACTGTAAAACCATATGTATTCATTTTAAGACTAGAACATTTGCCGCTCTGCTCCTTGACAGGCAAGGTAACTCAATGAGGTCTTTAATTTGCAATCTATATAAGGCACGTATTCATGAATTATTACATGTTTTACATCTTTGCCAGTGATTGACTTTGGGAAGAAGACATTATATAGTAGTAACCACAGTAACATTTAACATTACATTAACTGCAAGAAAGCCCACATGGGTTTTCCTTTCAGAAACCTGGGCCACTGAGTCTTCGCGACCTGACTTGGTAGAGGCTGTGCCGGATGGGTACTCTTTAGCTAGACTGGATAGAGTGGGGCGTAGAGGAGGTGGCCTTGGAATCCTTTATAGGACCTCCCATACCTGTCATACCATTCAACTCTCCAGGCCCTCCGACCTTTTCCAAGCCCTTTATTTTCTCATAAAATCTCCCTATGCCGCCCCTTTTGTGGGTATCCTGGTGTACAGACCACCCGGGCCGAGGACAGACTTCAGTCAATCTCTTCTTAACATTCTAGAGCCCTATTTCGGATCTGCCAATCTGACAGTTCTGGGTGACCTACATTTTCACTTGGATAATCCTGAATATAAAGATTCCGTGGCCCTTCTGGACTCACTGTCTGCATGTGATCTCTTGCAACTGGTCAAACATCCTACCCATCAGACGGGTCATATTCTGGACGCGTTTTTTTTCTAATGACGATAGGCTCAAAATAGACGATCCCATCCCTTTGGTCTGGTCCGATCACCTTGCCGTTCCTTTGGAGCTCCGGGTCGCCCTGATGCATGCGAAGACTGGTGTCCCTAGCCAAACCAAATCCAGGAGGAGCCTCAGGAAGATTACGAGCGCCTCGTTGGCCCCTCTGATGCAAAATCATAAAGCGGATCTTTTTGAGGATGTCAATCTAGCCGCTTCTGAATTGTCCAAAGCCATTAGGGCAGCAGTAGATGTGCTGGCTCCCCTTTCTTCTTGCTACTCTGCGAGAAAGAAACCTTCTGCACCCTGGTTTTCGGAGCCTCTTAGGCTCATGAGGCAGGGGTGCAGGAGGCAAGAAAGGCTTTGGCGGGCGAGTTGGAATTTTAAGGAGAGGGATAAACACAAGAAACTCCTGAAGGAGTACAAGGTGGAGGTCATTAGAGTGAAGCAAGAATACTTTGCTAACTTGACAATGGCTCTTTCCTCCCCCAGGGATCTTTTTAAAATAGTTGACTCGCTCTGCACGTTACAGATGCCGGACCCTATAGTAAGCTCCCAGGAATTCTGTGATAAAATCGCAGGATTCTTCCACTCGAAGATTGCGGACATTTATTCGAATCTTGAATTACAAAGGTCCGTTACCCCGCCTCCGCCCGTCCCCTCTTTTCCGCCTTCAGAGGAGGTTTCCCCTACCACCTTTATGAGTTTGTCCGAATTTCCGCCTCTATCCTATCAGGAGCTTGACCTGCTTTTAAATAAGACAAGGTCGGAGTCCCCATTGGACCCATGCCCCCTTAAAGTCCTGAAGGAGTGCAGAGACTCCTTACTGCCCTTATTGTTGAACATAATGAATAGGGCTATGAGAGAGGGCATTTTCCCGTCTCAATGGAAGAGTGCGGTGGTCAAACCCCTCCTAAAGAAGCCTACATTAGATCCCGAGGTGCTTAAGAATTTTCGCCCCATCTCTATGCTTCCAGCTCCGGCGAAGATGCTGGAGACCCACCTTAATCAACATCTGGCGGCATTTCTTGACTCCTCAGGTCTCTTAGATCAATCCCAACACGGCTTCAGGAGGCACCATAGTACCGAGTCAGCCCTTACGGTCGTACTGAACAACATCCGCATGGAGGTAGACCAGGGACATACCACCGTCCTGGTCCTTTTGGACTTGACAGCCGCCTTCGATACCCTATCCCCTTCGGTTTTAACATCTCGCCTGAGGGAGATAGGGGTGGAAGGGGCGGCTTTGAGTCTGCTGGCCTCCTTTCTGGACCAGAGGGAACAGAGGGTTAAGCTGGGAGAGTTCCTATCTCCATCCGTGCCTGTGCAATGTGGGGTTCCTCAGGGGTCGGCATTAAGTCCGACCCTGTTCAACATCTACATGACCCCGCTTGCCAGGCTGGTTAGATCTTTTGGGATGGAGGTAGTCTCCTATGCTGATGACACACAGATCTTGGTGTCCCTCTCCCATTTGGGTAACTCGTCACCGTTCAACTTTAGGAGCTGCATGGAAGCAGTGTCCCAGTGGATGATCTGGAGACCCACCTTAATCAACATCTGGCGGCATTTCTTGACTCCTCAGGTCTCTTAGATCAATCCCAACACGGCTTCAGGAGGCACCATAGTACCGAGTCAGCCCTTACGGTCGTACTGAACAACATCCGCATGGAGGTAGACCAGGGACATACCACCGTCCTGGTCCTTTTGGACTTGACAGCCGCCTTCGATACCCTATCCCCTTCGGTTTTAACATCTCGCCTGAGGGAGATAGGGGTGGAAGGGCCGGCTTTGAGTCTGCTGGCCTCCTTTCTGGACCAGAGGGAACAGAGGGTTAAGCTGGGAGAGTTCCTATCTCCATCCGTGGCTGTGCAATGTGGGGTTCCTCAGGGGTCGGCATTAAGTCCGACCCTGTTCAACATCTACGTGACCCCGCTTGCCAGGCTGGTTAGATCTTTTGGGATGGAGGTAGTCTCCTATGCTGATGACACACAGATCTTGGTGTCCCTCTCCCATTTGGGTAACTCGTCACCGTTCAACTTTAGGAGCTGCATGGAAGCAGTGTCCCAGTGGATGATCTATAATTCACTAAAGTTGAACGGTGAGAAGACTGAGATCTTGGTGTTTGGCCCAAACAATAACATCTGGTCACCTGAATGGTGGCCGCCTTCGGAGCTGTCCTACTCCTACGGAGTCGGCACGGAACTTGGGAGTTTTGATTGACCCCGCCCTCTCCATGACTTTGCAGGTGAACAGAACAGTTGCTACCTGCTGGGGTATTATTAAAATACTTCGAAAAATAAAACATTATTTGTCTCCTCAGGCGCGGAAGCAAGTGGTGGTAGCACTTGACGCTTCGCGACTTGATTATTGTAACGCCTTGTACACCGGCATGAATAAGAGCCTGATACAGCGTCTTCAGACTGCCCAAAATGCGGCAGCCAAATTTGTTCTGGACGCTCCTAGATTAGCGTCAGCAACGGCAGCCAGGAAGGCCTTACACTGACTTCCTATTGAATCGAGGATCATCTTTAAAACGCTCTGCCTGACCTACGGTGCACTCTCCGGTAAGGGTGCGGGGGGTGTCAAGAAACTGCTGCTACCCTATGTACCGGGCAGAGACTTACGCTCCTCCTCAAGGAGCCTGCTGTGGTACCTCGCTTCCGTAGGAGTAAATGGGGCGGTAGGGCTTTCTCTTCAATTGCCCCTAAATTATGGAATACCCTTCCTTGTGAAATTAAATCTCAGTCTTCCGTTTTGCTGTTTTGGAAGGCACTGAAAACATGGCTGTTTGCAAGGGCGTACCCGTAGTTACTGTTCATTTTTTTTAGGGCTCGGCTGAACGCGCGGAAGCGCGTCTCCGCCGAGAACTTATTGTGGCCGTGTCTCCTTTCCAGGAGACATTCCTGGCCGCGCGCATCGCCTTAGAGGCGATTTGAAACGATCACGTGCACGCGAACGCGCTCGCTGCATTCTTTCAGACACACACACAAGCGCCCATGCACGCACATACAGGCCCCCCACGCTGCATTCTCTCACACACACACACAAGCGCCCATGCATGCACGCACGCACATACCGGCCCCCCACACACTTACACACGCGCACGCACACAGACACACGAGTGCCCACATCGCAGCGTTTTATTTTCAGTTTGTAGCTTGTTTTTACAGCTATGGCAAAAAGTTTGTGGGCTGTTGTGAAAAACTGCTGGCCTTATCTAACTGAAAGGCAGCGGGCTATTCCCTTTCTTGTTACGTTATTCACTGGAGAAGATCCGGACTCCGGGTTATCATTGTGGCATCTGTCCCTGCCTCTGATGATAAACAGCCTTATCCTTGCACCAGAATTTTGCTTCAGTTTCACCTTGAAGAGCGGCTCTTGACCCGCACATGTTAAACATCCTTGTTCAGGATCTGTCAACGTGTATTTTTCCTGTGGTAGCGAGGTCTCCAGCGGATGTTTTTCGTATAAAAGGGAGGGGTGTCCACGTTAATGGTTGCTTTCATTCGGATTTTAAGGGAGATTTTTCAATGTGTATTTTTTGTATATCACGATCTTTCTTGGAATAACGAAATAACATATTTTTTCTCTGTGGTGTGATTTCATCAGCGTGCATTTTCCTGGACTGGCTAAGACTTCCATGTATATCTTTCGCGATTGTGCGACAATCTTTAGCTGTGTGCATTTCATATCTGAGTGTGCAACGTCTGCAAACCAGATGCACCAGGATTTAGAAGGTTTGAGTATTTTTACTCAATGAGATGCTCTTTGATATGCTCATTCGCATTTGGTTGACGCCGGCAGAAGAAGACCCCGTCCGGGTCTGGACAGCTTTTGGGGCCCTGCGTTAGCTAAGGGTCCCTCCCCACCTTCGTCGGATTTACCCACTTGTGGCGAACATGGCCGGTGTGGAGGGGCACGTGGCCCCAGGACCCACGAGAAGGCAGGCCTGGTGAGGTGAAAGGTCACCGTGGACCATGGGAGCTAAACAGGTGAAATGGTGAGTGGACCCGTGCATGGGGGCCCCGCTGCGCCAGGCCGGGGTGCGCCTCAGACCCAAGGCGCCCTGGTCTGTTCCTGGGAAAAGCACTGTAGGGATGATGTCATCTGATGCGTTGTATTACTGTGTTATCTGTCACGTGTTGCATGTTGTGTGCCATTATGTTTCGTTATTTGTGGTTGTGTAAGTGATATTCTATGCTATGTCCTTTACGTTGATACTGATATAGCATTCACGAAGCCTCACAGTCGCTTCAAGGGTCTCGCTGCTCTGGCAGTGTCTGAAAAAGTGTAATTCGTAGGCCCTCACAGACCAGACCCGGAAGAAGAAGAGCAAATACAATTATCAACCTAGATGGTGCACTGATTTATACTATTTACACTGATTTATGTGTAGCATGTGTTTATTAACTGTATGCTGGGCCCACACACAATCATGAAATACTAAATCTTGTGTGCAGTTATGTATCAATTAGTGAGAACAATCTCTGCCGAACCCATTGAGCTATCTCAGCCACTTAAACATGTTAATATTAAGCGAGGTGTAAATCCAAGTGAAGTGCCAAAAACCTGAATTTCGCAGGTTTGATTTTAATGAGGGCTGACTCTGTCTTTCATCCTTCTAGTGTCTATGGAATCAGCGTTATTGATTCACAGACAATACTTTCTGTCGGTAATATAGGATAATTATCATTATTAACAACAGAGTAATAATGCCTCTTTATGCAGTTCTTAATACAGCAGGGTTGCTGTTCTGAACGCCGCAAATCACAGTCTGTGCTATCTATTGTAGACTATAATAATTACTGTGACGTAGGAACAGGCCAGGGGTCAGCCAAGTGGAGGGTCAGCGATCTAAATATAGCACGTCGTGGGCAGCCCTTCAATACCAAGCGTAGCATGCAGGTGTAGGAATAGTGCAGCGGGTGACACCCGAAGACTACGTGTGATCCTCGCCACCGAGTACAAAACTCTAGAGCTGTGTACAAGGGCTGGTGTCCACTGGAAGAGACGTCGATCTATCACTGGCAGCGTTTTCGTGATAAGGGGGGCTTGGGGGAGGGAGCTGACCGAAGGGAGGTCTCCTCCCCCGGGCTGTTTGGGAGGGTCACGAGGGGTTTTTCTCATCGTAGCTGCCAGAATGTTCTGGATTTGGGCTGGCCTAGTAGGACTGGCCAGCCCAATTATAAATTTGCCTGTCCCCGCCCCCTAGCCACCATTTTAGGTTTGGTGACCTGGTGGCTAGGAGGGCTGTTAGCGTTTTTGTGGTAATTAATTAGAGAGCATTCAGGTGGTATTATTTGAGTTTATTGTTGCTGTTTCATTGTGATAATGGAAGATTATCGAGTCCTTGAAGCGATGAGGCTTCTGTCCGAAGCAGGGCGCATGGATTTACTGGTGGGAGGGGTTGTGTTATGAGGGGTTGTGTAAGTGATATTCTATGAGGGGTTGTGTAAGTGATATTCTATGCTATGTCCTTTACGTTGATACTGATATAGCATTCACGAAGCCTCACAGTCGCTTCAAGGGTCTCGCTGCTCTGGCAGTGTCTGAAAAAGTGTAATTCGTAGGCCCTCACAGACCAGACCCGGAAGAAGAAGAGCAAATACAATTATCAACCTAGATGGTGCACTGATTTATACTATTTACACTGATTTATGTGTAGCATGTGTTTATTAACTGTATGCTGGGCCCACACGCAATCATGGAATACTAAATCTTGTGTGCAGTTATGTATCAATTAGTGAGAACAATCTCTGCCGAACCCATTGAGCTATCTCAGCCACTTAAACATGTTAATATTAAGCGAGGTGTAAATCCAAGTGAAGTGCCAAAAACCTGAATTTCGCAGGTTTGATTTTAATGAGGGCTGACTCTGTCTTTCATCCTTCTAGTGTCTATGGAATCAGCGTTATTGATTCACAGACAATACTTTCTGTCGGTAATATAGGATAATTATCATTATTAACAACAGAGTAATAATGCCTCTTTATGCAGTTCTTAATACAGCAGGGTTGCTGTTCTGAACGCCGCAAATCACAGTCTGTGCTATCTATTGTAGACTATAATAATTACTGTGACGTAGGAACAGGCCAGGGGTCAGCCAAGTGGAGGGTCAGCGATCTAAATATAGCACGTCGTGGGCAGCCCTTCAATACCAAGCGTAGCATGCAGGTGTAGGAATAGTGCAGCGGGTGACACCCGAAGACTACGTGTGATCCTCGCCACCGAGTACAAAACTCTAGAGCTGTGTACAAGGGCTGGTGTCCACTGGAAGAGACGTCGATCTATCACTGGCAGCGTTTTCGTGATAAGGGGGGCTTGGGGGAGGGAGCTGACCGAAGGGAGGTCTCCTCCCCCGGGCTGTTTGGGAGGGTCACGAGGGGTTTTTCTCATCGTAGCTGCCAGAATGTTCTGGATTTGGGCTGGCCTAGTAGGACTGGCCAGCCCAATTATAAATGTGCCTGTCCCCGCCCCCTAGCCACCATTTTAGGTTTGGTGACCTGGTGGCTAGGAGGGCTGTTAGCGTTTTTGTGGTAATTAATTAGAGAGCATTCAGGTGGTATTATTTGAGTTTATTGTTGCTGTTTCATTGTGATAATGGAAGATTATCGAGTCCTTGAAGCGATGAGGCTTCTGTCCGAAGCAGGGCGCATGGATTTACTGGTGGGAGGGGGGCCGGCGCGCCCCCAGCGCCAGGCCTCCTCGGGTGTTGCTGCCGCGGTGTTGGCGTGCTCCTCACCGAAGAAGAGACGCTCCGGGCAGGTGAGTGAGAGGGGCCGGTCACGTACACGGAAACCGGCCCCTTCTGGTGCTGCGCGTGTGGCGGTTGGGGAGGGGGGAGCTCCGGCGGCGTCTGGCGCTCCCTCGGTGTGCGCTAGGGAGATGCGTTCAGCCCATGCTGGACACACGCGAGTAGCGTTTGAAGCGGGGGGAGCTCCGGCGATGTCTTGTGCTACCTCGGGGCATGCGGGGGAGGCGGGAAGCGCGTTGTTTCTGCCGGCGGTAATGCGGGCGGGCAGTGTGGTTCCCGGGGAAGAGCTGTCTTCAGTTTTGAAGGTCTCGGGCAGGCGGGGGAGGGGGGGGGCGGGGAGGGAGCAAGAAGCGCTCTGCCTCGGACCCATTGTTGGAGCGCCGGGTGGAGCCGGAGCTTGTGGTTGTGGCGCGTGGAGCGCGCAGAGGCTCGGTGCCAGTTACTGAGTTCCAAGGTTTACCCCAGGAATACGTTCAGCCCGGTGGGAATCCTTCTTTGACGGTGGTTGCTGAATCGCAGTTTCTCTTAGAGGCAGGCACTCAGGTTTTATCATTACCTTCTAGTCATTTAGTGCCAGGGAAACAGGTTGCAGGTAGAAAGGTCTCGGGCAACCTTGTAACAGGTGGAGTGGAGGGCTCTGGGGTTTTTGAGCATCAAGCTGGTCATTCCTTTTGTTCTCATGATGGGGGTGAGGGTCAGTTGGAGGTGGATGGGAATGTGGGCAGTCCTTTATTGTTTTCTACCCCTGGTTCTTCAGTGGGTGCAGCCTTGTCTGTGGGGGGGGGGGGTTCCAGGGAAGAAGGGGAGTGGGCTCAAATGGGAGTGGGGGGTTCCAATTCTGGTGCTCCTTTGGATTTCAATGTCTCAAGGCCTGGGGATACAGGGTCTGTTGGTATGTTGGATGTGGATGACCGTTGTCAGTGGGAGTGCAGGGGTCGGTCACAGGTAGGCCAGAGATCGTTTTCTTACGCTGCTAATGTTGGAGGGACAGTTTTGGGTCATTCTTCAGGGGACTGTCCTCCTGTGTTAAAGAGTGTGGGGGGTGTTGGTCTCTCTGACAGAGAAGCGGTACATGACAGGGCTTTCACACAGGTCACTGGTGGGCATGGGCAGGGCATTGGGGAGACTGTTCCTTATTGGTCTGGGGGTGCGGGAGGCCCCTCTTTCATGTATGGTTCTCCTGGTTGGGAGCATTTTGGTTCTGCGGGTTTGGCGCAGCGTGGTTTGCAGACGGATGGTGAGGGTCATGTTTGGGGTGCAGGGCCCCCTTTTCTGGCTTCTTCTTCAGCGGTGAGGGGGGTTAACTTGGATGAGAGTTATGATGAAGAGGTGATAGGCGACTCTCCGATCAGAGGGGTGCCTTTGAGGGGCGGCATTAGAGGGCGTTCTTTGGATAGGCTTCAGGGGATGGTTCTTGGTTCTCAGTTGCAGGGAACAAGGTCTATATCAGAGGTTGTTTTCAGGGACCCTAGCACACCAGTCCAAACTTTTTCTTTTCAGGATAGGAATAGGTGCGGTGGTCCAGACTTGGCAGGGCGCGGTCCAGTCCACTTTCGCCAAGGTGAAGCGAGGAGAATGCCTAGCGCGGCCCTCTCTGTTCCACCGAGGGAGCCCGCCGCGGCCAGCACACGAGGGTCCGGCGTGACCCCGCTGGCCCCATCGAGTAGCAGGTATAGGTGTCCTACCTTACCGGCGGCTATGGAGCCGCAGAGTCAGCGCCAGGGGAGGTACGGGCGTGTACAGTCTGCTCCCCCTCATGGAATTTCAACACAAAACTTAAAATGTAATATGGCTGATGTTGGGTTAGGTAAGACCCGTGGTGTGGTGTTTCCAGATGAACCTGATTCAGTGGTTCTGGATTACGATGAAGATAGTCCCGAAGAAGGAGAGTTGCGGGACGTGGAAAGGGGGGTGCCCTCTCATGTTGTTGGAAGTGTTTTTCAGGCTCCGGTGGTGCAAAAGCAAGTCAAGGAGAGACCAGAACGCGGCCCGTCAGTCAGGGCGCCTCCAAGACGAGATACAGTGGTATCGGCATCACAGGCTGGGCCGGCGAGAGTGGTCTCTTTGTTGCCAGGTGAGCAGCTAGCTACACGGGCCAAACCAATTATGGTGTCTGTGGGCACAGGTGGGACTGAGGCTGTTGGGGTGGGTGAGGGGCGGTTGGAAAAAGGACGTTATGTGAAAGACACTGCTGTGGGCACTGATGAGGTGCTGGACACTGCAGGTAAAGTTGAAAGTAGTACTGGTACAGAGGCCTCAGGTGTTACAAAAGAGCCATTGGCCAGCAAAGAATTGAAAATTAAAAAAAATGCCCTATATGGGAGTCACGAAGCCTTTGGGTGCACATTTAATGTTGAGTACAAAAGAAAGAATTTGGAAGGGTGAATATGTGGAACTCCTTAAGTTACTGCACCGAGAAGTACGGTCCAAGAAAGGGTCCAAGGAGGAAGAATTTGAACTGGCAAAACGACCTAGAGTTCCCTTAACCATTGAAAATTGGACAGCTGCTTTCCTAATTTATGCAAGTGTGTATTGTGAGAAATTCCCAGAGCGCAGCGTGTCCCTTTTTAAATACATGGATGTTATACGCAAGGCGCAGCTTACTGGGGGGGGGGGGTTTGCTTGGTCCCAATATGATGAGGAGTTCAGGGCTAGGATGGCTTGGGATCCGGAGGCCAAGTGGGGGGAACTGGACACTGATTTATGGCAGCACACTATGGGGTCGGCTTCGGGGGGTAAGACGATTTTTACAGCAAGTGGTCTCCCCATAATATACCGGCCCTTTCAGGGCAAGCCCACCAGGGGAGGCGTGGGAAGTAGCTCAAACACACAGCCTGCAGTCGGCACATGCTGGGAGTTTAATAAAGGCTTCTGTACTAGGGAATACTGTAAATTCAGGCATGAGTGCTCAGGTTGTGGTAAGCGACACCCCTTGTCTAGATGCTGGGAGAACAAGCCAGCAGGGGATCATCAGGGGACTCAGTCAGGTGCAGGGGGTTCGGGGACGTCCCAACATTCTGCAGGAGGTAGGGGATTCAGAGGTAATCGGGGTTCTGGGTCCAAGGGCTCATACACCGGTTAAGTTGGAAAAGTTGCGCCTTGCACTTCATGACTATGATAATGCAGCTGGGAAACAAACATTGTTGGATGGTTTTGAATTTGGTTTCAAGTTAGGTTACACAGGTCCTAGACAAAGAAGATGGTCTGCTAATTTAAAATCTGCATCTGAGCATGGCACAGTAGTACAAGACAAGTTGAATAAGGAAGTACACGAAGGGAGGATGGCTGGCCCTTTTCACGATTGGCCGATCCTTAATTTAATAATATCACCTATTGGAGTGGTCCCGAAGAAAGATCCGGGACAATTCAGGCTTATACAACACTTATCATGGCCGGAAGGGTCGTCGGTCAATGATTTTATTGATCCAGATGCTGTTTCAGTCTCTTATTCATCAGTTGACGTGGCCATGTCACTTGTTGTGACCGCGGGCGCAGCTGCTGAGATGGCCAAGTGTGATATAAAGTCTGCTTTCCGGCTGCTGCCTGTCCATCCGGAAGACTGGTGTCTTCTGGGTATCCAATTTTCAGGAAAATGGTATGTGGATAAGGCTTTGCCGATGGGTTGCTCTATATCATGTTCTCTTTTCGAGTGCTTCAGTACTTTTCTACAATGGTACTTTACTCATCAGTCTGGTCACTCACTGGTAACGCACTACCTGGATGACTTTTTCTTTGTCGGGTCCCCGGGCTCCGCGGAGTGCAAGTCTGCTCTGGACACTTTCCAAGGGCTCATGGAGGATCTGGGAGTTCCTTTGGCTCCCGAGAAAACTATAGGTCCTGACACAGTCTTGTCCTTTTTGGGGATTGAACTTGATTCTGTGGCAATGCGGGCTCGCTTGCCTGAGGATAAGAAAGTGAAGATGCTGGATTTGCTGGACACTATGTTAGCAAAACGGAAAGTGTTGGTGAAAGATGTTCAGGTGTTGCTAGGCCATCTCAACTTTGCTTGTAGGGTCGTGAGAGCAGGAAGGACTTTTTGTCGTAGATTAGGCAGGGCTCTTGCTGGTCAACATTTGCCTCACCATAGGGTTCGATTGTCTGCTGGAGTCAAGGAGGATTTGAGGATGTGGAGATTTTTTCTCTCTTCCTTTAATGGTGTTCCTTTGCTTAGGGACGTTGACTTTCAATGGGATGTGCAAATGTTTTCGGATGCAGCTGGCAGTGATGGTTTTGGTCTGTATTGGAATGGAAGATGGTGTGCGGAACGTTGGCCGGATGAGTGGTTGAATGGTGGTCGCAGCATTACCTTTTTAGAGCTTTTTCCTTTGCTGGTGGCTTTGACACTGTGGGGGGAGGTCTTGGCACATAAGAAAGTGCTTTTTCGTGTGGACAACATGGCTGTGGTGCAAATTGTTAATCGACAGTCTGCCAGGGACGAACAGGTCTTGAAGCTCATGAGAGTTTATGTGCTGGGTTGTTTGAAACACGACATTCACTTTCGTGCTTTGCACATTCCTGGGGTGGACAATGACATTGCGGATGCTCTGTCTCGTTCACAGTGGGGCAGATTCCGTGGACTGGCGAGGGAGGCAGACCAAGCACCGACCCCGATGCCGATTCATCTGTGGCACGTAGGCAACGGCGGGTCTTACAACTGGTGGTAGGTTCTTTGTCTGTGTCTACGCGTTCTGCTTATTCTCTGGCCTGGAGGGAATTTCTGGAGTCTGGCGCTTGTAGGCGTGAGGAGGTTTGGCGTCGTTCGGAGGATGTAGTGAATTTCATTTTGGATCTCATGGACAAAGGGCTGACTAAGGTGACTATCGCCGGTAAATTAGCAGGGATAGCATTTATGGGCAAGTTGTTATGGGGTTATCCTCCGTCGGCAGGGGAGATGGGCAGGAGGATGCTTGAGGGTTGGGCCTGAGAACAGGGGCACACCAGTAGACTCAGGGCTCCTTTATCTTGGCAGATCCTGGCTCGATTGATAACTGTTCTCCCTGAGGTTTGTTCAGATGACTTTGAGTCATGCTTATTTTCCATGTTAATGGCCTTCATGTTTTTTGGAGCTTTTAGGGTTTCGGAGTTGTTGGGTTCGAAATGCAAGTGTGGCCTATTTTGGCGGGATGTTTTCTGTTCTGATGAGGGGGTGCATATATGGTTAGCCAGCTCCAAAACTGATCAGACTAAGAAGGGAAAGGGTGTGTGGTTACAAGCGCGTGCTCCTAGGATTACTTGCCCTTTACTGCTAGCGCGGCGCTGGCGTTCTTTGTGCGGGGGTGGTGATGATGCACTCGTCTTTCAGCATATTGATGGCACCCTGGTTACAGCATACCAATTACGCATGGTTCTGCGCAAAGCTTTGGAACACTTGGGTTTAGATGGGAGCTTATATGGGACACATTCCTTCCGGATTGGGGCTGCAACTGAAGCTTTTAACAGAGGTTGGACTCAAAGGGATATCATGAGGCTGGGGCGTTGGTCTTCAAACTGCTTTCAGCGCTACGTGAGAAGTCAAGCGGAGGAGGCGCATGCATCATCTTCCTTCCCATGAGCTCTAACTCTGTTTTCTTTTATAGGTTCTGTTGCTGGGCCTCGTTCTCCGGTGGTGACGGTCTGGATAGTTGGGCATTCCTTCGTGAAGTGGGCCCGAGTCCAGGCAGCACAGAGTTACTTTGGAGAACTTCTGGGTTTTAACGCTAGTATGTTCAATGTGGTTTGGAAGGGGAAAGGTGGGATGCTCTGGAGAGAGTTAATCCCTTGTCTTAACAACAATATGGTGGGCGGGCTGTGTCCTGATATTCTGGTCATCCATCTGGGGGAAAACGATCTTTGTGCTACCAAAGGGGTAGTGTTACTTCGAGCTATTAAGAAGGATTTGGGCCTTATCAAAGAGCTTTGGGATGGGTGCCATGTCTATTGGACTGAATTGATACCGCGTAGGATCTGGAGAGGAGCGGTCAACCCCATGGCGGTTGACAGGGCTAGGAAGAAAGTAAACTCAGAGGTTTCGCACTGCTGCCGTGGTCTTGGTTTTAGCAGGATTTCCCATAGGGAAATTAAGTTTGAGACTGTGGAATTCTTCAGAGATGATGGTGTTCACCTGTCCAGAGTGGGTATGGACCTATACTTGTTGGAGTTACGTGAGGTTTTGGCGCGTTCGCTAGCTATGCACCGTTAATGTTGGTTCGGTTCTGTTTTTCGTTTACCGGTGGGGGGGGCAGAAAGGGAGGTGGTGTAGTTTCTCTCCCCCTCCTATCTTTCTGGGTGGCGGGGTTTTTGGTTGCCCCGGTGCTGTTTATGGTAGATTGTTTGATGAGTATTGGATTGATTCTTTGATTGACAGGTTCAGGGGAAGTTGGTCATTGTTTGACCGTTCAGGTTTTGGGGGGTATTGGCAGGAGTGAAGGGTCAGGCAGGGTTTATGGTTAAAGAGGGCCTGGCTTTCAATATGTGATTGGGGTTTTGATGAATAAGGGGTTAAATGATGACGTAATGATTGAATTAATGACGTAATGTTTATTGATGATGTTATGTTTATAATGTTGTTGTAATGTTTTAATGCTGTACTGTTGGGTGGGGGAGGGGTCAAAGAATTTTAGGGGAGGGGGTGGGGGGCGGGGTTTGTAGTTAATTATTTATTTAGTGAGAGATAGTTTTGTAAGGCGTTGCCAAGGTTTTATATTTGTAATGTGCACCTGTTTCCTAATAAAGCGGCCTTTTTCACACTCAAAACAATTCTGGTCTACGTTTCTCCCACCCCTCGCCCTCCCTCCCAAGGGGGGCTTGGGGGAGGGAGCTGACCGAAGGGAGGTCTCCTCCCCCGGGCTGTTTGGGAGGGTCACGAGGGGTTTTTCTCATCGTAGCTGCCAGAATGTTCTGGATTTGGGCTGGCCTAGTAGGACTGGCCAGCCCAATTATAAATTTGCCTGTCCCCGCCCCCTAGCCACCATTTTAGGTTTGGTGACCTGGTGGCTAGGAGGGCTGTTAGCGTTTTTGTCCCTCCCTCCCTCCCATTTATTATTATTATTCATACTCCTGGGTTTTTCCTTCCCCCGAATTTTTGTTACGTTAGAATTTTTTCCCCCCTTTATTGATAATTTTAATTTTAAAGGCTTTTTTCTTAGATATAGGTGTGCAGGGTTTTTTTTCTTGTGACTTGTATTGTCGCTAGGAACAGGTGCTGGCGGGGTTTTTGGTTGCCCCGGTGCTGTTTATGGTAGATTGTTTGATGAGTATTGGATTGATTCTTTGATTGACAGGTTCAGGGGAAGTTGGTCATTGTTTGACCGTTCAGGTTTTGGGGGGTATTGGCAGGAGTGAAGGGTCAGGCAGGGTTTATGGTTAAAGAGGGCCTGGCTTTCAATATGTGATTGGGGTTTTGATGAATAAGGGGTTAAATGATGACGTAATGATTGAATTAATGACGTAATGTTTATTGATGATGTTATGCTTATAATGTTGTTGTAATGTTTTAATGCTGTACTGTTGGGTGGGGGAGGGGTCAAAGAATTTTAGGGGAGGGGTTTGTAGTTAATTATTTATTTAGTGAGAGATAGTTTTGTAAGGCGTTGCCAAGGTTTTATATTTGTAATGTGCACCTGTTTCCTAATAAAGCGGCCTTTTTCACACTCAAAACAATTCTGGTCTACGTTTCTCCCACCCCTCGCCCTCCCTCCCAAAAACAGAAGCTCGGCTTTGCTTAAAAACGGGTTTGCTTTTTAAATGACAAGTGGGCCGCGTCTGCTCTCCGCCTGTGAGTAATGCGGCCA
The DNA here is from genome assembly GCF_964261635.1 of Lissotriton helveticus. Classification (NCBI taxonomy): domain Eukaryota; kingdom Metazoa; phylum Chordata; class Amphibia; order Caudata; family Salamandridae; genus Lissotriton; species Lissotriton helveticus. The sequence goes on from NC_136059.1 coordinate 1,091,163,587, forward strand.
CGTGACCCGAGCAGCTGCTTCATTTGCATTTCAAAGAGCTTGCAGATAATTGTGTGTCTATGTGTGTTTGTGAGCAGGGCTGCGTCTGTCTTGTTGCATGGGTGACTGATTTTCTATATCTGTAGAGTGCAGAGTAGTGAGTGCAGAGTAGTGAGTAGTGAGTGCAGAGTAGTGAGTAGTGAGTAGTGAGTGCAGAGTAGTGAGTAGTGAGTGCAGAGTAATGAGTAGTGAGTGCAGAGTAGTGAGTGCAGAGTAGTGAGTAGTGAGTGCAGAGTAGTGAGTAGTGAGTAGTGAGTGCAGAGTAGTGAGTGCAGAGTAGTGAGTAGTGAGTGCAGAGTAGTGAGTGCAGAGTAGTGAGTAGTGAGTGCAGAGTGGTGAGTAGTGAGTGCAGAGTAGTGAGTGCAGAGTAGTGAGTAGTGAGTGCAGAGTAGTGAGTAGTGAGTGCAGAGTAGTGAGTAGAGAGTAGTGAGTGCAGAGTAGTGAGTGCAGAGTAGTGAGTAGTGAGTGCAGAGTAGTGAGTAGTGAGTGCAGAGTAGTGAGTGCAGAGTAGTGAGTAGTGAGTGCAGAGTAGTGAGTAGTGAGTGCAGAGTAGTGAGTGCAGAGTAGTGAGTAGTGAGTGCAGAGTGGTGAGTAGTGAGTGCAGAGTAATGAGTAGTGAGTGCAGAGTAGTGAGTAGTGAGTGCAGAGTAGTGAGTAGTGAGTAGTGAGTGCAGAGTAGTGAGTGCAGAGTAGTGAGTGCAGAGTAGTGAGTAGTGAGTGCAGAGTAGTGAGTGCAGAGTAGTGAGTGCAGAGTAGTGAGTAGTGAGTAGTGAGTGCAGAGTAGTGAGTGCAGAGTAGTGAGTAGTGAGTGCAGAGTAGTGAGTAGTGAGTGCAGAGTAGTGAGTAGTGAGTAGTGAGTAGTGAGTGCAGAGTAGTGAGTGCAGAGTAGTGAGTAGTGAGTGCAGAGTAGTGAGTAGTGTGTAGTGAGTGCAGAGTAGTGAGTGCAGAGTAGTGAGTAGTGAGTGCAGAGTAGTGAGTAGTGAGTGCAGAGTAGTGAGTAGTGAGTGCAGAGTAGTGAGTGCAGAGTAGTGAGTGCAGAGTAGTGAGTGCAGAGTAGTGAGTGCAGAGTAGTGAGTAGTGAGTGCAGAGTAGTGAGTAGTGAGTGCAGAGTAGTGAGTAGTGAGTGCAGAGTAGTGAGTAGTGAGTGCAAAGTAGTGAGTGCAGAGTAGTGAGTGCAGAGTAGTGAGTGCAGAGTAGTGAGTAGTGAGTGCAGAGTAGTGAGTAGTGAGTGCAGAGTAGTGAGTGCAAAGTAGTGAGTGCAGAGTAGTGAGTAGTGAGTGCAGAGTAGTGAGTAGTGTGTAGTGAGTGCAGAGTAGTGAGTGCAGAGTAGTGAGTAGTGAGTGCAGAGTAGTGAGTAGTGAGTGCAGAGTAGTGAGTAGTGAGTGCAGAGTAGTGAGTAGTGAGTGCAGAGTAGTGAGTGCAGAGTAGTGAGTGCAGAGTAGTGAGTAGTGAGTGCAGAGTAGTGAGTAGTGAGTGCAGAGTAGTGAGTAGTGAGTGCAAAGTAGTGAGTGCAGAGTAGTGAGTGCAGAGTAGTGAGTGCAGAGTAGTGAGTGCAGAGTAGTGAGTGCAGAGTAGTGAGTGCAGAGCAAGATTGTCCGTTTGCTTTACAAAATCCTCTATCTTTACATTCGGAGAAAGAAAAGTAAACTCGACGCTCCACGTTAAAACAACAAGTACCAACTTTCAAAAAAAGCCTGACATTTGACCATCTTTTAAAGCGTAGCAAATGTGACAAAATAAAAACAAAATATAAAAGCATTTTATTGCTCATTTATTTTCTGAATTCCAGCATGTTTATTTTGGGGGTACTGCATCACCCTTACTATGTGCACGCTGCACAATGCTTCACTCTTCACCCTCACACACCCTCAAACACCCTCACACCCCCTCACACCCTCTCAAACTTAAACACCCTCACTCACCCTTACACCCTCACACGCCCTCACCCTCACCCTCCCCCTCCCCCTCACACACCCTCCCCCTCACACACCCTCACCCTCACTCACCCTCACACCCCCTCACCTTCGCACCCCCTCACCTTCGCACCCCCTCATACCCCCACACCCTCACACCCTCACTAGCATAACAAAACATAGCATAACAACACACAGCACAGCATAATAAAAAAGCACAGGATAGCAAAAGATAGCATAGCATAATTATTCCCAACTCTCATTGTTATTGAGCAACATATGACAGTTTGCAAATCATCTTTATACACCAATTCAGAGTTTTCGGAAAATTTATGCAACGCATTGTCATACACAATGCCAATAACTCAAACTTTAATGCTGCGAGCCCTATTGCATTGTAAATGCTTGTCATGGATTTGCTGTTAGGCGCCTTGATGCCTTCGGGCTTAGTTGCGCGTTATAAGATTCTTTTCATTTCATTTCAATACAAGAAGATCTATTATATTGCCTAACGCACCCCCCAAATGATAGAGTCAGTTTTCAGATGTTTAACATTTTTAAGTGATTTTTACACATATTCTAAAGTTATCTGTATTTGTGTGAGAGTATTTTTCTCTAGTGTCCTCTTATTGCATCATACTTTATTCATTTTTCAAAAGGATAGAATCCGTTTTATGATTTTACATTTTGTATACCTATCTGTGAAACATAAATTTGAATTGTTGACCCAGTTGTAGGTCTAAATCAATTTTAAATTAAATTGAATGAGTAGAAGGCGATGACAGTATGTCTTGCGCACATCGGGTTTTCTCTGAATCCATTTATATATACCGTTCAAATTGGATACATGCCTGTAGGAAGCTGGACTTCTTTGAAGATGTCCCCCCACTTTTTGCCCTCATTTGAACTATTAAATGCTATTTTTTTCAAGTCCAACAGTGCACCGAAGCCTGCCTTAAGAGCCCTAAGACAAGGTGCATTATCTTACATATGACGACATAACTGCATGAGCAGATTTGCCCCTGAGATGTCTAGTTCTATTATTAGATATTGCAAGTAAACAGGGAAGCCATCTTAAGTATATGTACTGGCCATTACGACTTACCCAGCTACATGATGTCTTAACTAAAAGTAATAGTGTTTGGTATCAAATATCTGGTCTTGATAATTCCTTACTGATGCCATTATCGGATTTGTCCTGACATGCACCAAGAGGGAACCTTTGAGGTGCCCCCTGAAACCTACTAGTCTTCTATTGTGCTGGCTGACTGGCATTGTCCAGCCTGCCACCACAGACCAGTTTCTTACCCCTGGAGGTGAGAGCCTACTAAGGTTTTGCACCAGGACAGGCAGGAAATTAGCTATGCACGTAGGTGTTTTACACCACCAGGCTAGTCACACCCCTAAGGGGGACTGCCTGATGTGCTCCACAAAAGAAGGGTTCCACCATCTTGTTTTTGGCAGAATCGGAACTCTGGGACAGGGTTATGCCCACTCCCCACAGGAAGTGTCATATAGGGGGTGTAGTGACCCCAAGGGTAAGTAGGCTATTGGCTACTACCCTACACTCTACCTAACGCCCGAAATTGAGCATTTAGAAGGTCCCCTGATACCAGAAAGGGAGATTTTACTACTGGAAACTGAGGAAGGACGAAGAAGGACAGACAAGGCGAAAATAGAACACCAGCACCAAAGATTAGTCCCATACCTTTCCAGGCTGCTTGTACTTTGCAAATCGCTGAGGCCAACTTCACAAAAAGCTGGACACCCTCCCCAAAACCCTTGGAGGACCTTCCAGCCCCTTTGAAGTAGAGGAGCCACTTCCCTGCAGTCACTGACCACATCTGCCTGGTCCACTGTGCTGCCGACCCCTGCGTCCAAAAAGGGAGCAGCACCCCAGAACGAGGTCTTCATGCTCTAGGAGGTCAGATCTGTCTCCCTTCCAAGTTTGGAGATGCCAGGACCGCCAGGAGCTGCCTAGCACCAATACCCTGGGCAGCGGAGCAGTTTCAACAGCCAAGGCTTGTTTGTGGTTCAATCCAAACTCCAACACAGTCAAGACCGACCGTTAAATGTCCAGGCCAGGCACCAAACCTTCCAAGACCGACCTAAGGGCAAGGGACTTCAGCATCATTGAGGCCAGCACCGAGAGTGGTCCTGCTGTCCTGTTCTGTCCCCAACAACCAGGTCGACACCAAGAAGTGAGAGCTTCTAACACAAGTGACGAGCAAGAAAAAAACCCTCTGAAACTGAGTCCCACGGCCTGAGTCTGAGCCGACCAATGGTGCCCACTTGCTCCAGAGGCCCTCACGAGCTGAGCCCCCCCTTTGGGTTCTGCCGGACTGATCCCCAAGTCCCAACTTGCAGCACTTTTCTGCTTACAGGTTTTTCCATAGACTTTAGCGGTAGCTTTCGAGGCTACCCCTGCGACTCGCACCTCGCCACCCAGGCCCACCAGGCCAGATAAAACACATTTCTGGTGGTTTTAAGGACCTCGGCCCCTACTTACCTTAAGTCCAGAAGAACAGTCTTGTAGTACGAGTTACTTACCTTCAGTAATAATGTATCTGGAAGAGACTTTTTTTGTTTGTAGAGTTTTATATAGCGCGAACTTGACCCGAATCGGGTATCAGAGCACTTTACATAGCACCAGATACGGTACATGAGGACAAAGATTCATTTTTGAATTTTTGTTAGGCACGGTGAGATTAAGTGATTTGCCCGGCACGGTGAGATTAAGTGATTTGCCCAGTATCACAGGATGTTTGGCATCGTTACCGAGACTCGAACCGAGATCCCCAGGTGCTTAACGTAGAATTATCCCCAAGCGTGAGACTGGATCCAGATAACTTTTTGCCACAGCATCCATGCGCACCAGGGGGACGGCACCACGTGACTTGACTCCGCCCTGACGTCGTCCGCGTACGTGACATCAGCGAGGACACATAAGTCTCACCCTGGAGCGCATACGTCAGTTTTCTTCGGAGAACTTTCTCCGCGTCACAAACAAAATCTGTGAGAATACTGGAACAGTGTGCGAAAAAAACAGCTAAACGGAAAGGGAAGAAATGAATGGTGAGGAACAGCACCATCCAGAACAGTGCCAGGCACTATGGCACCAAAAGACATGGCACGAAAGACTAGAGTACAGCTACTGCAAAGCAAGCCTGCAAATAAATACAACAACCTCCCCGGGCAGAAAACATGTGAAAAGATGCACAGCAGACAAAGAAGTCTGCAACCACGTCCAGAACCGAGAAGGGTACCAAGGCCAGAATGGAAGAGTAACAGCAATTCATCCCCAGCCAACACCAGCAGGGAGAAACATATCCTGAAAAGGGGCTAAGGGTCGAGACCCAACCAAGGGACCTCGACCCCAAGGACTGCGAAGGAGTCAGAAGTGCAAGCAACGAAAAGAAAGAAGAGCACGAGCAACCCAACACTGGAGACCAGGGTGCAAGGGTGAAGAAGTACCCATGAAACCACCAGCCAATCAACAGAAAGGAAGGAATAGAGTAAACAGCAAGACGAGCAACCCCCAGGGAGGGAGTAAGAAAAGGCACTCGCATAGGACAACCACCCGGAGGTAGGCGAGTGCCGAAGACCAAGAAAGGTCCTTGCAGAACGGGGAGGAAGGGCGGGTCGTGACGGAATCTGCAGCTAGAATCGTCTCTACCAGATACATTGTTACTGAAAGTAAGTAACTCGTACATCTGATAGAGACTACTAGCCGCAGATGCCTTAACGTAGAATAGATACCCTAGCCATACCCAAGGGGAAGGAGGGTCTGCAAGAGGACCTCTCCGGCTCGGACAAACACAAGACCCCAACAGGGGACAAATCACAGGGACAGGGAAAATAGCCCAGTCCTCCCCAACAAGGGATGAGTCACAGGGCCAGGGGAAATAGCCCAGTCCCCCCCAAGAGAACCTCAGCATCGTGGAAGATCACCGGACCGGCAGGGGATGTGTTATAACAACAAAAGTGGAGAGTGGAGAAGTGTGGCTCAATGGTTAGAGCGGCAGACCCTGATGCAGAGGTCTAGCCCGGGACCAGGGTTCAATTCCCCGCCTCGGCGGGTCTTGGGCTCAAAAATTCCACGGACCTGATATTTCTCGCCTCAGTGCCTATTCCAATCATGGAGTCCCACTCTGCAACTCTGGGCAATAGCTTGCTTAATCTCCACAACGGCCCCCACAACGCTAAGGATGCCTGGCCTCCACCTTGGGGGTGCCCAGGAGTGGACACCTCACAGGGAAAGCCAGGATGGGTTCCACAGCGGTATTCGTACAAGCGCCTTGAGACCCTTGCGGGTGAGTAGTGCACTATACAAGTATCAATTTACATTTACAATTTACATTTACAAAAGAGGCAGCCCAGCCCTCACCAAGCAGGAGAAAGCAAGAGCAATACGAAAGGAGGCCAGTACACCCCAAGCCAATGTACCAGGTACAGGCAATGCAGAGGAGTTCCGAGGAAGAAGAGCAACCCAGAGACTCCAAGGAGAAGGGGTAGAAACGAAGAGAAGAGCCCTCCACCAGAAACACACCCAGTGAAGAGGGCAGCCGAATCTATCACAGCTGGAAGTCAACAGGCCAGACAGAACAGCACCTCAGCAATAAGGCAGGCGGGAGAAGAAAAACATAGTCTCACAAGGCTCCCTGAAAACAAGAAGCAGCGCCCCCAGGCCCCATGCCAAGACCCCTGGCCGTAGACCAGAAGAGCAGGAGGGCGAAGCTGGACGCTGATAAGCGCCACAAAACTAAATATCCAGACCACATCGGCCAGGGGGGCACATCTGGACGCTAACAAGAGCCATGAAACTGAACGCCCAGACCACATCAGCCTTCAACAACAGCGAGGCCAGAAAAATATCGACCAAACTCAGAGGAAGACCGCTCCAGACAGAACTGATCCTCGAAGAAGACCGGCCAGCCGGAAGATAAGATGAGAAACAAGTAGGACGAACCAAGCCGTCAACACAGGAAATTAACCCCTCTGGAGCACCAGACAGAGGACCAGGCCGAACGGCAGACAAAGGGCAAAAACAGTGCAGAACAACGCCGTAGATGGCCAAGAAACCGCACCATCGGCATACAGCGACACCAGGAAGGGCGAGGAACCGGCAAGGAGGAGTCCACACCTCTCCAGCGTAAGGCAGGGCTATACAATAGCTACAAGTAATCCACGTCGGGTAGGACACGTCCCAAGAAAGTATGGGAACCACTCTTGGGGAAGAAAGTCCTGCATCAAAAAACAAAACTATAAACCTGCGGCAGAAACCATAGAAGGCTTAGAAATCAGCCACAAGGTACATCCTTGTCAAAAAGGGGGCTGAACCAGCAGCCAACTGAAGAGAGGGGCCAGCCAAAGGACCCCGAGCGCACAGCAAACCACACAGAAAGTATAACAGCCACTCCAAACACCAAATACCAGGAGCAAGTGGGATAACACCTCCCACCAAGTCCCGGAGGATCAACAAACCTGCCTACTGAGGAGGAGGAGGAGGAGGACGGAGCCCTGCAAGAAGACACTGAATGGCGGAGTCCGCATGAGTGTTAAACAGGAGGACCCCGTCAAAGGGTAGGTCAACCAGACGCTCCCTAATATTTTCAGGAAAAACAGCATCACGTAGCCAAGCATGGCGACGGAGAGCCACAGAACTGGCCATAGCATGGCAGAGAGCCTCGGCAACATCCAAAGCCGCATGAAGAATAAACGCAGACAACTCCCTACCATCCAACACATGGTCCCGCAGATCATCATGGGCACGCTCATGAGAGACATGAGAAAGAAGAGACTCCACAGAGTCCCACAGGCTGGAAGTTGCCCTGGTCAACACACAAAAAGTGTTAAGCGCCCACAAGACAGCACTGGAAGAAGCAAAGGCATTACGCCCCCATGAATCTAACCACCGGGCCTCCCGAGACGGAGGAAACAACACCACAGGCAAGCGCGAAAAGGTATTCCCCAGAAGAGCGCCTAGAGTAGAAGGGTGGAAAGAAAGACAGACCGGGTCGTGTGGAGCAGGACGGTGGTGACACAGGAGCGCCTGAGGCACCGGATCGCCTGTGGCAGGGCGCCGCCAAGCCCCCATAAGAGAATTATGGAGTGACGCTTCAAAAGGAAGGAACAACTCCCGTCCACCAGAGCCCTGGTGGAGAACTTCCAAGAGGTTGTCTGTAGGAAATGGAGTGACAGATTCACCCATCTTCAGAATACCAGCAGCTATGGAAATAGCCCAAACAAAGGCAATACTGGCCTCAGTAGGGCGCCGTGGAGGAGAAAGTAATTCCTCCGTGGGCGACGGCTGCAGAATGAGCCGTCCGTCCCCAGGTCCAGCTGTAGAAGGAATAGTGGGGAATCCACAGAAGAATGGGGAACCTGAGGGGCTCCAGGGGAAGTGGAGAGGCCGGTGGAATAGCCAGCCGCGGGCCACGGAAAGAAGGGTTCGAGGATTTAGGCCGTGGGGACGGCGAGGAGCCCGCCCTGGAAGACGCCGGTGAAAAGGCAACAATACGGCACCACGTCTCCGGGGAGGAAGACACCAATGGATGACAGACCTCTGGAGAGGAAGGAACCTCGGGAGACGAATCAAGAACCCGACGCCGGTGCGGCTCTGTCGACCTCTGCCACCACGTACTCCCCAGGCGGGGTCGATGCCGGCACGGATAGGAGCAGCGCCGAAAAGGCACTGGCTTGGCCTCAGACGAGGCAGCCGCCCTAATCGAGGATGGAGAGGGACTCAAAAAAAGTACCCCAGGTCCCAGCCTCCACCCGTGACTCCACCGGAGACGGGGAGGAAGGCTCCCGATGCCGAAACGGCACCGGCTCGGTCTCCGTCGAGGCAGCTGCCTGTGTAGTGGACCAAGGGTGACTCGGGGGCAAGCACGGAGTCCCAGCAATCTCTTGCAACGCCACAGAGAGTCCCGTAGTGATTTGGGGCGAGGCTGGGATGCCAGGTGCCGAAGAGGGGAGCCCCGAGGGACCACACCTCGATCACACCACCCTCCTACGACCTGAAGCTGAAACCTTCGGTGCCGGGGCCGGAGCCACCAGCGACTTCAAGTCTCCACGCGAGGCAAGGGATCCGCGGACGTTTCAGGAGGTGGAGGAGGGCCCAAAGAAGCCTGCAGAGCCGCAGCGTAGGCTGTCATTTGGGCCCTAGTCGCCCCGATGCCGGGAAACGGCGGGTAGGAAGGAAGCCAAGGAGAGCCGGCGCCCACCGCTGAAGGAGGACAGGGCCTCGGAGACAAGTTAAAGGACCTACCAGCCAGCTAACCACGCCCTTGGGGCCGTGGCGAAGGACAATGTCGCAGACGAAACCGGCAGCTCATTGCTTCTGCGGTAGGAGACGGACACTGGGATGACACCGACCTGAACAAGCGTGCCAACAGCAATTTCATCCGGCGCTCGAACCATGATTTTGGCGTAAGGTGCTGACAGGGTTCGCAATCCTTCGAGTCGTGGTGCTCACACAGGCACCACATGCAGATCGGGTGAGGGTCCGTCCGGACATGGGACGTGCACAAGAGGTACACGTCTTGAAGCCCAAAGGCATTCGCACACTGTTCTAGTAATGCCAAAGCGTGATAAGAATGGAAGGCCTGAAAACAGGCCAGGACACAATCCGGATCCACGTTGCACGCGGAAAAGAGAACAAACTGACATAGGCGCGCCGGGTGGGACTTATGTGTCCTCGCTGGCGTCACGTACGCAGACGATGTCAGGGCGGAGTCACGTTGTGCCGTCCCCCCGGCACGCAGAGAGGCTGTGGCAAAAGGTTTTCCGTATCCAGTCTCATGCCTGGGGATATTTCTACGTTAAGGAATCTGGGGCTAGTAGACTCTATCAGATAGTCATTTGCAAGTGACCCTATGCAATGTATGTTTCTCCCATTGAATAACATTACTGCGTTTGAGGCTCACGCCTCAAATCTGACAGCTATGATTTTCTACTGTTTGCCTGTAAAAATCTACAACATTCAAAGTAATTACCTGATACTGAAGTTCTTGGTGTCTAAAAATAATATAAAAATCAGTGAATTTTTCTAAATTGGTCTCGAATTGCTTCATGAGTGTCTTATTTTCTGACTCAGTGTGTACAATAAATGCTTAACACTACCCTCAGATAAGCCTAAACTGTTCAGCCACACTACCACAAAAGAGAGCAATTGGGATTATTAGTTTGAGCCCTGTAAACCAATAAGGGTCATATTGACTTTCTAAAAAGTGCACCTCAATTCAGAGAAAGCCAGATTCCTACAATGCTGAAAAGATTGTTTGCAAGTGCCTCATTTGGAGTGACTGTGACATAATGGGGGACAGTCAATCAATAGATGTTTTATTAAGTACTCTTAAGTGGTCTTTCTCTAATTTAATTGTACATCAATTAAAAAATATATTACATATAAATGATTTGAGACCATTTTTGGGAAGTATTTGTGATATAGTTTGGGTTTTCCCACCTCTACTTCATTTAACTGAAATAGTATTCCAAAAAATTAGGCAGGGTCAAATTCACAGATTGGTCCCCTTATGTATGCAAAACATTAGCAAAGTTCACAAAAGCCCCTATAATCACCCACTCCTGGGAAACGTCAATCACAACTTAGTCAAGGCCAAAACAGACGAAATCCAAAAGAATTAAGAGAACATCTCTACATCACTGCCACCATGCAATAATTCAAGATCACCTACATTTCCCATTTATCCAACCTGTTCCTGTTCTGTGAAGGCTGATTCTTCTGCCATTTACATCATGCTGAAGCAATTGTAAGGTGATATCTGGAGAAGCACTTACCACTTACCAGCATCATTGCATTCCTTCTGGATACTCCCACGACTGAACAGATCCTGCCATCCCTCAAAGTGCAAACCCTGATCCATGGGGATCTTGTTAACTACCACCTAATCACTAATCTGGCATGCCTGGAAAAGCATTGTGAAGAGTGATGCAAACCGGCTTCACTAAAAGCACACTATAGAGATTTGGGACCTCCTCGGGAGCAGCGCACCAGCCCTGCTCTTCCTAATAGAAATCTGGATGTACCCAGCGTCATCTCCCGCCATTGCTGTGGCCGTCCCATCAGGATACAAAAGTGACTCTAGGACCACGTCCACAAACCTGGAGAGAGACTCGCCACCATGTACAAAGACACCCTCAAATGCATTACTACAACAGACCAGGACACCCCTTTCCTGGAACACATTAACATCAGCCTACAAACTAACAACAGTCACACCCTGAAGGGCATCGTGGCTTACAGCCCACCTGGTCAACTTCAGCAGCATCATGTCAGATGTCATCGCCCCCTCCCCATCAACTCCAAAGACGACTTAATCTTCAGAAATTTCAATTTCCGCCTGGAAGACCCCTACGACAACTGCTCCACCGACCTCCTTGAAAGTCTACGCAACATAGGAATTTCCCAACTCATCATGGACCCTACACATATTACAGGCAGACTTAAGAAGCAATCTTCGCCTTCTGCAACAGCATCAGCTACCACTCCACCTCAATACACACATGGAATGGCCACTACATCAGCCATTTATAAAATCACCATGCCACAAGTCAAAGCTCCTATCATCAACATCTACCAAACCATTCGGAACTGAAACAGAATAACGGAAAGGGACTTGTACAGCATATTTGAAACAGACCTCCCTAATACCAACACACAACCTAGTCAAGGGCATAACCAACTTCAACCAGTGGATCTCTAACTGTGTGGACACTTTGGCACCCATCACAACTCGCAAACACTGCAGAACCAACAAATAGGCCTCCTGGTACATGGAGGAACTCTGGGACTCCAAAAGATATTCCAAACAGGAGGAAAGGAAATGGGGAACCAACCACAACACTGACACCAGATCAACCTACAAGGCCGTCCTCAGGCACTACCTCCACCTTCTGAGAGTCAACAAGAGAAGATCCCTCACGGACCGGATGGAAGCCAGCTCCAACAATTGTAAGGAGAGTTTTGCAATCATCATGGAATTTACCACCTCAGTAGCCTCAGCTTACTCCCTCACCGCCTCTCACGAACTCTCTGACAGCCTTTCAATCTTCTTCAACAGCAAAACTGAAATGTTCTACAATAACTGAGCTCTGAGGACATTATCAGCCAGTTGCCCACCTACCACTAGGACAGACACCTAACCAACTGAGGAACACACCACTTCAATCATGAAAACTGTCCACTCACTGCCGCCACAGATGAGATCCGCACCCTACCGGACCAAGAGAAACCACTCATTCCTTCATACTGTCCTCATAATGCTGGACCTCTCAGCAGCATCCAACACAATATCACACTACAGCCTCATCAAAAGACTGCAAGCAAAAGGCAACCAAGGTCCACCCCTGGAAGAGACATGCTCCTTCCTCACAGGGAGATGTCAGCGAGTCAGACTCCCTCTCTCCACATCAGAGCCCAAGGATGAAACCCTCAAGGATCATCTCTAAGCCCCACCCACTTCAACATTTACATGACACCACTCGCCAACGTCATCAGATCTCATAGCAGCTCCATCATCTCCTATGCCGATTACACCCAGCTCATCCTCTCAATGTCAGACAAGTCCCCCACGACCAGAGCCGGCATCACCAAATGGATGATCTGTGGAGCAGAATGGATGAAAGCCAACTGCTTGAAACTCAACTAGGACAAGACAGAAGTGCTGATCTTTGAGAACAAGAGCTTCCCCTGGTACTCCAGCTGCCCATCAGAGCCTGGTCCAACACCATCACCCACTAACGTTGTACAGAATCAGGGAATCATCTTAGACAATTAACTCATCATGGCCTCACAGGTGAACATAGTCAGCTTCTCCTACTACCACATACTACGCATCCTCAGAATAATCTTTAAATGGATCCCCAAGAGCACCAGGCGTACCGGTATTCAAGACTTAGTCACCAGTAGACCACACTATGGCATCAAACTCTATGCCGGCATCCCCAACCACCTCCACCACTGACTTCGGACCATCCGGAATGATTCATTCAGGCTCATCCTGGACCGCCCACGGCACACCCACATCACATTACACCTCAGAGAAGTCTACTGGTTGCCGATACACAAGCATTGGCAATTTAAATCCATCACACACCCATACATGGCACTGTACAAAACTGGTCTGGCATACTTCAACTGCTGCCTCCACTTCCACCATCCAACCAGACTCCTACACTCTGCCTCACTCTCTCTGGCACACACCCCTCGCATATGCAAATGCAGAACAGGAGGGCTATCCTTCTCCTACCTCTCACCCACTACTTAGAACAAACTCCCTCTATACAGAATGGCCTCCCCCTCGCTTCTCGAATTCTGCAAGAAACTGAGAGCCTGGCTCTTCAGCTAACACCTGGCAGATGACCTACACAGCTGCTCTAGCACCTGGATACCCTTTGGGTGATAAGTTGTGCTTTACAAATCCAAATGAACAAGTTACTCACCTTCGGTAAATTATTATCTGGTAGAGACAAAGTCTAGCCACAGATTCCTTAACTTGTTAATTCTCTCCCGGCATCTAACTGGAACCGGAAATTTTCAGCAGTCCCTGTGTGGCGCGTGGACGTCAGTTTCTTCTGTAAAACCTTCTGCACTAAAACCCTGGAGCCACTATAGAAACTGGCTGTGGAAATAGTGTGCCAAAAAAGATCAATGCATCTTTAAAACATATTAGAAAATGTAAATACATGGTATGGTATGATAATACCCAATCAAGGCCCAATGTTGTGATGATGCAAATGGAAATCAATGGTATGGCAAAATACCAAGTCAAGATTTAAGAAGACCAAATGGTCCATTGAATTACACAATTACATGTAGCAATGATCACTGGTATATAAAACCAGTACTGAAAAAGCGTATAACCCATACAGCACAGATCGTTCACAGAGATGGGAGGATGGGCAGGGAGTTAAGGAATCTGCGGCTAGACTGTGCCTCTACCAGATAATACGTTACCAAAGGTAAGTAGCTTGTTCATCTGATAGAGACATCTAGCTGCAGATTCCTTAACTTGTGAATTAAATACCATAACTGTACTCACCCGAAGGAGCGCCTGCCAACTGATCGTACAAAAGCTCTCACAGAGAACTAGCTGGTCGAAAATGACCACATTCCAGCCCTCTGTAGGAATTAAACACAAGCATTTGCAATGCAATAGTTCTCGCATTAGTAAAAGTTTGAGCTTTTGGCATTGCAAATAATAATGCATACCAATAGCTGTAATTTTCAGTAATGCAAGACCGAAATATGCCACTATGGCACAAAATGCACACACAGATGACAGAACAATGGGAGTTCGTATTTGGTAAACAAAAGATATGTGATTACGATGTAAACTATAGAGACAACACATAAAAAAAAGCCAACATAATGGAGGGTCGGAGGGTTCTTAATTATTAAAGAGATTCGGAATGTCAATACGCCAAATGCTTCATCATGTTACTAATAGGAGCTCCCTTCACAAACAGTTACAGCAGTTCACAGTTAATTCAACAAACATCCCCCATACCCCTGGACAGTAGCAATTAAACATTTCTTATATAGACTATTAAATAAATACTTGACAGTGAAAAACAGTCCTGCACACACCACCTACACTAATACTGCAGCTTCCCGAACACATACCAGAGAAATAGTACATTGCATACACACTGGTAGTATGATTGGAGTGAGGAAGGCGCGGTTAATAGGGGCAGTTAATGAGGGTATGGGGCAGAATCACAGAGGTAGGAAAAGCAGAGCGACTGGAGGTAGGAGGGAGCTGTTACTAGGGCAGTGTTTGGGGGAAATAGGATAGAACCACTGGGGCAAAAAGGGCAGTAACCCTGGAGTTACGAGGGTGTAGTTACTAGATGTGGTTACTGGAGGTAAGGGGTAGAATCACAGATGCAAGAAAGGCAGAGTTAGTGAAGGGACGAGGGAGCAGTAGGGGTGGTGATTATGGGTAATAGACCCGAGGGCATGAATGTGCATGGGGTGGGGTCAGGCATACAGAGCTCTCGGTAGTAGTAGGTTGTGGCAGGGCGCAGCTATGGCAGGTAGGGGTGGGTAGAGTGTTTTTGACAGGGCTACAGGCACCCGGGGCAGGAGTGGGCAGGGACACAAACACGGAGGACTGTAGTGGTTAGGGGGTGGAGGGGTACAGATATTGGTAGTGTTAAAGGGACACAGACACGAGGACAGGAGCGGGCATGGGGTTAGGGGAACATACATAGGGCACAGCTGGGTATAGGTTTATGGACAGGCCTACAGGGACAGGCAGGAGGACAGGAGCGGATAGGGGCACAGAGAGGAGTGGGAAGGGGCACAGACATGAGCTCAAACACGAGGATACTAGCGGCCAGGGACACAGACAGGAGGATAAGAGCGGGCAGGATTATAGACACGAGGAGAAGGATGGGTAGTGAGTTAAGGACACAGACATGGGGAAGGTGGGTATGGGTAGCAAATGGCAGCCCCGGGCAGCATGTTCACAGAATAAGAAGCAAGCAGTCGAGAAGGGAAGTAACGCTGCGGTACTCACTAGGTCCTTTGGGGTGCCAAGGTGCTTCAGCTGGTCCAGGGGCAGCAGCTGATTGGAATTCTCTGCTACATGGCGGCAGGCTATAATGGCGAGTCCGCAGCTGCCAATGCTTGTGGGGACTGGAGGCGGCCGCGGTGTTTTATAAAAGCGGGCGCCTTAAGACAGGAGGTTAAATATCCAATTCCAGGGACTAAAACAGACTTTCAAAGGTCTGTTCTGATAATTTTAAATAAAACCAGATCTATCCTGGTACACCACTGAGGGTGGTTGCAGCGAGGATTGTGACCAGTGTGCAGAGGAATATGCTGGTGACTTTTTGATCTTTGCTAAGTTGCAGTGGGTGTTGACTAGTTCCAATACATATACATCAGGATGCATGTGAAGCTCCACTAATCTGTGTTTCCTATAGGCGGATTGATCCATATTTGCATTGGAGATTGGGAATACCGCATATTTCGTCAAATAACACCACCTCGTCTCGATATGTATTTATGTAGGTTTAATGTTAGAGTTAGGATTAGAGATAGATTTATGGCTTTGGTCAAACTGACAGTTATGATAATGTACTGCAGTTGATGTAGTGACTATATGCATGATATACATACTCACTTGATTCAACTGTAGTTTAATATAATGGTTTCCGTAAAGTGTATACCAATGAGGTTACATTACAGGATGGTATCAGACATCATTGAATTTTTCTTGAATATTTCAGATAGTGTTTTTGGAGACCACCCCTTTGAGCAAGTGCCCTCCCATTATGGCCCAGAGTTAAGAGTGAGATGCCCTGCTTCCACCCCATTTTCTACTGACATTGTGGGCATAAGCAGTTAACGCTGCTCCCTTTCCTGTGCAGGTGTCTCTTAGCCCTCAAGCCAGATATGGGAATGATATCAGTAAAAGTAGTTCGGATGCTGAGCTGGCGGGTTAATTGCCTCCTTAGCGGCAAGGCATGGCTCGTAGTTAGAGAAACCTACTCATCAGGGCACATTTTGCGGGTGGGCGCGGATGCGCAGAGTTCCTGCCACTAATTTTAAAGAGGGGACGCAATTGCCCACAGCTTGAGGCAGAAAGAGGCTCAAATGTGTATGGTTAGTTAGAAACCGGAACTCGTGGTATGTGTACTTGCTAATGCAGAGCCGCTTTTACTGTTTTTTTTAGCGGTTAAAAAGCATTAAAGTAAATGTAATGGAGCCGTGATCCAGAGTGTAATTGGGCGTGATCAATGCATATAGGGGGCGAGGCCAGAGATGTGGGGACAGGGCTAGAACAAAAAACAATATATTCTGCAGCGATTTGTTGACTTTCACCTTCAGGCAACTAAATAAAAAATGTAATGTGCGCACATCAAATCTCTTCAGTCGTGGGGGCCTGTTTCACCACAGAGTTTTGCTGGTTTTCTACTACTCGGGTGGGGGTCTCAATTCTAGGCAAAGTGTACACCTCCATTTTTGTCTGGAGGGCCGAGCATGATCCCTTCGGTCCTGAAATGTATGTTCTGGCCGTCAAGTGGATATGTCCCCTTTCCTGTTGTGGTTCCTCTTGTTTTAGGATGTGGGTAGTAGGCTAGGCCACGGGGACCGTCGCCGTCACCAACCTGAGGGATAAGAGTTCTCCCTCAGTGGCCTGTCGGGTATCTTTCCTTCTGTTTTGCCCTCGTGGGTTCAAGATTGTGCATCTCCCTTCCACTGTCTACACCACACCACTTTTGGGTTTCAACGTCTCCAGCTGCCACTACGGTGACCAGTCAGATTTTATTGTGTGTATGGGCTGTAAGTTTGTTACCTCGGGACTGCAGCGCTACAAATTTAGGTCCTCCCCTCACTTCTAACGCCGAAGTAGGGCCGTCCCTAAAGTGGTTTCCCCCAAGCCGAGCCAGGATCCTAGCTTCAGGCTGGTTACGTAGAAATTCCTAATAATAATAAACAAAGAGGGGGAGGGAGAGGGAATAGTGGATTCTGTCTCCTCTGGCAATAGTCATAAACAAAAGGAATCCACTAAGTGGAGTTCGGTTGTTATCACAATGGTGGGGAGCAACCAGTGTTGTTTAAATACCCCTCACACACCAACAGGCCCCTTGGTGTCATGCTTCATCATCGGGGTCTTCACAAACCTCTACGGGATGCGGCGTGCTACGACTCACGGCTACGTAGGAGCACTATCTGTGAACTATGTGTTGGTGTGTGTGGGTAAATAATGTGAGTGGTGAGGTGAAGGTGAAAAAATTAAAAGATACCTGGCACGTAAGTACTGAAAATTGTTTTTTAATTAGTCTTCGGCTGGTATCGTTAAAAGAGTGCTAGAGTGGTTGCTGTCTACTGATTAGGGTGGAACAACCATGTTAGTGCGTCGACACGTTTCGGAGTTTAAGGAACTCCTTCTTCAGGACGAGGATATGCACTACTTATCCCCACCTTACTCACACGTATGTAGATATAAAAGTGTGCTCTACAAAAAATAATTAGGTGAAAATGTACCTATCTGTTTTTAAAAGTAATGAGGTCCGTTGCGCCCAATTGGCGGATAAAGACACTTATAATAAAGGGTCAAATTGCCTCATGAGCCAAAGACGTTGTGAGGGGGTCCGTTCTGCCCGATATGGCAACGGTTACTTCTAGGGCTGTCTGGCTTCCTACCCCTCCACGCGGCTCCGATGAAATGCATCGGAGCCGCGTGGAGGGGTAGGAAGCCAGACAGCCCTAGAAGTAACCGTTGCCATATCGGGCAGAACGGACCCCCTCACAACGTCTTTGGCTCATGAGGCAATTTGACCCTTTATTATAAGTGTCTTTATCCGCCAATTGGGCGCAACGGACCTCATTACTTTTAAAAACAGATAGGTACATTTTCACCTAACTATTTTTTGTAGAGCACACTTTTATATCTACATACGTGTGAGTAAGGTGGGGATAAGTAGTGCATATCCTCGTCCTGAAGAAGGAGTTCCTTAAACTCCGAAACATGTCGACGCACTAACATGGTTGTTCTACCCTAATCAGTAGACAGCAACCACTCTAGCACTCTTTTAACGATACCAGCCGAAGACTAATTAAAACATTTTTTGCAGTAGTACTTACGTGCCAGGTATCTTTTAATTTTTTCACCTTCACCTCACCACTCACATTATTTACCCACACACACCAACACATAGTTCACAGATAGTGCTCCTACGTAGCCGTGAGTCGTAGCACGCCGCATCCCGTAGAGGTTTGCGAAGACCCCGATGATGAAGCATGACACCAAGGGGCCTGTTGGTGTGTGAGGGGTATTTAAACAACACTGGTTGCTCCCCACCATTGTGGTAACAACCGAACTCCACTTAGTGGATTCCTTTTGTTTACGTAGAAATTCCCACATTCCTTCTACATGAGGGAAGGCAGCGCCTCACACCCACACTGTCTCTCACATGAGGTGGGCCACTGCTTCCAATCCCTCTGCCCCCACTTAACATCTGCCTCACCCACTAACTCGGGTCTCTTTTTCTCTCACATTGGGCCTGTGTTCCGCCATCATCTGTCCAGTGGCCTCAGCCAAGTCCCCAATCGGCCCCCTTGATTTGCTGCTACCACCAGTGCAAGCATTGGGCCGGATATGGGACACCACACCACTTCGCACTGGCCTCCAGGATGGCCTCCCCTTGTCCAGTCGGCCTGCCTGGCTCCGGTCAGCTTTCTCAGGAACTGCACCCAATTGCCTCGTGGAGCCTTCCTCGGGGCCCGGAGCCCCGTGCTTCAGAAATAGTTTAGCTGCTTGCAAGGGGGAAGGGGCGCCACCATGGCCAGACCTGCAGAAACACTGGGTGCTTCTGTGGGTGTTTGGCCTGCACTACGCAGCCAGCGCCCCTCCTCTACTCCGCGCGGCTCATCACCGGAGCACGCCTCGGGACAGTCGTGTCCGCCACCCGGGCTGGCGGTGCAATCACTGCCTTTCGCAGGACTGAGTTCCGTCCGTGCGCCACCCACTCTGACGATTTCCGCAGGTAAGTTTCTTTTCAATGAAGCGGAGGCCAGCCCAAGGCTCGGGAGCACACGCCTCTGCCAAGCTCTGCCTCACTGCAGTCCAGGACTTCGTCTCTCATGTCAGGCCGAGACGGTTGGCGCCATTGAAGGGCACTTGTTTTTAGATTCAAGGTCAAATCTGGCCCCTCCCAGGGTCAGTGCAACTTTTCCAAGTCACTTTGATAACTGCAGCCGTATGCTTAATCGGATTTACGGGGGTTTCTAGCAGCGGCTGACCAGAGCTTCACTAAGCTATGGCTATCTTGGCCAATGGCTGGCCCGCCCCGACAGAATCTTTAATTGAGTATTGTGTTCCTCACTCTGGAATAACAACATTTTAGGAATAACAACATTTGATGAACGAAGCCCCACATGCTTACCTCTAAATCTCTCGACCCCAAGGCACCAAGTATATCGTGTAACTCCATCCATTAAACAAGACGTCAGCGGTTGTTTTATTTAGTTGCTTTGCCGTGAAATGGATCCAACGAAAACTAAGCAAAACAGAAAGCAACTTCACATCCGGCCCGGGGAGGAGACCTGGGAGGGTGAGGGCTGCCCGCGCATGCACGGTACCTGCAACTTTCGCGTGTTCTGCGGCTCGTGCCCTGCGGCTCGTGCCCAGTGGCGACGCGTGCAGCCAGTGCAGGCAGCGCCTGTCCCCTACCCTGGCTCTTGTGCTGAAGAGAGAGCCCCGGCGCCAGAGAGGAAGAGCGGCACACAGCAGTGCGGGGCTCCCATGCCTATGGAGTGAGCCCCGCATCGTGCAGCCAGCAGAGAGGAAGAGCGGCACACAGCAGTGCGGGGGCTCCCATGCCTATGGAGAGAGCCCAGCGTCATGCAACCATAAGTGTAGAGGAGCTGGAGTGCTCCGGCCGCAGCAGCCACCGTTCAGGAGGACCCCCCCCACCCGCAGAATGGGTGAGTGGGGGATTCTCAATTTGTGCCGATGAAGGCACAGTATCAATGTTTATTTCCTGAGCAGACCCGCTATTGCGGGCTGCTCCAACGATGGGGCGAAAGTGAAACTGCATGCTGGCTTGCCTGGGAAGCGGGACAGGAGATGTGCGCGTGCCTGTACGTGCGCATCCACAGACCCCAATTGCCAAAATCCCTGCGCGTGCCCCGGTCTGTCCCCCAACTTCGGAGGCAAGTCGCTGACAATAAGTCTCGCTGGAGACAGCGCTTCGCGCTGCATCGCCAGGTGCGAGACCTAAAAAAAGTGCATGGCTCTCCATAAAAACAGTGACAATGACCACAGACAATGCAAATAAGAAACAACTCCGCAAGCACACAAAAACCAAGGCCTCAATGGGAACAGGATAATACCCTGTCTGAAGATATCTGACAACAGTGAGACAATAGTATTTAACCACCAAAGGATAAGATAGTCCTTGAGCTAGAAGGGCTACAGGCAAAACTAGTGGCATGTAACCCGCATTCTCTACATCAGTAAAGAAATATCTGCAGGATATCTGTCCTGATAATTCCAAAAAACAAAGGGCTTCCAAAACACTTTTCGATTAAACCAAGATAAATAACTAATTCATTGCAAGGTCGGGAAGATCAATACAAGTATCAAGAAAAATGACTGTCCTAGTCCATCTCTAAAACAAACATTCTTTTTTGTTAAGACAAAATGACCAGCCGAAGGTTCACACAATGCATAGTGCCCGTAAAGATGAAAAGATGCCAGTTAAACAGATACGAATCTGCTATAAATACAGATGAATTATACCCAGATTTATATATATACGCGTTCCACGAATACATATAGATTCGAACACAAAAATTACAGGAAATATATAAGTAATCGCATCTCGCAACACAATTTTCTTTTCTTTTTTTAATAAGAATGTAATATCCTTTCATTACATATAGTAGAACTATATCTCAGCATGTTTAAACACATATGCAACGCACGTATGTAAACTCTGTATACACACATGGGTAAACTGAACTGTAAAATCCGGTGCAAAAGTACCATACCTAAAGGAAACCAAATGAAAATGGGCCTTTGCCAACAGCAAGCACTTACAACCACACTCTGGCCTAGAAAGCCATGATGAATAAAATAACTCAAGACCCTGGAAAATACCCAAAAAGGCAACCCAGTTGGAGTATTTTCCCACAAGGCATATGAGCCAAAATTCAATCTGAATGGAAATCAGACAAGTGCTCAAATACACATATTTAGTTCTATAAAAACACACGAAGCATCAGATCATACGTTCACACTATGATCCCTTAAAGGGTGGTAAGGTACAGCAAATAACAAATGCCTAATATAGAAAGAGAAATGTCCCCAATGAGACAGAGAACCTCCAACCTCCCGACAGGAAATGTATGATTATCAATAGTATCAATGCCAAAGAGTATGGAAATATCCACGATGTTCTTAGAGTCAAGAAGGATCAAAAAGTGAGCCATCACTTCCGAAAAAACCGAAATCTTTTCAACCATGCAAGTCATTTTCGTAAACAGCCCTAAGGTAAATATTTAGACACTGCATGTTAGATAACCTTAGTAGGAGAGCTCACAAGACGACCATGTACATCATTGCCAAACATAATGTCTGCAGCAAAAAGGAGCACACTTCCATGGAACACATTCTTAGGTGCAAGTAAAGAACACATCACATAATAAAGCTCGCATGACCCCCTCACCGGGAAGCATGAACTAAAAATTATCCAATGCAAAAGCTATCCTTACTCGCAGAAAACAAATATACATTCTGTATTCATGGTCTCACAACTGGCATAGGTAATATGTCTCTAAAAGAGATCCTGCAAGTCAACAGTAATGCAAACCAGTATACCAAACTGCTTTGAAAGAAGCATGTGAAAAGGTAAACTTCCTAACCGGCAGACACATCACCTGCAATGACCTTTTGAGCTTGAAGCCCATTTTCAGACGAAAAAAGAAAAAACTATACTTCAGGTATCCTTGTACCACACAAGCTGTTAAAGACAATATTGAAACAATAACATCTGCTCTTCGGAGTAACACCAATCTGGTGTAACCTGAATACGGACATGTCAAGGCCCTAATTAGGCTCGTCCCTTGAATAATAAAAATCCAGTATCACCTATACAACCCAAGAATAGGGGCAACACTAAAGAACATATAAACAGGGAAAGAGTAATTAAGACTCTCTATCACTCCGCCTATCACAGAAGTTTCTCAATGCAGTCAGGCTGAGCCCCAAAAATATGGGCGTCAAAGGGCACATTGAGCAAAGTCGCCTGTACAGCCTCTGGAAGTTCTTAACCATGCACACGTTGTAGTGCCACCGAAGATAATATGGTCCGAGATACTGAAACAGTAGTATCCATGCCACATCGAATTATCAGCTTGGCGCCTGTTGGTCATCTCTAATACACTGTTCAACATCAGAACTGTGGGCATCTGGAAGTGATGGCAAACTAGTCTGCAAAGAGTTCCACAAAACATTGGAAAAACACCCGAGAACACAAGACGTGTTGGTGGACCTTAAAGCAGAACTAGCCGAAGAAAAGACGTGTGTGCCACATGCATCCTGATTTCTAGACTCTCTAGTCAATGGAGTCTTAGGTAAAGAATCCATATCCTGCGAGGTTGTAGCAGCCTAAACTACCAGGCTACGAGGGTAGGATGCCTGTGGAGAGGTCTCCAAGCAGGTGCCTGCGAGATATAACACCAAATACCGAACAATATGTCAAACAGAGTCTCACTGTATGGAAGAACAGGCTCTTCCCCCGACTGTCCCTGATAAAGGACAGCAATCAGAGGGTTGGTGGACTTCTCTACCATAGGCAGTGACAAGTCTAAAACTGCAGCGACTCTCCTCAACACATCTGTGAAGGAGGAAATTGCCTCAGTAGCAGGACTCAGAGGGAAAAGTAGCCTCGAGGCTGGGGAAAACTCCAGCCCACTAGCCTTAACAAGGGAGACATGCAACGCTCCTCCTTTTGTAAAGGAATAGTCTCAGAAAGAGGCTGACAAGCCCAGACTCCCCTGAATCACCTGCCACATTCCCTTTAGTTTGTTCAATCAACTCTGCACCCGACGCTGAATGACGGCAAGAAGGCGATGCTTCAATGTTGATAGGAGTGGGAGAAGTGACTTTGATCGGTGCCGCTGACTTCAATGCTGGAGTTCGCTGATCAAGAATGGATGCCGAAGGTGGAGTCCCCGAAGGGCTGTGCACCGGCGCCAAAGCGGAGTCGGCCGACGCTGACCAAATGACTCAGTTGGCCCAACCAACACAGAGGGCAACCCCACTGGCATGGGTCCACTCACCTCCTTGGAGCTTGAGGGAGCGCCAGAGGAAGATGAGGGCCAAAAGATGAGATGTACAGAGATATAATACTCTCTCATCTGGTCCATCGATGCCTCAGCTCATGGAAAGACGGGGAGACGCAGGGCGGAATCGTGGACAGCCACCTATACCGGACGGCGGAAGGAGCTGTGGGAGACAGAGTCTCCATGCAGTGAAGTTGGGGGGTGTCGTGACTTCAAACGACTGCGCTTACCTATAGACATCTCTGCCTGAGATCAGCTCCGGCTCCTGGAACGGCCCCGTGAACGGAACTCCTTACGAGAAGAAGACAGAGGCTGTGAAGTACCTGAGGACCTTGAGAGACACGCTGCCAGTAAATTCATATGGCTTTCTTAAGCGCCTTTGGCTTCAGCCTCTGTCAGGAACTGCAATCCTCGGAGTCGTGGTGTTCTCCCAAACACCACATACAAATGGAATGCGGGTCTGTAGCCGATATTTGTCTAGAACAGAACCCACAAGCCTGAAAGCTTGACAACACAAAAACAGGCACACTGTTCCCAACAGACAAAAATGTTGAAGAAGGCCAGAGAAAATGGCCTGAGGAACCTCTGCTCCAGATCTGTGTTGCAGCGGGGAAAAGAGGAAACTGACATCCGCACCAGAGAGGACTTATAAGAATACACTGATGTCAAAACCGGAATCAAAGCCATCACATGAGGTGCTGTCGCCCGGGCGCGCAGAGGGACTGCTGAATAACTTCCAGGTCCAGTCTAACACCGGGGGAAAAGAGCATAAGTAAAGGAATCTGCAGCTAGATGTCTCTATCAGATAACATAACATAATATAACAATAAGATCAGGCCAACAACATTCTGCAGAGATGCCATACGGGGATTAAGCCTCACTTCAGTAGGGTGAAAACAAGAATTCAAGTCCTATTTGGCCTTTTTGCATCCTCTGGCACAGTCACCACCCATCAAGCCATTCCTGATATCCTGGCACGCTGAATGAGATCTGATGGCATTTTCCTGCTATCCTACAGGAAGAATAGAGCCTAACTGGCCCATAACACCAATTGTATGTCTGAGAGAAGTTCCATAAATGAAGGCATCCCCAATGTCTCTACACTCTTGCCCGGGATTCTCACTTTGTACATGGAACAACTGGAAGTGATACTCCGGAGAAGGAAGCCAGAATGTAGATGATAATCCATGCCACATAGGGTCAGATCATCAACCGGCAGAAGAAGTAACTTATTATTATTAAACCCTAAATGTCCAAGGTCTATTTCAACTTGAACCCAACCAGGACAAAGTTTGTTATCTCTAATGCAAGCATCTACCCAGGAGAGAAACAGTTTGATTAGATAACTGTGGTTAGCTTCACCCTATGGATTGTCTACAAGACCAAGTCTCTGAATCACCACAACAATACCAATCTTGGCTTCAGCAGCACACTTTGAGATTCACTTCAGCGCAAACAGCCATAACAAAGTGGCAAATAATAGTGGGAAACCTAATTATTTCCCTGATTTTGCTGACTTATTATCTCATTGTGAAATAATTATATAATTTTTCTTAAAAGACCATCATTCTACCTCACGCTCTACTGTTATTGGACTAACTTCATTACATTTCTATTCTATCTGCATCAAATTTAAAATTCCATCTTCTGGCGCATGAAAGGACTACCTTGGGACACTGTACAGCAACAGAGCAGTGACTTTTCTCCCATGTTGTAGTCCAGTGGTATTACTTGTAATGGTATGAATAAAAACAATGTGTAAAAAGTCACAACCAAAATATTTTGCATTAGCAAAGTTAAACAAAATACAAAGTTGCAAAGATGAAAATACCACTCACTGTATGTCACTTTCTGTAAAGGGAAGGGGCCAGAACATGAATACAGTGGGGGCAAGGCAAAGAAAACAGGTGTAACACTGTGCAGAAAAGTAAACAGACAAGGAATAAAATGAGGAAATAGTGAGCATAGAAAGGAAGCCTGAACAAAGTGGGAATATATATCAAGAGGAATTTCAGGGTCTACCCATGTTTGCATTATAAGCACTAATATAGAGATGTGTGTATCATTAGGCAGTCATTTAACCCTCTTCAAGGCATTCATAAGGCAGCATCACTCTTATGAGTAACAAGAGAAGTTAGAAGCACTAAGTGGCAACCCAAAATATTGAACAGTCTGTGAAGTGAGGTCACACAACTTTACCTGAGAGGCCTGGTGGTAAATTGGGTTAGTAGGTCTCTGCCCACTAAGAGCAGAGGCTGAAGCTGTGCAATGCAAAGACGCCGGCTGGGGAACAAAGTTAGGAGATGAGGAGTAAATAGTTGTACATTTTGAACAGACTAGCTAAATAGGAAGCTTACTTTCAAGTGACAGAGATGAGTGAACCACAGGGAACACAAAACATCAGCAGCAAGTACTGAAAGCAAGACATAACAAATAATCCAGCAACAATGCTCTTTTATCATTAAATATGTCAGATGGTACTGTACAACATCTACATCTTGATTTACCTAGCATAGATAATCTACTTAGTAGTCTTAAATACAAACCTATGTTCTGTCATTAAAGCACACGTAACAGTTCTGCTCTGGCCGCACTTCTTCATCAAAATGAAAATGTTACTTAACTGTAACTCTAGAGCCTTTGCATGCTTCATCTCAAACTTCTAGGACAATGACAAAAGGATCGTCTAACACATTGGCTTTTCAAATATTTATGCTTGTCCACTGATACACAAAAGCATCAGCAATCTAATAAGGTTCAGCTTGCAAATGTCCCACAATCAGTTCACTTTTGAAGACAAAGCAGGTTTCTCAAAAAACAACATGGATGTTCTGAATACCATATACATGAGACTACAGTACATGTGAGCACAGATCACAGAAACAGTGGACCATCCAGACATACACCAGGCACATAAAAGTTGGCTTGCTCTGTTGTAATAGGTTGCAATATACTGGATGTGAACTCATACTAATGAGCAGTAATTCCCCATTTCTTGGTATTTGTGACTTTTTACAGTGGCAACAGTTTGGTATATGGATGGATGGATTTACTGACTGCAGGTCAGGTGTTGAGGGAAGGGGAATGGTCCAGCCACTTTAGTAGGGCTTCTCAAGCGTTGCTACCCTCTTGATTGACTGTCAATGATGGAGTATTTTAGGAGAGCATCATTTAAATGCTACAACATCTTGGGTCTGCTTCGACATAGTAAAGATTCCATGCTGAATTATAGCCTGCCTACTGAGTGGAAAACCTCCAAAATCTAAATGACAGTTTTCTTCTTTACTGGTAAAGATGTTTTTCGTTTTGGTCAGCACTACCTTAACAATGCCTATTACTCTTATGTGGGCGAGATCAGACCTAGGCAATAAGCCACCAGGGTCACCATGGTTGCACATGGCTAAAATCGTCAAATCATTCCACGGGTAATCAGAAGCTCAACCAATGATAACCAAGCTGACTTACTAGTGCAATGGAAAAATAGCGTCCTAAAGTTCGTTAACACTGGGAATATTATGATTGACAGGAAGGGTATAGTGTTGTGTACCATGGCCCCTCCTGGTGAAATGAAGCACAACAAGCAAAATCATGAATCATTAATGAGTGAGATGTTCACAAAACATGCATAATGTTTTGAAAGAGAGACCGACAAGACCTTTAATATAGGTAAACATGAGGAAGGAGCGAAGGTAAACTCTTAATTGTAACGTGGAGGTAAGGAAAACATGTTTGCTTGTTTATTTTTTGTTGTTAAGTTTTATCGTTTTTAACAATGATTCAATTTCATGAAAAATAGCACGTTCTGACAAGATTGAAGGAATCATTTGGCATCAACAACATCAATATTTACACCTCCCAGAACAATACTAAAATTCTTTACAAATAATTCATCCCAGAATGAAGACAGCCTCTAGGAATCTGGGTACCTCAATTGAAAAGGCTTTTTTTTACGATTCCTGGCAAAAGCTGAAATGAGAAACGATTGAATTGCCTGTAACAGCAGTTTTACAGCTGCTATTCGGATTTTGCATGCATTATCCCACCATCTAATGATTAAGGCTAGAAATTTCACTTACTTTTTTCAAAAGGTACAAATTGTAGTCCTCGATCACAAGCATAACAGTAAAGACTCCGTATGAGACTGGCCATTTAAAATACTTAGAGTGTTGGCACCACTTACGACCCCGGAGGTGAGCCATGATTTTAGAAGTTTCTGGTGCCTATTTTACAGTGCACAATACATTCATTCAGACTTTAACTAATACACTCACTGCCACTACTCACCCTCTGGGGAAACAATATGAAGTGAAGTCTTTATCTTGGTGCATTTTTAGGGTTATGGAAAGTGTCATGCGAGTTCTTGTGACAAAAAACTTCTTAGCAGAAAAAAACGTAGTGACGTCTGTGCATAACACCAGGTGGCAGGACTGTGCAAAGCATCCTCATATACAGCACTACAGGCTATAAACCGGTGGTTACAGGAAAAGTAGCATTATCCATGTGTTGACATATAGATCTGTTACTTCCTTACTAATGCCCCCCTGTCTTTTTACCTAGGATTTACTCAGTTAACGTGAACTCAGGTGTGAGGCTAATGGACCAAAGGCATTGGATGATCATATATTCCCTCGTGTTAAAATTGGAAAAACCAGCATTGAACAATTTAAGCATCTATTCTGCATAGGTCCATAAGGACTGAGACACCTTGACTCTGAAAGTGGAGTGGATAACAATTAACAGATCAAAATAAGCCCTTATTTGATTGAGTTGTTTGGCATTTAATATGACCTTTAGTCAAATTTATTTAAGAAAAAGTTGACTATGGTCCATTTCCAGAATCAACGTTTTCTCCCTCATCATGGTTTATTTTGGACTGAACGTCCACAAAACAGTAAATGACAAAGAAAATAATGCATTATTTTCTAATGTACATGTTAGAAGAATCATGGCAATGCAATAATCATAGGTAGAATTAAATGGTTTAATATTTAGCTGATGTGGTACATGCAACTGTAACACGAGCTTATAGTCCATGACGCAATGAATTATCATTTTAAATTATTAATATATAAGCAAGTCAATATGCATAATAGCTAGAACAATGAAAGCAAAGCAAAATACTATACCAAGAACTTGAGAATCTACAGCCCAATAGGCTATGAAAAGATGGTTAAAGGGTATGTAACATATTCTGACTGCAGTGTATGTGGTTGTAGATACAAATGCCCCTGCATAGACTGTAAAGCAGTTTCTACCCTAACCGGTGTCTAGTGGGCAGATGATGCAGATTCTTGAAAGACATTTCTAAAACTTTTGACCAACTAAGGCCACCTGATGGGCTTGAAAACCCACACAATAGTGTTTGGTGAATGCGTTTGGTGTAGGCCATGTAGCAGCCTTACAAATGTCTGCTAGTGGTATTTTTCCTAAGAATGCCACAGCAGCTGTCTTGTTGCAAGTGGAATGTGCTCTAGTTATTAACTGTAACTTATGTTTAGCCTTAGCATAACATTTTTGAATACATCTAACAAGCCATCGAGCAATACCTTCCTTGGAAATAGGGTTTCCTAAGTGAGGCTTCCCATAGACAACAAACAAATATTTTGCTTAGCAGATGGATTTAGTCTGGTCAAAGTAGAATGCAAGTTCGCTCTTAACGTCATGTGTCTAATGATATTTCCATCAGAATCTCTAAGGGGCCAATTACGAGAGGGCCTTAAATGCTCCGACCAAATGGTAGCATCGTAATAGGCTGGTTGGTTTCCTATCCGACCACCTCATTCTGATGGAGGCAGTCAGAAAGGAAACCGGCCGGTCATTCCGCTGGCTTCCGACGGGCTGAGAGAGCCTGTCCGCCAGTCCGAATGCAGCCTGTAATCTCAAGGGTGGCTCTTTACGCCCTTGAGATTACAATGCACGCTTTCTGACATTGTTCCCATGCCGGTCTGTACGACATGAAAACCATGTTGAAAAGCATGTTTGGGGGCCCCCACAGGGCGCCCTTTGGTGCACAGCCTCTGGTTTGAGGCCGAGGAGGCACCTACAGTGCCTCCCTGTTGATCCCTGCACCCTGAGGCAGGCACCTTGAGGGGGGATGAACCGCAACTCCCATTTCACTATGGGAGCATGCATTCTGGCCTGTTGACGGCTGTAATGCATGCTCCCGTAGTGAAACATAAGAATGTGACTGAACAGCGTTCGGTCGCAACCTAATGGGGATGTCGGGACCGCCAACTGGGTGTCGGTGGGTCTCATGACCGATTCGGTGTTGGGCGGAAGTGATTCCGCCCAACATCGTAATGAACCCCTTGGAGTGGAGAGAAGAAGGCAACTCAATTGTCTGTTGACATGAAAGGAGAGATCACCTTTGGTAGAACTTTGGGTTTGTTCCCAATACCACTCTATAGCTGGATACCTGCATTAAGAGTCAATACTTGCAGTTCACTAATTTTCCTCAGAGATGTGAAAGCAACCAGGAAGGCCACCTTTCAAAACAACTGCATGCCAAAAAGGTTTAGTGGTTACAAAGGAGGACCCATCAGCCTTGTTATAACTATATTCAGATTCCAGGATGGTGCTTCAGCAGTTCTTCGAGTCCTCTTTAGGCCTTCCTTGAAGGCCCTGACCACAGATATTTTAAAGAGGGACAAATGTTGCCTGTTCTGCACATAAGCTGTCTTTGCTGCTAAACTTATATGAACAGATGTGTATGATAATCCCGCTTTTGCAAGTGTATGAATAGCAGATGATATCTTGAACAGACACTTTATGATGATCTATTTACTTTACCAACCAACAATGAACAAATATTGCCCACTTAACATCATAACATGCTCAAATAGTGTGTTTACAGGCCTCACACATGATTTCATATACTCCCCTGGGAAGGGTTTAAGGTAGCCAAAGTCTAGGAGCTCAGGTATCAGATCACCAGATTCAATACTCTGGGGTTTAGGATATCTGTGCTGCGCCTGATATCGAGTTAGATCAGGCCTCGGTACGGGTGCACAGACTACTCCTGCAGCATGGAATACCAAGGTCATCTCACCCAATTTAGTACCACTTGAATGAGGGTCATGGACCGCTGCTTCATTTTCCTCAAAATGTATGGAATCAGAGGTAACCAAGGAAAAAGAATAAGCTCATATCCCTGACCAGTTCATCTACAATGCATTGCCCATGAACTGCCATTTTGCACTTAACATCAGGGAAAACTGAACGATTATGGGCGAGCCACATTCCTTTAAGAGGCTATGAGGTACTTTACTTATTTATGCCCAGGTTAATTAATTTTCTTGCTTTACTTATCTACGGGCGGAGCAACTTTTGTTGCATGTGCCAAGGCCATCTTCCTATCTGTATGTAAAAGAGTCCAGCAGAGCATTTCTCTAGGCATACTCTGAGTTATTAGAGAATGCCTTATGTTACTGTTTGATTTGTGGGGTGTCAATTTGAACCCTCACTGGGTCTTTGAGGTTTTCTGTGGTGCATTTAACAATGCTCCTGAGATTAGTAGGTACTTTACAGATCTCTTAGTCTTAGAGAGTGTTTCAACCAAGAAATCCTCCTCTAGTGTGCAGTTTTATCTTCTCCTGGTGCACGGCCCTCTGTATACCTGCATGGTAGGCAGTGGTATCCCTGGGGGAAATCTTTAACATGGTAGGGTTCGAGGTCATGGTCGTCTTGGGGATCTATGTGGTAATCTTCCCATGGATCATCCCCACCTGAGTGCGACTGAGTCTTGACTCAAAGTGGTTAGACTTGGAAGAGAACCGTGGCAACTGAGTGGGGCGAAAGTGTGCAACACTGAGGCAGACTGGTGGTGTATGGGGCTGAGGAGGTTCTTATGGTGAGTAAGGTCTAGGAGTGAGAGGCTGTCATGGTGGACTACAAGCCTTGTCGCTAATCTGTTTAGGACTTGATTAGGATTGTAGCTCCTCTGATATTTGTCCCTCAAAGGAGAGTCCTTCTCTTCTTGGGTGCCTAAGGTGTTTGGAGTTGGATCTATAGGTTTGGCTGAGCTAATATTTGCCCTGTGATAGGGTGGATGAAAATCTACCACTGCCAGACATTGGGCACCTCAGGAAGCTCTAAAGTGAAATGGGCTGTCCTCGAGTCTGATCTCGCCATCAAGCCTGCTTCAGAATCAAACATGGTGTATGTTTCAGAATCAGCTTCTAAACATATTTGGACACTGAAATGGGTCTTTTAGAGACTTGAGGTAGAACAGACATTCACCAGAGGCTTTCATAAAGCTGAAGGAGTCTCCTGTGATCAAGCGATCTCGAAGCCTGGAGCCGGACCTAAATCTCAGTGGCTTTTATGACTTGCCTCCAGTCTTGATGCCAGACTTCCTCTGAAGTGGTGCTCAACCTTAACTTGAGGGTGCTTATGAGATTGGTCCCAGAGGGCTGTTCTCTAAGTGGTTGTTGTTAAATGGAGGCCCTATAGGTGGCTCTTTTCCTGGGTCCTTTGTTATAGGGCAATGGAAGTTCCCCCTACTCCTCCACCTTCAAAGCGCCTGAGGACCTGCCTTTTGGGTTTGCTCTCCTTGCATCAGCTGGATTCCTGAAGACACTGTTTCTTCTCCCTTGGTGGCAATGATATCCTGTGGCCCAAATATGTCTGGTGTTTCAGGTGCACTCTGATGCTGCATCTTTCCCGTCAGAGCTAGTTACTATTTTTGCACCTGAACTACTTGTTCTGAGAAAAGGTTGATTCCTCATGCTCAGGAAAAAAGTAGAGGTTGCACACATTATGCCAGTCAGAGCAGAGGACATATTATTTACATCTGTGGCAAAACTGGAAGGGCTTTCTCTCCACAACATCCTCCCACAACAGTAATTCTTAGTGGGAACTGCTTCTTAAAAGTTGTGTTGATGCAACTCAAAGCAAAGTCCAAATAAAGTCTCTTCTCTGGTACTGAGGTTTTCAGAACCGCATCCTTGATGACTGGCACCAAAGGTCCAGTTTAAGATATTGTTGATCCTGGGGCTGCCACTGGAGCATCCAAACCCAATAAAAATACAAACTGTAGTCGAGTCTTTGTCCTGGTGTGTTGTGGGCTGAG
This sequence comes from Lissotriton helveticus, assembly GCF_964261635.1. Lineage (NCBI taxonomy): Eukaryota > Metazoa > Chordata > Amphibia > Caudata > Salamandridae > Lissotriton > Lissotriton helveticus. The sequence goes on from NC_136059.1 coordinate 1,091,196,438, forward strand.
GTAGGAGTCGCAATGTATCTTGTGATTCAAAACAATTTGCCAGCATCTGTGCCCGATACTAGATGGAAGGAGTATGCAGAGCATGTTTATCGACAGTTACACATGATACAAAGTAGTCTCTAGTGTCCAAACTAATTTTACATTTTTAATTATTTTTAAAAAAAAACCTCTTTAGAGAACTATGGTTGCTGCTCAGACATACCCACAGACAAACGATAATGGCAGAACAGGTCTGTTGTATTAAGTTAGCAATCACAAAAATACAACTGCACTGAAGTTATTGAAAGGGAAAGTCTTTCAGTAGAATACTGAAGTGCTTTATTGAACAACTATTGCAAACCCCAATGTCTTTCATCACCTATGATCAAACAGATTTAACGCCCTAACTTAAGCACCCCTTTCAGAGTAGTTTTCATTTCACTCAGAAAAATAGAAGACATCTGTCATCTGGTGTTGTTTCTATATTCCTGCAGAACACAGTGAAAAGGTACGAACTGAATATGCATATTAGTAAAATAAACAACAGCTATGTAAAACACATAGAACAGTAACTATAGGGAACACCTCCCTTATCCATGGCAACTGCTGGATTTGTGATGTCAGAAGGATTTAGAAATGCAACTTATTTTAAAGGTGCCACAATGTTTTCTTTCCAGCATAGAATTTGTGTTTCATGATGGACGAATATAGTATCTTTGGTACCTCGAAACTTAGGCTCCCTAATACTACGTTGCGGAAACTCTGCAAGCCAATACACTTGATATGCAATTTGAGAATGGCCTTTAGAAAGTAGCTCACCTGCCACTCAGCCATGGACAGTGTATGCATAAAATGTACAGCTGAAACCTTCTTGAATTCAGGTCTTAATAAAAAGAAGGATCCTACAGACAAGGAGTGAAGACGCATTATGGTGAGTACCATTGACCCACTCATTTATCCAGCTCCTATGTTCCTGAATTTGCCGAAAACAATAACAAGAAGGTAGCTTAGGAGGTGGGTACAGTGCAAGGCTTTAAGAAAAGAATGTCAATAATAGAAGGTTCATCCTATGCACCTATACGTGAACCTACCATCTAGATAATTATGTCTAAAGATACAGAGAAAAGGGTTATTTCTTTTTTCATGGTTGAAGAATCACAGAAGTGTACACTGTGCGTTTATAGTGCAACATAGGTAGAAATGAAAAAGCAGTTTCTTCTTTGTGTTATAGGGAGGTTTCTTTCCAAGAAATTCTGGACAGTTAAAATTTGAGAATGTTTTCCTGCAGAAAAAGGAAAACTGAAATGTCTTCTGACATGAATAAAGCACAAGATCACTATTTTAACGCAAATAATGGAAAACCTATATTTGAACAGTGCTTTCATGATCAGCACTAAAATGAAGGAATACAGTGTCATTGTGGGTTTCTGGCACCAGAGAGAAAACTCATGAAAAAGGACAAGAACTCTGTAACTAAGCAGAATCATGACACTTGGGTAGAAAGGGGGATTATCTCTGGCTGAGAATTGTTGGAATGGCTTTAAAAGAGTTTCCGAATGACCTTTTGGATGATCTGGTACTAAGAACGGGTATATATTATCTCACCAACTAATGGGGAATAGGTAACACGAGTAAAATGCATAATATGCCCAATTGGAACTATATTGAGTATTGCAAAGGTTCTACTGTGAGAAACTAGCATCTCTCCAAAACGTTATTTATACCACTGAGGTTTCGGTAATATTCTGAAAAACGTTTTGGCCCTAACAGTAGTGATAGATTATAAACATCTTAAGATACAGCAACATAAGCAATGGATGTAAGTCTTGAATTGGAGGTAGTAATCGCTTTTTTTCTTTAATAGTGTACCTTGAAAACTGTTACTAATCTGGACAGGTTCCAAACCTTAACAAAAACTGAATGTAAAAGGGGTATTTTGATCAGCCAGAATTAAGGGACTGATACCAGAAAGAAACAGAGGACAGAAGGTAGCATCTGATGTAATACTGGTTTGGGAGGTAGGTTTTTTGGGATAGATGTCCATGTCCTGCAAACTACTATTCCAGACATCTGTCCAAGATTTTTCTTAGAAAAATAGCCCAGTAGATTTTGACTCAAAGGCATGTACTTAATCACTGAAACACAATGTTGATGGGCGGGATTCTTGGAAATGACCAAGACACTACAAAATCACCCCGGGAAATATTTCTGTACATCATTGTTTTGGAAAAACTATAAGCAAATCAGATTTTGTTCTGCCCCCATGTATTGAATGAGAGTGGCCAATGTCTCCTGATGATCAAACTTCTTTAGATTATTAAGCAGTCAGCACCAAATGATACTAGCTTAATCTGTGTGGCCTCTTTGTAGCTTTTGTGGCATTCATCCCAACACATGGGAGTTCATAACATCTCATGCACTGTAAAACAACAGTTAAAAGTTACAAAAAAAATTTATTAGCATAATTCTGTAATGGGCTCCAGTACTGTACATTGAACTGCAAATAGCTTGTCCTTAGGGGGATGCTTTGAAGCACATGCCATTCTAAAGGCGTTTCTCAGTGCTGCTTCAACCTAGGTGGCATATTGGGCAGAGAAGTTGAGCATTAAGCCTTTTTGAAACTGGAAGGGTGGAATACAACTGTTGCAGGAAGACAAAAACTTACTCTCAATCTACAATCTCTCAAACTACATATTTTTTACAATTTCACAACAAAGCAGAATAAAAAACAAACAATCTGTGTGTGACATAGTAGATCGAAAGAAAAGTAACACAATAGTGAAAGCACCTGTTGCAGGCATTATTTTAAAAGGGATTAAAATGTTTCTTTCTGGAAAGAAGAACACAAAAGTAAAGAAACAGTACTAGAGGTGGAACTTTTAATCTCATCCTTGGTGAAGAGGAAAAAAATGCTGTTGTGTTCGATGGCTAACCATCAGGTCCACCAGTAGAAGACAACGAATTAACCCATAATTATGACTAATGCAAACAACTGCAAAGTGAAAAAAGTGTCAACATTGTAGTTCTGCTAATGTTTGAAAATACATATTTTCTTTCAACTTCTGCTGAAAATTCAGAGGTTGCAAACCACGTGTCTGACTGGGAGGAGCCCACCAGTTAATCACAGCACACATCTGTGACTGCTCAATTTAATGCATGTAAACTCTGAAGATGCAGTACCCTAAATAGTACTGACTATACTACCCACAGGACTGCACAGAACAAGGGTAAAAGAAGGTAAAAGAAGAGTGCAGTTACTGAGAAAATTCAGATATTTTTTTACGTGACTGTACAACAATCCCTGAACTATGCACAATTCACTGAGCCTGCTGGTGCACTATATAAAAGCCTCACAATACTTAAAAATAACTATATTTTTAATTTCTAAAGGGACTGCAACCCAAATAATGTAAACTGTATCTATCTTTGTTGTGGTAATGATTAGTTCTTCCACAATGGAGCAGACTCTGTCGCCTGGGATGAATATTTAGTCAGGTGCCTTTTCCATAGCTGAAACCACAAAAATCTAAAAACATACAGTGCCCCTTACATTGAGCTCCAGATCATTCTTTCAGTACTTACTCTTGGTCTGTTTATTATGCTCTGCACCAAAAAGATAACCGGATTGCCCGCTTTTCGTATCGCTTCCACAGCTTGTTCATGGCTGGCATCTCTGAGGTCAGTTCCGTCCACCTGGAACAAAAATTCCCAGACTACTATTAGAAAAAAACACAGAAATCACTCTCCAAGATGTGCTTTGTCCCGTATGCCCTACCAAAAGCAAAAGTACACCTTTGGCTCAATCACACTTCTAAAATGACATACATAATGCACTGCCATATTGCTGCCGATGAATGATCCTTTCGTTCGCTGTGATTCCCTTTTACAAGATCAACAAGCATTTATACACTCACTTGAGTTTTAATCAAAGGTGAAGTTACCTATTTAGAGGAGAAATCTACTGGTGTTCTCCGGATGCACAAAGCAGGAGATTTCACTCTCTTCATCATCATCACATTCTCAAAATGGAGGACAGCTTTCCCTGGAGTCACTGCTTCCCAATAGATGCTAAGGATCTCCGCGCATGGTTCCTGAACAGCACAACACAAACCAAAGGTAGCCCCTTGCTTGTGTGCATCCCACAGTACCATCTACTAATGCTGCCTCCTCCTCCTATTTCTTGGCATACGTGTCGTTAAAAGATTTTGCCACCAAGAATGAATTGTGTGTTAAAAATAGGCGGCCATAATTAGCTTTATTAGTGCTGGGAGCTCAGATGCGACAACAGCACTACCTCACTGCTAATCTCGTAACAGCTTTATTATGTGGGTTCAAACTACTTTGTCTCCTGCAGATAAAGCAGTTAGTTAACCTGACTGAAAATAGGGGCAGAGCAACTGATAACCTCCAGTTCTTTGTCCTTTCAGGAGACGACAATAACTAATTGAGATTGCAGGAGTCCAAGGAAATCTGTTGGTGGTGTATATAACAGAAAACAAGAAGGAATTGGTATGACGTAAATGTTGTGCGTGTAAAAGTTGACTGCCTAGAGCTCACTGCAAATGTAGTTGTTTTAAGGTGCTAAAAGAATATGATCCACCAATAAATATATAATATATATATATATATATATATATATATATACATATATATATACATATATATATTTTTCGCTCGATTTTCTCTTACTTTGGTAAAAGAATGGACCGCACTCTGTGATTCAGAACTCTTCACAAATGTATTGTTGTTTTAAACAGAAAACAGGACGCGTTTTGGCATCACGCCTTTTTCCACTGTTCATTGCACAATATGTTAACCCTTTCATTAAATAAAGTACACACATATATATATATATATATATATATATATATATATATATATATATATATATATATAAAAATTAGGAGTAGATGTGTTTCACATCTGCACAGAATTACATATATGAAGAAATATTACAAGGGTGTGACGTGGGGGTCTTCCAAACCGGGGAAGAGAATGCCAATCTGTCCATAACTTTTACCCACAAAGGTGGATCTTTGCATCAGCAGAAGATTCACATCACTAGAAATGTCCAAAGATCACACATCACAAGAAATGTATTTCACTTCTGGGCTCCAAGTGAAAGTTATGGAGGCACATGTATGACAATCAAAAGGTTTCAGGTAAAGCTGTACAACGGGGATGGGGCTGGTGTTTTTGGATATATAGTTAACAGTTAAAATTGCATCAGGATGCTCTTTGCTCTGGTGATGAGATAGGTAAAGTATCTATCTAAAATAGGTTAGACTGGTTAATGCCATCCGGGAAGGCTCAAAAAACCCTCATTCTGCAACGGTGCCTTTGCACTAGTGTTCACAATGAAGGTAGTTAATAGTTAGATCAGACTGATGATCCTTACATTACAAAAATAGTAATTATCGCTTCAAGTTCTTTGCAAATGTTCAGAGGAAGGGAACACACAATAGGCCACAGTTACACAGTGCAGACCGCCGTTTCAAAAGCACCTAATACATTTTACTAGATGAGGAGGTAAAGTCTGGTTATGAAACTGAAAGTACAGATGAATGGTTTCACCATACATTCCACTTGAGCATTTGAGGCAATGAACAATTATTAAGTTAACGTACGCCATACTTGGAAAGGCACAAAGCACATGCCCTAGTAAAGCCAAAAGAACTGGCTATTTCATAAGTGAACATGCAGCTTCATTGACAGGTGAGTTTGTTTCCGGTTGTGTGCCTGCAAACATCAGTTAACGGTTGGATGGATTAGTGAGCACGTAGCTGGATATAGGAGTAAATCCAATTAGGTATAAATGACTGAGGGACAACTAGTATGGATAATTAAGTGAACAGATGGATGAATGGTTCAGTGTATGGATGAAGGGATGCATGCGTAGATGAGTACACGTATTGATGAATGGGTTAGTGACTATATGTGTGGAAGAAGACAAAGTGCATCAATCCTAGAGTCCGTTTGCAATGTACTTATAATTTTATAAAAATGGCAAGACTTACCATTATTCTGCCAAAGTAAACACTGCAAAGCACTGAGCACCATCATGCCAAGAATGCTCATCATATGACAAGAACTACCACCAATATTAATTTATGATTTGCCCAAACTACTCAATAATTCTAAGTATTTGCTCAGATTTGCACCATCACTCAATCTTAAAGGCACGCTTGCATTTGCACCCTCATTCCATAATTCTAAGTGCATATTCCAATTTGCACGATTGCTCCCCAAATCTTAAAGCACATACCCAGATTCTCCCTATCACCATACCGCATCTCCTGAACTCATTTGCCAGGCATGCAACTGTGGGTAGTGCCAAACAGAGAACGCACATTGGCTGGTATGGAGTCACTTTGCTCTCACTACATGAAATGAGCATATATGTGTGTCCCAAAATCAAAATAATTGTGTGGTGCTTCAGAATGTCTCCTTCGGCACTGATAAGAAATGCTGTCCAGGATAACGATCGTGCTGGGGGAACAGCTTTGTAACGTTTGAGGAAATGTGCTGCCTACAAATACGTTGTGTACACAAGAATCACACATTCTCAGCTTGCAAAAAAATAAGTTTAAGCACCTGTCCCTTTGGGTAAAATCAAAAGCCTTTCTCTGTGCTTGCCTTGGAAACAAAAGTGGAAAAAATCTCCAAGAAATGCCCCTTTATGTTTTAGAACATGAGAAAATTAAAGGGTTATGTGTGTACTCATCATCTTATTCTTCCTTTTCCAGAGGAGTGAAGAATGGAATTACTAGCCGAACCCCATTTAATTCTACTTCTGTGCATGGTGACCATGAATGTAGATAGGAGATGGTATGTGGTATTATGGATGGAGATGAATGTGTTTATGATATGTGAAGGGGCTTTTAATTGGGTACTTTCAGACACGAAGGAAAAGTGTAGGAAATGAATAGAGGAGTATCTTGCAGCTTGTTAACATTGTCCAAAAATTGGATGTGATTGATGTTTGCCAATGACATCACCCTAATGACCTTGTCCATTTTTTTGTTCAACACCACATAGTCAATAAAGTAGGCTGAATTACTTCTTACTGAGTCATGAACTATGTGACAACTCTGCCAATGTCATCAATTCGGAAAAATGTCCCTTTTTGCTTGGTCGCATTTTGTTTTACTGAACTTGATTATTGCTGGTTTCAGACTCTGCACCCTAACACATTACTGTTCCGTGCCCAGTGTATGCGCTGACCTTAAAGCCTTTCCGTGCTGCACACGTTCAGCGGACGTCGCGTGCACTACCTTGGTAGTGCTGCGCACGTCCGCTGAAAGTCGCGGCCCCGCCCGCGCAATAGAACGTTCCACACCAGCGCGAACGCTCAGAGGAGGGGTTAAAATAGGTTGAAATTTGCTTAACCCTAATTGGCCTATTTAGCTTTCCTACAGGGCAATAAAGTACAAGCATGGCATAAAATACAAATGTCACCTTTGGACTACAGCACTACTGTGCAATACGCTATTGTAAACAGGCAAACAATACTCCAGTCTTGTCTCTACAGCCTGTCAGGTGCAGTTTCACCCGGCAACTCGACTTCTCAAAATAAACCGTTTTTGACAGGAGAAATCCTTCCTTTTAAATATGAATAAGTCACCCTTAGGTAGGCCTAGTGGCACACAAGGCAGGGTGCATGGTATTTAAAAGTACGACATGTGGAACTTTAAATTGAACATGTCCTTACAGTGACAAACACCCAAAAGCTATTTTTCACACCAGGAAGGCTGCCTCCCTGTGCCGTGCGAGGTGCTAGACATCACTAAAAATCTAATGATTATCCTAATTATACTTGAACTGTAAAACAGGAGAATGATCCCTCGATTCTAAGAAACTTACATCCAGACCATAATTTAACACCAATTTAGCCTTGTAATAATTTGAAAACTGCTTTAGACACTAGCAAGGATATATCAATTCAAGTGGATAATATTAAAGTACACATTTGCAATAAGAGTTTAACTGCAAGAGAAGTTATTCTACCGACCGGGGTAGTACCACCCCAATTATGGCCAACATGGAAAAACTTCACAACAGAACAGATACTAAAATCCTACAACTGTACTCCTAACCTGCAAATTGAACTTAATAAATCTTCATCTGGTAAGTTATAATTTTGCTCATGGAACATAGCTGGCGTGAATAGACTGCTCAAAGCAAATGAAGATGATCTGCTTATGTTTTTGACTCAGTTTAAAATATTCTGTTTGCAGGAAACTTGGAGGGACACCAATCTTTTTATATTGCATTGTAGTGTGCTTGATAGTCCTCAATCAACTCCACCACAGACAGACAAAGTGGGGAGCTTGCAACTTTAGGGCCTGATTTCGAGTCTGGCATGCATGGTAGCGGTGGTCCATCCCCCGCATTACGACTTGCAAAGTCTTTGTGGCAAAGGACCGCCAGCTGTGCCAGGGAAGGAAATGAAAATGCTACTTACCAGTATGCATCTGTTCTTGGCATGTAGAGCTGCAGAGTCTTACACTGTGCATTAGATCGCCACCTGGTGTTGGGCTCGGATGATTGCATGGGGTTTTCGTCTTGGAAGAAGTCTTTGTAGTCATGAGATAGGTGACTCCTCCCTTGGACTATCCGGAAGGCTTCATTATTTTCTTCGGAGCCCGGCTCGATGGTGGGGCTTTCGTAATGTTTTTTCGGTCTCGACTGGGCCCCACAGGTGGAGTGTTGACCTTTGCCTTCGATTCTGGTGTTTGGGCTGGGGTAGGGGCAGTGGTACTCACGCATTGACCCGAAGGTATGGGGTCATCGGAGTCATCTGCTTCGGATACGATCTGGAGAGAAGATATCCACCGGTTCCGGAGCTGATCTCTGCATATCGAGTCGACGGGTCCTCCGATCTCGAAAGGTCTTTTTCGATCGAAAGGATGCACAGGCTGTGCAGCTGGATTCATCGTGTTCTGGCGATAAGCACAGGTTACAGACCTCGTGATGGTCACTGTGTGGAAATTTTGCTCCAAACTTGGGGCATCTTTTGAATGGCGTCCTTTCCATGAGGTGTAGGCCTCACGGTGTGGGTAGGCCCAAAGGCCCGCGTCGACGACCGGAATCGAGCTGATGAAGTCGAGTCAATGTTTATCGGTATTGAAAGTTATTTGGTGAAGTTTGAAGAAAATGTTTACGTGTCGAAGTACTTGAAAAGTAGATTTCGAGCCAGAGCAGAAAAGATTCATCTGAACCCAGTGGCGGAAAAACAACAATCTAAGGATGGAGTCGATGCCCATGCGCACTATCGTCCAAGGGAGGAGTCACCTATCTCGTGACTACAAAGACTTCTTCCAAGACGACAACCACATGCAATCATCCGAGCCCAACACCAAGTGGCGATCTAATGCACTGTGTGAGATCTGCAGCTCATATGCCTCGAACATGCTACTTACCCACTATGCATCTGTTCTTGGCATATAGAGCTGTAGAGTCATATGCTTTAGCATAGATCGCCATCTGGTGTTTGGTCCGGATGTTTGCACTTTGTTTTTTGTTCGAAGAAGTCTTTGTAGCTCAGGAGGTAGATGACTCCTCCTTTCGAAGATATTGCGCATGGGCATCAACTCCATCCCCAGATTGTTTTGCCGTAAGGGTGATGATGGAGTTAGTAAGAGTAGAAAGAGATGTCCATGTATATTGTATCTAAGTAAGATAATATTGCAACAGATAAAGGTACCCTGGGAGGCAGGTGGGCGCATATGACTCTACAGCTCCATATGCCAAGAACAGATGCATACTGGGTAAGTAGCATTTTCCGTTCGAGGCATATGAGCTGTAGATCATATGCTTTAGCATAGTCTATACAGGAGTTATTCTCCAGCGGTGGCTAACCAGTATCTGTTGCAGTGGTCTAAAATAGTGTTCTTAAAACAGCCTGGCCCACACTAGCATGTTGTTTTGCTAATACATCCACACAATAGTGTTTTGTGAATGTGTGTGGTGTAGGCCATGTTGCAGCTTTGCAAATATCATCTAAGGGTATGTTCCCTAAGAATGTCAGGGAAGCCCCTTATTTGCATGTAGAGTGTGCTCTAGGGAAATCGTTAAAGTGCGTTTAGCTTTAAGGTATCATATTTGTATGCACTTAACCATCTGCCGTGCAATATCTGCTTTTGATATAGGATTGCCTTTATAAGGTGGTGAAAAAGAAACAAAGTTGATTGCTTTTCTTAAAAGATTTAGTTATTTCAATGTAATAAAGTAATGCTCTCTTAACATCTAATGTGTGAAGATCACGTTCTGCCACTGAGTCTGGTTGAGGAAAAAACACGGGTTACTCGACAGACTGGTTGAGATGAAAGGCAGAAACAGCTTTGGGTAAAAATGTGGGGTCAGTCCTAAGAGCCACTTTATTTTTGAGAGTTTGTAAAAAAGGTTCTTGAATGGTTATAGCCTGGAGCACACCAACTAGCTTAGCTTCCAAGCTAGAAATTTTCATTCACATTTGTGCAATTGCTCAAATGGTGGGCCCAATAGTCTTGTAAGGACTATATTAGGATTCCACACAGGAGAAGGTGAAAGTCTAGGAGAAATGATTCTCTGGAGTCCTTCCATAAAGGCTTTGATAGCGGGTACACGAAACAAGGACAAGTGTTGTTTGTTCTGTAGGTAAGCCGCTATTGCAGCAAGATGCAGTCTTATTGATGTATATGCTAAGTTAGCCCGCTGTAGGTGTAACAGGTAGCAAATGATGTTTTGAATTGAAGCATTAAGCGGATTGATTTGATTGTTATTACAATAAATGACAAATTGCTGGCATCTAGCCTCTTTAATGAGGTTCATGCAGTCTGGCGGGAGATTAAGGTAGCCAAACTCTATGATTTCAGGTGATAGATTGCAAGGTTGAGTTGACTGGGATCTGGTTGCCTGATCTCTCCATGGCTCTGAGTGAGAAGCTTGGGGAAGAGGTATAGTTTTTGATGAGGAACTACTGATAGATCCAGCAGGGTTGTGAACCGGGGTTGTCGAGCCCATGTGGGAGCAATTAGAATCATTGTGAGGGAATGTTGCTTGAGCTTCAGAACCACTAATGAGATTAGCGGGAGAGGTGGTAAAGAGTAATCAAATATCCCTGACCAATTGATCCATAGTGCATTGCTTTTGGACAATGGGTGTGGATATCTGAACGCGAAGTTTTGGCATTTCGCTTTGAGGTATGTGGTAGCACCACATTTGAAAGAATGGGAGAAGAACTTGAGGGTGTAGTTCCCATTCGTGGATCTGATGTCTTTGAGGACAGAGCAGATCTACAATTTGATTGCTTACTCCTGAGAGGTTTTCTGCAAGGAGATATATTCTTTGAGGTATGCCCCATCTCCATATGCGTTGAGCTAGGCATGAATGCTGTAGAAAGTGTATCCCCCCCTGTTTTTGTAGGTAGTGCATTGCTGTCATGTTGTCTGTACGAACTAGGACAGCTTTGCCTACTAGATGTATCTGAAAAGCTTTCAATGCTAGAAAAATTGCTAGCAGCTCCAGATGATTTATGTGGAGTAGTTTAGGTGTCGTGGCGTTGAACCGCGCGAAGCGCGGTCTCGCCAGAGACCTATTGCTATGGATTCTTCTTTCCAGGAGAGGGGACAGGAGCTGGCCGCGCGCTCGGAATTGAGCCGACCACCCGCACGTGAACGTGCTCGCTGTGGCCAGCTCCTGTCTCCTCTCCTGGAAAGCTGCCACACAGCCACACCTCCACGCATGCGCACAAACAGAGACACACACACACACGGGTGCACCTACACACACGCACGCACACACACATACAGAGACCCCCCCGCTGCACACACGCCGCCGCACACATACACACACAAGCGCGCACACACACAAAAGCGCACCCCCCTCCAACTAAGCCCCACTCACCGGCTTTGTGGACTTCTGCAGACTCCGCGGGGCTCTCCCTCAGGCATGGGAGCCCCGCGTCACCAGCACTGCTTCTCTGGCCATCCGTGGGCGCGTGCGCGGGCTTCCGAAGGCGGAAGTCCCGCCCCACGTAAGGTTTCGTACAGCTCTTGGCAGGAAACTCGATGATTGGCGGAGTTTCGTGCAGTTGGAGAGAGGAAGCACTGTGGAATGGAGCTCAGCCGAGATTTTTAGTGCTTATAATATATGATATTAATATTCCAGGTGTATTAGTGAAGCTTGTGTCATTATTTCCAACCCACTGGGGCAGCGCAGCTTGCTGTAATCATGCAAAGTAAATACCAATTATAAAGATTTAAATGGAAATTAGTGGGAGCGAGATGGCCGCGCCTGCCGTTTCTAATGTCCTCCTCGGAGGGCAGCTTGTCAGGGCGGATTAGGACGCGGGGCTGCAGCCGGGCCGCTCAGGCGGGTACGAGGGGCGTGCAGTGTGCAGGAGCTAGAAAGGGGACTGCGGTGTGTGCGCAGGGACCCCCCATAGTTCTCTCAGCTGCTGATCACATCTCCAGTCATCCCCCCTCCTTTTTACGCCGGCTCTTTGCTTGCTGATATTTTGGAGAGACTTTTTGAAAATGCCCTTTGGCGGTAAGGTCATGTTCCGAGGCGTGTGAGGGTGAGGCGAGTGAGGGAGAGTGTGAGTGTAAGGGTTGAGCATGCATGGGCTGTGCACCCCAAGGGATAACTCTTCAGATTGTCTGTCTCAGCCTATGAGAGATGAGTGACCTTTGAGATCGCACAAACATTTAAAGTTCTGTATCTTGAGGTATAGCTCTGCTGCATCAACCCCGATCCTGCAGGTTTGCGAACCACAAGCGCTGCAGTACTTACTCTCTGCCGTTCCGTGGTTCTTGCCCTGAACCGAAAGTTGTTTATTTCTTATCTTTTAGCAGCAGTTTAAAATATTGTTTGCATCCAGGATTATTGATTGCTTTCCGCTCACCCCTGTGGTGCGTCAGAGGGCCAGTGATGAAGGAATCACAGTGGAGAGCTCCCCAGCCATTCCCCGCATGCCACACACCACGCGTGCCTGTGCCCTGCACTCCTTTGGCTGTATTTTTGGAGCGGTGCCACATGCTATCATCTTGGTGCCCCTTTACTCTCCCACCACTGACTTCTGCAGCAGCCTCCAGCGTCAACTTATCACTACCAACAAACGATTACACCCAGGGTCTGGGACCCTGGAGCAAATTGAGTCAAGCACTCACAACAATAGGGGGGAGGAATTCATTTGAAAAGACTACAAGAAGTATACAACTTTAAAGACGGATTAAAATTGAATATAAAGCATTTTAGGGTTAAAATGTGCACTTCTGTTACATCATGAAACCTGACTAAGGATGGCAAATCAAAAGCCATTAAATGCATAGTTTGTGATAATGAAGTTGAGGCCCAGTCCACAAGTTAATTAACAGAAGGGTGGTACCCAAATATTGAAGATCGAGGTGTTGAAATGAGTACCACAGCAATTTAGAGCCCGACTGGATCATTCATAAGATTAATTGTCATCACGGAGGCCTGGGATGCTTATTACAGTCATCAGAAATGTCAACCATCTGGACATCAGTTGCATGGATTCTCCTTTAGGCCGGCCTTCAGAGCCTAGTCCCAGTCCCTAGTACAGGGACTGGGACTAGAACGTTGTCATCAGGCATGGTTTGCTCATAAGAGTTTAATGGCTCTGAAAGCCTCTCTGAAAGCCTCCTAGGCTGCAGTCACCAGACAAGGCCAGAGTTGCTGAATGGCCAGTACAGCAGTGCCATGAAGAATAGCAGCTTAGCTGATCCTGTCCAGTGGGTTTGTTATTAAATGAATGCTGATAATACACAGATCTTCGATTTGGATGGGGTAATGACGCTGGAGTCAGCAACCTGGATTTTTAGCAAGTTGTATATGGTTTTGCTCTTGAACGTATATCCCAGCATACAGAGTTCGTTAACTGAAATACTAGGCCAGGCTGGGTGAATTTACTCCAGCATGGGACCAGAAAGTAGTCATGTGATGAGTGAACCACACGGTGTCTCATCAGAACTAAAGAGTTGGGTTTACTCCAGGACCCACGTGCACTGCGGTGCAGGTGGCAGAGCGGACGCTCCCCGTGGATTTAGGTAAGACAGCGTCTACTGGCAGGTGAGAAAACTGAAATAGATACCACTATTTTCAGGGGCCACAGATGAGCAGAATCAAACGCAATGCATTGTGGTTTATGTACAGAATAAATCATGAAGTGCACTTGCTCGAGTTGGAGAGCAGAAGTGACCAGAATTATACAGATGAGACTTTTATTTTAATAAAATGGAAAAAAATGCAAGAGCCTTGCCTAGCCAACCTACCTTCAAGAGCAGATTGGGCACCGCCTCATTCAAGGTGGACTTTCCCCCCTTGCCCAGCCTTATTGGTACCACCTAGAAAACCATGGACGGAAGCTCGGAAGCATAGGCCTCTCTAAAACCTAACGTGATTGGCCTTTGGTACGGATGTGAACTGAAACCATACTCTACAATCCCCGGCCCCCAATTCTACCTCGCTCGTTATACTCAGTTAAAGGGGCTTTTAACCAACCCTCTTCATCCATTGGTTGGCTGTCATTCACATTTTTCCTCTTCCCAATACAGCAAAAAAATGGGGCAATGTGTCAGCCTACTTCATCCTTTGGGCTACCTTCACTGTGAGTGACAACATTGTGCTCTTTTACAAGAGGCACACCCGCACACAGTAAGTGATGGACTAGTATGGCTGGGTGTAGTTACAATACAGAGTTTGCAAAAAAATTCATGCAACACATTGTCATATACAATGCCAATAACTCAAACTTTAATGCTGCGAGACCCATTGCATTGCAAATGCTTGTTTTGTTGTAGAGTCCACATGCCCTGAATGGTATGTATTTGAAGATGAGCTCCCCAACCAGTGAAGGATGCGTCTGCTGTGAGCAGTATCTGTGGAACCGGGTCGAAGAATGGCCGCCCCTTGGAAAGGTTTTGTGTATTCCACCACTACATAGAGCGATGAGTGCTGCCGTCCACCAACACCAGATCGGTTAAGTAACTTTGAGCCTGGTTCCACGGCCGTGCTAAGCATTCCTGTAGGGGACACATTTGGAGTCTTGCGTAGGGATCAATTAGAATGCAAGACTCCATCATTCCGATTGACTGCATAAACACTCGGGCTGGTAGTGAGTGCTGCAATTGTAATATTAGGGTATGCATGTTGCGTATTATGACTGGGTTGGGGTACGCTAGAGCTTTGCAAGTGTCTATTGTGGCTCCTAGGTACGTTTGCGTGTTGGAGGGTTTAAGATGAGACCTGTGAGGTTGACTGTGAATCCCAAGTCGTGAAGCAGCTGAAATGTTTTGTGAGTGTGGTGAATGCAGCTGTGTTGCGACTTTGCTTTTATTAGCCAGTCGTCTAAGTACGGGAAGACGTGAATGCTTTCTCTTCTTAAATGAGCTGCGACTACTGCTAGACACTTGGTGAAATCTCTTGGTGCTGTAGTTACCCCGAATGGGAGGACTTTGAACTGATAATGTTGTCCGTCCACCACGAACATGAGACATTTCCTGTGAGCTGGGTGAATGGGAATATTGAAGTAGGCTTCCTTTAAATCTGGAATTGAAAAGAAGTCTCCTTACTGAAGCAATTGCAGCACCTGTTGAAGGGTGATCATGTGAAAGTGGTCTGATTGAATGTAGAGGTTTAGTTGTCTGATGTCCAGTATGGGCCTTAGGGAGCTGTCTTTTTTTGGAATCAAAAAGTATAGGGAGTACACTCCCGTCCCTTGATGACGTAATGGGACTGGTTCTATTGCATGTTTGTCTAACAGAGAGAGGACCTCTTCTTTTAACAGGGTGAAATGTTCTGGTGACATTGCACGCTGTCTCTGAAGGATTGTTGGTGGAGTGCTGGTAAGTTCCAGGCAATAACTATGTTGGATAATTTGTATCACCCACTTGTCTGAGGTGATTGAAGGACAGACATGTAGGAACTGTGAGAGACATCCCCCGACAGGAGTGGAGTGATCGCGGGTAGTAGAGGGAAGTCACTGTTTATTGGCAGGGGAAGTGCGGGTGAAATTACCTCTGCCTCTTCCCTTGTTATTATTTCCTCTGTAACCTCCTCTAAAATAGCCTCTGGAGGAGTTAGATTGGTTGTTCTTTTTGTAAGAGGAGGAGGGATTTTCTGACGACAATCTTTTTGAGCCACCCATGTAAAAGGAGCAACAAAATGAACACCTGCTAGAAGCTAATCATAGGGCTCCCATGCATTTTGCAGTTTCGGGGTCTTTCTTAATTTTTTCTAATGAAGTATCTATTGTTGGCCCGAAAAGATGCTCTTTATCAAATGGCTGATTAAGTACAGAGGATTGTATCTCTTGCTTGGATCCAGAGAATCGAAGCCAAGAGTGTCTCTGCAACAGCATGCTAGTGTTAATAGCACGAGAAGCTGAGTCTGCTGTATTTAGGGCGCATTTTATGGAAGTGTTGGTGATGAGCTTCCCTTCCTGAATGAGGTCGTTAGCCTTGGTTTTATATTCCTCTGGCAAATGTTGCATGAGTTTTTCCAATTCATCATAGTGGGCCCTGTCGTAGCGTGCTAACAGAGCCTAAGCATTGGCAATACACCAATAATTGGCGGCCTGTGAAGCTACTCTCTTGCCAGAAGCATCAATAAGTTTAGGCTCCTTATCAGGAGGAGGTGTGTCGCCTGTAGTTTGAGAGTTAGCTCTCTTGCAGGCGTTAGATACAACAAGAGAGTCTAACGGTAAGTGGCCTTTTATGTATACAGGGTCTGTAGGAGCAAGCTTGTATTTTTTATTCACCTTATGTGTCAGTATTCTGGCTCTAACTCGGTCTTTGAATACCTCGTTAATATGTCTTAACATGCCCTTCAGCATGGGTAAAATGTTAGTAAACCTCTGTGAGTGTGTGAAGGTTTCTACAAGGAATTTGTCTTCTAGAGGGTCTGTATTTAGTTCAACCCTGTGATATTGGGCAGCCCTGTTGATAAGTTGTGTAAAGACGATGTTTTCATCAGGTTTGGAAGGTCTGGAGGGATACAGGTCAGGGTCATTAGGATGATCTGGATCCTTATCATAATCATCCCAGGGATCAGTGTCATGTGGTATGTCCGGATCTTTTGGGGTATGATGATCGTGATCCCCATTCCCATCACCATCCCCAAAATCAGGTGACATTGGAGGTGGTGAATTTGAAGGTGTAATGTGTAGATGGGAATAGGAGGAGGAGAGGGAGGTATATAAGGGGGAGAAGGGTTAGTACCCATATCTCTTTTTTTTCTTCATAAATATAGGGACTTTTTGTGGGAGGTCTAACTTCCATTTTAAAAGAAGAGTAGCCAGAAGGTGTCCAGTTTTTGGATCAATACTAAGTCTTTTTTGTTCTGAATCCAGATTTCAGCATCGAAGATTTGGGCTCAGTGTCTTTGAGGGCTGAGTGTTTGGAATCTGAATGCATAATTTTAGCTGGTTTGGGTTGTGGAGTTTTCAGACTGGTATGTTTCGGCTCTGAACTTTTCGGCACGGAGGGTGTCGGCTCCGAGCTTTTAGGTGTGGAGCGTTTCGGCTCAGAGGCTTTGGGCTTAGACGAATTGGGTTCAGCGTCTTTTGTTTTTTAGTGTTTCTGGTCCGAGGTTTTCGGTGTCGAAGGTGTCTTTGGTGCGACGGTGTGGGAAGTGGCACATGTTTCTCCTTATGTTTGGGGCCGGCTCGAGCCCGAAGGCTTGTGTTTATGTTTCATAGCCGGGCTGGAGGGCGGGGCATCAAAATTTTTCTCGGTGTCAACCGGAGCCTGAGGGCGAGGGTGATACCGGAGTCTTATTTTTTGTTTGAGTGGGCACATGGGGATCTGTACTCCCGGTACGTTGACCCGGAGTGACGTTCAGGTCTTCTTCCATGTCGGAGTCAGCTTCGACCACGGAGACAAGTTCTTCTTCTTCTGCGGCAGGATGGTATTCTTCTTCGTCTCCGAAGATATCCGGTACTTAGCCGCTGCCAAGTTGCATCTCATGGCGTTGAGCCTGATGATCACGGATGGTCTTCTTCGATCGGAATGATCAACACGCTTCGCAGGATTTTTCTTCCGGGAATAAGCACAGGTTGCAGACCTCGTGCAAGTCGTTGTGTGGGAACTTAGCACGACAACCGGGACATAGCTTGAACGGAGTCCGTTCCATCGACTGCTGGCGTGGTCGGCAGGGGTAGGCCCGACGGCCCGCCTCGAAGTTCCTGATCGAAGGTTTTCACAGTGTACATGATATGCGTGCAATGGGAAAGTGCGATCGACAGACAATACTGTTGAGGGTAGAGGATTGGGCGCTGAAGGGGTTTGAAAACGATACCGAACGGGAGTGCAGCAATATACATCCGAACCCGATGGCCGGAAAAAAACAATCTGGGGATGGAGTCGATGCCCATGCGCACTATCACCAAAAGGAGGAGTCATCTACCTCGTGACTACAAAGACTTCTTTGAAAAAAAACAAAGTGCAAACATCCAGACCCAACACCAGATGGTGATCTATGCTAAAGCATATGATCTACAGCTCATATGCCTCAAACCAGTCGTTCCCTGGCAGTGGCGGAAGTGCGCCACAATGTGGTATGCTAGGCAGGACTGGCACAGTCCCACTGAGTATATTACGAGTACCTGCACTGCCAGCCATTTCATGGCAGGAGATCGACCATGAAAAGACAGGCGGTGCAAGAACAAAGGTGGCCCTACAGGGCCATCCCCAACCCCTGAACTGGGAATACATTCAGGGGGGCACAAAATGTGACCCCCTGTCTGTATTCCCAAAAAGTTCCAGCATGGCATGGATGTCCATGCCGTGCTGGTACATTTTTTGCCGTTCCCATTGTGGTGCGTGTTTTCCAGGCACCGCAATGGGAAAGGGCAAGGACTGTCCACCGTTCACAAGGTTAACTCGTAATACGACGGGCGTTCCTTGCGCAGGTTTGTGGCAGCGGCGCCAGCGGTGAGCCGGTGCAACTGCGCCAAGCTCAAAATCAGGCCCCAAGTAAAGAATGATTCTAAGTTAGCAAATATGAAAATCATTCAAAAAAACAAAGTATTTTTGTCTACCTCCCTCAAATTTAAAAGTACAAATATACTTACTATGGTGAATAGTTATATTCCACCCACCTCTGTTAAGGGTGAACATCAAATTCACCAATTGATTTCTGATTTCGAATCCTTAATTGATGATATATCATCAGGCTTCAAGTCAAATCTATTATTAGATACCAAAAATACCAGCTTTAAAAAGCAGAGTTTTACCATATTCCACAGCAGGTACTTTGGAAAAATAGCATCTCTAACAGCTGGAAATATATCCAAAATTCATTATGGAACTAGGGTTTTTGACAATTAAATGGAAAATTCAATTCCTATCTATCTAGCCCACATTCATGCAGCAGGCAAAAATTCAATCATCGACAACTCGCTGATTCATGCTTCAAACTTACATAAATATCTAGACTTTCAACTCGTCAAAAGGACAGAAAGCAATCATGACCCACAAAGTATATCTGCGCATTGGAAAGTTAATGTGTTTAACCATGTTAAAATTATTGAACAAAGGAGGAAGAGAACCCATAGAATAATAAACTGGAATAATGAATTTCCCATTCATTTAAAAAGCATGAAAATATTGTTCTAGAAGCAATGTGAGTGATAGTATCTTCGACAATGCAATTCAAAAACTGAACCGCTATTTGTGAATCTTTGTTGGATGATATTTTTGTCTCCACCACAGACACCTCAACAAATAAAAGGGGTGCAAAAATATAATCCCTGTATTATTTGTTACTCAATGAAAAAAGATAATTTAGAAAAAAGCTGAGTGCTATAAAGATGTTAAACATAAAATCAGAAATAGTAAGAAACTAACACGAGTATAAAAAAAGAATTCACAATATAAGGATAGACAAATGGTCAGGAGGCTGGCTAGCATTACAGACATCAATTAAATGTAGAAATATTCATAACATTAAAAGCATACTGGCTGAAACTATGTAGTCATAATCTTAAGTATCTCATTCCACATGGCAAATGGAAAGTCTTTATTTAACCATTATAATGAGGCACTGCAATTGCAACAATGGCATCAGCTAAGGATAAGGATTTTGAGTCATATATTATTTCACTTAAGGCTGTTGAACTCTAAGAAATAGTCGCAATATCGGGCCGCAGGACCAAGCGGTATTCCAGTGACGATCATTAAATCAAGCTCCAAATATTTGGAGCCATATTCTGCTATTCAATCAAACAGTGTAAGAAACTGGCTCTATATATACTGCACCAAAGTGAGGTACAGTGTGTATAGAGTCCTAGTGTCTCCAGAGGTTTGGCATAGTCTAAAGTTAGATAGAACCTTACTCTCTAAAGTGGTAACTTGGTCGAGCAGTAAGGCAGTATCAGAGGACAGTGTAAAGCATTTGATGTACACACTCAGTCAGCAAATGGTCTCACATACTCAAGAACTGAACTCTAGGGCAATTGTTTTGTATAACACAAATACTATTGATTTTTTCCTAGAACCAAGCAAGCCCGGTGCAGGTAAGCATACAAATATTTTTCAGTAGTAAATTACTTGTATGAACACTGTTTAAAATAGTAGTGTAACTTGTACTGGTTTTTCTTACATTTTTAAGAAAGCAGTTTGCAACACATTTCAGGTATAGTACATTCAATTGAATGAGCTTTTTAAATAAAATGCAGTCAATTACTTTTCAGATTACTTTTGCTAACACAGGACTGGATTCTGGATTCAGTCCTGGGACATTTCCTGAAAACAGGTGAGTTAATGCATTTTGGTTAAAGGAATGATTTTTAAGGAATATTATTGCATTTCAAAAGTTGACACTTAGAAACTTTTTCACATAGAATCGCCAATATTATCCTATGGGAGGAAATTCACTTAGCAGGTAAGTTAGGTTATCGTTAGTTTTTCTTACTCAATGCTGGATCATGGATTCAGCACTGGGTCATTTCCTGAAAACAGTTGAGAAAATGCGTTTTGGTTATTCAGCTGATTTTAAGGAATATTTGCAGCTTTCAAAAGTCGCCACAAAAACTTTTTGGAAGACAAAGTGTCAATGTTATCCTATGAGGAAAAATCAGTTATCGGTTTCAAGGTAAGTAATAGATCTTTTGAGTTAGGGGCCTGGGGTTAGACTCAGGCGTCTCCCAGGGTCAGTGATGCACTGTTGTTGCACCCTCAGTGGCACTCGGGCAGCCGGGTGCAGAGTGTTAAGGCCCAATGTTATCCAATGGGGATAGGGGGACTCCGGTTAGTGGTGGCTGGCAAGCAGGGTTGTGGGAGCAAAGCTCCTAGGGTTAAGCTCAGGGCACGTTGAAGAACAAGTTAGCACCAAAGGGGCACCGTCAGCGCCGCTAGGGCAGCCGGGTGCAGGGTGCAGGGTGCAGGGTGCTGTGTTGAGCTCGGGTGCCCTGTTGATTTCAATGGGAATTCTCCGGGACAAAGAAACACTGCAGGCTCAGGGACGAGGATCTTCCAGGAGTGACTACCAATTCGAGGGGTAAGTTGGGATCTAGAGGGATGGTTAGGCACAGCTGGGTTGGGCACACAAGGCCGTGGGGCGTCGGGTGCAGGGGTGCCTTTGGACGTCGGATTTTCCTACCTGCTCTGGTTGCGGTAGGGGGGGTCCTCTGGATTGAGGCTGCAGGCGTCATCTGGAGTCTTGAGGCAGGTCAGGGGTCGACAGATCTTGGGTTAGGATAGCCGGGGGGACCATATTGTGGTGTTTGTTCACTCAAACACGGGCCAGGCTCAGCGGGTGCAGAGTATGCTGGGTTCGCGGTTTCTGGTTGGCAACCAGAAACCCCTATTCTGCCACTCTCCTGTGGGAGGGGGGCAGGAGCCTTTCCCTAGTTGGCTGGGTCCCCCCATCCGCAAGATGGCGGGGACTCGAGGTTGTGCTTCACCTGCCTCCCCCACCCTAGGGGTGGAGTTGGCAGAGGTGGGCACACCTCTCTTCCTAACTTTGTTTTTTCCGCCGGCTCTCCCGCCCAAAGTGGGGTGTAGAACCAGTGTGGAGCAGTTGCTGAGTACAGCAAGTGGTCTGGAGAGACTCACAAAGGCGGTTTGCCTTTGAAGCTTCTCCTTCGTGAACCCTGCCCATCCTGGGGGAGGAGGCTTGGCACCTCGTCGCAGGATGTGCATTGGTTCAGGCCCCCAAGAGCGGCAAGCTCTCGACCCAGGGGTCCAGAAACATGTCTGGGAGTGGCAGCCTCGGCAGCCACTCAGTCACGTCACTGGGAGTTGGTCGAGTTTCAGGGGGCATCTCTAAGATGCCCTCTGTCATGCATTTTACATAATGTGCTGAGAAGTTTGATACCAAACTTCTCATTCTTGAGTGTAGCCATTATGGTGCTGTGGAGTTCGTAATGACAACTCCCAGCACCATATTCTCTTAATGGCAGCACTGCACTTACAGTGCCCAGGAATGGCCCTGGGTACTGTAGGGGTACAGAGCCCATGCACCTGTACCCTCACCACTGGCATAGGACACCCAGCTAGAGGGGTGACTGATGTATGCCAGGGCAGTGTTTTGCGGGCATGGGACACAGGAATGTGTGCCATGTCGGTTTTGTTCTGCACCGAGACACGCAGCCTGCCAAGGCAGTGTGTGTGTGTCAGAGCACAGGGCCTCTAAGTGCGGCACAATAAGTGCTGAAGCCCTTAGGGGCCTTCTCTGGTCACAGTGCCATGGGTACCTAGGGTACTATTTACTATGGGCTGACATGTTGCCAGAGAGGCCAATTGGGTTTAGGCTTCACTGCAGTTTTAGAAAGGGAACACATGCCCTGGGTACCTGATAGGCAGGAGCCATGGGCACACTCAGTCAAAGTACATCAGCAATTCAGCAAAAAGTGGGGGCATACCATGCAAGAAAGAGGGCACTTTCTCACAAACAGTTTTCCACAGTAAAGTTTATTCAAGCTGGGAAGATTCCAATACCCAACCATTATACAAAAAGGGTCTAAAAACAGACCCCAGCAGCTACCAATGTATTCCTTTGCTAGATACCAGCGGTAAGATTGCCCAACATCTCCCGTCACATCTGTAAAAATGGGCATCATTTAATAATCAATCAGACCAGTTTGAGATCTAACTGTTCGACCGTGGATAATATATGTGTTTTAACTACTTTGGTCCCTCGTACATTGGAATTAACAGAAAATAATCTGTTTATTTCTTTTGTTAATTTTTCCACCACCTTCAATAAGATCATCAGACATAAACTTAATCTTAATACGGAAAACAGTCACAACTCTCGGGCTGCGGGACCAAACGGTATTCCAATAAATCATTAAATCAGCTCCAAATATTTGAAGCCATATTCTTTCCCTACTATTCAATCAAACTGTGTTTCACAGTCAAGTTTTATTCAGCTGGAAAGATTCCTATAACCAACCATTCTGCAAAAGGGTCTAAAAACAGACCCAAGCAGCTACCAATTTATTTCTGTGCTAGATGCCAGCGGTAAGATATTTGCCAAACATCTCCTGTCAAATTTGTTAAAAAGGACCGACGCAGGACAACATATACTAATTATGCAGACTGGTTTTAGATTTAACTGTTCGACCATGGATAACATATTTGTTTTAACTACTTTGGTCGCTCGTAAATTGGAATTCAAATTAAATAATCTGTTTATTTGTTTTGTGAATTTTTCCACCGCCATCGACAAGATCATCATACATAAGATTTGGTCAAAGCTATCTCTATGGGGAATCAATTGTGCACTCACTCATTTATTTATAGAACTCCATATGAATACCTGGATACAACAGACTTGCCTACCTGTAAATAAATCTCTCAGTGTGAGGAGGGGGTGGAACCTTGGAGAGGTGGAGCCTGGTGCCAAGAGCTACCTAACAGGCACTCTGCCCCCACCAGGCCCATCACCCCTTCACCCTCTCCCCACCTCTAACAAAATAGAGGGTCAAAGGGTTGCTGAGACTGTTGCCAATGTACTGGGGTGTTTTCACACTTCTCTGATGGACATCGGCTGCTTACAGATACAAAAGATGTGGAAATCCACTATATGCAATGGTTTCCAGCTCGCCTTACCTGCCACCATGTAATTTTGACTCCTCACTGGGCGACTGCGTGATGGGAGACGAAATACTGTGGCACATGGATGCACCATGTTAGCTGGCAGGTCTGATACAAGTTAAATTAACTAGGGTTCAATGATTAACACCAAAAATTAATACTTATAGCAACCTTAAACAGGGTTGTCTCCTGGCACCTCTTACGTTTGCTCTTTACATTGCCAACTTAACCCCAATTGTTAATCACGATAATGGAGAACAACACAACCTTGGCAAAAGAAGGATTTCACATTAAATATATGCTGATGACTTTGTCTTAATATACACTATCCAGATTGATCTTCAAATGCCTTGGAGAATACTCCATACAAAATGGATAATCTATAAGAAATATTAAAACAAAAATAATGTCATTTGTTAAATCAAAATCAAGAGTAATATGGCAATTGGGTAAGGAAATGGAGCAAGTCACTGAAAACACTTAAATAGGAGTAGTGTATGACTCAAAATTAAACTACATAAAGAAGGGAGTATAAATAGACTGATAATAACAGTTTGTGCATGTTTGTACAGAAGAGGAGCAATTGCTCCTACACTCACAGTTCTAACACTGAAATCTTGCCCAGATCTTTTTATATGGGGCAATCGTTTTTAAATAACAAATGACTGAGGCCTTAAACACCCTCTTCATTAAAATTGTTCAGAAAACATTTAAAGCATTCTACACCACATTTGGATCAGATTAGAGTTTGTTCGAAGTCATTTAGCTGTATTAAATCAAACTAATGTAATCAGTTATTTATGTGACTGTCATAATGCACGTCTGCAGATTAAAGGGCCTTATTAGAGAAGAACAAGAGTTCTGCCTATTGAACATCAGTTAAAGCTCTTATTAGACAGTTACCACTTGCCTTCAATATCTATTTTCGCGTTGCCTCCCAAGTCAACTAGGAAGCTCTAAATTAAAAGAAGTATAAACTAGTGTTGTACGAGCAAGATATAGATGCTGCAACTAAATATTAGAATTTTTGTTACACTTCTGAGATATTTTCAATAGAAGGCAATCCTATTTAGACTCTTACTTAGATCCATGGACAAAACAGACCTTTTCATGACCTTTTTATTTTTCGCACTATGTAAATCCCGCTGCTAGATCTTTAGAGATCTATATTTAAATGTTTTATATTAAGAAACATATGTATTTTGTCATCTTTTTGTCCTTGTAAGTTCGTCTTTCATAGATTTTGTAGCATATATTATTCAGCTTTCATTCTGTATTTTTTGGGAAGCTTCTTATGAGGGACTACAGATAACTCATTAAGGGTTGTAAATCACAATTGCCTGGCCCACATAGATACCACAAGGATTGGGGTAAGGGAGATCTACCATTGCCTCCGGACCACACAAGGAAGAAGTGGGAGAGGCGGAAAGGCATAGGCAAATATCCCTGACAAGTTCATCCATAATTTATTGCCCATGGACTGTGGTGGGTGTGGAAACCTAGCAGTGAAGCTTGAGCATTTGACGTTTTCGGCCATTGCAAATAGATCTACTATGGGAAGCCCCAATGCTGGAAGTATGGGGGCATGACTTGAGGGTGGAGTTCCCACTCTTGGACTTGTTGCTGCATTCTTCTGAGCAGGTCTGCAAAGTCTTTGGCCTCTCCTGGTAGGTTTCCGGTAGGTACTATCATAGCAGATGTGCTTTGTATTAGATCGCCCAATGTCAATTGCTCTGAGAAAATGCCAAAAAGTGGGGAGAGTGAGTGCCCCCTTCTTTCAAAAGATAATACAAGGCAATTATGTTGTCTGTTTTCACCAGGAGTGTTTTAAGGTAGAAGAAAGCTTTCAGAGCCAGTTGGACTGCCAGTAAATCCAGATAGTTTTGTGCAAGGTCTGTTGAAGCGGTGTCCACAGACCCTGAACAATCATGCCCTGCAAATTCATCCTTTACCTGTGAGAGCGGCGTCCGGGAATTGGGCCTCGACTGGTCCTGCCATGCATCAGGTTGTTACTATTCCACCACTGCAGAAAGTGACAGGTGCTGGCCCAAATCAACCCTAGATCTTGCCAGAGATCCTCCTTTTGTGCCCATTGTACCACCAGGCACAATTGCAGTGTACAGAAGTTTAATTGAGCGTGGGTAGCAATGGCGATGCAGAATGCCATCATGTCGAGGAGGCAAATTATTGCTCTGACTGTTAGCTGGCGATCTGGCTGTTAAGGAGGCAGCAGAAGCTGGATGGCTTGGACCCATGTGGGTGTTAGGACAAGCTTTCCCGGTAAGTGAGTTTATAACTGCCCCTAGGAAGGGCTGCAACCGAAGGGTTTATGAGTTGTACATGCCCAAGTTGATGATGAAACCAAGATCTACTGTGGTCTGGGTGTGGGCCTAGCACTGCTGTCAGCTAGCACTCTATTAGCCAGTCGTCGAGGAACGGGAAGATATGGACGATGCTCCTCCAGAGATGAGCGGCTACCACTGCAAGGCATTTGGTAAATACTCTGGGATCCCTGGTTACCCCAAACAGCCGAACTTTGAATTGAAAGTGCTGTCCAGTTACCACAAACCTGAGGTAGAGACAATGCGCAGGGTGAATTGGGATGTGGAAATAAATGTCCTTATGTCAAGGTCGCTCATGAATCTGTCTTACTGCAGCAGTGAAATTAAGTCCTAGAGCATGACCATGTGGAAATGCTCTGACAGGATGTACTTGTTGAGGGGCCCGAGGCGGAGTATGGGCCTGAAGGACCTTTGCTGTGTTGATGTGTCGGCATAGGCTCTGTAGGTGGTGCAGGTGTTCTGAGGAGGGGGAGTTTTGGTGGAGGGGAGCAGGAGTTTAGTGGAGGAGTAGTGAGTTCCAGGAAGTAACCCTATTCTAGAATGGAAATAAATCACTGGTCTGAAGTAAAGTTTTGCCACTGTATGTGGAACCCCGGCAGAAGTCTCCCTACATGTATTGTGTAGGGGGAGGAAGGGAGAGGGAGCCACTGCTTGGAGGGGGCAGCTCCTTTTGCTGTACTGTCTCTGGCCCTGCCCATGGAATTATTCCCCCTGAAGGCACCCCTGTAACTTTGGGAGGCATGCAGCTGCCTCTAATAGGAACAAGAAGCAACTGGGGAGGTGGCGATCGTGTAAACATGAAATCGTGAGCTACGAAAGGCCCCACATGGCGATGGAGACTGCCGAGCACCCATTTCCTTAGCTGTATCCAGGCCCTTCCTGATCTTCTCTAGCATCTGATCAACCTGAGGCCCAAAGAGATGCTCCCCATCAAAAGTGCATTTTGATCAGATGCTGCTGGATTTCTGGCTTGAAGCCAGAGACATGGAGCCAGGCGTAACAGCAGATCAGGATGGTGGACTTAATATCCCTGGTGGCAGTGTCAGTTGCATCCAGAGCACACCTCATGGTTGTGTTATGGATTATTGGTCCCTCTGCTACAAGGTCCTGAGCTTGTTGCCTGTACTGATCAGAGAGGTGTTGGGTCAGTTTTCCCATTTCATCCCACTGGGCTTGGTCG
The DNA here is from genome assembly GCF_964261635.1 of Lissotriton helveticus. NCBI lineage: Eukaryota > Metazoa > Chordata > Amphibia > Caudata > Salamandridae > Lissotriton > Lissotriton helveticus. The sequence continues at coordinate 1,091,223,983 of NC_136059.1, forward strand.
TATCTAGAGGGTAAGCCAACAAAGTTGGCAATGTGCTAGTGGGTGGTGGACTGCATGACCACCCTTTTCCCCCCAACACGTCAATCTTTTTGCTCTCTTATCTAGCGACGGGGCACCTCCAGTACCCTGTACATTTGCCCGTTTACGAGCTGTATGTACGACCTGGGAGTTCGGTGGGGGCTGACCTGTAGTGAAAGGCTGGTCCGAGGGGGAGTATTTGTATTTTTTATCAACCCTCAGCATGATCACTCTAGTCTTGACTGGGTTCTTAAAGATATCCTGTGTTGATTTGAACATACCCTTAAGCATGCAAAAGCATTGTGTAGAACGCTGGGTGTGGGAGTGCGTTTCTGCCAGGAAGTCATCCTCCTCTGCAATGGTGTGCCGGTGTGCTTTGTGGAAGGTGGCCGTGCTGTGAATAACCTCATGATAAAAGGTGGTATCATCCAGAGTGGAAGGCTTTGTAAGGTACAGGTCCAGGTCACTGTCACCTGGCGGAACAACACCATAATCATCCCAGGGATCATCACAGGGCTCTGAGGTATGTGGGGCATTACAAGGGGCACTAGGGTGTAGAGGACTCCCCTCCCAGTAGAATGAATGGGTGAGCCCTCCAGAGAAGAAGGATGAGGAGGCCGATGTGGTGGTGGAGGAGAAGGAGGTGGTGAAGTTGGAGGTGTAGGAGAAGGATGTGGAGGTGGAGGGGGAGGGGGAGGAGGAGAACAAGAAGGAGGAGGAGACACAGTAGGTCCTGAGGGCAGCCGACGTGTGCCCCTATCTTGATGCTTCTTCAGCTTGGGAGGTGGCTGAGGCTCCAATGCAAGCTCCTCTCGAAGGCGAGCTTTCTTTTGTGAGGAAGAGACACCTGCACACATGGTGGTCGTTTTACTGTAAATTTCCCTGTATTCGGTTGAATAAACAATTTCTTTTGCTGAGTGTCCAACTCCTCCTGGAGACATTGTAGAATTGACAGTTCTTGATCCACAGCGTCTGTCGTGGATGACCGACTGGGTGGTGAAGGCAGATTCAGCTTTGAAGTCAGTTTCAACGGCGACCGTTGTTTTAGCTCTAAAGAGACCCAAAGGGCATTGAGGGAGATGTTCGCGCCACAGAGGGTCTGGTCTTGAGTAGCTGGCTCTGCACCGGGGATGGTGTCAGTGTCATCCCCGAAGCCTTAGGGTAGAACCAGCCATGGCTGGGATGCAGTGGCGGACTGGCAGGCTGTGTCCCCGATTTTGGGCTTGATGCCCAACCCACAGAGAGACAGTGAGTGACCTGATGGTGAGCGCTGTAAGGAGCTATACTCACCGTTGATTTCTTTTGACTTGGACCCAGTGTGGGTCTGCTGCCTCAGAATCCAAATGCAAATCTGGGCTAAAAGTAGCTTCATGTTTGGTGATATCCTCCTCTCCCTCTATGACTCCCTCCCCCCACCCCCGCCTAAGATGTCAGAGGTTACCGTGTCTCGCTGTTGTTCCATGGCGCATCAACCAAGCGATGATACCAATGGTTTTCGATGGACTTTTTGAAGGAGAGGAAGGTAGAACAGGAGGTCTTGTCATGCTCAGGCATCAAGCAGAGGTTGCAGACTGAGTGTTGATCTGTTCATGAGTACTTGGGAGTGGCACTGTGGACAGTAACGAAAGGCCGTTTTTTCAATCACATTGTGCACATTCTCGAGGCCAAAATGAGATGGAAGCGGCGCGAGAGGGGCGTTGCACCGAACGGGGCATTGACGAGGACCGAGAAAAGGATCCGATGGAAGCACGACAGCTGAGACAATAGAAATCGCACTTGTCTCTATTTCCCAGGAGAGGAAGACTCCAGAGGCGAGGACGAACACCATGTGGCATCGACTCAGAGACCCGGCGATGCACATCTGACCCCAAAAGAGGAAGAAAACAAGCAGATGCCGATGAGCATTACCAGTCATAGTAGTGACTATACCGTGTGACTCGAAAGACTTCTTTGAGGAAAAATACATTCTATATGTCCAAGCCCACAACTAGATGGCAGGAGTATGCAGATCATGTATCTGCAAGCTACACATGCCACAAACAGAATATTCCTGAAGAAATCAAGGGCACTGACGGGACCATAAGAAATGTTGATGATGATAACCCTACATGGACATAATTTTAGATTTTAGAATTTTAGATGCAACTTGTTTTTCGCATGTATTATCCAGATATTAAATGTCAACACACATCAATTAAGCTGTCACCAACATACAGCAAAGAATATGGTTATCTTTGTGTTACTGAGAAATGAATTGTTTGGCTCTCCACACAGCATGACCCCCACCTCCTGCACTACCAAACCTCCGAAACTCATCCAACTGAGGTGGCTATCCCAGAGGTATATAAAGAATTCCAAGAGGTGTTCAGTAAGAAGGGGCAGACACTTTGCCACCTCTTAGCGAATATGATTGTGTCATTTAATCAGTTACGGATGGGATTTCTTGTGGAAAAATACATCCAGTGACAGTACAGGAAGACAAAGCATTAAGACATTGAAGGAAACTGGCTCTATATATACTGCACAGCCGTTTACTTACCTGCAACCCGATAACCTGTTTTTCTTCTATAGAATAACATTGACAATTCTCTTTCGAAAAAACAACTCAGTGTGGAGTTTTGAAAACTCGAAATATTCTTTAAAAGTAGTAACAATAACCTAAATGCATTTTCTCAACTGTTTTCATGAAATGTCCCAGTGCTGAATCTTGGCATCCAGAACTGAGTTAGAAATAGTATTGTAAAAGTTACTTACTTGCAATTATTGAAAATGCCCATTCATTTAAATGTACTATACCTGCTAAGTGTTGCAATCTGCTTCCTTAAACTGTAACCAAAATCAGAACAAGTTTTACTGCAATTTTGAACTGTATTCAATCAGGTAACCTATTACTGAAAACTATTCAATGCTTACCTGTACTAGGCTTGTTTGGTTCTAAAAATAAAACAACAGTATATTTTTATACAAAAACAATTGGCCTATAGTTCAGTTCTTGAGTGTGTGAATTCATTTGCTGACTGAATGTGTACATCAAATGCTTAACACTATCCTCGGATACTGACTTACTGCTCGACCAAGCTACCACTATTTGAGAGTAAGGTCTGGCTAACTTTAAACTCTGCCTACCTCTGGAGACACTTGGATTCTATAAACACAATAACTCATTATAGTGTAATATATATGGAATCAGTTTCTTACACCCCACATTTGAAAGAATGGAAGCAGAACTTGAGGATGAAGTTCCCATTCGTGGATCTGTTGTCTCTGACACCTAAGCAGATCTTCAATATGAGTGTGTACTACTGGGAGGTGTTCTACGAGGACATATATTTTCCGAGGAATGGCCCATCTCCATATGCTTTGTGCTAGATGTGAAAGCTGCAGAGTGTGCCCCCCCCGTTTTTGTATGTAATACATTGCAGTCATGTTGTCTGTATAGACCAAGACAGTTTTGCCTACGAGGTGGAGTTGAAAAGATTTTAATACTAGCAAGCTCGCCAACAATTCCAGGTAATTTATGTGGAATTGTTTTTGTTGAGGCGTCTACATGCCCTGAATTCTATGGGTTTGAAGATGAGCTACCCAGCCGGTGAGCGAAGCATATGCTGTTAGCGCTATCTGTGGAACCGGGTCGAGTAACGGTCACCCTTTGGAAAGGTTTTGTGTGTTCCACGACCGCAGAGAGCGATGCGTGCGGTCGTCTACCAACACCAGATCTATTAGCTGACCTTGAGCCTGGTTCCACTGACGTGCCAAATGTAGGAAGGTGGATACCTGACTATGGTTTCCCCAGATTTTTTGCCTTGTGTTTAGCTGGTTTTCGACTTAGTTGGCCTGGGATCCTGCTAATCAGGGCCCCAGGCTATCTGCTCTCTCTATAAAATAGACTCAATGTACCTTAGGTACATACCTAATTGGATATTGGGTCACTCTTGTGAGTCCCTGTATAGTGTACCATAGGTACCCAGGGCATAGGTGCACCCAAGGCCTACCAGGGGCTGCAGCATATCTTTTGCCACCCCTGGCCTGCCATCCAAACTGGCACAACTGGCTGATCACTCAGCTTGGGCAAGGTCGTGTAATCACCCCTTGCTTAGGTATAATATTCCTATATCTAACCTTATGTCTAGACACATATACACCTATAAGTCACTCCTATGGCAGGCCTTAACAATCCTGGAGGCAGAGTGCTTGGTTTTATGTGAGATGAGGCTCTAGCATGAGCTGAGCCTGTCTGCAGCTTTCGGAACCATGTCCTTATAGCTGTTCTAGGATATAGCCATACCATATACTCTTAAGTGCATTATGAACCTCGTGGTTAAATGCTAACTTTGGCTTGGCTCTATCAAAACATGTCATGTAAGGTGTCATACGCTTTAGAACCCCCTCGCCAGTTCTGGTGACGGGGGTAGAATTCCACCCTTCTAGAGGGAGAAGACATGTTGTTCCTACTAATCCCGGTTAAAGTTAACCAGAGCCTCAGCATCACAAAATGGATACTGCAGCCATAGACACAAGTCTTACCTCCTGCTGCTGGGAATCCTTCCAGCGAGGGAGGCTTGGACAATAGATTTTCAGTCTTGGGAGGTGCTAGCACCACCCCAGACAGGCCATAGTGTATTGGGGCAGGGAGGGCTGAATGAAATGAGACACTGCCTGGGGCACACAAGGTGTCTCATGCATAGTCCAGTTCAAACCGGTGCTGGGGCACTGTAGCCCCAGCTCTGGCGCGAAACTGGACAAAGGGAAAGGGGTGTAACCACCCCCTTCCCTGGTCCCACCCATAGGAGGGACCTAGCAGGTAATTGAGCCCCTAGATTTGGTATATAGGTAGCAGCTGAGTCCCAAGACTTTAGATTTATCCTGACTGAAACTTGAAACGAAACTCTGGACCTTCGACATTCTACTCGACATAGAAGACTGAAGTATCTCCCTTGTGGTCAAGGAGTGACCACCCTGTGCAAGCAGGCACCACCAAGCGATCAATGGTTTGCTTTGTCGACGATACCGCCGGAGCCCGAGCACAGAGCCTGACAAGACCCGGACTTCCAGACTTCCAACAGCCCGATCCACAGTCACAGCAGAGCTGAGACTCGTGGAGACGACGAGAGACGTGGGACCGGCCATCTTGAAAAGCCAGCAAATTGCTTTCCGTGCAACTTCTGAGGCTCCCTCGAAGTTGTGCATTGGGGATTGAGAAGTCCCAGTCCAAGCACCAACTGCACCGAAGATCAGCCCTCCACACTCCACGAGTTCTGCGTGGGGCCCTTCTGCATTTTCCTGCTCGACGTGTCTGTCCGGTCACTTGCCCGTTGGCTAGTGGCCTCTGTGACGACGAACGCTTTGATTTGCACCACTGGTCTGGTTGCTCCAGACTGCCCCCTGCTTCCCTGTAAAGGAGAAGCCCATCAGACCTTGCTGGTCTGATCAAGAAGCCCTCTTCGATTCCTGAGTGGGTTGCCTTTGCCAAGGCTTGTTGACTCCAATCCGGAAGCCGACATCGCCGACAGCGAGAGCCTTCGTGGGACATCCCGTATCCAGCTCCTGGTCCACGTGGCTGCAGAGACAGGCTTCACGACATCACCTGATCGCATCCCGACATCGCCTGGTTCCTTCTTGGTTCCATCCTGGTCACTGGCTAGTGACCCAGACTCTGTCCCCTCTGCTTTCAGGTACTCTTCATCCTCTATCCGCCCTTGAATCCAACCGGACACTTCCCTCCTGGTCGCCTGCAGCATCTTTCTCCAAGGCTCCATAGGAATCAGCGACGAAACCTGACACACTTTGACACCTATGCATCCGCTTCCTGTGGGTGAGGTAACGAGAGTACTTCGGTGCTCCTGTGGGTATTGACTATCCTAGTGTCTAGGTTTTGAGTAGCTTTTCCCTAGTCCAGTCGGAAGTGACCTAAAATAACTAGTTTCCATTTCTTTCGTTCCCATTCTAACTCTATGGTAACTCGCGTGCGTGTAAAGACACTGCATGCGCATCCCGTGGGCCTCGGGTAGTACAGCATAGCCCCAGCGATTCTCCAGGCCCTAGGCCTTTCCTTTGTTTGTGACGTGGTTCTTATACCACTATTTTAGTATATGGTTCGAAGTGCCCCTAGGGCATTACTGTAATTTGTGCAACTTATTGTATGTTGATTAAGTATCTTGTTATGTGCGTGTGCCTCTGACTTCATAAAGAGTTCAGGGGATTAATTTAGTAATAAATACATATATATTTTATATATATCCTGTGTGGTGTCCTTTCATTTGGTATTAAAGGGATTGCATCTGGTAAAACAGCTGGCTTCACATGCCCTCTTGAGTTTAGCCTAAGACTGCTTTGTCCATGCTACCACTAGGATAGGTGGTCTATAAGGTTGACTTTACAACCATCACCATAAGGGTTGTTTGGACTGATACAGGGTGCCCACTAGAATAGTGGACATCACATATCAGGCCAACTTCTCACATTGGTGTGCAGCAGTTGGGATTTGAGCTTGCTGTTGTTTTACCAATTGTAATCTTTGAGATATCATTTGAAAGATCACATTAGGTACCATAGGTACATATAACAAGACTTGGAATACTTAAGTTCTACTGAACTTAGTTGTTGTAGACCAAAGGGCCTAGCACACCCTGACTACAACTCCTAGAGAGGTTTAGTAGATAACACATGGTGTAGGTAGGTGCGCACACCACACCTCACTAGACAATGTCAACCACAGGTGAACCTAATGTGGCTTTACCAGTGGGAGGTGACCCTCCTAGGGCACCCTCCTGGTTTGACATACTCAACTTCAGAGAGCTGAGACACTTGTGTACCACAAGGAAGTTGAAACAGGGTTCCAACCCTACCCTTCAGCACCTGATAGAACTCTTAGAAGAGTCTGAGGCTCTCAAGGCCTCAGGCACAGGTCCTACAGGGAATGCAGAAGGACTTCCCTCCACAGAAGATGATGTCCTTGACCCTACTGTCATAAATGAAGATGAGGTTGAAGAGGAGGAAGATTCTGGGGATGAGGTAGGCAGCCAGGGCCAGGTTGAAGTTAGGAGACTCAGCCAGGCTAACCTAAGCCTATATGGGGATGGAGAGGGGCAAGCCCCATTCAGGCCTTCAAGTGGGTTTAAACAGAGGTATAGGAGGGAAAGATCTTACTCAGGTGAATCTCTCCACTCCAATGCCTCTAGAGGTTCTCAGAGGGGAATGAAGTCCTCTCAAAGGAGGCCTCATAGGCTAGGATGAGGGAAGTCAAAATCAGAATAGAGAGGGAAGAACTTGCCCTAGCCCAAGCAAAACTTGCTTTAGCAAGGGAGCAAAAGTTAAGTGGATTAGATTCCACTGGTGGCAGCAATATCCCTAAGGATAAAGACAGGTCCTATGACAATAGACACCTGGGTAAGATTGTGCCCCCTACAAAGAGGGGGATGACATCCACAAATGGATTACTGCTTTGGAGACGGTTTGCAAAGTACAGCAGGTACCCCAAAGTCAGTGGGCAGCAATCTTGTGGCTCTCCTTTTCAGAAAAAGGTAGAGATAAGCTCCTCACAGTTAGCGATTGGGGTGCTAACAACTACACAGTCATGAAGAGTGCTCTGATTGATGGGTTTGGCCTAACCACTGAACAGTACAGGTTGATGTTCAGAGACACCCAGAAGACACAGACTCAGGACTGGACTGATTTTGTAGATTGTGCTACTAAGGCTCTGGAGGGCTGGTTATTGGGCAGCAAAGTACATGACTATACATGATTGTATAATTTGATTATGAGGGATCAGATCCTTAGTAATTGTCAAAACCAGCTTCTACACCAGCACCGCGTGGACTCAGATCTGACCTCTCCACAAGAATTGGGTATGAGGGCAGACAAATGGGTCAGAACCAGGATTAGGCCTAAAAATCAGGGCGGTGACCAGAAGAAAGATTCTACCAAGCCTCAAGAGAAAGGTGGGGATAAATCAAAAGACAAGTCCTCCACAGGGCCCCAAAACTCCAATGGTGAGGGTGGGTCCCACAACACTTCCTCTGAACCCTAATAAACCTTATTGCCATGTCTGTATACAGCCTGGCCACTGGAAAACTGACAGCAGTTACCCAAGGGCCAATAATAAGGAAAACATTCCCCCAAGTAATACTCCCAGACCTTCTGTTACTATTAGTAGTAATCCCCCAGGTGGTGGGAGTGCCCCCAAGGATTTGGCTGGGTTTACTTTCGGAACTCATGTGGACTCTGGCCTAACCAGGTCCCCTAACATAGCTACTCTTGTCTGTGAAGATGGCATGGGGTTTGCCAACTTCACTGCTTGTCCCAACACTTTGGGCAAGTACAGACAGGAGCCCCACAACAATGGCCAGAAAGTTGAAGCCTACAGAGACACAGGGGCTAGCATCACTATGGTGACTGACAGTCACGTCCCCTCAGGACAACTTTTACCTGGGTTCACCAATCAGGTGACCAACATTGATGGAGTGCAGAAAGATCATCCCATGGCAGTAGTAAATCTCAGCTGAGGAGGTGTCACTGGCCCCAAGAGAGTGGCAGTGTCTAAAACTTGCCTGTAGATTGTCTACTGGGAAATGATCTAGAGATCTCAGCCTGGGCTGGGGTTGAACAAGAAACCCACTCCAAAATGGTAGGCCTTCCAGAAAAGGTTAGTGGGGCTGTGATGGCTACAGCCCCAGCTCAAGCAGAATTCCTTCCTAAAGAGGTTGGAAGGGCTGTGATGGTCACAGCCCAAGCTCAGGCAGACTTCCCTGAAAAGGTTGGCAGGGCTGTGATGGTCACAGCCCACACACAAACAGAGTTCCCTCCTGAAAAGGTTGGTAGGGCTGTGATGGTCACAGCCCAAACTCAAACAGACTTTAGTGTTGCGAAGGCTGAAACTATGGATCACTCCACTCAGACAGAGAGTAGTGGGGAGGTAGAAAAGTCTCCCTCCCAGCAGACATTAAGTGAGAGGATCAGCCTCCTCAGGGAACTGACCCTACCCCTTGTGCAGGAACTGCCCCAGAGGTAGTCAGGCCTAGCCTGGCAGAGCCCCTGATGTGAGTGTACCCTACCAAGGTGGGACCCAGTCTGGAGCAGGTATCCTGCCCCTCTCTACCCTGCCTCAGTGAGCCCAGGGCTGGGAGTGCATGGATTTTTGCACGGGTGCAAAAGTTTCAAGCAAGAACACTTCCTCTAAGGGATCAGAATGTAATTCTACCTCGTGATATTGGGCAGCCCTATTGATTACTTTCGCAAACCCATTCTTGTAATCTGGCGGTGATGGCCTACATGGATAAAGATCCGGGTCATTATGTGGGTTGGGATCTGTGTTGTAGTCATCCCAAGGGTCTACGTTGTGTGGGATGGTATGTGTATCATCATCATCCCCATCCGGATCTATATTCCCACCCCCATCAGTATGATCATCGTCATCATCTAGTGTGTGAGATGGGAAAGTATGTTGTGGGGAGTGTGGTGGAGAAATTAAGAGATTTGGATCAGCTGGAGGGGGAGAAGGAGATGGAGAGGTGTTAGTACTGATCTCCTTTCATTTCAGGGGTATTTCAGATTCTTCTGTAGTGTCCAGTTTCCTCTTTTTTGGAGGCTTGGTGAGGGCTTTGTCAGTCTGTGGATCAATAAAAAGAGATTTTTGTTTTGGATTTGAAAACTCAGGTACAGACTCTGTGGGTAAAATGTCCTTTCTCAGTGCTGAAGATTGTGGGTCCGAATGTTCTTTGGACAAAGTGTCTGAGGTTTTCTGTGGGGTCTTGGACTCCTTAGGTTTTGTTATAGGAGTTTGTGGCTCCAAGACTTTATTCGGCTCCAATGGGTATTTTGGCTCCAAAGTTGTTTTCGTCTCCAAAGATTTTTTCGTTCCGAATGTTTGTCCTTGGTATGTTTTGACACCGAGGGCTTCGGCGTAGATGCTGTCTTCGGTGCCGACGAAGAAGGGAGTGGTACATCTTTGGTCTTGTGCTTCGGTGCTGAAGGTGGCTTATCGTTAGGTTTCATAGCCAGGCCTGAGAGCGGGGTGTCTGAGCCATGTTTCTGGTGTCGACTCGAGGACGAGGGTGCTACCGGAACATTAGGTTTGGGTTTTGGGAGGGGGGTTTTGCTACTCACGGACCGCTGAGCCGGGGTGATTATCTCTTCTTCGACATCAGAGTCGTAGGCCTCGGAGACGAGGCCGCCATCTTCATCGCCTTGTTGCTCTGGCTGGACATTGCGATCTGCTCGCAGATGTCCGAAATCGAGCTGCTTCAGCAAGACATTTTGTGACGTCGAGCCCGATGGTCACGGATGGTTTTCTTCGACCTGACCGATGCACAGGCCTCGCAGTTTCTGTCTTCGTGCTCCAGCGAGAGGCAGAGATTACAAACCTTGTACAAGGGAACTTAGCGCCACACCCGGGCATTTTTTTAAAGCAGCCCTTTCCATTGACAGCAGGCGTGATCGGAGTAGATAGGCCCAATGGCCTGCGTCGAAGATCGAGGAGTTTCTTTTTCAAGATGCACGTCGAAAGGGAAACGCAATCGAGACAATACCGTAGAGTGGACAGGGATTGCACGTGAAGGGGGGGTTCAAAACTGACAACGACCCGGAGCGCAGCAAATCACATCCGAACCCGATGGCGGAAAAAAAACAATCTGGTCGATGCCCATGCGCACTATTGTCCTAAGGAGGAGTCACCTACCTTGTGACTACAAAGACTTCTTCTGAAACAAAAACAAAGTGCAAACATCCGAGCCCAACACCAGATGGCGATCTATGCATAAGTATACAATCTACAGCTCATATGCATTGAACAATTTTTTTGCTTGCATTTAAATGTAAATGTAAATGTAAATGTAGCCGTACTTGTAAAGCGCACTGATACTCCTGAGTGTCCTGGCGCTGTACTCATACCGCTAGGGAACCCTTCCTGGTTTTTCCCCGTGAAATGTCCACTCCTGGGCATCCCCAGGGTGCAACCAGGCATCCCTAGCGCTGTAGGGGGCCGTTGTGGAGACTAAGCAAGCTATTGCCCAGAGTTGCAGCGTGGGACCGATGCTTAGAGTAGGCACCGAGGTGGGAAATCAGGTCCGAGGAATTATGAGCCCAAGATCCGCCGAGACCAGCCAAGGCAGGAATTGAACCCTGGTCCCGGGCCAGACCTCTGCATCAGGGTCTGCCGCTCTAACCATTGAGCCACACTTCTCCACTTAAGGGACCGGTTATGACAATCTACAACTTTATAGTAATGTACAGCAGATCACTGCTAGAATTTAATAAAGTTAATGCAACAAAAGTCGGTAACAATATATCTGTAAGAAACATTAGATAGTTATAGATTCCTTACCTTAGAATTACCCCCAGGCATCGGGAAAAAAATGTCACCAGTAGTACCTCTGCGCGTCGGAAGGTGGCATTGGTCGGCTCCGCGTCCGTCTTCCACATCATGGTCGCCGGGATGACAGTGCAGCAGCGACTTGGACGCCGCGCTCGCCCTCTGACTTCAGTTCTGTACACGACTTTCCATGCCAGAAACACAGAGCCATGCAAGACACTGACCATTGGTGCACAAAACTAGGGCCCTGAAAGGATATCCTTCACCCTAGAAATCAGTTCGCAGAACGGGGAGGATGGGTGTGGCGGTAAGGGGTCTATAACTAACTAATGTTTCTTACAGATGGAAAATGCTACTTACCAGTATGCATCTGTTCTTGGCATGTAGAGCTGCAGAGTTACACACTGTGCATAGATGGCCACCTAGTGTTGGGCCCGGATGTTTGCAGTTTGTTTTGTTGTAGAAAAGTCAGCACTACCAGTTCAAAGTGCTCCCTGTGATACAAATCACATGGACATCACTACCTCTTGTACAGCTCCATCACTTCCCTAAGGGCAAAAAACAATCTGGGGGTGGAGCCGGTGCCCATGAGCAGTAGCAGCCAAAGGAGGAGTCGCCTATCCCGTGACTTCCAAAGACTTTTCTATGCACAGTGTGTAATCTGCAGCTCATATGCCTCGAACATATAGTTACCGAAGGTAAATAACTTGTACATCTGAAAGAAACATGTTAGTTATAGATTCTTTATCTTAGATTAGATACCCCAGCAATACCAACCCCGGTGGTGGGTCTGCGAACCAAGATCACACCAGAAAGTCCTGGAGAACAGAACGGCCAAAGAAGCCATCTCTCCAGACTTGGCCGTCCAGGTCGTAGTGTTTGGTGAACGTGTGCAGTGATGCCCACGTGGCTGCCTGACAGATTTCATTCAGAGGCACTCCCCTTCCCAAAACAGTAGTGGCTGCTGTCAATCTGGTGGAGTGAGCGCTTAGCACGACCAGAGGCTCCTCTTTAGCCAGAGAGTAACAAGACTTAATACACAACACGACCCATTGAGAAATGGTGCGTTTGTGTACAGCCCGACTCTTCTTTGCACCCACGTAACCAACAAAAAGTTATCATCCACCCGGTACTGTTTCATACGATCCAGATAGAAGGAGAGCGCATGTTACGGACTGTGGAGCCTCTCTTCTTCTTCCTTTGAAGGATGCGGAGGTGGAAAGAAGGTGTTAAAAGTAATGGTCTGCCCGATGTGAAAGGCAGTGACCACCTTAGGAAGGAAGGATGGACGGGTCCGGAGAACCACCTTTTCCGGATGAACAGATAGGAAAGGAGGTTTTGAAGAAAGAGCCTGGAGCTCACTCACTCTTCTACTAGAGGTGATGGCTACCAGGAAAGCAGTTTTAAGAGTCAGAAGACATAAAGGACAGTTAGGCAGTGGCTCAAAGGGAGCACACATGAGATAGGATAGCACAAGGTTCAAGTCCCACTGAGGCATAACGAACGGGATTGGGGGAAACAGATGAGTTATGCCTTTGAGGAAATGCTTAACTACCAGGGACTTGAAAAGAGAAGGCTGATCTGGCAACCGAAGGAAGGCAGAGATGGCTGAAAGATAGCCCTTGATAGTGTCCAGAGCAGAGCCTTGCCGGGCCAAAGAGAAAAGAAACAATAGTACTTTAGAAAGAGGGGCAGAAAGGAGATCAACAGCCTTTGCTGTGCACCATGCCACATATTTGTTCCACCTACAGGCATATACCGTCTTAGTGGAGGGACGCCTGGCTGCCAAGATTACATCACAGACTTCGGGAGGCAGGTAGAAAGATGTCAACTGCCGCCACTCAATACCCACGCAAGGAGGTGGAGACTGGACAGGTTCGGATTTGGAGGGCCGTCCCTTGTTGCTGCTACAGAAGACCCTCCCAAAGAGGCAGTCGGATCGGAGGATCGATAGCCATGTTGAGCTGCTAGGCATACCAGACTCTTCGTTCCCAATCCAGAGCCATAAAAATGACATGGGCCCGGTTGCTCCTGATCTTCTTCAGCACTCTGGGCAGAAGTGGTATAGGCGGAAAGGCGTACAACAGACCGCAACTCCACTCATGACAAAAAGTGTCGCCGACCGAGTGCCGCCTTGGAAATTCCAACGCACAGAATTGCCAACATTGCGCGTTCTCTTCGGTGGCGAATAGATCTAACCAAGGCTCTCCCCACTGTTGAAAGAGACCTTGCACCACCTCCGAGTGAAGACACCATTTGTGATCCATCATGCACCTGCGACTGAGTTTGTCAGCCCTGGCGTTCAGAGAACCATAGACATGAAAACTCGGGTAAAGAACCTAGCCAAAGGAGAGATTTTTTCACTCAATCTGAGTTCGAAAATCAGCAGGTAATAAAAATTTCTTTCTGGAGTCCCCTCACTCACCAGGGTATCCCCACGGTGACATGCTTCATCATAGGGGCCATCTCAGGCCTCTACGGACTGAGGCGTGCTACGACTTGTGGAATTACGTAGGAGCACTTTTGTGAAGACTATGTGTGGTGCAAAAGAAGTGTGGTGGAGTGGACAAGGGTGAGTTAAAAATACGCAGCTAGTGGGCGAAATAACTGTATTCTTGCTCCTAGTTGGTATATCTAAAAACGGGGTAGAATACTGGAAGACCTAGCTATAATGGGTTAGGTGTACCTAGTATTTGTCAACATGTTTCAAACATTCCCCAGAGGTCTTCTTCAGGACTACACAGGGGCCAACCCTGTGTAAGCCACCCTTATTAACCGAAGTAAGGTGAATAAACATTCAATGACGCTGCAACTAATAAGCATGCTTTAATATATACATACGATTAAACATTGTCACGTAGTATATTTTGGGTAGCAAAATTGTGCCCCATGGACTTGGAGGGGCTGAGGGTGTCTCGAATTCTTGGTGAGAGATCTCCTCACGGTATGTCACCTAACTGGTTCCCCTTCACAGAACCGGCCAGGTGTTGAACCAGGAAGGAAATGCCTTGATGTTCCATCCATGTCCAGAGGCAGAGGGCCTCCTGACATAGGGTTCACGACCCCTACCGGTTTATAGCAATACCACATGGCAGTGGTGTTGTCCGTGAACATCTGCACTACTCTTCCCCAGACAGAGGGAAGGAATGCCTTCAGTGCAAGACGGATCGCCCAGAGCTCCAGAAGGTTGATGTGGAGCTCAGACTCTGCTGGAATCCAGAGGCCTCTGATCTCCGCCGCTCCCATGTGGCCGCCCCATCCCAAAAGAGAGGCATCCATCACCACAGTCTTGTATGGTTGGGTGAAGGGAGAGGGATCTGCGGTTTACCATATCCTGGTTTGTAAGCCACCACTGCAGTTGTTGAGCAGTGCCCTCCCAGATCTGATCGCAATCGGTCAGATTCCCCTGATGCTACGCCCACTGGAACTTCAGGTCCTACTGCAGAGCCCGCATATGCCATCTGGCATGATCGATCATACGGATGCAGGAGGCCATGAGGTCCAGCAGCTTCAGGGTCATTCTGACCGAAACCCGGGACAGAGGGTGAAAGATCGGAATCATAGACCAAATATCCCGGACCCGAAACTGCATCATGTCCAGAACCGCTCCGATGAAGAGGAGCTTCTGAGAGGGAATAAGGTGCGACTTCAGCACATTGATGGAGAACCCCAGCAGGTTTGGTGGACTGGCCCGCCTGCTGGCCCCCAGAACCTCGCCGGTGGTTTCCACGTCCTTGGTCGCGCTAAGACTGGGTAACTTGCTGCGTCCTGTTGCCCTGGCTGGGATGTGACGGGGCATCCCTTCCGTAGCCACGAAGAGGCAAAAAGCAAACTGCACCGGATGGCAGAAGAGGCCCAAGGATTTGGCCATAGCCCGTGAGTCCTTGAAGCGCTCTAGGGCATTGTCTGCTTTGTAGCCAAAAGGGGACGGCCATCAAAGGGCATGTCCATCAGAGTGTTCTGGACATCCCCTGAAAAGCCAGTGGACTTCATCCAGGCATAGCGGCGAAGCGCTACTGACGTTGAAATGGTCCCGCCCTGAGAGTCGGCAGTGTCCAGCCCATAACGGATCATAAACCTCGCTGCATCTCTCCCGGCAGCGACAGCTTGGGAGAGCAATGTCTGGGCCTCCTCCGGACACTGAGGCAGCACCTCCGCCACCGTATCCCACACAGAGTGCGAATAACGGCCCAAGAGACATGCGGTGTTTACGGACTGCAGTCCTAAGCTGGCGGAGGAGAACATTTTCTTGCCAAGGTGGTCCTGCTTCTTGGATTCCCTTTGCGGTGGAACGGTAGGGAAGGCACTTTTGGAGGTGGAGGCTTGGTCCACCAAGCTCTATCCGGGGTGGGGTATTGGGAGAGGAAAGTGGGGTCGCCCAGAGCCGGGCGGTGGCGTCGGGCAATCATCCTGTCCACGGGAGCGCCCGTGTTGGGCCTGGATCATGCGTCCAAAAGGACGTCAGTGAGAGCCTCATTAAACGGCAGCAGGTGCTCCGAAGAGCTAGCTGCTGGTTGAAGCACCTCAGTCAAGAGATAAGTCCTGACCGCCACCGTAGGAAGCTCAAGGCTGAGAGCCTCGGCCGCCCTACGCAACACCACAGCATATGATGCTCCCTCCTCCGTAACCACGGTAGGAGGAGACAACATGCCAAGCTCTGGTGAAGAGTCAAGACCACTGGCATCCCCCAGTTCCTCTCTTCAGTCCTCCTCAGTCTCTAGCTGGTCAATTAAAGGGTCACCTGACCTCTCCCAGGCCTCCTCTGGCTGCCAAACAGGCTGAAAATGGTCAGGGTGGAACACAGGGACAAAAGTACCAATCAGAGTCAGATTCGGCATCGACCGACGCCGGCCCGGGTCCGTGGCCACATCGGGATGGAGGCCGGGGTAGACGCCGGCCGGGGAGCTGACTGGTGCCGAACGCGGTAATGGTGATGAAGGAAGCAGTCCTGGCAGAGGTGTAATGAGGTTAAACAGTGCTGATCTGGATCCAGTCCTGGATTCAATAGGGGTTTGCGGTGGGGCCGCAGCCGCTGCCGGCAAAGACCTAGGCCTTCAATCGAGTCTGCGGTGCCCGAAGGCATGCCAGCGGGGTCGGTACGCCCAAAGATGGAATGCATCGCCTCATAGAATGTACGAAGCTGGGCGGGGGTCGCTACGGTCACCAACATCAGCTGGATAGAGGAACCGCAGGCCTTAAACCCGGGCATCCCTCATGCACCTGCTTGGAGTCGAAAAAACGTAGTCAAAAAATGGCTGAGGTACCGATCTTCCCAGATGTGTGCAGGCTGGCGCGGAAAATTAAAGAACTGACATCAGCGTGCAAAGTAGGTGTGGCAACGTCATCCCGGCAACCATGACACTGACGATGGACGCAGAGCCGACCAACGCCACCTTCCGACACGCAGAGGGACTGCTGCCGAAAAAACTTTCCGGGTCCAGTCTGACGCCTGGGGGTAATTCAAAGGTAAGGAATCTATAACTAACGTGTTTCTTTCAGATATTGTTAATTAATTTGGTGAAGAGACATTTTTTTAAAAATATATTTTTATTGTCATACCAAGGGCGCACTTAAGCATATATACATGTCTTCTTCAGTTAGTCATATAATATTTTACGTCTCCATTACAGTTTGACCAACAACATTACCATTTTTCTTTTTTTACCCATTAGCGGTGCCCCTCTCCTTGATCTCAAGATTACTATTGAATAACTCCTTTTTTTAACTTTGCGGTAAGTAAACTCCCTCTCCCCCCCCCCCCCCGGCACTTCCATGTGACATAGGGCGTTGTATTTGTGAACAATGTCCATTCTGCAGTAGTCCGTGACATAATGTCCATTTGTCTCATCACCACTTCTTTACAATGGTACTGTAAAACACTATCAGTCCCAAGCCTGCAACCTGTACTCCATGAATGTGGTTTCCTGCGTCTCATGCTCTACCTCCCACGTATGGGTCCCCTCGTGTACCCTCCATCCTCCAGCACATTCACCATCAACACAGGCATTCACTAGATGTGCATCTCCGTACCCCTTTCAAACTCTAACATTATCGTATTCCAGTCTAAGGAAATCGGTAGTGTGCGCAGACCTCTTCGCGCCTCCCTTTGTAGCTCCTGGCCTTCCGCCTTTCCCCATCTCACCACCTCATTACTCCAAGATACCACACTCGGTGGTTTCGCTGACTTCCATTTCATTGCTATCATCCTCTTCACTAGTATCAGTGCTAGGTCTACGAATCTGGTGGCCACACTCCTCTTCTTCTCTTTGTGTCCCAGCCCCAGCATGATGTATAGTACCGACTCATAGGGTCTACCTGGGGCAACCTCCCTTAGGATGTGGTGAATTGTGGCCCAGTAACATCCCAACTTGGGGCAGTCCCAGAACATGTGTAGCACACCCGCATCATCTCGGTGACATACCCGCATCATCTCGGTGACATCTGGGGCATTGATTGGACGCCTCGGGGAACAACGCCTGTATTCTGTATGGCGTTAGGTACGCTCTATGTACGATCATGAGTTGAATGAATTTGAACTTAGGGTTTCGTGACACTTTCTTGGGGAGTTGTAGTATCCTCGCCCAGTCTTTATCACTAATGTCTCCGCCTGTATCTCCCTCCCAGCATGTACGAAGGGAGTGCAGCGGGGTATTTTTGCTTGTTCTAATACCCTTAGCGATCCACTTTGTCAAGTGGCTGCCCAACCCCATGAGGTATTGCATAGTGAGTAGGGCCGTCGCTTCCGGTTCCATGCCATCCCTCGCCCAGTGTGTGGAAATGTAGTGCGCAACTTGTGCATGTAATATAAAGATCGACCTCGGTGCCTGGTGTATTTGTAGAAAGTCCGCACGTGTCAGAAGTCTACCCTCCGAAAAGAAGTCCCCTACCTGCGTCACCCCAGCCTCGTGCAATGAACTCAGCCTGCGTTCTGTAAGTGTTCCTGTTCCTAAGGGGATGCCCAGAAGAGGTATCGTGGGTGCATAAGCCTGACGATTGCCAATGTACCTTAACGCTGCTCTCTACTGCTGTATTGCAAGTTTAAGCAAGGGGGGGCTGACGGTGGTATTTTCTCCTTGGGGAGCAACAATCTGTGTATGTGACCCCTGCTCTTATCTGCCTCTGACATGGTCAATTCGTGCAAGTTGCGACCTGCCAGCCAGTAAGCCAGCCACTGAAGCTGGCAAGCGTATCCATATGCTATCATATCAGGCACTCCCAACCCTCCGCCGTCCGTCGGCAGTTGCAGTTTGGCTAGACGTATGCGTCTCCTGCCCGTAACCCAGACCAATTCCGTCACCAGTGTATTCAGCTGCTTAAAGAAGGCCCTGGGCACTAGTACAGGCACATTCGTGAAGTAGCATATAAGTCTGGGCAGGACCACCATTTTCGAGATCGCCACTCTGCCTGCGACCGACAATGGTAAGGTGTTCCAAAAGCGGATTTGTGGTTTTAGTGCATTAAGGGCTCTACCCAGGTTGCCCTCGAATAGATCCTGTTCATCTCTATAAATTTGTATACCTAGGTATTTGAATGTTACCGGAGCTATTTGGAATTGGTAGGGGACGAATTGTATGTGGGTATCTATCATGGGCCTGCGAAAACTATACCCGTATGATTTAGACGCGTTAATCTTGAGACCCGATATCTCTCTGAACGCTTCAAACACCTCCGATACCGGTTCTAATGGGTCTGTCATGTTTCGCAGGAATAATAAAATGTTGTCTGCGTATGCAGAGATGATATGGTGGGTATTAAGTCGGACTATCCCTATGGTATTCGCCATGGTGCGGACTTTTATCATCAGGGGTTCTAGGGCTATAATAAATAGTAAGGGCGATAATGGACATCCTTGTCGCGTTCCCTTAGCAATGTCAAGTTGGGCTTAGATGCATCTATTAGTCCTGATGCGTGCTGTGGGTATGTGATATAGTAAGGCGATCCATTTTGTGTAAGCTTGTGGAACGCCGAATTTCCCCAATACAGCCAGCATATAATCCCATCTCAGGGAGTCCAATGCCTGTTTAAGGTCTAGTGATATACACCCTTCATTATTCTCCCCTTCCTCCCCTCCGGCCATTAGTTGGCTCAGTCGCCTCAGGTTCAGTGCAGTGCTCCTGCCTGGTACAAATCCGCACTGGCCGAATGTATTAGATCAGGAATATATTGTGATAGTCGAGTTGCCAAGATTTTACTTAATATTTTATAATCCATGTTGAGGAGCGATAGGGGTCTGTAATTCTCTAAGCACAGCGCATCTCTACCTGGCTTCAACAATGATACTATCAGTGCCTGAAGTGTCGACGCAGGGAGTTCGCCACCTTCCATCGCCTCTTTGTAGAGCGCTAGAAGGCGGGGGGCCAGGACCTCTATGTATGTCAAATAGAATTCCGCCGGTAGGCCATCCGAGCCCGGTGCCTTATTCCTCGGTAGTGCTTTTATGGACTGCCTAACTTCCGCCAGGGTGATGGGTTTAGCAAGAATCTGTTGTTGTGCATCTGTCAGTTGGGGATTACAAATGTCAGTCAAGAAGGAATCAAGTTCCGGTTCCGAGAGTGGCGCGTGCGGACCGTACAGATCTGCATAGTATTTCCGGAACGTCTCATTTATCTCTAATTGGGTCTGCACTATATCGCCATTCCGGTCATACACCTTGGTGATAGGGGCATTGTCCGGAGCATTGCGTGTCATGCGTGCCAGCAGCGCCCCAGCTTTGTCAGCCTGCGTATGTACTCTATTCGTGTATTCTCTATAATCTATTAACCTTAGCTCTTCCAACAATTCAGCATGTTGGATATGAGCTTCCTGTAACTGCATGAGGTTTCCGTCAGTGCCTGCCGCTTCGCCCTCAAGTGCAGCTAAGCTTCCCTCCACTGCTCTTAACTTCTCCAGCACTAGGCGCTTCATTCCCACTTTAGTGCCCATTGCTACACCGCGCAAAGTTGCCTTGAAGGCGTCCCATTCTATTTGCCTGCTGCTGGCAGTGTTTTCGTTCTCTGTGAAGTATGTCGTGCATGCATCTAGCAGTGAGGATTTGAACACTGCATCTTCCAGGAGACCCGGCGATAGGCGCCATGTCGGGATTGGAGTGGGTATCCTCCCCCACTGCAAAGACAATTCTACCGGGTTATGGTCTGATAATGTCTTTCCCATGTGCGATACTGAGGCGATCGCCCCTCGTAGTGCTCTGGAGCAAAATATGCGGTCTATCCTAGTGTGCAACCTGTGCGGTGGGGAGTAAAATGTGTATTCCCTGTCGTTTGTGTGGAGGGTCCTCCATGCATCATCCAGTTCCCACCCGCTTGCCCATTGCGTCAGTGCTGCTGCTTGCTTCTTACTATCCGTTGCGTTCAGCGGTGGGTGTGACCTGTTCAGTTGCAGTCCCCTCCTATTACCCAGTGTTGTCCCACCCAGTCCGATAGCACACCGCTAATGTTCTCGAAGAATCTCGATTGCTCTGTATTGGGGGCGTATACACAGCCCAACACCACACTTGTACCATCTAGCGTTCCCCGTACAAACACATACCGCCCGTTCCTGTCTACCCTTTTTTCCACTGGTGTGAACGGTATAGTATTACTAATCCAGATCGCCGCCCCCCTCGAGAATGCGGAGTATTCTGTGGCATACAGCTGGCCTTTCCATTTGCGGGCTAGTTTCTCTCCCTCCGCCCTATTCAGGTGTGTTTCTTGTAGATACGCTATCTGTGTTTGTCTCCTGTTCAGTTGAGCCCTCACACTGTGTCCTTTGTGGATCGACCCCAGACCTCTCACATTCCAGGTGCAGAACTGGTAATTGTTAGGTGATGACATTACTTGTAAACTCCTTTTTCTCAGACATTGCCCCAGCCCCTCGTGCTTGTGTCAGCAAATTGTACATGACGTGTGCCATACCTGTGCGCAACTCCCCAACCTTGAGGTCCCCACCCCACAACTGGCCGGGACCAAACAATACTACCCAACAGGGGTATAAACTGAATGCAGTCATGCCTTCGCCTGGGGGGCGTGTGCTCGACCGCTCTTTCCTCTACTGTTAACAGTCAAGGTCCTCCGTTGAATTTCCCCATTATCAACATTTCCCCCCCTGGTTCCTTTTCCCACCCTCCACATCAGCTCACGATGTCACATATGCATCACCACTTCACCTCTGCTTCGCCGTTTTTCACATGTCCTCTGCCATCTGCGCTGTTATGCATGGAGACCGGTGCAAACTAGCGTCCGTGTCCGATGCTATTGTACTTGAACTGTATTGGCTGTTCGACACCGTATCAATGTTCATGTCGTGTTCTGCCAGTGCAGTGGCCGTAAGCATCACCAAGTCCGCCGAGTTCCCACCTCTATCCGCCTGAATATTCCCATCCTGCGCTGATCGCGCATCTGGCTCCCCATCCTGGGCCGAGGCGTTGCCCCCTTGTGTGGACTGCTTTCGGTGCCGCGTGTCCGCGGAATTGTTCCTCGACCTGGGCGTTGGTAGTGCCACCTCAATCCATTCAGACGTTTCTTCTGGGTCATCGAAGAAATGGGACTTACCATCATGGATAATTTTAAGTCTTGCTGGGAAAAATAGTGCATATTTCACGTTACGCTCTCTCAGAGTACGTTTCACTCCCCAGAATGACGCTCTGGCCTTCTGTACTGCTTGTGTAAAGTCCGGGTATATCGATATCGTTTGATTGTCGTATTTTTCACCCCGGTCTCTCTCGCTGCTTTCAAAATTGTGTCCCTGTCTTTGAAGTGTAGGAGGCGTGCTATTAACGGCCTTGGCTGGGACACAAGGAGGGAGCCAGGCCCAAAAGGACAGGTGAGGAGGCTAGGCCTTCTTTGTAACAAACACTCCAAAAAATTGCCTCTCCACCTACATTTAAATCCACACTTGGGGAAAGTTGGCCGTACGGAGTTAGTTATCCAATGTCTTTTTCTTTGCCCCGTACTGCAGGTGGCCCCCTCCTTCCTCGTGACTACATGGCTGCTTCAGCAGACTTGCTTCTTTTCTTTAATCGGCTTCAATTCCTACATTGGTAGGTTCAGGTTGAGACTGGAGTGTCACATTAAACAGGGTTTAGTGTCCTTGACTATAAATTTGACAATTAAATTATGTCCCCCCCCCCTTTTTTTCTTCTTTACCCCACAGAGAGATTAATTTGTGCCCTGATGAGATTCCAGAAACCACTACCTGGAATCGAAACGCGTCGGCCAGTTAGCAAGGATTAACTGGGATCCGTTCCCTAATACCAGTTCTTACTGGTTGTAAAAAGAATTATAAAGTGTATTTGCTTCTTTGCTTCTTTGCTACTTTCTTTCCTTTTTCAAAAACTTTATTGGGTTCTATACTGACTCTTTACACTTGCTCGTAATTCACTTTTTTACATTGTCATGCCAAAACTGTTCTGTGTATTAATTCTGTATATATTTTTTTGTCATTTAAGGTTGAATGTCCCTCTCTTTTTTTCAGTTTGCAATACAACTGTATGGCAAATAGTTCACTAATTTTGATGTAAATATGTATTGCCAATAATTGTCTTTGTGTGTTGGTTCATTCATGATTTTTTTGACAAATTTTGTTTAAATTGAAAAAATGAATTGGTATAAATAAAAATACCTTGCTGATTACGACATTTAGCGTGCTCAACTTTCCCCAAGTGTGGATTTAAATGTAGGTGGAGAGGCAATTTTTTGGAGTGTTTATTAACGGCCTTGGCGGCGCGCCTGGCCTCGGCGGCCTCGGTGGCACTCTGTGCGCTCTTTCAACACTATACATCTGAGTGAGGGCCGCAGGGTCCACTATTGTCTTCAGCCAGTCCTCTACGAACCTGGTCGGATTGGCCCCTTCGCTGCGTTCCGGTACGCCTAGGATGCAGACGTTATTGCGGCGCGATCGTCCCTCCGCATCGTCCACTCCGTCTCTTAATTCCTTAAGCTGCTTCTCCAAGACCTCCAGGCGCGTGGAATGTTCCGTCTGTTGTGGAATGAGGTCGGTCAGGGCAAGTTTATTCTCCACAACTTTTTCCGCCAATTTCTTATGGTCGTCTTTCAGTAGGGAGAGGCTCGTCGACATCGTGTCGATTCTAGCCTCTAGCGCCTCTCTAGACGCTCTTATTTCTGTCAGGATAAGGTCCAGCTTCGCGTCCTGTGCACTTAACCCGGTTGGAGGGATTATCTCTTCATTTGTGACACTATATGGTCGTCCGATCCAGTGAAGCGCGCCGCCCCATTGGAGACCGGGTCCGGCTGTCGTAGTCTGTTTCGGCCCATTGCAACCGTCAGTTTTTACCTCACGGGCTACTTCTGGGCGTCCTCCACCAACCTTTCCGATGACGCCTGACTATTGTGGAGGGCAGTCGTATTCCTAAGAGGGACCTGGCACGCCGTTGGCACGAGTAAATGCCCTGTCCGTCACCTGTGGGATCCACTATGTGTTCACCCAATCCGATCCCGATCTGCTGTGGACCTGGGTATAAGAGACTGCGACTGCTACTGTAGCACCTGAATGTTATTTACCATGGCGTGCGCTCCGTTCTATGGCGAGTCTCGGTTACTGTTCTCCGCCGCTGCCGCTGGTAATATAATGACCCGAGGTTCCAGTATAATGCGTCCTGAGTCCACCATCACAGGGTCGCCCGAGACCCGCAGTCGGCGTGCGCCAGTGGGCCGTGGCGCATTCTGATCCCCGTGTATCGTGGCAACCAGTGTGTTTCCGGTCCGTATCGGGCCCCAGCAGTCTGTTGCCTGGTGCACTTTCTTCCGTAGGGGCCCCACTTACCACCCGTTTCCACAATCTGTGCCCACTCCGACCTGGGGTGTTGGTGACGTTGCACTTGCCGATCGCCTCAGCGCTCCCACACTATGTTTGCCTTCTGTGTCCTCTGCGCTCAGCCACCAACTCAGCCAGCCTACGGGTCCCGTCCCTGCCCCTCTCAGTAATCAGTGATGGGCGCCTCTATGCCCGGGGGGGGGAGGTTACAACACCTCCTCCGTCTTTCCCTGGGTCGCTGAGCCAGTATGGACTGCCACGGTGCTCCTGCTGTGTGGCGTGTCGGTGCTCACCAGCCACGCAAGTCCTCCTTCTGCCCCTGTCCCCGTGATGAGTCGGATCTCCCCCGCCGATTCGCCGTGCTCAGGATGTGTCCGGCGGGCCTCGTCCTCCGACTTCCGGCTAAACTGGTAGTGGCGTCCTGAAGCCGACCCCGCAGGCCTCCGGTGTGTCATCCACCAATCTCGGGTCCCGTGAAGTCACCAGGGCGGTCGGTGCTACCGTTCACCCTTCGCGCCCCTGTTCGAGCCTTTTGTAACGGCCGTTCGTGCGCCGCGGTCCCTTCTCCGCTTCCTCTGAGAGCCGGCCCGAGTTATCTCCGCCAGTGGTCCCGTTCACTCTGCAGGGGGGAGTTTCAGGCAATGGGCAGTGGTCCGGCGTCGGCCTCCGGCGTCTACCCCGCAACACCCGGCCGGGCTCGACCAGTCGCGCCGTCAGGCAGCCGCTTCCGGTCCGATGCAGCAGTACTGTGGGACGCGGCTCCCCCTCGCGTCCCAGGCCTCTCCGCGTCTCCGGGGACAAACCGCTCTCAGCAGAACCCGGGTGCTCTCCCGGACCTCTCGTTCCGTCTCCAGCTGCGTTGCGTGTCAGAGGTACCGAGGGTGGTATTTCAAACCAGAATCAGGATAATTGCCAGTATTTTAGGGGTTTTTGCTAACGGAGCTCACTTAGTCCGCGTCCGACATGCTCGGCTGTTAGCCACGCCCCCATGGTGAAGAGACATTAACTGTCTTTTGAACCCTGATCTCGGTAGATCAACAGACCCCCTAGAACGTAGTTTGCTGCAGCATGCAAAATATGTTGCATAATGGAACAATAGCTACTATATAAAGATATAGAACCACAACAGTGCCAAAATCACATATGTGTGATGTCCACAATAAGCATTCTCATATTTACTGTTTGCTGTTGTACCCTTGTTCCAATCTTGTGGGTACGTACTCTGACCACTCTCTTGTGTTTGATGACTTACCTATGGCAGACGGGTGCCCCACCATGCTTGCCATTTTAATAACCAAATCGAATTAGTCTCTTTATACCTGGATTGATCCTATGTGAGGAAATGGGTTTTATTACAGGAAGATGTATTGCACAGCATCTTAGAACTTTTTTGACAAGGTTTGCCAGCTTGATCCCAATGTGACTGCCGTGGCAGTTTTCTGGGATGCTGAAAAATCATTTGACTTAGGTGAGTGGGAAATCAATGTGGTGGAAAAGACTGGGGTTGGAGACAGGTTTACAAACTGATCTGTTTGCTATACACAGTTTGTATCAGAGTAAAATTGCTCTGTAACTGCCCTATCCCAGTCAGCAGGGGAACACGCTGGGGTGCCCACGTTCTCCACTGCTTTATGCAAATGTGGTAATGAGTCATGTGCACAGGGAGCTGGGATTTGGTGGCTACAGGCTGATACTCTCAGCATATACAGATATACATCAGAGACCTTCAGATAAATATCTGAGATCGGATATGAGAGCATATGCTTTGGATCTCTCTTGCTTGAAGATTAATTTGGAAAAATCTTCTATTTAACAGTAAACTAAATGTATGTGTCGGTGCACTCTGAGTTCTCACTGAACTGCACGTCAGAACCAGTCTGATATTTGAGCATAATGTTGCATAGAGACCCTGATAAGAATCTTAGAGATAACTATGGTGTGCCTGTTAAACTCTCAGATAACATTAATAAAAGGAATACGCTACTGCTGTTTCTTATGAGCAGAATCACTGTCAAGGAAATAATAGTGCTGCCTAGGCTACTCAATTTGTTCCTAAACATTCCAATTGTCTTGACCAGTTCTTTCTTCTGTACCTTACACCAACTAATGATTAAATTAGCATAAACAGGTAGGCAATCCCAAATTAAACTGTCAACATTGATTCTTCCATACAACCGGAGTGACCTCAGTGCTACATACTTTCAGCTTTATCATCACATCGTTCAGGGACAAAACGCATATTATTGGATACATGGGCCTACTGAATTGCCACACTTGTGGTTTGAGGGAGACGCTGCCTCACACTTGTCTTTTGAAGCCGGACTTTGCAGCTCACCTGCCTAGAGATATGACTGTCAGCAGAGGCACTACTATGAATGCATGGAAATCACTTTTACGGCGAGATCAGGAAGCGCTGCTGTACGCTACTGAGATGCAAGCTGGTTGGTGAGTCTGGATCCCAGTATGTCTTGAGAGATGTGTGAGCGAACAGTTATGCAGACTACAAACTGTAACTACGAGAGGCGTATTCATCAATCAACTTAAGATCTTAAAGCAATGCCCAACCCTTTCACCCCTTAATGTGATTCTTTATTATAGAATTTTAGTGCAGTCCAAGAAGTTGCCAGCGTCTCTGTTGCCAAGGTTGATTCCTTTTCACTACTACTTTCTTTAACAAAAGACCAGCTCTAAGCATATTATTTCCTGATTGTATGTTTTCTCTGCTGCTCGGCTACCAAAGAGTACCTCCCTTAATAGCAGGTATTGATTAATACAATTCAAGATCATCCAGAGGTTCTATTATATACTTACTAAGATTCATTGATATGGCTTCAGAGAAACCTCTATTTGACATAAATGTCGTTTGGGGCGAGGTTGGTGGCAACTGACTTTATACACTAGTCTTGGGTGTTTCCCAAATATCCGCATTTTATTGGACTTAATTCAGTAAAATGATAGACATCAATTTGGAACCTGCCCCTGTATAGCTTTGAGATTCCCACACCCATTAGGAAATATACTGCAATTGCACTTATATTGGCTAAAAGGTGCATCACAATGAAATGGGGTAGAAGGCCCTTTCTATTTTTAAAAACTTGGTGTGCAGCCTTATATACTGCAATACTTCGTCAGCCAACTTTTGTATGTTTATGCCACTGAGATCCAGACCCTGGCATATTCAAGGGATGTTACGGTCACATCTGGCACAGCACGATCTGGAAGATGTGATAGATTATAATGCTGATGAATGTGACTTAATACAAAAATACTGATTTCTGTTTTCCACACATCAAGAGTACAGCATCAATAATGCCCGTCTCTTGTCCGTCTGTTTTGTTTTCTTGTATAATTAGCTTTTTAAAAAACTTCACAGTATAGTGGCCAGGCTCTCGGGATTATAAAGTAAGCATCCGTCAATAGGTCCATGAAGTTGATTGACTTGACAACAGTCTCAAAGGTCGGTGAACAGCCCACAGCCTGCAAACTTTTATTAAAGTATAACTTACAAAGATTAGACGTACCATGTAGATGTTCATTTATACTTGATTTCCCTACCCCTCTTCTCTCCCCGTTATTTATTTGATTATGAAGCAACATTCCAGAAGCGAATGGGGTGTTTGTTATCATCAATAAACAAAAACATACAATGTTTTCATTAATAATTTCTCTGATAAAAATGTTGCTAATTTTCTGACGAATGATCAATTGTACTTTGAACAACATAAATTCCATAACAATTTTAATGTGTATTCGCTTTGAAGGTAAAAAAGGTGCTTTCCTTGGATGTAAGACTGTATAACTTCTGTAGTCTTTGAAATGATCAATGCAACAAGAAAACATAATTATAGCTTTTACACTTGACGTTGTCGAACAACCAAGTTCACATCCAAGGAGAGGTAAATGAGATTGAAGTTTTGATGTTACTGTAAAAGGTCAAAGTTAACTTAATTGATTAGGTTTAAAGTTAAAAATAAGATATAGACATGTGTATTTGCAATATAAGAACGTATGATTCAGGATCTATGTACCTCAACTATACGATCTCCAGTCTTTAACGTTCCGTTTTTACCAGCAGGGCTGTCTTCCAGTATATGCTTAATAAAAATGCCTCTCATCACTTCACCATTACTCAACCGGCTTCCCATTCCTCGGCCTCCAACTATGCTTATTCCTAGAGACTTGCCGGGTTCTCGCCAAAGCTCAATCCTAAAAGAACAGAATATCACAAAATACCTATTAGATTATGTCACTCAGTCATCATTGTTATCATTATATATTTTAAACCTGACACTTTCCAACAATGCTACCATGTATAACTTGACAATTTAAATTTCCTTCCCTTTCCAAAACATGTAACACATACAAATGCACTGCATCATAATGTATTCACTGAAGTAATGCAAAATTAAGTAATGTTTGAGCAGGATTCCTTCAAAAGTGAAGAATGTAGCTCTGGGAACTGATACCTGTGTCCCCTGATTCAACAAGATAATAATGTACAATGCAGGCCATCCTACAATGGGTAATTTCAAAGCTGCGTTAATCAGATTCCTAGCTCTGCAATGCACATGTAAGTAGCACAGATGCCACACCGCCCTGCTGTCTACAATAAAGCGACCTTAATACTACTATAAGTAAAGGTAGAACAAGTAACAGTACTGCCAATAGCAGAAATATTCTTTACAGCGGTAGTAGTGACCAAGATAAAATTATTAGCAACACTGGCATCTCCATCGTTATTTGTTTTAATAGTAGTAGAACTGGTGGTGCTGTTAGCAGCAAGTATCCTAAAACTGCTTCCACAGCTTGTAATAATCGTTTGATTTTTAACAGTATTACTAGCTTTTTTAACAATACTAACAATAACACTAATTGCGATATGTAGTACTAGCTAAGGCACAGCAAGTACCGTTAGTACTAGTAGCACTCTGGAGAGCGCTACTATTAGAAGTAGTAGCAGTATTATGATTATTTCCAGAAACAATATTGTCAGGAGTTGAAGTATTAGTACATTGATGAATAATGCCAGCAGAAACAATATTTCTAGGGCTTTTAACTTATTTAAATGAAAGACCATATTGACCGTGGTGTACCTAAGCATGTATATATTAACCATCGGGTTAATTGAGAGAAGACAACTGATAAAAAAAAATAGGATTATTACTAATCGATGTTGTCCCACAGCCTCCGTTTCCGTTAATAATGTGCATATCCTAACTGAGTTGACTGTTTGCTGAGGGATACTGCATATGCTAGACAGTGAAGAGCACTAGCGTTGGCAAGATGCAAAGTGACTGAATGCAATTTGTAAATTGTTGTTGAGGTAATAAAACTATTTTTTTTAAATCAAAGTGAAACCCTTTGCTGCTGGTAAAAAACTAATAGTCGATGGGCCCACAGCTTCGCTTATCCACCTCTGTGGGGAGTTCTCAATTCCTATAACTTGAGTCCTATGTCTTTACCAAGTATGACACATATGGAGGTGTGTGTATCAGTCACAAATACTATATGAATGGTGGAACCCATTTGGACCCCAAGTACTTACTGCATAATGGGGCGAGCAGAGGTTGCCAGGTACTCCTTTTGTCAAAATAAGACGCCTCAGCTTGAGTGAAGTACACTAATCCCCGTTTAATTTGCTGTTGTTGCAATGATAATAATTGTGAAAAATGTTCTAATCCAACAACAAACCACCTAGAACTGTCCGAATTTGTCGGCTTTGTGATGATTTTTGGCTCAATTTTTAAAGGTGGCCCTTTAACCCAAAGAAATGAGATCACAACCCACAAGAATTTTTGAAACAGCTCGGACCTGCTAACAAGATATTCAGCTTAAGATCCTAGGTCTGATGCTTATTCATGAAAAACGTCCCTCAATATCTCAACCCAGTTTTGTGAATGAATCAACATTCTACAGCACTGGGACAGTAAGACTCAGTGTGAGTAAACACAACCAGATAAAACAGAATCAGAGCGGACAGAGAAAATCTCAAATTGCAGGAAGCCCTTTGGGGAATTCGCATCCTAAGAACATTCAAATCACCTCAGACCACTCCCATCTTAGAAAAATGCTTAGAATAGTTGTGGTGCGTGCAGCATTTAGAGGAGGAACAAACTAGGCACAAACGGCCTTGAAATAAAATCTGCAAATTCTGCTTGGCGTAGACTGGGGATTAAGCCCCAGCCTTTAATAAACTTTCAAGAGGTAAGGGTTTAGTTATTGTCTTTTAATATAACATAACATTCACAGATATTTTTTGCATTCTCAGAATTACTGTCGTAATGTCTCAGAGGTTTTCAGGTGGCAGGTTTGGAAATTCTGCTTAATAAAATTACTTTCTTTATGTTGTTGGGTATGACTTATGCAATTTTTGTCCTCTTCTCTGCCCTACAGTATCCTCTTTTGTAGGTTCTGCTTCAATTACTATTTCGAGAATAGGTGGTTCAACCACCTTCCCTTCATATTTTGAATTGGTGTGACTGCACATTGGTCTGTATGTGGAATGTCTTAAATCCTTGCAAAGGTCCTTTCATTTTCAAAGGGGCTATTTAAACTGTGCTGATACAGTTATTGTAAGGGGTTTCTAAGCAACAAGCGACTTATTGGCTAAACTGCACCCTCATACGCAGGATCAAGTTATTCAGGAAGCACCCTGCTATTTAAAACAGAACGAGTAAGATGAAAGGTGGGTGTTCAGGGCGAATGGTCAAGGCATAATTATTGGGGAACCTGCATTTCAATGACCCAGGCTAACATGACATGGACTTAGTGGAAATGCGAATGGGGTGTGCAGGATTAAGTTTACTATATATCACACTCCTATGCTAAGTGTCTTTAAATGAAATCACTCTACCTGGCTGCCCTTCTGAAACATGTGCACAATACACAGTCCACGTTTTATTTTGACTATTGCAAGACATATGGTTCCGAAATTTAGGGAGAACAAAGGAAGGGGACAGGGGTGAGTTGGAGGGCCATGAATGGACATTTGGAATTTTTGTAAGTATCTAAAACATTTCCAGTATATTATATGCACAGTGGCAATATTCAAATGTTAGGAGAATTGTGATTGTTGCAAACAAAAACAAAAAATTAAGCTGCCCTTCTGCCCACTTGAATGCACCTTTAGCATGGTCATTCTAATTGGCGGCTGGAAAAGTTTCAAGGAGGTAAGGCTTAAGATGAAACCATTCATTTGATTGAGAGAGTGTAGCCACTGAGCATATCATTCCTCAGGGTGGTCCTGGGGGTCTATCCCTGAGGAACAAAAATAAAAATGGCACAAATGGTCCATTTTCAAAATAATTTCTTTAATAAAATGACCTAAATTTGTTTTTACCGGCACACTCACAAGATTTAAGAACATTCCTAGTTTGCTTCCCCAGTAATGCTGTCACCAGGGAAAAAGGCTTGGAATCGCCCTCATAAAATGTTTGTAAATATGTGTTCTCCTACCTCCATGTGCATGCAGATTATCCGCTATATGTATCAAGCTATTTAGCATTCGCAAAGGCCGAAATTCTGCGAATTTCGGCCTTTGCGAATGCTAAATAGACAAATGGTATGTATCAAACAAGTTTGATGCAAAATAAGGAATAGCAAAATTTGCTAATCCTTATTTTGCGATTGCACTTAAGGAATTGCAAATTTTGCGATTCCTTAAATGCAATGTATCAAACAAAAAATATTCAAAAATTGCCATTAAGGATTAGCAAATTACCACCAACTTCTAGTTGGTGGTAATTTGCGAATTCTTATCAAAAAGCTTTTTTGAAAAAAACCAAAGGTGCCATATGACGCCCATACATGCCCTTAGGGCTTGTATGTGCGCCATATGCCCCCAAATGTATTTTTCAGGGGTGCAGCAGGGTGTTCTTGAGACACCCCTGCACCCTTGGAAAAATCCCTAATTTGCGATCAGCAAATTGCTAATCGCAAATTGCACTTTCATTCCTATGGGCCTCCTGGCCCATGGAAATGAAGGGGTAATTTGCGATTAACAATTTGCTAATCTCAAATTAGGAATGCTAAGGAATCGCTATTGGAAAGCGATTTTGTACATACATACCGTTTTGCATTTCCTAAATAGCGATTCCTTAAAATTCGCTATTTAGGAAATGCAAAATGGTTTGTTGATACATATAGCGGTATGTGACATGTGAGGATAAGGGGAGCTGGTCAGAAAAGCCTGGGCTGCTCACTGCATTAGTGAGGTGCACAAATAGGCCAGAGTTGACTAATGTGCAAGCGAGGTGAGAGAGAAAAATAACTTTTAGGCTAGTCTTAAAGATTCAGGTAATATTTATAGATACTACCTTGACAAGCCTATGAATAACTACATTGCCCAAAACAACATACATAGCTGTGTCAGGTTACTCACTGTTGCAAACTACACATATAGATGTGCTGCAGGTTAATTAATTTCCTTGAGCAATGCTGCTTGGATTCTAAGCTACGACAGAGGACACAACAGAGAAACAAAATACACATGAACATGAATGAACCCGTCTCCTAGAAGGAAAACATCTCCTGTGCCTTTCCATGCTGACGATGAATAAATGCAAGAGTGGTGCCACAGTTAGACATGCAAGCACTGATAATGATTGAATGGGGGAGCGGAACCTCGGTTGCACACGCAGACACAGAGTAAATGAAAGAAAGGCTGTTATCTGCCAGTTTAAACACAAACAAATGAATGGACGTGCAATGCTCTGAATGACAAGACAATGAATGGAGTTATGCTAAGTTCCAAATGCAATCACATACAATTGATGGGGCACCTGTTGTCTGCTGTAAGTGCTAACACAAACAACGAGTGGGCTTGTGCATTAACGTCCACACAGAAACACAATAAACAACGGGAGGTATAGTACCTCACTAACAAAGGTAGCCAGTTGCAGCTGGCATGACGGGGGTAGGGTTCGGGCTGCGGTTTCATGGGGAAAGGTGGAGGGGGGTTTATAATTAAAAAATGTAAAAACTTACCTTACCGGATCCTGCAGTACCTCAGATCCTGGCCGGGTGCCGAGTTTTCCCAACAGGAAGCAGCCACAGGCAGCCTCCTTCCCCTAAGCTAATCACAACATTGGTGGGGACGGCGCCAAGCCGAGCGCCTATGGGGAGGCCATTTTCTCTATGTAGGCTGAGAAAAGGCAGAGGGTGCGCATGACTGGTTAGGTCTGGCCCAGAGAGCCGACCAAACAGTCAGGGCCCACAGCATTGAGCAAGCTACTTCTCCTGGAACCGCCTATCCGCCTGCCCCCAACCAGGCATACCCTTCCGCTCACTACTCACCGAACCGCCCACCCGCCTGCCCCAACCAGGAATACCCCTCCGATTTCTCGTAGTGCGAGAAGCAGAAGCATAAAATGGTATTTAAAATACCATTTTATGTTTCTGCTTCTCACACTGCGAGAAAACAGTGGGGCGACACTATTGTGAATGTGAAGCCGCCTCTGGTCATTCTGAAAAGCACAGCATGGGTCTTTTTGAGAATCAAGAATAGGTGAGGTCAAAGCTAAATATCACATTTCAGATAGGAAATGCATTCAGTATTCAGTGGAATAAATTTACTGTAACAGGGGTGGAATTTGAGACATATGCAAAAGAAACTCTACTTCTTTTACACAAAACATGCTTTACTTACCGTCTGGGTTGATTCCAGTTACTGAAACCAGCACTTTGAAGTTCGCTCTCCTCTCCCTCACCTTCCTCACGTTCAGGCAATTCTGGAATTTCACTGTTGATAGGGAAGCACAAGAAGTTAACAATATAACTAGAAATATGGGAGATTATAATTCTGACCATGAACTGAGCCAGATTGAAATTTCATGTAAACTTCCATTATGACTAAACCTGTTTTGGGGACAAAAAATATTCAAGAAATATCCTTACACTTTTTGGCTCTTGTGGTACTCGGAGTCTCCTCATAAGAAGAAATCAGTGGTCAGGAAAATCATTTATAGGCTTAAGAAATGTCTAAGTGTATTACGTGAAGCCTCTCACTTTAGACAAAATACCAGGGAACTCCACAAAGTGCAGTTTAGTTGTTATATGTCATTAGTTCAGGTGTAAATGAATCTGCAATGCACGCCAACACAACTTCCTTCTTTTATGTATATTTTTAATGCATATTTACAAAATACCTTTGTTTTCATACAAAAAGTAGACTAATATTAATTATGGAAATGCAGGAGTAAAAGAACCCAGTGTGGGGGTCATATTTAAGAATTATTTATCTCTCTTTTCAAGTAGCTAATATGCCAGTAGTCAAGAACTAGCAGCAAACCTTACAAGCATCTGTTTTAATGAACAAGTTACTTACTGAATATGCTACTTACCAGTATGCATCTGTTCTTGGCATGTAGGGCTGCTAACATTCATATCTTAGCATTAGATCGCCGCCTAGTGTTGGGTCCGGATGATCGCACATTGTTGTCCTGGAAGAGTCTTCGAAGTATCCTGAGATGGGTGGCTCCTCCCCTGGACTACAGTGCGCATGGGCATCGGCTCCATCCCCAGATTGTTTTTCGCCATTGTGGCAGAAGATGGAGTGAAAAGTGTAAAGGATGTCCATGCTAATGAATGAATACAATAGTATATCTGCAGCTGCGACAGGCACCGGGGAGGAGGGCGGGCGATATGAATGTTAGCAGCCCTACATGCCAAGAACAGATGCATACTGGTAAGTAGCATATTCAGTTCGAGGCATGTGGGCTGCTAAATTCATATCTTAGCATAGAATACATAGCAGTCCCTCCATCAGCGGCGGGTGCCCGTGCCAGCTGCAGAAACCTGAAAAAGTGTTTTTAGAACAGCCTGTCCTACAGCAGCTTGCTGCTTGGAATGTACATCAACACAGTAGTGTTTCGTAAAGGTATGTGGTGTAACCCACGTGGCTGCTCTGCAAATATCCTCCAAAGGAATGTTCCCTAGGAAAGCCATGGATGCCCCCAGTTTGCGTGTGGAGTGCGCCCTTGGGGGTATTGTTAAAGTGCGCTTGGCCTTTTGATAACATATCTGGATGCACTTAACAATCCATCTGGCTATTCCTGCTTTGGAAATAGGGTTGCCTTTGAGTTGTGGTGCGAAGGCAACAAAAAGTTGTTTTGTCTTTCTAAAGGGTTGTGTTCTGTCTATGTAGTACATCAACGCCCTCCGTACATCTAAGGTGTGGAGCATTCTTTCTGCCACCGTTTGCGGGTTTTGAAAGAATGCTGGTAAGTCAATAGTTTGGTTGAGATGAAACTGTGACACCACCTTCGGAAGGAATTTGGGGTTAGTGCGTAGCACTACCCTATTTGGATGAATCTGAATGAATGGCTCTTGGATTGTGAGCGCTTGCAGCTCACTGACACGCCTGAGAGACGTAATAGCTACTAGGAAAGCTACTTTCCACGTAAGGAACTGGAGTTCACACGAGTGCAGTGGCTCAAATGGTGGTCCCATCAGTCTGGTGAGAACGACATTGAGGTTCCACACCGGAGCTGGCGGTGTTCTTGGGGGAATGACTCGTTTCAGACCTTCAAGGAAGGCTTTAATGGCGGGCACTCTGAAGACAGAGAGATGCTGCCTGTTTTGAAGATAAGCCGCTATGGCGGATAGATGTATCCGAATGGAAGTGTACGCTAGATTGCACTTGTAAAGATGCAACAGATAGCAAATGATGTTGGGGATAGATGCATCTAGCGGGTTGATGTCATTGGCTGTACAGTAAATGACAAAACGCTTCCATTTTGCAGCATAGCATGCTCTGGTAGTTGGCTTCCTTGCCTCCTTGATGATGTTCATGCATTCCGGAGGTAGGTTAAGGTATCCAAACTCTAGGACTTCAGGAGCCAGATCGCCAGGTTGAGCTGTTGCGGATCTGGATGCTGAATTTCTCCATGGTTCTGCGTCAAAAGACTGGGCGTGAGGCGCAGTCTTTGATGCGGCACCACTGAGAGTTCGAGGAACGTGGTGTACCAAGCCTGGCGTGCCCACGTTGGAGCAACTAGGATGAGAGTCATCGCGTGCTGCCTTAGCTTTCTTGCGACCAGCGGTATTAGAGGGGCTGGCGGAAAAGCGTACGCAAATTTGCCTGACCAGTTCATCCATATCGCATTCCCCTGCGACTGTGGGTGAGGAAACCTGGCGGCAAAGTGTTGGCATTTTGCGTTGTCTTTTGTGGCAAACAGGTCTATCTCCGGATGACCCCACTGCTGGAAGTACGGGCGGAGGACAGATGGGTGTATCTCCCACTCGTGCATTTGATGGCTGTACCTGCTGAGCAGATCCGCCATCTGGTTGTCCTTCCCTGGGAGGTGTTCTGCCATGAGGAAAATGTTCCTCTGAATGGCCCACTTCCACATGCTCTGAGCCAGATGAGACAGCTGTGGCGAGTGGGTGCCTCCCTGCTTTTGAATGTAGTACATTGCAGTCATGTTGTCCGTCCGGACCAACACGACCTTGTTGCACAGATGTACAATGAAGGACTTGATCGCCATGAAGATTGCCATCAGTTCCAGATAGTTGATGTGCATCTTCTGTTGCTGCGTCGTCCATAGTCCCTGCACTGTGTAATTGAGCAGATGAGCTCCCCATCCCTGGAGAGATGCGTCCGTTGTCAGGGTAATCTGCGGCACAGGCTCTTGGAACAGTCGGCCCTTGCAAAGGTTGTGTGGAGTCCACCAATGCAGAGAGTCGTATGCCCGACTGGTAACCAACACTAGGTCTGTCAATTGCCCGTGAGCCTGTGTCCACTGATTCGCTAAGCACTCCTGGAGCGGGCGCATATGTAACCGTGCGTGAGGGACTATGAAGATGCAGGAGGCCATCATGCCTATCAACTGCATGAACACTCTCGCTGGAAGCGAGTGTTGTGGTCTGAACTTTTGGATCAGAGACTGCATGCTGTCTATCCTGACTTGGTTTGGCTGAGCCATGGCCGTCAGGGTGTTGATCGTCGCACCTAGGAACTGCCGGACATGTGCTGGTTGTAGATGCGACTTTGGGTAGTTCAGCGAGAAACCCAGATTGTGAAGAAGGTGAATTGTAGTCGACATGTCCGCGGCGCACTGTTGTTCCGACTTGGCTTGCACGAG
Organism: Lissotriton helveticus; assembly: GCF_964261635.1. Classification (NCBI taxonomy): domain Eukaryota; kingdom Metazoa; phylum Chordata; class Amphibia; order Caudata; family Salamandridae; genus Lissotriton; species Lissotriton helveticus. The sequence goes on from NC_136059.1 coordinate 1,091,261,135, forward strand.
CCAGTCGTCCAGGTAGGGGTAGACATGGATGTTCTGCCTCCTGAGGTGCGCTGCTACTGTCGCCAGACACTTGGTAAACACCCTTGGGGCTGTGGTGACTCCGAAGGGTAGGACCTTGAACTGGTAATGCTTGCCTTGAATAGTGAACCTGAGGTATTTCCTGTGGGACGGGTGTAGTGGAATGTGGAAATAAGCATCCTTGAGATCTAAGGTTGCTAAGAAGTCCCCTTGGTTTAGCAAGGGAAGAATCTGTTGGAGTGTAAGCATGTGGAAATGTTCTGATAGTATATACAGGTTGAGGGGACGTAGATCTAGAATGGGTCTGAGAGATCCGTCCTTCTTCGGAATAAGGAAGTACAGGGAATACACCCCTGTGCCTTCCTCTCCCATCGGCACGAGCTCGATTGCGCCTTTTTGCAGCATCACCACTACTTCCTGCTGCAATAAGAGCAAGTGCTCTGCGGACATAGGCCTTTGCCTTGGCGGGATGTTGGGTGGAGTGGATTTCAACTCTAGGCAATAACCATACTGGATTAGTTGTCGCACCCACCTGTCTGTGGTGATGTTTCTCCAGACGGGCAGGAACTGCTGCAGTCTCCCCCCGACAGGTGTTAAGTGGTCGGGGGGCAGTGACAGAGAGTCACTGTTTGCTTGGGGTAGAGGAGCGGGAGCTGTTGTTTCCTCTGCCGCGACCTCTGTTGCTGTTGTTTCTGTAACCTCCCTTGTTCTGTTTCGTGAACGAGGATTGTGCTCCACCTTTTGAGAACTGAGATTGTTGACCCATTTGTCCTCTGGTGACTCCACGTGCACCTGAGCGACGAAAATTGCTGCCACGAAACTGTTGTGACTGTAGGGCCCCCATAGACTTAGCAGTCTCTGTGTCCTTTTTTATTTTCTCTAGGGTGGTGTCAACATCTGGACCAAACAGACTATCAGGATTGACTGGCTGATTAAGAATTGTTGTCTGAATATCCTGTTTAAACCCTGAGATGCGTAGCCACGCCTGTCGTCTCAGCATAACGCTAGTGTTGATAGCTCTAGCAGCTGTGTCTGCTGCGTCGAGTGCACACTTGATGGCTGCGTTTGAGATTAGCTTCCCTTCCTCAATAAGCAGTTTAGTGCCTTCTTGGAACTGTGGAGGCAGGTGTTGTATAATCTGGTCTAGGGTGTCGTAGTGCGCCCTATCGTAACGCGCTAAGAGTGCCTGTGTATTGGCAATGCGCCAAAAGTTTGATGCCTGCGCAGCTACTCTTTTGCCCCCTGCCTCTAGCACTTTAGACTCCTTATCCGGGGGAGGAGCTTCACCCGTCGTTTGGGAGTTGGCACGTTTCCTGGCATTGGCGACCACAAGAGAGTCCAGTGGCAACTGTCCCCGAATGTATGCGGGGTCTGCAGGTGCAGGTCTGTACTTTTTTTCAATACGTGGATTGACCACTCTTGCTCTTGTAGGCTCCTTAAATATGTCCCCAGCATGCTTGAGGACTCCTTTAAGCATAGGCAGTGTCTTTACTGTCCTTTCAGAGACTGAAAATGTGTCGAAAAGGAAGTCTTCCTCAACCGGGTCAGCATGCATGTCCACATCATGATTGGCTGCTGCCCTTTCGAGTAGTGCATGAAAACCTGCTGAATCCTCAGTTGGGGATGCACGTGCATTAAAGAGCTGCGGGTCCTGTCCCACACTTTGGGTGCCTTGGTCACCAGTGTCATCATATGAATCCTGTTGTGCATCAGGTTCATTGACAGGGAAATTGTATTGCTCGTCCTCATCATACCCCTCACCCGCAGAGTGTTCTGGTGAGGGAGTAGGGCTCCGTCTCGGAGGAGGCTGGATTGGTTCCATGAGGCCTGAAGCGTCAAGGGGCACCCTCTTCTTCTTCAGTGGGATGACATATGAGTCCACTGACTCCGAAGTGATTTTCCTCTTATAGAGGGTCAGTTTTCCTGTGTCTGCGTCGATGAAATGCTCTGAATCATCCTCAGATTCGAGTACCCGACGTGGAAGAGGGCCAGCCGGTGAAGAAATCACCTGTTTCGGCGCCGATTTGGTGGAAAAGGCTTTTGGCGCCTCCTTCGGCGGCAAAATAAAGAGGAGTTTCCCAGAAGGTTTTGCTGGATTGTCCTTTTGCGGCTGCGGCGAAGGTATCGGAGCCGACGGAGCAGAGGCCTTCTCCCTGATTCGCTGTAGTGATTCGGCGATGGGGGACGTCTCACTCACAGTTTGTTTTGGCGCCGTCGAGGATGTTCTGATTTTTCCCTCGGATCTGACGTCTTTGTGGGCCTTGTGCGCTTTAGGCGCAGATCCCGTCGTAACCGACCCCGATTCCTGGGACCGGGGCGTCGACGTGCCAGTCTTCGATCCGTGCCGTAGCCTCCTTGGAGCTGTCTTTGGCGTGCTTGGACGGCGGCGCAGCTGTCGATCCGTGCCGACCATCTTTCTTAGAGGACCCCTCCTCTGGCGTCGATTTCGATTTTGCAGCAGCGGAATCGACGGACTTTTTCGACTTCTGCGGACCGGAGGTTGACGGAGTCGATGGAGTAGCGGGCACAGTCGTTTTCGCCGGTACGGCAGCCATCTTAGGGACACTCGAGTCCTTAAGTTTCGGTTTCGTTTTCGGGTCGGCCATCTTAGGTGTCGATCCCGATGGTTTCGGTTTCGGTTTCGAAACAGTCTGCTCGGCAAGTAAGTCCGTGGCCGGGCCAGAAGGCGGGGCCGTGGCTTGCGGCAACGGGTCTTGGGTAAGGCCAACAGGCGATCCCGTGACCCGGTCGGTATCCTCGTAACCTTCGGGGCAGAGCTCGTCCCCCGAGCTATCTGCCGCGGCCCCATAAATCTCATCGTCGTCTCCTACCTCGTCGACGTATTCAAGGCCTTGACCCGCGACTCCGTCGTCGTCTCCCGGATCCGCCTCGACCTCCGTCTCGGGTGGGGAGATTTGAAGATGATGACCCTGGTCCTCTTCTTCTTGGTCTCCGAAGATGTTTTCCGGATCCGGGGCCGCTTGTCTAGCTTCCATGCGCGCCGCGCGCCGAAGCTTGAGGGTCTTCTTTGAGCGGAACTGCGCACAGGCCTTGCACTTGCCGTCGTCGTGGTCAGGCGAAAGGCATTTGTTACAGACGGGGTGTAGATCGATGTGTGGGTACTTGGACCCACAAAGCGGGCAGTACTTAAACGGGCTCCGCTCCATGTCCGACAAGTTTTGCAGTCGTGTCGCGATGAGAAGGCCTCAAAGTTCAGAAAGCGAAAGAAAACTCCGCTTATTCCGGCTCCAAGAGACGGAAGACTCGAGACCGTGCGCAGACAATACCGACGCAAAAAATCGAGGCCTTTTGGCCGCTAAAAGTAAGTTTTTCTCGGTTTCGACAGAAAGACGTCGAGACCACATCCGAACCCAATGGCGGAAAAAATCAATCTGGGGATGGAGCCGATGCCCATGCGCACTGTAGTCCAGGGGAGGAGCCACCCATCTCAGGATACTTCGAAGACTCTTCCAGGACAACAATGTGCGATCATCCGGACCCAACACTAGGCGGCGATCTAATGCTAAGATATGAATTTAGCAGCCCACATGCCTCGAACCTTTTGTAACAATATATCTGTAAGAGACATAAGCTAGTTAGACATTCCTTACCTTTAAAATTTCCCCAAGGCGTCAGACTAGATACGGATAATTTTTTTTCAGCAGTACCCCTGCACGTCAATAGGTAGTGTTGGTCGACTACGCGCCTGTCGTTAGCATCATGGTCATCAGGATGACCTTGCGGTGTCTACTTAGAATCCGCCCCTGGCGCTAACGTCAGTCCTGACACAACTTACCACACCAGTAGTGCAGAGCCATGAAAGACACTGACCACTGATGCACAACAACTAGGTCCCTGCAAGGGAGTCCCTATCCCTAGAAGTCAGTTCGCAGAGCGAGGAGGCTGGGTGGGGCGGTAAGGAATCTATCACTACCAGATGTCTCTTACAGATACATTGTTACCAAAGGTAAGTAACTTGTTCATCTGAAAGAGACAGTTAGTTATAGATTCCTTACCTTTAGAATAGATACCCCAGCAATACCAACCCAAGAGGAGGGTCTGCGAACCAAGTTCACACCAGAAAGTCCTGGGGGACTGAACGGGCACACTAGTCGCCCCTCCGGATGCCAACATGGCTGCCTGACAGATATCAAGAAGTGGGACTCCACGTGCCAATGCAGTGGTTGCTGCCGTAGCTCTAGTGGAATGAGCACTGAGCCCCACTGAAAGTTCCTTTTTCTCTAAAGCATAACAGATTTTAATACAAAGGACAACCTATCGAGAGAGGGTACGCTTTTGAAAAGCCCGGCCTTCCTTGGCACCTAAATAGCCAACGAAGAGTTGATCATCCACCCGGAAATCTTTTGTGCGGTCAAGGTAGAAAGATAGCGCATGTTTATGGTCCAGACGGTGAAGTCTCTCCTCCTCCTTGGAAGGATGCAAAGGTGAGAAGGTGGGCAAAGTGATCGCTTGTTCTATGTGAAATGGTATAACCATTTTAGGAAGGAACGAGGGCCTCGTCCTAAGCACCACTTTGTCCAGATGCACAGAGAGGAAAGGGGGCTTAGAAGACACAGCTTGAAGCTCACTCACTCTGACGACAGAGGTGATGGCAACAAGGAAGGCAGTCTTCAGAGTGAGTAGCCTGAGAGGACAGTTGCTAAGAGGATCAAAGGCAGTACACATAAGATTAGTTAAAACAAGATTTAAGTCCTACTGTGGCATTATTAAAGGAAAAGGAGGAAAGAGATGAGTAATGCCCTTAAAAAATCTATTTACAATAGGGGTCTTGAATAAGGAAGGCTGATCAGGCAGCCAAAGGAAGGCAGAGATAGCTGCAAGACAGCCTTTAAGAGTGTCTAGAGCAGAGCTCTGCTGGGCCAAAGAAAGTATATAGAAGAATACCTCCGAAAGAGGGGCAGAAAGAGGATCCACAGCCTTTGCTGTGCACCATGCCACAAACTTGCTCCATCTACAGGCATATACCATTTTAGTGGAGGGACGCCTGGCTGGCAAGATAACATTTTTACAGACTTTGGGTGGGAGGTCAAAAGCTACCAACTGTCACCGCTCAATCTCCATACAAGGAGATGGAGGCTAGACAGGTTCAGGTGCAGAACCGTCCCCTGCAGCTGCGACAGAAGATCCTCCCGAAGGGGCAATCTGATCGGAGGATCGATGGCCATGCTCAGAAGCTCGGGGTACCATTACTCTACATGCCCAGTCAGTGGCCAAAAGAATAACTTGGGCCAGGTCGCACTTGATCGTCTTTAGCACTCTGGGTAGAAGTGGTACAGGCCAAGTAGCATACAGGAGGCTGCAGCTCCACTTGTGACGAAAGGCATCACCGAGCAAGTACCGGCTTGGAACCTCAAACGTGCCGAGCTGCTGACATTACGCGTTCTCTTTGGTGGCGAAGAGATCTAACCAAGGCTTTTCCCACAGCTGAAAGAGACTTTCAGCTGTAGGAAGAGCCTTGAGTGTAGCTGCCATTCATGATCCACCGGCGGCTGAGTTAGTCTGCTCTGGCATTCAGAGAGCCTGCCAGGTGTTGAACCAAGAGGGTCACACCCTGATGTTCCAGCCACGTCCAAAGGCGAAGAGCCTCCTAACACCGGGTCCATGACCCCACTCCGCCCTGCTTGTTGCAGTACCACAACTACTGTGCGGTCTGGTTGGGGAAGGGAGAGGGATCTGCCTCTGACCCAAGCGTGGTTTGTTAACCATCACTGCAGTTGTTGTGCAGTTCCCACCGAGATCAGGACGTAGTCGGAAAGATTTCACTGATGCTGCGCCCACAGGAACTTCAGGTCCCAATGCAGAGCGTACATATGCCATCTGGCATGGTCCACCAGCAGGATGCAGGAGGGCATGAGGCCCTGCAGTCTCAGGGTCAATCTCACCGAAACCTAGGAAAGAGGCTGAAACATCGGTACCATAGCCCCAATATCCCGGACTCGCTGCTCGGGAGCATAGGCCTGAAACTGCACTGTGTCAGGAACAGCTCTAATCAAAGGGAGCATCTGAGAAGGAGTCAGGCGTGACTGCGGCACATTGATAGTGAACCCCAACAAAAACAGGAGGTCCGCCATAGCCTGGAGGTGGGAGACAAAACCCTGGGGCGAGGCCGCCTTCAACAGCTGAGGATGGGGACGGTGTCGGACGGGGGCATGGCCGACACCGGTGGTGTCGTCACCGGGATCGGCGCCGGGGAAGGTCGAGTAAGATCGACCGGTGCCAATCTGGATCCAGGCCTGGATCAACAGGGGCCACTTGAGCCGCCGGTTTTGAAGACCCAGGACTCTGAAGGCATGCCGGCGGAGTCGGGCTGCCCAAAGATGCAATGGAGGGCTTTATAAAAAGTATGAAGTTGGGCAGGGGACACCCCGGAAATGGGGGGAGGTGCAGAGTCGTCCCTGAATCAGGCACCGGAAACAGCCTTGCAGCGACAATGCTCCTGATCCCTCATCACGTCAGTTTTCAAGAATCTACCTTAATCCATTATTAATCTGAAAATTAAAGGGAAAAAAATAAAGTCCCAAAAAAGTCTTACTATTTTAGTGTATACTTGTATTCTCTTCCACCCTCTGAATTAACTCTTACAGACCAGATGCTGCAGAATTTTTTAAACAGCAGGGAACTATATGTGCCTGTACTTCCAAAACATGACCACATGTTGCTGATGCTACCATTGACATGATTTCTGCAAAACAGCACTACCATTTCCATAAACCTATTTCCTTGACTAGGGTAAAAAATATTCTAAGAACAATACTGAAAGAAACATGAATCGGTGGTGTTCAAGGGTCTTTACTCACAGAGGGCTGGACTGACAGCTGAGCTGAATAAACTTGACGCTTACATTCTTAGTGCTCCTTGGCTATCATTATCTATAGTTAAATTCAATCGTGATTACACGTTCTGTTAATGTCCTAATCAAGTTTATGTTGCCGGGTTCCCAGACTGACAAATAATGTTCATGTCTATCAGGCTACCCATTAAAACATAATTATATTCAAGGCAATCTAAAGTGGGGGTAGAACACCTATCTTGAACAAATAGTGCCCCACACTGCCACAGTATTCTCATTCTGGTTGGGAACATTACCATTGGATAGTTTTACAACCGAATGGAATAAGGACACCCAAGCTTCTCCTTGCTGCCCTTTCCGCGAGTGGATAATCAAAATCGAACGACACTCTTTGATCCTTTGGCTGTTTTACATATTTTGTAGATATAGCTTTCCATAGCAACTTTTCAGAAAATTGGGCATCACAACTGTAAACTTGATAATTTTCCTAAGTCACTTGGGGACTACTTGTCTGTTGCAGTATCTAGACAGAATTTATTCTCATGCATAAGGCGTGAAAAATTATTGAGTTCGAAATATGATAGTCTTAATGGTTTTAAAACATGTCGAATGTTTGCCATATGTATTATGATTTGCAATTATGTATTCTTGTTATTTTACTCATTCAGCTTCTTTTAGTCTGGTAAGACCATTATGTGAAACAATTTTCAATCATTATGTGATTGTAAAAAATGCTACTGAAATATTTATTCATATTTAATATATTGTTTCATGAGTATTCTTTTACCTAAAATAAATGGATGTGATTGACTGGTATACAGAACACAGCAACTGATCAAATAAGGTGAAGATGTCAGTGTTTTGTCCTAGATTCCCGATAAAAAGCTACTTCAACCATCATCTAGAGATAAAGCTTTAAACTTGCCTTTTCTGCTCTTACCTTGTTGCTGACCGCCATCCACCACTTACCCTCATAGATTTGAGCAGTTTCCAGTCCAGATACAACTGGCCTCACCTATGGCTTCTGCCACAGAAATCCCAACAAGACAAGGACAAAGGCTGAGATACTTTCAACTATGTCAAAGACATCTGACTGTGGGTTTACAAAATGTGACTTCAATCCGATAGAGATTTCCAGTACAATATAGGCATTCAGAATTAGTGGTTTCCAAATTTTGTTGAAATCACCTTCACCTGTGTATTTTTTTGACTTAGGAAACTAATATTCACCACTTAGTGAATTAATTTTTACTCTCATCTATACCAGCGAAGCTGGAGAGTTTATATTTTGTTGAGACTTTCTATGCATTATGGCACTGCGCAGGTGAAAAACATCAAGGCCCCTATTCCTTCTCCCCTGCCCACTCTTCTTTATACCTGAATTGTGAATATAGCTTGTGGGGTAAGAGGCTTTCCGACTACTGTTTGACCACAATATTTTCTGCTGGTAAAATATGGCTGGCACCATTTTTGCAGACTGACATTGCACATTCTGAATCTGGGCAACTCATAACGGAGTCGGTGGGAAGGAGAAGAGACATATTGCATTACTACACTATCGCCTTTCTGTCATCAGAATGGTGACATAGTTGCACACAGGATAAATAAATACCACACCGTGCAGTATCAGTATTCAGCAGTGACCAATTATCGCTATGGATTGCACTCAAAGTAGGTTGCAAAGTTTTCTATAAACCTTCATGAAAGGAACAAAAAAAGGCACATTTATTCAACTTCATCCAAAACAAAGATCCTTGGATTAGCCTTTAGGTTTCCAGCGAAAACACCAGCAATAGGAAACGTGATTTGTTATTTCCCAATCCAGTTTGTCACTGGGGACACTTCAGAAGTAAGTGGGCCACTTTTCAATATATAGCCACATGCTATTATGCTGGTATAATCAGTTCTATAGGTTTAAAGAATACGAGTGTGCTCTAATGATGGCAAACAGTGCATTTACATTTGTAAGTGAGAAGCATTTAACCACTGTGAAGAGTGACTTATTTAAATGTTTTACCTGGTATCACGTGAAGGTACAGTCTCTTGTTCCACAGCTGCATCAAGCACTTGACATTTACTAGCTCTGTAATCATCCAGATGGGCTCCTAGCACAAACGTGATGCTGTAATTAAAAATGAAGCACATCAATAACCACATTAATAAATAAGGACTGCAGAGGCTGGTGCATTAAATTAGTACCCCTTAAGCCATTCACCACTTCCACTACAATTTAGACTGGTCTGCTGACCTTATGTACGGCATTTCCGCCGTAGGGATTATGAAGTTGGTTTTCAACAGGCTTTCCATGTTGCGCTTTCCGACAGGGAAAGCCTGTCGGAAAGCTCCTTGGGGGGCCGCTAGCAGGGCCCCATCCCTCAGCGGCCTCCGGTTGGGGGCCTGTGGGACACCTATGGTGCCCCCTGTAAATCCCTGCACCATGGCAGCACCATGAGGTGCCTGCCACACAGTGATTGATTGATTGATTGTGGGTTTCTAAAGCGCTAGAATCGACTCCCGAAGGAGTATCTCTGCGCTGTAGACCGCTGGGGAACCCGACCTGGCTTTCCCTGTGAGATGGTCCCTACTGGGTATCTCCAAGGTGAAACCAGGCATCCCCGGCGTATGTGGGGGGCCGTTGTGGAGATGAGGCAAGCTAATGCCCAGAGTTGCCGAGTGTGATCCCTAGTTAGAGTAGGCACCGAGGCCAGAATTATCGAGTCCGTTGACCCTGGTCCAAGACCCTGCCGCGTCGGGAATTGAACCCTGGTCCCGGGCCGTCCTCTGCTCCCGGGTCTGCCGCCTCTAACCAGTGAGCCACACCACTCCACGGCAGTGCACGGATTTACACAAACTATCATTTCTCTATGGGAGCTTGTGCTGCAGGCGGACACTGCCTGCAGGACAAGCTCCCATAGTCCGCCTGCAGCACAAGCTACCATAGAGAAATGGGAGTTTGCAACCACTCAATGTGTAGTCGCATCATAATATGCATTTTTGGAAGTGCCGACCTACAGCCGGTCAGTTCCAACACCGAAATGGTGTCGGGCAGACTCAAGCACATCGTAATTAGGGCCTTAATCTTTGCCACGTGGGTCTCATGATTGATACACCTGCTTGGCAAAACGTTTTGCTTTCTGATAAAAGACTCCCAAATTGGGAGACTCTGTGCTTTTTCCCTTTGTGGTACGTACATGCCTCGCATGGCAGTCTCAGGTAGGAAAAACAAGTGATGATTGCCCCACCATCAACACAGCTGGACTATCACTGTGACATGGAGGCTCCGTGGTACATGGGCAGCCAGGTCACATGTTTACACCAGTAAAGCCAGCTGTGGCTTCACCAGGGTAAATCCAGAGCTTCCTTTGACTCTTCAAAGAGCAAGGGAGCTACATGTTTGACAGGGCAGGACCAGAGCCTATTTAAGGCATGTTATAATGCTAAGTGGAAACAGGTTAAATATATACCTATATTTCACCCTCCCTTGCTAGTAGGTAATTTTATAACTAAAGAAGGTCTCAAAGATTAGCAGGAGTGAATCACATCGAGTAATGCACGAGCTCTCAGCATACGAATGTTCTCCAAGTGTATTCAATCATGCCTACACAGTGCTTATCAAACTGAAAATGACTCCCAAAAGTATCTCAATAAATTGGCCATCACTGAATCATACTTGTAGCCTTTTCTGTCTTTGTACTCTAACATCAAATAGTACTGGCCACTGTCATTTGTTAGAGAATTAGATAGAGGTGCCCAAGTTAAGACAATCGTGCACAAACACATTACAAAGTCTGTACTTAAAAAAATACCTGGGATGCCTTCATTAATATGTTGAGGACAGGTGCTGTTGGTGAGAGTATATGTATAATTTTGTTAAATACTTGTAGGATGCTGGCTCTTTGTGTGATATATCAATAATCTGATATACTGTGTAAAGAATCCAGTGGTTCCGCTGATAAGTGTACAGGGGCTCCCTCTAACAATCCCAAAGTGCTCAATTAGGGGTAGTGTGGTCGAGCAGCCTTGGGCTTAACCGAGAGGAGTGCAAGACATCTCCAAATACACACAATAATCAATAAATAACACACGACTCAAGAAGGTGATCCACAACAACTTAGAAAAATAGCATGTACGTTTTTAAATATGAATTTTTAGTTCAAAAAGTGGACACAGTGCCATTTTTCAATTCTGCAATGTTTTCCCATGGAAGGAAGAACACGTTCTTCAAACAGGTATTGTAAAGCGCCTTACGGGACCAATCTCCAGGAGTTAAAGTGAGTGGTGGGCAAGGTCCAAGGTGACATCAACAGTACACCACCAGCAACACAAGCGCTGCTGGGTGCAGGGTGCACTACAGCATCGGGAGCCCAACGTTATTCTATGGAGAGCAGTCTCTGTGAAAAAGGCTGCAGGCTCTGGCTAGGAGGCCAGTCGGGCTGAAGCAACAGGGGGGCGAAGCCCGCACAATGCTTGGGGATGTAGGGACACCTTTGGTACTCCTCTCCACTGCTCAGGGGATACGGGTGCAAGGGTGTACTTAGGCATCAGGTTTTTCCTTAAAGGAGCAGCCGTGGTAGAGGGGGCCTGGGTGCAGCGGCTGCAGGCAACATTGGAGAGTCCACGAGGAGAGAAACCACGACATAATTGGGTTTGGAGAGACGGGTGCAGTGGCGGCTTCAGGTGTCGGTTTTGGTGGTTCGGTTTTGGTGGTTCCAGAGTTCTTTCTTTTAGAGTTGCTGCGAAATGCAGGGAACAGTTCCACTATCCCACAGGAGGTCTTGGTTCTTTATTGAAGGCAGGCATTCCTCCCAAGATTCTGGAGTCAACAGCTGCGTGATGATTCGACTTTGGCGCAGTTTTTGACGAGGGATGCAGATAGGCTTGTGGGGTTTGTACCAGGTCAGCTGCTTCTTCTCTCCCCTCTGCTTTTGCGGATCTTCTATGTCCTATCTCTTTTTTGGTCATTAGGATATCTCTCTTTGGTGCCCGGGACTCCCCTAAATACTGAACTTAGGTGAGCTAGGGGAGTGTACGATAGTAGCCAATGGGCTACTGACCCTTGCTGTCACTACACCCACTATATAACCACCTCCTGTGGGAAGTGGGAATAACCATGCCCCAGAATTCCTAAGTATGCCATAACAAAGATGGATACTTGTAAAAAATTGTGTCCACCTCAGTTTAGTCCACCTTAGGGGTGGTACTAGCCTTGAGGTGGTACGCCTGCCTCACTAGCTAATTTTTTTTACCTGTCCAGGTGCCAGGGGGTTCTGGACAAGGAGGTGTGGCTTTCTCTCCTGTGAGGGGAGCCAGACTCACATTCTAAAGGTGGCAGTCCAGAAAACAGGATTTAATTATCTACTTTTGTGTTAAACTTGTGTGGTGTGATTTGTCTGTAATAAGTAACAGAACATCATTGCTGTTGTAAAACAAAATGTATTAGTAACACCAACAAAAGTTATAATGGTATGAAAGTCCTCTTGCTGCCTAGTTGCACCTCTCAGACACTTACTGTAAAGTGTATTTTACCCAGTGAAATGGACCTATATGAGCATCCTATCGCGTGTTGTAAATTCAGTTGTTTGCGGGTGACACACCTGCAGGTATTGCATGGCCAGTCAGTCATAAATCTTTATTTGGATTTAACAATAAATCCATAAAAGCAAAACAATAGGGAGACAACTATTACTCACTATACAAAAACCAGAAATGTAAATTTGAGTAAAACCATTAGCAGCTCATATGATTATTAAAAGTTATAAAAATACAACTGCAGATAAAATCAATTAGAAAAATAAAAACCAAATCCATTTAGGTACAGGAGTGCAGAGTGCAAATAAGCAAAATACAATTATAAGTCAAAGCCGCTAGTCCTCCTGTACCAGTTAGCACCACTACTCTGGTAAATGAGTAAATGATTGGGTTCTAATAGTAGAAGGGAAATGACACAAGCGTCACAGGTATAAACTTAAGTGTCTTATATAAATCAATAAAGTGCAAAAGAGACTGTCCACGTAAAAGTTCTTGATCTTTAGAGCCATGAAAATTTCATTCAATACTAAAGTGCAGAGTCATAGTAGTGTTCATACAAGCCCATAAAAACGTAACGACTGAACAACATATAAAAGGAACTGGGAGGGATGTTAAAAAGTAAAGTGCTACTTGAGATTGTTTAAAATTACAGATTTTTAGGATTGGGATAGTATACCTTGCACGAGAATATTTATAAAAAGCACAGAATAAAACAATGTGGCGATCAGACTGCTTAGATACCATACCACAAGGGCAGACTGATAGGTCGGACTGGGTATATTTATTGGCAGGAAAACCCAGCATCAGAGGGATTAAATTAATTCGAAATCTGATTAAAATGTGTCTGTGCTTGGAGTTATTTGTAATTCCTAGATAAGAATACGCTCGGGGCGTGGCTTGGCGCCAACGATGTTGGCACCCTGAGAACAGAGCTCCGCCGGAGCCGAGCCCAAAAATCCCCCTACATCCGTCCAGTATCCGACAGGCAGTGTTCACGAGTGCTGGTGAACGTCGGGAGAAAGTGAGCAGCGCCGGACATCATGTGGGGGGTGGCTTCGTGCAACCTCCGTGGCAGCAGAACGTCGGAGTCCCAGGCAGCGGCGTGCGCGGTTCAAGCATCGGAGAGCGGCCACTCCCCCTCCTCATCTACGTGATGGCCCGGCTTTGCGGCCTGCGGGGAACCTGGGGTGAGTGAAGGGCCCCCGCTCCGGCCTGCTCGTCACTTTACCCCCTGCCTCTAGCGGTGCTCCCACTGCCGCCGCAGGCGGGAGGACTGCTGGGGCCTGTACGGCCTTTAAACTGCTGGGCGAGTGCCGGTAGCGGAGGGCCCTCGCCAAATAGTCCGCAACACACTATGCAACTGGCAATTGAGCCCGCTGGCCCTGGGAAGCGCTGAGAAGCGGCGGTGAGACCCCCTTTTGCTGCAGGACGGACTGACCCCACGGAGAGCTGGGGAGGAAGGGGGCCCGACCCAGGTGGGACAGAGGTGTGGACTGAAGAGCGGAGAAGTGAGGTGGCCTACTCCAGTGGGAGCGGAGGCTGGCGGGCTTGGCGGGCCTTAGGCGGTGACACCTGAGACCGGCACCCACCCCTGGCGGGGGGGCTCCACTACTCTCCCAGGACCTACACGATCGACGGCTCCTGGTGGGTGGAAGTAAGGCGGACATACGCCCAGCGGACGTCGGGGGGTCACCCCTCTGAATATCGGAGGACAGAGGAAAGGCCTGCAGACCGGGCAGGGCCGCCTGGGCCCGCGCGACGGGGCCGGGCTCGGCGGTAATGGTGGCCCTTGAGCCAGCGTCAGTACGGGGTGGCCTACGTGATTGAGTGCTGCGAAGAGCCGTGGGAGTGAGCGACACTGCGCAGGAAGGAGAGGCCTGGCGAAGCCAGAGACTGGTGGGGGCTAAACGGCGAGAAGATAGACGCGGGCGGCAGAAGGCACTGGAAACAGACCCAGCCCTCGGCCCTCAACACCAGTGGGCAGAGAGCCTAGTGGGCGACGAACCAGACGGAACAGGCCACCATGAAGCCCAAGGGTGCAGCGGCCATCCAAACGAACAAGCTGGACAAATATGCGGTCCAAATGGCGGGCCCACAAGCGGTAGGGACGTCTGGAGACCAAGTGGCGCAAAACAAGCCCTCATTGACCTCAATTCTGGCGAACATCCAAATCTTGGGGACCACCCTCGAGACCAAAATTGATAAAATGTCCATTGAAATTAACTTAATACGGGCCGACCTCACCAAAACTTTAGACAAGACCAGAACCAATGAGTCTGACATCCGGGAACTTTAGGCCTCCTCTAAAAAGCTGGAACAGAGGGTCAATGACCTGGTGCACCAACACCGCCAAGTAGCCCTGCGGCTCGAGGACCAGGAGGGGAGGGCCCGCAGGAACAACATTCAGGTGGTGGGAGTTCCGGAGGGGTCTGAAGGGCCCAGCATGGACCGCTATCTCGAGGACTTGATCTTAACCCACCTGAAACCGAAACGGCTCTCAACCATGTTTAATATTGAGAGGGCGCACCGCGCACCAATACCGAAGCCCAAGCCGGGGGCACCACCGAGGACCATCATCGCTAAAATCCTTAACTATAGGGATCGTGACGCCATCCTGCAGGCAGCCAGGGTGCTTGGGACCTCTAATATGAAAACGCGACAGTTAGGTTCTTCCGGGACTTCACACTCAAAGTACAGTGTGAGAGGCGTTCATTCGACGGGATGAAAGCGGCACTCCAACAAAAGGGAATCAAATACATGATGTTCTTTCCTGCGAAGCTTAAGATTCTGACCGGAGGAAAATCTCTCTTCTTCACCACCCCATCAGAGGCACAGGAGAGGCTGGATGGATGCAACTCTCCGTCACAGACACAGGCGACGGCAAAAGGAGACGGGTGGAAAGAACCTAATGCTAAGTCACCGGGATCGGCGGATGAAAGATCGGTCACCGACAGGCAGAGTCAGCATTCCTGGCGTTCCAGATCCAGGGCAGAGACTTTAAGGAGCCCTCACAGACGGAGATGACTGCTCCTACGGACCTCTACTAACTTTGAAGTAACGTAAATGATTTCCTACGGTTCCGGGGATCTATGGGCGGCGCCCGCCAATCGGAGAGGGTGCTCAGCACCACTGGGACACCTCAGACTTAGATATCGGGGGCTGCGGATGCCTTCCTACTTCCACGGCCTGAACTGCACCTGTGGCGTGGCCCTGCGGTCCCTGGGGGCCAGTAACATTGTTTTGTGGTGGTCGGCACGGGGGATGGGCGCTGCACTGCCCTTTCCGCAGAGATAATGAACATGCCTGGCAGGACACTTTCTTTATGGGGACGGGCCTCCAACGGCCGGAGGTGGCGCCTGTACACTTCCCCAACTTATAGTTAACCCTGGGGAGGTGGGGGCCTCTCTTCCTCTTTCCCTTTTTTTTGGGACGAAAGGCGCTCTGCTGGTTGGGGATGTGGGTCGTTCTAAACCTACGTGGCAGGGTGGGGGGAGGCAGGGGGGTCAACAGTTCCGCTGTTGTTCACTTGTGTTTGGTAATGTGTGGGGGAGGTGAGTAGGTCGGGCAGGAAACGTAATTGTGATATGGTACGGTGTTGCAGGTGTCGTGGAGCGTGCAAAGAAATTTCTTCCAAAGATGGCTACAAGGTGGGATAAGAGTTTAAAGGTTCTCAGCTGGAACGTCAACGGGCTGGGGGACAAGCTTAAAAGGGGTATAGTCCTTCAATTTGTTAAACGCCACCTCCCAGACGTTGTCCTATTACAGGAAACGCACCTTATTGGTAATAATTGTCACGCTCTCAACAGGTGGGGATACAATATGGTGACACATGCCGGTTTAACTTCAGGATCCCGAGGGGTGGGCATTCTGGTGTGCTGGAACTTTCCACTCGCTATTGAACACACAGAGACAGACCCCCTAGGCCGCTTTGCAGTACTATTCGGGAAATGGGAGGGACAAATGCTAAATTTAGTGACAGTGTATATCCCACCCGGTCTTGAATCTCAATCATACCTTGATCTGGGCAAACTTCTCCTTTCCCTCCAAGAGGGGCAGCTTCTTCTGGGGAGATACTTTAACCCTGTAGTGTCGGGGGAACTAGATAGACACCCACCTCGAGACATCAGCGCAAGGCACCTGTGGTTGTCCAACCTTCTGGAAGCATTTGGTTTGGTAGATTTTTGGCGCGTGCACCACCCAAATCTACAACAGTACACCTTCTTTTCGGGCCCACACCGCACCTTCTCCAGATAAGATTACATCCTCATGCCTCTACAGCACGACACTAACATCCAAGAGATTGAACACCTGCCATGGGGTATATCGGACCACTCCCCCGTATGGGCTCATCTCACTATTGGGGAACGAAAGGTTGGCTGTGTGGCACCCATAAATCCTTGGTTCCTTCACAACCCAGAGGACAAAAAGAAGATGACTCGTTCGATTGACCATTATTTCCAAGATAATGAAGGGAGGGTGCATTCCCCTACAACCCTGTGGGAAGCATTAAAAACTGTAATCAGGGGAGAAGCCCTCTCTGCAATTGCGGGGCAGCGCAAGGAAGAAGAAAAGCAAATGCTCACTCTCGAGCGTGACCTTCTCGCACTGGAGGAGATAGCACAGGGAGCGGATGAACCGGTGGCTCTGCACCAGATGCAGCTCAAGGTGTCTGGGTACAGGGCACTCGCCAAAGACGCCACTAAGAGCCTAGCGAGAGACAGGGACGGCCGTCTGTATGATCAGGGTGATAAAGCGGGTAAATTAACAGCCTGGCTGGACAAAAAACAAAAATCGCAGAGGGTAGTGGCGGAGCTCAGGGACGAGTCGGGTGCCCTCCTGATGGAGCCTCAGGAGATAGTGCTAAAATTCGCATCACACTTCAAGAAGGTGTATCAGAGAGGGTCGGAACTCCCAGAGGAGGACTTCTCTGCTCTCCTGGCCGACATTAAGATGCCTATCCTCTCTGATGTGGATCAGGAGGCCTTGGAGAGTGCGCATTCTGCGGAAGAGCTGGCCAAGCCGATTACTGACCTCAGGTCTGGAAAGGCCCTGGGGCCTAACGGTCTTCCGATTAAGCTGTACAAGCTCAAACCTGACGGTCTGGGTCCTTACCTCAAGCGTATGTTTGAGGACAGCAAAGCACTAGGGAAACTGCCGAGAGACCAGCGTATAGCCACGATAGTGGCCATCCCAAAGGAGGGGAAAACCAAAGAGCTGTGTGCCTCTTACAGCCCGATAGCACTGCTCAGCGCCGAACCCAAGATCCTTGCGAAACTACTTGCAAATAGGGTCCAACCGGTTCTTACCAAATTGATTCACCCGGACCAGCCAAGCTTTATTCCACACCGCAATACCGCTCTTAACCTACGACGTCTCCATGGGGTACTGGGACGCTCCCACACGATCCAGGAAGATGCGGTGGTGGTCTCACTAGATGCCACGATGGCATTTGACACACTTGAATGACCATACATGACGGCGGCCCTTAAAAAGCTGGGATTTGGCCCAAATTTCATCGGATGGGTGCGACTCCTCTATGCTGAGCCATTAGCCCAGGCGGTAGTCAACAATAAGATCTCCGATGTATTCACGCTGGAGAGAGGGAAGCGACAGGGTTGCCCCCACTCTTTTCTGCTATTCGCCCTCTCCCTGGAGCCGCTCGCGGCCTGGATTCGACCGGATCGCTCAATATGAGGCTTTAAGTGGGATGATGGGTGGGAGGACCGGATTTCGCTATATGCGGACGACATCCTCCTTTACCTTGCCTCCCCGTACAAATCACTCTGGGTGTTATTAGACATCTTTACTAGTTTCGGGAGAAAATCTGAATACAGTATTAACTGGGGGAAATCATTGCTCTACATCTTACATGGCAGTCCCCCTACGGTACCGCGAGGCTGGCTGATCAAAATAGTCACAGAGGGGTTTAAATATCTAGGGGTTTTTATCACCACCGACTTGACGGCTCGATATGAGAGAAATCTCCTACCCCCTCTACAGAGGTTCAAAAGGGACACAGCCACCTGGAAGAAGCTTCCGCTGTCCCTACTGGGCATCTCTTTTTAAAATGATGACCTTGCTGCGTTTCTTATACGCCCTCCAGAACTACCCGGACCCAGTCCCGCACAAGTACTTCATGGAAATCGAGACCACCCAGAGGAATCTATTGTGGGTGGGAACGCTGCGTATCTCACTCCATAAGCTTACACTGGGGTGGTATGAGGGGGAATAGCACATATCAGGAAATATTATTGGGCGGCCCACCTCTCGGCTATCAACCAGGGCACATACTGCGGTGGGGACGACCCTGGCTACGGGATGGATAGATGGCTCCTCCCGGGTGGGAATTTCGAGACAGTTCTTTACTCCACACCTGATAAATACCCCCTCACTGGGCCCACAAAACATTCGGTCCAACTCTGGCATATTGTAAGCCGCAGTCTGGGATGGGCAAACAGATTGACGCTGGCTACTCCGCTCTGGGTTTCGGAGAAGCTAGGCACATTGGGTTGCACTAAAGGGTTCAGAAACTGGGACCGGATTGGGATCTCCCGCATCAAGGATTTATGGGGACCAAAAGGAATGGTATCATTTGCCTCACTGCAGCAGACGTAAGAACTAGCACGAAGAGTTTTTCCGATATGAACAAGTACGACATTGGCTCCTTGCAAACCTTCCACCCGGAACGTCACTTCCCGAATCCTCACCCCTGGAGGACAGACTGCTGGACCGTCTCTTACAGGACAAGGCCATCTCCCTCACATACAAGAAACTCATACACCACACACCTGACCCCCTACTCGAACTCAGGCGGTAATGGGAAAATGACGGTCTAGAGATCAACGACGAGGAATGGAGGGAAGTGCTCTCCTCCCCTAAAGAGGTGGCAATATCGGCCAAATTACGGCTGATACAATTGAAAATTTTGCATCACAGCTACATCTTTTGCACCCACCTGGTATTAATGAGCAGAAGCACGGAAAGGCTATGTAGAAGGCAGTGTGGAGAGGTGGGTTCATTCACGCATATTATATGGGAGTGTCTTCTGATCCAAGCCTACAGGAAGCGAGTCCATCACTGTATGAGGGCTATCTGGGGGTTGGACCTCCGGCTTGAAAAAAAAAGATGCCTCTTAAACATCTGGGAGCCCACAGACCTGACAGCGAAAGGCAGAATCTGGGTGACGCTTGGCCTGATGATAGCTAAGCGCAACATAGCTCGAATGTGGGGGGCAGCAGCACCTCCAAAGCTTGGTGCATGGAAAAAGGACATGGACTGGTGTATGCTGTAGGAAAAGACAGTCTATGTAGCTTGGGGCTGCCCCGGAAATGGATAGCGATCTGATCAAAGTGGAACGAATTCCGTGGCAATCTATGTGAACCCCCCTGATCCCTTCACTTGATGAACCGCTTACCCCCTAACATGGTGTATAATAATTCCATCTTGTGCCCTTATGCCTTGATAATGGTATTTTGTGTGTGCTCTTGGAGATGTAACACTGTAATAATACTGCTTGTATACATGTACCGACCACAGAGATCACCTGCACTAATAAAAAGAGTTTTAAAAAAAAAAGAATACGCTCACTCTAAAATTGGGGGTATTTGTAAATACAGAATAACAAGTTTCTTTAGGCTGTTAGATTCATAATGGTCAAAAGAGACCTTTTTCAAGAAGGAGGCCCTAAGTTCAAGCTTAGAGATTTTCTGGCAAGCGCTTGGCTTCTCAATCAATTTCTTGATCCCTATGTCAGTTAGGGTCTTTCCCACATAATGTAGCCATGCTATTTTTTGCCAATTATCTGTTCTAAGGCAGTTTTCTTTTTATAATCGATTGGTTTAGGTTCACCGTGTCCCTGCGCCATACTGAATGCCAGAACATAATTGGAGCTAACTTGACACTGTCCATCAGGTAGGACACGCCTAACTCTCTGTGACAAGTATAGTTTGAGGAGGAATTAGGGAGAGAGGCTATACCCTTAAAGAAACTTTCTTCCAGGTTTTGGAGAATGCTTACAGATGCCATACCGCAAACACCTCCCCCTTAAGAGGCAGCAGAGATTATTTGAGCTTGGTAAATCTTTTTGATAGTTTTAATAGGTTTTAATCTCAGCCTTCTAGTGAAGGCTGTGATTGCCCCTTCACTCCTCTTCATCCCTAGAGCCCTATTGTCAACCATTTTTACCCAAGACTGTGACTTATCAAAAACAACCCCAAAATAAGGACATTAATCTACCAACTCCAAATTCCGAATGACGCCATGAAAGGAAGGATTTTCTTTCCCACTGCCAACCTTGGTGCAAAAATGAAGGATTTCCACTCATTAACCTGTAAATCTAATGAGGCAATAAGGGCAACATAGTCCCTTAATAATCGCTGGAGGGCCAAACCTCTTCTGGCAATCAGGACAGTGTTGTCCGCATAAACCAGTATCAGAATGCTGCGGCCATCAAAAACGGATTACAGCAGTTGCTGACCCCCTAACTGCTTCCGCAACCCCGTTAGTGTAAATGGAGAATAGGAAGGTGGCAAGAATGCACCCTTGTCTTACTCTCCGACTGATCTTAAAAGGGAGAGTGCATTCCCCACTTTTGCCGTACCGAACTGATGCTTTAGCACTTGCATATAACTGGCGAATAAAAATTATTATAGCCGGATCGATCCCCATGGTGTCCATTAAGTCCCATAGTTTAGTATGGGACACGGAATCAAAAGCGGCACTGAGGTCTATAAATGCCAAAAATATTTGACCACCCTTAGCTCTAGTGTACTTGTCAATTGTCACGCTTAGGGTTAAACACTGATCAATTGTACCTTTCCCTTCTTAAAAATCCACATTGTGATTCATTATGTTTTTCTCCCTGGCCCACTCCTCCAGCCTGTGTAGAAATAGTCGCCCCATTAATTTTGCTTTTGTGTCCAATAAAGAAATTGGTTGATAATTCGGAGCATTCTTCTTGTCACCCTTTTTAAAAATCTGGATTATTATACTAGTTGACCATGTTGGTAGGGGGCCTGTTTTTGCTATTGCATTTAGCACATTCGTGAGAAAGGGGGGGGCACAGCTCCTGGTGAGTTAAAAACAGATCAATTGGGACCTCGTCTGGGCCCGGGGCCTTCCCACCTATACATTTGCCCAGGCCGGATTGTATCTCTTCCAAAGAGAATGTCAAATGCTTTGTCATGGGGAGGGATACAGGTGGGTCTTCAGCTGCTCCATTCTCCCCTGAGCCAAAAACAAGCTCAAAGTGGGCCACCCAGTCTGCTTCTCCCACAAGAACGTCTAGTGTGGGATCTTCAAGGTTTTTGAAAAACAGGGCGTTAATTGTTTTCCATAAATCACACCCAGACTTAAAAATTGCTGCCTTTTCTAAATTTTCATACGCCTTTTCTTTCAAAGTTCTCTCCCTTAACTTCCTGGCTCCCAGGTAACTTTTCCTAAGAGATGCTATTAGAACACTGTTTTGCGGGCGTGCGTTCAGAGCTTTATGCAGAGATTTTAGTGACTGTGTGCAGGAGTGGCCGAACCATAGGGTGGGGCAGGGCAACATTAGATTGTTTGCACACATCAGTGCATTTTTTACTTAGCCAAGAAGAATCCCAAAACCGGAGGTGAATTTCTCCTCTAAGCTGCTATTTGGAATTAGCGAGATTATTTTCCCTTTAACTATTTGATTCCACGGTAACTGGAAGCCATTTTTCCTGCCCAGGATGGGTTTACTGATTTTATGGGTGGCTAATACATTTCTCAGGCCCATCTCCATCGAGGCGAAGAGAATTGCATGATCACTGATTGGGGATGGCTTTATTTCAACTTGTTTAGTACGAGCCTGACACTATTGCGAAATCAAGTGTTGATTGGTAGTCAATTCTTGAAAAGGTCTTAACTAGGTCATCTGTATTAGGGTTTACCTTGTTGATGATTATCAGGTTTCTAAAAATTAACAACTTATTTAGACTGTTGCCGTATTCATGGTGGGTAAAATGACAGATGGGATCTCCTGAAGTGTCCTCAAGACTACATACCCTATTTTCGTTGAACTTGCATGACTGGGAGTTAAAATCTCCAAACCACAAAATATTCACAACTTTCCCATATGATACGCTCATACTATTTTGAATTTCGACATCTAAATGCTCCACAACATCCTTCATATTACCCCTAAATTATCATTATAAAAATTCACTGATAACCAATCCCAATCCCTGTTCCTCTCAATCAGAAGAATATGGAAATATACGGACATGGGTGTTGAAACTTAATGATTTTCATAAGGAACGTGATTGCAATTAAAGTCAACAGCCCCCTCCCCCCCTGCTCTTCCAGAGGTGGATGGGAGCGTATCTGGTTGGAATGAGCGAAACCTGTCTAAAAATATTGGTTCAGTTGCCCACGTTTCTTGAATACATGAAAGATCTAAATCTTGCCACTGGGCTAAGCAATCTGAACTACTTAACTTTGAACCTACGCCTGATATATTCCATGTAACTATTTTTAAGGTGAGTGCGGAACCCCTTGCTACAACACCCCTATCTTGACATTTTTGGGTAGACTTTATGTCCTGGCTCCCGTGGCTGGGTCACGGCTACCGCTGGCAGTCAGTCGCAAGATTCCAAATCAGCCAGCCGGGTTAGGGGCTTAAATCTGTTTGATAACCCCATCCCGTTCTTATCTAGCTGCCCTGGCTTATTGAGGCCCAATGCACCAACGAAAGATGCTCCCTTGGCCTTTTCAGATGGACCTGAATAAAAACTATAGAATTGCTCTATCTGGAGTACAGAGATCTAGAAACTGTTGGAGAAGTTGACCTGGAAATAATGCAGTAGGGACCGCGTAACGTATTTGTTAATGAAGTTTACCACTACTCAATCCCCCTGAGTAGCCTTTGATGAAGGACCTACCCAACTCACCTTCATAATAATATGCTTAGCCATGCCCCTTGGACCATGGCACTTTTCACAGGTCACAAAAGAGATATGTGCACTTCTACATAGGCCAGCTACACTTTTGCTGTGCACATCAAAACATTGTTCTGAAGCTTTTCTACTAGCTTTCCAGCATTTTACAGTTACATTGCCATTTCCTGCGACACAGCTTTAACAGTCATCTTTTAACATAATTGGTGGAGCAGACCAGATGATAACACCCTCCGTACCATTACACTTTTTTATTTATATTATAGCTGCACCACACAGGATTCATGTGCTGTACACCAGCCAAGAGGTATTGCAGGCATTTCAAGCTGTGACTGAGCGTGAAATATAACTTTTATGCTATTAGTCTAAAAGTTAGAACATGAAAACTGTTCATTAATGCAAAGTCTGCATTTCTAAACTTTCACACATAATTAGGAAGATGACAAACTTCTCCCCAAAGCATTTATCATGAAATGGTGACTACAGTGATGAGAGCAAGACATCATGAGCACCCAAAATACTATTTGCAAAACAAAACATATTTCTTGTAATTTTATGAAGTGATTGGACAGCACACAACTCTTAAAGAGAGGAAAAGAAAATAAATAATTTGTATAAATGCAATTAAAAATGCTATCCAGGAGGATGAGATAAATTACATCCGCCCATCAGTGAATTTAATCATTCAACACAGCTGTTTGCAACTCCATGACCACCTACAGAACTGCTCTGGGAATCAGCCAAAATGTATGATGTCTCGACTAACAAGAATATCTTTCTCAACCCACCACCTGGATTTTCTGACTGCCTTCCAAGGAAGAAATTAGATAAACAACCTGCCTTTACAATATCTATATCTGAGGATTACATTCTCTTGCTATTGTTTATTAGACGCTTTCATGTGCAAATGTGGAATTTGAAGCAAATACAAATCATTGGTTCGATTTATAAAAAGCAGGTATTGGTATTATGATTCTCTTTAAACTCAGGAGTTTCAAAAATCAGGTATTGGTATTGTGCTTCTCTTAAAACTCATCACTGATTGAGCTGATGCAGAATTCACTACAGACATGTATGCTACTGCCACCGCTTAAATTAATTTGCAGATCCACTGCTCTCTAATCCGATAGCTGTATATTTTCAACTGAGCTAGCTGCATGGTTTAAAACATTTGATAATGAGAATGATAGTATGCTTATTTTTCTTGCTGTGGTTGTATAGTGTATTTCAGGGACGGTGTGCAAATAGGAATAACTGCTGTCCTCCTACACCCAGAATAAATCACCTCCTCACTAGGGTTCATAATTGCATTAGTAAATGAATTCATATACTTAGAAGTTGCTGCAGCAACTGTCAATTGTTGGGTGAATGATGCGTAACAGTCAGTGGTGGCCCCTCCGCTAAGGCAGAGGAGTGTCGCCCCATTGCCTCAAAGCAGCAAAAGAAAGGAAAAAAAAAATGATAACTAACGTTATTATCATTGGATTTTGACCTCCAGCTGCAGCAGCTTGCATGAGGTGGCGGGCCGTGGCTGAAGAGCGGGGGAGGAGTGGTACAACTCTCCTAAGTGCGCAATGACTGTTTGGTTTGGCCCTCTCGGGCCACCCAAAACAGTCATGCCCTGATCTCCATGCAGGCTGCATTACAGCCTGAATGGAGAACATGCCCACCCCTACAGCCCCAGGCTGAGAGGCGTGTCACGGCGCTCAGACCAATCACAACACTGCATTGCAGTGTTGTGATTGGCTACGGAGAGGGTGGGAGCCCTGGTGCTTCCT
This sequence comes from Lissotriton helveticus, assembly GCF_964261635.1. Lineage (NCBI taxonomy): Eukaryota > Metazoa > Chordata > Amphibia > Caudata > Salamandridae > Lissotriton > Lissotriton helveticus. The sequence goes on from NC_136059.1 coordinate 1,091,286,187, forward strand.
GCTTCTCACAAGAAGCCAGGAAGAGAACGCAGGAGAGGCGGCGGAGGCAGGAGGCCAGCCGGTCAGCCGGGAGGAAAGCGATTCATTTTTTTAAGTGATCCTTCCCCAACCCCCCCTCACCCCCACCAGCAGCCGCGACTGGTAACAATATGGATTCTTATATAATGTCTGCTGGAGATATAACCGCCAGATGGCAGCACCTTCCAGACAGGATTGGATCACAAAAGTACTGCAACTCAGAACTTAGAAGGAACATAAAGACCCCGTGCTTCATTCATCAGTTACCAGGGTGGCCACCATACTCTTAGGGGCACATGCATCAACCTATTTAGGAAGTGCAAACGGTGCGAATCGGTAAATTCGGCCGTTTGCACTTCCTAAATACGTTTTTGGGATGCATCAAACACTTTTTCAGAATTCACATTTTTTTGCATTTCTTAAAAATGCGAATGCATTTAAGGAATCGCATTTGTGCGATTCCCTAAATGCAATGCATCATTTTTTTTTTTTAAAAAGCGAATTATGAAATAGGAAGTGCAAATTGACACGAGGTTGACCCTCGTGTTAATTTGCGAAAATCTGTCAAAAAGCAAAAAAATGCATTTTTTAAACTGTCATGTTACAGACACACATGTCCTTAGGACATGTGTGTGTGAAACATGCTCTTTCAAATGCATTTCAGGGGTGCAGGGGTGGTCCTTTGGACCCCCCCTGCACCCTTGGAATGCATCAACAAATTGCGAATTTGTAAATGCCTTCTTATTGACTCCTACGGGCCTTTTGGCCCATAGGAATCAATGGGAATTGCGAAAATGCACTTAGGAATTCGCTATTTATTTGCAATTTTTACCGAATCCCAAATCAATAGCCAAAAAAATGATGCATAGCATTTTGTAATTCTTAATTTGCGATTCGGTAATTTTTGCAAATTAAGAATCGCAAAATCTATGAATGATGCATGTGCCCCATAGCCATTAGGGACACACATTCCATACTATGGCATTAATGAGAAAACCTCATGCACAGTGGGTTTGTAGTCTTAGTTTGCTTCCAATGAGATCATTAGACTCACACACCACAGAGCAAAGATTCGTGGGCTGAAAGCCCACAGCGGGAACAAGTGTCAGTGAAGACATGGAGAGAGGTGGACACCCTTTCATCTTTGACTTATCCTGCGAGAATAACAAAATTGCTAGGAGGTCCACAAGTGAAAGTTTGCTAAACAAATATTCCATAACATTCCATTTCATGCACTTATACACCTCTCTGCACCACTCATGAAAAAGATACAAATGTATGCCACTTTTTGTTATTGCTAAAATAACAAAGGGCTTTAACTTTACCGTTTCAAATGTAAAGACGCCTGATCATGTGTTTTTTAAGAATTATCCACCTCGAAGAAGTCAATATAAAATGCTTAAAAGAACATATGCACACATTTCATACCATCTTCATACCCACGGGCTGCTAAATGGTGGTGAACTGCACCTAGAGTGATTGTCTCGTAATTGAAAGGACATACCAATTAAACAATTTTATTAATCGATTCTATGTAATCAGCTTGCTCTCCGCATTTACTTTGCCTTTAAACAATTTTGCGGCCATGTCGAGAGCATTACTGCGGAGGCACTACTATAGCAAAATACAGCACTACGCAGTATAAATTTGAAAATTGGATGTATTTTATTCCAAGTCAAGTTAATCCTGGTTGTGCCCAATTTTAGCCAGTCATGGCCTTGTCTTGTTCAATTTTGACACATTTCCATGCAGCGGAAGGCCTGACATACATATAAGTGGAATACCAGCATTCAATGTATCGTGTCATTCGCATTATAACGTGTACATTCAACACTTGCATATATGTTATTAATCGTATGTATCCTTCTTTACCTACTATTTTCCACTTTTTGGTTTGCAAAAATCTGTCGCTAATCGCACTGTGCTGTAGCATCACTTATGTGACTAATTGGCCTTTTCCTGAGTCTGATGTACTGTTATATTCCCATTAAGCTACTGATGTTTGTTTTATGCTACACGCCCAAACACCAATGTTGGCCTCGTTTGCGACATATAAAACATGTAAATAAAGAAAAGAATTCATCTTTCCTGAAAGACAGCAAACTGTCAATTTGCTGTCAAATATACAATAAAACTATAACTGTGTGAAGGTGCAAGAAAACTTATAATGACTAAGATATAGGGAAGGAAAATGTCATCATCTGCAAAGGCAGGAACTTATTACTGTGTTTCAAGAGCTTCACAACAGTTTACCAGTCATCCGTGTTAATAGTCAACTGCAAGGCTGCCTTCTTAAGGGTCTCCTGGGTGAAAACATTTCTAGGAACTCTTAGAACAGAAGGAGAGTGAAAGTTCCAGCAAACACAGAGTACATATTATTGGCAAAACATGCATGCACGCGTGCGTTACTTGTGTGTGATAGCTGCATGCATTATGCGACACCAAAAAAACATGCAAAACCGAGCAATACAATGTACCAGGCATTCTACAAAATGATTATCAGAAATGCCAGGGTATAACCCAAAAGCCAGAATAGAGAAAGAGTAAGGTTAGTGCTGCATGACACACAAACTTCAGAATATATCCAGACACTTGAGGGATGGTGCTTCACTGTCAGATAAAGTGCGTGCGAAGTTTCCGGGACGGGACCTTTGCAGGAGACACAAACTGTAAGAAATGTTCAATGAATGGTCAATTTGAATCCCTTGTTCTGTTGGGGTTGTTAGGCTAGGCGTTCCAAAATGGCGACAAAAATGGAAAGCCTGAGAGGATGAATAGACTGTGTCTGGATGTATTCCGACAATTGCGAATAATCAAAGCACAAAATGTTCTCAGGTGGGTTGCAAACATACAGCCATGATGAGCCTTTGAATCGCCGATACTCACACATCAAAGGAGGCCTCATCATCAGCAGGTGCCGGAGACGATCTACAATGTGAAGCATACGATGCAGCGTCTTTTTACAATACTGTTAACAAATGTCGGTCTTGTGCTGAATGCGAGATGCATACACATGGAGTTAAAACGGCGTGAGCATTATTTTTTTTATTTTTTGTGCTTTTTTTTTCTCCTTTCCGTTTTGTGCCCCCACCTCCCCCTGGAAAGCATTTGCCTTCTCTCTCTGCGCTTCTATAGCGGTGATTATTAACAAGCGCGGGGTAAAATGTGGCTGCAATCAATCTTTTATTTCCTTGATCAGGAATTCATTCCACACTCCTCGGCGCAGGCAGGTGAGTCCCGATCCCGCGGAGTAATTATCCGACAGATGTGCCGAGCAGCTGCTGCCACGCGCCGCCTTTTACGACGGGCCTCGAATCTGCGAGCTGCTGGCGAGGGAGGAGTGCGACAGCACGCGCGGCGCGCGAGACCACACATCTGGCTCTCCGTGGGCACAGAATAAATCAATTAAACATGGACTTTAAAGCTGGCAGTTAACGAGTTCTTTGCTTTCAGGTAATAACATTCAAGGATAAGTGATTGTGAAGATGGTAAAAAGTAGGGCTATGGAGGAAAACTGTAAACCTTTGCTCTCCTATCAAACGGTCTTTATACTACGCAACGTACTTTTACGGGGGTAATTTTGGAGTTGATAACACCAACTTAATTTTACATAAGTATCGAGTGGTTGTTACTTTTTATAAGCTGTTTGTGTATAATGGAGGAAGACCATTTTCCAGAGTTCTCCATGTTACCTTTATGGGCACGCTATCTGTAAACTGGGAAACTCTTTATATGAGATATATTCACTGGCTTATGATATTTTCACATGTTTCGTCTTAACCACCTTCTCCCACCCCATAAACATGCCCACGTTTGTATGAAAAGTGTTTAGAAGCGCAAACATCTAAAACACTGTGGCCCTGGTGACAGTCACGATCTAATTCCAATTCATGCTCAAATCGGGTATGACAGGAACCTCAAACCATCACTGAGTTTGTAGTTCGGACCGAAGCAAAAACAGTATCTGCAATTCTTCAATTACTATGTGTGGTATTACCTCCAACCCCCTACCCCCCAAAAAAATACTGGGGTAGCCAAATGAGGAGCTCAATATTTAGCCTTAATTTAGGTTGACCTTAATATTTATTATGATCTAACTAAATTACTGTAGCAATGGGACATCAGTTAAAGAGTTGTGGTATATGACTGCAACACCACCAAATGTCCTGTTTTAATGCAGGCACACCTACATTGTCTCCTGCAACCAGAGATTATGTTTCGCTCAAGCAGAGGAGCTTTAATTCTTAAAATGATAAAGGCATCTCACAAAATGGCCACATATTTTCGACCCTATAATCATTAATTTTTTCTCAGCAGCAAGCTGCTGTCTGTGAAGTGAGTTTTACTGAAAATCTAGTATTGTTTTTTGTGCCAAACATGTATACAACATTTTATCTGCCATTTAAAGTGTCTAATGTATGTGTGGATATATATCACTACACTTTCCTACTAATCCAAGGAAAAACGCTGTACGCCCAAACGTGGTGTTTTATTTCTAATGATTTATTCAAGCTTACAAATTAAAGGCAGGCCGGCACAGACCTATGCTTTTCGGCTCCAGATCACATGCCTTACTCACGGATGGCGTAACCCTTCTTGCCCTCTATTTGAAATGACCACACATTTAGGGGCCGATTATGATGGCGGACGGACCTGAGTCCGTCCGCCACCATAGAGTAGGAGGGACCGTCCGCAGGGGCTGTGGCGGTCCCTCCGTGCAGATTAGGATGTGACCGCCAGGGTGGCGGTCACATCCTCAATCTTTTTTTTTTTTCTTGAAAATATTTTTATTGTTTCAGCAGTTACATCAATGCATATATCAGCGGCGGGTGCAGCTTCAAGCTGCACCCGCCGCAATGTTAAAAATGCATGCACGGCATTTGCGTGCACAAAGCAGCAGGCACTGCGCGGTGCCTGCCGCTTTGTCAACGCAAATGCAGGGGGGGTACCATAGGTACCCCCCCATGTGTACCCCCACCCCCCTTCACCAAGGGGGCCCGCAACGGGCCCCCGAAGTTAATGTCCATATGCTTTTCCACGGAAAAGCCGCTGTGGAAAAGCATATGATTTCCGCCATCCTAATATGGCTGGCGGTGTCTGATAGAAACCGCCAGCCATGTTAGAGCTTTTCCGCCCCGGTCGGAAGGCGACCTCGGCGGAAAATCTGCGGACGGATTTTGAGACCCGCCGCCGCCATCCTAATTTGGCGGTGGGTCTTTTGTGCCTCCGCAGCGTTTTTCCCGCATCCTCCGGGCCGGCGGTGGCTTCCGCCGGCCCGGAGGATGCGGGAAAACCGCGATCCTAATCGAGCCCTTAATTACAATAAAAAACGTGTTCAGCTGCGCAAAGTCTATTTTCTCCTATCATTCCACTCTGAATGATTGCATCAACAGTGGGCATGTTCAGTTTCACCTGCGTGCATGGGGGAGATCACTCTAAAAACAGATGAATAATTTTAAAATGCATGAATTCGCCGAGGAGAAGAATATGTGTCATAATGTGAACAACTTCTTCAGCCCACATTGTCCATAGCGGCGTCTTCCCTTCCTCCAACCATCCGGAGCAGTTAAAGTTCATAGCATTGCCGACTAGACTATTCTAACAATGTAAAAGATTCGATTTGACACTTCGGACATAAAAGAGTGGAAAAACAATATTCATTATCCTGTTAACAATGTCCATACTAAAACAATCAAGAGCTGAGAACACAATCAAAATGGGTTTCGGTCTTCCACCTTTCATAATACCCTTTCAGTCGCCATTTTGCTCACTGCTTATCATATCTTTTTACACTTAGCAACCTGATTCCACTGAAAGAGTGATGTGTGCCTCCTACCATGCCTCTTGACCTCTAAGACACAGGATAATCAGTAATCCCAAGACATAAAAGTCTCTTATTCTCCATAATTTCCCTGCGTACTAGCTGTCGGGTTGCTGTAGAGTGAGGTACATCTTGCTTCAATACTCTATTGCCCTCGGGGTCTGCCACGGTGCTTAATGTGTGAAAAAAGAAGCCCCGTGCTCAACATTTTTTCTTAGGAGGCCATCGCCACTTCTTCCAGTTGTACAACCAGCTACATTCCCGGCTCCACCCTACTGCACCATTCTCATGCCCACCGCCTACATGGATAACGTGAAAGCAGCCAACATCAAAAATATACTATTGCTTGAGAAACATTACCTTGATTATAACAGTCCACTTATTTGACAACATCTGCACATATGAAAACAAAATGTGTCTGAATGATGGGAATGTATCATATCTACCAAAAATGGCAACGCCTGAGCAGAAACTAAATGCCTTTACTATGAATTGAAGTCTAGTGTTCTATTGACTTCACAAAACTGCATTAATTCCAGAGACGCAATTGCCATGTAGAAACATACCATGTATTTCAAAACTAATGAAGATGCTTAAAACTTAAAGCGAACACAGACAAAACTGCCAAAGCCATGTACACAATCTGAACGGCTCGGTCAGCCGAGCATGTCAAAACAAATGTGTAGTAAAACATTGTACACTCTTGCCTTGTACCCTGCATCTTAATTTTGTAAAGCATGAACTAAACCAGAAACACATCATTCCTAAACCAGGGTGGGCCAGCTGTGAAGATGTACCAGGTAGTCACACAAGCAAGTATATATTTAATTTGAAAATTTCTCGGGAATTCTGAATGAAGGAGTAAAAATGTATAGTCCTGAACCTATGAAATAAGTGCTGATGCTGAGCTCTGGAAACCACCAGTACAAATTAAGCACTGTCTGCCACAGAGGATATCCACGCATATAGATGTTTGTTGCCGCCTTCGCTCGTATGTCTTCCCAGTGTGCCTGTTCGTTTCAACATTCCTTTAGGTTACACAGGTGGCCATTGGGATATACATACAGCTTGTCCCACACCCATTCCCTTAGGACATGAGCACTATTACAATACAAAGTGTGCCGTGGATGTCTAGTCTGTGTCCATTCCCGCACGCCAAAGCCGCCCTGCGAGGGTTGACAGACTCCCATGAACAAAGCTTGGGTGTTTGGTGATCATAGTTAACGAGGTAGACCAACCCGCCCCACTGCTGCTGCTGCGGATTGACAAGCTTCAATTTTAAGTAAGTCCTTAGGGGTGAAAACTCTTCTGCTTTGGGAAGCACACTTTGTTTTGTAATAGTGCTCATGCCCTAAGGGAATGGAAGAGGGACATGCACTACATATCCCAACTGCCCCCAGTGTAGCCTAAAGGAAAGCATAAACAAACAGGCACACTGGTAAGAAATACAAGCGAAAGTGGCAACAAAGATCTACACAAGTGACTGACTTCTGTGGCAGACCCCGAGGGCAATATAGTATTGCAGGACGTACCTTACTCGGCAGCGACACAATGACAGCTAGTATGAAAGGAAATCATGGAGAATAAGAGACTAGGTAATAGGTAAATTTTTTAAAGCAGTGCAAGACTTTCTAAAAAACTCTAAACAAAGCACTGAGATGAGTATTAAGTATTAACTCTTAGTCCTTGGATCACGGACATTGATGCACAGTAGAGTTAGACCAGGCCGTAATTGAGTTCTCTCTTAGTTTAAACTTTTGTATTCATTTTATGGAAGGTTTTTTAACTTACTTTTATTCATTATTTTCATAATAGACATGGGAAAGGGAAGATGGTAGAGAGAAAGCCTGTACACCAAGTGTTTCCTTTCTTCGGGCACCACAAGCCATTTATATCATATGGTCTTGATAGGAACTAGCATTCTATTTTTCTTCTGTATAATTATGTTTCTTTTTTTAAAATGTTTTCTATTGTCATGGTTTTAAGTAATTTACACAATAAACGTTGTATTGACTTGCCAGTGACCTTTATGTCTTGTCGGATTGCTGATTATCCTGTGTCCTGAAGGGCAAGGGGCATGAATTCCTCTTTCAGTGGAATCTCTGGATCCTAAGTGTAAAAAGATTTGATAAGCAACAAGCAGGATGGCCACGGAAAAGGTATTATGAAAGCAGAAGCCTGAAAGCAGTTGTGGTTGTGTTCTCACCTCTTGGTTGTCTTAGCGTGGACATTGTTAACAGGAAAAGAGACATTGTTTTTCCTCTCTTATGTCAGAAATGCCAAGTCAAGTCTTTTATATTTTTAGAATAGTCTAGTCGGATATGCTATGAACTTTAACAAACACGGATGCTTGGAGCAAAGGGAGATGCTATGGACAATGCGGGCCGAAGAAGTTATTCATGTTATGACATATACTTTTCTAATCGGCGAATCTATGCTTTATTAAATTTTGAAACTATTTTTAGAGTGAAGCCCCCCAATGCACACAGATGAAACTGAACATTCTTGCAATTGCTGCAATGACTCAAAGTGACATGTTAGTAGAAAAGAGATTTTACACAGCTGGATACGTTTTTTATTGTAATTAAGCACATGGATATTTTAAATAGAGGGCAAGAAGGGTTCCGACCATCCATGAGCAAGGCTTGTGATCTGGAGACAAAACGTGTAAGTCTATGGTGGCCAGTCCTTGATTTGCAATCTTGAATAAATCACTTCAAATAAAGGATCAGGTTTGGGCATACAGCGTTTTTCCTTGGATTAGTAGGAAAGTGGAGGGATGTTTAGTGGGTGTCTGTTCACGTACGCTGAGGCCACCCTGCGAGGGTTGACAGACTCCCATGAACGGAGCTTGGATGTTTGGTGTATATACTTATATATAGATATTTTTCCCCTAAGTTGGCATAAACCAGCATAGCAACTCTTGCTCAATGTCAAAAACAGAGCACCGCTTTTACATATAGAAAGCAGATAACTGTGTGGGACAGCAGGCTTACTAACTGGCAATACATTTTCAGAGATCAATTGGAGAAACAACTGCAGATGTTGGGAGTCTATCCTTCTGTATGTATAGAAATAACTGTACAATCACACTAAACTGGGTAAAATAAAGTTGTAAGGATGCTTGACAATATAGAAATACCTAAAGGAGTCAAGAAAACAAATCATTATGTGTAAGCTTGTAATGGAAAGAGAATGGACGGACAAGGATCTGGTCATCAAAGGCATTCACGACTCGGATAGAAGCGTGAACTTAAACAGGTAAGGCATCATCACAGTAACCACATATCGATTTGGGCTTTAGAATTTAGAGTTCTGTGATAATTACTGCACCTGCTGGCAAAAGTTTAGTAGACAAGACTTAGTGAAACCTGTGCAGGGGGAAAAAAAGTATTATAGGTTTGTATTCCTTGGACTAAGGCAATCCCATAATATAACTCAATTGCCCCAATCCCCATTTCGGGATGTGAACACAGCTAATGGGGGTAACAATTCACCCAGTAAATACCAACTGTCTGCAGTATCAATATTTGCCTGGTGCAGTAGTACTTCCTGATTTTTAGACGAGAATTGTAATGTGGTCCTTATTTGTTTTTAAAAAATATATTTGAATAACTTCTAAAACGAATCCCAGCTGAGTTACCATCACGATAATTTCTATCCAAAAACCTTTTTATTTAGTGCTTTGTGAGGGCCGGCAAACAATCTTTGTAAACAAAGGTCAATTATCTGATCTGTGACCCTAGGAAGCACAACAGAGAATACATGCAAACTGAAGGCTGTTATCTAAAGAAACAGGCAATTTGTTTCCTGAAGAACATGCTATTGTCAATTCAAAAGATTTTATTACATACGCATGCACAAACAATAGTATGGTAGGCATGCTGTAAGAAAAATTAGATATCCCTTGCCTACAATGTGTTCTTATACACTTGCTACTAAAATAAATCTCAAGGCATCACAGACTAAAATGTATTAGGAAAATAATAGGACTATTGAAAATGAAAATGCTTACTCATATGAGGAAAAACATACAAAGGGTACGAGGGTGATTGGCTTGGAGAAACCTTTAATAATCCATAGGTCAATACAGTCAACTAGGTGGCTAAATGACTGCAACCCTTCTTGCTACACACCTACATTACTACTGGTACCGGGGAAACCAGATCAGGACTTCCCGAGAAATGAAACTCTAATGGACAAAAGTCAGTGCAAAAGGAATGAGAATGTTTGTGATGGAAATTGTTGCACATTTAGACATTTAACACCTATAAAAAACGATTCTGAGTAAATAGAGCTTCTAATAAAGTGCTACCAATTTGAATAAGCTTTAACTTTCAAAATGGATAAATTATGAAGGGCAATTATCATGGATGAGATCAAATCTCGACCATAAACTAAATATATATTATCCATTCACTTACTTTATATCAAGTCCGATTAGCGAATGCTTCCTTAACATAGCTCTTGCTTGGACATTGCTTAAGTTAGTAGTACACTCATCATTGATGGCCAAAATGCAGTCCCCAATACTGATGCGCCCATCACGGCTAACTGAACCTCCATGGATGATGCTACGTACAATCATGCCACAGCCATCCTTACTGGCACTTACTGTCATCCCTGTGGAAAAATAAATGGCTCAGCTCATTGGCTACCACAGCTATGCATTGATCTATTCAATGGTCAATTACTACACAACTGAGTGTCAAGGAAAATTCATTGAAAAAGAGTTTAAGTAAAAATGCATGAACAAACAATCCAAATATTAGAAAGACATAAAATAATTTTACAGTGAAAATTAAGCCGACACCTGATGTATGAATATTGCATTAACACACATATTTGATACGCAATTGAGTAATTTTACATACGCAGCATCATATGAATTGGCATTAGAGCATAAAGAAATAGTAAAACTTCAAAACTCCTGTCTCCAGGAGGACAAATTATTTATGAAGTGAAATTCACTTTTAGCGTGAAAAGTATCATCATTTTAAGAGACGACGGTCCACAGAATGCATTCAAATAAATTCAAAATAAGCTATTTTACAAGTATCACTGAACAATATTTGTAGTTTTGTATTTTTACATTGTTCCAGACACTGGCAAATATATCAAGACAATATGAAGCGTGAAAACTATTCAAAAAGAATTTTCCATTAATATAAAAATGTCCAGTACTCACTTCAAAATGTAGATACGGGTACCAATGCTAACAAAAATCCGAGCTCCCTCTTGCTGCGTGTGGTGGCCGTGGAAGGCCAAGATGGTGGAGAGGATGCCCAGGATGTGACAGGGTGTGGGGATACGCCCAGACTCTGAGGTCAGATCCGAGCTAGGGACCTACTGAGTACAATCAGACCTGCATTTATGGCAATGAACTGGCCAAACATAGCAGGACTTGGCCTACAAGCACATTAAATTAACAGTGCCACAGACAGCCTCTCCTTCCACCGTGATTTGAGCACCTTGGAAACACATCGGTCATAGTAAGGTGGATTCCCAACCCTGATGGGATGATTCTGTCACTATCCTGGGTGCTAGTTGAGGGCTGATTGCCTCAATTTTGCTCCTAGCCACAATAATACAGTTCAACGTGTTTTACACCCTAAAATCATATGGACAAGCACTGAGGAGTAGAAGCCATTACTCTTTCTGTAGCAAAGGTGATTTGGCTGTACCCAATAACAGAATTACTGCGCAGGGGTGACTTATGGCCTTGACCTCTCAATGAATTCTTACTTTTTACGAAGAGGTCCAGGCTGCAGGAGCCCACACTACTGGCTTACTGGAGATGTAGGTCTCATCCAAATAATAGTGGAGACAGGTGGACGGGGCTCGAACGTTACTCTACAACTGCCTGCTGGTTACATCGCCAACATTGTGGAGTCAGGTTGCTTTCATCACATCAGCAGACTGGGACCTCCACTGGTGTACAGGCTACATGCGGTCTTTGCCCGGTCTCCTTCTCACTCATTGAACACTGTATTAGTGGTTGACAGACTTGCCTGACTCTTGCCTAATGGGAAAGATGAAGTCCTTGAAAATAAGGTGTCTGAACACAGCCAGGAATCCTGTGACCCCAGACCCTCCTAAAGCTGAAATGTTGAGTGTTCATGAATGACCCAGTTTCTCAGAACCAGCATTGTGATCTGGCAAACTTAACAAAACACTGAAAGATATAGAAGCCTCACAAACTGCATTGGACAATAAAATAGAGTTCACAGCCAGTGACCTCAACTTACTGCATGAAGAGCAGCAGAAATTAGCTGAGAGGGTCAGCAACAAGAGAATGCTACAAGATCTTCAACCCAAACAAAATAACGAAGTAAACAGATAACTTAACTCACTGGTAGAATCCAATTCCTTGAGGGCAGGGAAGAAGACATCAAGGGCCATTCTTGGCAAAAGAATATTTGGATAGTGAGAATGCCCAAGGGAAAGGAGGGTCCCAATGCTACACTCCTCATCGGAAAATGGCTGTTGGAGGAGGTGGCACTTGTTACACTAGCTAAGCTGTTCATTGAGGAGAGAGCTCACAGGGTTTTGGGGTGCCACCTTCCATTTTTACCTTTATACAAAAGGCTTGGTTTAAATTCCTGTGTAAACCAAATTGAGGTTGTTTGCTTTTGGTGTTGGAAACCCTTGTTTTTCATTCTTGATTTTACTAATGTTCTTTTGTAAAGGGACCTTTGTATGTGTTCCTTTTGGGTTCTGTTTCACATGGGACATGTTGCATTGTGTGTATGTTTTTGAATAATATATACTAAATACCATCACAATTGCCTTTATGTTGTGAATTATCACATGTATGATCTCAGTGTTGGATCTTCCCTAAATTGCACCCTACTACATTTTTATTTATGCAATTGTATTTAGTGTCTATCCAAGTATACAAGTATTTCACAAAAGTAACAGCTGTTAAAGAAATAATGATTATAGCCCTATTTCTTTCTGAGTAGGGTAGCGTTTGTATTTAGAGAATAAGTCTTTTGATATGACTTCATCACTTGGGCATAGCATCAATACTGATCATCTAACGGTGCTGAACCCACATACAGCTAAAAAACTGTTGTGAATGAATTAGGACTTTCTGATTTGTAGTACTCAGCAGGGCTCGAAAAATCCAAAAAAAGGTACTTGTCCTGCAGGACTAGTACCTTAAAAAATGTCCTCGACCTAACTGCAACTTACTTGACCTCCGTCTCCGAAAGCGGAGCAAATGTGACAAGATAACAAGATTTAAAGGCATCTTTATTGCTCATTAACTTTGTGAGCAATAAAGATGCCTTTAAATCTTGTTATCTTGTCGCATTTGCTCTGTTTTCACAGACAGAGGACAAAAGTTGGTCAGTTTTCCTACTTGCCAGAAAGGGCGAGTAGGACCTAAAAACAGCTTGACCTTGTTAAATTTAGCTCGCATATGCGAGCGGTCGAGTGGAATTTTCGAGCCCTGCTCAGGTATTGTTAAATATACCTGGCTTTCTACTGATATACATTTTTTTGCTCAAGATGTATAATGCACAAGTTGTCCCGCAAAATAATTCACTTGCCTATATGGATTGGAAAGAGCTCTGCAGCTATAGTAAACCTCCCCATGAATCCATTGCTCAGAATGTTGACTGAGGGTAGCACTTGCTTTGTTTTACATGATTTCCACTTTTGGCATTTGGGAGTTTTACCTGGGCCTGGAATGGGGGTGTTACGCAGTTGTTTAAAAACAGATTTAAGATTATGCTATTGTTCACATTAGAGCAAGGGCATTCTTACAATGTCAAGGTGTATTGATCACCATCGACTTGCATTGACAAAAGCGGGAATACCTGCTCTCCTTCGTATGAAGTTAGCACTACAATGGTGCGACATAATCAACTAATATCTATGACCTGGCATTTCTACGGCATGCATACACTGAACAAAATAAATAACATTTCCTCCTATTCCAAGCACACAGGGGTGTGTGAAGTATTTGTTCAAGAATCCCACCTAAAATAATTAGGAGAGGTCAGGTTACTAAAGAGGTGAAGGGGGTCAACGTTACTACACTAAGCATTCAGCATTGGCAAACTACATGCTCAAATGAATGCTGCAAGCAGGCCTATTCATACCAACTACAGTCAAAGTGGACAGAGAGGGCAGGTAAACCCTAGTAATGATGATATTAGAAAAATTTCCAATCTCCCAGACAGCATATACATGCCTATCACTGATCAAGCATGTTTGCTGTTCAGAATATTGGGTAGATGGGGTAACATACCATGGGTTCTTTATGGGAATTTAATTTGTTCTATGGACACAGCAATGGGCAGATCTCAACCACCTCTCCAAGCTCAAACGCTTCTTCTTTTCTGACACATTACAATCTATTTTGACTAATACTGAATACTTGGAAAAATGTTGTCAGACCGTAACCCCCCATAATGGTAGGAGTGAAATGGAGCGGACCACTTTTCCAGTCTCAACACTGAAGCTTCAACCTAGCATGTTTGAGGGCCCCGTGTGCGGGAGCAGACTGACAGAAAACATAAAGAGGCAATTTTTAAGAGAATGCAGGATCTAAATGATTGCGGGGTAGCTCTTAAAGTAGTAGTTCACGGGCTATGCATCCAATCCACAGTAGGTATTTCATATAGGGTGAAAGTCTGCAAAGTGAAGCAATTGACAGCATCATTGAGATAGCTCGAGGTAGATACTGATGTTAATGTAGATGTGGGGCTGTCATTGAGGCTAAGAAGAAGCTTGGAGAAGTGTGGCTCAATGGTTAGAGCAGGCAGACCTCAATGCAGAGCTCTGGCCAGGGACCAGGGTTCGATTCCCGCCTCGACGGGTCTCGGGCTCATTAATTCCCTTGACCGGATATTCTCGCCTCAGTGCCTATTCTGATCATGGGTCCCGTGCTGCAACTCTGAGCAATAGCTTGCTTAGTCTCCACAATGGCCCCCACAACGTGAGGGATGCCTGGTCTGCACCATGGGGGTGCCCAGGAGTGGACACTTCACAGGGAAAGCCAGGAAGGGTTCCCTTGCGGTATTCGTACAAGCGCCGGGAAACCCACTGCGGGTAGCTGTGCGCTATACAAGTACAAAAACATTTACATTGCATTTACCTTTACATGCTTCCCTAATATATATGTTGGTTTATATGGATTATGTCTCAAAATGGCCCAGACCCACAGAAAGGCAGATAGAGCAGAAAGATGACTGGCTTGACTATCAGCTGAATTTTACAGCATGTTCTCAGTAACTGAGGACAGCTTGTTTCCTACTTCTTTGAGGAAGCAGTGATTGCTTCATTACCCAAACCAGATAACGACCCACTGGGGGTGTCCTTATGTAGACCCCTGGCACTCCTTAATTCATATATACAAGATATTAAGTACAATTTTAGTGGGCAGACTACTTGCATGTTTACAGGAATTGCTCCATAGAGACCAGAACAGATGTATAAATGGTAGATGTACCTCCCTCGGTATTAAGCAGTTTCACTGAATATTGAGGCAGCACCTCGGTTATGGCCTTACTCTGCATGCTTGGTGTTAGACCTGCAGAAAGTGCTTGATACGCTCCAGTGGCATTATATGTTTGCTGTGTTACTCATATTGGACACGGGCAATAAGATGATCCAATGGGCTACATTACTTAGCACAGAGCCACGAGCAAGGGTCAACATAGGCTCTTTATTGTCAGACATGTTCCAAGCAACTGCAGGCGCAAGGCAGGGGCGCCTACTGTCCCTCTTGTTGTTTGTTCTTGCCATGGAGCCATTAGCTATGAAATGTTACTCCTTGGAGCAGGGGATCCCAGCCACAGACGCCACACGTGGTATCCTTGTATGCAGAGAACATATTAGTACATATTAAAGATGTAGATGCTAACATTGCTTTTATTTGCCGAACTCTCAAAGATTTTGAACTTGCATCTGGTCTGAGGATCAACTGAATTAAAATTACTGTT
This sequence comes from Lissotriton helveticus, assembly GCF_964261635.1. Classification (NCBI taxonomy): domain Eukaryota; kingdom Metazoa; phylum Chordata; class Amphibia; order Caudata; family Salamandridae; genus Lissotriton; species Lissotriton helveticus. The sequence continues at coordinate 1,091,301,982 of NC_136059.1, forward strand.
TCCTTTAGTTTCCACGTAAGCAAAATACAGTTCAAGATATTGGTAGTGGGGAGATAATATGGGCATTTTTTCATTTCAGTACCTTGTAACAAGAACTTTTCAATGTGGCTGTGACCTAGACAGCAACCTCAATAAGGCGGAGGTCACAAGCCTTGCTTTGGAGAATACTCCCCATATCTAAAATGATTATGCAGTAAAGGCTATTGTACTAGTTCCCAAATTTACCACTGCATCTCCTGAGAATATCCTTTTGATCACTCCTCATGCTGCTGGGTGAGGGGATCCTAGACTTGGGTAGGCATAGGGCTTCCTAGCCAGAGTGAAACTGCTGACAAGTGATAGTGGTTTGGGGGGCTGCCAGTTTGAATCCTACAACCTGGCTTACCAGCTGTAGTAGTCCTCTCATTGGCCGGCCGCTGATGGCTGAAGGAGATCTCATTCACCCTCAGGGAGGTCCAAAGGCTATTCTTACCGGACTCTGCTCCTTCAGAAGAATCTAACTGCTCACTGCACAGAGAATTACGCTGCTTCAAGAGGTGCTTAAACCCTAGCAAACATTTGATTTTGTATGCATCACATATATCCTTGTGTAGGAAGGATATCTCAAGGGCAATCTTAGAAGCATGAGAGACGAAGAGTTCACAGTCTTTAGGCAGTTAATCCAGAACAGATCTTTAATTCCTTACATGTCACTTATGGAACAATATGGCTTACAAAAGGAACAGTTCCTACAACACAAGAAACAAGTAGCTGTAACTGCTCAAATCTCTCTACACTGTGGGATCCACCAGGTGATTTATTAAAAAGCTGTATGAAAGAAATCGGAACCATACTGTCATTAAACTAGGCAAATTGAGGGAAGATTGGAAATTAGGGAATGGGTGAACACATTAAAGTATCTTCTTAGAACTTACTGTTACTCATCATGTAGATACATTCAGTTTAATGTATTGAATAGAGCCTACCTGACTCACAAACAAAGATTATTTCCTGATGCTGACCCATTATTTCCTGATGCTGACCCAGAATGTCCTAGCTTTCATGCTTCTGATGCTGATACGTTACGTATGTTTTGGGGTTGTCTACAGTTATGTTCCTTTTTGGGTAAAGAAGCGAATACGTAATATACTTTGCTGAGCATGATGAACAGGTTTGAACATGGTCTGTTGGGTCAGAGGTGAATCTAAATTTCTGGACATGTCTCTTTGTTAAAATGAAAGGACCCATACCCCCCACAATATGGCTGGGAGCAGCACTAAAGTGGTCTGAAGCAGAAATAGTGGCACTCCAGGGACAGCGCGCCAGAAGGCTTAGAAAGCATGCCATAGCGAGTCGTTGGTTGCTTGAGCTGCGAAATGTCAATGTAGATTACACTCTGGCCCCCATAATGTTCTACTTAATAGCTAATATGTAAAATTTTGGGTTAAGAATGTTATGTCGAGATGCAGAATTTATTGACAAGCCACCCAAATAACATTTATGAATCGTTAAGTGGCTTCCGATATGCGTACTATTATTTAAATACTAAGTGGCCCGTCACTCGCACAAGAATGTTAAAAAGCACTAAAAAAGTGCATTTTTGGCTCCCCCACCTGTGTTTGGAGAAGATCGTTTTTTCCTCATCGCTCAATGACAATCTGATCCTATGATAACATTTTGACCTGTCCGAGTTGTTTATGACCAGTTTATGACCAGTTTACTTTATATCGTTATATGTTTTAACTTCTTGGCATTAATTGCTGCCTACTCTGGTGATAAATGAGTGTCCTTTTCACAGTATTGGGTTTAGAAGAATAATCGCACCACTGCAGCGTTGTAGGGCACAACACTCAATTTAGATCTCTTTTTTGTTACTTGTGAGCTGTAGGATGATTCTGCAGATCACCTTTTGGTATACATTTCCTAAACTCAATATTCTTTATTTGTTTAAAGAAAATGCAAATGAAACGAAGGAACACTGACAAATGCAGGCATTTCACACGCATTCCTCCGATAATTCTGAATGCAAAGGTGTGCACTAAAATACTGATAATAAAATGATAAGATGTGGTAAAAATCCAGGTTTCCTAAATATCAGGGAGTTTTCTTTCATGGTGGCAAAAGCCACACTAACACAAGCTTAGCATGTTATTCAACGAGGATGGAGGATAATAAAGTGCGAAGTATAGATGTAATGAAATGTTTGAAATGGTAAACTTTGAAAGGAAACGTCTGGGGATCATCCAGGAAATGTACAGCGGTGTGTTGGCTACTAATATACTGTTATTTCCCAATTTATAATCAATCACTGCACACAGAAAGGGGGCCCATTTTCACTACTATTATCTGATATAGTACCTAAGACATCAGAAAAACTGAGCAGAATTTCAGTCATTATAGAGGAATATATCTTTAAAAAGAAAAAAGAAACAAGGATGAATGCAATCCTGTCTTTAATAAAAATGCTTTCTGATCTGGATATCAAACGGGCTACGTCTAGAGCATGGCATTGGTGCCATCTTGAAAACTCACAATTTAAAAAATTGTGTGATAACTAGATTTCATGACTCTCCCGTTTATCTGGGAATGAAATACATGCATTAAATGTATAAATACAATAGATTTGCTTAATCCTCAGTCTTTACTATCTACACTGAAGATTTAGGTTGAAAGGTGGGTAGAGCTGGTATTAGGTATTTGCTAAGCTGAATGTATTAAACTTGATGGTTTTTCTGAAATACCATCACATTTTAAGTGACATATACAGAAATATTGCAACTACGATATTAGGGTAATTTCACAAATGAATACGCATTTTGTTTGAGGTGAGACAAAAGCAAAGATATTTCCCATATGCCTACAAATACAGACACCCCAGCCCTCTCTTCAGCAGCCTAAAAGAGCTTCACGACTAGCACCAATATCGTGGTTTTAAATGCATCCTGTATTAAACTCACCTTACCTTATTTAACATTTTAATGGGACTTGGATCCAGGAAATAATGCCTTCAACTTTTGCTTTTTCTTTCATGGTCCCTCATTCTGGCGTCCAGTCCAATGACAGGGACTAGAGGACCCAACACTTTGCCTTATTACAAGGCTTAAAGCTTCAAATGTCCTGCATGCCTCGGTTCAGCAATTGGCATGAACGTTTAAAAGACATCAATGAGGTAAAAACGTGTGGAAAGGCCATTATCAGTTCACTAAATCCAAAGGATCTAATTTCAAACACCCACGTTGTAAAAATATTCAGGTTTGTGGGAAAAAAATAACTGAGTGCGTGGCAAGCTATGAAACCTTTGAAGAGATTATTCGGTTGTTATTCACAGATACGAGCTCCCATTCATTTAAATCGTTAACATATCCTGTTCATTCACTATTTTTAGAAACATTGTTAGTGAACTGTTGCTTTGTATATTGTAGGTGCTGTACTTAGCATCCAAACCTGTAAAAAATCGGGTGCTATTTGCTCCGACTGATTCATCTTTTTTTAAATGTATCATGTTTTATCTATCATTTTTAGAATAATTTATTAGTGCTCTAGTGCTATGTAATTAAAGGTCTGTGTGGTTTTATCATGTAATAATTTTAAGTAAACGATCATAAATAAAGGTTACATGTCAACGACATCAATGACAAAGCTTTGATTGCGGCTTGGAAAATGTTTACATTGAGTGTATGCCACTTTCCTAACATTCAAAATAGAATGCGCCAAAACTTTAAATAAGTGACAATCCTTACACATCTAGCTCCGGTGACTGTGCCGAAAACCCAAATGTTAATATTGACACAGGGGCCATTCTTTTGTTGGCTATTTTTCTGGAACTCTTTCACTCTTTTCCACTGTGCCTGAACTAATAAAAAATCTAAAGATGGCACTGACGCCAGTGTCGTTTTAAAGCAATGACACTGAGAAGTCTCATTACAGAAAACCTTAGCTGATGTCCCCATTTAAAAGTCTAGAGAAAACAAGTGAACTTTTCCAGCACAACCACTAGATGGCAGGATATGAACATCAGGGGAATGTGTAACAGTCACATGCTTCAAAATCCAATGAAGAAAACGTTGTTTATTTATTCAAGGTGAGCTGGATGCACTTTTTCCTTTCGAGAACGGTATCCTGTATTTTTAAATATCCCCCATTGAGTACGCCAAGGCATTCAGGCAGAGAACATTCTCCAGAACGTGAACTTGTATCTGTAATGTTTAATGACAGGAGTGAATGTTGTGAATAAGATGTCACTTGCGGGGTGAATTGATAATGCTTGAGTTTGAAAGTAGGTGGGAAAAACGATGTCCAGCATTGTACACTTTAAATAGTAGGTTGATTCCAACACTCTCTCTCGATCTATGCATCTACCCTTTGGAAATGTTAATGAAGTGAGCCTGTGTCAATTGAAAAACACAATATAAATGTGTTAAAAAAAAAACAACGTATCTGTAATGTTGGGGAAGTTTGTAAGGGCAAATTGCACGGCTGTACTGCACATGTGGAAATACTAATTAGCAGGTTGCTTTGTAGTATCGGACGGATATAGAATCTATCTATATATCTATCTATCTATCTATCTATCTATCTATCTATCTATCTATCTATCTATCTATCTATCTATCTATCTATCTATCTATCTGCCTGTCATCCACCTACCCCCAACCAAGATGTTAGAAAGTGAAACCTAAGTAAAACATAAAGTTGGAACACGTTTCAATTAAAGAGGGGCGGAATCACTAACGAAATTGCTGGTGTCATTGTTCAGGGGCACAACATCTAGCAGACGTGCAGCATTTTAATGCTTTTTACAAAAGTGTGTCAAGGTAGTGTTTGCTGCGACAGCAGAAAATCAGATGTCTATACCATACCCAAACTGGAGCTGCCTCTTGCTATGGTGATTGTCCTCTCGAACCGGCTCGAAGACGTGATCTCAGGGGGGCATTCCTCTGTAGATGAGGGAGGGTTTGTATCAGTTAAATATTCGTTGTCCTAGAAATAAGAAAACACATAGTGTCAGCACAATCAAGGGCTTTTAGGTTACAGCGCAGACAAATATAGAAAACGTTCAGCAATTTTCTCTAATCAAAGATTATGGTTAATCGGGTACACAGCGGTAGAAGTCATGTGACTGGGCAGGTCTTGTTGGAGTAATGTGAAAGAACATAACATATAGAACACAGTCTTTCATTTTTTGAGGAAGCCAATGCACAATCAAACATGTCAGTTATCTGCCATTCTTTTTCAATAGTTGGGGCTGGTCTGGAAGCTGAACATTTTAGACGAAAAAACCTTATATTTGTGGAAAATGTGACCTGGCGTTATTGCAGAAAATGCATAGCAAAATGAACTGGGGAAAATGTGCTTTCTTAAACGTGCTAGTAAATAAAGGCCGAAAATCTGAAAGGATGCAAAAATTCTTCCCCTTTTAAAAAAACCCACAGCCGACCCTTCGGTCGCAAGTAATTATAGGCCGATATCTCTTCTGCCCTTCTTCTCCAAGGTTTTAGAGAGATATGTCAATTCAGTGAGAGTACGTGGAGGCCAACCATCTTCTACATTCAAGCCAATCCGGTTTTAGGGCTAATTTTAGTACGGAAACTGCCCTATTAGAAGTAGCTGAAACTATTAAAACCCACTCGACAAAGGGGGTGATGCTGTTTTAGTGCTGTTGGACCTTCCCACTGCCTTCAATACCGTGCCTCACAATGGACTACTAGGAAGGCTCGAGGAGGGCGGTATCAGAGGCTCGGTACTTACATGGTTTGTCTCCTTCTTAAATAACCGGCAGCAAACTATTTGGTCTCCGCCTTTCTCGGCTTCCATCCTCCTCATGAATGTTGGGGTTCCTCAGGGCTCAATTTTAAGCCCAACACTGTTTAACTTGTATATGGCCCCTCTAGCACTTCTAGCCGAGAAACACAGAGCCAAAATAGTGTCATATGCTGATGACACACAATTGCTGTTTACTTGTGAGAGGGGCACTGAGCTAAATGATAATCGGATTAACACCTGTCTGTCAGAGGTGTATGCTTGGCTGAGGCAAAATCAATTGAAATGCGATTCAGAAAAGTCAGAGAACATGTTCTTTGGCTCCCATCCTTGTGCAACATGGCACAATTGGTGGCCGCAAGACATGCCCCCCACTGTTACGTCTGTCAAAATCGTTAAAAATCTTGTGGTCAAATTTGACGACTCTCTTTCGATGAAGGCACAGGCTCAATCAGTGTCCGGGACCTGTTTTGGTTTACTGCGAATGCTAAGGAACTTTCTCCCCCTGCTTCCAGTCTCACATAGGAAGACGGTAATCCAGGCCATGGTGGCATCAAGACTGGACTACGTAAATGCCTTATGCCTAGGCCTTCCCGAGTATTTACTTGTCCGCCTACAGGTGATCCAGAATGTGGCGGCTAGAGCTATACTCTTGGCAGGGCCAAGAACACATATGACCCCCCTTTTTTCCTCTCTACACTGGCTTCCGGTACGGAAGAGGATTCATTTTAAGGCTTTAGTACTGGTCTTTAAAGCCTTCAACAAAATAGAGGCCCCGTATCTGGGGGATAGATTGCAGCTCTATACCCCAGGCTGAACTCTGAGGTCTTCTGACAAGTTACTGATCAAGACCCCTAAGAAACGGCTGTCCTGAATAGGAGGCAGATCTTTTCAGGGAGAGGCTTCCTGACTATAGAATGACCAGCCCCTCTACCTAAGGAAGGTCCAGGATCTCCTCACTTTCAGGAAACAACTAAAAACCTGGCTTTTTAGAATGTAGCTCGCATGGTGATGTATTCTGCTCTGTGATGTCGGGGTTTTTGCCCAGCGCCAGGACACTCCGTGGAGTAGCCGTGCGCTTTATAAATAGCGACTAACATAACATAACATAACAATTACCGTGCAGCATAATATTTTGCAGGAACTCCAATTCTTACTGACCTTTCAGTTAGGCCTTAATTTCTTTCGCATTTTCTTAGCTTCCCCTTTAAATGAAATAAACGCTTTTCGAAAATGTTAATTTAGTGCTAGCATTTGATTGCAGAACTCATCATTGTTCTGAAATGCACACTATATGATTTCATTGTTTTAGACAAATGCATTTGCCATGTGCTTATAGTTCTCATGATTTAACCAGGATACTGCAAATAGAAAATGTTTCGTTTAATAGACTAGTCCATTGAAAACACAATGGAATACTTAACAATGAACAGAGTAGGTTTGCAAAGGTTCTCGTGAGAACCTTCTCAATAATAGCAACTGTATAATATGTTACCAAACTACAGATAACCCTATGTTGATTACAGCGTCAACTGTGGGGATTGAGAAGAGAGATGGCAGAGCATCACAAGATCCTTCACCATTAGCTGAAGATAACCCAACCCCTGGAGTTTGAAACATATATTCTCTTTATAGTATGTGTTCCTAGCTAGAGAGTTTAGGCATTCTATGCACCTTTCCCCGTCATACCCCTTGGCACCTGACTGTGCTATTCATGCCCCAAATTCCTGTTATCTACTGCTAACAGTGATTATTTCTTTTTTCTTGCCTTTGTAGGTGAGTCTCCTATTCTGTGCTGATCCTAGCTACTGCTGTGATCATTTCCTTTTACCTGATTTAGCGGTTGCTACTGTGACTTTTGGGTGAACTCGTCTGAGTTTCAAAAACTTCTCTTTATGAAACTGCTCTTTGTGGAAAGTTTGATCCTTTATAGCTTTTCACTTGTTGCTCCATGAAAATCTTGCTCTTTTCCAAGTGGAACTCTTAAGTGGTTCTTCATCGGTTAGGTCCTTTAGGTTAAGATAGGGATTCTTTCCTTTATGGAGCACACTATTATTTTTCATGTTGAAAAAGGCAGTTGCCGAGTGGGTGAGGAGCAGCCGTCTGAAACTAAACTCGGACAAGACGGAGGTCCTCATCCTAGGTCCCACCCACTCTGAGTGGGACAACTCCTGGTGGCCGACCACACTGGGAGCAGCTCCAACACCCACGGACCACGCACACAACCTAGGATTCATCCTCGACTCCTCCCTCTCCATGTCAAAGCAGGTCAACGCCATCTCCTCCTCCTGCTACAACACCCTCCGCATGCTTTGCAGGATCTACAAGTGGATCCCGACCGAAACAAGAAGAACAGTGAGCCAAGCCCTCATCAGCAGCAGGCTGGACTACGGCAACGCACTCTACGCAGGAATCCCGGCCAAACACCTGCGACTACAACACATCCAAAACGCCTCAGCCCGACTGATCCTCAACGTCCCCCGCCGCAGCCACATCACCTCTCACCTAAGAGACCTGCACTGGCTCCCCGTCAACAAGAGGATCACCTTCAAACTCCTCACCCACGTACACAAAGCACTCCACAACACCTGACCAGCCTACCAGAATGACAGTCTCAACTTCCACACCCCGCCCGCCAGCTCCGCTCCACCAGCCTCTCCTTGTCGCCGTCCCGCGCATACAAAGAACAACCTCTGGCGGCAGATCCTTCTCCTTCCTCGCCGCCAAAACCTGGAACACCCATCTACGGCAGACCCAAGACCTGCTCACCTTCAGAAGGCTCCTCAAGACCTGGCTTTTCGAGCGGTAGCAGCACCCCCCCTCCCCACAGCGCCTTGAGACCCTCACGGGTAAGTAGCGCGCTTTACAAGTTCACTGATTGATTGATTGATTGATTGATGTTGACTCTAACACAATTTCTATTGATAGTTCTGTAAACAGACTTATCTGACTGACCTGAATAAAAGAAAGAAAAATAATTAAAATTATCTTAATGAGAAATAAAGTTGTCAAACTTTACCAAATCTCTCATTATTGACTGAACTCTAACAAAAAATGCAATTTGATGAAATTTGATTTGGGCTCCATTCTAGCAGGATAGTAAAGATCTGTCGACTGAGAGATGGAATTGGCGTGGAGTTGGAGATCTCTATCGTCAAGTCAAGGGTTGAACTGTTAATCTTGTTTTTAAAGTTTTCCGCTCTATCAGACCTGGTAGCAGAGGAAATGGTACACACCCTGAATGGTATGCTTACTTTATTAAAAATCACGATTCCTGAACCCAAAGTCCAGAACTTGAAAATCCAACAAGCTGCTATTCGAACAGGGCAAATGTGTTGTGGCTCTGATTGTGTCTTTCTTTGGATTAATGTTTTGGGTTGATTGAATGAGTGAAATAAAGTATTGATAAGTTGTTGAAGAAAAGTGAATGAAGACGTCAGAATCGTCTTAGTCGAAAGATCCAGAGATACCATCACCCATACCTTTAACATAGAGAACTGGAGTTTTGTTGTTATTAACATTGATCAATGTTAGGGGAACCAAACTGCGCATATGGGGGAACCAACAGTGATTTGGGTGATTTTGCACTGGTCGAGATTTCGCTTGCGGTTGTGGAAAATATTCTTGAATGATTATAATACTATTGTTTTAATTTTCCACGTCATCACTGGCATGTCATGAAGTGGTGAAAGAGCCCTGTCTGTTCATGGCTATTAGGCCCTCATTAAGAATGAACCAAAACCTTTGTAATATATGAGGTATCACAGGCTGAAGCACACATCACAATTATGAGTCCCCAACCTCTCGTCCATTTCAGTGTCCAAGTCCTATTTCACAGCACAGTAGTTCTGCTCCTAAATTCATTACTTGTATCTTTTGACCACCAACTTTCCCTCAAGCCAGGAGACCAACTGAACATCTGTAAAACATGTCAGAAGAGGATGCCAGTAAGACTTGTTGCAGGAAGCCATTCACTGATGATTCGTAACGTAGAAAGAAGATGGGGCGATGGTTTAGCAATGCCTGTTAACTTATCATTCTCTACCCTACCTTCTGCCATGGCCATTACTCACCTCTTCCACTGACAGGTCTCTCATCTCTCCTCACATGCCCCATCTCTTTTACATAGCTGCCACCCTCATGCTCGTTCTTAAGAAATGTGCGTAGAATATTCACTGCAACTTACATACCAACAGGCATCACAGACTTTACGTTTTTACATTTTGTTTATGAAATCAGGGATATTTATTATGCACTACACTTTTTTACAAGTTTGTTTTCACATTACTATCAACTCTTTACCTTGTGTGCACTGATTTAAATCTAAATTGTTAAGTTTATCATAACGTTTTCATCTTGTCACTGCACGACTGCCTACTTTCAGAAGATTGTGTTAACTTTTATGGAATTATTTCAGCAAAATGATGATCTGGGTTTTCTCACCAACTGCTCTGTTTTACATTTTATTTCATTAATGCTGAGCTGTTGTCTCTCTTTAGATCTCACCAACTGCAATTTCTATTTCCAGAACTACTACTCTCTACACAACTTACCAGTTTATATTGGCATAGAGAAAAGAAAGAATACCTCATGCGAAAGACAGTATAATTCATACACATTGAGTTTGCCATGACGTTTCTAAACAAAACAGTGTTCTGTAAAGGCCAATACTTCACAGGTTTTGATGAAAATTTCAGTAAATGTTCAGAAGCACTGAGTGATAGTAGAAAAGTCTGCGAAAATAATATGTAAGTATGTGGCACATGCATACCTTTATAGCAGGATTAGTTAACTCAGCAGAACAGAGTTTGCGCTCTAGTTGAAAGTTTGTCTCCAGCTGGGATTCAGACCATGCGGGAGGAGCAACACATTCTAACTGATCTTCCATAAGGTCAGCAAAGAAAAGATCCTTCTTCGTAGTAGCAGATTTGACAAATATTCCTCCTGGGGATATTCTGTCTTTCCCTTCCTGGGGTACATCTATGTTAGACGGATCCTTACTGGACAGCCTTATATCAAGTTCATGCACGGAGCTAGGCCAGTTATGAGCTGCGAGTGTGACTTCCTCCTCCAAAATCATTGGTTCTTCTACAGTGTTCATTATCATAGGCGAATATCTTCCATTTGCAGATAATTCTACATTGAGGTTCTGAAGGAAAGAAAATAGAAACTACAATGTTTAAAATCAAATATTGATCAAAATAAATAAGGAATTTTTTTAATTGACAACATAATGGCAAAAAATCAAACTTGTAGTGTTTTAGGGTAAACATACAACATAACACAGAATACGCTCAATGCAATAAGACAAGGATTATGTTACTTACCCTGTAAGCATCTGTTTTTGGCATGGAGAGCTGTAGATTCACATGCTTTGAATACTACTGCTATCTAGTTTTGGGTTCAGATATTTGCAAGCTGTTTTCGGTGATAGTGCACATGCGCATCAACTACATTTTAGATTGTTTTCCCGCAAGAGGGTAAGAATGGAATAAGTGTAGTATAGAGATGTCCATGCATGTATAATGTAAGTACTAAGAACTGCAATAAACATAGGTGTCTGGGGAGGAGGGAGGAGGGAGGGCTCATGTGAATCTAAGGCTCTACAAGCCAAGAACAGATGCTTACAGGGTAAGTAACATAATCCGTTCCAGGCATGTGTGCTGTGGATACACATGCTTTGCATAGACTGTATAGCAGTATCCTCCAAAGCGGTGGCTAACCAGGGGGCATTTCAGTTGTTTGGAAAATTGTTTTTGGCACTGCTTGTCCTACATTGGCTTGTTGACGTGCTAATACATGCACAAAGTAATGTTTAGTAAATGTGTGTGTGGAGTGGATATTTACCTTTACAAATGCCAGCTATAGGAATGTTACCTAAGAAGTCCATAGAGGCTCCTATTTTAAGGCGTGCACGTTGTAGATGTACGTTGTAGCACCCGGAGAGCTGGAAGCATCCCGAGATCAATGCCCTGCTCAAGAAACCCAAGGCAGATCCGAGGGACCTCAAGAACTTCCGGCCCATCTCCCTGCTCCCGTTCCCGGCAAAGGTCATCGAGAAAACCGTCAACAAACAGCTGACCCGCTACCTCGAGGAGAACACCATTCTGGACCCATCCCAATCCGGGTTTCGCAGCAACCACAGCACCGTAGCCGCCCTCATCGCCACCACCGATGACATCAGTGCCCTGCTGGACAAAGGCGAAACCAAGGCCCTCATCCTCCTGAAACTATCAGCCGCCTTCAACACGGTCTGCCACCGCACCCTACGCACACGCCTCCACAACGGAGGGATCCAAGACAAGGCTCTGGAATGGACCACCTCCTTCCCCTCCGGCAGAACCCAGAGCATCCGCCTCCCCCTTTCTGCTCCGATGCCTCCAAGATCATCTGCGGCATACCCCAAGGATCATCCCTCAGCCCGACATTGTTCAACATCTACGTGGCCCCGCTTGCCCACGTCGCCAGACTGCACGACCTCAACATAATCTCCTACGCCGACGACACACAGATGATTCTCTCCCCCACCAAGGACCCTACCACAGCCAAGACCAACCTCCACGAAGGAATGAAAACCGTCGCCGAATTGATGACGGACAGTCGTCTGAAGCAGAACTCAGACAAGACGGAGGTCCTCATCTTCGGCTCCACCCCCTCAGCATGGGACGACTCCTGGTGGCCGACCGCCCTAGGAGCAGTACCGACACCCACCTACCATGCACGCAACCTGGGGTTCATCCTCGACTCAACACCCTCCATGACCAAGCAAGTCAATGCCGTATCATCCTCCTGCTTCAACACCGTCCACAAGATCTACAGGACACAAGAAGAACGATGACCCAGGCCATCGTCAGCAGCAGACTGGACTACAGAAACTCCCTCCATGCGAGAGCCCCAGCCAAACTGCTCAAACGACGCAACGCATACAAAACGCCTCTGCCCGCATGATCCTCGACATCCCTCGATACAGAGACATCACACCCCACCTGAGAGACCTGCACTCCCTTTAACATTGTTTCTCATGTAATCGCCTTTGTAAAATCCTCTAGAGGGGGAGAATTGAGTCTGTTGTTTACAGGAAGATGTGTTAGCATCTGTGGAGGTATTTCTGGAGCCTCCCCTATAAAATGAGCGACAAAAGGGACCTCTGTTAGAGGGTGCCTGCCATGGATTTTGCTACTTCTGTATCTTTTTTTCATTTTTTCAAGTAATTCTTCCACTTGGGGACCAAATAGATGTTCCTTGTCAATTGAGGTATTTGGTATGGTTTGTTCAACTTCTGGTTTAAAACCAGAGATTCATAACCATGCTTGTTGTCTAAGGAAAATACTAGTGTTGACTCCTCTAGCTGGAGTATCAACAGCATCTAATGCACATCTAATAGAAGAATTAGAAATATATTTTCTCTTATGTACTAATTCCTGCCCTCTTTTTCTGTGTTCTTCTGGGAAATATTAGAGTAAGTCTTCAATTTTGTCCCGGTGGCCAGGTTGTATCTAGCCAAAATACCTTGTGTATTGGCTATATTCCAGTGGTTGGCTGATTGTGCAGCTACTCTTTTACCATAGGCATCTATTAGCTCTGACTCATTGTCCAGAGGTGGTGCATATCTTGTAGTTTGCTAATTTTCTCTCTTACAAGCATTGGATCCAACAAAGAATCTAAAGCAAGCTGTCCCTTAATAAAGATTGGGCCAGATGTTGGGGGGTTTATATTTTTTATCCACCATAGGTGTTATAATACGTGCCCTACTCACTGGATCCTTAACAATGCCCTCAGCATGCCTCATCATACCTTTTAACATAGGTAATGACTGTGTTGTCCAATGTGTGGTTCCTAATGTTTCAAATAAGAAATCTTCTTCCAAAGATTCCTTATGTAAAGCAACATCATGGTATTTGGCTGCCCTGGCAATTAACTCCAGGTACGAGGTGTTGTCATCAGGAGGGGAAGGTTTAGCAGTGTTTAGATCTGGGTCTGTATCTGTAGGAGGATCTATATTGTAATCATACCATGGATCTGGTGGCTGTCCATAATTGTCATCCCCATCCCCTGTGTCAGGATCTGTATGTGAAGAGCCCAGTGGTGTGATGGCTAGAGGTCTATTGGTGTTCCAGTGGGTGCTGTTGAAGAGGGGGGAGGGGGAGGAGAAATAGGATGAAGAGGGCTAGTAGCCATGTATTTTTCTTTTGGAGGATGGTATCACTGGTTTTGCTGTAATATGTCCAGTGTGTGGTTGTATGCAGGTTTTTTTGTTGGATCCAGCTTTTGCTCCATGGTCTCCAAAATTGGCTATGGAGTCTTCTGAATAGTATCTTTTTGTTTTGGTGGTGCAAGGTTTGGGTGCCGAGCTGGATTTGGCTTTATGTCTTAAGGGGCCAAATCTTTAGGGGCTGAAGTATCTCGACTCAAGCCCAAGCCGGAAGGCTTGACTTGTGCTTTTGGTGCTGAGCCGGAGGGCAGGGCATTAGAAGCAGAGTCTCAGTGCCTCCCATAGAAGGATGGCAGTGGTGGCCCGGAAGCCTTATGTTTGATGGAAACGTGTTTAGTGGGAAAAGGGGCTTTGGTACTCACGGCACACTGACCGACTGGAACGTCTTGGGACTCCAATTCTATCTCCATCTTGGAATCTGAATCTTGGACGGAGAAGACCTCTTCTTCTTTCGCTGTGGACGCTTCCATTTCTTCCTGTTTGATAGCTTCGCTGAAGATATCGGGGGTCTCTTCGATGTTTTGGCGCTTCATTTCTTTCCGTTGAGTCCGGTGGTCTCGGAGGATCTTTTTCGAGCAGAATGATCGAGAAGCATCCCAGTCTTCTTCCTTGTGCTCTGGAGATAGGCACAAGTTACAGATTTTGTGATGGTCGGTATTTAAAGTGGCACAGAGGGCAGAATTGGAATAGAGTCCGTTCTATTGGCAGATTTACTAGATGTTGATCTCTCGAGTGGAAGTGAAAGAATGGGCTATGCCCGAAGCCCGCGGTGGGAGTTTAGTCGATTCAACTGTTTCTGACACGAGGAGGATGGGAAAACACGTTCGAAAGAATACTGACAAGGTTAAAGTGGGTTGCAAACCAAAGGGATTCCAACAAACAGTCTCGACCCCGAGCACAGCAAACCACCTCCGAACCCGATGGCGGAAAGAAAACAATTTAACAATTGAATTGCTGCCCATGCACGCTATCACCGAAATGAGAGGTCACCTTCCCTCGTGAATGGAAAAGACTTCTTTGAAGAAAAACAACTTGTAAAAATCAGGAGTATGCAAAGTATGTGTATCTACAGCACACATGCCTCGAACATACAATTTCAAATGATGTATTTGTGGTCAGTGATGTAAATTTATATCAGTACCTATTTTTTCATAATCCAAATTTGTTGGAGGTCTGCAGTACTGTCTTCTTGGATGAATACCCACCAGCCACACAACAATATATTGCTCCACCCAAAAAATATACATCTTTGCAACAATGCTTTCTTTAACCCTTAAGTGCAAAACATACACGTTCCGGTAACATTCAGTAACACAAACGCAATGCAGAGTTTTGCACTAAGTATGGTGCACCTGTAGTACAGCAGTCCTCAAGCAAGAGGACTTCATTTCCCAGGAAGGGACATCCCTGAATGTCCCATCAATCATCTGCAGAGGAATTGGTATCACTGGTTTACTGCTCACAGCACGCTGCACTCCTCCCAGGACCTACTTATTTTCAGCTGCGACGCAGATGTGTAAAACTGTCATGTTGCTGGTGCGCCGAAAGGCAAGCCCATCTGCACACATCCATGCCTAGGCTGCGCCCATCGACAGGAACCCTGGTTCTCGACTGAACGACCACTACCCTGCTGTGCTCCTGCATGCTCTCAAACCGGGACGCCGCTACCCGCACTGCTGCCAGAGTGCACCACACAATACAGATGGAGCATATGCATGCACCTCCTACAAGTTTTCATACACTCTCCCACACCCAACACCTCCAATCCCGCACCAGCAGCACCAAGAAGCCATCTCGCTCCCTGACAAACAAACTAGCCACCTGCTCATACTCACACAAATCAAATACCACCCACACAGCATGTCACAGTCGCATGCAAGCTTCTCATCACCCACTCGCTCACCGAACAGGCCACAGAGATATGGAACCTGCTGCATGACCATGCCCCAGAGTTGCTCTTTCTCACAGAAACATGGCAACCCCATGCTCTACACAGGACACCACTACAGCCATCCCGGTCAGCTACAAGATTGCCAGGCAAGACCATTAGCACAAGCCCGGAGGTGGAGTCGCCATCATATTCAAAGATACCATCAACTGCAGCACAGACGACCTTACTAGCTGCATGGAACACCTCACTTTCAAGATACGAATTACAGCAAACTTCTACCTGGGTGGAACCCTCATATACAGGCCACCCAGACCCCACACCAATTTCGTCAGCGACATCACAGACTTATTTGCATGCCTCATCTTCAACGCCAGCACCTTCACCCTTCTCAGATATCTTAACTTTCACCTACAATACCAAACAGTTCCAAACTCTATGGCCCCTCTAGAAACTGCTGAAACCTCAGCTTCACCTAGCATGTAACCAAATCCACCCACACCACCGGATACCTATTGCACACAATTTTCTCAGTAACATCAATATTGACAAGCCAGCAACCATGACCTGAACAGACCACACCCTCGTATGTTTTAACGTACCATCCCTCACTATCACAGACTTACCACAACCAAAACCACCCAAGGCAGCTGGAAAAGCATCACAGAAGAAGAGAGGGCTTCTGCCCGCTTCCCACAAGCACACCAGCAACTTGCCGAAAGCGATCAAGAACCTCAACAGCTAGATCACCACCTGCACCAACACCCTCGCTTCCCTCAACTGCAATGCACTGGCAAGAGCCCAACCACAGGCCAGCTGGAACACAGAGGAATTGAGGCTAACAAAACGCCAATGCAAGCAACAGGATCGCAAACGGAGAACAAATCAAGACACGACAAACAAAGACATCTTTTCAGTCCTAAGACACTACTACTAGCAGATATGGAACACCAAGTGCAAAGCTCTTGCGGATCGCATTGACACCGGCACTAACAGAATCAAGTACATTTTCGCCATCATCAAAGATTTAATCTGTTTTGATGATGAAGTTGTTGGGTCAACTCCAAGGCGGGAGCGGCCTAGGTCAATGTAGTCGGCCTCTATGGTTTCTTAGGTGCCAAGCTGGCGTGTTTTGGGGCACGACTGAAGTTTGAGGTTGGTGGCGACCCTGGCCCCAAGGTAGTGGTAGACCGGCATTTAGTGGTAGACCGGCATTCTGTCTCCGGTGCTCCAGACTAACTGTTCGCCCTTTGAGAAGGGTTGCTCTGTATGGGGTCAGTGGCAAGGTGGGGGAGGTACAGTACTCATGGTGGTCATTGGGGGAGAAGATCCCTTTGCATGTAGCCAACGCTTGTGCATAATGTTCCCCTGAATGTCCTCAGTGCCATAAAGGCCTGGTGTGTTGCCTCTGCTCCTCCATGACATTTTGATTTGTCAAGCCCTACCGTCGCAAAGAGTTTTCTTCAAATGGAAGGAGCAGCAAGCATCACAATCAGCCTCTTGTGCTTGGGTGAGAGACACAGATTGCAGACCTGATGGAGATAGGTCTGAGGGTATTTTTCATGACACTGAGGACAGTAGTGGAAAGGCGTCCGTTCTATCACAGTGTAAACATGGTGGAGGAGATACGCCTAAGTACCGAAGATGGCCCTGAAGGGCAAAGGCCCACGTGGGCCCGAGGGTGATGGAAAACCACCCGCTCGATCAGAAGTCGTCGAACGGAAGGGAAATTGGAGCGCAATCGATAACAATATCGACAGAGGTAGGAACCATGTAAACTGAGAAGAGTGTACCATGATGGTGTTGAACTAGAGCACACATCTGAATCCCGATGGAGGAAGAAAACAATATAACAATGGAGTCGATTGCAATGCGCATTACCGGCAAGAGGAGGAGTCACAATACCTCGTGACTCAAAAAGACCTTCTTAAAAGAAAAACAACTTGTACACAACAGAGCCCAACACTAGATGGCAGGATTATGCACAAAATGTGTATTTAAAGGTACACATGCCTCAAACAGACTTTTTCTGTCACAGACGTGCATTAGCTCAGAGAAGGGTTACACAGGCACAGGGCGCAACTCCGTGGGAGAACAGGAAGGGGGCGGCAAAACACATTTTTTGGAGACTATGGCAGGGAGACTGTGGAAGCTATTGGCTTTGTCAATTCCTGTCTGTGTGCACTCTGTAGAAAGACAAAAGTTTCCATGTATTCTGAACAACTTATGGACCCACTGACAGGCACTAGAAGAAACAAGCACTATCTTTAGCCTCAGCTCTAGCCGTCTTAATCATAGCCATTATAAACACATGGAGGCGACTCATTTCAAAGCATGCACTTTACAAGTGTATCTTTCTGAACAAAAAAAATACAAAAACAAAACTTTCTAGAATTAGCTACCACTCTAATGGAGTGCAAAATGTATTAAAACGTGAAATCTAGACGGGAACTAATTCACTGACATGGATTAGTTTAAGATTTCTCCCAGTAAGGTTAAGAACATGAATATAGGGCCATTTTTGGATCAGTTTCAATATTCATTCTAAAAAACGACCGGAGCTGAGACCCAGAGGGACTGGGCCCACTTACTGCTACTCATAAAGAAGGCTGCCATTTGTCAAAGTAAATTAATGGACAGAAGTCATAACAACGTACAGTCGTAATTTCGACGTTGTCAGAAAAATAACTTTTAAATATGGTGTGTGATAATGTACTCATCGGCATTTCCAGACTCCACGAGAACCACGGATAGCCTCGTTAGATAAAACAGAAGAGACCAGGGTCGTAGCTATCAATGGTGCGGTGGCACAGGGGCCAGTGAGGTGAGGGGTGTGGTCTTTTACTAGTAAGGGCCTTAAGTCCATTTTACTGCTTGCTTTAGGAACCACGGTACGCTTGATATGCCACTAGAAGAGACTGAAGATGAATGCTCAGTGGAAAAGTGATTTTTTTTCTAACACAAGTGTGGTGGACATGTTTTTATTTTTCATCAAAAGTAGAATGAAACAGTGCGAGATGGGCAAAAAGACAAGTAGTTTTTGCCATTACATTCATTCTACAAAAACAATATTCTTTATTTGAACCTAGGAATCGGTTTCTAGGCTGTATTAAAATAGACTGTCAGTAATCGCGGTGGCAGGAAGGGCCAGATGGCTCATGTGGGAAGATAGAAAAGGAAACGCGGTGAATCACAAACAGTGCAGCAATTAGACTGTACAAATCCAAGCAGAATCTAGGGAGATTTTCTCTACTTTATATGTTGTATTTACGTTGAAAGCTGATAAATTAGGTATATACTTATCAATATAAAGAAAGGGAAAAAAACTACATCCAGGGTTCAACATTGCAGCCGTCGTGAATTAAAGGGCCATTATCCACAAATTGGGAGGTATTTTCTGTAGGTCTGCATGTTTTTATTTTACTTTGCACATTCGGTTGCTATTAAACTATATCTATATAACTAATATAGAAACTAAGGGTTTCTGCAAGAGGCTCTAACGTATTTTTACAGTTTTTCTTACCAACCCACCTTCTATGCCACACACTCCCCTGACATTATTTAATCCAATTAAATGGATGATAGAAAATGTGAGCACACTTAAAAAGTAATTTCCTTTCTAAGAGAGATTAAAGAGATCAGAGAAAAACTGAACATAGCAAAAGAGCACTTCTTGTCTAATGAAGAATGGAAAGAGAGTAGCGTTCTCACATCAGTAGGAGTTTTTATTTTTTTTTAAAGAAAGCAATGCATTTTGATACCATGTTTTCTCATAAGCATTAGTTAAAAATTTATTTGGATGGACACTGACATTACTTTAGAGGAAGTGGTGGCAGCCATAACTAAACTGAAGCAGGGAAAACACCGGGACCTAACTGTCGTGTATTCCTATAGGTCCTGAATCGATCCCCCTATTCCTGACCCTATTCTAGTTAAACAAACCAACAAGTTAACTAGCAGTCAGCCCATGAGGCAGAAAACCCCCATGATGCAGATACCGTTATCTGACGCAGTCACACTACGGCACAGGAACGTGTTATCTGATTAGGTCATAACGCTTGCGATCTAATTAGACCAGCGATATTCCTCCAGTCCCTGATAAGGCATACGGAGTTCTCATAACAAATCAAACCTATGACAACCTGGGCAAAACCCTGCGGCCATTGTTTTGATTTCACCGAGAACTTTAGTAAAAGAATGTGCTAACGAGCAAGTCGTATGACATCTTTATTGACGTATCTATGTCCATCCTTACGTCAATCTCGGCACCTTAAAGGTATAAATATTACCGATCTTGCCCTATGCAAACACACGCGTGGTGACGAGACGGAGCAGCCATACTTGCCGAAGCCAAGAGCAGAGCAGACCCCGCTGGCAGCAGCCGCGCCTTCCTGACGCGCTGAGAGACGCGCTGCTTTCTCCTGCCGAGAAATCCAGCCCCGGCGTTTCTGGGTAGCCCTCGCAGGCAGCCTGGAATATCGAGACCAGAGAGAGAGATACCATTCCTCATTCATCCTAACTTCCAGGTACAGAACTGAATAACCCCTCACAGAGAATTCTTTAGTTATTCACTTGGCAAAAACAAACTTAACTTAAACTGTAACTTTCTATTCCCGCCCTCGTATTAGGCTTAGGTCAGGTACACGGGGTAGGCGTACCTAGAAACACCAGTTGAGTACGTTTAGTCAAATGTATATGTGTATGTAATATATTTTAATCATTTTAAAACATCTTATGGCTTAGAAACCATATCAATGTTTTTACAGTATTACTTTATACTATTGCTTTTAATGTATGCACTTTACTTAGCTATAAGTATTGCAATAATATCGATCCATTTCTCTTGTATGAGAAAAGAGACTGATCAATAAATAACACCTTTTTATTGAACACGCCCGTCTCTTCCTTTTCTCTACATTCTGATGAGACTAAGAATGCACGTACTGACTGAGTAAAATAAATTGCCTTTTGTTCACACGACTCTCGAGATTTACTCTTGATTAGGGGAGAGCAAAGTTGTCATGTTCTATGGTTGTCAGAAACTAAATCCCTTCTTGTCTAATCAGGGGAGTTAATTCTTTCCTGAACATTCGAGAAAGTTTCTAGTGAACTCTGAGCTAAGCTGGCAAACCCAAAACTTTAAGTCTAGTATCGACAGTAGTAGACCTAGTTAACGTCTGGCCTAGGCCTTTACTGCTGTAGGTATTATTCCAATGCGCAGAGCCTATTGGG
This sequence comes from Lissotriton helveticus, assembly GCF_964261635.1. Classification (NCBI taxonomy): domain Eukaryota; kingdom Metazoa; phylum Chordata; class Amphibia; order Caudata; family Salamandridae; genus Lissotriton; species Lissotriton helveticus. The sequence continues at coordinate 1,091,323,053 of NC_136059.1, forward strand.
ATGATAGGAACTACACTACATGGCGCCCAACGTGTTTGGAAAGGGCGATAAAACTAACGTAAGACATTTAGAGTAACTCAGTCGTGCTTTCTCACTCAGACCCCTTTTCCCAAATACTCCAAAGACGTCTGGAGTGGGTGAAAGGTTATATCCTCCAAAACCTCGCAGGAGGGAACTCCTATGTATGGTTCTTGGTATAGTCAACGTTGAAGGATACACTGTTCCAAAATATTGTGCATCTAATCTTTGTTTCCATAAGAAACCTGATCTGCAAACAAACAAAATAACCTTCAGGACAGTAAAATGTCAGACAATGAAGAAGAAAGAGAGGCAGTTAGATTAGCAGCTGAACTCGCAGCGGCTGATGCTGCAGCACTAGATGCGGACGGGGATATAATACTCATCCCGGTCATCAAAAGGAGATCTATAACCCTGAAACTTATAGAAAATGGACTGACACCTAGAGGTGGCACAGTCATATTCGTAATTGAGGCACACGAATATCGGCAGACAGAGGTATATTATTCATGGATACATTTTCCAGCAGCAAATGCTGTAACAAAGTACTTCCACTATTACAAAATAGAGGAACCTCCTAATGAGTACACTCCTTTCGAGGAGGTGGAAGTACCACTCAAATTCCAAGAGCATTTGCTCTTATTTGATGGCGCCCTAAAACACAATAATCACATCACCAGGCTCGGTCCTTTAGGTAGACCAGGAGCAACGTGGCCGGTCCTAGCCGGATACACACCACATCCAGACATCAATGGGATGTCTGTAGCAGAGCTATTAACACAGCTAAAACAATTAATAAAAATTCATAGACAATTAGTACAGTATGTGATGCGGACTTCAACAATTCAGCCAGCGATTAAACTTCCACAGCTGACCCCTCACCAGGGGAACACAAATAAAATTACACCACAGAACATCCAGTCTTGCCTAGGTAAAGTACCGGCTAAACGGGAACAAATACCATTCTGGTTGGCACAGAAAATAACCCAAATAGAGGCGGTGTTTCCTGACACCACCCCGCTAGAAAAACACAGGATTCTGACTATCTGTCTTCCAATGGGAATCGCACCACACATTGAGGACTGTGACACTTGGGGTACAGTCTTTGCTTCTATCTACACAAAAACGCACGGTGTTCCATCCATTTCGGTGATACCAGATGTGCTAAAACAAATTCAAGACGAATACGGTCCAGAACCTGCTTTAACTCTTGGTATGAAATTACTAAAAGACTTCAAGCAGGTCTCGGCTATACTATTAGCCAACATAAAAGGTGAAGCAGCAAACGTGGCGATCCGCCAGAGGTTAAAAGAGACAGATATAGCAGACCAACCAGCTGAAATTGCCAGAATCATAGAAAAATCCTATGAGGAACTAGGTAGAGATAGTTTAGGTGGAATACCAGTAAAACCGCAACAGACTGAAAGTCCAGAAAAAATATTTTTTAATAATAATTCACCGAAAAAGAACTGGGATGGAAACAAACACTCCAATCCTAAAGAAAAGAAATTCCAGTCCCGAGGAAGGTCTCCTAGGCGAAGAGAAAAATCTCCGAACCAAAGACACAGGTCACCCCAGAGTGACCCCTCTGGGAAAAGATATAACCTTAGAAATAGGGATAATATAAAAAAACCTGATAGATATCAAGACATTGATACACGTCCCTCTCAATCTTTTCAGAATTCCTCGCAGAAATCGGAAAGAAGAGGACGATCAGAACAAAGAGAAGAGCACGCCAAGTCCAAAGACAAGGAACCTGCTCAGCTAAAAAAGAAATTACAATTTCCAAAAAAGAAGGTAGCCAGTATCAAGGTAGTTAACAATGCCGAGAATACTGAGGACACAACTGAAAAACGGGGAATGGGCTCAGACAATGCTAGACAGCGCAGCAGAAGTGAGCATAGTTTGCAAAGTCCTTATGAATCATCTGGAGACAGTGGACACGAATGAATATCTTCAAGTGGAAACTGCAGACACCAGGGTCAGCAAACCTCACAAGATATACGAGATAACATTACGTATAGAGGGAGATAAGACTAGGAAAATAAGGGGACTATTTTGGGATAACCTCTCCGAGGGTTATGACATCCTTCTAGCTGAAAAAGACTGGCCACCAGAGTTTGTCAGGGAGTGCCCTCATGGCGAAGAAATAATTATGCCTGCCTTCTCAAATCAAATTCCAATTCATAAAAAATACACACTGGCCAGAAAATAGGCAGTGGCTATAGCTCCTGCTTTATATAAAAATCACGTAGGATGGGATGAGGACTCCCCTCCTCACAAAATCCAGTTAAAATCACAACCCACTGCACAAAGGCAGTACCCAATTAAGCAAGAAGCTAAACACAGGTAAATGAAATACTAGATCAGCTAGAATACCAGGGGGTGATTGAAACTTGCACCTCACAAATGAACAACCCTTTGTTTCCGGTCTCCAAACCAGACAATTCATATCGTCTAGTTTTGGATTACCAACACCTTAACACATGTTGCAAAACTTTTGCAGTGCAAAACTCACACAGTGCTGCACTAATGAATAACATAGTGCGCAAAAAATACAAAACAACCTTAGACATCTCTAATGGATTCTTTTGTCAAAACATAGCACCAGAGAGCAGATATTTAACTGCATTCTCAGTAAATGGCACTCAAAAACAATTCTGTCGGTTAGCCCAGGGGTACAAGAACAGCCCGGGGGTATTCTCAGCGAGAGTAACAGAATTACTACAACTATATGATGATGAAGCATTATCTTATGTCGATGACATTTACTTAACAGATGATGACTTGGAGACTCACTTGAAAAGAGTGAACACCATAATACTTGGGTTCGCAGCTGAGGGTTACAAATTCAACTTTAAAAAATCCAGAATTGCCCATCTGACAGTCCTGTTCTTAGGATATGAATTATCAAGTGAAGGCAAAAGCCTGGCTGACAATTTCCTAGAGAAATGTGCCGTACTCCAAGCACCTAGAACACTAAAAAACTTACAGTCAATTCTAGGCTTCCTAAATTTCGGAAGAACATACATTGCAAATTACGCAGAAAGGGTCAAACCCCTATATGATCTAATTAAACCAGATTTTAAAAGATCCAATTGGACTCAAATACACACAGAAATTTTGAGATCCTTACAAACAGACATGCTAATTAAAACAAAATTAGAAACACGTGATAACACACGCAATCTTGTGATTCGAGTCATCCCAGGGAGATGCGGATTCACATACCTGACCTCTAATGAGGGAGAAAAGGTACCAATTGCATTCAAATCACACTTGTACACAGAAACTGAACAGAAATTCAGCAACAAAGAAAAAATTGTTCATGCAGTTCAAACCGCAATAGCTAGAGAAAAAGACATAGCTGACGGTAGACATATCACAGTCAGAACAGCTGAATCAGCCTTTGAGGCATTAACAACACCGTGTAATTTACCAACAACAACATTGGATCCAGAATGGTTACAATGGGTGAATTCAATCACAACGGACAAAGTATACTACTACTTTGATCCAGAACTAGAAGAAATGGAAGATCTAGAATATGAAAAAACATACCCTCTGCCAGCCGACATTCTGCCCTTACGACATTACGCCTGTGTAATCTATACAGACGGACATGCTCAACCCTCCGTTTGGGGAGAACAAGCATACAACCCCACATGTGAGATTACAAAAGAAGTGTGGCGCGGAGGTAAACTAAGCCCTCTATTAACAAAAACACACTCAGTTGAAACTAATTCAGAACAACAAACTGAAATAATAGCATTGAAAATGGCGCTAGATAATGCGGATCGCGAATTCCCGACACTTATAGTGTCAGATTCATATTACTGCGTCAAATCATATAACAGCGATTTGCAGACATGGATTCAAAACGGTTACAAGGATGACACAGATGCACCAATAAAGCAGAAACTGCTCTGGGAACAAATAGCTCTTTTACAAAAAGAACTACCAAAGACTCACGTGACTCACTCACTGAGTCATCAGCGTGATGGCGTTCACGTTGTAGGGAATTCATTGGCTGAAACAGCCAGCGCGGCAGCCACTAAATCGGCTCCCGTAGTTCGAAAAAAGCGTACATTAAAATACATTGACGGTGAAACAGTGCTGGCGGTGAAAACGTCATCAAAAGGCGACTGCTCAGCGTTACCGATCAACTATCCACTCAATTATACATACATAATCGATGCAAACTCCGTCCCTTTTGCTCGAATCCCTGGAGTGGGGGATAGAGTGATTCCAAACATGGACAGGAGAAACTTGTTAATCGCAGACGCACATATGGGCGAGGGTCTCAGACACCTCAAATTAAAAGATTCTCTGGAAGAATTACAATCACGGTACTGGTGGCCAGGCATGAGCCTGCGTCACACCATGTTTGTAAAACGCTGCCCAAACTGCAACAGAGATCGCAGTGGGGAGAGAAACAGTTTAATACCTCGTCGTTCTACTCCAGGAAAAAACAGGAGTAAAAAGGAAGGGTTGCGATTAACATATTCAGGCTAGTTCCACTTATAATGTAGATCACCAGCACTCGGCTGACGTCCGGACTGTTATATAAGATTTGCGGGTCTAAATGGCATATACGCTAAGCGCATGCTACGTTTGACTATTGTTTTCACTCAGGCCCTCCAGCCTGGGGGGAAACATGGCCAAATGAGCATAGTCCAGCGGGAATCTTCTCACTTCCTTCCTGAGGGTACGGGACGGTGTAAAGAAAAAACCAAGGCATAAAGCAATCTATAACGGAAAGGATATTAGGTTCGGGAGCTGGGTGGGTCAAACATCTAATAAGTGTCCAACGTAGTCTCAATAACTTGCCAAGAAATTCTCTGAAGGGATTCAGTGCGTACGAATTATTATTTGGAACTAGGATGATGATCTCTGACATTGATAGTCAGACTTCAGTGGTGAAAGAAAAAAGCTTTGATATCAAAGACCGTTTGGCTATTTTGCAGGACTTAAACAAAACAAGAAAAGACCTGAGCAACATAAAGTTGAAACAACAGCCAACAACCACTGAAGAACCACCACCTGTCCCAGCAAGACCTGTCTGGATTCCAAAAGTCGGGGATCTAGTCAGGGAAAAGATCGCGGTAAAGAAGGAATTTGGGCCTTCTTACAGAAAAGCAGTTCCTGTCTTGTCTGTCAACGGGACAAGATCAGTTGTACTACCGCCACTTGCTGGAAAAAAGGAGAACCAAGTTGTATCCATCGACCTGGTAAAACCACAACATGTGGCCGATAACAAACAGTAGGCCAAGTGGACTCCCCATTAGTAGCAGAACGCCAAGGTTTGCTACCAGTACAGAGGTCCTAACGAAGAGGCTCATCACATTCGAAACGACTACAGAAGAACAAGAAGGACTATGCAACAATGCAATAGAACTCAGACCTCTGAAAACCCAAATAAAAACATTTAGCAGAGACACACCAATCTACAATGAAGTACCAAGTGAAAATGCAAGAAACAGAAATCCTGAAGCAATTGGAACAATTGACAGAACTGCATCCGGCTACTTCATAAACTTCGATGATTCCTCTGAAGGCTTCAGTGAATCAAAGACACAGCCATCATCAAAAACCTTTAAAGATAAAGCTATGGAACTTTTGAAACAACTGAAAGAAACATATCTGATTTCTCCATGGATTGAATTTTGGGTGGGTTTTGGTGCATTTATCCTCATACTTTGGCTCATCATGGTACTTACTTTGGGACGCTTCATTGAGGGAAAATATGCTAAAATGGACACAGCAAGTCAGAAAATCAACTTGATCCTCAAACCACACACATCTTCACACGTCGAGAAAAGAGAACGTTCTTCAGCCAACTTCACAGCCAATCCGATACCTGGTGGGGTAGCCTGGGACAACACTGACTATGAAATTTATGGTCCGGTCGAGATCCTGAAATATCCACACCAAATTAAGATCTCATTGAGTGACTTTGCAAAACCAAACTCATTTGCTGATGATTGGGACTTCGAAAGCATTAATAATATGATGTCTGACTTAGTAATGTCTGCTAAATTTACCAAACATGATTATTTGCAGGGTTCTACAAATTATGATAGTATGTATTGCTATAACCACTATGGTAACCATTTTTTACATAGATCTGCACAACCTAGAAATGTTTTAAATTATAATCAATGGGAACATTGTGCAACACCTCCAAAAGGGAGCTCAAGAACCGTTTACGACAAATATTCATATTTTTCAGGTTTTTAACACAAGTAATGCTGAAACATTTTATTTTAAATTGTCAAACAAAACAGGGACCAAGACCATGATAACCAACACAAAATTGTTATATTCAGACTCATTCTTTGAAAAAATGAATACTTTTGGTTTTGATTATTGGGACAAAAATGTTGAATTGAAAAGTGTTTGGGGTACAAAAGATTGGCAAGTACAGGGTATAGAAGCTTTGTTTAGAGCCTGCATGATCCCAGAACAAATGATATTTTTAAATCACACTGTTCAACAAACCACCTGTCTTGGCCTAGCCAAAATCAAAGATTTAAATAAACCGTCTATTCCAAAGCCAACAATGTTTAGCAACACTTCTACTGATGAAGAGATAGACGTAAACCATATATTAAACCAAAACAGAACACATCCTGATTGGAAACAGTGGTTGATCTGGCCAACAGATACTAATAACTGTCAAGATAGATTCCTGAACAAAACACAGGGGTTCAAAATGACCAGGCCAGACCCTAGATATCCTCAAAGACATCACCCAGGAAAAATAACAACCTACAGTGTGGGCAAATTATGCCTTCAATGGCTACAAACTTCCACACTGGCAGAAATTAAGCAACACCTAACTTTACTTACTGATGGTGCTGACTTGCGTGATTTCACTTTGGGACCACGCAAACAGCGTCAAAAGCGTTTCATAGCAGCCTCTGTATATGCAGCATACAATGAGGCCTGGAAGGTTACTCAAATTGAAACAGCAGAGAGAATACGGGAAATTGACCGTATTAATTTGGAAAAATCACTTTCTGTAGTGGACAATGGGTTAATGACTCTGTCCTCCAGAATTTTTTCTTTGGACAGCATTGTGTCTTCAGCAATCGACATATTATCGCAGGACTTACTGTTATTACAACACGGTCAGTCTCAATTGCGTTCTATTGTACAGCTTGGCTGGACGTTACAAAATCTGCGTTCAGGCTATGTGCCTTGGCGTTTAATCAACACAACGTCACTATTCCAAATCTTTAACCTTACTGATAGACAAATCGGTATGGCACAAAAGGGTGCTGATTATACAATCTTGAGCATTGAAAAACTAGAAAGATTACCAATGACAATGTCAGAACGACCTGTCAGTGAATGGATAATACATGGGATAATAAATATTCCAATCTCAACCTTCAGGTTTCAATACTGCCAAAAATATATACAGGCTGGCATGTACGAGAAATTGGGAAAGGGGTACCTTAAAACAACATGGAACCTGCCCTATTCACATGCATGTGTCAGTAATAAAGGACAGAAAGTGTTTCTTAGTGGCAATAATTGTGCGATGTCACTAAGTGGCACACTTCTGTGTAACGGAATTAGTTTGCATGGAGCCTGTGAAGGGAATTCATACAACCTTTCATGTCACCAGCAAGGCGCACCTGCAACAGAAATAGAACCATTCTTTCAAAGACTCTATAATGGGAGTTACATTCTTATTGTAGACCGCAGATGTTGTAGTCTTATGCCCGGGACTCCTTATCTAGTAACTACGACTGCGAAGGTCAAGTGCTGTGGACGCTCATTGTTCCCCAGCTCCTTCCCAGACAGGGAGGCAAGGGCATGGCCCGATTTGAAAATTACTTCTATTCGAATAGATACTTTAAGCAGAATGAAAACAGTCCTTCAGACGCCTACCAGGCTCTCGTCATCAAAAGAAACGTATGATCTACAAGTCGCAAGGACGACTGCAGAGATACATACATTATTATCAACTAATTCCCCCGTACATTTCGCGGAAATCCTGAATGAAATCTTAAATATTTCTGATACCAATGGGGTCTCAAATGTATTTAAGACAGTATTTTCGATGGCATTAACACCATTCAAAGCCATACTGGGTATATTTCCAGATTTCGTCCATTCGATTTTTGGCAGACTTCCCCTGATCCTGGGACTAATTGCAGGAATCCTATTCTTAGTCCTAATTTTTCGTTATGGCAACCCATGTCACAGACAAAACTCTTGCGACAAGGGAAGAAACAATCCTAGCCATTGGATACCGGGACCGGATATCAAAAATCCTGGGACTCTCCCGGCTTAGAGACCTGAACATGACTTGGTTTCTATCATTTCGACCAATGTGGCAAAGATGTGTTTTACCTGTATTGAGGTGTCTGCTATGCGGAGAAGAATGCGTGTTAGACACCTGTCTGACGCTACAATCGGATGCGCCGATGGATGCAGAAACATTGTTGAGCCCGATCAAGGTTCATGCTTTGTGCTGCCCTCAAAGGCTACCAATCCTGATGACGGCATTTGTGGAAGCTTCACCACTACGATTGATGGGTAGTGAAGTTCAAGATGAAAGCAGCATCGAACAGGTACGACCTTCTGTCAGTAATGCAAATCAGAATGTCAATGGAGACAATCATGCGCATGAATGCATGATTACACCTATTTCCGAGTTAGTGGAACTTTCCCAGGAAGCTGTTGACAGTTTTTTCGAAAGCCTAAATGAGACTTTTGAGCAAGCTCGCACACGGCGTTCCCTGAATTCGGCCTTCAACTTTAAATAATAAAGTCACATGAACAGATTTTCCCTCCAGTTGACGGACAGCAATTTTTCAGCAGCCCCAAATATTTTTGCATATTTTTCGGGACACTATCTTCTGCTTAAAGTAAGAACTATTCTCAGAGAACTAAGGTTTCTAAATTTTAGATAGCTTATAGACATTAGCTGCCCGCTGGCATGTTCATAAATATTTTATTCTGTGATGGAATGGTCTCGAAACTTTTTTCTGTATTTAAGAAACCATTTCATGTGTAATTCTCATATACCAAACAAGCAATAATGTATACAAATGCGATTACTTTGGCATTATTCTACAGCTTGAGTGCATACAATATATATGTCTGCAATTTTTTCAGTATATTTGAAAATTTCAAAATGCATTTATGTATTTTGGGGTGGTAAGGTATACACACTACTCTATAGTATGTTGTACTATGTTATACTATGCCTAGATTAGTAAATATGTCCATAGTTAGCGTGGAGTGGGTGTCGTGTATTCCTATAGGTCCTGAATCGATCCCCCTATTCCTGACCCTATTCTAGTTAAACAAACCAACAAGTTAACTAGCAGTCAGCCCATGAGGCAGAAAACCCCCATGATGCAGATACCGTTATCTGACGCAGTCACACTACGGCACAGGAACGTGTTATCTGATTAGGTCATAACGCTTGCGATCTAATTAGACAAGCGATATTCCTCCAGTCCCTGATAAGGCATACGGAGTTCTCATAACAAATCAAACCTATGACAACCTGGGCAAAACCCTGCGGCCATTGTTTTGATTTCACCGAGAACTTTAGTAAAAGAATGTGCTAACGAGCAAGTCGTATGACATCTTTATTGACGTATCTATGTCCATCCTTACGTCAATCTCGGCACCTTAAAGGTATAAATATTACCGATCTTGCCCTATGCAAACACACGCGTGGTGACGAGACGGAGCAGCCATACTTGCCGAAGCCAAGAGCAGAGCAGACCCCGCTGGCAGCAGCCCCGCCTTCCTGACGCGCTGAGAGACGCGCTGCTTTCTCCTGCCGAGAAATCCAGCCCCGGCGTTTCTGGGTAGCCCTCGCAGGCAGCCTGGAATATCGAGACCAGAGAGAGAGATACCATTCCTCATTCATCCTAACTTCCAGGTACAGAACTGAATAACCCCTCACAGAGAATTCTTTAGTTATTCACTTGGCAAAAACAAACTTAACTTAAACTGTAACTTTCTATTCCCGCCCTCGTATTAGGCTTAGGTCAGGTACACGGGGTAGGCGTATCTAGAAACACCAGTTGAGTACGTTTAGTCAAATGTATATGTGTATGTAATATATTTTATTCATTTTAAAACATCTTATGGCTTAGAAACCATATCAATGTTTTTACAGTATTACTTTATACTATTGCTTTTAATGTATGCACTTTACTTAGCTATAAGTATTGCAATAATATCGATCCATTTCTCTTGTATGAGAAAAGAGACTGATCAATAAATAACACCTTTTTATTGAACACGCCCGTCTCTTCCTTTTCTCTACATTCTGATGAGACTAAGAATGCACGTACTGACTGAGTAAAATAAATTGCCTTTTGTTCACACGACTCTCGAGATTTACTCTTGATTAGGGGAGAGCAAAGTTGTCATGTTCTATGGTTGTCAGAAACTAAATCCCTTCTTGTCTAATCAGGGGAGTTAATTCTTTCCTGAACATTCGAGAAAGTTTCTAGTGAACTCTGAGCTAAGCTGGCAAACCCAAAACTTTAAGTCTAGTATCGACAGTAGTAGACCTAGTTAACGTCTGGCCTAGGCCTTTACTGCTGTAGGTATTATTCCAATGCGCAGAGCCTATTGGGATGATAGGAACTACACTACATAACGGCCCCCGGTGGAGTTTTTCAAACGCTACTCAGACCTTTTGGCCCACCATATGCTACATCCCTTCAGGGAATCGCAAGACCATAGCGCACTACCACCAGACCTTCAGTGCGCAACGATAGTTGTAAACCACAAACACGGTAGACCCGACACAGACTGCGGTTCCTACTGCCCTATCTCTTTATTGAACATCAAGGTGCAGATGGTGACTACCGTTTTGGCTACAAGACTTCTCACAGTTTTACTTCTGCTTATAAATCGAGACCAGTCCAGATTTATACCTGCCCGGCCCACATGCCTTAACCTTCTGGGACTGCATAATTGGATGTACGAGGTTACCGAGAGAGAGAGGCCCCCACATTTTCTTGGCACTAGACGCTGAGAAGGCTATACATTGACCCTTTCTTCATTAAACATGCCACAGGTATGGCTCTGACACCTGCTTTCAGCAGTGGATTTCCCTGTTGTACAAGGCCCCCACTGCACCAGTCCGGGTGAACGGGATCCTTTCTTCGGCCATCCCTATACAGCATGGCACAAGACAGGGATGCGCCTTGTCGCCTCTGTTGTTAACCCTCACGATCAAGCTGCTGGTGGCAATTGTCTGTGCCCATCAAGGCATTAGAGGGTTTAAGGTCTCATAATTAGATGGCACAGTGGAACAAATTCTGCCCTATTTCAATTACATCCTGCTATATGTCACTAAGCCAGCGACTACCATACCATTGGTTCTCTCCGCCCTCTAATCCTATGTGAATCAATCTGGCTTCTGTATAAATTGGAATAAGTCCATACTGTGCCACCCTTTTACCCCACTGGATCTTTCTGCTCTTCCACGGAAGTTGCAGGTGGTATCAGACGGCTTCCAGTATCTGGGGATTTATGTGACACCTCACCGGGAAATTTGCTTCAACAGAAACCTTGGTAGAGTGGTTACCGACTTTCGTGAGGAGGTGGAACGGTGGTGTGCGCTCCCCCTCACATTGATGGGTAGAGTCACCATTTTTAAAACGATCACGCTCCCCAAACTTGTATACATCATGCAGAATACATACTACCCAATTCCCGAGACAGTTTTCATCCAAATGGACAGTGTCGTATGCTTCCTGGTGTGGTAGACACCCAAGGATTGCCCTCTCTACACTTCAACGTAATTCTCACAATGGGGGCATCGCTCTCCCAGACATTCGGTCATATTACTGGGCAGCCCACTTAGTCGCAGTGAATGACTGGCTGTTCACACTAGAGGGTCATTCCACCTATATGCTGGATCATAGCCAATTTAACACCTGCTCGTGTCTCCCCCACCTCCACGGGGGTGGGGGGAGCATGGCGGATGTTGCAGGCGACTCAGGTGGTGATAGATGCCTGGCGAAAGGGCAATGGATGTATAGGATGGGCCGCCTAAGTGACGAGAGAGACACCGCTCTGGGAGAGGTGGTAGTTGAGGAAAATTGGGAAACTCAGAGGATTTGGTGCTTGGGACCTGTTGGGGATCTCCAAGGTGGGGGGCCTTCTCGAAGAGAGGGAATTGATATAATTGCTTCCCTCCGACGGATTTATTCTATGAACCCCAACCAATTCCTGAAATACGCCCAGTTGCAGCATGCTTGGAATGCGGAGAACATGGTAATCCAAGATCAGCACGAGTTTTCTCCACTTGAGGGGTGCCTTCTGCAAGAAGAGATGTCCTCCAGGGCTATATCTGCCACATATAAGACCCTTAATAACAATATGCCGGATGGGCTGCTTAAGATGTTGATTGGGAAGCAGCACTGAATCACCCGTGGGAGGTGGCCATAAAATCTTGCTTATGCATCATACAACTGAAAATCCTCCACAGGGTGTGCTATGATAGGGTTTGAGTAGTCCGATTGGGACAGGCTTCCTCCTCTAACTGTATCCTCTGTGGTGCGGAGGGGAGCTCCTATTTCCACACACTCTGGAGCTGCCCTGCCATTCAGCTTGACTGAGGGAGGGTGGTGCGGGTACTGATACAGGTGGTAGGTGAGACCATCCCCCTTAACCCTAAGTATGTTCGACTGAGTATTCCGGAGGACGTATGCGAAGGAATGGAAAAGGGGGATGGATTTGTATATGGTGGCCGAGAAGGTTGTGTACATACTCAGGGGTTGCCCTTGTAAATTCTAAAAGATATGGGTTGGATGGTTGCAATACTATAATATTCCCCTTTCAAAGGGGGCAGTGTCTTCCCTGGTCTGACTGTGTTCAAGGGAAGAATTTGAGAATTTTGTTGGAACCATGATTGGGATTTCTCTTTTGATTCTATGAAGATGCTACAACATTGTCCTGCTGTAATTACTGGTGTGGTTGTGGGTGCGCACGGGGGCCTCCTTTATGTTTTTTCTGCCCGCTTGGCACCTTTAGAACGAGTATATAGCAAATGCCTCAACATTGCCGTAAAGCTCAAAATCTAAATTTTTTTTAATGAATTTGGAGACCGAGTCTTGGTGCAAAAAACTCAAGAAAACCTAACTTAAAATCTGCAAAACTTAGAATAGCATTAGTAAAATGGAGACCCTTCTGGACAAATTGCTGGGAGATGTGCTGCATAGACCGAAGGTTGTCAACTTTTTTGATGTGGAACGTGCACACAGATTCTTAGACCTACGGTCTCTACCTGCTGCCTTGCAACTTTTGGAATATCAAGGTATGTGTGACGTAGAGGAGGACCTTCAAAAGATATTACCTTAGCCGCTCCACTCCGACACAGTAGTAAATGATAAGTCTTTATCATTTCAGGCCGGTTACTGGGCTTTTAACCCAGCCTCCACAAGTCCTAAGGAGGCGGAGCACCTCTAATGGACAAAAATGAAGGACGTGCTTATTGGCACGGCCGACCCAGAAGGACTGCTCACGTCACAACCGCTGCAACACTACATGAAACGCTGCGAGGAGAAAGCAGAGAAGGAAGGGATCCTGACTTTCCCCGAAGCAGCAGAGGACATAGCTTTATGTGGGGAATGTAGGGAACCGTGTCACCACCGCCAAGGAGACAGACAGATGAAGTATCAGACGGACCGGACCACCAAAACGCTACCAGTCCCAGCCACGCTTCAGGAGGCGCATGGCTTCGTCAGCTGGGTCTGAGACTGCATGCTTGGGCAAGGGGAAAACCCTGAGACACAACAGGGTGATTGTATAACGAATCACACACTTTAACCCTATGTCTCCCTTCTTCTCCCTGCACCTTTTAACATTATAAACCCTAACGTGTGTTGGTGAGCACAACTTCTCCGTCACACTGACACTTTCGTGGTATCTCTGGTGAGGACTGTATTAATTACATAGGACTTACCTGACATCGTCTCCTTTTCTAATGAGGGTATCGGCAGGAGCGACTCCGGCTAGGACCTCCAGAGAAGACCAAGACAAAGGACAGTTGATATTTAAAATCACATCCTTCTTTGCTTATAAAAATAAAAAAGCATTTGCAATGCAATAGGTCTCGCATTAACGAGAGTTTGAGCTATTGGCATTGTTTTTAAAACAGATTAATAAAAGGCAATTGTCATTTACAGTAATAATAGCTTAAAATCTTGCAAATACAGGACCTATTACATTGCCAATGCTTTCGGCACCTGTGCTATAAAAAAACATTTTTAAAGCGTTAGGAGAGAGTGTGTCCTGCCTGCAACAGCAGGCAGGACAAAGCTATTTGAGAAAGGAAAATGCTGCTTACCAGTATGCATCTGTTCCTGGCATGTAGAGCTGCAGATCACTACACTTAGCATTAGATCGCCACCTGGTGTTGGGCTCGGATGATTGCATGTTGTAGTCGTCTTGGAAGAAGTCTTTTGTAGTCACGAGATAGGTGACTCCTCCCTTGGACGATAGTGCGCATGGGCATTTGCCCCATCCTTAGATTGTTTTTCGCCATGATTGGAAATGATGAAGTTAGTAGAAGTAAAGAAAAAGATGTCCATGCGTGTGCATCTAAGGAAGATACAACTGGAACAGATACAAGTCCCGGGGAGGCGGGAGGGCGTGTAGTGATCTGCCGCTCTACATGCCAAGAACAGATGCATACTGGTAAGCAGCATTTTCCGTTCGAGGCATATGAGCTGCAGATACTACACTTAGCATCGATTATGCAGCAGTGTCTTCCCTAGCGGTGGCCATCTGTTGCAGTTGTTTGAGAGTTTTAAAGACAGCTTGGCCTACTGTAGCTTGCTGCTTGGCTTGCACATCAACACAGTAGTGTTTAGTGAAGGTGTGTGTTGTAGACCATGTTGCTGCCTTGCATATGTCTTCTAGGGGGATGTTCCCTAAGAAATCCATAGAGACTCCTAGCTTGCGTGTGGAGTGCGCTCTAGGAGGAACTGTTAATGTACGTTTTGCTTTTTGATAACATACTTGTATACATTTTACAATCCACCTTGCAATTCCACCTTTAGAGATGGGGTTGCCTTTATGAGGTGGAGAGAAAGATACAAACAATTGTTTTGTTTTTCGAAAACATTTAGTCCTATCTATATAGTAGAGAAGAGCTCTTTTAACATCTAGAGTGTTTAGAGCTCTTTCTGCTACGGAGTCAGGGTTTTGGAAAAACACTGGCAACTCTACAGATTGGTTTAAATGAAAAGGAGTAATGACTTTTGGAGGGAATTTAGGGTTAGTTCTTAGAACCACTTTGTTACGATGTAGTTGTAAAAATGGTTCTTGTATTTTGAAAGCTTTTATCTCACTTACTCTTCTAAGAGAGGTAATAGCAATAAGGAAAGGTGTTTTCCATGTGAGGAATTGCAATTCACATTTGTGTAAAGGTTCAAAAGGGGGTCCCATGAGCCTTGTAAGAACCACGTTGAGGTTCCACACTGGAGAAGGTGGTAACCTGGGTGGAATGATTCTTTTAATCCTTCCATAAATGCTTTAATTGCAGGTACTCTAAAAAGAGACAGATGTTGTATGTTTTGTAAATAGGCTGCAATTGCTGCAAGATGCAGTCGTATGGATGAGTATGCCAAGTTATACCTTTGTAAATGTAAAAGGTAGCAAATGATATTCTGGATAGAAGCATCCAGGGGATCAATTTGATTATTGTTGCAATAAATGGCAAATCTTTTCCAATTAGCAGCATAACAGGCTCTGGTAGTAGGTCTCCTGGCCTCTTTAATGATGTTCATACAGTCTGGTGGTAGGTTAAGATAACCAAACTCTAAGACTTCAGGAGCCCGATCGCCAGATTCAGTTGATTTGGGTCTGGATGTCTGATGTCTCCATGGTTCTGCGTTAGCAGGGATGGAGCCAGTCGTAACTTTTGGTGTGGAACTAGAGCGAGTTCTAGCAGTGTCGTGAACTACGGTTGGCATGCCTATGTGGGAGCTACCAGGATTAATTTGAGAGACTGTTGTCTGAGCTTGCGTACTACTAATGGTATTAGTGGTATTGGCAGAAAAGCGTACGCAAATCTGCCTTCCCAGTTCATCCATATCGCATTGCCCTTGGACAACGGGTGTGGAAACCTGGCGGCGAAGGTTGGGCATTTTGCGTTTTCGTGTGTGGCGAACAGATCTATGTCTGGATGACCCCACCTGTGGAAAAATGGTTGAAGAACTTGCTGATGTAGTTCCCATTCGTGAATCTGTTGTGTCTGCCGACTCAACAGATCTGCTATCTGATTGTGTACTCCAGGAAGGTGCTCTGCTAGCAGATATATATTTTGTGGAATGGCCCATCTCCAAATGTTCTGTGCAATCTGGGACAGTTGTAAAGAGTGTGTCCCCCCTGTTTTTTATATAATACATAGTTGTCATATTGTCCATCCAAATTAAGACAGCTTTGTTTTGTACTTGTAGTTGAAATGTTTTGAGTGCTAAGAAAATTGATAGCAGCTCTAGATGGTTGATATGGAACAATTTTGTTGAGTGTTCCATTGTCCTTGAGTTGTATGATGTAGGAGAAGTGCTCCCCATCCTGTGAGAGATGCGTCTGCTGTGAGCACTATTTGTGGAACAGGTTCGAGGAATGGCTGCCCTTTTGTCAAGTTTTTGGTGTTCCACTACTGCAGAGAGCGATGTGTGCAGCTGTCTACCAACACCAGGTCTGGTAGTTGACCTTGAACCTGGTTCCACTGTTGTGCTAGACATTCCTGTAACGGACGCATCTGCAGACTTGCATATGGTACTATGAAAATGCAAGATGCCATCATGCCTAGCTTGCAGAGAATGTTGGTGTTGAAAGACTGTGACTAAGGCTTGAATGCTCTGTATCCTTGCCGGACTGGGATATGCTAGAGCTGTAGACGTGTTTATTGTAGCCCCTAAATACTGATGTATATGAGAGGGTTACAGGTGCGACTTGGTGTAGTTGATTGTGAACCCTAAGTCGTGCAATGTTTGAATTGTTTGATGTGTGTGTTGGACACACTGATTGAATGACTCGGCTTTTATGAGCCAATCGTCTAGATAAGGGAAGACATGTATTTGATGTCTCCTGAGATGTGCAGCTACTACTGCTAGGCACTTTGTGAATACTCTTGGTGCCGTTGTTACTCCTAATGGAAGGACTTTGAACTGATAATGTTGTCCTTCCAGTACAAACCTTAGATACTTTCTATGAGCAGGATGTATAGGAATGTGGAAGTAGGCGTCCTTTAGATCTAGTGTTGTAAGGAGATCGCCTTGTTGCAGCAGTCAGAGCACTTGTTGTAGAGTGATCATATGAAAATGATCTGATTGTATGTAATGATTGAGGGACCTGAGGTCGAGAATTGGTCTTAGTGTCCCGTCCTTCTTGGGAATTAGAAAATACAGCGAGTAAACCCCTGTTCCTTGCTCTTGTAAAGGAACTATTTCTATTGCGTTCTTTTGTAGAAGTGACAGAACTTCTTGATTGAGCAGAGTAAGATGTTCTGCAGACATTGGACACTGCCTGGGTGATATATGTGGAGGGGTTGTTGTAAGTTCCAGGCAGTAGCCATACTGGATAAGTTCTCTTACCCACTTGTCTGTTGTGATGGAATTCCAGACAGGCAGGAATTGTGTTAATCTGCCCCCCACAGGAGTGGAATGCTGTTGGGGAAGCAGAGGGAAGTCACTGTTTTGTGGTGGAAGAGGTTTGATTATTGTTGTTACCCCGGCGTCTTCCTTTGTTGTTGTTTCCCTATATCCTCCTCTAAAATATCCCTTGTCAGAGGATGTTTGTGTGTTAGATTTGAAGGATGTCCTATTGTCTGCTCCAGTTTGTTTGGAGCCTCCTCTGTAGAAGGAGCGACGAAAGAACTTTTAGCTTGTGTGGACTGTAAAGCTCCCATAGATTTGGCAGCATCTGTATCCTTCTTCATCTTTTCAAGTGCTGTGTTTACTTCTGGTCCAAACAATTGATTTTGATTAAATGGTTGATTTAAAATGATAGTTTGCACTTCCTGTTTAAATCTTGAAATGCGTAGCCACGCATGTCTTCTAAGTAGGACGCTAGTATTTACAGCTCTAGATGCACAGTCTGCCACATCTAGTGCGCACTTGATTGAGGCATTAGAAATTAGCTTGCCTTCTTGTATAAGGTTGTTTGCCTGCGCCTTATATTGGTCAGGTAGATGTTCTAGTAATTTTTCTAACTGATCATAATGAGCCCTATCATATCTGGAAAGGAGGGCTTGTGTGTTAGCTATACGCCATATGTTTTTAGCTTGCGCAGCTATTCTTTTGCCTGAAGCATCTATTACCTTGGATTCCTTGTCAGGTGGGGGTGCCTCACTTGAAGTTTGTGAGTTTGCCCTTTTCCTATCATTTGACACAACTAGTGAATCTAATGGTAGTTGTCCTTTAATGTAGGCTGGATCTGCAGGCCTATATTTTTTATCAATTCTGGGGTTTAGGACCCTAGTACGTACAGGGTCTTTAAATATTTCTGGAGCATGTTTGATGACCCCTTCAATCATGGGAAGAATTTGAACAGACCTTTGCGATTGTTCAAATGTGTCTAACAGAAAATCTTCCTCTGCCTCATCAGAATGCATAGTGACTCCATGTTAAATGGCAGCTCCGTTCAGCAGGTGACCAAAACCGATGCTATCTTCTGGGGGAGAAGGTTTTGATGGGTATGACTGTGGGTCAGGAATGTCTGGCACATCCTGTGGGTTTGGGTACTCCCAGTCTGTGTCATCTACAGGGTATGGGAAAGGCTCATCTGGGTCTATCCCCCTCCCTAAACTATACTCATCATCATTTTGAGATGATTGTGAAGACAAAAGAGGAGAATGTGAAGGAGAAATCTGTGGTGAATTGTTAAGAGGAACAGGAGAGGAAGGAGAAGTAAGTATAGGAGAAGAAGGATGCATTGGAGATGATGTCTTTCTTCTTGGCAGGTACCACAGGTGTGGGTGTTGCATCTGCCTTCCTTTTCTTGTGTGGTATAGTGGATACATGACCTGTGTTTGGGTCAATGTAGATCTTCTTCTGCAGAGGATCTGGTTGGAAAAGATCTTCTCCTTGTGAAACCTTTGTCGGTGCCGATTTTTTCGGTTCCGGACGAGGTTGCTGTCTGTCTTTATTTATTTATTTATTTATTTATTTGTAAAGTTTTATATAGCGCGAACAAGATCCCAAAGGATATCAGAGCGCTTTACAATAGGACGGAAGGAAGGACATGAATACACAATTGTCAACAAGTAGGGGGTAAAAAAAGACAACAAAAAAAACAGGAGTAATCGCAGATTCCAGGACAATTGCACCATGGAGGGTAATACAAAAAAACAGGTATAAAGTCTTAGGAGGTGACAAAATGTCCTTTGGCGTAGTTTTCGACACTGAAGGTGTGGTTTTCGGTGTTGTAGGCTGTTTTGAGGGCTTGGGTGCATCAGAATCAGGCCTTGTCGGTTTTGGTACTGAAGACTGTGGAAAAGTAAATTTTGCCATGTTCTGTGTCCCTACGTGTCCCCCATCTTATGTCATATGTGCATGATTAATATGCATATGTATTCCCCATGATCGATTAAAGACGCAATCACAGTTGTGTCCATCTCTAATATGCCAGTTTCCAGTTCTCGTGAAAGCTACGAGTATCAGGCCTATGTAAAGCTACGTTGCCACGTTTCTCAGTGTGCACGTTATTTCATTGTAAAATCCCCGTTTCTAGGCCTCAAAAGGGCCCGGACTCAGATTCAGCTCCTGTCTCCTGAACCCTCGCTGAGGAGCGATACAGCCCCCACCTGTATCCCTGACCCTTCACTTACTTCCTGCCTCACAGTGCTCGGCTCGGCCTGGCTCTGCCTGCCAGTCTGCCAAGAGTATGTTATGATTCCAGTTATCAGTCCAGCCCTCCTTCTCTGCATTCCTAAGCTACTGAATCGCATCAATAGTTTCCGTCATGGTCTAGTCTTTACGTCTCCAATGCAGAGAAATACTGTATTAATGGTCATTTAATATTCCTCAACACACACTACATGTAGAATAATTCATGCACCAGTCTTAGAGTCTGTTAGCCTTTACCCTGATAACTTTTGGATTCTATCAACATGTTCTCTAAACATCAGATACTAGATAGTGTTTAGGTACATGTCGCTCTGACTCTCCAGACTTCAGTCTCTGCTCCTAGCGCAGAAGTCATAGCCCCCAGCTTCTCCCTAGTCACACGTCATTGCCAGCTTGCGCGCACCATTAGGTCAGAGGTCCCGGCTCCTTAGGTAGCCCCCTCCATGTTTCCGCCCCATTTATGACATATTCTGTTACGTTTACATCACATATCTATGTACACGCCTCTTGCTACACCTACTTTCACCCTTATCTTTCGCGACTGTTACAGGCCCCACCCACTGTTCCGCCTATTGTATGTACTGTAATGCAATTGTTTTAGTATATATACTTGTGTACTGTTATTAAAAGCCAGCGCGCTCATTCCAGATCCTGCCCGACAGCTGTCGGGGCCCCCTGTTGGCTAGCCATCCCAGATCTTGCCCGTGCAGGTTGTCCTGTTCCTGTCCTTATGCTGTATTAAACCTGCAAACTCCTACTACCTCGAATCTTGACTCTTATTTATTGAGCTATCTGTTATTGTTATATCCAGTCAAAAATAGAGGTATTATTTATTTATTTACCACATAATGGCGCCCGAACAGGTACTTGCCCTTTCCCCACGCGCCGGAGAAGCCACGCAAGCCCCCTGATCCTCTGCAGTCGTGACGGAACCATCCTGCGCCGTGGCAGATATTTCTGCTTCAAGTATCCCTCAGGCCCACGGAGGAGACGGAGGTTGCGGTCCAGCATCCAGACGAGGCGGTGGAGGAACGCGGCGAGTCCCGACCAGAGCCCAAGCCGAGAGTCCAAGGTCCGAGGTATCCGGAGGCCCACCCGTAACAGAAGTCCGAAGTTCGTCCGTCCGGCGTCGTAGCAGTCCAGTCCAGTCCGAGGCCTTCCGTTCTTGCTGCCCGGTGAGTACTGTTGCTGGGGTAGTATCTAGACAGGGTCAATTGAATTGTCTCTGGTCCGTGGGTTTGGGGTACACAGATCCAACACGAAGTGTCCACTTAGGTGGATGCGGGTCCTGACGTGTCTCTTTATGAGACCGGTAAGTTTCGTACTGTTTTAGCAGTGCATCTAGTTTCTGTTCTAGTCCGTTCTGTTCTCGAGAAATTCATGTATTTCTGTTTTCAGTATTCCAGGTAGTATTTTGTCAGAACTGTTATTTTAAATGTCATTCATGTATTTCAATGTCGTGGTATGAAAGTGGAGTAATTATCGTGTTCATTGTGTATTGTATTGTGTCTAGACTCCAGCCCAGTCATGCCTTTGTTTTCCAAACTACGTCAGTTAAGAACTAGGAAAGGTCTGTTAGAAGAAGCAGTTCCTGTCCCGCCTAGGGACAGTCCAGGTCATTTTATGTATCAAAAGCATGGCATAAGCGCCATATTATATCTAGATTTATGGGTGGAGTACACCAAGGAATTAGAGGAGAAGTATAGATGGCCCGTATCAGGTACGTGGGATGCCGAGTGCATCATGCGAGTAGAAGAAGTATTATGGAAAAAGAAAGCCAGACAGTCACAGAAAGATGCCATCGAGTTATGGCGCAAAGAATCTCATAAAAGAACAGAAAAAGAAATCAGGAAGTCAGAATTAAGTAGGGAGTCCGCAGAAAGAGCCCAGGAAAGGGAACTAATCGAGATAGGTGAACGAGTTAAGGCTGAACAGTCAGACAGACAGAGAAATGCCCTTATTAAGGGTATGTATCCTCTTCTTGCCGAGGGCTTGCCAAAGGCGACCCCGGAGGCATCCAGTAATTTTCCGCCACCCTTAGTTCCGACCAAGCTACGTCACAAACCGACCGCAGCTGATATTTTTATCTCGTCCTATTTGGACGACACAGTCCCAGAATATGCAAATCCTGTTCCGCCAGTCCCTGTAAATCATGTAATTCCTGCTCCTCCAGACACCGGGGCACCTTTTGCAGTACCTGTTACGGTACCCCCGGTCCAGCCCGTAGTACAAATCCCCGCCACATCAGTCACTCTGCCAGCACGGAGAGTATCAGTCGATGATTCCAGTATAGGGGCCGCGGGAGGAGGTCCTCCTGGCACCCCGCCGCCAAGTAGACGTCTAGGAACAGTCGAGTTACATGAACGTGCGTTACAGCGTACGCCCAAATATAAGTCCGTTGCAGAAATCAGGCGAGCTCTTACCGAATGCGGTTATGATCCAGTTCCAGGCGAGGATAGTATGGTTCTATATTCCATACGTATAAGACAGGTGTCCGAGTATTTGGTCACCCTACCGAACATGAAAGAAGATCTAGACAGAATGTATCGTTTCATTCGTACAGGACAAGATCCAGAAAGTATTGTTGAAGTCATGTCTCACAGGAAATCCGAGACCCAGTTTATGCTATTAAAGTTTCTGATCAATTGTTTAATACGGGAACAAGATTCCCCGACTAAAGATCCGACCGAAATGAGAATTCTGACAAAGTGGAGTGATAATATAGCCGAAGGTAAGCACAAGACACTCAATAGTATAGAGCATATGTAC
Organism: Lissotriton helveticus; assembly: GCF_964261635.1. NCBI lineage: Eukaryota > Metazoa > Chordata > Amphibia > Caudata > Salamandridae > Lissotriton > Lissotriton helveticus. The sequence continues at coordinate 1,091,345,699 of NC_136059.1, forward strand.
AAGAAAATTCGTAAAGAAATAATAAGGTTACACGAACAACGCAGAGAAGCACAAGTAAGCGAGAAAGAAAATGACTCTTCTACTGAAGAGGTAGACGACGAGAATACCGCCAGAATAGCGTATGTAGGTAAATCTAGATTTCCAGACTGACATTTACGCCTAGAACACAAGAAAGTCTTTCATCTTCCAGCACCAGAACAAGGTTCTCTAGAACAAGTATTTCAAGCTACCGATTACATTTTGAAATCACGAATCGGTTATAGTGAGTTAAGTACTATGCATGAACAAGAACTAGCCCGATCAGCAGTCCGATGGATTACTGATTCTACCACTTTTCCAGACGAAATAGTGGCACAAATGTTTCTGAAACTGCCCCCAGCCGAGCAGCGACTGGTGGGTATGTATATGATCCAGCACCTCATTACTCTGTATGAGGGTCAGCATTCCGATCCAGGTCCGTTACATGATATCCTGAACGAGTTACTCCAGTATAGATGGAAAGGTTTAGGTACCGATTTAATCAGTGTCATTCTAGAACAACGCCATAAATATAGAACGTTTCTGAACCCACATTTTGTTCATGTCTCACCTCCAGAAAGTAAACCGTTTTACATAGACAGACAGAATCCGTTACGAGAAGTACACCCAGTTAGGACAGCAGGTGGTGAAATGCAACGAGTATTTGTTTACACCCCAGTTACCAAGATGGAACTCTTAGAAATGAAGAAATTAATTCCCTGTCACGACAAAGATCCAGCAGGGTTCCACCGAGAATTAAAGGACATGCTCCGTATGGGAGAATACACGTATCCAGACATTATTAAAATGTTAAAGGTCCTGTTGCCTGCGGGCATATACGAAAAACTCAAGGAAAAAGATTGGGAGGTGGGAGAGAAAAAGATCGATTGGGCAGCTCTAGAAGCTGAAGAAAATACACGTGTACCAGGTACCGGTCTAGGAGGTAAATGTAAAGAATTACCTGAACTATTAATACAAGTTTTGCCAAGATTATTAGCCACTAAAAAGGAAGACTGGGATGCAATCTCAGCCTGTAAACAGAAACCAGACGAAGATACTAGTGATTTTTATTCTAGATTTGAGAAATGTTTTAGCATTAACAGTGGTCTCAAGACGAGTAGTGAGTCATACCCTCATCTTTTTGTTACTAAATTAGTCGAGAATTCAAGTCCACAAGTTAAAAATCGAGTTTTGAAAGTCGAAAGTACATGGCAAGCTAATACTCCGTCCCAAATGTTACAGATGCTCCAGTATCACCAGAATAGAATCAGAGAAGAGCAAGATCATGAAAGGAAACGTATGAAAGACACGAAAATGAAAGTACTAGTTGCACAATCTGTTCCTCAAGATAGTCAGAAGAGGGGTACGAATCAAGCCAGTCATCCTGCAGTTCCCGTTAAAGGGACATGCAATTATTGTAAACAGCCAGGTCATTTTATAAACGAGTGTGCAGTTCTGAAACACAATATAGCTACCGGTAAAACTAAAGAAAGACCACGTCCGCCTAGACAAGAACAAGTTTCACAGACTTCTCAGCCACAGAATGCACAACAGACAGTTCCAGCACCGCAGCCTATCGCTGCAACACAGCATGTTACACAGCAGATGTACCAGTATGCACAGTCCGAGTATCCAGAGTACGAGCAGTATTCATGAAACAGCCTAGAGAGGGAGGTAGGCTTGCCTCTCATCGAGATTCCTGTAGATCAAGAAGGTCCCTATGTTCACAGCCAAGTATTAGGGAAAGACAGAAAGTTTCTGATTGATACAGGGGCAAGTAGGACGACTATTAGTCACGACGAGGTTCCAGGGGCTCCGCTCTCAGGCTCAAGAAATGTTTCCCTTGGATTTTCAGGAAAGCCTATTGTAAACGAGATATCAAAACCAGTTACTCTAGAAGTAGGTCCATTGTCCCGAACTACTGATCTGTTACTTACGAAATCATGTCCAGAAAATTTGTTAGGTATTAAGACACTGAAAGAATTAGGTGCAGTTATATGTTGTTCCCCAGAGGGAATACGTTTGTTTTTACGTGACTTCAAGGGTCACTATGTTTTATGAGATTTTGATCCAAGATTACTGAATGTCCCCCAGCATCTATGGGCGCAAGGTCCAACTGATGTTGGTTTTATGCAAATCACACCCCATCGTGTGACTCTCAAGCAAGGTGTAGTGTTACCACGAATCAGACAGTACAGACTGCCACCTGAGGCTGTAGCAGCCTTATCCAAAATTATTGACGAGCTCATGGCTCAAGGAGTAGTTGTAGAAACTGACTCCAATGTATGTAATTCTCCTATCATTCCAGTCATGAAACATACTGATCCAAATGCACCCCCAGTATATCGATTAGTGATTGACCTTCGAGAACTCAATAAATGTATCATTCCCCAGTACCCAGTAGTCCCAGATATTTCTTCCCTATTGACAGCTATTGATTCTGAGGCAATATTTTTTACAGTAATCGACCTCAAGAATTCATTTTTCAGTGTCCCCATTCATCCAGACAGCCAGTACCTTTTCGGTTTTTGTTTAAATGGAAGGAGCTATAAATTTACACGAGCTCCTCAAGGTTTCACAGAAAGTCCTAGTATTTACAGTCAAGCACTTAAAAGACAACTAGACAATATTCACATGCCAGCTGACACCGCCCTGCTCCAATATGTCGATGATCTACTGATCACAGCCCGTTCTGAACGTGACTGCGAGCGAGCATCACTTACAGTTCTGTATTTCCTAGCCGAGATGGGGCACAAGGTGTCTCCTTCAAAGCTTCAATTCTGTGTCCAGCAAGTGATCTACTTAGGCCACTTGCTGTCCAAGTGGGGTAGGCAGTTGACACCCGATCGTATCCAGTTAATAGCGAGTCTTCCTCAGCCCAAGACCCAGAAGGAGGTACGTGCTTTTATAGGCCTTACTTCTTATTGCAGACAATGGATTCCTCAGTATGCATTTCTAGCCAAGCCACTGATACAGTTAACGACACAGGAGGCAGCCGTATCGACTGTCCTCCCTTGGACATCTGAACATACACTTAGTTTTAATGAGCTAAAGAAAGCTTTATGCCAAGCACCTGTTCTAGCTACACCGAACTACAGTAAGCCTTTTACACTTTTTGTCACAGAACGCGATGGTACAGCATTATCTGTTCTTACACAAGATCAAGCAGGACAATACAAGCCCTGTGCTTATTTTTCGAGCACATTAGATCCTGTAGCCCAGGCTCTGCCTGCGTGCCTCAAGTCAGTTGCAGCCACGGCACTAGCTATCAGACAAAGTGACTCCATAGTATTAGGACATTCCTTGACAGTACAAGTTCCACACTCCGTGGAAGTACTTTTAAACCGAACACAGACTCAACACTTGACAATTGCACGTTTAACAGGTTATGAATTGACACTGTTCCAACCACACATAGAAATCAGACGCTGCAATGTTCTGAATCCTGCTACACTGTTACCGTCAGTTATTTCAAGTCCTGTCGCACATGACTGTGTGGAAGTAGTTAACACCATGACCAAGCCAAGACAAGACCTGACAGACATTCCATTACCAGATCCTGACCTGACACTTTATGTGGATGGTTCATGTATGAGAACAAGTACAGGAGAACTAGTAGCCGCATATGCAGTAACTACTGACACTGAAGTTATTGAAACACACCGTATTGACACCCTGTCTGCCCAAGCAGCAGAGCTAGTTGCTCTGACTCAAGCCTGCATACACGCCAAGAACCTGAAAGTTAATATTTACACAGATTCACGTTACGCATTCGGAGTTGTACACGACTTTGGAGTGCTCTGGCAGGAGAGAGGTTTCATGACTTCTCATGGAACCAAGATTCAGCATGGTCTTCTTATTCAAGCTCTGTTAGATGCAATACATTTACCGACAACTATCGCTATCATGAAGTGCAAAGCACATACTAAGGTTACAGACATTATTTCTCAAGGTAATGATCTAGCAGATCGAACAGCCAAGCTTACAGCACAGACACCAGACATACCAGTTAACAAGACATCGACATCCACTCTAGATCCGACTACTTGTATGACAGTTAAGGACCCCACTCAAGATGTCATAGATATCCAGTCACATGCTACTCCCGAGGAAATCAAGAAATGGTCCGAACAAGGAGGGGTCCAGACAGATCAAGGATGGTTGACGAAGGGAAAAGCCACATGGTTTCTCCCCGACTCAATGGTTCAAGTCATTATCAATACCGCACATAGTCCTGCACATTTAGGAGAAAAAGCCATGTTAGACAGTATCCAGAACATTTGGTTTAACAAGCATTTACGAGCTGCAGCCAAGCAGAAAGTCCGTACCTGTATGATATGTTGTCAGTTTAATCCAGGTAAAAGTGTCCCGGTGGAACAAGGTGGATTCCAGCCCCCTGACCACCCTTTTGAAGTCCTCCAGATGGATTATATTCAGATGGAGCGATGTCGAGGTTTCAAGTATGTCCTTGTAGTTGTATGCGCTTTGTCCAGGTGGACAGAAGCATATCCAGTTCCAGATTACACAGCCGCGACCACTGCCAAGCAGTTGGTTCGTGAATTCTTCCCCCGCTATGGACTCCCTAGGGTCGTGTATTCTGATAACGGCCAGCCATTCTCATCTGAACTCATGAAGCACGTTTCCCTTTTGTTAGGGTACCAGTGGAAGTTTCATTGTGTACGCCATCCTGAAGCAGCCGGTCTCGTAGAGAGACATAATCAAACCTTGAAAATACGTATTGCTAAAATCTGTCAAGAGAAAGGTGTGGACTGGCTAGTAGCTCTGCCAGTCGCCCTATTTTATATGCGCATGGTCGCACATTCCAGATCAGGTCTGTCCCCGTATGAGGTCGTATTCGGCCGCCCCCCAAATATGTGGGGTACACCCAGACCCCGAAGTATTACAGATGTTTCCAGTAATATGCTGACAGATTACCTAGCTTCCTTGATGTCTGCCCTCCACTCTTGTCGTTCACAGGTTGCCGCTGCATTTCCCGACAATACTGAAGTCAAGCCACACGAGATCCTTCCCGGCACCCTGGTCCTCGTCCGCAACTTTGATCGTTCAAGTCCGCTGGAGCCTCGCTGGAAGGAACCGAAGCAAGTCCTTCTGACCACCCGTACGGCCGTGAAGTTGGAGGGCCGTAAGGGGTGGGTCCATCTGTCACACGTCAAGCAATTTCATGGACTAAAAACTGTTTCTAAGAACACTTCCAAGGATTGTCAAGATTCTAAAGACTGCCAAGATACTATTCTCAAGGACTGTCCCGCAAATGACATTGATACCAAGCCTCCCCTGTTAGAGGAAACTCCGCAGCAGGAGTATAAAAAGAAGTTACGGTCTAGTAAAATAAGTCAGCCAGTTTAATTGTCTAAGTCCTCCCCTAGGTGAAACGGTTAGATAGGTTTCTGACATGTATGAAATAGACCCCCATAGCGAGAGAGTTAGTCAAAACTCAATCCGATGTATCGTTTTTCTAAGTTTCATATTATTTTTAAGCCTGATGGTTACCTGCACGAGTTATGCATTTCATTTATGTTTTCCAATTTCTCATGTAAATAAGTCTTCTAATGCTACAGTAGAGCACACGTTTAGTGATCTGCCTCCTCATGAACTATCTTATCGTCTTGCTATGCGAAACAATACATTTATTAGAATGTTACATTATTCACACCAGACCAGCAATGCCACTAATTGTTGGGTGTGTGGTCGACTCCCCCCTTTTCAGACACCGAAGGGAGTTCTGCCACTGTTTCCTTATCCATTTTCATATAATGGTTCATGTGGAGCATGGTCCACGTTAACGTCATCCTCAACAGATATGTCCTTTCTGAACAGTACATGTTTTCCAGACAAGCAAGGTCTTCCCCACAGAACAGGGCTAGATCTAGAAAATGAAGTTTATAATTTGGGTAATTATTCTTCGAATTTCATGGTCCTGAATGTTCAGTCTGATCCTACTCCAGACTTACCTGCTATTTCAGTACTACCAGTCAAAGGCGAATTATGTGTCAGAAATAATGGTTCCGTACATGTAGGACATAGTGATTGTACTACTATTGTCAAGTATAGTGACAGTGGGAAATCTATTTTCAAAGCTTCACGTCATTCTTATTTTGTTTGTGGTCAGACCGCATATGTTCGTCTGCCCCTCGATTGGGAGGGAACCTGTTACATTGCCTTCCTACTGCCACCAGTTTTCCTAGCCCCATCTGATTATCATAGAAACACACATCTAGTACACATTAGACATAGAAGGGAGATCGAGTCCCCAATTGTCGATCAAACTGAAACTGCTCTAGAACAGTATACAGATTTCAACAGAGGTTTCTTTTTCTTTATAGGACCTGTCCAGAATAGTAAGTTAATACGTAGGTTAACCAGAACCCTCGAAGCAGTAGTGAATGAGACTGCCTCTGCTCTAGGTAACTTAACCGAAGAGCAATCTGCTATGAGATTTGTCGTGCTCCAAAATCGTCTCGTTCTTGACGTCATACTGGCCGATAGAGGAGGAGCATGTAGAGTCATCGGATCTAGTTGCTGCATTTTCATTCCTAATAACGCGCCGTCTGTTTATTCAGCTATAACCAGACTTCATAAAATTGCCCATCAGTTACACCAGAATCCAGGCACCTGGACATGGTCCAGTTGGTTCTGGAGTATAATTTCTGCCTGGGGATGGAAAGTATTGTCATTTCTAGGTATTGCAGTAGCGATCATATTCAGTTGCTGCCTCTGTATACAATGTGGCCCTGCGATTTGCGGCATTTGTGCTACCTCTTGTATTCCTAATCCTAAGTCCCGTCCTAGATCCCGTTCCAAGACAATTCGAGACGAGCAAATGATACTGTATGAAATGATAGATGGTATCATGAATATTGATGTTTCCTGATGGAAACGTAGTGACAAGGAGGGAATGTGGAAAAGTAAATTTTGCCATGTTCTGTGTCCCTACGTGTCCCCCATCTTATGTCATATGTGCATGATTAATATGCATATGTATTCCCCATGATCGATTAAAGACGCAATCACAGTTGTGTCCATCTCTAATATGCCAGTTTCCAGTTCTCGTGAAAGCTACGAGTATCAGGCCTATGTAAAGCTACGTTGCCACGTTTCTCAGTGTGCACGTTATTTCATTGTAAAATCCCCGTTTCTAGGCCTCAAAAGGGCCCGGACTCAGATTCAGCTCCTGTCTCCTGAACCCTCGCTGAGGAGCGATACAGCCCCCACCTGTATCCCTGACCCTTCACTTACTTCCTGCCTCACAGTGCTCGGCTCGGCCTGGCTCTGCCTGCCAGTCTGCCAAGAGTATGTTATGATTCCAGTTATCAGTCCAGCCCTCCTTCTCTGCATTCCTAAGCTACTGAATCGCATCAATAGTTTCCGTCATGGTCTAGTCTTTACGTCTCCATGTAAGAGAAATACTGTATTAATGGTCATTTAATATTCCTCAACACACACTACATGTAGAATAATTCATGCACCAGTCTTAGAGTCTGTTAGCCTTTACCCTGATAACTTTTGGATTCTATCAACATGTTCTCTAAACATCAGATACTAGATAGTGTTTAGGTACATGTCGCTCTGACTCTCCAGACTTCAGTCTCTGCTCCTAGCGCAGAAGTCATAGCCCCCAGCTTCTCCCTAGTCACACGTCATTGCCAGCTTGCGCGCACCATTAGGTCAGAGGTCCCGGCTCCTTAGGTAGCCCCCTCCATGTTTCCGCCCCATTTATGACATATTCTGTTACGTTTACATCACATATCTATGTACACGCCTCTTGCTACACCTACTTTCACCCTTATCTTTCGCGACTGTTACAGGCCCCACCCACTGTTCCGCCTATTGTATGTACTGTAATGCAATTGTTTTAGTATATATACTTGTGTACTGTTATTAAAAGCCAGCGCGCTCATTCCAGATCCTGCCCGACAGCTGTCGGGGCCCCCTGTTGGCTAGCCATCCCAGATCTTGCCCGTGCAGGTTGTCCTGTTCCTGTCCTTATGCTGTATTAAACCTGCAAACTCCTACTACCTCGAATCTTGACTCTTATTTATTGAGCTATCTGTTATTGTTATATCCAGTCAAAAATAGAGGTATTATTTATTTATTTACCACAAGACAATGGCTTCGGAGTGGAAGCTGGTCTCGCCGGCTTTGAGGCGTCGGACGCTGGCTTCATACCTTTGTCCTTAGAAGTCGATGGTTTCGTAGCCGAGACTTCTTTCGGTTTTGGTGTTGAGGGAGCTTGTGGGATCGGCACGTGCGGCTTGCTCGGTACAGAGCTACCGGAAGGCTTAGTTACTTTCTTCGGAGCTGGGCTCGATGGCGGGGCTGTCGAAGTGGTTTTTCAGTCGCGACTGGGCCTAGAAGGTGGAGTGTTGACCTTTGCCTTCAATCTGGGTACTGTGTGTGGTGCAGGGGCAGTAGTACTCACGCGCTGACCCGATGGTATGGAGTCATCTGAGTCGTCTGCCTCTGATACGATTTGGAGATCATCTGAATCTTCTTCGGGAACGAGTGGAACCTGCTCGCCGAAGATATCCACTGGCTCTGGAGATGATCTCTGCATGTTGTGTCGACGGGCCCTCCGATCTCGGATGGTTTTCTTGGATCGAAAGGACGCGCAGGCTCTACAGCTGGATTCGTTGTGTTCTGGCGATAAGCACAGGTTGCAGACTTTGTGGTGGTCACTGTGTGGAAACTTTGCTCCACACTCTGGGCATCTCTTGAATGGTGTCCTTTCCATGAGGTGTAGGCCTCACGGCGTGGATAGGCCCAGCGGCCCGCGTCGACGACCGGAATCGAGCTGATGGAGTCGAAGATGATATTAGTCGTTATTGAAAGTAGTTCAGTAAAGTTTTTATACGTTTTTGCGCTTTGAAGTACTTGAAAAGTCTATTTCTAGCCGGAGCGGAAAAAGTTCATCCGAACCCAGTGGCGGAAAAAAACAATCTAAGGATGGAGCAGATGCCCATGCGCACTATCGTCCAAGGGAGGAGTCACCTATCTCGTGACTACAAAAGACTTCTTCCAAGACGACAACAACATGCAATCATTCGAGCCCAACACCAGGTGGCGATCTAATGCTAAGTGTAGTATCTGCAGCTCATATGCCTCGAACGTAGTGCTCAAAGACTTTAATAAGAGCCTACAGCTTAACAACACATGTAACAGGGAGCGTCGCCATGGGAGGTTACAAAATGAGACAAGGCGGTACTAGGGAGGGACTACAAAGCCTTTTGACCAATTAACAGCTACAGTTTACAGCGGACAATGACAAAAGCCAAGGAAAAATATGGGCGGAGAGTGGGCAGAGCTTCAAGTCCCTACCTGAATACAGAATTTCTCTCACAGCAGCGCATGTGCTGCCCAGGCTCGACCTAAAAAACCCACTGGGAATCGAAAGTCAAGCCTTATATTAAAATTCTTTATCATTGTTGGCACTTACTTAAGCTGACAGTATGGTATTCTACACTTATCGAGACTTTACCATTACTGTCCAGGAGGCCAGGTGAGCATTTGTAAATTCAAACAAGCATTGGCAAAGCCAACAGCTCTCGCATATAGAAGAGCAATTGACTTTGCCAAGGTGTTTTAGCCATGTTATACACCAGTATGGCTGCTGTTCAGCATGGCTAAAAGTTTGTGGCATAGAGGAGAGCGGCATGGAATGGAGTGTCGTAGAGTAGAGTGGCGAAGAGTGGAATGTCGTAGAGTCGAGTTGAGTGTCGTGGAGCAGACCAGAACAGATTTTAAGTGGCGTGGAGTAAGGAAGCATTGAGTGGCACAGAGTAGAGTGCAGTGGCACTGAGTGGAGTGCTGCAGAGTAAAGTGGCATAGAGTGCTGTGGCATAGATTAGAGTGATGCAGAGTGCATTGGCATAGGGTGCTGTAGAGTGGTGCAGAGTAGAGTGCAATGGCGTTGAGTGCAGTAATGGGAAGTGCAGTGTTGCAGAGCAGAGTGGTGTAGAGTACACTAGTGAAGAGCAGAATAGAGCGGTGTTGAGTGCAGTGGCATAGAGTAGAGTGTTGTACAGTATAGTGGCACAGAATGTAGTGGTACAATTAGATTGGAGTAGAGTGCAATGGCGTGGAGTGCACTGGTTTGAGTAGAGTTGGTGTAGAGTGCAGTGTTTAGGAGTGGAGTAGAGTCTCAAAGAGTGGAGTGGCACAACATTGAGGAGAGTGTAACAGATTGAAGTAGAGTGGCGTAGAGTACATTGTCTCTGAGTGGTGTGGTGTAAAGCAGAATGCAGTGGCATAGAGTATATTGGCCTAGAGTTAAGTGGTGTAGAGTAGAGTGGTACCAAGTACAGTGTCACAGAGTAGAGTGGTGCAGGGTAGAGTTCGTAGAGTACAGGAGTGCAGAGTGGAGTTTCATGGAGTGGCGCAAAGTGGAATGGAGTTTCGTAGGGTGAAGTGGCATAGAGTAGACAGTTTCAGAGTAGAGTGAAATGGTGTAAAGTGGAGTGGTGCTTGGCAGAGTGCAGGGACAGAGCAGAGTGGCATAGAGTAGAGTGACTTACAGTTCAGTGGTGTAAAATTCATTGGTGCAGAGTAGATTTACATGGCTTAGAGGGGATTTGCATAGGGTGGTGGGGTACAGAGTACAGTGCATTATGGTAGGGTGTACTGACGTATAATGCAGTGGCAAAGAGTGCTGTGGAATAGAGTGGCTGTGGTGTAGAGTGCAACCATGTAGAGTGCAGTGGTGTAGAGTAGAGCGGCATAGAGTGCATTGGCATCAAGTAGAAAGGTGAAAAGTATAGTAGAGAGGCGTACAGTGCAGTGACGTGGAGTAGAGTGGAGTGGTGCAGAGTAGAATGGAGTGACGAGGAGTGGTGCAGAGCACACTGGTATAAAGTAGAGTATGCATTGTGTTGCAGCACGCTGCCATCACAGACAACACATTTTCAACTGAAATGACAAGTACATCTGCACAGACACGCAGTTATACTGTTAAAATACAGCACACAAAGTGTGGAAATGTTATCACCTAGTGTAATGATTTGTTTTGATCATATTAAAATATTTGTTTCCACCACACTTCAGAATTAAAATAAAAAAAGTGGTGCATTTGTGCTTTCCAAGTTCTTATATGTTCTGAAATATCTGCACAGTTCATTTACAGATATTAAAATGTTGTTGTGTGCTAGAAAAAAAGCTTTGCATTCAAAGTAAGATTATCACATATCTTTCACAGCAAGATTGTGACATAAATCCTCTCACTTTGAAGACAGAGAAAAAAAGTAAACACCAAGCTCACTCGGAAGACAGAGCCTGACATTTGACCTCTGTCTTTCAATGCACAGAAAATGAGGCAAGATAAAAAAAAGATTTAAAAGCCTGTTTACAGAAAGTGAGCACTCATAGAAGAATACGAGGAGCAATAGTAAATCCACAAGATGTATTGCACAATATGAAAACCAGATAACCTGGTATTAATCCCGGCCTCCCCACTTTACCAAATTGTCTGATCCTAAACAATTGTGCCATTTCACTTTTCCTCCTTTTTCTCCACTATCACATAGGAGGGCCTCGAAATATGTGACATCAGGATGTGTACTGTACAAAATCTTCTCCTGTGTTTGATTTTAATTAACTATAATGCTGTTCATGTATAATAAGTAACCCAGGCCACCCAAAGAGTGCACATAGCAACTGGCTTGTCTCTTAATTCGCTATTTGCATTCTTGTCAGGGTGTGGGGGGGGAGGGGGTATTTCTAAATTCATGTCTGAAAACTAGCACTTTAATGAAAATACTTCTCATTGCACTGTTATTCTGATGTACTAAGGTGAAACGGTTATGCGTGTTAATGAAATACACTTTTTTAATTCTGAAGCCACTATATATTTTTATACTTTTGCTGCAAGATGTATTTCAAAATGAGGGTGTTCCCAAAGTTAAGTGGTCCAGGATAGGAATATGCTACTTACCAGTATGCATCTGTTCTTGGCATATAGGGCTGCAGAGTGGTACATTTATGAATAGATCGCCATCTGGTGTTGGGCTCGGATGATTGCACTTGTTTTTCTCTTGGAGAAGTCTTTGTCGTCACGAGACCGATGACTCCTCCCTTGGGTGCTAGTGCGCATGGGCATCGGCTCCATCCTTAGATTGTTTTGCCATAGTAGGGTTAGATGGAGTAGTATGATAGAATACAGAAAGAGATGCCCCTGTAAGTGTATCTAAATAAGATAGTGTTGGAACAGACACAGGCTTCCGGGGAGGCATATGGGCTGCAGATGGTACATTTATGAATAGATTATACAGCAGTTACATCCCTAGCTGTGGTCACCAGTGTCTGTTGCAACAGTTTGAAATAACGTTTTTAGTACAGCCTGGCCCACTCTAGCTTGTTGTGTTGCCTGCACATCAACACAGTAGTGTTTTGTGAAGGTATGCGGTGTAGACCAAGTTGTTGCCTTGCATATGTCATCTAGGGGCAGGACTTAATTTGTGCCGGAGCTTTCCGGTGCTTAGCACCGGCACTTCCTTCACAGGGCCGGGTCTACAGTCTGACTGACTGTACAAGAATCTGCTGTGCTGCACGCACGAGGTGCACATCGTGCACGTCACATTTTTCAATTCAATTTAACTTACTGACTGTACACTTGCTACTGTACTACTGTCCTCTCTCTCTTGCAGCCGCGTTGTGTTTTTCACATCACAGGATCTCCCGTATGAGTGAGCCGGCGGTTAACAGTGCTGCTGTGTGGGACACTTAACCTGCCCTGTCTGAGCCCCGCCCGCCCCCAGGAGATTCAACATTATTCATATAACTATGTTAATGGCGCGGCAGTACGGCACTGCGGCGGCCTTAGCCACTTTCACTTGCCTGTGGTGGGCGGGCCGGAGGACACTGGTTTGGGATGCATTTCATTTTCGTTATGATGGGTAGGGGAGGGGCGGACTGTGCGGCAACTTGCGCAGATTTTTTTCTGTCTGTGGGGTACTTCATGGCAAGGGAAGCTATTGCTTTAAAAACAGCCACGGAAGCGGGGAACGGTATTGCACCCTACTGCCTGCTTACTAGAATATTCTGGAGCAGTGCTAGAAGCTCAATTGCAATTGCTTTCGTTACCCCAAGGCAAAATATATTTTACTCCTTCTACCTTACCAACAAGGAAATGTGTAAGGCTATTTTTTCCGATCTGTACCTCTTGTGGACATTTTTGGTGGCGCTATAAATCAGTTACTTACAGTGCCTTCAAGTGGCACCGGCCGCGAGTGCTATGGCCGTCATTAGGGAGATCAGTGGTGCCATGGGCACTGGAGTTTTCAGTCAGGAGGACCCTCTTCACTGTTCCTGTGGATAAGAGAGGTCTTTAGTGGTCTGATGAGCAGGGGAGCCAGGAGAATAGACAGTCTCGGGGATCAGGAATCCTCGCTCCCCGCCACTTGCTCTGTGCCCAATGAGAGGATAACAGTGTTGATTTCCAATCAAGCATGTCTGTGCCCTCGGGGTTGCATGCTGATGTTCGTGTCCAGTGCTTACAATGTGCTTTGATGCCCCCTGGCTGTATTCATGATCAATGAGTTAGCGGCACGGCCTATAGAACAGTCTTCAAACCTCATTGCTCCATGCATAAGCTTCTCTTTCAGGAGATTTGTTTATCTGCATTCTGGTATATGGACACTTAATTTCATTTGGATTTCATTTTCGTTATGATGGGGTAGGGGAGGGGGCAGACTGTGCGGCAACGTGCGCAGATTTTTTTTCACATTGCCTGCCACGCCCCAGCATAACCACCGCAGCGCGTAGCAGGCATCTTACCACGAGTCATCGTCTTCAAGTCGACCCACAGTGCCCGGCCCGACTACGACGTCCGTGGCGTTGAGGGCCTCGATCAGCCACATGCACTAGAGTACTGTGTCTGGTGGCAGTATTCTTAAGCAGCACCAGGCAGCTGCAGGCCTAATCAGTTATTAAAGAAAGGGCGTGCGTGCAACCGATGTGAGTGTGTCCCGACTGAGTCCCTACCGGCCGGCCCACCACAGGTAAAGGTAAGTTAAGTACTAACTTACTTACTAGTATGTACTAGTAGCTGCAGCTACTAGCGATGCCAATATGCCATTGTCATCATTGCCTTACCAAGTTGCCATAAAATCCAATGCTGCTTTGGAGTGTGGTGGTGGAGGTGGCATGACGCCGGCGACGGTCACCAGATCACTGTGGTGGTAGGGAGGCGGCCCGGGCCAGCGGGGAAGTTAGCCTCCGTCGGCCCCACATTGAAGATTCACTGTATAGTTAGTTACGTATCACTCAGATTCACTCACTGACTGCCAGCCCTGCCCAGCCAGTGCCTGTGCCTGCCTGCCCAGTAGCCACTGTCGCGCCCGCTGGCCGTAGTAGCAGGTGGCACACACACACTTGACTTTTGTCCTTAACACCCAAGGTTATTTTTCGATAGGGCCTGCCGCAGTAATAGTGTAGGTAGAGTAAGAGTTAAAGCCAAGGTCGGGCCGCGTGTCCGCACAGCAGCGGTTGTTGTAGTCCTGTTCAAAATGGCGCGAGGCTGCGCACAAATTTCTTCACTTGACTCTTCAATCAACAAATTGCTGGGTACCGGCGCCGGGCATGCGCTGACCGATGTTGTCTCGTAATAATGGCCCTGCCTTACCTAACTGTCCCCCCTACCCCTCTGGCCTCACTTTTCTTTCCAACAGTCCATCAGGGTCAGTTGGTTCAGGTGAGATTGCGAGTTACTCGCGAGTTGTTCCCAAAATCGTACACTGACTGACGATGCTGGAATTTCTGAGGGCAGCCACGGCGTCACAAATCTTGAAAAAAAATGTTATTCTGATTCTGCGCCTCACTCCCTGGCGCTCACTCACATGCTTGGCGGCATCCTGCTATGGGTATCTGAGGAGGGCAGGTGATGTCTGCCTGGGGAAGTGTACATAAGAGCGTGTGGGGTTAGTCCATGTCCATCTAGTACAGGAGACTGGAGAGCAGAAGTGAGTCAGGTCGCAGCCCTGTAGGAGAGAGCAGGAAAGAGGGTCGAGTCTTTTTAGAAAGCAGAAGAGATGAACAAGTGTGCAGGCCTGTCGGAGGTAGGGGGTCAGAAGGGCGTATAGGACGGGGAGGTGTCAGGCATAGGAAAAAGACCCGAAGGAAAGTAGGGGACAGCCGGGCGAGAACTTGACATGGGGGAGGGAGGAATCAAGCTCATGGCTGAGAGGGGAGGAGGCCTCAAGGAGAGATCAGAAGAGATGGAGACTGGCGGTAGAAGAGGGTGAGTGAGCAGGCCTTGGAAACATCAGAAGGAGGTGGAGGGTTTAGAGCTTGTCTAGATAGAGGCTGAGCGCAAGAGGGGAAAGTGCGCAGGTGTGTGAAGACAGCAGGAGGGAGGTAGGTGTAAAGGCGTTTGCAGGTCTGGTGGAGGGAACAGAAGGGTATGGGGAGGTAAGGGCGCACTGTGGAAGAAGTGGGTGGAGCCAGGGGGAAGTGGGTGTTGCCCCAAACAAATATTTGAGCACCTGGACTTCATATTTTACAAATTAAGCACTGTCTAGGGGAATGTTTCCTAAGAATGCCATAGATGCCCCTAGTTTACGTGTAGAATGAGCTCTAGGAGGAACAGTTAATGTTCTCTTTGCTTTTATGTAACATATTTGTATACATTTTACAATCCACCTGGCAATGCCTGCTTTAGAGATAGGATTGCCCTTATGTTTTGAGGAAAACGCTACAAATAGTTGTTTTGTTTTTCTGAAAGTTTGTGTTCTTTCTATGTAATACAATATTGCCCTTTTGACATCTAATGTATGTAGGGCCCTCTCTGCTACCGTCTGTGGTTTTGGAAAAAAGACTGGTAGTTCCACTGGTTGATTGATGTGGATTGCTGAAATAACTTTAGGCAAGAATTTTGGGTTTGTTCTAAGAACCACTTTATTCTGGTGTAACTGTAGGAATGGTTCTTGTATTGTCAATGCCTGTAATTCACTCATTCTCCTGAGGGAGGTAATGGCTATAAGGAAGGCCACCTTCCATGTAAGGAATTGTATTTCACATCTATGCATAGGTTCGAAAGGTGGTCCCATTAGTCTGGTGAGTACTATGTTGAGATTCCAGACCGGGGAAGGTGGCAGTCTTGGTGGAATGACTCTTTTGAGGCCTTCCATGAAGGCTTTAATTGCTGGCACTCTAAACAGGGATAGATGTTGCCTGTTTTGCAGGTACGCTGCTATAGCTGCAAGATGTACTCTAATGGAGGTGTAAGCAAGGTTACATTGCTGTAAGTGTAGTAAGTAGCAAATAATATTTTTTGTGGTGCGTCCAGAGGGTTGATGTTGTTACTGTTACAGTATACAGCAAACCTTTTCCACTTTGCTGCATAGCATGGTCTGGTGGTGGGACGTCTTGCTTGCTTAATGATTTCCATACAGCTTGGAGGTCAATTTAAGTATCCAAATTCTAAGATCTCAGAAGCCAGATCGCTAGGTTCAGTTGTTTGGGATCTGGGTGCATTACTTCTCCATAGTTCTGTGTAAGGTGCATGGGTAAGATTCTTAATTTTT
Organism: Lissotriton helveticus; assembly: GCF_964261635.1. NCBI lineage: Eukaryota > Metazoa > Chordata > Amphibia > Caudata > Salamandridae > Lissotriton > Lissotriton helveticus. Next base: position 1,091,362,249 of record NC_136059.1, read on the forward strand.
GATGTGGCACCTGTGAGAGTTGCAGGAGCGTGGTGAACCACGACTGTCGTGCCCACGTGGGTGCTACTAGTATCATGGTCATTGAATGTTGTTGCAGTTTTCGAACCACTAATGGAATTAGTGGGAGAGGGGGAAAAGCGTATGCAAATTTGTTGGACCAATTTATCCATAATGCATTGCCCTGCGACAGGTGGTGTGGGTACCTGGATGCGAAGCTTTGGCATTTTGCGTTCTGATGAGTGGCAAAGAGATCTATGTCTGGTTGTCCCCATCTTTGGAAGAATGGCTGCAGTATATGATCGTGCAGTTCCCATTCGTGTATTTGTTCTGACTCTCTGCTTAAGATGTCTGCTATCTGATTTTGAACTCCTGGTAGGTGTTCGGCTAACAGATAGATGTTTTGAGGAATGGCCCATCTCCAAATTTCCTGCGCTAGTCAGGATAGTTGGAGAGAGTGTGTCCCCCCCTGTTTTTGAATATAATACATTGCTGTCATGTTGTCTGTTCTGATCAGGACTGCCTTGTTGAAATTTGCATTTGAAAAGCTTTTAATGCTAGAAACACTGCTAGTAGTTCTAGATGATTGATGTGCAGTCTTTTTTGCTGTACACTCCATCTTCCCTGTACTGTATATTTGTCCATATGCGCTCCCCATCCGGTGAGCGATGCATCTGCTGTTAGCACCACTTGTGGAATTGGTTCTAGGAACGACCGCCCCTTGGAAATGTTCGTTGTGTTCCACCACTTCAGAGAGCGACGTGTGCGGTCGTCTACCAACACCAGATCTGTAATCTGACCTTGAGCCTGATTCCACTGTATTGCTAGACATTCTTGCAGTGGACGCATCTGTAGTCTGGCATATGGTATTAGCAGTATGCAAGAGGACATCATCCCTAATAGCTGCATGAACACTCGAGCTGTTAGTGAGTGTTGTGGTTGAAATCTTTGAATCAATGTGAGCATTGTTTGAATCCTGACTGGATTAGGGTATACTTTGGCTCTTTCTGTGTCTATAGTAGCCCCTAGATATTGTTGAACCTTGTTTGGTTGCAGGTGGGATTTTGTGTAGTTCACCGTAAACCCTAGCTGGTGCAGCAACTGAATTGTCTTTTGTGTGTTTTGAAGACATTCTTCTTGTGACTTGGCCTTTATTAGCCAGTCGTCCAAGTAAGGGAAGACATGTATTTGTTGTCTTCTTAGGTGAGCTGCAACCTCTGCTAGGCATTTTGTGAACACCCTTGGTGCTGTTGTGACCCCAAACGGAAGGACTTTGAACTGATAATGTTGTCCTTCTACAACAAACCTGAGGTATTTCCTGTGGGCTTTGTGAATTGGGATATGAAAGTAAGCATCTTTTAGATCCAGTGTAGAAAGAAAGTCCCCTTTCTTCAGTAAAGGAAGTACTTGTTGGAGCGTGACCATGTGAAAATGTTTCAAATTTATGTATGCATTGAGGGGTCTGAGGTCTAGTATTGGCCTTAGAGACCCGTCTTTTTTGGGAATTAGGAAGTATAGAGAGTATACTCCTGTTCCCCGTTGATGTTGTGGAACCTTCTCTATGGCATGCTTTTGTAGTAGTGATAGTACTTCTTGTTTTAACAATGTTAGATGATCTTGACTCATTGGACGCTGTTTGGGGGGGATGTTTGGTGGGGTAGCTGTGAGTTCTAGGCAATAACCATGTTGGACAATTTGTCTCACCCACCTGTCTGATGTGATGTTTTCCCAGACAGGTAGGAACTGTGATAGACGTCCCCCGACCGGTGTTATATGGTCTGGGGAGAGCTGTATAAAGTCACTGTTTTGGGGTAGGAGAGTTGCGGTTGTTGTTATTTCCGCGACCTCTACCTTTGTTGTTGTTACCTCTGTAACTGCCTCTAGAATTACCTCTGGGTGATGTTGGTGTAAAAGAGGTTGATTGCTGGCTTGTGCCTGTATTCTTTGATCCGCCTCTATAGGTGGACCTACGAAAAGAACCCATTTGAGCTGGCTGTTGCAATGCTCCCATTGATTTAGCCATTTCTGTGTCTTTTTTCATCTTTTCTAACGCCTCATCTGTACCTGAGCCGAAAAGTGTTTTCCCATCAAAAGGCTGGTTCAATAAGGAGGTTTGTACCTCTTGTTTGAACCCTGAGACTCTGAGCCATGCATGTCTTCCTAACATGATACTGGTGTTTATGGATCTTGCTGCAGTGTCTGCTGCGTCTAAGGCGCACTTAATGGAAGTGTTAGTTATAATCTTCTTGTATGAGCTGATCTGCCCTTTTTTGATGTTCCTTAGGGAGATGTGTAATGAGTTTTTCTAACTCATCATAATGAGCTCTATCATAACGTGCAAGTAGCGCTTGCGTATTATCTATGCGCCAGCTGTTTGCCGCTTGGGATGCTACTCTTTTGCCAGAGGCATCTATTAACTTGGACTCCTTGTCAGGAGGAGGGGCTTCTCCTGTAGTTAATGAGTTTGCTCTCTTACGAGCGTTTGTGACTACTAGCGAGTCCAGAGGTATTTGTCCGTTGATAAATATTGGGTCCTTTGGGGCTGCCTTATATTTCTTATCAATTCTTGGGTTTAATACCCTAGCCCTCACAGGGTCTTTAAATATGTCTGATGTGTGATTGAGGAGACCCTTAAGCATTGGTAGTGTTCCTGATGTTTTTTGTGCAGCAGGTAGTGTTTCCAAAAGGAAATCCTCTATTTGAGGTTCCGCATGTAAGTCTACCTTGTGGTATTTTGCTGCCCTATTAATTAACTGTGCAAAACCTATATTATCATCAGGTGGTGAGGGCTTTGAGGGATACAGTTCAGGGTCATTATCATTATCTGACACTGCGTTATAATCTTCCCATGGTTCTGCGTCTTCTGGGATAGTGTCGTTATAATCCCTAGGAAGTTCCCCCTCCCCTGTGTCACTTTCTACATCTGTTTGAGGTGTAGATGGCCGTGGTGTAGAAGGTGGAGGAATAGCTGGCAGAGTGTGAGGAAGAGGAGAAGAGGGTGTGTCTTTAGGTTGTGGAGAAAGGGGAGGAGTTGTATTTGTCCACATTGTTCTCTTTTTAGGAGGAGGAGCTTTGTCGTCCAACTGTTCATTCTTCCTCTTTTTAGGTAGTTTTGTCACCACCTTGCAAGTTTGTGGATCAATAAACAAAGTCTTTTGTTTTGGATCTGTCTGATGCTCCTGTGTCGGTACCGAAGTTGTTGGTTCCGAAAGGTGCTTTTGCTTCTGACTGTCAGTGTTATGTGTTTTCTGCACTGACAGTTTGCTCGAATCTGATTTTTTCGGTGTCGAGGAAGTCTTCGACGTCGAAACATGTTTCGGTTTAGACATGGAATGTTTCGACTGCGAGCTTTCCTTGGTATGGAGCTTCGGTGTCGGTGTCGATGTCGACCGCTTCTCGGATCCGACATGGTGGGAGGCCGAGTGTTTCAGTTTCGGTTTCGTTGCCGAGCCCGAAGGTGGGGCGTCGGAAACTTTTTTCGGTTGTCTGACCGGGCTCGAAGGCGTGGTCCATTTGGTAAAGGGCCGTCGTCACTCGCGGTTTGATGAACGTCGATTTCTTCGACGTCAGACTCGTCAGCGTCCGACCCCGACTCGTCCTCATCTTCTTCTTCCTCTTCGGGGTGTTGGGAGTCGAACAGCTCCGGGATTGCCTCTGACTGCATTCTCGACGCCTCGTGTCTTCGAGCTCGACGGTTTCTAATCGTCGACTTGGAGGAGAATGCCGCGCAGGCTTCACAGTCCCTGGATTCGTGTTCAGGTGATAAACAGAGGTTGCACACCTCGTGTAGGTCCTTGTGTGGGAACTTAGCACCACACGTTGGACATTTTTTGAATGGAGTCCTTTCCATGGACTCCGGGCTGGACTACGTCGAGATAGGCCTCCCGGTCTCGTCGACGTAGAAGTTGAAAATGTTGTTGTTGACGTCGAAATGCAAATGAACTCACGCTCGATAACAGTACCGTCGAATTGGATAGGGAATACGCGCCGAAATATCTAAGGATGGAGCCGATGCCCATGCGCACTAGCACCCAAGGGAGGAGTCATCGGTCTCATGACGACAAAAGACTTCTCCAAGAGAAAAACAAGTGCAATCATCCGAGCCCAACACCAGATGGCGATCTATTCATAAATATACCATCTGCAGCCCATATGCCTCGAACACATAGTTACTTCCTTTCTTTTAACTTCAATTAACCTTAAAGATAATATTTCCCTGTTTATTTCAATTGTTTTATGTCAGTGCTCAGTCGAGTAAACAGTAGCCAAGTGCTGCTGTTGAACAGTGGGCTCATGTAACTGTTAGCAGCACTGCATGTGGCCCCTAGGCCGTACTTTTAGGATCACTATGCCACACACTCAAGTAGAAAACATGTCTCAGGCCTGCCACTGCATCCCGTATGCAGTTTTAAATTGCCATTTCAACCTGGCAAGATAAACCTATTGTCAGGCCTAAACCTTCTTATTAATACCTGTATGTCACCCCTAGGGTAGGTCCTTAGCAGCCCATTGGGCAGGGTGCAGTGTATTTAAAAAGTTGGACAAATACTTTTTAAGTTTACATGTCCTTTTAGTGGAAATCCCCAACATTTGTTTTTCACTAATGGAAGGCCTACATCTCCCATAGGATAACATTGTGTCACCTTATTACTTTTATTAAGTGCAAACTTTGGATTTGGAACAGGCAGGAGAGTCAGGTTTGGTCTCTACTGGACTGAAATGTAAAACCCTCTTTAATGTTAAAGTCAGATTTTAAGTCTCAATTCAGAAAATGGCACTTTTAGAATTTTGTAATGTAGGAAGTAGAGGAGCACTCCTAAATGAAACGTTTTTGGTGCTTGTTTGCATCTCTAAATTATATTTGATAGTTTAACCTATGGGTGCATCCCCACAGCGCGTGTTGACCCCACGTGCATGTAATAAACCATGAATCTAACAGTATCAAAGTCCTGAGTGTAGTGAGCACTGTTCACCTAGAACAACCCATTCTATGGTTTCTTTTTTTAAAATATTTCTTTTAATTAAAACAAGGCATCAAAAAATAAAGAGCGCAGTACAGAAGTATCACATCATAACATCACATTACATCTCCCGGGGGGGTTGGGGGGGATCAGGGTACATACATTTCGAGAACTCACGGGGATAGGGCCATATCAAATATGGAGTCGCTAGGTGGCACACAGATTTCTCCCCTATATTGGTTCCAAGGCCCCTAAACTGATGCCAATTGACGGGGTCGGCCTCTCGCTATGTAAACAGTCTTTTCACGAAACGTACACCAATCCAGGTCGTCTTTCCAGCCCTCAAGGGTAGGAGGCTGCTCGGATCTCCACTTCTGAGCAATGTTCCTTTTAGCTATCATATAACCTAGTGTAGTCCATTGTGTTTGGGCCAAATTAAGATCAGTAGGCTCCCATATATTAAGTAGGCATCTCCTCGCCTCCGGCAGAACTGCGACACCCAAAACCTCCTGTATCGTGTAATGAATCTTGCCCCAGTACTCAACAATATATCGACACTCCCAAAGGATATGGAGGAATGTACCCGTAAGACCACACTTCCGTCTACATAAACCTACGTCCGATAACCCCATCTGGACAAGGCGGGGGCCTATGACATAAACCATGTGTCGTATTTTTAACTGAACAAGCCGCAATCGCGCTGGGATCGCAACCACTTTTGGAGAGGACACAGCCAATTGCCAGTCCTCATCATCCAATTCTATACCGTCTCGCGTCCATTTATCCCTCAACTCCCTAAGGAGATCCGCCCTAGGATTAATTAATTTCTTATAGATCAGGGAGATAGTTTTCTCGGGTAAAGGACCATCTAAAATTCTATCCTCGAGAGGTGAGGCCTCAGGAAGGTTCGCCTCCTCAGGCAGGGCTGCCTTCAATGCATGTCGGACTTGCGCATAGCGAAAGTACTCAGTTCCCATCAATTCAAATTCAACCTGTAGTTCTTCAAATGTTTTAATCTTCCCCTTGCCCCAAATGTCACTGATGGTTGAGATACCTATCAGATCCCACCTATCAAAAGCTCTCGTATTCCAAAGCTTACCCAGACGTTCCGAATCAAACAGTGGGGTAGCTAGCGTCAATCGGTCCCTCTATCCCAAAGAACTCGTGGCATCGTGCCAGATCTTCACAGCATGTTTAGTGGGACCTGTCAAGTTTAGCTTCGTTGACTTAGAGTACAATGCCCTAATGTAACTATCTCCAGGGAGGAGCCACCTATCCATCGCATATCCGGGGTCGGCTGTGGTCCATATGTTCCCTGGTTGATTGCAGCCAGCTGGGAAGTCCAGTAGTATCTTTTCATATATGGGAGGGCAACACCTCCATCATACCAGGGAAGCGTCAATTTAGCTAAAGCAATACGGGGTCTGCCCTCCCATAATAAACTACGCTGCAACCCCTCTGCCTCACGGAAATAACTGGCCAGCACTACATCCAAAGTATTCTGAAGGACGTAAAGAAGACGAGGCAGAGACATAATTTGAAAGAGGGCTGCTCGCCCCAATGGCGAGAGGGGTAGTTTCTTCCAATTAGCAGTGTCGCTCCTAAGCCTCTGCAAAGGGGGAAGGAGATTCCTCGCATACCGGATCGCCGGGTCCAGCGAGATGAAAATCCCTAAATATTTGAAACCGCCCGTGTTAACCTGAATAGGAGAATTTCACGGAGGAACCGGGGTCTCCCCCCTAAGAACAAACAAGAGAGATTTCCCCCAGTTGATGGATAGCCCAGAATTTCTACCAAATGAGGCCAACACATCACACACAACAATAAGGGACTTCCTAGGCGAGGTCAGATAGAGTAGAATATCATCCGCATACAAGGAGATCCAGTCTTCCCAATCAGGGTACCACCGAATGCCTTGAATAGATGGCTCCCAGCGAATCCAGGCCACTAAGGGTTCCAGGGCCAACGAGAAAAGAAGGGGAGAGAGGGGACACCCCTGCCGAGTGCCCCGACCGAGAAGAAAGGACGCCGAGACACGAATATTAACCACTATCTGAGCTAGCGGTTCAGTATATAAGAAACGCACCCAGCTAATGAAGTCAGGGCCAAATCCAAATTTAGCCAGGACTGCGCACAAATACGGCCATTCTATGGTATCAAAAGCCATTGTTGCATCGAGTGAGGCGATTATGACCGGCTCCTGCAGGGTATGAGCCCTGGCTATCACGCCATGTAACCTACGTAGATTCAGGGCCGTATTTCTATAGGGAATAAAGCCCGATTGATCTGGGTGTATCAGTCCGCTAATCACCTTAATGAGCCTTTTAGAGAGAAGCTTGGCAAGTATTTTGGGCTCCGCGTTCAATAAGGAAATTGGTCTATAAGAGGCGCAGTTAGTCTTCGGTTTACCCTCCTTATGGATGACCACCACCGACGCAACTCTCTGATCATAAGGCAATATCCCCTTCTCCCGGGCCTCAACAAACATACCTTTTTTTTTTTTTTTTTAAACTTTATTTAGCAAGAAAAAGCATACAATTACAGGCCTACAACCCTCTGGGCCGGCCAGTGACATATCCGAAAAGCAGTATAACATTACACAGCTCATCAGCCGACAACCAAGGGTCCGGCAGCAATGGTGCACGATATTGGTCAAATCTATAACGATAAGATATGGAAAGGTTTCATTTTTTAAAACAAACAAACAAAAACATCAAAGAAAAGAGGAAAACGAGGCTGTATCCTAAATTGTTGTGTCTGTTCCATACGGTACGGGGAGGGGCAATCAAAGACAATATGGAAAGCAGAAGAACCTCCAGGAGATAAAGAAGGGTGTGGGGAAGGGGGGACCCAGAGCCAGAAACATATCAATAATGTGATACAGGGGGGAGCCGAAACGTATAGTCAAGGGGAACAAGGAGTGTCAGGGGGGATCAATGAAGGGGGGATCACATATCTCCCCACGGTATGAGTTCCATTGGTCCCATATCCTACCCCATTTTTTGGGCCTGCCACGGGAGATATAAACAATCTTCTCTCTGAACATGCACCAGTCCATATTTTCTTCCCATTTGGAAACTGATGGTGCCCTCTGAGATCCCCACAACTGTGCAATGTCCCTTTTCGCAACCATGTTTCCCAGTGTAACCCACCGAGTCTGAGCAACAGTGCAATCATTCGGTTCCCATATGTTCAATAGACAGCGCCTGACTTCAGGTAGCAACTCAACATTCGTCACCTCACTCATCACCGCATACACTCTAGTCCAGAAAGACACAACTTCCGGACATTCCCATACGATGTGGAGGAAGGTAGCAATCATACCACAGCCACGTCAACACAGTCCATCCTCAGAAAAACCCATATGCATCAGTCTCGGACCCGTGACATATACTCGGTGCAGAATCTTCAGCTGAACGAGTCGCAGACGCGCCGGAATCGCGACCTCTTTGGGAGAGGAAATCGCAGCCTGCCAATCCTCATCATCCAGTTCCAGCCCATCTTTAGTCCAGGTACCACGAAGCTGAACAAGCAGGTCTGATCGAGTATTGATAAGTTTTTTATAAATAAGGGAGATAGTGCTGTCTGGAATATGTCCGTCCAGCACCTTGTCTTCCAGGGGGGAGCTCTCCGGAATATCAGAACCGGCCGGAAAAACCGACCCAATGGCATGACGAACCTGGAGGTATCGAAAATATTCCGAGTCATTCAAACTGTATTCCTGTTTCAACTCAGCAAAGGTCTTAACTCTATTCTTAACCCAGAGGTCACCTACCTTGCTGATTCCGATGAAGTCCCACCTATCGAAACCCTTGGACGTCCACAATTCACCAAGCTTCTCCGCGGCAAACAGAGGGGTCGCCCTGGACAGCTTATCTACCCATCCAGTAGCCGCGGTCGCGCTGCCCCACACCCGCACAGCCACTTCAGTGGGCCCCGTCAAATCCTTTCTAGCGCCCCGCGAGTAGAGAGCCCTGTAATAATCTCCCCCGGGTAACAGCCACCGGTCCATCTCAAATGCAGGATTCGGGACTGGACCGTACATGGCATGGTTCACAGCGCTCAGTTGAGATGCCCAGTAGTATCTTCTTATATCCGGTAACACTATGCCCCCATCGTAACAGGGCAACGTAAGCTTAGCCAACGCAATACGAGGTCGGCCAGCCCAAACTAGCTTTCTCTGGAGGCACTCGATTTCACGAAAGTAGCTAGCCGGCACTAGATCAAGTGAGTTTTGTACGGCATACAAAAAACGGGGAGAGACATCATTTTGAACAGGGCCGCCCGTCCCAGGGGGGACAAGGGTAGACCACACCATGCAGCCTCGTCCGACCGAAGCCAGGCGAGTGGAGGCAACAAGTTACGCTCATAGCGTATCACAGGGTCAAGTGAAATATAGATCCCTAAGTACTTAAACCCAGCACTAGAGACCGGGATCGGGCATACTCGGGGCAGAGAAAGAGGATCACCGGTCAGCGGGAAGATACACGACTTGGACCAATTGATAACCAACCCGGAGTTACGTCCAAAGGAACTCAAAACATCAAAGAGGACTCCTAACAAACATACCTTTAAGGTGAGGAGCCAGATTATCCGGCCTAAGCTTATATAACTCAATTGGGAGCCCATTGGGTCCCAGTGCCTTACCCGAGTTCAAGGAGCGAATAGCCTGGGCTATTTCGTCGGTTGTAAGGGCACTATCCATAAAATCACGGTCCTCCTTGGACAAGCACGGGAGCTGTATATCCCGGAGCAGCAAATGGGAGTCCTCCTCTGGCCGATCCGAGACCGAGGTATACACGGTTTTAAAATATGTCGCAAAACTATCGACAATACTCTGGGGATCGCTATGTTCTATGGTTTCTTAAACACAATTTACATATATATATAACCAACATTGTTTTCATTCAAACAATGAAAACAACTCCGTTAGATAGTGTGACATTCAAATTATAATTGTAAAACAAATCATGTTGGAGACATCATACCAAATGTATATGATACTTGACAATGTAATTAAATTGTAAATGTATTTCACATTCCAAACTGACAGGTATTAATGTAAATCCCGATGCATTTAGGGACTCTATGGTCCCTTCCTTAGGGGCATATCTGAAATTAAACAAATGCAATTTTACACAATTGTATACAAATGTGAATGAAGAGAAACCACTAACCCAAACAATTGTTTGTTACCGTCACATGCTTGTATGTAATACAACATACGCATGATTTTGAAATAAAATAAAAAAGGGAAGAAGAGAGATTTCTAAGAAAGCGTGCACAAATTAGAAAAGAGTGAATAAACCCTTGAGAGTGACCGAAATAGCATGTTGGATATAGAAACCCTTGGTCAAGAAAGTTATTTGCTGTGCCAACCGAAAGTGGTGTGGTGATTATCAAGTAATGGTGTACTGGTAGATTAGAAATAAGGCTCTTCGATGGAAGCTTCTGTAATGAAGGGTGCTATTCCTGTCTGTGGGCTTTGTATAAACAGCAGTCTGTAGGCCTTTGCCAGTTGAATCTTTTGTTACCAAGACATCCAAATAATTAATCTGTTTCCCGTTAATTGTGTAGGTGAATTGGATTCTAGGATTTTTGGAATTAAATTGTTGTATCCAGTTCTTCCATGAACTTTGAGGGTATTCTTTACATCAGTGCTGGAGAGAAGCATTGGCTGGGCTAGTGATTATTTCGCCCTCATACTGGTGCCAAGACAGGATTTTTTGGAGCCCCTTCAGCCCGTGGCCTACGGAAGAAGGAGCTGGACAGCCCCATGAGGAAAAAAGCCATCTGACAACTGGAAGATCTAAACAAGATACAAATGGAAGAAGAACGTGTGTAGGGAAACTAAGAAGGAAGCTGACAGGAGACACAAAATCTCTACAGGTCAGCTAACCAAGAATCAAGGCAAGAACAAGCACCGCTTGGGCCATGGAGCTGCAAAGATTGTGTCCTTGCCCAAGAGCAAGCCTCACTGCACACTGCCTACATCAGAATTGAAAAAACCTGAACTGTCCCATGCTTAGACACCGTACACATGGTTGCTGGTGACCAAATATTGGACACAGAGGCTCTTGACAACCAAACTCTACCCCTGAAATTACCTGGAGGGGACCATTGCTGTTTGGGAAGTCGATTTTGTGCACCTGGCAAATTGGATTTAGAAATATGGAAATTCAGCCTGTACTGCCCCATTTCCACATTCCAGGAATAGTGAAGTGTTGTCGACATTTAGGATGGAGGCATCTTTAAAAGTTTTCAAACACCTCTGCATTTTATGTTTGTGACTATTCAACAATGACGCGCAGGGAGTTAAATCCCATGGAAATGAATACATATTTACTACAAACAAGGCCAAAACTAGGACTACCCCCGAGAAAGGAATGAGGAGCAGTTTTGCCCAAATTTCAAGAGGATAAAATGAACGTGGTTTCTAGGGGAAACAATATTTCTCCATAAGATTAAAAAAAAATAAGTGTGCAAACGTATGTTTGTGTCCCATTTGCACATATCAAACTGTTCACATTACCCTTTTTGCATGCATACATATTTATGAATTTGTGTGCTAAAGAAAATCTTTGATTGGTTATAGACTTCCTCAACAAAAACACTAACACTTTGCGAGTACAAAACGTCCGAAATTTGACCATATGTTTGTTAACCATTGAAACCAAATTTCTGGATGTTTGCAAATCTTGCACGAACTTGGCCTCAATTTTAATGTTAATTGTGCTACGAGAACTACTAGCAATGAGAAAACAATCAAATTGGGAAAATTAATGACATTATTTTGGGCCCACACCGTCCTTCGGAAATGAAATGCATAAACTGTTCTTTTTCCATACAGCTGAGCTCTGAAATGCACAAAAACAATTACTGCACGTCTGACACTAAAATACACCCAATGAGGACAAGAACGTTTTCAAAGTAATGCACCAATGATAGGATGAAATTTACAATGGTGCAAATTTTGAATTGCATTTCTTTCTCTCGCCCCCATGAACCACCAATCACAAAAACTGCAATTCCACCTGCTAGAATTCCTTATTCACAAGAGATTTGCCCTGTATGGTATAAAGAACAATTAACGGCACATCTTTAAAGGAACCATCATCATAAGGAAATTCTAGCTTATTTTTAAACAAGATCACCATTTGCATGCATGTGGTAGTGCATACATTGAATGCTGTTCAGTGTTTACTTCAGAAATTGATAAAAACTGATATTTGTTGAAAACCGAACTGTCTATTTATACCTAGAGTAATCATCAAAAATTATTTCAGTGAAATTAAGGGGACACAGGATACACTTAACCATAAAGAGCCATTTCCCTTCCGGTCTAAAACTAATACAAACTAAAATGTGTGCAATCAAAAGCCTAAAATAATTCACTTGATATATTTTTTCACACTGCATAAATTGATCCGCTAGGTCCTCTTCAAACTGCCATCCTTTGTTTCACTGACAAACGATAATAATTAGACCAACACGCAAAGCACATTGATTAGCAGAATTAGCAGATGAGCTGAGCTTATGGGGCCTTTTGTTTAATTTAGTAAATTGGTACTTAAGCGATTAGACAGTTTGTAGTGGGAAAAATAAAAGAGGATGTGCTTCCTGCTTTTATTCTTGCAAACACTTGACTGTGGGCAATATTATTTTACTAAGATATTTTACAATAAACCTATTTTGCCAGGTGAACTTAAAAACATACATAATGTTTTCGACGCATAAAGGCTTTTGAGAAAAAATACCTTGCAAATTAGCACATCTTCGAACATGATTTTTGTTCATGTTAAATATAGGAAGTACGCAAGAATACAAATCCTACAAAGGAGAGAGACGGAGGACTTTACAGTGCATTCTTTTACAGTGCATTCTTTTACATTTTAAGGTTCCAAATATTGCACCTTATATTTTTTATATGGATAGCTGTTCACAGGGAATACATTTAGGCTAAAGTACAACTTCAGATAAGTAATCTGGTCCTGTAATCACAACGATCAATAAAGTGTGTGCTATAAAATAACTAATAGCAAAAATGTTTGCCTTTAGAAAATTCCTGGCCACCTTTTTTTGCTATCATGCTGCTAGAAATATTTTCTAAGCGGGGTAGACAAACTCAATTTAGTTACTCACGCTGCTTTGGCAAAAACAACGCAAGTCATTAAACGACCTGATTTTGCGCCAAGATAAGCAAGCTATACAGTACCTCGAATTCACTATTTATTTCATGGCTTGGAGAGGATATGAACAAAATGAAACAACAAGAGTAAAAAATGATGGAAGATGAAAGGCAAGCTGCAGAGACACAGTCACTCTCTTCCAATTATAGATTGCTAATAAATGTACTATTGGCATGTTTTAAAACAAGCACAAGACAATCGTAGGTGTAGAAAGTTTAATATAAATAGTTCGAAGCAATACTACAAACCATAAATTGCACCATTCAAAGCCTAATTAACGTCAGCCTAAAATAAAAACTTCCACATTTCCCACTAAAATAAAGTGAAAGAGTCAAACACATATCAGAATACAGACTGCATATAAAAAGTTAGCACCACGCCTTGAGGACTCGAGGCACTCTCAGACATAACTCAAACAATTGTATTTGAAGCTAGCAAGCTGTGGTAACTAACGCCACAACGAAACCGCATGGTAATCTAGTAAACAAAACAAAAGGGGCCAGATGGATCGACAGGGGTTTAATACCATAACGAGCAAGGGGGCAGGGCGCACAGTGCACGCTAACCTCGATTATTCACATTTTTTTTATTGCCTTTCAGACCGCGAGGCTCTTGCCCCTCTTACCTTTGGTGTGGAGGACGGAAGGGCCACCCTGTAGGTGAGGTCCTCGCTGCAGGTGCTGCCATGCAGGGCTATCAGGGAGGCCTGGAAGGTGTCGTCCCCATCCGCGGGAGAATACTGCGATTCAAAGGTGGATTCATCGGCCAGGTCTGCCTCGCTCGCGTCCACCTAACCACAAGTACAATTTAATTAGACGGTTTATCGTCGTCTTTCTGATACCTAGCTCGCAGCTCTTTCAACACCAGCCCTACGTCCCTCACGGGATATATCAACAAAGAGGAGGCTTGGTGCAAGTGGCATTAGAAGTTTGTAGTGGACCGTACACCAAATCACTTTTGATTTTGATAGGAAGATAGATACACCACCAATGAAATGCTTACAACAGTAATGAAATAACACAAAAGACGATTTAAAAGGAGCCGACATGTTAGAGTAGAAAGTCATACACATAAGTCAATACATGCTCGGATGGTTGTAACTTTTTTCCACGCATAAAAGGAAAGTAAATGAGAATAAGAAATATGAGAAAGTTAATACAACAAAAAATAATTTAAGAGCGACTGAGCGGTATTTCCCGAGACCAGCAGCCCCAGAGGTAGTCATTTAAATGCGATAAGTTAGAAAAAGTACATGCCTGTTATGTAAATTTCAGGCATGTTATAGTTAGGAATTAGCATTTAAAAAACCTTAGAAATTCAGTGAAAAAAACATAGGTTTCAGGGGCGCTATAGTTAGCTGGACATTGAAGTACCCCTGTGCACACCAGTGAGAGCATCTGGACCTGTTCCGCCCATTAGGGCGGTCTTGGTACTCAATTTAAAACCTAGTTGGCCCCTAAGTGGCCTCTGGGTGGGCCTTGTTTTAATAATAATAATAATGCCCTGGGTACCACCACCTCCTTTTTTACCAAAGAATGTGCATGTACGGCCTTCCCCGGGGACAACCACCTCCCTGGGGCTTATCTTTTTATCAATGGGGGGCCTCTTGGGGGTCCCCCACATCCGGGACCGACACCTCCACGAGGCTTTATTTTAATTCGATGCAGGGGCTCATGGACCCTGCTGTAGCCCGGTGGGGCCACTGCCTTCCCAGGGCTTTAATAAAAATTGTGGGGGGCCACGCAGACCCCCACCGCAGACCTGGGGGCCGCCACCTCCCTGGAGTTTTAACAAAAAAGAATGCGGGGAATGCGTGGCCCACTGCACCCTCAGGGACCACCACCTACCCAGGGCGTGGTTCCAGTCATGGAGCTCTAGATGGCCCTGGGGACCGCCATCCCTCCCCCCCCTTCACCCCAAGGCCTGCTCCCTGGAGTGTGCACAGCTGCCTTTCCTAGGCTATTTCAGCCCCGGGATACAATTCCCTTTAGCCTGACATTTTTTGGGGCAATGGGGGCAAGCAGCTCCCCCTCCCCAACTTGTTTCCAGCCCCGGGGATTTCATTCAATCGGCCTAATGTTTGTGTATGCGGGGAGGGGCGGGCTCCCCGCCGCGAGACAATTGCAGCCCCGGAGACCCCATTGCCGGGGCCTGATGTGTTTTTAGGGGAGGCGGGCCACCTCTCTAAAGGCCTCAGGAACCCCATTCCACAGGGCATCTTTGTAGGAAGCTGGCTCTGTAGAACCCCAGAGGTAGGCAGAGGTAAAAGCAGATAATACCTTACTCTCTATTTGTGATAGTGTGCGCGAGCAGTAAGGCTTTATCGCAGGGTAGTAATAAGCCTTTATTGTACACACTCAGGCAAGAAATGTTGTCACACACTCAAAGACTGAACTCAGACCAATTTGTTTGTATAAAAATATTATTTAGTTATATTTATTTCCTAGAAACAAGCAAGCCTGGCACAGGTAAGTGTAAATGGTACTTTTCAAGGTTGGTTGAACAAAACAAACAAGCTGAATGAAAACGTCTTTGTTACAGATTTGTAAATGCTTTGAATACAGTTACAATTACAGTTAGATTACTTTACAGATTATTTTATGAATTACTTTTTCTACTCAGTGGGATATGCCTGGGACATTTCCTAGAGAAAAGGTAAATAAAGCAGTTTTTATATTTTTTCAGTTTTCTCAGAGTTCCATAAAACCAACTCAACACTTCGAACAATTTTCAAGAAAAGCTGTCAATGCAATCCTACGGGAGAAAATACAGTTATCGGTTTGCAGTTAAGTACTTGGTTGTGGAAGTTGGGTTTCTGGGGTTAGAACCAGGATTCCTCCAGGGTCGAGGCACCCTCAGCGGCACTAGGGTGGCAGGGTGCAGAGTGCAGAGGCCCAATGTTATCCAAAGGGGCAGGGGGCCTCCGGTTGCTGGCTGCTCACGCGCAGGCCACAAGGCTGTGGGAGCAAAGCTCCTGGAGTTAGGCTCAGGGCACAGGGGGATCCGAGTCAGCACCCAAAGTGCACCCGCAGTGGCGTCGGGTGCCCTTTTGATTTCAATGGGGATTCTCCAGTGGCAAGACGCACTGCAGGCTCGGGATGAAGATATTCTAGAGGTGACCACCGGTTGGAGAGGTACCATGCGATGCTGGGACACTGTTGGTTGGGCCACCCAAGGCCGTGGGACGTCAGGTGCAGGGGAGTCTTTAGGCGTCGGGTTTTCTTACCAGCTCCAGTCGCGTTTGGGGGGATTCTCCAAAAAGGGGCTGCAGGCATTGATTGGATATTCGAGGCAGGTCAGATATCACCAGATCTCGGGTCAGGATCACCCGGGAGATCTCCTCGTGGTGTTGGGCCGCTCGAACTTGGGCTGTGGGCATTGGGTGCAGGGTGGTGCAGACTAGCGGATTTGGCCAGAGCCTGTTGGTGAGCAAATCCGGTGCTCACGGGAGACAAAGTCTTGGTTTGGGAAGGCAGGGTAGATCCTCTGGGTGCCTGGGAGCTGCTGGCTGCAGGACACACCGGGATTTCGCTGGAGCAGGTTCGAGGTTGGGATAGGCCAGTGGGGCTGGGGCCAAGTCAATGGGCGTCCTCCTCTTAGTTCTACAAAAGGGGGTGGTGATGGACGGAGCATCTGAACCAATCAAACACTCACACCCATTCAAAAGATCTGGGTTTGATCCATCACCGTTCTTAAGCCCACTCTGCCACCCCAGTTCAGACATGGCTATATGCAAATCAGTCTGACCCTGCGCCTCATGGGAACAGTCCAGCCCGAAATGCCAAGCCATGCCTTCCCTGGACCGGAAACAAGCTTCCGAGGACCGGTTTCTGGCATTACAGCCGTCTTCAGCCCGGCTTGCTTGAATCCAGTGGCAAAGTGGGCAAGGGACTCACGTATGAGCATACCCTGCCACACTTATGGCGGCCAAAGCGGTACAAAAGGGGGTGGTGATGAACGGAGCATCTGAACCAATCAAACACTTACACCCAGTCAAAAGATCTCGATTTGATCCATCACCGTTCTTTAGCCCACTCTGCCACCCCAGTTCAGACATGGCTATATGCAAATCTGTCTGACCCTGTGCCTCATGGGAACAGTCCAGCCAAGCCATGCCTTCCCTGGACCGGAAACAAGCTTCCGAGGACCGGTTTCTGGCATTACAGTGGGATGGGTATGCTCAGACGTGAGCCCCATGCTCTTCACACCACTGGAGTCAAGCTATCCTGGCTGAAGACGGCTGATAGCCAGAAACCGGTCCTAGGATGCCTGATTCCGGACCAGGAAAGACATGGTTTGGTAGTTCGGGCTGGACTGTTTCCATGAGGCACAGAGTCAAGGCTGATTTGCATATGACCATGTCTGAACTGGGGTGGTGTGGAGTGCAAAAAAACGATGGATTTAGGCCCAGATCTCTGTACTGGGGTGAATGTATGACATTGTTCTGCATTCTGTCCATCAACTGTTGTTTTTGCATTTGTCACCCCGAGTGGGATGGGTATGCTCAGACGTGAGTCCCATGCTCTCTTCACACCACTGGAGTCAAGCTATCCTGGCTGAAGACGGCTGATAGCCAGAAACCGGTCCTAGGATGCTTGATTCCGGTCCAGGAAAGACATGGTTTGGCAGTTCGGGCTCGATTGTTCCCATGAGGCACAGGGTCAAGGCTGATTTGCATATGACCATGTCTGAATTGGGGTGGTGTGGAGTGCAAAAAAATGATGGATTTAGGCCCAGATCTCTGTACTGGGGTGAATGTATGACATTGTTCTGCATTCTGTCCATCAACTGTTGTTTTTGCACTCCTCTTAGTTCAGCACGGCTTCTTCGTCCTGCTTCTTCTGGTCGGTTCTTGTCTGACGAGGCAAGGTTCAGACTTTTCCCTAAATACTAAATTTAGGGGCATTTCAGATTGGTACAGGTCGGGAATAATAGGTCCCTTCCTTGGGGTGGGTACACTCCCTAGTATACCACCCTCCTGTGGGAGGGAGGCATATGTCTCTCTCTGGTTGGCTGGGTCCCCCCATCTGCAAGGTGGAGGAGACTGAGAGTTGTGCGCACATCACCTCCCCCACCTATTGGGTGGGGTTGGAAAAGGTGGGCACACCTCCCTTACTCACTTGGTTTCCCCGTGGATTCTACCACCCAAAGTGGGGGTCAGAACTGGTGGGGGCCAGTAGCTGGAAGCAGCAAATGGCTGGGGTAGCTCACAAAGGCGGCAGACATTTGAAGTTTGCCCTTCGTGTACCCTGCCCTTCCTTGGGAGGAGGCTTGGCACCTCGTCCCCAAATGTGCATTGTTTCATGCCCCCAAGAGCAACAGGCTCCCGACCCAGGGGTCCAGAAACATGTCTGGTGGTGGCAGATGGCGAGCAGCCACTCAGCCAGGACACTAGTAATAGGTAGTTTTTCAGGGGGCATCTCTAAGATGCCCTTAGAGTGCATTATTCATTAACTCCCACACTGGCATCAGTGTGGGCTTAATGTGCTTAGAAGTTTGATACCAAACTTACCAGTTTTCAGTAACGCCATTATGGTGCTGTGGAGTTCGTAATGGCAAACTCCCAGTACCATATACTCTTAATGACATTACTGCACTTACAAGGTCTAAGAATTGGCTTAAACACTGTAGGGCTACAGGGCTCATGCACCTGTACCCTCACCACTGGTATAGGACACCCAGGTAGAGGGGTGGCTTACCTATGCCAGGGCAGTGGGTTATATGCATGGCAAACAGGGATGTGTGCCATGTCGACTCTTCACTTTGTTCTGTACCTAAACATGCAGGCTGCAATGGCAGTGTGTGTGTGTGTATAAAGGTGCAGGGGCTCCAAGAGTGGCACAATAAGTGCTGGAGCCCTTAGAGGCCTTCCCTGGCCACAGTGCCCTTGGTACCAATGGTACCATTTACAACAGAATTACATGTTGCCAAGGAGTGCTAATTGGATTTTGCATCAATGCAGTTTAGAGAAGGAACACAGGCCCTGGATACATGGCAGGCAGAAACCCAGGCAACCACACTCAGTCAAAGTGGGAGGAGGGGCCACGCGGCTCCCCCATTCCTGACCCAATAATGGCCTCAGAACCCTATCCCCGAGGCCAGCTCACATGCTGTATCCTGGGGAGCCCATCCCTGTGACACAGCAGTTTCCCTACCTGCAAACCTGTGTTTGCTCCGGCTTGGCAGGAGCATTTCTGAAACTCCTGCAGGCAGGAGCAAACACAAAGGGCACGATTATGATGTAATAAGTCACAAGGTCGGGAAAAAGCTGCCAAGCCGGTGGCATCCCGATCGCCGCAATACAATGGTACCGCTTGGCTGTTGGTGTGTCGGTGGCGGTGGCGGTGTCACAGCACCAGCATGCTTCAGCTCATAGAGAGAGCCTGAAGCACATGCCGCCCCAATGCAGTACTACTTGCACGTCAGACGCACTGTCGCCATGCACCATGTCGTGCAAGGCACACAGTGCATGCGCGACAATGCAGGCATATGGGGACACAATATGTGCCCCTAGCCACATTTCCTAATGGGTTACATCACCCTGGGACCCTTCTTATGGCCCCTACCCATCCTTTCCATCAACCTTTTCAAGGCAGAGTCCCCACCATTGACTGTCGCTTTCTCAACTGCCACAGGACCCGAGCTCCTGGCTGTGGCGGAAGTCTAGTGGCAGTCTGAGCGCACTGATCGTAAACAGACGCTTGGACTGCTGAGGAGGTGGCAGCGATCAGACCACCAACGAAGGTATGGCGGTCCCAAGACTGCCGTACCGCAATCAAACCCCCAACCAGTGGGAGCCTTGAAAACACTCCAGTTGGCTGGGGGAAGATTTTGATCTGTTTCCCTGCCCACCCTGAAGCAAAATATTGCTCCCACCTGGTGGGAGCAGCATTAAGCAATGCCGACTCTTGCTGCATGCCTTGAGGCTTCCTCTGGGGCCCCCAACATATGTATGATGGGTGCCCTAGGTGGGCATCATGACACTAACCTTTACTGGTGTGGACCCTGGGCTCAGGGGCTCATAACTGCTCGAGGAGGGGAGCTGGATGTGGGGATGTTGGCCACAGGCCTTGTGCCCAATCATCTGCCGTCCACGACCGAACAGTGTGGGGTTGGCTACCTTTACAGGGGTTGATCAAAGGGCTGCCTACCGTGCACTGCTGAAGGACTTGTGTAATGTGGTGTTTGCTGAATAAGGGGGATTGGCCAATGGGCACGAGTTATTGTTGCTTGAGAAAACCAGAACTGGTGAATTGGAGTCGTTTTCAGAGTTTAAAACGTTATATTGTTACTGAACATTTCACCTAACTACAACGTTACTTTAATCTTTGTCTTTTCAGTGAATATATATTTATGAAAAAAATTAATATATATTCATGATAACGAATATATATTTATGAATAAAACAAATATGTATATATTCATGAAAATAATTAAAGTTACTGTAGGAAAGTGCCTCTTTTTGACAAGGTCAACCCCACTTTTTGCCTGGTATTTGAAGCAATTTTGACTGAGTGGACTGGGTTCCTGCTAGCCGGGTCCTCCATGCCAGTGCTCTTGTCCTAAAAAAAGACAACTGTTAAATTGTTCCCAGATAGGCAAGACCTTAAGCACCTGTGTAAGCCCCTAAGTAAATGGTACCTCTGGTACCTAGGGCATCTGTACTAAAGAGTGTCGATAAGGCCTGCAGCATGTTTTGTGCCACCATAAGGGACCCACCACCAAACTCATACAGACTGCCATTGCAGGAAATGGTGCAGACAAATATGAAAACACGACATGGCACACACCCTGTGTGCCATGCGCACAAACATTGCATGCAATTTATGTAAGTTGCCCCGATAAGCAGGCCTTATAGCCCTAAGGAAGGGTGCATAATATTACAAGTGAGGACAGAGGACATATCTGTATGAGCAGATATGCCCCTGTGCTGTCAAGTTCAATTGCTAGATAGTACAAGTGAACAAGAAAAACATCTTAAGTATATGTACTGGGCACTGGTCATTACGAGCACCACAGCTTCATGATGGCTTCGCTGAAACATATGATGTTTAGTTTCAAACACCATACTGCCTACTGATGCCAGCAGTGGGTTTATTAAGATATGCACCCTGAGGGCACCTTAGAGGTGACCCCTGAATACCTACCAGCCTCTTAGTGTGCTAGCTGACTAGTATTGTCCAGTCTGCCACCACAGATGAGTTTCTGACTCCCTGGAGGTGAGCGCCTGAGCTCTCAGAGGTCAGAAACAATGACTGCCTTGGAAGGAAGTTTAACCCCTCATCCAGCGGATTGACTAGTGAATCTGCATACCAAGGCCATAGGCTTCAATGCCTCAGTCGTCTTTGATATGTGACCCCGGCTTCCTTCATACCTGGGAGATGCCACCTCCTGGCTTGAGGCCCATTTGGCACCAGGACAGATGTGAAATTAGCTATGCAAAGAGACGTGTTACACTACCGGGCCAATCACATCCCTAAGGTGGGCTGCCTGATGTGTCCAACGAAAGAAGGATTCTACCACTTTGCTTTTGGTGGAATTATGAACTCTGGAACAGTGTTATGCCCCCTGTTGGAAAGTGTATTTCTGTTGCAGTAACCCCCCCACCTTTTGCCAGATTTTTGATGCAATTTGACTTAATGTGCCCTGGGGTCCTGCCAGTCAGGATCCCAGGGCCTGTGTTCTTAAGCAAAACTGTACCTTTGTACCCCCAATTTGCACCTCTCTGGCCACCTGTAAGTCCCTTGTAAAAGGCAGCGGTCCAAGGGTACCAAGGGCACTGTGACCAGGTAAGGCCTCTGAGGACTGCAGCACATATTGTGCCAACCTTAAAGGTCCTGTACTTTAACACACACACACTGCCATTACAGGCTGCCGTTCTATGGTATAGGTAAGACACCTCTCTAGCTGGGTGCACTATACCACCGGTGAGGGTACGGTTGCATGAGCACTGTAGCCCTACAGCGTCTAAGTCCATTTTTAGACATGGTAAGTGCAATAAAGTCATAAAGAGATTATATGGTCTGGGAGTTTGCCATTACGAACTCCACAGCACCATAATGGCTTTACTGTATTCTGGGAAGTTTGGTAGCAAACTTCTCAGCATAATAAACCCATACTGATACCTGTGTGGGATTTAATATACAATGCACTCATATGGCATCTTAGAGATGCCCTGAGGAAAACAACCGGCCTCTGGTGGGTTCCCTGACTCGCAAACACCAGCCTGCCACCACAAGACACGTTTCTGAACCCCTGGGGTGGGAGCCTTCACTCCCAGGGCTCAGAAATAAAGCCTTTTCTGGGCATAGGTGTTCACACCTCCCCAGGTCAGGAAGAGCCATCTGTGGTAGGAGAGCTTCATAGACATTGCCGTCTTTGCAACGCGACCCTCAGCCTCTCCTACTATCCGGAGCAGGCCCCCTTCCTGTCTCCCACCTTTTCGGCTGGTAGACAGGCAGGACAATTTAGAACAGCCCAGAAGGTGAGCCCACCTCTGCCAACTACAACAATCAGGTGGAGGACGCGAGGTGAAGCCTACTCTTCAGTGCCCGCCATTTTGCCGATTGCAGGCATCTCCAATCAGGATAAGGGATTGTGCCCAATCCCCCACGTGCGGTGAGCACACTAAGGGTGTAGTCACCCTAAGGTCAGTAGCCCATTGGCTACTAACCCAAGACCTCTAAAACACCCCTAAATACAGTATTTAGAGGGCAGGCCTGAACCCAGAAGACAGATTCCCACAACCTACGAAGAAGAAGGACGAAAGAAGATGCACAGCAGAGGGGACTTCAGAGAAGAACTGACTTGGCACCAGCCCTACCAGCCCGTCTGTAGTTTCTAAAGATCCTGTGCCAAAAGTCGCCTTGTCCTGCAGCCAGCAACCTCCAGAAGCCCTGGGAGGACTGATTCCCTTTAACAAATACTGGATCTTCTGTGAACAGCAGCTCTGTTCAAAAGAATCTCCAAACAAAGACTCCAAGTCTGCTGAAGACAAAGAAACATTGCGCCTGGAACCACCATTGCAATCGTCACATATCCCGAGTCAGAGTGGCCCACCGGTCCCAGTGAGGTCCCCTAGCGTTCCAGAGTCTGAATCCACCGTGGGTTGACCCCTCCTGGACACCCCGACGCTGCCTGAAGCCTCTGGTAAGGTGAAATCCGACCTCAAAAGGCACCCCAGAATCCAGCCACCCTGCGTCCTGGAGAAGAGGACCTGAGGTGCACCTATATCCCGAGCCCTCCAACTTACCTGCCCAGCTGTTGGTTCCTCCCAGAAGACATCCTGGACCGAGCCTACACCCAAAAACCAAAACCGGCAACTACCATTGAAAACAACAAGGCACCCAGCGCCAAAACAGCACCCTGCACCCAGCCGCCCCTGTGCCGCTGTGGTTGCACTTTGTGTGCTAACTTGGATCCCCCTCTGCCCTGAGCCTAACCCTTGAAGCTTTGCTCCCTCAACCTGTGGCCTGCCCGAGAGCAGCCACCAACAGACGGCCCCCCTAGCTGTAAAGGCTAACACTGGGCCTCAGCACTCTGCACCCGGCCGCACTAGTGCCGCTGAGGGTGCTTTTTGAGTGCATCCTTGACCCTGGGGGAACCTTTGTTTTAATCCCAGAAACTCAACTCTAAAGACTGTTTATTTACCTGCAAACCGATTACCTAATTTTTCTCTATAGGATTACATTGACTGTTTTCCTCTGAAAAAAATGTAAGTGTTGAAGGTGTTTATATGGAAACATAAGAAACTGTGGTTTTATGAAAACAGTTCTACTTACCTTTTATCTAGGAAATTTCCCAGTGTGATATTTAGGCATATCACACTGAGTAGAAAAAGTAATCGAAAAAATACTCTAAAAGGTAATCAAAAGTAATCTCAACTGTATTTCAATATTTTACAAACCTTTAAGAAAAGTCATTATTCATCCAGCTTGAAATGAACAATCAGTCAGGAAAAGTACAATTCTATTTACCTCTACCAAGTCCTGCTTGGTTCCGTAAATAAAATATAACAAAGAAATATTTTTGATACAAACAATTGGTCTGAGTTCAGTCTTTAAGTGTGCGACTTCATTTCTTGCCTGAGTGTGTACAATAAATGCTTCACACTACTCTCTGATAAAGCCTCACTGCTGGCCCACACTACCACAAATAGAGAGTACGGTGATATCTACATTTACCTCTGTATACCTTTGGGGATCAACTGGACACTGTGTCTAATGTCTCATTGTAAGATTTTAAGTAATCAAACAATAAAGGACCTTCACTGGACTCTGTGCACACTATACCTTACTTCAGCAAAGTATATACAGAGCCAGCTTCCTACACCCCGTCCCCACAGAAAGCAGTCACAGAAGGGGGTGCAGTGACCCCAAGAGTAAGTGGCACATTAGCTATTACCCTTAACACCTCTAAATTCAGTATTTAGGTGGCTCCCTGGCACCAGGAACTCAGATTCCCAAGATAAAAGAAGAGGGACCAAGAAGAGCTGAAGAAGAGAGAACTGAGGGCTAGCTGTGCAACCTCCAAAAGCCTCGGGGGCTTCCAGCACTTCGCCAAGCCATCAGCATCTCCCTTAAAGTGGAGGAGCCACTTCCTTGCAACCTGCAGGAACCGACTGCAACATCCAGTTCACTGTTCTGCTGACCACCGGGTCCACGGACGCTGCAGTCGCCCAGGAGGAAGTCACCTTGCTCCAGGAGATCAGCTCCATCTCCTCACCAAGTGTGAAGACACAATAACCAGCTGGAGCTGCCCTGCACCAATACCTGGGGTACCAGAACTCTTGCAGCAACTAAAGCTTGTTTGAAGTCCAATGCGGACTCCAACACCGAAATGACAGACCAGCCAATGAAGGACATCAGCTCTGCAGAGGCCAGCACTGAGAGTGGCCCAGCAGTCCTGTTTTGCCCCACCTTGCAGGTATAACCGAGAACTGTGAGATGACCTAAACCCTCAGCACCCGAGCTCCCCTGCCCGGGTTTACAACAACTGACTGTGCCTTATTGCTCCCAGGATCCTCACAGACCGAGTCACCTATTGGGAGCTCCCGGACTTGTCACATAGTCCCCCTCTGCAGTCTGTTTCTAGCTGCCCCCCCTCTTTGCTTGTGGTGTAGTGCACAAGGTTAGAAAATCGTCCAGCACCCGACACTCAAGGGCAGGTAAACTGAAACTGCTGGTGGTACTTTGGACATATGCCCCTAGCACTTTAAGACCTAAAGGGAACCCCCAGAATATGGCTGCAAGAACCTGTATTCAGTGTATGCTTCTTTCTCCATAGGAAAGCATGACTGCATAAAAACGCATAAGTGCTACAAATGTACTTACCTGTAAAATTGGTATTTCGAGAAGTACTAACCCAATTACGAAGTTCTTGCTATTACGACATAGATAAATTACTTTTTTTCTAAATTGGTCTACAGTTTCTTCTTAAGTGTGTGCCTCATTTGTTGACTCTGAGTGTTCAACAAATGCTTAAAACTATTCTCTAATGAGCCTAAACTGCTCACTTGCACTACTACAAAAGAGAGCATTTGGGCTTATTAATTTAAGCCCTGTAAAATAGTAAGGATTGTCTGGGTTTTCTACATAGTGTACCTCTTTTTGGTACTCCGCATAAAAAAAGTCAGCTTCCTACAGTTATTGTTAAGAATCAGATGTGAATGATGGCCCAATAATAGGAATTGAGGCAATGGATTGGATGGATGACCACTAGGGTCTGTCTGTGTTAGAATTAATTTAATATGATTTGTCATACTTTGTGGAAATATAGAGTACAGTGATGCATTAATGTCTGGCTTTGATGGATTAGCCGAGCAATATTATTTCAATTTAATGATGGGGTTATGCATGAATTTGTTGATAATGATCGCTGTGACAAGATGCAATTGTAAAAATAAGTGTAATGATGCTGATTATATTCAATGGATTATGTTGTTTGACATAAAAAAATACGGAGGCACCTGCATACAGAGTCCTTGTTCTATATCTACTACTGTCACAAATATGAGCTATGTAAATGTCACAGAAGTTTAACAACAATGTTGGATCTACATCATTATACATTATATGTGAAAGAAAGATGCACAAGGTTTGCAATAAGAGAAGGTTGGAATGAAAGTGAGCAACTTAATTTTGCACACTATAGTTTACAATTCACTTTGTTATGTATTGTTTGGGCATCTCTTTACCTGGAAAGTGTAGTCGGCCATGTGTGTTATCAGATTATGTAAGAACTTTACTTCAAACAGACTGCATGTTTTCAAGACCCATGAGGGTCGAAATTCATCATGTCTTTCTGCCTGGAGTCAAATATTTTGCAGCACAAGTGCTCCGGTGTGGCTTGCTTATTTACAGAATGATGGAGGAACTGAAATATCTGCAGCAACACAATTCGGATTACAGTACCATTTGAGGTTCTGTAAGACGGGTATATGAAAATACACATCCTGCAGGTCTAGGGACACCATACTCTCCCCCTGGATCCAGAGTAGAGAGGATCTGAGACACAGAAAGCATTTGGAAAGTGTCCTTCAGAAAGACATTCAATGGTCAGAGGTACAGTGTAGGCCTGAGGCCTCCAAGCAGCTTCAGTAGAAGAAAGTAGCCTGAATAGTACCACTCTGCCATCTGCTCGATGACGCCTTTGGCCAGCTGGAGACTGACTTCTTGCATCAAGAGAGCGTTGTGGTATTCCGTAAATCACTCTGGTGGGGGAGGAATAAGAGGTGTGGACAAAATGAAAGGACAGACCCTCTGAACATTTGTAAGACCCATCAGTCTGATGTATAATATAGTTCCAGCCAAGGAGGAAACACTGTATCATGTCCCCTACCAACTGGTCGATGGCCTGAGAAGGCAAATCAAAGTGGCTTAGGAGCCACTGCAGTAGGGGAGGAATAGATAGAAGATAGATGTATTGCTAGTGGGAACGGCCCCACCACACCTTCTACCACAAAAGGGCTAAGTAAGGTTGCTACTGCACTGGCTTGGAAGGATGAATCTGCTGGTAAGCTAGGGCTCTGGAATAGCCCCTAAACTTTCTATACCGCTTGTGGTGGAATTGTCTCCCTGGAGGGAATAACCCCAAGGATCCAGCTTTGGCACAAGCATCTTTGAATTGCTTGAGCGCCGAGCCTGACTCGAAAGCACATTCTTCACAAGGTAGGCTCTAATGCTGTGTATTCACATTACATTTTGTCAAAAAGTTGTAAATGTGCATTATTTTCACAGCTGGCTGAGGAATGCATTTCTGGTCAGAGCAAAGCGCATAAACATCTCATAGTGATGATGTTATGTTGTGTTATTCACATTCATATGACATGTCAATTTGAATATATGGCTAATTAGCGCTAATGTTCTGTCAACAAGTATCGAGAGAACATGTTGAAATAGGGCCTCATTTAGTGTTTGGCTGACACACACAGTACACATGCAACCAAATGAATGATCGTAGTAGTGTTGATGCAAACAGGGCATTTAATGTGCAAAGGGACCGCTTGTCCATTCAAATCAACACTATCAACCAACATTGGAGCAACATTCCAAGACAAATCTAGAGGTCCTCTTATTTCCTCACTTTTGAGTTCGAGCTCTACGGTTTCTGCCGCTTTCAAACAAGCATTTCTACATTCTTCTAAAGAACTCTAAATAAAGCAACATATATAGAGAGAGACTTGTTCTAAAATGCATTGCTACACTAACTAGTACAATGACCTAATAAACCGCGAAGAGCTCTATGTAAGGTAGTGGAAGATGAACTGTATTAAATTCAATTACAAGGGCTGCAATGCTAAACTAGGCTAGGGAGGGAGAGAAAAATTGACACCCATGTCATGAGCTGCACTTGTAATTAACTACTGCAGGTTCGGTTGAGCACTCCAGCATGAGAGCTTTCACCAGCAAACTATTGTCTGAATGAAGCATTTCTTGGTTGCCTAAATAGATCATGGATAGGATGCCATAAAGTTTCCACAAAAACATAAAACCTGCAAAACATCATTGTCAAATTACTGTGTCAGTAAATATTTTTCTTTGGCGTTCACTGTCCCAGCACCTGGTACCGAAGTCATTTCTATGATTTTTTGACACCCCATGCTGCTCATTATTTGAAGAAGAGGTCAATTTGAATTTATCTATGTTGTGTGTTCCTGTTTGTATTGTGTTGTTTTTTGTCATATTAAACACTGATCCACACAAATATACATTATGTGGAAAACGTTTGCTCTTGGTCGAGATCCATTCGTCCCTTTACCTGAAAACCAAACAAACAACCCACTTTTTGACCTGGTTTCATGAAAGTCAGCAATTGTTTGCTCACCTGAAAGGCAGCTCTCAAAATGCCAACGCCACTGCATATTGCTAAGTGGTAAATTCCACAGCAATGTCACTCTTGCGAATGAGGAAGACAGACATCGCTAGCAGGCACCACGGCAAAGCACACATTTTTGCTGGGAAGTTTTCACTCCTGAAGATGTTTTTTGTACCATAATGAAAAAGAGTCCAATTATCTCTTGTGACACAAAACAAAAAGACGTCTCTCAAGTACGCAGATTCTGTCAACTCCATCATTTCTTAACACATAATTAACAATGAGTAAATTACAGGGTAGAGGAGAAATAAAATCGATGTGAGCTTGCAAGACTCCATTTCTAAAAGTATAGCCCTACACTTGCAAACGTGCAAGACATACAGCAATTGGCTTAATCGGTGTAATTTTGATAAATCAGGCATGCCTTCCAGAAAAGGATAATGTTCTGTACTAAAAGGCAAGCAATAATAACACAGAATTATGTACTTCTGTCTCCTTCAGAGCAAAGGACAGAGTTACTAACATTTTTGAAAATCTAAGAAACTGCACAGTTTCATATTCATAAAGGTTCAGTGCACAGTTAGAAGGGGGCAGCTGCACTACATATTCTGGGTACAGCTGGCCTACTCATTAAGCATTCAGAGGTCAGGTTTCCCAGTCTATGAATATTCAACTGTGCAGCTGTTGCACCTGGTGGAGTAGGGAAGGTCAAGTAGACTCCATGAAATGCACTATGCTGGTCACAAATGCTGTGCATCCTAAACGGTGCACTTTCAGTATTCTACGCCACGAAAGATGTGTTGGTAAATATGTTTTATTTTAATGAAGGCCACTCTCTGCATGCCTGGTGATGGTTTACACAAATGGAGGGCGTTCCTGTGGGTATTTCATCCTGCTGCCACCAGCTGTCAGTGTGTTCTTACCGTTTGTCTCATAATGGTAGTGTAGAACGGAGGGTGCAGTATATGCTGTTTTAACTGCTTCATTGCTCCTTTTAACCGTATATTCATAAGAATGTGCATTTTATAATTCCTTCTTTGTCTGGTTCCAGTGGCCTGTGATGTTCAAGTTGAGGGTTTGCTCTACGAATATCTCATAAGGGGGTTCAGCCCAGTGGTTGATTTGTAAAAAACATAAGTGCTGGGCTCTAGTCAGGAGGCAGCTTGCACCAGCCCATTTTTCCTGTTAGCGCTGCCTAAAACAGAACCAACTACTAACTGTTAAAGTAGGGAGAGAATGTGGCTTAATGGCTGGAGCTGCCGACTTTGGAGCTGGGGAACCAGGTTTGAGTCTCCGCGTTGGCTCAACATCCTGTGATGCTGGGCAAATCTCTTGATCTCCCCGTAAATGAATGTGTCCTTAACTGGTGCTCACGAAAAGAGCCGTGTTGATGATCAAGTGCTGGTGCTGAGCACCGGAAACCACAGGCTCAAATTAAGCACTGGTTGAGCCTAGCGACTTTCAACAAATCCAGTCGTATACCAGTCGTGGCCTATGTCTTTGTATCTGAATATGGAATGTGCAATACATCAGTGTCGTCTTGCTCTTTTTTTTTGGAAAACTTTATTTTCATTTTATTACAAACCCAAACAATATAGAGCAACACAGTCAGCACAGGCAAGTTCCACTGAACAAACATATAATCTTGACAGGTATTCGATAAGCATGACAGTTGGGTTGGCGGAGTACATTGTACAATGTAATATACATAAGTGCAGTGACAGGTTATTCCAATATAGGTACATGCGTCACGGCTAACGTCCCTTTGAAGTGCCCGCAACTCCTAAAAACACCCCAGATCGACGAGGTGTTGGCTACCAACCGTTCTCCTACATTACACCTCATCTAGAGTAGCTCAGGAACAACTACACTCGCCTAGTAAATCAGTAAACAGGGCAGATATCTCATCAATCACAAGTCGCAGTCCAACTCCTCATCCTCATCTCCAGCGCTCCCCATCTGCACTAAGTATGCTTGATATGGGTACCATATGTCTTTCGGGCGATTACATGGTGGCATAAGATCGTGATAAGCATCAGATTACGTATTACAGAACGTCACGTCTGCATGCCACTCCTGTAAAGTGGGGAGGGGGGCCCTGAGCTAATGAATCGCTATCCTCCGCCGCGCAAGCAGAAGGCCCAGTGCCACAAGTCACTGACTAGTCTTCGCGACATCCGTATAATACCACAATAGGGAAGGTCAGAGAGAGCAGGTCAGAACCTCCCTAGTGATTGTACGCAGTTCTTGGAATATTTATTTATTTGTATTTTTATTTATTTTTCATTGGCAAAGCACACATCGTGGGGACCGGGAATCAGCACGCTGCTCGTACTGGTATAGTTGCGCCAGGGTGCAGTAGACCTGATTGACGTAGTTAAAATGTAAAAGCCAGTGGCGGCCGTTCAGGGATACAGTGAGTACTGCAGGGCAGCAGAATCAGAATATATTTTATTGTTTAATTTAATTAAAACCATAACAGTGTAACAACAAACTTAAATACAAAACACTATTAAAATATACATTAAAAAAAAATGCCTATTAAAATTACGAGATACCGCAGGACCTGAGCACATATTTTGCAAATCAGGAATAGTGACATTATGTGATTAATCAGACATAGTCTCTAAAATCATTACAATATATCATCCAAGATTAAATAAAAAAACACCATTAAAATGTATACGAATTGCAGCTGGATCTGAAACACGTAATTTGAGTTTGAGGACTAAAGCGTATTCAATACATTAGGTAACAAAGAGAGTCTTGAGAACTAGTCCCTAAAGTGCTATTGCACTTTACCTGTATGTTGTGCATATGCTGCAGAGAGCAGACATCAGGAGTAGTCTCTAAAGTGCATTTGTATTTTGCCTCCAACTATGTTTTTAAAACTTTCTCATAATTTGTTAAAAATGTACTAAATGGCAATTAAGCTGTGGGTCATTTTGATCGAGACATCTTAATATAGCTGTCCGACAGGTACGAATTCCTCTTGCATTAAACAGGTTATTTAGTAGCTGTTGACGGAATAGACTTAGAGCTGGGCAGATGCATACTAAGTAAATAAATTCCTGCGTTGGAGATCCACAAAGGCTGCGTGACTTTGGACCCTGATACATCCAGCCTGGCAGGTCTGCATTAGACGGTAGCATTCCAAATCATATTGCCAGCAACTTGCAGGTAGATGCATCAAGCATTTTTGCGAGCGCAAACGGTGCAAATCGCAAAATTCGGCCGTTTGCGCCTGCAAAAATGGCATTTGAGATGCATCAAGGGTTCATGCACTCGCAATTTAAGAATTCGCAAATAATTGCGAGTTCTCAAATTGCGATTGCATTTAAGGAATCGCAATTTGCGATTCCTTAAATGCAATGCATGAACCATTCCAAGATTGCGAATTCGCAATCTGGGGTCGCTATTTACCGCGAAGTCAAACTACGTGGTAAATAGCAAAAACTTAGAAATATGTACTTTAGAGCATTTTTCAAAGTTGTATATTACACACACACATGTCCTTGGGACATATGTGTGTGCAACACCAGTGAACATTACCATTTCAGGGGTGCAACAGGGTGTCCTCTGGACACCCTGGCACCCTTGAAATTGCGGCACATTTGCGATTCGCTAATTGCTAATCGCAAATAAGGAATGACTCCCCATTCATTCCTATGGGCCTTTAGGCCCATAGGATTGAATGGGTAAGCCATTCCTTATTTGCGATTAGCAATTAGCGAATCGCAAATAAGGAATCAGTAGGAATCACAAATAACATTGCGATTCCTACATGCATCCCGTTTTGCGAGTCTTTAATAGCGAAACCTTAAAATTCGCTATTAAGGACTCGCAAAACATAACTTTGATGCATCTGGGGGATTGTCTTCAAATGGGGAGAAAATGACAGACCCAAGTATGTTGCTGGTTGCAGTTTTGTATCCCATTTCAAAACCATCCATGCATGTGCTCGTTTACTTAGCCTGGCTAGGTCCTCTGTTAGTGAATGCTGCTTTAACGCCTTATTATGTAGTTGTTGAAAGGCAGAAAATGGTAGGTTCCGCTGCCACAGATCAACCATATTTGTAAGCTTTAATTATGAATGTAGATACTTGGTATAAGCAGAATGGGAATCACCTTGTATTGCATTCCATATTGGGCTGATTTTCACGGTTGCACCAAACTTTATACCAAGCTTTTATCGTTACATATCTTCGGTGCAGTTGCTGATGGTACAACACGAATTCTAACCGAATTTTTGCAGGTGAGGAGTTACAGGGCAGCGGTGATTGAAGGGAGTCCACGAATGCCGAATCTTTACCGTGCTGAACTTCACTTCCGTAGGCTACTGTTGGCAAACGTTTTGCTTTCATTACCATTAAAAGTGGAGTGAATGATGGACCTTTTAACCTCTTTGACATTGAACAAAATGTGAATATTATGAATTTCCCTTTTCTGCTTTTGAAAAGATAATCGACTCTCCATCTGCACCCTTTAGTATTTATAACTATTGACCACTTCCAGTTTTGTATTACTAATTTTGAATGGTGATTGTTTATGAAGGCGGTGACTTATTATCATGGCTTTTGTTTTTGTGACTTTAATCTCTAGCAAATTCGCCCCTGCAAAGTTCCCCAATTCGTTAATTGCTCTTTGCAGGCCAATTCTTGTGTGGCTTAAGAGCACAATCCCATCTGCATAAGAGCGGTGTATTATAGGCAGCCTGCCCAAACGTGGAGGGTGTGAGTTGGTTCCATTTAGCCTTGGTGATAATACACAGTCTTGTTGAAGGCCCTCACTCGTGTAGATTTTCCTTGTTAACCTCTTTCCATCTGCAATTTTTACTTGCATCCATGTGTGGGTATACAATTGCATTATAGGTCGCAATATTGTTTTGGTAAGGCCCCACTGCTTCAACTTAATACATAAAATGCCTTTATTAACTCGATCGAATGCAGCTTCAAAGTCTACAGAACATAGAAACAGATTTTGTCATTGTCATAAGCTTTTGTCTGCCATTAAACCTAGGGCGAGAATGTTTGTGGTAGGACCAGTGCCCGTTCTAAAGCCAGACTGATTGGCGCGGATTTCGTTTTTGCTCTCAGACCAATCTATTAAATCCTCTAAAATCAATGCGGCATATTATTTTGCTTCAACATCTAATAAGGCAATCAGACAGTAATCAGCTGGGTCAGTTCGGTCCCCATCCTTATAAACCGGATTGATTATAGGGCCTCTCCAGGAATCCAGGAAGATTGTTTGCAATATTTACCTCGTGAAATAGGCAGAACTTGACTGCCCAAAAGTCAGGATCTTGCTTGTAAATTGATTGTGAGATGCCATTTGGGCCTGGCGCCCCACTAGTCTGCCCTTAACTATGGCCTTGGATATTTGTTCTTTAGAATATTGTGTAAATGGTTGACCTCTTGTCATGGTGCTCTTCATGATGCTTCCTCACTCATTGAAGGTCATAAGTGTTTATGCACTTGGTGAGCTTAGTTAATCCCTTTAATTCTGCAGGTGCTATAAACTCTGCTGAAGTTTCTAGTGTTGGGTGCATTATTGCGGTTTGGACCTTGATCTAGGAATAGTTCGATATTTTCTGCACCACAGTTTTTTCCTCAGCTGTTATTAAGAAGGTGGTGGTTATATGGTGTATCCATGCAGTCTCCGTGATGCAGGTTGTGTTTTGACTTTTGAAGTTTGTACAAGCGAATTTAAGTGTTCCCAAACGGCCACTGCATTTAATCATTTAACGTTTTGTAGGAGTTTGGTCCAAAATGTATCCAGCTGCAATCTATTGTCCTCCCAGATTTGGTTTTTTGTACTGCTTTTTGAGTAATTTTATTTGTGCCCAGGTAATTTTGAGTGGATTTTGGCGTCTTGTGCATTGATCGCTCCTCTTCATTTTTTCCTTAAATTTCTGGCTGCTCTGCTCAACGTACTGCTTTGGTCACCCTTCGTACTTTGGTACGAGTTTGTTAACGGGGCCTCCTGTAATAAGTTTGTTAAGAAGCTGGCTCAAGACTCTACCACTA
The DNA here is from genome assembly GCF_964261635.1 of Lissotriton helveticus. Classification (NCBI taxonomy): domain Eukaryota; kingdom Metazoa; phylum Chordata; class Amphibia; order Caudata; family Salamandridae; genus Lissotriton; species Lissotriton helveticus. Next base: position 1,091,396,740 of record NC_136059.1, read on the forward strand.
AACCTTTCTGAAATTCATATATTATTAGCAGTTCCTTTGCCCTAGATGCGATTTGGGGAAGTGCACCATTTGTCCATTTTAAGCGTTTAAGATTTATCAATGTTATTGACTCTATCTCTGTTGGTGCTATGTCCCTTGGAAAGAAAGTTATCAATTCAAGACCCTGGCATGAGTGGTCACTATTGGTAGTATACATGATCGAAAACAATTTTGTTTGTGCGACCAGCAGTAGGGAGACGATTGTATAATCTATAGTCGAAAGTGCGTTGGGACCATGATACATAGAAGCCGGAGGTCTATCCTGTGCAGCTCTGCCGTTTAGTACTCTCATCACTAGGTTTTTAAGATCTGTCACTAGCTTCCGCCCCCCTAGGTCTGATCGTTTAAACGTTGGGTGAGATTGAGATTGCACTGACCAGACTGCATTTGCTGCAGTTATGTTATTGTCTGCCTCCGGGGTGTATATCAAATTTGAGTTAAAATCACCCATTAGTATTATTTCCCACGCAGGATGTTTGAACCGAAGTTCTGCTATAGTTGCAATCAGTAATTTATATAGCGCTTTTTTAGTCTCATGTTTCAGATGTGCATATACATTAATAGTAATGATAGTACTTTCCACTGTGTTAGGACCCAAATCCATTTTTATTAGTTGCGAATCCTTTGTTGTAGTGGGCAGTTGGGCTGATGTAATGTTTAGCGTTGTGGAGATATACACAGCGAGGCCCCCATTTGGTCTGCTGTGCCGCTGGGTTCTTACTCCTTCTACGCGGTGGAGAATGCACCCTGGGATGTGTACATTGGCTATTAAACATGTTTCTTGAAGGGCAACGATTTCGAAGTTTTTCCAGTTCTCAGGTAGTACGTTGTCCTGCAGGTCATGCTTTGCACCTGCTATGTTCCATGACAAGATGTTCATTGGTGGGAGCTCGAATATAGTAGGTGTTATTAAGGGTCATTCTCTTTATTTGTCGGGCCTTGATCTGCCTTGTTCTCTGTTAATTGTATCTTGTGTGTTCAATGTTGATGCCTTGTCCACCTCTTTGCCTCTCGACTATGAAGTACTGAATATACAGGCTTAATACTGGGATGATTAAGCTTAGTATTGTGTGAGAATAGCAGAGGAGTGGGGTCACATTGCTTTGTAGACTTATACAGAGATATACCCAGGCCTCAAACTGGGATGCAGCTTTTAGTATTGCTAGAGCCATTTCTTCGTTCTTCCACGTTGAGAGAGTTTTTTCCAAGTCGTTAATATTCACCTGGTTAAGGAACTCGATTGCTAGTAGGTCTGATCAAGAGAGGTGTTTCAATGTTGGAATGGCTGCCATTAGACGTAAGACATTTCCTCTATTTAAATAATCTTGTGGTCATTGTGATATGTAATGTGGAGTAAGTAAAATCTGGTTGTTTAAAGGTTTTGTTGGCTCAACAGTTCGTAACTGTGATGCCAAAGCATCGGTGAGGATTTATTTTCGGACTGTTGATTCGGATCTTGCTCTCTCCGCTTGTCGTGATGCAGATTTACTTTTATCTGAAGTTGTTCTTTACTGGGGTGGTGGCATTTCTGTAATGTGATCTCTTGATCACCTCGACTAGGGTTACTGTTTTCACTAGGAGAAAGTAGGTCATCCCCTGGGATTTTATATATTGATTGTGCCTCATTTGTATGTTTTATGATTTGTTTTTGGAGGTTTGTCGATCCTCTGATTTTTGTATTCATTATATCCTCCGGTCGGTGTGCATTGCTCATTGAGGGCAGTTTAAAACTGTCTGGGCAGGTCATTATTACAGCTTGAGTTGTATTTGGCCAGGGCCCTCTGCACAATTTCTTCTTAATTGTTTTGTTTGGATCAAGTTGGCCCTTTGGATCGCCAGATAATGAGGCTAAAGTCTTCATTAGAGCTGATTGATCATTGCGATGTTCCTCCCCTTCTTTCTTATGATCTCCATTTCCTGCGGAGGGTGTGGAGCTCTGATTTGTTTTCTCTTTAAAGTTAAAGATTGGGTACATTCTGTGCACCTGTTGGTCTATCTTCTCGTCATTCTGGGGGTGTTTTCTAGCCTTCCTAGCACGCTTCTTTTGTTTTTCGTTAGGAGGGGAGATGGTGTTTTTATGTGATCATTCATAGGATTTGAAGGCCGATCGATCGAGCGTCGGGATACCTCATATGCGCTGTCAAGTGAATGTAATGAGGATTCTGCAGTGAGTTCCTTATTGTTGTTTTCCTGTAAACACATCGGTCTAAAGGTTAATGGGGAATTGTTACTTTGATTATTTAATAACGCTGCGCCTTTTGCCGGTTTTTCCCCACTTGGCGACTCACTCACTCCCACACTATTTGGCAATGTGGCCTGGACGAGCTGTTTACACTCCTTCAAGATGTTCTTTAGGATTATTGGTAATTCATTTAGTTGATCGACTATTGGTCCACATGCACAATTATTTGACGGAGCGGGAATAGCTGAATTATTTTTTGCAGGTATTTGACCTGTCAGAAAATCCAGTTTGCAATTTATACCTGAAATGTGTTCAGCAATAATGTTCATCAAGTTGATTTGAATATCAAGTTTATCTGACTGCATATTGAGAATGTTAATTGAGGTTTGCAGAGTTTTGATTAAGGAGATGTGCAGGTTTGAAAGGTCTTCCATTTTTACATCGGGTTTGTTATTCCTTCCCGTTGGTAGTCGACTAATGTTCAAATGGCTTGACTCCTTTTGTTTCTTTATAGGCCTGACAGCCATGGATAAGGTGTCTTTAGCATGTTTGTCCTCAGATGAGGTGCGCTGATCATTATGTGTTTTAATTGTATTTTTATTTGTTGGACTAGTAATTTCGCCTTTTGACTGACCAAGTGAATTTGGTATATCTGTTTTTCAGCATTGTGCTGTTATTAATTTCTGTTGAGCTTTCGAAATGAGTGACCGTTGAGTATTGAGTGATGCTGTAACTGGATTCTTATTTGTAGTGGCATTGTTTTTTGACCATTCTAGTGAACTTGATACTTCTAACATTGATTATTGTTCTATTGTTGTTTGTTGTAGGGCTTCCAGTTGGTGCATCAATTGAATATCAGGTTGTGTGTCAACTGGGTTCTTAGTGATGATGCCCTTTGCATGTGTTTGCTCCAAGTTATTTGTTATTGAGAGTGACTCCAACCAGGGGTAATTCGTTTTTTCTGCATTATTGATGACTCCCTGTGTGTAATCTTTTGCTAATTGTGGCTTTGGGGTAGAGTGGCCATTAGGTTTTTCCACGTTGTAGGTGGCTTCTTGGATACTGTCAATCGTTCTTGCCTAGGCGCAGAGTAACATGCGCTGCTGATGAGTACTTGGGCGTGAGTGACTATCCATGCACTGCCACTGCAGTTAGGTACTGCTGCCTCCAAAGGTGTATCTATTGCATTGACTTTAAATTTCTAGTGTGGCCTAAATCCTGACCCTTTGCTGTTGTTGTTGAGGCCTGCCCTGGGCTTAGTGCTCTCTTCTCATCCTGTACAAAATCCGTTTTTTGCGGTGTCAAGGGTTTAGGAAGTCCTGAAATGTTGTCCGGTGTTGAATAAATAACTGCAGTGGGATCTTTTAAAAATGTGAATTTTCCAGTGGGGTACATTGATCCAAAGATGGAGTATATTGGTGATATTAATGTTGCAACAGGAGATCAAATTCATTTTGACAAGCTTGCTGGGGATGTCTTGACGCTTTATGCGTTTTGCTTCTGTTTTGAGTTTTGTATTTTTCTGCACTGGTTGCTTCCTTACCTTGCCTGATCTACTTTCCTACTGTGGTGATTGAGTGGCAAGGTGGACTAACTAGTTAAATCACAGGGCTGGTTTGTGGCCTTGTTTTGTCCACATTTTAGTGCTGGCGCGCTTATGCTTGTTTTATTAGTTGGCGGTTTTTTGTGTTGCCCACACACCTTGGCCTAGAGAGTTACTTCTGTGGGGCTTGGGCTCAGTACCGATGGATGATAATTGACTAATAGGTGCTGCTGCCCCTCTCTATGATGCTATGATGCTGCTGCCGGTCGGGTTGTTAAATTCTGGTTCCCGTGGCACCAGTGGTAGCTGCTCCTGCGCTCCCCCCCAACACTTCTAGCGACAGTGCTCTCCCCACAACACCCAGTACACGACAGCAGAGCGAGACCTGAAAGGAATAGAGTGCATCGAGGGGGGGAGGGGGAGCGGAGGGGAGAGGGTGGGGTTTGCCAACCACCCTTTTTCCACTGGGCTGGCTAAGTTGAATCCTCCCCCAACATTCCCCAAGGCCCTCGTGCTGTCCCCTGGGGGACGGGGAGCCTGGAGGACTATGTGAGCAGGGCACTCAAAGTAAGGTCGCATGCCGTCTCCAACCCAGTTGGGCCGCTTTTGCAGCTTCACCAGGGCTCACAATCAGCAACCGCCCACTAATGGCAGCCATGCTCGCCACCCCAGGCCACCTTACAGCAGTAGCACACTGGTGAGGTGAGGCTTCCCGGCCTCAGCTGGAATTTTTCAGGCAGCATTTCAGGTGCCGCAGGCTCAGACGCGGGGCTGCAAGGGGCTTCAAGGCCGACCAGAGGCGAAGTACCGGTAGTGGAGGAACCCCCCTGTGTCAACAGGCAGTCAGGACCGTCAAGACGGCCATCAGGGGACCGCAGTACAGGCGGCAGACGGTGCGCGACGGGGACCTTCGCTTCTCCTTCTTCCTCACTGCCACACCATGCCTCCTGACGCGCTAGGTCCATACGCCATTCAGAAGTTAAGCTGAACTCTTGTCCTCCCCACCGGTACTGGCCGCCAGCCTCGGTCTTGCGCGGTGCTCCTTCCCTGGCCTCTCAGACACACTCCAGGCTTCCAGAGTCCCGATCTATTTGCGTCACAGCCGCACGACCCAACATACGACACAGTAGTGCTTTGTCCTGTCACTCAGCCTCCTCCAATGGCGAATACTCGCAGTAGGTCCATTGTTTGTCACTAGTAACTAAACCTAAATCCTCCTGCCAGTCACTGCGAGCTTTGGTGACACCCGGTCACCGAGCCTCTTGCTGAAGGGTATAAATCGCAGTGATCGCTCGCTGTGGTAATGATGTATGCAACAAATATGTACTGTCAGTATTTCTATGGGCTCCACTAGGGAATCGTTCAGTAAGGCCCACATCATGTGATTCACCCGGTAGAAATGAAACTGATTAAGTATAGACGATTCAGCGTATTGTGAGCGAGCCTGCTCCCAAGTGTGGAGCTCCCCGTCTTAAAAGTCACCCATAAGGTGGATACCTAGCCCCTTAAGCACTGTCGCTGCTGCCTTGTTCTGCCCCAGATGACACCACGGACACCCTGCCAGTGGGAGGTGCGGGATATAGAGTATGGACCCAAGCTCTGTAGTCGCCTGCTTCTTTCAGAGTTTGCGTGTGGTGCCTATGAGGTCTATAGTGCATACGCGACGATGTGAATTGAATAGGCACTGGGGGAGTGTTAGGGGCAGCGCAGTGTCTTGCTCCAACAAGAAATGCACTAAGTACCCTAAACCATGAATCCAGAAGTGCACAAACAGACAAAGAGCAGCATTTTAATAGGTTTCAAGATTTGGTTAATTTAATCCCCCCTTCGCATATGGGAGAGTGAGGGTATCCTAACACACATGCAGCTGCTTACCAGCCCAGGCCAGGGTTATCATTACTGTACACAGTGACTTGAAGACTGCACGTGGCAGTAGTAGTGAGATGTATGTGAAAAAGAACCAAAAAACGAGGGAGTATCACCATCTTCATAAGGGCTATGCAGCCACTCAGGGAGAGAGGAGAGCGAATCCAACGGTCAACCCCTTCCGTCAGGCGGTGGATTGCTCTACTGTAGTTTCTGCACATCACTACCTCAAAGTCCATATGTACTTGGATGCCCAGATAGCGCACAGCCTTTGTCGTCCATGTCAGTGGATACTCGAGATGCATCTGTGTTGTGACAGCTGTAAGAGGGAATATGAGGGATTTATCCCAGTTAATAAGCAAACTGGAATGTCCTCCCAAAAGGATGACCTCACGAACAACCAGCAACAATTTTTGTTCAAGATTTCTTATATATAAAAGCGGGTCTCCAGAAAAAGTGGACACTATGAACTTATAATTGGTGAAACGAATGCCACAATGCGTGTACTTCTACTGGAGCACACAGGCCAGTGGCTCTGTGACTACTGCAAATAACAATGGGGACAGGGAACACCCTTGATGCGTGCCCCTCATGATGGCGATTGGGGCAGATACTTGACCATTAATTCGGATCCTCGCTGTCACCTCTGTGTAAAGAACCTTGACGAGCTTCAAGTAGACATCTCCTACACCTAAAGTATGCAGAACCGAAAGCATGAACCCCTACTTAGATTCAAATGCCTTCTCTCCCTCTAAAAAGATCACTGCGGCGCGAACATTAAGGTAAATGTGGGACATCAACTTGAAGTGGGTGCGTAGATTAAATATGAGAGACTAGCAGGGCACAAAGCCTGATTGCTCAGGTACTAGTATGCTAGGGAGCATGGGCACCAATCTTTTGGCTAGAATCTGCGCGCATATTTTTGTATCAGTATTCAAGAGTGACAGTGGTCAATAGGGCGTGCAATGGTCTGCCGGTTTACCCGGTTTTAGAAGGGTGACTAAAGGAGCCTCATGCATGGTGGGGGGCACTGGTCCATCTTGCACCATCTCCTCAAACAAGGTGATTAGATGGGGCACAAGTTTTTCCTGCTAGGCCTTATAAAAAGCCACAGTCAGCCCATCAGTGCCAGCTGCCTTCTTTCCTGGCATATCTTTAAATGCAGCAGCAACCTCAGTGGGGCAGAGAGGCACCATGAGCTGCTCCCTATCCTCCATGGTCAACCCTTCCCAGTTTTATGGGATAAATAGCCCGTTGTGGCCTGCTCGTCATTTGTAATGCAGAAGAGTAATGGTCAGCACAGTATTGGTGGAAACGGTCCACCACCTGGTCCGAACCATGGACAGGTGTCCCCTGTTCGTCCAGGACAGAAAGCCCCTTGCTGTCCCCACAGCTAGGTTGAATAAGGGCTGCCAGTGCTGCACTCGGCCATTCGCCCTCGCAGTAAATGCATGCCGTGGAATATTTACCCAAGGGGGAACCTCAGTCTGCGCCAGTTCGTTATATTCCTCTAATTTGTTTCGGATAGCGTTCAACAGCTGCTGTTCTCCCATCTCCCCATGAGAATGCGCTAAGTTAGCTATGTCTGTCTCCTGTCATGCTAGTTGCCCTCAAATCGAGCACAGCACTTCGGCATGCTTCGAAATAATAAACCCGTGAATTAAGGCTTTGAAGGCCTCCCAAATAGTGGCAAACTTATCTACAGTCCCTATGTTTGTCCGAAAGAATTAGTCTATGGCCTGTGCTAGTTCCTCGTGGAACACTGCGTCCAGGAGGGAGTATTGCGGAAAGCAGCAAGAGAAGGCTCCAGGATGCCCATCATTGAGGTCCAGGGTCAACAGCACTGGGGAATGGTCAGAGAACGTGTGTGGCAAATTATCTCAGCACTTAACTCCTGCCACCAAGCTGAACGAAAGGAGCCAGTAGTCTATTCTTGTATGAAGATCATGCACAGTGGAATAGTGTGTACAGTCTATGCGTTGTGGAAAACTGTAGTCCCACACATCCACCAGGCCACTCTTCTCTGTCACTGGTAGGATGGCGTGACCTGCATCTGAGGGCCGACGGGGTGGGCCTCAGGAGTGATCTAAATGCGAGATAGGACGCATTTGAAGTCGCTGCCCCATACTCAAAGCCGATCATGATAGGTGGCCAGCCTTAATTGTGGTGAGTATTGAAACTATGGATAATCATAATTATGTCCATGTACTTCTACTAATAATACAGCTAAGTGTTCTTTACTACAGCGTCAAACCACAAATGACCCCCAAAATCTGCATGTACCTACTGCTGCTTAATACCAGAATTGGGCCTGGTTCAGACAAATGCGCTGTGTGCATGAGATGTAAAGCCCGCAGCATGGCAAGTCCCCTTTATGCATCTCTGCGATAGTAATCCACTTCTAGGGGCCAAATGTGTCTCCTGCAGTCATCTATCTTGTGATGCTGCAAGTACAATACCACCTTACGGATCTTACAGCTATCATTCAAACCCCGTACATTCCATGTAAGAAAATTCAGACAGGGTCAAGGCTTCACATCTGTGGCCGCACCCGTCACACTGTCAGGTACATCTACGCTTTGCATTTTCCAAACAATGTCTATACAGTAAGTCATGCATTCATTGTTGTCTTCACCTGTGGCTTGTAAGCAGTTAAATATGCCTAATACCCACCCCCACCCCCACCTACGCTATGCCTCCCAACAGTTGGCACAGCAGCATAAAACACAACCTCGTCCCTCCCATCAATCCCAACAACAAACCCCAAAGGAATACTGTGGTGCACACATGGGAACAAAGAGTGCCAGCCAAGCACCCGCGCAACAGCAAGTCGCTGGAGGCCCGCGTCCGGAAGGTATACCTTGTTATATGTGTAACATGTAAACTTAAACTCACATCGAAGTTACGTATTTACCAAGTAGAATTTGAATGATTGCTTAGCGCAAGTGCCGCCCCAACCATCTCCACAGGTCTCCCGCACAGGTGCATGCATAGGAAGGTTAATGAAGTTTCAGAACTTACCACGACCAGTAGTTTCACAGACCCATCTGAGCACCGTAATCATCAGCAAAGTATTACAACATCAAGTCGACAATACATATTACAGGAAAGGTAGAGCCTGCGGTGCCAGGGCAGACAGTGCAAGAACTGTAACCATAGCAATTGAACACTTAGACAACATAGCAGTCCATGTTGGTCTCATTCAGGCCTCTACATGTCCAGCCAGGCTTTTGAGTCACCATCTTCCGCTCGCGGTGAGCAACGTAGTCTATCAGCCGCTTCTCGATGCTTAAGAAATTACTGTAGAGATTTAGAGTCCCTGAAGATCTGAGGCCCGCCAACCACAGTTAATTGCAATCTGGCCAGGTATAGCCTAGCCTAGTCAAGTTTTAACTCTTGCAATTTCCATTTGACTGGAAAAAACTGCCTCCTTGCTTCCTGGAGATGTGGCGTGAAGTCTGGAAAACTGGGGCGTTATGTGCCCTAGTATCGAAGTGTTCGCAGCTCCCTGGAGCGATAAAGGAATGCATCCCAATCAAGGTAGTTGCTCCAATTTTCCATTTCCCATGCATGGTATACCCTCTCTTATAGCTTATAGTAGGCTCCTCACCGCATACTAGCCCAACAACTACATATGATGTCACTCAGGATTTGCATGCACTCCCCCACCTCTTCACCGCAGCTCATTGTGCAGACTACGCCGCTCGGCCCGCTCCAGTCCATAGGGCCATGGTGGGTGAAACGGCCTTGGTCGTGAACACGCCAGGAGCTCTTCAACACTACTTAATTGCCTGCATCAGGGCTTCACATCAGGCACCAGGGGCCTAAATGAGGGATCAGTGAAAGCCCCGGGGCAGTCGGCCCCTGCAGTGGGGTTCAATTATCGCTCAAGGGCAGGGTCGCCACCTCCGAAAGACCTGGCCTGGTTTGGGTGCTAAAAGTCCCTCCAGGGGTGCAGGCACAGTTCTCACCACTGCACAGTGATAGTTATAGTCAGCAGCCATGCAAGTTCTGGCACATGGCCTGGCAGGAGAGCGAAACACACCCCGCAATAGGCCGTAACCCCAGTTATTCATCACAGAGCCCCACTCCAGGCTCCGGGGCCTCTGTATTGTGCAGGTAGGCGGTTTCACAACAGGTACACAGCTGAAGCTGCCCCCATAACCAGCAACGAAATCCGGCTGCAAGGCAGGCACAAGCAGTCTGTAGCTCAGTCCCGGACAGCCACCTGGCACCAATATGGTAGCAGCTACGGGGGCACCAGCTTGGATGCAATGGGTAGTGGGGCAATTATTGTACACTGTAACACAGGATTATGAAGGATAATTCACGTAGCTGAAGTAGCTTGCCTAATAGGCTGCCAGCTCCGAGCCAGGCAAGCTCCGAACCCATGTATTCTTGCTCTTCATGGCACTTTGTAACCTAGCCTAGTAGCAGAATTTTCTGCTGCTTGTTTGTTGCGAATTTCTGCTTTTTCACTGGTGCTGTGGGGCAGTGGCGAGTTGAGAGGAAGTAAGTCTGTACTTGCCAATGAATATTGAGACACAAGGGTGCCCAGCAAGGCAGCTCCAGATGCACTGACGGAACACCCCTGCTAGCTACCCACTTTCCCCACAGGACCTACTCTAGGCCTGTTATCACTGAATTATTGTGCTCTATATGACATACATGCATCAGAACTGACTCCTCTGCTATGTGCATGTACATTTGCCACCTCACACTGGCTTGCAGCTGTGTGCATTTCATACCCTACCATGAAACTGAATCCATTAGACATTTTATGTTGGCAAAGGGATTTTCTCTACTGTATTTTTAAAATCTTCCAACAAGACCAACAGGATATTTTTTCATCCACAGCATATAATACTGAGGGGCATAGTGTGTTGTTAATTAGCATTAGTATTTTATATATATGTTTGTAATGTCCTGCTTACTTATTTACACACAGCCATAATATCTGCATCACCCTACCCACCAGAAAAGCATCACATAACAACATTTATTATCTAATGCAAGTTGGAGATTTTTGGTTGCTAATTATGTTTCATGGAAAGCTTAATCTTCCCAGCTGAAATGCTACAGCCATAAATATTAATGTTTTAAATTCATTAATACTACAAAATTCAAGTTTCACAACCTGACCTCTGTGCACTATTACCATATGCAGCAATTGCTGTCAAATTTACTGAGTTTTGGGATAATTTTCATACAATAAACTCATCAACAAGTCATATAACAAAGGATCACAAATAAAACCGTCTCAGACGTAAGTGAATGTCCTTGTTACATATGCAAATTTAATTTGTTCACATCACAAACCAATCTGTTGCGTAGAGTATCATCCTTTTCCTCACAAAGTTATTCATTCAAGAAAACCGCCCAATGCATTTCAGGGCCCATCGGCCCTTCTTCAGGGGATAATCAAATTTTGTTCAAACATAGTTCGAAATGTGCAGGGTGAGCAACTATAAAAGATAGCACAGGGTTTTCATGATATTGCCAAATCCAAATTGCGTAATAAAAACCATCCTTTGAAAGAAATAAAAGCATAAATGTAAGGAGAAATGAAAGGCAGTCCAGTGAATGATCAGAAAACCAGTGATGTTGCAAAGATACAGTGAGAGTCAGCTCCCAACACATTCAAATTCCTACTGCGAAGTGAAAGAAGAGAGCCCCGATATTCACGCAACCAGGTATTAACTAAACACCCGAAAAAATAATGTGCTAGACTTAAAAAATGAACCTTAAAAAATGTCCATTGCGCTGTCCAAACAATTGCGTTTCTGTGAAAATAATGCGAAGACCATACAACATTACCAAAACGTGTGCCCGCCGGACAAGGTGAATAACACTAAACCAAAGGCATAGAACACTAACCTTCACAGATTCTCCTGAACCGGTAAACTCCTGTTTCAACACTGCACTAACCTCAATCTCCTCGGCGGGTAATCGAAGTAAAACCGCCTTGGGTGCTTTCGTGAGCAGTCCGTTGTCTTTTTCAGTGGCTTTTAACATCGAAGTCGGCACGCCGGTTTTACTTCGATTACCCGCCAAGAAGATTGAGGGTAGCAAGGAAGTCGCCTTGTTTTAACAGAGGAAGGACCTGCTGTAATGTGACCATATGGAAGTGGTCGGACTGTATGTAAAGATGTAGGAGTCTCAGGTCTAATATAGGTCTGAGGGAGCCGTTCTATGTGTGAGATTCTCTTGTGACATGGGACGCAGTCTGAGAGGTATTGTTGGAGGAGTGGAAGTGAGCTCCAGGCAATAACCTGACTGAACTATTTGTCTCACGCACCTGTCTGTTGTGATGGAGTTCCAGACAGGTAGGAACTGTTGTAATCTCCCTCCGACAGGAGTGGAATGGTCTAGGGAGAGGGGAGGGAAGTCACTGTTTGGGAGTGGAGGCAGTACGGGAGTTGTTACCTATGCCTCTACCTTTAGTTTTGTTGCCTCTGTATCCTCCTCTGAAATAACCTCTATTGGGCGAGGATTAGGTGGGTGCTTTGTAAGAAGAGGAGGCAGTATCTGTTGGAAAGTTTCTGGAGGCGCCCCTGTAAGAGGAGCGACGAAAGGACGCTCTGGGAGTCTGAGTTTGTAAAGCTCCCATGGACTTTGCAGTGTCAGTATACTTTTTTTTTTCATTTTTTGGGGGAAGTACCAACTGTAGGACCAAAAAGATATTGCTGGTCAAAAGGTTGATTAAGAATACTTGTTTGTACCTCTGGTTTGAAACCAGAAATGCGCAGCCAGGCACGTCTAAGTAAAAGTATGCCGGTATTTATTGCCCTTGAGGCTGTATCAGCAGCATCTAAAGCGCAACTGATGGAAGTATTAGTAATGACCTTCCCTTCCTGTATTAAATCTGAAGCCCTGGTCTTATATTTGCCTGGAAAATGTTCCATAAGGGTTTCAAGCTCATCGTAGTGAGCCCTATCATACCTTGCCAACAGAGCTTGGGTGTTGGCAATTCTCCAGATGTTGGCTGCCTGAGATGTCATGCGTTTGCCTGAAGCATCTAAAAGTTTGGACTCTTTATCAGGGGGTGGAGCATCTCCTGATGTCTGAGAATAAGCTCTTTTCCTGACGTTTGAGACTACTAACGAGTCAAATGGCAGCTGGCCTTTGATATAGGCTGGGTCAGTTGGAGCGGCTTTGTACTTTTTCTTCAACCTTGGATTAATTACCCTCAGGTGCGTGCTTTACAACCCCTTTGAGCATTGGTAAAATGGTTGTGGTTTTATGCGATGGTAATAATGTGTCCATAAGGAAGTCGTCATCTACTGGATCAGTGTGCAGATTGACCCCATAGAAGGTTGCTACTCTATGAATGAGTTGTGCGAACCCTATAGTGTCATCTGGAGGAGATGGTCTAGAAGGGTATGCGTCACCTTGTGGCAGATCTGGGGCATCTGGTGCATTATAATCTTCCCAAGGATCATCTGATGGTCCAGGAATATCATCTGGGTCATCTAAGGGTTTCTCATTTTCTATCCCCCCTGAGTTATCATCCTCATCATCATCTGCTGGTGCAGAACTGTGCGGGATGAATGGTGAATGTACGGGGGAAATGTCAAGGTCTGGTACCTCTGGAAGTGGTGAAGGTCCCCTTATAGGAGAAGTCTGAGCATGTTTTTTGAGAGGGACTGGAGGTGTGGTGGGAGGGTCCTGTTTCCTTTCAGCAGGCCCAGTAATGGCACGTCCAGTGTTTGGATAAATAAGAAGAGTCATTTGTTTTGGATCTGGGCGAGCATCCTTTTTCGGCACTGACTTGCTTTGCTTGGGGCGGAGTTGTTTAGAGGATTTAGCAGTGTCTATTACAGTCTTTGAAGCAGATTTTGGTTTCAGTTCCGAAGACTTGTGGTCAGAAGCTTTCTTCGGCTGGTGTTTTTTGTCCGGATCCGATGTTTTCGGATCCGGAGTTATTGGTTCCGAAGCAGGTTTCGGGTCGACAGCTTTAGGTGCGCAAGTGTGTTTCGGTGTCGAAGTGGACTTTGGTTCAACCGGTTTAGGTACCGGAGTTGGCTTCGATTCGACAGTTGCTGGTGTCGAAATTGGTTTTGGTGCGGAGTGTGTCTTTGGCTCGACTGATTTGGGTACCGAAGTTTGCTTTGGTGCCGGACTTGTTTTCGGTTTAAGGACTTTTTGTTTGTCGGAACCGACAGGCTGACTCAAGTCTGAGTCACCTAGAGGCTTTTTGGGAGTCTTTGTTGCCGGGCCCGAAGGCGGGACGTCGGAAGTTTGTGATCGGTATGCACCTGGGCCCGAAGGTGGAGGTGGAACAGAAGCCTGAACCGGTAAGGGGGTGTCATGAGGGTCGACGTCGGTCCTCACGACCTGTTGACCAGCTGGAAGGGGATCGTCACCGTCTGCATGCTCTTCGGCTCCAGAAGCTGAATCCTCTGCTTCAGAAACGACAACGTCTTCCTGCTGATCTTCTTCAGACTACGAATCAACTGGAGTCTCCCCGATGATAATGTCTGGTGCCGATGAAGAGGATTGTGCCACGACTCTACGAGCGCGACGGTCCCTGATAGTCTTCTTGGACCAGAACGAAGCGCAGGCCTGGCAATGTCGGCTCTCGTGCTCTGGGGAAAAGCACAGATTGCACACCTCATGTAGATCAGTGTGGGGGAATTTGTGTCCACACTGAAGGCACTTCTTGAAGGGTGTTCTTTCCATGAGCCTAAGGCCCAATGGTGCAGGTGGGCCCAACGGCCCCGACGATCGCTGGAATCGAGAAGTGCAGGCTTATTCGACGCGAGTATGAAGGAAATTGCGATTGAAAACAATACCGATGGTAGAAATCAAGGAATGGGTGTCGAAAGGAGATCGGTAACGGGACCGAGTGACAAACACATCGAGCCGAATGGCGGAAAAAAACAATCTGAAGATGGAGTCGATGCCCATGCGCACTATGCTCCAGAGGAGGAGTCATCTACCATACAAAGACTCTTCCGGGACAACAACAAAATGTAATCATCCGGGCCCACCACCAGATGGCGATCTATGTACTAGTGTGTGATCTGCAGCCCATATGCCTCGAACTGTTAATTTCAGTAGTTTTGTGACTATTAATGTCTTTGCAGTGATAATATAGCAGTGTCAGTAGCAGTAATTGAATAAGTAGTAGTGGGTGTGTTCCTCACAGTTCCTTGCCAGCTTGCACCATCTTGAAAACCAGCTGCATTATCTATAAAGTCCTTACAACTGACACCCCTGCCTGTCAGGATGGCAGCTCATCATTTCCTTTGGCTCTTGAATCACTTGCAGCCATGAGGCACAGTGGCGCTGTGCTCATGACGAGCTGAGCTCGTCATAATGGCCGTGGAACGCCCACGCGTGGATAATTCCCCTGCTGTGCTGCGCGTTCCATTAAACGGGCGTGGTCATGAGCTCGTCATGAGCACAGAGCCACCGTGCTGCATGACGAGCCGAGCTCATCACAAGCACCGCTGTGCCGCGCGCGGACCCCTCCCCCCCGCATCGGTGAAGGGGTTAACACTGGGCCGTTGTTTACTTTTCGCTTTTTCTAGTGGGAAGTCAGTAAATTTTGCAACCAAATGACTATCCTCCTGGGTAATGAGAGTGGGAAAGCAGAAGGCTGAAGGCTGAAGTATGGCAAATATTTTCTAACATACAACATCGCAGTCAAAATATATCAGCAGCAAGTAAACAGCAAATGTCTACTGAACATACATCAAGTCAAATACTGGAAAAACATACTAGCTCAACTGAAATGTATTTTCTGAACGCTGAAGGAAACAAAGATGACAAAAACATCAAAGCAAACCATGACACTTCACTTGTGTGAAAAATATACACAGAAATCAAATTTCCATGTATTGTTATGCATTATATAGGTTGAGCAGTACACCTGCATGCCTAATGCAAATGTAATGGTTTCAATATAACATGTTCTCTTTGTATATGGCAGCTGTCCCTAACTCCATTCTTTACTCCTATATTTGTGACAATGTGCTGCAGAATGCACCACTGTACGCTTACTACAACCACACCATTACCCCACTGATTCGGCATTGCTCATTTGATGCACTTTGTGTAGCACTTGCTCTAATTTTTCAAAAGCCCTGTGACTTTAGTGACAAAATAATGACGGCCGCACCCCAACTCTGAAAATTGGTTCAGCACCACTGAACAGTATCAATATTTGCAGTGGTACCATTATTACAAAATATATAAATCATCAGGAGAGTAACAGCAGCAGACATAGCATTAGCAACAATAGTACAACTATTAATAGTAACCGTACACTACCAGTACTAGTAGCACTTAGGGTGTGCTGAAAGTAATATTAGCATTTAAAGTTGTAAATAACAGTAACTGGTGTAGTAACACAAGGACCAGCCTTTCTAGCACTGACGTCGGTTGCAGCAGTATTAGTACCAATATTATTAGTGCCATTAGCAGGTTTAGTACAGGAAGAAGTCGGACCTATAGTATTAGTATCCAATGCTTGATACTATAATAATGTAAGCTGATGGGTACACATTCCCTAGATATGTGTTTCAGCGGGCAAAAAGTAGCACAAAATGTCAAATTCTTACTGTACAAGTTCTTGTAACAAATGAATACATTGCAATGGTTGCCTTTGTTGCAATTTCATTATTGGAGGGTTAAAAGGTGTATACAAAGAAGAGACACGTTTTAATTAGGAGAAAGGAGTAAAAGAATTTAAAAAATACAAACTCGAAAGGACATTTTGACTTGGGAATCTGGCAGCATTGAGAATTTTAAGAAAGGGTAACATTTTCATTTATGAAAGGTGCATGTCTCTTTTTAGAGAGTGGAGAAGGATTTAAAAAAGGGTTCATTAACCTGGCCATCGATATGATTTTCCTCAAGTATATCTTTAAAAAGTTAATTAAATAAAAGGAGGCATTTTTTTATCCCGAGTAGATTATACTATGCTCTGTGAGATGGGATTATTTAAAAACTTTCAGCCGTAAATGTGCTCTGCAATCCTTGCCCGTGTATAAATACACAAAGAATAAGGATACGATGCAGATCAAGCGTATCAGCCAATGAATGAAATATGAATCTCTTACAAAAACACTTGTATACAAACCAGTCTCCGACAACACTTATTCAATGCCAATGCAAAACATAGCTTTAAAATAATAAATGTTTAAAGTCTGCATGGTAATTATGTTAGAATGCAAAACAAAAATAATGGAATGCATGTTGAGCAGAGGTAGGGTAGAGTGACTAACCAAAGCACGCTCAGCATGAAAAAGCGCCCGCTCAGCATGCCCTTCCTCCTCAAATTGGGCGGTGTAGAAAAAGGAGTCCTCCTTAGCAGAAACATAACCCTCTTCTGGAGAAAGCTGCAGAGAGAAGGAAGCTCTCAGTTGGATCAGACGACAGATGATACACAAAAGCATACACAGAAATGAAATGTTCAGGAAAGCAAAGGAAATGGTAGTCAAGAAACACCATAACACTGGGACATATTTATGAAACTTAATTTAAGACAATGGAGAAAACTAATTTTCTATGTGGTGGGCCACTCAAATGAAATAATTAGCTACCAGTTTCTTAATATCAGATTTATATTGGGATACACTTGGTCCCATCATCTCGTTTATAAATGTTAACACATTTTCTCACATAATTGTGCCTTCATTTACCAAGATACGCCCCATTTAAACAATCCTTTTTTCATTACCTCTATGGAGGCAGACCACCACCACAGGCTACCCCTCACCCCCTCCATCCCCAATTAACACGACAGGCCCTGCAAATCTGGAAACCATCGATTAAGGCCCTCCAGCGAGAGGGCAGGCTGACTGGAGAGCCCCTCTATGGCATGGTACCCTTCTGCCGATGTTTCATGGCTGGACAGATTCTGGGGCTGGGACTCCCTAGGTATCACCTCCCTGGGTCAAGTTATGTGAGGCAAGGACATTAAATCCTTACTGAACTGAAGGAAGAGTTTGGTCTGAAAGGTCCACAATTTTAAAGATACCTGTGGATGAGACATGCCCTCCAGTCATTCTTAATCACGCTTTCTGAATAACCAGAGTACGCACATCCCTGTCCAGCAAAAATGACTATAGCTCTCCTTTTCGGCAGGGGACAGGTATCTATCATATACAAATCCAAAATAATCAATGCACCAGACTCCTTCCCGAAAAGTGGAAGGAGGATCTTGGGGGACTGCATGATGTTGAGTGGGTGATGGTTATAAAGGGACCTCCGGAATCAGCGATAACTGCACGATTCCACCTAATACAATTCAAAGAGTGACATCACATATACTGACCCCACAGTGACCATGGCAAATGAACAGAATGCCTGGCCCTACTTATCTTCATTGCAAGGTGGTGGTGGGTGACTTTATACCCACAGTGTGTAGCTGGTTGATCCTTCGCCCCTATTGGGACTTTCTT
This sequence comes from Lissotriton helveticus, assembly GCF_964261635.1. Classification (NCBI taxonomy): domain Eukaryota; kingdom Metazoa; phylum Chordata; class Amphibia; order Caudata; family Salamandridae; genus Lissotriton; species Lissotriton helveticus. The sequence continues at coordinate 1,091,414,783 of NC_136059.1, forward strand.
CAGGCAGCGCCTACTGCTATCATCAGTCGCCCGGCAGCTTTACCCCCAAGATGCCCCTCTGTAATGTAAAATATGATGAGGGGTTCACACATGCTGACCGGACAGCGGTCAGACCTGTCCTAGTGAAAGGCAAGAGAGATATAGCCCATTACTTGCAACAGGTGATGGTCCCCCAATGAGGGCACGGAGGGCCAAAATGGTCTTATGCTTCCTAAAAAAAAATACCGGTGTATGAACCTCGTGGCTGCCCAAAAAAATATGCAAGGGAAGGCCGCAACCATATGGAGATGATGATGGATATTTGAATACTTCTTCTTGGACATACATTATTTTTATTTCGGAATGGGCCAGAAATTATCTATGGTCATGATACATCCTTACCAGGGTCCAAATAGTACTGAATGGACATGTTTTGTGTTTTTTTGTATAATTACCGATGAGAAAACTCAATTAAAATAACTTTTTTTTAAACAACCTTTTTTGCGTTCACTCCTAAGACACAAAAAGTATAGGGGAATGAAGGAACATGTGGAAAGAACTATGCCAAAGTTTGACCGTCTGCATGTGACATTTAAAGGCTGAATGTGACATTTAAAGGCTGAAAGGGCTGAGACAGCTGCAGCCTTTGCAACCCTTAAGAAACAGCAAGCAATGGTTGTATGGGCAAATGGCTGACTTGTTGATTTGGATAAATAATGTCACAGAATATTGTGCCATAGGCTAAAGTATTGGAATAATCACAATACTTTCTGCAGAGATGTGAGAAAAATCTAGGATTCTTTGAAATTTCTTTGCAAAATGCTGTAGGACCTGCCTTGGGAGTTCAGGCTAGATTGTTCCCATGAGGCACAGGGTCAAGGCTGATTTGCATATGGCGAGATCTAAACTGGGAAGGCATGGTGAGCAAAAGAATGATGCATTTAACCCAGATCTCTTGACTGGGGGTGAATGTTTTGATTTATTCTGCATTCCACCCATCAATTGTGTACATTTTGCTAGAAGGATGAGTGGGCACTTCATGTTTACATATTCATCTCCACTGGTCTTCCAGTGTGACTGCTCTTTGGAATTCTCTTCCAGCTCCACTCCGCTCAATTTCAGATCTGCTTCCTTTTAGGAAGACCTTGAAGACTTTTCTTTTCTCCACAGTTTAGCTTGTTTTTTGTCCAGCTTTCTTAATCGTGTTGTGTTATTCAGATCTCCAAGCGCCGGGACGCCACTTGGCTGCGGCATCCGCGCGCTATATAAAAAATAGTTAACATAACATAACATAACATAACATAACTCAGAAGGGATAAGGTAGCCAAGGCGTAGCCAGGGCAGGAGCATCACACTCTGGACTGCCAGCCAAGATCCAGCTAAATTAGAGTGTCCTCTTTTCTCCGAGTCAAGAACAATAATGCATTCTAGGGAGTAGTGAGAGGCAGAAGCAGAAGAAAGTGTAAAATTATTCCAGACACTTACTCCTTACTAGTACCATTCCAGTTTGTTTACTCCCACATTAACAAGTTCGAGACACTGACATATACATCTTGACATAGTCTCACGGTTATCCTACATTTCAACCTTTGAAGACACTCGTCTATAACCTTTTCAAGCACAAAAGTCCAAGCCATTTTAGGATTTACAGCTTTGAGAATACACTTAATGGAAAACATTTAATTTTGTTTCCTTTCCTATTGTACAGCAAAGTGGCACTACTATCTAGCAATAGTATTTTCAGGATTTCAAATTGACTCTTCTTCCTTGATCGGATATGTATATAAGATTTCCTGTCCACAAAAGTAATTGCATGAGACCTGAACTTCAAATTTCCAGTCTTGCGCATTTCTTACACAAGATATATTACCAGAAGCATTAGATTAAATGATTCAATTAAAGCAAACCAAGACTGTCCTGCCAGAATTCACCTACTCTTATGATGAAACATCATGACCAGACATCTGGTGGCCTGGTGACTCAGAACCATCGGCCCTCCTACTATCAGCTCTTTAACGTCACTCCAGATTTCATTGGAAGTGAAATATTATTATCCGCTCATCCCTACTCCTTTATCTCTCTGCACCTCTTCTCTCTATTGCACTGTAGGTACTCTTGATTCTTCTGTTTCTTTCTATCTGACCTATCTTCCATTTCCATTAGTGTATCCCATCTAGTCTGTTTTTTCATTGTTGCCAATCTCTCTGAACTACTGTCTCTCCATTTCCTCCCCTGCTCTTGTCGCTATCCTTCACTAATCCCTCTATGTTTCTTAGAATGTCTTCCTCCCTCTACATCGTTTCCATTCTATGTCACTTTTTCGTATTCTCTCATTCTCTCTACTGGGACCTTACCATTTTCCACATGCTAACTTGGTACCCCCAGGAAATCCCCCTGCCATATCAATGTATGGTGGATTCCCAGAAATTCTCTAGAGCTCAGGTGTCTCCACCAAGCAGAGTAGGGATATCAGAAGGACAGGGCTTGCAATACCTTGCTGTAGTCTGTAACTTTCCGTTGAAGGCTTGTGTGGTAGGCCGAGCTGGCTTTCCGTGGAATCTCCTGAGACTCCAGGAGAGACTGTTCCTATCTCTTGAGCATCCGAAGGAACTATGGTCTTTCAAGTACTACCTTCTCTGTTCTGTACAAGCACTCCAAAGAAAAAACCAAAACCCAGGAATTCCGTTTTTGATACTGTGCACATGGTGGGTACTGGCAAGGAACTTCCACATTCTTCAGGTATGTCTCTGCACACCTGAGTAAGTAATTAATGAATTACAATGGTGCTTTGTGACCCCTGGCTGTGAGGAAACACGAAACATCACTCCTGCAGAGTCACAGCAGTGGATGGGGGAATCCTAGAGATGCTCCACAGCTTGTGCTTCTGCACCGGGTTCTGTTTCTGTCAGAGGGCCTATGCCACTAGGGGTGACACATCCATAAGTGGAACAGGGATATTACCCATGGCAGTATCTTCCACTGCTCTGTTATTTTCCCACCACAGCCAGACTTATATTGCAATCAAGTATCACATGGTGTGGTGGTGGTAAGGTAGTGTCTTCGACCATGTCTCTATAAAGACATCATGTTAATCACAAGAATAACATACCCTGAGTAGCCCGCACATCGAAATACAAGCTTTAGAATGCATTTATTCAGGAGGGGTGTAATACATTAAAACCTCCCTAAAGAAACACAGATGTTCACTGATGAATTCTGAAACTAGATTATGGCTTTACATCAATGGAACAAGCCACAAGTTACCTGGTATTTTAGCAGCAAGCTGCTTGTGCATTTCACACAATGGGTCTGAATTGTGTAAAGCAATCATAGGAGCAGTTCCAGAGAGTATCAGGCACAACTAGAAGCGTTTTTTTGAACTTGTCACATTCTCAGAGCTTACACTGTCTTACAGTTCTCACAAATCGCCCAGTATTTGTCTTTAATTTATTTAAGCCTTTTGAAGAAGCTCTCACTAACTCTGAATCAGCTTCTGTGAACCTGGGTGGTAAGGAAGGAAATAGCAATTTGGTGCAATGGCAAGCATTAAAAGTGAAAACTTCCATCTGAGGCAACATGCTCCCCCCGAAGACTCACGATTGGAGTAGTAAGCCAAGTATCACGTCCGAGCGTATGCTGCTGGGCATGAGGCTCTTTTTCACCGGCTGTCTCAGCTTGGGCCCAGGCGAGGCCAAGAGAGGGCAGTGGCTCACATGTGCAGGCAGGGGGCCGAAAGGAAAACCCATACTGGAGCGGGCCCCACACATGCTAGTCTTAGTCCATGGCCCAAGTCCCTGAAGCAGTGGTGTGATCGACATTAAGGAATGGGTGGTAGGGCCCGAGAAACTGCTGCCAGAGGCATCGCCATCCCGGCGGCAGCTGCGCCTTCAGGCACCCCCTCACCCCTCGGAGGAGAGGTGCAGGGCACTGGAGCGGCCACCACTCATCCTGCACATCTGCATTGACATTGGGGAGGCACAGGGGAGGGCGGCTGGACTGCAAGTGACTTTTCCTTCCTTCAAGCCCAATCGGGACCCTGAGTGCTGGCCTACTGGTCCTGGAGCTAAGGCTGGGTTGCGAGCCCCCATGTTTCAGCGCTCCCCTGCAACGTGGTGATCCCTGCCCACGTGGCACCTCTGGAGCAGGATTGCCCTGTAGCAACGACTACATTCATCAGGCCGCATGGTGCCGACTATCTGGCCCCTGCTGCAATAAATGTTGTATTGGACATGCCTGGCGTTAGAGGAGCTCACAATAAGTGTATGACCGGGTGCAATCAAAGGAGACAAGACCTGCAGCTGGCATTGGCGCAGCTGCCCCTGTGGTGGTCCTCGTGGTGGGAAGGGGTCTAAGGAGGGGCTGCGAGGTGGAGGCCCAATGTTGAGGGGTGATCTGTCACTTCCTGGAGAGACCCCCACCGGGTCCTGCTGGAATGACTCGGTGACGTGGGGCCTGCCGTCTTGACCCCTTGGCCCTGGACTTCTGCCTCCTCTCCCCGGACGTAAGACCCCACCATGGCACAGGATAAGCCTTATGCTCCGCGGCACAACAGAAAATAGACAAATATTCAAAGCAGGTGACGTTGGCAAACAATGTTGGCACAGTGGGTGGCAGGGACACCCGCTCTGAGAGGCTACAGACATCCTCCATCCTGCAGGCAATCCAAGACCTCAAAGAAAACATGGAAAGCAAAATGGGGGATCTGAAAGTAGACCTATACTTAATTCAACAGGACTTACGGAATACAGTAGACAGAGGTGGAGGGCTGAGTCTCTAAAGTAGAGGACATAGTTAATTCACATGAGTCCCTCTTCACATTCCTGGTGGTGGAGATCGGGCCGCAAGAATTTGCACATTGTGGGCATCTCGGAGGGGACTGATAGGGCCAAGCCGACTTCATTCACTATTGACTGATAAGCCCAGCCTCGCCGCTTCATAGCCTGAGTGTCTAACTATGCCGATCGGTACACCCACCTTCCGGTAGTGCGCAGGATTTGGTCTCAATTGTTTTAATCCTCCTCAGTAATGACCTTTCCAGACTACACAATGAAGGTTCAGCAGCAAAGGAGATCTTTTAAAAAAGTGAAGAAAAAACTCATAGCCACGAGCATTCAATATATGCCCCTCTACCCAGCTCGCTTGAAAGTCATCTTCCAGGATAAATCCTTGTTTTTTTGATACTCCGAAGTTTGCCTGGGACTGGGGAGAGGAGTGACCCAAACTGAGCAGTGGTGGCTCAATTCCTTTGAGTGGGTTAGGGAGAGTGTGAGAGGCGAGGGAGAGAGAGACCCTTTGGGTGAATGGCACACGCCTCCCCATCGCAGATCCCGCTGTCAGGTGTGCAGGGCTCGCTCTCTGAAGCCGGAGAGTTGTTATGTGAGGTGGGCGGCTGCATAGGTGGACATGAGATACTCGCAGAAGGTTGTGGACTCTGACTCGCTGTTGCTCTTGCAGGAGCCACTGGCTTGAGTAGCCCTTCAACGACTTGGCGGGTGTCTGCATATTTTCCCTAAAAGGCATGGTGTGGCTCAGAATTGTTGGTAATCCAAGTCTCAAACAGTTTTATCTTATGGTTTTGTGTTTGTTGGGGTTGGCGGAGGGGAGGGTGAGGGATCGTTTAGGAGGGAGGTTGCAGGAAAGACTCAGATCACAGGTTATCGCAGTTAGCTACTGTACCTAGTTACATCATAACAGGTACTTCTAGATGTCAAAGAATGAGGTGGGAGTTGAGGAGGAGGCAGATTGGAGGGGAGCACTGGTACACTTGAATGCATTCACTTTACAGCCACCCAGAACACAAAGATCGTCACTTGTGCCGCCACTACTTCGGGCAAATGGCTGCTTCACAAAAACACGCAGTTCCCAGGAAGCTAGAGTCCTCTCGTGCAATATTAATGGCATACTGGACAAGATTAAGTGATGGGTTAATTTAAAAGCAGTCCACAAACTTAACCCCAACATTTTAATGCTCCAGGAGATGCATCTTATGGGCAATCACTGCCCCTTCCTTGCATGTAGGGGTTTTTCGCAGGTGTTAACTCATGGTTCCACCGGGGATAGAGGAGGTCACCCTCTTGATCCATTGGCATATTCCCTGGTGGTGTCCACAGACTGGCATGACATCAAGGGTCGCTATATGGCGTGACTGGCACACTACAGGGAGCCTGTTTCCCTTCCTTGCATATATGCTCTCCCACCCCTCACATCGGAGTTTGTGGGGAAACTGTGGCGACTTCTTACAGAGCTACCCACCACCCTGTGGATCCCCAGGAGTGGGATATCAATAGGTTTAACAATTGTGGTCAAGGTCGCTCATCCACTGTCCCCTCACTAAGATCTGGACAGTAAACACACAGTGAACTTCCTGAATAGGAAGGAGGAAATAATCAAGACGGGAAAAGGATCTATGTGCACTTGAATAGAAGGTGTAACAGCGCTTCCCAGGGTGGTGTGCCCTCAACATGGCAATGATGGGCATTTTGTGCAAAAAAGTTGAGAGAAGTGTGGGGCTGGCTCCAATCATGGTTGAAGCACTGATGGGAAAGCTTGTTATACAGCATATGCCTATACTTCAGATATCTAGGCTGGTCAAGCTTTGGTACTGGAGTAACTGGATTTTTTTGCTATAAAATACCTTCAGGTCTATATATTTGAAAGAAATAGTTAAGCTACTATAGACCTGTGATGTTAGGTTGGTATTTTTCATTGACATCAGAATGGTAAATTGTCTATGTACGACTTGGCATTGCTTTCATGACTAATAGTTTTCAGATTTGAAGGCTTTCCATGTAGACAATAATGTGTTTTATTCCTGAGGATGGACACTTTTACAGTGCTAAATTTACAACATTTTTATTTTTTTGTGATTAAATCTGAGCCCCCTACTCCTATCAATAAAACCCAAGTCTTAGACATTGACCAAGATAATAATTTCATAGAGAATTGCAGAAAGGATAAGTAAATCAGTAGAATGGATATCTTCCTGGAATGAAAGAAGTGCTGTAAACATATTCAAGCAGTAAAGTCAAAATGATAATGCAAGCAAGGTTGAGTATGAAATGTTGTGAGGTACCAGCATTCAAGTGAAAGAGACACACAGAATGGAGAATAAATCACAACAATTAAATGTTTGACTCAGACCACTAGAGGAATTACATAATTCTCAAGTGTCTGTAAAGCAACCTTGCTTTCCCTGTAAAACTCAAATTTCTCCAGAGACACAACATGTTTTCAGCTGCAACTGCAACTAATCACATTTTGGAAGGAAATTAAATGACTTTTAATGAAATCAAGAACTTGAAGATGGATTATCTCGGACTGCAAGACAAATCTTCAGACATATGTGATTTTGATCAACCGTCTCAATAAACTTAATATATTTTGTTTTATTTGGTCTTCAATTGTGTCACTCTATGTGTCTGCTACTTCTTGAACTGTTAGAAATCAGCTGTATAGGTCTGTGATCATGGTTTTGTGTCTGCTTTTTCAATCAGCTCAATTCTCAGTGTGTGCTTTCAATTGTCTTATTTATAGGCAATAAAACATTTATTCCTACACATTTAAATAACAGAAACCACCAATTAAATAGAATTCAATAGTTAAATGATTACCACAAATATACCAGTAATTGATGTCCTAAATTGTGTACAGTATCAATGTGACTGCATACAAAAAGGCTAAACAAAAGTCAAATGCTTACCGGTAATGGCTTGGTAACACCAATTCTCACTTTTCCAGCAGGTGCGCCTTTCAACGCCTGTACAGCTTCATCAAGGCTGGCATTCTCCAAATTGATCTCATTCACAAACATAAGCCGATCCCCAGGGAGAAGTCTCCCATCTTGCTCTGCTATGCCGCCAGGAACTAACGAACGAATTACTATTACTGTGCTCGCTGGGTCAACTGGGTCCTAAAAAAATAAACAGACCTATAAATTGTAATCCTTTTAAAACGTATCTCTGCATATTACAAACCATAATGCGCAGGTGACCTCTGGCTAAAATGCTTGCAAAAGCATGCTCTTTCATTTGAGTATCAATCACCTATAAGCAGTGTAAGTGAGCTGAGAACACATTTTCCCCATAACATCGCATAAAAAGAAAAAACAGCATAGCTGCAACAATAGCTTTGCAGCTTGTACATATATTAGATTGGCATGGTCTAAATATTCCAATCATTTAGTGGTAGAGACCAGAATTACAAGTCGTTTTCTCGCAGTTTGGGGGAAGCGTAAGTTCAGCCATTGCCCAGGTGGTGGTTTTACAAACAAGGTTAAAGGTACTGAAAATACATGCAGCAGGTTTAAATTAAAACGTTCTATGAAAGCACATCGATAATTTCAATCTGATGAAGTTGCAACAACTCCCCCTGTACAGACATTGGCATATAAACGTCTCTTCATATGTGATATAGTATAAACTTGATGGCACTCTCATTAAGCAACTGTAGCTAGTGAAGGACATGGCCAATTAAAACTAGAAGACAATACTTTATTTATGGATGATTAAAACAGGTGTCTGCCCAATTATTGCGTTTATGTCTTTTATTTTGTGGCCAAGTATATGTCAGCTGTATGTCAGAAAACATGCCTGTAAATTCTGTCTGTCTTGGGCTCCTCATCATCACACAGAGGTCACAGAATGCGTGGGCTGACTATCAACTTGAGTAATGTAATAGAGTTGGAATGAGATAGTATTTATATTTTAGGCAAGCTGAATATACATAGTTTCTGAAATTTTAGTGGTTGTTTTCCTAGGGGGAGAGAGAACAGCCTCAGAAACTAGCCTGAGGAAATTGTCAAAAGGCAGCTGTTCAGTCAGGAGTGAATCCTTTATGTTTTAAAATAATCTTGTTAGCCTTCTTTTTGATGAAAATTGGTTTCTGTCCTAAACATTTTACCTTTTTTTAAAGATGCCCAGTCAGAGAAATCTCACTGTGCTCATTAAAAACGTTGCACCCTGCCCTAGAGATGTACGCATGAAGAATAATTTACTTTCAGAAATACTTTTTTCTCTATCTAACCACAGATTTTCACCTTCGAATATTTCCCAGGTGTCAGGCTGGATCTGGAAAATCTTAGGCAGTACTTTTGAGTGCCAGTAGGCGTTGTCAATTGGTTCTGTGTCAACATCATCCGCATTGGAAGTGATGTTGTGGTCCCCATGTAGGCGGCACTGTGGTGCCCTGATGTTTCTTTTGTGACTATTTCCAAGACCCCCAGAAGAACGTCTGTAATGGCCTCATTAAAAGGGGGAAACGGCTCTCCAGAGCTTGCTCCCGAAAGAAACACCATCATCAGGAAGATGGTCTTGGCCTCCATGACTGGCAGTTGCAGGTCAAGAACATTTTCTGCGCTACGCACCCTGGTCACAAAAAAGCACCTTCCTTTGAAATGGGGCCAGGAGGAGAAAGCATGCCAGATTCTGGGAAGGTATCCAGGCCACTGGTGTCACTCGACTTCTCATACCAGTTTTCTTCCTGGTCGGGGTCCTCTTCAGAGAGTCCATACCCTTCTTCACCCCCCTCCGCCCCCGCTTCAGGGAGGAAGGGTGACAAATCCAGGGGTTCATACGGCCTGGGCGGCGCCGGAGTCTACATTAGGACAGCGTTGTCTCGGAATCGGAACTCATTATAGGCTCATCATCCAGCGGCATCAGAAGAAATGGGGCAGGGGTGAGTGGAGGCATCTGTGACTGCGTCAGACCGGATCTGTGGGCATATCCAGAGGGGCCCGCTGACATCTGTGGTAAACCCACTAGCAGTAACCCAGCAGAAGCACCTCTCAGCTCCGTGTGGCCTGACGTCGCACAAGAGGGAGTCGGTTGGCCAAAACCGGCCTGCATGGCATTATAGAAGTCGTTCACTTGGTCAAGGGGTCGCTCCAGCTCGGGAGAACTTGGGGAAAGCGCAGAGCAGAGCCAGCCACTGGCTTTGGAGGTGGAGTTCGGGAGCAGTGCTTCAAATCAGAGCTTGAATGGGGAAGCCAAAGAGCACTTTGACTTCTTCTTCTTGTGCTCCTTGGAATTACCAAACTTCAAGGAAGTTGTTTTGGAGTGGAAAGAGGACCTTTCGCGTGAACGGCTCAGAGAGCAGCCACAAAATCTCCCTCAGGAGCGGGACCGGGAATGATGATCTTTTTAAGTCGTGCAGCCAGGAGCTTCATCGCCTGCTCGCTAATTGCCTTGCGGCTATTGACTTGCACTCAGTACAGCCCTTGCAGTTGTGGCTTGATCCTAGGCACCATAGACAGACGAAGTGGGAATCAAACACAGGCATTTGTCTGTGACATCCCCACAGGTTTTAAAGCGCATAGGTTTGGAAAGGGACATATCCCTAGCACAATAGGAGCAATTGCTCAAAAAAGGGTTGACAAAAAGTTGAAAAAAGCCAACAAAACTGAACAAGGTAGATTACTGGACCAACAAAAAGCAACCGATATCAGCCCACTGGGGTGGCGCATACATGGGCGCTGCAACGTCATTTCTGGTGCTGATGATGTTGCCGCAGAGCCCTTCGACGCCACTTAACTGGTGCGCACAGGTACTGCTCAAGATTTTCCAGATCCAGTCTGAGGCCTGGGGAATATTCTAATTTTAGTTTTAAATCTCTAACAGAATGAAGTGAATTCAAGCCACCCTGCGAATGGCCTTTGGCCTGCTTTCCCAGACAAGAGTCTGGTTTGACTAGTGCTTTTTCTGTAACCTTATGAAGAGAAGCATTTCATTGTCCAACACTGGTGAGTGTGATTATTTACAGTATCCAACGCCCGTTTACCCTTTCCTTCAGCCAGTCTGCACAGTTGAAAGGTAGAGTTAAGTACTGTTTCGCAATAGGTTTGGTTGGTGTATCTAACAAAAGCTATCGGTGCATAGAGTCCCAAGCATAGATTTATTATTGGAAGAGAAGTAGAGGTTTACTGCCAGCTTGCCTGATAGAATTAAGACAAAATGAGAGGCACCTATTTAGGTTGTTAGGAAAAAAGTTTAGCAAACTTGGATCAGCTGCACATTACCAACCTTAATGTTGAAATAATGGACCAGGCCATCTTCCCTGGTTCCGTTGTTTTCATTTCCAGTGCACTTACACTAAACTTTAGGATTTGAAGGCACTGCTGACGTCTACAGTAAAGGTTTCTGACAAGGACAGAGAGAAAGTTCTACCAGGTGACACAGTGATATAGATCCATTCATGGAGGTCCTCCAAAAGTGAGGTTTGCTTTTTCTGAGCGAGCGTGTGTCAGTGAAGCAGTCCACATTTCCCATAAAAAATGTAAAAATACCCTATGAGGCAGGAAAAAGTGGCATCTGACATTTAATGCTCCCACACATAGTTAGTAAAAAACTAGTGAGGTACTGTGGGCATTTAAAGAAATTAGCTGGATGTGTAACTGCACTAGACAGCTGTGAAAAGGCATAATGACTGAAAATAATAGAGCAGTGAAAGGCCGAAAAAGACAAAATGACTCTCTCCCAGCAAAAACCACATAGGTAGAGCTGTAAACAAATAAAACTGCATTTTGTTAAACATTTACTCAATGTTTCGTGTCATTGAATTAAACACATTTCTTGGTTTGACAGCATACTATACCCAATCCAGCAGGCTAATGTCTTACTAGGATGTATGACGTTATAACGCATACTTTTACAACGCATACCTTTACAACAAATTTTTAACAACGCAAATACTATTACAACGCATGTATTTACAACGCATGTTTTTACAACGCAGGTACCTTTACAACGCATACCATTACAACGTAAGTATTGGTAAGTATATATTAATTTTTTAATTGTAAATTAATTGAAATTAATGTAATTTAATGTAATGTAATTTAATTTAATTTAATTTACTTAATTTAATTTAAATTTAATTTTACTTTATTTTTACCCTGTACCCCTGTACCCCAAAAACCCAAAACTGACCCTAAACCCTAAAAATACCCCTTTATCCAAAAAACCCAAACTGACCCTGAACCCTAAAAATACCCCTTTACCCAAAAACCCAAAACTGACACTGAACCCTAAAAATACCCCTTTACCCAAAAACCCAAAACTGACCCTGAACCCTAAAAATACCCCTTTACCCAAAAACCCAAAACTGACCCTGAACCCTAAAAATACCCCTTTACCCAAAAACCCAAAACTGACCCTGAACCCTAAAAATACCCCTTTACCCAAAAACCCAAAACTGACCCTGAACCCTAAAAATACCCCTTTACCCAAAAACCCAAAACTGACCCTAACCCCTAAAAATACCCCTTTACCCAAAAACCCAAAACTGACCCTGAACCCTAAAAATACCCCTTTACCCAAAAACCTAAAACTGACCCTGAACCCTAAAAATACCCCTTTACCCAAAAACTCAAAACTGACCCTGAACCCTAAAAATACCCCTTTACCCAAAAACCCAAAACTGACCCTGAACCCTAAAAATACCCCTTTACCCAAAAACCCAAAACTGACCCTGAACCCTAAAAATACCCCTTTAACCAAAAACCCAAAACTAACCCTGAACCCTAAAAATACCCCAAACTGACCCTGAACCCTAAAAATACCCCTTTACCCAAAAACCCAAAACTAACCCTAACCCCTAAAAATACCCCTTTACCCAAAAACCCAAAACTAACCCTGAACCCTAAAAATACCCCTTTACCCAAAAACCTAAAACTGACCCTGAACCCTAAAAATACCCCTTTACCCAAAAACCCAAAACTGACCCTAAACCCTAAATATACCCCTTAAAAAAAAAAAAAACATATAACATTTTAATTATAATTATATACTTACCAATACTTACGTTGTAATGGTATGCGTTGTAAAGGTACCTACGTTGTAAAAACATGCGTTGTAAATGCATGCGTTGTAATAGTTTTTGCGTTGTAAAAGTTTCGTTGTAATGGTAGTGCGTTGTAAAAGTTGCGTTATAAAGGTAACATACCGTCTTACTACGTAGAGTAAGTTGTCTGTTTTAGGTGCATTCCCTGGATTAGGATTTCAGCAGTTCATGCAGATATTGACTCTATTTTTAGGAAATCAGTATAACATCGAGGGAAGTAAGAGTATATGATGCTTTTATTTAGAAACAGGGACAGCATACATACCAGATTAAGTGTCATTTCAAATGGAATTAAATTTATAAAGAAAAGTTTTTGTTTACAAAATTGTGTAATATAATCACATTTAGAAGTTGAACCATAATATGAAGACTTTAACTTGTATAGACAATCAACATATTAAATAAAAACGAACTGAAGTGATTCTGAAGGCATTTTAATCATTAGACTGCAATCAAAGGACAAAATGAACGGATTATGGAAACTGAATGGATTTAATGCCATTTGTTACCTGATAATCCAGTATGCTGAAGCCAAGTCCGATAGTCCCCTTTTCTAGCTCAATGTCTTGTATATCTGTCCCCCACATAGCCAATGGAGACACTTGCACCTCTTCAACAGTTTGACCAAGATCTTCAGGTAAAATAACAGCATCATCTGTTTCAGAAGATCCAATGTAGCGTCCAAAATCTATGAGAGACTAAATGAGAAAATGGTATTTAAAATAAATTGTCTCTTTACCTCTTTTTACACCTCAACTTTATCTGCTTGAAAGTCTTACCAGCCCCCTTGCCTTCTGCATAAGAACATGTACACAAATGGTGTTAAGTACATTGCCCAATGGGTCCACAGGGAGGATAATACAGATCACCTGACTTCGCCAAATTCACAGTTTACTACTGTATGATAATTTCGAACAATTTTAAAAAGCAGAATTTGATAAACAAATTGCATGCATCCATTTTTTGCAGCTACAACTATTTTTCTCATATTACATTACTGATACCACCTAAAAGTGATAAGGCAAAAAATAAATTGAGAAAGAATTCGTAGGAAGCTGGCTCTGTATATACTATGCCAAAAAGAGGCACAGTGTGCACAGAGTCCAGTGAGTCCCCAAAGGTATAGCAGAGGATAAAGTAGATAATACCTTTCTCTCAATTTAGTGGTAGCTGGGCTGAGCAGTTAGGCTTATCAGAGGGTAGTGTGAATGCATTTGGTGTACCTACTCATACAAGGCAGGAAATCACACTCAATGACTAATTCCAGGCCAATAGTTTGTAAAAATAATAGTTACTTTTATTTTAGGAACCAAGTTGAACTCATTTACAGGTAAAAAGACTTTTCAATTGCAATACTTTGAAGTTATTATTGACAAGAGGTTTATATAGCATCAAACAATTCTTCACAGGTGCATGAAATGCTTTTCAATGTAGTAAGAGATACTTTGTATTTGGGATCAACACCTAGTACAATACAGTGAGAGAACCAATGCAATCCTGTGGGAGGAAGGACAGGTGAGTAACTTACACGTAAATAAACGGTTTTCAGATCCAGACTACGTTTTTTTTTTCAACACTGGAAAAGGTTGGACAAAGGTAGGTACTGCACCACCGGTGCAACTGGGGCGGTTGGTGCAAAGGTCACTGGGCCCAATGTTATCCTATGGAGGTAGTTGGCACCTCAAAAAGGCACCTGTTGTAGGTAAGTACTTGCGTTCAGGGGCACTGCACCACCCGATGCACAGGAGCGGGCAGGTGCACAGTGTAAAGAAGGTGTTGGGTGCCCTGTAGAAACCAATGGAGATCCTCGATTGGAGAAATCAGCGGCATGTTCGGTTCAGAGGGTTGGTTGAAGGAATCCCACGACTGGAGAGGTAAGTTGAATAGTGAGGGTATGCCAGGACACCATTGGTTGGGCACTCCTAGGCCTAGGGGGTGCGGTGCAGGGGAGTCTTTCGGCGTCGGTTTTCTCTCACCAGATCAGGTCGCGGTCGGGCGGACCCTTAGGATGAGGCTGCAGGCTTCGAGGGAGAGGTCAAGAGAGGTTGTCCAAAGCTGGATCCCAGGTCAGGATCGCTGGGGAGACTTCACTGGGTCGGTGGGCCACATGAACTCAGGCCGTTGGTGTCGGGTGCAGAATGGTGCAAGTGTCATAAATCCGCCTGGAATTGGAGTCCTTGGGTTAGTTTCTTGCTGTAAAAATCCAGTGTCCACAAGAGAAAAGAGTCTTTGTTGAAGACAGCACAAGTCCCCAGGGTTCTTGGAGGTTGCTGGCTGTGGACCATGCCAGTTTCTCGAAGCTGGATCGCTGGAGTAGGAGACAGGCCTGTAGGGCTGGGGACAAGTCAGTCGTCTTCTTCACTGCAGCACAGCTCTTTAGTGCTTCTTCGTAGGTCGTTGCTGAGGTCTGGGGGCTGTAGACAATGGCTACTCTACCTAGGGTGACTATACCCTCTGGTTGCCATCTCCCTTTGGGGAGAGGGGTACATCACTATTCATATAGGGCCTAATTCTCCAAACCAAGATGGAGAATTCTGAAGAGGGGTTCACCTCAGCTCCTAGCCACCCTGAGTGCGTGCCAAACTAAGGTGGGCACTACTACTCTGCTTACTAATTTTATCAACTGTCCTGCCACAAAAAGTGGGGGTTAGACAAGGGGTGGGCATCTCCACTAGTTGGAGCTGCCCAAATCAGCATAAAATAAGGTGATAGCCTTTGAGGCTCACCGCCAAGTGCTGCTGTTCCTGCAAGGGGGAGGTGTGAAGCACCTCCACTAAGAGCAAGCTTTGTTTCTGACCTCCGAGAGCACAAAGGCTCTCACCCCATGAGGCCAGAAACATGTCTGGTACTGGCTGGTTGGCTGGCATCTACCAGTCAGCAAATACAATAGAAGCTAGTCGCTTTTCAGGGGCCATCTCTAAGATGCCCTCTGAGTGCATTTTATAATACATCCATCACTGGCATCAGTGTGGGTTTATTAGGCTGGGAAGTTTGATACCAAACTTTTCAGTCTTCAGTAAAGCCATCATGGAGCTGTGGAGCTTGTGTTGACAAACTCCCAGCCCATGTACTCAAAATAGCTTCACTGCACTTACAGTGTCGAAGAATGGATTCTGACACTGTAGGGGCATACTGCTCATACAGTTTTGCGCTCACCTGTGGAACAGTACACCCTGCCTTAGGACTGTTAGGCCAGCCAGAAGGGTGACTAACCTATGCCACAGGCAGTGGTGTGTAGGCATGGCACCCAGGAACTCGTGCCATGTCGCCACTTTTTTGTTTAGTTATCAAAAACATATAGCCTGCAATGGTAGTGTGTATGTGTTTGGGGTGGGGTCCTTTAGGGTGCCACAATACATGCTGCAGACCTAAGGGACCCTCTCCATTATCACACTGCCCATGGCATTACTAATACCTTTTACAAGGGTCTTAGATGTGGGCCAGAGTTGTGCCAATTGTGAAAATAAAAGTGCTGTTTTGGGAAAGAACACAGGCCCTGGGAACCTGATTAGAAGGAACGCAGGGCACACTTAGTCAAAGTGCATCAGAAATCTAGCAAAATGTGTGTGTGTGTGGGGGGGGTTACTGCAACAGAAACTCACTTTCCTACCCAGTTCTACCAGAAATGTGAAGAAATCCACAAACAATATATTGGCAGAGGCCGTGGTTATCACAGACTCTCAATTGGATTACACAATCTCCTATTACACTCATCTGTCAATTTTCTAAAGCGTCTGTGTCTGTGTTCTTCAGTAGTCTTTAGGTAAACGGGTTGCTGCCAGGAAACAATGTGGAACTGATCGACTGCTCATTTTGCACAAATCAGTGGTTTTCATTGAATCCTTAAGCCATCTTTAAGACTCAAAGTCCCCACAGGAAACCCTCCAATTACAAAAAAACAACATAAGACATAGAAATACATGCACACTACCACCCAAAATCTGTTCAAGGCCTCCAGTACACATGGTGGCTAAAAGTCTTGAAAATCTTCCACAGCTCAGGGACTCAGACTATGTGAAGTACTCACTGCTGGGATTGATCGAACAACCCAGTCTTCAAGTATAAAATCAAAATGTAATACTTTTTTAACACACTCCGCAAGTAAGCAATTCAAGGGGCTCATATCTCAGCCTTACACTTCACATTTCCTCAAATAATCTCTCCTGGAAAGATACCATCTATTAATTATTGAATGAAACTGATTTCAATGTGTTTTTAAACACCACTGAATAATTTAAAATGACAATGGTTTGATTAATTTATTTAGAAGAGTAACTGGTTCACATTTCTCAAACTCTGAAAACATACATGGCTCTGTGTATTTTGTTAGTGGAATCTAAATGTGGGTGAGACCGGGGAAAGAAGGCATAAACCTTTATAGTCATGAATTTACAAAGAATAGCATGAGAACACTGCACACAGAATTTTAAACACAACTATTTCAGAAAATATGGCGGAAATAGGAATAAACATTAATGAGCGCTATGGATCTAAGAATGACCAAAACTGTTTAGCATTGCAATTAAGCTGTTTATTTCATAGCTGAGACTGTGTTAAAAAAGGTAAATAGGAAGATGACACCCAGGAGCTCCTTCCAGGAGCACCTAGGCCCAGGGGCAGTGCTATGCTGAAGACACACGTTGAATACAGTGAAAACACCTACATACACTCAGGTACACTATGGGTTAGGGTACCCCTGTGATTGGAATGGCCTCCCTTATAAGGCCCAAGTACATATAGGACAGGGGTTAGAAACTACCTTTAAGTCCCTAATACAGAATAGGACAGGGCAGTTTAGAGGGCAGCAGTCTTTTCTGCACTTGCATATGTGTACTGCTGGAGCCCGAGGTCAGTTTAAAAGAAACCTGTGTTGCAGGACTGCTTTTAAAATGCCAATTGTGCCCAAACTCGACTTTCGGGTTTGGGGGACTTAAAAAGGAATACACTACAATGTTTGGGTATGGTAGGTACCCCCAGGGTCTCACCTAAGTGTTCAAGGGGTGGGGGGTTAAGTACTTATAAGGAGAATCCCTATAAAAAAGGTTGTTATATTCCCTGGGGTTAGTGAAAGTGCACATTTCACTCTCCACCTTGTTGTAAAGTGCTTCCCAAAATCGACTTTTGTTATAGGAGCACTGTGAAGATCTGCAATATTTTTATATATTCAGAACCCCTAAAGTCTTTCCTAGGTGTTCAAGTGGTGGGGTGGTCCATCCCCAGCCCATAGGTTAACATTGGAAGAGGTTTTTAGTTAATAACTGGAGACAGAAAAGGCCTAAAACTAGGATTAAAGGACTCAGAAGAATTATAAATCCAACACTATGGTATTGTTGAATTTCTTCTAAAATGTACAGACAAGAAGATATAAGACATTTTTGTCTATAAGCCAAAATTCAACCCTGTACTGCTCTGCACTGATTGCTCAGAGATAAGTGGGTGAGCCTTTCTGCTTTGGGGAGGTGCTAAATGACCCCTCGGGTAGATAGGTTGCTGGGCATAGGAATGCCAGAGCCAGGGGAAGTAAATAATGTTCTTCAAGGGAAGGGGAGAAAAGCTAAAGACATCAGTTTTATTTACAACTCTCCTATTTGACCCAAGGCAATGCTAGGCTTAAGAAAGGAATGAACAGATGCAAGGGAGAGACTATGGAGATTAACCATTCTAGGGGCAATATTACTGGGCGGCCCATCTAGCGGCTATCAATCAGTGCACATATCAGTTGCATAACGACCCCGCTTATCAGATTGACCGATGGCTCCTCCTGAGGGGCAGATTCAATGGTGTGCTCTATGCTCGGCCCTTACGGCCGTCCCTACCGGCCCAACATGGCATGCAGTGGCTATTTGGAAGGCGGCCAACAGGAGTCAGGGGTGGGAGGGTAGGCTCACGCAAGCCACGCCACTATGGCACAGTGAACAGCTCGGCAGGTTGATCTGGACAAAAGGTTTTGACAAATGTGCACCATTGGCATATCATGGATTGGTGACCTATGGAAGTCTGGGGATGTGGTGCCCTTCGCCCGGTTGCAACGGGAGTATGAACTTGCCAAAGCCAAATACTTTTGGTATCTTCAAATCAGACATGCTTTGCTTGCGTTTTTTCCCAGAGGTAGTGACCTCCCTGTCTCCTCCCCGCTTGAGGACATGATGCTTGATGGGGAACTGTTGGAAAAGGACATCTCCCTTATCTATAAGAAGCTCATTAATAATATGGTTGACCCTCTGATCAGCCTCAGGGCTAGATGGGACCACAATGTCGCGGGTTTGGACGACGAGGAGTGGCCGCCGGCGGTGGCCTCTCCCCGTGAGGTGGCCATCTCCTCCCGGCTCCGACTGGTTCAACTTAAGCTGCTTCATATATCCTATCTGTCGGGGTCTCTGTTGGTTCGTATGGGATATATCCAGGATGGTTACTGTGCGAGAAACTGTGGGCAAGATGGCACTTTCATACATGTTATCTGGGAATGTGCAGTTATCCAGGGGTATTGGCAACGGGTGGTGGGCCGCATGGAAGAGGCACTGGGGCAGGGGATTCACTGCAACATCAAGTTGGCGTTGTTAAACATCTGGGACCCGACCGACCTGAACTCTAGGGAGCGAATTTGGGTGACGCTTGGGTTCATGATTGCAAAACAAAACATCGTAGGGCTTTGGAGGGCTCCAAATCCGCTGACAATCGTGGGATGGTCCAATGACATGGACTGGTGCATGGTAACTGAGAAAACCATCTACGAGGCCAGGGGATGCCCAAACAAGTGGACACATGTCTGGGTCTGTGGAACACCTATAGAGGGGAGATCTGTGCACCCCCACGGACCAGAGACATTATCACAGAGGATATTGTTGTTTAACAAGTGGGTTGTCTGATTATTGTCACGTGTATTTTCGACCTGAGTTGCAAATGTACACTGCATGCCGACCTGACCGCAAATTTGCTATGTATTTAACATGCCTTTTCTTTAATAACACTTTTTTTTTTATTTCCTAGGGGCGTATTTAGCCAGCTCTTCTCCCTCTGCTGAAAATTCTGACATATTGAATTTTGGAAGAATAGTGGTTTCTGGATTAGCATTTTGCAACACTTTGGAGGAAGTGGTCAGGCTCTAGGTTGTTACCCTGCACCTCATTGGACAGGAGTGCCCTCCTGCTTGACCCCAGAGAACAATGAATAACTATGTGAGAGGGGCAGTGCCTCTCAGATCTGCTTTTGAAACCTAAGAAAATCAAAAGGGCACATTTATTTATTGCTGAAGAGTCTGATGTGCATCCAGCAGGACTGCACTCTGAAGATTGTGCCTTCTGAAACTACAAACCTGCTTCAAAAGGACTACACAGCAGACTTCTGCAAGTTACAGGTTAACAGAGCTGACCTGGGCCATCACCACAAAGAATACCAAGCCAGGAGTGCTACCAGTGGATTTGTAAGGGTTTTGTCCAAGTGGACAGTGGGACTTGAAGTCTCACACTTTCAAGGACCCTTTTGGAGATTCCAGAACCTTGGACTGTGTTGGACACTTTGGGACCAGCAAGAAGAACAGGAAGGACTGCTAACAGGATCCAGCCTGCTAGAGGGGGCTGCACAAGTCTAGTGAGAGATCCTCTAGAGCAATTGCTAAATGTGAATGTGTCCCTGTCAGAGGCAATGAAATGACCGAAAGTGGCACTGTTGGGTTCTAAGTACTAGAAAGTGACTACTCTTTCAAACGTCATATCTCGCTACAGTGGATCTTTTTCGTTTTGGTGTCATTTAGAAGATAAAAATATTTCCTATTTTTATAAAGTGGTGGTTGGGACTTAGCAGGTGCAGGACAGGTCGTCTTTTGGTGCAATTGTCGAAGTCAGCAGGCTGGCAGGCAGGGTTGGCACCAAGTCAGTTGCTGGATCTTCTGTTTTTGCAGTTGCGACTCTTTACGTCCATCTTCTTTTTTCAGGTTGGCAGGATCTGATTCTCTTGTGCAGTGTGCACCCCTAAACATTGAATTTTGGGGCGTTAGGGGAGAATAGGGTAGTAGCCCATGGGCGACTTATCCTTGGGGTCACTAAGCCCCCTATATGACCACTTCCTCTGGGAGGTGGGCATAACCCTGGCCCAAAATTCTTTAGATTGCCATCACAAAGTGTTATATTCCCAAGTTAGGGACTAAGTAGTGAAGCAGCTTATTTCTTACATTGCCCTATAAAATAACATTTCAGCTGTGAACTTTTGAACACATTTGCATGCACAACGATGTTGGATTCGTTTTCCCGAAACTACTTTATTTACCCATCAGGCTTTCACACTGGGTACAAAAGTCGTCTTATCTTCATCCACGAGGAGGCAACGTTATCTACATATCCATAACATCAATATTCTAACGTGCACATTGCGAGGCCGCCTTTTATTATAAATATTAGGCGTCCCGATAGTTTGGTAGAGAAGGCACTTCTGCTCACGCGAAGGTTCGGGCATGCGGAGAATTCACCAGGCATAGGTCTGACATTCCGTGAGAGGTGTCCAACTCGAGACCAAGACGGGGTCCTTCACTCTCCCGTATGGTAATGGGGTTGGACAGTCCCTTGGGGGGATTCTTGGATCTACACCTACACACACTCTAGGTGGTACACTTAGCGTAGGATCCTCATAATAGGAGTACGCTAGATTACCATTTTGCATATATTCATTGCTTCAGCATCATGGTAGAAATGTATCTACTCTTCACTCTCTTGATGCTGATAATCTTATTTATTTGCTTCTGTCTCCTAAACATTGCAACACATGTATTTTGTACAAGGAAAATGTTGGTTCAATAAGTATATTGGAAACGTCCCACTGTGAGAATAAGTGAGCACGAGTGGCTGAGCGAAAGGTTCTGTACTGTTTCAACTATACTAGAGTGCTCGGGGTTGTCATGTTCAGAGGTTTGGAAGAGTCCATTTGCTCCCTGGTAAGGTTAGGGGGGCGTGTTGTGGCACTGTGAGCTAGCTGGTCCATAGGCCAACATATCCTGCGGGGGAGTCTGGAACCAGTCTTGACACCAAGCCCCTATTTATGTTGCCCAAAAAATGCGCAGGTCCTACGGATTGGTAGGAACTACACAACAAACGATAGCAGCTTCTAAAAAGTCATGTCCACCTCAGATTAGGCCACCTTAGGGGTGGTTCTAGCCTGGGGGTGGGACGCCTACCTGATTAGTTAAGTTTCCCACCAGTCCAGGTGCCCAAGGGCTCTGGACAAAGGGGGTCGGCTTTCTCTCCTGTATGGGGAACTAGACTCGCAGTTCAAAGGTTGTAGTTTCTTTGAGGCTTCCCTGCCTTGGAGTGCCAATGCGCAGCTCATTGTCTGCGAGGGGGTGTAAACACCTGTTCCCGAGCAGGCTTTGTTTCTGACCTCCTGAGACCAAAGACTGTCACCCTTGGGGTTCAGACACTTGTTTCTTGAGGCAGGCTAGCAGCAACCAGTCAGCCAACACACGAGGGACTGATAGGTTTTCGGTGCCCACTGGGTGCATGTATTAATAAATCCAACACTGGAATCGGTGCAGGTTTATTAATACGAGATGTTTGAAATTAAACATCCCTTTTTCAGTTAAGCCATCTTAAAGCTGGGGAACTCATTTTCACCAGTGCCAAGCACATGGGCTGAAATGGCTTTCCTTATCACTTATAATGGAAGCAATTTAACTTACCAGCACAAGGGCATATCTGCTCATGCAGATACGACCTCACATGTAACATAAGGCGCCCTGCCTTAGGGCTGTAAGGCCTGCTGTAGGTCTGACTAGCAAATATTAGGGGGCACGGCACACAGGGATGTGTATCATGTCGTCTTTTCCCTTTTGTCTGCACCAAAACACGCAGTCTACGATGGCAGCCCTGCACAACTTTGGTGAGAGGTCCCCTAGGGTGGCACAATTTGTGCTGCAGCCCTTGGGAACCCTCTTTAGTACCTCAGGCCGGGGATACCATTTACTAGGGACTTACAGAGTTCTAAAGGCATTGACAATTGGAGACACAATTGTACAGTTTAGGGAAAGAGATCAGGCACAATGTCAAAGAAAATGTTTTGGAAGTTTTACTGACAAAAGCAGAGCTTCAGATCTGCATCAAAGGGTCGCAGAAAAAAAGGAATGACATTAGTACACTGGGTAATCGCCTATATATGGCTCCGCACCATGACTTCAAGAGGCAGGGTGAGGTTGTTGGAAAATATTTTCGATGCAGTCTTGCTCCTGAGGGAATTCTAAATGTGAAGACTTTATGGTTAGAGATATTGATCATAACAAAGATTCAGTTTTATCTGAAAACACTGTATCCCTATAGCATTTTAGCACTAGATATTTCTAGTTAAACTCCCAAAAGATGTATGGAGGAGCACTGGTGAGATAAAAACCATAACCTCTTGAAACCTGTGCTTCCTCAAAGGATTCTGAAGATAAGGCTGATCGCAATAAAGTGGGGCCTTTTCCAATGTGTAAGGGCTTGGCTGATGTTTGCGGAAATACTTCCAGGAAGGAGAAAGCCCACACTGTAAGCATTCTTCACAATATTGCTTATTTTATATTGTTACAGGATTATTTTTATAAAAGCTCGAAAATGTTCTTCCTGCTTATCTCATTTATATACAAGAAGTCTGAACTAAAAAGTATGGGTTTGAGACAAATTTCCCCAATTAGCAATATCACTGGTGCTCTACTTGTGAAAAGTGGCACTAAATGCTATCTAATTGAGTGACTTCTACAATGACTGTGGAAGCCTCACTTGTACAAGAGACCAAATGATCAGTAGCTACCCATGTTTGAAAAAGTCAGAGAGAGGCTTCAAAATGAAACATGATCAGTAGCTATAACGGAGGTCAGGGTACAATTTGATGCATGGTTTGCAATGTTGGGTTTCTGCTGAGGGGAGGAGCTTGTGGGAAATAGTGAGAATAATTTTCTTTAGCAGACTCTCTTGCTGTACCTTCTCCTAATGTACTGATCACTTAGAAGTTGAAACAGAGGGAATTTCCAACCCATAATTTGATCAATGGTAAAAGTAAATAAACTGAACAATTGATTTTTCACTAACATATCAAATGGGTGACCTAAGGAAATAAACATATGAAATGGGTGCCCAAATGAAAACCTTGAACCTGGCTCTCTTGATGCTGTTTAGAATAAACATACCACACACAGTATCTAACAAGCATTTACAATGCAATGGTCTCGGCAGCATTAAAGGTAGAGCTATTGGCATTGCGCATGATTTATTTTTTTAAATCATAAATAAATGGCATTTACAATGCCAATAGTTATATCTTTCGCAAATGTGACACCTATAGCATTTGTAATGCAATATGTGTTGTATATACGTGACTTAGATATATGGATATTACAAATAACAATGGCTTTTATTTTTTTAAATAACTAATACTTGAATAAAAGTGTCAGGCTTGAACTTGTCCTTTAGTGACGTAGGATAACCAATCTACCAATGCCCAATGCAACTGCCAATCATCTTACATGTCTTGTTAGTGCACATAAAAATGAAACATCATGTAGCAGCGCCATGCAGGCAGGGGGCGTATGAAGGGCAACTTTCAAACAGACCCCCACCAAAAGCCAGTATTCGTCAAGTTTTGTGCCGTCCCACAGATGTGCACCGTATTACTGTTGTGTTCCGCGCCTCTCCAATGCCTGAAATCATGACAAAGTTTAGCCCTGCATAGTTTCTCTGGCGACCAGTGCCAGCGGCGGACAGTCTTCAAAAAGCTATATTTTAGCAAGCTTTACTGAACCCTTTGACGTAATCTGCTAGTCTGGTTTCCCACCCTCCTTCACGCAGTGTTTCCCCCCCATGTGAACGGTGTGTAGGTTGGGCTGGGGAAAACACAGTGATTAATCAGGGCGCTTCAGATGTACCGAGGACAGACAGAACTTTCACTTCACTCTGCCTGGTTTTTGTCAGTTTATCTTTCAAACCATAAGGACACTCCATACTGTTCTTCTAGGCCCTATCATTTTTTTTTTATATCTAACTTGATAATTAATTTAAGGAGGACAGGTTTGCAGGATGTGGGAGATTGCACCTCTCCACAGAACTGCAAATAGTTTCCCTGGTGTCAGTTATTGAATCTTTTGGCTTTGTTCTTCGTATAATAAATTCAATAATTCCTGCTACTCGTCGAAAAGCGCTTCAACACCTCGTCAGGAGTTGTAGGCGCTATATAAATACAGTTACAATATTTTTGTGCCTGCAAAACCACTCACAAATGACGCTCTGTGCGTTTTGCGACGGCTGCTTTTATTATTTTTTCTATTTTGTGTCTGTACACCTGGTTGGGCCTAACTCTTCCTTTACCCCATGTCAGATGATGTTTCTATCTCTCAAGTTCCCCGGTCCCACCCGAATACAACATTAAGCTGAACCAAAACAACACATTTTTTAAATAGGAAAACACATATAAAGAAAGCTTTTTTTTTTTGCAAGCTACAAAGGCAAGCATTTGGTAACGACATCCCCTGTCCGAGCGGCCTTCTGTCAAATGATCAGAGGTCGATGTGGCTGCAGAAACTAGATTTAACATATTTGTGCTTTAAATTAATTTGTGCTTTAAGTTAAACCCAGGCTGATGGCTGAGAGACAAAATGCGCGTTTTAAAAGCATAATAAAGGCAATTTATATACACTTACCCGGCATCCAGCAGTCAACGGGTGCAAGGAATTCAGAACACATCCCTGGCAGGTCTGTAAGGCGCGCCCCTACAGACACGTCTGAGAGTCTGCCTGCCTGTGCGCACACATGTGTGCCTGCGTCTTGTTTATTTTTGCCACACAGGGCAGCGGAGACGGCGAATGTGCATCTTTTATGAGTTGAGCAGGTCTGAATATGTGTAGGTATTCGCCGTCCCTACCAGTAAAGGCTGTAAAAATGTGGCGTATAATACGTGCATAAAAAAGATGCCTGCATTTACATGAGGAGACGGGATTGTGTTCGGCAGGCTGCCTGCTCCCTCCGCTCAGGCTGGCAGATGCTTTGCAATTCATAGCGCTGGTAATTTGCCGTTAGGGGCAAAACGTGGAGAGAGAAACAATCAGAGAATTGGGGGGAGGGGGGAGAAATTTGGGCAAGCGCTCGGCTAATAGACTCTGAAAGGAGAAATAAAAAAAAACGAAAGATATGTAGTTTGCAGGACTGTGGCTTCTGATTCAAATTGGTGCATTATTAGGAATGTGGGCATGAGGCTGCCTGGCCACCGAGGCCCCCCGCCTCAGCGCCCACCATGCTCCTGGTCACACCGGCAGAGTAATTTATGCCAGTTGTGTTTTTTTTCGGGCGGGGTGGAGAAAGTGCCAGGTCCGAAGGTACTGGGCATTGTTGGGCAGAGAAAAAAACAGGGAGAGGGCTCCTTAGTTCCAGTCTGAATTTTTTTTTTAAACGCACAAGTCAATAACATCCCCGCATAATAAGGCGCTGCCGTCCCTTCTAAATAGGACAGTGCCCCTCAATGCGATTCATTTTGTTACCACAGTGGGTCTCGCTACACGAGTGGGGTTGTTTTTGTTTAACGAGTGGGGTTGTTTTTGTTTAAAAATGGTGTTACTTCTGGTCTAGTGTGATGCACAATTTGAGGCACAGAACGTGCTTGGAATTACTGGGGAAGGGGCAATACGTGTATTAGCTGTGTCATGATATGACGGGATGTTAACACAAGAACAAAACAGAGCTGTCCAGCAACAGGAAGGAGGGGGCCAGTCAGGGAAGCTGTTATCAGCGCCGCACGCCTCTCTGCAGACTCCCCCTGCATTCCAGCGAGGCGCGCGAAGCGATCCGGTCTACAATGCAATGCTGTGCAGACAAGACCTGGCCGCGCGCACAACGTTATCCTATGGGAAAATGCTGCGCGCGGCCATGTCTTGTCTCACTTCGGTGTTCTCAGACTGCTGAGACGCCGACAATAGTTCTCTGGCGAGAACGCGCTTTCAGCGCGTTACTAGCCGAGCCCTAAAAAGGAGACCTCTGGTTTTAGGTAATATAAGGAATATGCTACTTACCAGTATGCATCTGTTCTTGGCATAGAGGGCTGCAGAGTGGTACATTTATGAATAGATCGCCATCTGGTGTTGGGCTCGGATGATTGCACTTGTTTTTCTTCTGGAGAAGTCTTTGTCGTCATCGATGACTCCTCCTCTGGGTGTTAGTGCGCATGGGCATCGGCTCCATCCTTAGATTGTTTTGCCATAGTAGGGTTAGATGGAGTAGTGTAGTAGAATACATAAAGATATGCCCATGTAAGTGTATCTAAATAAGATAATGTTGGGACAGTCACAGGTTTCCGGGGAGGCAGGGAGGGCATGTACCACTCTGCAGCCCTCTATGCCAAGAACAGATGCATACTGGTAAGTAGCATATTCCGTTCGAGGCATATGGGATGCAGATGGTACATTTATGAATAGATTATACAGCAGTTACCTCCCTAGCGGTGGTCACCCGTGTCTGTCGCAACCGTTTGAAATAGAGTTTTTAATACAGCTTGGCCCACTCTGGCTTGTTGTGTAGCCTGCACATCAACACAGTAGTGCTTTGTAAAGGTATGTGGTGTAGACCAAGTTGCTGCTCTACATATGTCATCTAGGGGAATGTTTCCTAAGAATTCCATAGATGCTCCTAGCTTACGTGTAGAATTAGCTCTAGGAGGAACAGTTAATGTTCTCTTTGCTTTTATGTAACATATTTGTATACATCTTACAAACCATCTAGCGATGCCTGCTTTAGAGATAGGATTGCCCTTATGTGTTGGGGAAAATGCCACAAATAGTTGTTTAGTTTTCCTGAAATTTTGTGTCCTTTCTATGTAATACAAAATGGCCCTTTTGACATCTAGTGTATGTAGGGCCCTTTCTGCTACCGTCTGTGGCTTTGGGAAAAAGACTGGTAGTTCCACCGGTTGATTGATGTGAAATGCTGAAATTACTTTAGGCAAGAACTTTGGGTTTGTTCTAACAACCACTTTATTCTGATGTAATTGTAGGAATGGTTCTTGTATTGTCAGTGTCTGAAATTCACTTACTCTCCTGAGTGAGGTAATGGCTATAAGAAAGGCCACCTTCCATGTAGGGAATTGTATTTCACACCTATGCATAGGTTCGAAAGGTGGTCCCATTAGTCTGGTGAGTACTACGTTGAGGTTCCAGACCGGTGAAGGTGGTAATCTTGGTGGAATGACTCTTTTAAGGCCTTCCATGAAGGCTTTTATCGCTGGCACTCTAAACAGGGATATGTGCTGCCTGTTTTGTAGGTACGCTGCTATAGCTGCTAGATGTACTCTGATAGATATATACGCGAGATTACATTGCTGTAAGTGTAGCAAGTAGCAAATAATCTCCTTTGTTGATACGTCCACAGGGTTGATATTATTAGTGGTACAGTATATAGCAAACCTCTTCCACTTAGCTGCGTAGCATGCTGTGGTGGTGGGACGTCGCGCTTGCTTAATTATCTCCATGCAATTTGGGGGTAGATCTAAGTACCCAAATTCTAGGATTTCAGGAGCCAGATCGCTAGGTTCAGTTGTGTGGGATCTGGGTGCATTATTTCTCCATGGTTCTGTGTAAGGTGCATGGGTAGAATTCTTAGCTTTTGGTGTGGCACTTGTGAGAGTTGCAAGAGCGTGGTGAACCAAGGTTGTCGTGCCCACGTGGGTGCTACTAGCATCATGGTCATTGAGTGTTGTTGCAGCTTTCTGACCACTAATGGGATTAGTGGGAGAGGGGGAAAAGCGTATGAAATTTTGTTGGACCAATTTATCCATAACGCATTGCCCTGCGACAGGCGGTGTGGGTACCTGGACGCGAAGCTTTGGCATTTTGCGTTCTGATGAGTGGCAAAGAGGTCTATCTCTGGTTGTCCCCATCTTTGGAAGAATGGTTGCAGTATTTGTTGGTGCAGTTCCCATTCGTGTATTTGTTCCGACTGTTTGCTTAAGATGTCTGCTATCTGGTTTTGAACTCCTGGTAGGTGTTCTGCTAAGAGATAGATGTTTTGAGGAATGGCCCATCTCCAAATTTCCTGCGCTAGTCTGGATAGTTGGAGAGAGTGCGTCCCCCCCTGTTTTTGAATATAATACATTGCTGTCATGTTGTCTGTTCTGATCAGGACTGCTTTGTTGGTAACATGCATTTGAAAGGCTTTTAATGCTAGAAACACTGCTAGTAGTTCTAGATGATTGATGTGCAGCCTTCTTTCCAGCACACTCCATCTTCCTTGTACTGTATATTTCTCCATATGCGCTCCCCATCCCGTGAGCGATGCGTCCGCTGTTATTGTCACCTGTGGAATTGGTTCTAGGAACGACCGCCCCGTGGCAATGTTTGTTGTGTTCCACCACTTCAGAGAGCGGTGTGTGCGGTCGTCTACCAACACCAGATCTGTAATCTGTCCTTGAGCCTGATTCCACTGTGTCGCTAAACATTCTTGTAGCGGACGCATTTGTAGTTTGGCATATGGTATTAGCAGTATGCAGGATGACATCATCCCTAATAGCTGCATGAACACTCTTGCTGTTAGTGAGTGTTGTGGCTGAAATCTTTGAATGATTGTAAGCATTGTCTGGATCCTGACTGGATTGGGGTATACTTTGGCTTTTTCTGTGTCTATAGTAGCCCCTAAATATTGTTGAACCTTGCTTGGTTGCAGGTGTGACTTTGTGTAGTTCACAGTGAACCCTAGTTGGTGCAGCATGTGAATTGTCTTCTGTGTGTTCTGAAGACATTCTTCTTGTGACTTGGCCTTTATTAGCCAGTCGTCCAAGTATGGGAAGACATGTATTTGTTGTCTTCTTAGGTGGGCTGCAACCACTGCTAGGCATTTTGTGAACACCCTTGGTGCCGTCGTAACACCAAACGGAAGGACTTTGAACTGATAATGTTGTCCTTCTACCAGAAACCTTAGATATTTCCTGTGGGCTTTGTGAATAGGGATATGAAAGTAAGCGTCTTTTAGATCCAGTGTAGAAAGAAAGTCCCCTTTCTTCAGTAAAGGAAGTACTTGTTGGAGCGTGACCATGTGGAAATGTTCCGAATTTATGTATGCGTTGAGAGGTCTTAGGTCTAGTATTGGCCTTAGAGACCCGTCCTTTTTGGGAATTAGGAAGTATAGGGAGTATACTCCTGTTCCTTGTTGTTGCTTTGGAACCTTCTCTATGGCATGCTTTTGTAGCAGAGATAGTACTTCTTGTTTTAAGAGTTTAAAGTGATCTTGTTTCATTGGACGCTGTTTGGGGGGGGATGTTTGGTGGGGTAGATGTGAGTTCCAGGCAATAACCATGTTGGATAATTTGTCTCACCCACCTGTCTGATGTGATGTTTTCCCAGACAGGTAGGAACTGTGATAGGCGTCCCCCGACCGGTGTTATATGGTCTGGGGGGAGCTGTATGAAGTCACTGCTTTGGGGTTGGAGAGTTGCGGTTGTTGTTTTTTCCGCGACCTCTACCCTTGTTGTTGTTACCTCTGTAACTACCTCTAGAATTACCTCTGGGTGATGTAGGTGTAAAAGAGGTTTGTTGCTGGCTTGTACCTGTATTTTTGGATCCTCCTCTATAGGTGGACCTACGAAAGGAACCTCTTTGGGTCGGCTGTTGCAATGCTCCCATTGATTTAGCCGTTTCCGTATCCTTTTTCATCTTTTCTAAGGCCTCATCTGTCCCTGTGCCGAAAAGTGTTTTCTCATCAAAAGGTTGGTTCAGTAATGAAGTTTGCACCTCTTGTTTGAACCCTGAAACCCTGAGCCATGCATGTCTCCTTAACATGATGCTTGTGTTTATGGATCTTGCTGCAGTGTCTGCCGCGTCTAGGGCGCACTTGATTGAAGTGTTAGTAATTAACTTCCCTTCCTGTATGAGTTGATCTGCCCTCTTTTGATGTTCTTTAGGGAGATGTGTGATGAGTTTTTCTAACTCATCATAATGCGCTCTGTCATACCTTGCAAGTAGTGCTTGTGTATTAGCTATGCGCCAGCTGTTTGCCGCTTGAGATGCTACTCTCTTGCCAGAGGCATCTATTAGCTTAGACTCTTTGTCTGGAGGTGGAGCTTCCCCTGTAGATAAAGAGTTTGCTCTCTTACGAGCGTTTGTGACCACTAGTGAGTCTAGAGGAATTTGTCCTTTGATGAATATTGGGTCTTTTGGAGCTGCCCTATATTTCTTATCAATTCTTGGGTTCAGTACCCTAGCCCTCACCGGGTCTTTGAATATCTCTGATGTGTGATTAAGAAGGCCCTTAAGCATTGGTAGTGTTCCTGATGTTCTTTGTGCAGCAGGTAGTGTTTCTAATAGGAAATCCTCTATTTGAGGTTCTGCATGTAGGTGTACCTTGTGGTATTTTGCTGCTCTATTAATGAGTTGAGCGAAACCAGTATTATCATCAGGAGGTGAAGGTTTTGACGGATACAATTCAGGGTCGTTATCGTTATCTGACCCTACATTGTACTGTTCCCATGGGTCTGCCTCCTCTGGGATTGTGTCTTCATCATCCCCAGGATGTTCTCCCTCCCCTGTGTCACTTTCTACGTCTGCTGTAGGTGTAGATGGTCGTGTGGGAGGAATAGTTGGCCTATTGTGAGGAGTAGGAGAAGAGGGTGTGTCTCTAGGTTGTGGGGAAGGGGAGGAGTTGTATTTGTCCCCATTGTTCTCTTCTTCGGAGGAGTTTTGTCGTCCGATTGTTCATTTTTCCTCTTTTTAGGTAGTTCTGTGACTACCTTGCCAGTTTGTGGATCAATAAACAGAGTCTTTTGTTTAGGATCGGTTTTATATTCCTGTGTCGGTACCGTAGTTTTCGGGTCCGACAGGTGTTTTTTCTTCTGACTGTCCATTTGTATTTTCGGCACCGAGATTTTATTCGGATCCGATGTCTTCGGTGTCGAGGGTGTCTTCGGTGTCGAGGTTGTTTTCGACGTCGAAGCGTGTTTCGGTGCTGACATGGACTGTTTCGACTTCGAGCTTTCCTTGATATGGAGCTTCGGTGTCGATGTCGAGGTGGGTCGTTTATCGGAACCACCATGCTGGGACACCGAGTGTTTCGGTTTCGGTTTCGTTGCCGGGCCCGAAGCTAATCGTCGATTTTGAGGAAAATGCTGCACAGGCCTCACAGTCCCTGGATTCGTGTTCAGGGGACAAACAGAGGTTGCACACCTCGTGTAGGTCCTTGTGTGGGAACTTAGCACCACACGTTGGACATTTTTTGAATGGAGTCCTTTCCATGGACTCCGGGCTGGACTACGTCTAGCTGGTCTTCTCGTAGTCGTCGTTCTTCGAAACGCGTCGAGATGGAAGTGTAGTCGCGTTCGATAACAATACCGTCGAATTGGAAAGGGTTACGCGCCGAATATAACTTTCTTTATCGAAGTCGATCCGGAGCGCTTCGATCCTCATCCGAACCCGATGGCGGAAAAAAACAATCTAAGGATGGAGCCGATGCCCATGCGCACTAACACCCAGAGGAGGAGTCATCGATGACGACAAAGACTGCTCCAGAAGAAAAACAAGTGCAATCATCCGAGCCCAACACCAGATGGCGATCTATTCATAAATGTACCATCTGCAGCCCATATGCCTAGAACATTACTTTTTCTGTAATGCACTTCTCTGTCTAATGAATGAAATAAAATGGAATGGAAAATAAGGAATACACTTAAACAACTATTTTCTGCACCAATGCAGATGTGGAATGAGGAGACTAAAGACGGAAACAGATCAGTCTTCAGACTGAATCCTTGGACTTCCGATGACAACTGACTTGACATGAGCAGCGTGCTCTCTCACAACACCCGAAATGAAGAACAGAGTAGGAAGAACAATGTTAGTGGCACTGGGAGTGGAAAAGGAGTGCAATAGAGATTACATGGCTTGTGATAAGAGATTTGCCTTAACATATTATCTCTGACTGAATTTAATTCCAGGAGCCCAACACAGTTACATGGGATAAGAGTCTATTGAAAGAACTGCTTTCTGAGGCTATATAACGGCCTTCTAAAGTTTAAAGCTGTGCAAAGCTGTTAAATGTTACCTATTCACATTTACTCAGGTAGGAAACAGTGGCTTGTTATTCTGGAAGCACACTAGCTCAAAGTGCATTAAAGTATTGGTGAAAATATATTAATGGCTTCATATACCTGCAAAGCTTCATCCTGATCAACATTTGTGTCTTGGTTCTCCTGACCATGCCACATACCAGTTGAATTAGATGGTAAGTAGTCGGGTAGCTGTAAACAATGATGTAATGAAAATAAGAAAAATAGATTAGGAAAACAATGAATCCAAATCATTATGTCACATCTTAAACTACCCACCCACCAAAGGCTACAATGAGCAAGTTATTTACTGTCAGTAGCACTCCTTCTGATGGATATGCTAAACACAGATTCTTCACCATTAGAAGATCCCTGGCACCAGACCCGACCAGAACATTTCTACTGGTCGTGAATCATTTGTGCAAACAGGTAGCACCATGTGGGGACCCTGCATCTCATACCACCTCAGAAATGACAGAGTGGGGCCACATATATGCAACCCCCCCATGAGCTAATTATAGTTTTGCCTCCTGCGCTCTACTTGCCTTCTGGTGAAAGAGGGTACATTACTCACATAAATTCATGTCAGGGCTGGAGTTCAAACATCCAAGACAGCTGTGGTACGGCTTGAATCCTGCTGTCTTCACTTAAGACATCTTCGCAAGCCCACTGTTGGAACGTTTGCTGGAGTCATCAGAGAACCAACAAAGTTGGGAAAGAAGCACCACTTTGAGCGGAGCCAGAACAGAGAAATAGGCGTCAGCGTGTATTGGTGGTGCTTATATGCTACATCACTCCATCATTTCTGAAGCAGTATGATACCACAGCAGAGCCAAAAGATGCCAACAATCAATGTGCAAGAGGGATTGCTGGAAGGATTTTCCGCATACTGTCTGATGCTGGGGATATTCTAAAGTTCTGGAATCTGAAGTTAGAAGTATCCATCAGAAATGTAAATCAGGATGGTTTGATAAAACCAGAACTTTTAGACCCTAATTATGTGCAGTCCAGTTAACTAAGTTATGTGCAGTAAGGAATATGCTACTTACCAGTATGCATCTGTTCTTGGCATAGAGGGCTGCAGAGTGGTACATTTATGAATAGATCGCCATCTGGTGTTGGGCTCGGATGATTGCACTTGTTTTTCTTCTGGAGAAGTCTTTGTCGTCATAGATGACTCCTCCTCTTGGTGTTAGTGCGCATGGGCATCGGCTCCATCCTTAGATTGTTTTGCCATAGTAGGGTTAGATGGAGTAGTGTAGTATAATACATAAAGATATGCCCATGTAAATGTATCTAAATAAGATAATGTTGGGACAGACACAGGTTTCCGGGGAGGCAGGGAGGGCATGTACCACTCTGCAGCCCTCTATGCCAAGAACAGATGCATACTGGTAAGTAGCATATTCCGTTCGAGGCATATGGGCTGCAGATGGTACATTTATGAATAGATTGTACAGCAGTTACCTCCCTAGCGGTGGTCACCAGTGTCTGTCGCAACTGTTTGAAATAGAGTTTTTAATACAGCTTGGCCCACTCTGGCTTGTTGTGTAGCCTGTACATCAACACAGTAGTGCTTTGTGAATGTATGTGGTGTAGACCAAGTTGCTGCTCTACATATGTCATCTAGGGGAATGTTCCCTAAGAATGCCATAGATGCTCCTAGCTTTCGTGTAGAATGAGCTCTAGGAGGAACAGTTAATGTTCTCTTTGATTTAATGTAACATATCTGTATACATCTTACAATCCATCTAGCGATGCCTGCTTTAGAGATAGGATTGCCCTTATGTGTTGGGGAAAATGCTACAAATAGTTGTTTAGTTTTCCTGAAGTTTTGTGTCCTTTCTATGTAGTACAAAATGGCTCTTTTGACATCTAGTGTATGTAGAGCCCTTTCTGCTACCGTCTGTGGCTTTGGAAAAGAGACTGGTAGCTCCACTGGCTGGTTGATGTGAAATGCTGAAATTACTTTAGGCAAGAACTTTGGGTTTGTTCTAAGAACCACTTTATTCTGGTGTAACTGTAGGAATGGTTCTTGTATTGTCAATGCCTGTAATTCACTTACTCTCCTGAGTGAGGTAATGGCTATAAGGAACGCCACCTTCCATGTAAGGAATTGTATCTCGCACCTAGGCATAGGTTCGAAAGGTGGTCCCATTAGTCTGGTGAGTACTACATTGAGGTTCCAGACCGGGGAAGGTGGTAATCTTGGTGGAATGACTCTTTTAAGGCCTTCCATGAAGGCTTTTATCGCTGGCACTCTGAACAGTGATATATGCTGCCTGTTTTGTAGGTACGCTGCTATAGCTGCTAAATGTACTCTGATAGATGTGTACGCGAGATTACATTGCTGTAAGTTTAGTAAGTAGCAAATAATCTCCCTTGTTGATACGTCCAGAGGGTTGATATTATTAGTAGTACAGTGTATAGCAAACCTCTTCCACTTAGCTGCATAGCATGCTCTGGTGGTGGGACGTCTCGCTTGTTTAATTATCTCCATGCAATTTGGGGGTAGATCTAAGTACCCAAATTCTAGGATTTCAGGAGCCAGATCGCTAGGTTCAGTTGTGTGGGATCTGGGTGCATTATTTCTCCATGGTTCTGTGTAAGGTGCATGGGTAGAATTCTTAGCTTTTGATGTGGCACTTGTGAGAGTTGCAGGAGCGTGGTGAACCACGGTTGTCTTGCCCACGTGGGTGCTACTAGTATCATGGTCATTGAGTGTTGTTGCAGCTTCCTGACACCTAATGGGATTAGTGGGAGAGGGGGAAAAGCGTATGCAAATTTGTTGGACCAATTTATCCATAACGCATTGCCCTGCGACAGGTGGTGTGGGTACCTGGACGCGAAGCTTTGGCATTTTGCGTTCTGATGAGTGGCAAAGAGGTCTATCTCTGGCTGTCCCCATCTTTGGAAGAATGGCTGCAGTATTTGTTGGTGCAGTTCCCATTCGTGTATTTGTACCGACTGTCTGCTTAAGATGTCTGCTATCTGGTTTTGGACTCCTGGTAGGTGTTTGGCTAACAGATAGATGTTTTGAGGAATGGCCCATCTCCAGATTTCCTGTGCTAGTCCGGATAGTTGGAGAGAGTGCGTCCCCCCCTGTTTTTGAATATAATACATTGCTGTCATGTTGTCTGTTCTGATCAGGACTGCTTTGTTGGCAACATGTATTTGGAAGGCTTTCAATGCTAGAAACACTGCTAGTAGTTCTAGATGATTGATGTGCAGTCTTTTTTACTGCACACTCCACCTTCCTTGTACTGTGTATTTCTCCATATGTGCTCCCCATCCTGTGAGCGATGCGTCCGCTGTTATTGTCACCTGTGGAATCGGTTCTAGGAACGACCGCCCCTTGGCAATGTTTGTTGTGTTCCACCACTTCAGAGAGCGGTGTGTGCGGTCGTCTACCAACACCAGATCTGTAATCTGTCCTTGAGCCTGATTCCACTGTGTCGCTAAGCATTCTTGTAGCGGACGCATTTGTAGTTTGGCATATGGTATTAGCAGTATGCAGGATGACATCATCCCTAATAGCTGCATGAACACTCTTGCTGGTAGTGAGTGTTGTGGCTGGAATCTTTGAATGATTGTAAGCATTGTTTGGATTCTGACTGGATTGGGGTATACTTTGGCTTTTTCTGTGTCTATAGTAGCCCCCAGATATTGTTGAACCTTGCTTGGTTGTAGGTGTGACTTTGTGTAGTTCACTGTGAACCCTAGCTGGTGTAGTAGCTGAATTGTCTTTTGTGTGTTTTGAAGACATTCCTCTTGTGACTTGGCCTTTATTAGCCAGTCGTCCAAGTATGGGAAGACATGTATTTGTTGTCTTCTTAGGTGAGCTGCCACCACTGCCAGGCATTTTGTGAACACCCTTGGTGCCGTTGTGACACCAAACGGAAGGACTTTGAACTGATAATGTTGTCCTTCTACCACAAACCTGACGTATTTCCTGTGGGCTTTGTGAATTGGGATATGAAAGTAAGCGTCTTTTAGATCCAGTGTAGAAAGAAAGTCCCCTTTCTTCAGTAAAGGAAGTACTTGTTGGAGCGTGACCATGTGGAAATGTTCCGAATTTATGTATGCGTTTGGTGGGGATGTTTGGTGGGGTAGATGTGAGTTCCAGGCAATAACCATGTTGGATAATTTGTCTCACCCACCTGTCTGATGTGATGTTTTCCCAGACAGGTAGGAACCGTGATAGGCGTCCCCCGACCGGTGTTATATGGTCTGGGGGGAGCTGTATGAAGTCACTGCTTTGGGGTTGGAGAGTTGCGGTTGTTGTTGTTTCCGCGACCTCTACCCTTGTTGTTGTTACCTCTGTAACTACCTCTAGAATTACCTCTGGGTGATGTAGGTGTAAAAGAGGTTTGTTGCTGGCTTGTACCTGTATTTTTGGATCCTCCTCTATAGGTGGACCTACGAAAGGAACCTCTTTGTGTCGGCTGTTGAAATGCTCCCATTGATTTAGCCGTTTCCGTATCCTTTTTCATCTTTTCTAAGGCCTCATCTGTCCCTGTGCCAAAAAGTGTTTTCTCATCAAAAGGTTGGTTCAGTAATGATGTTTGTACCTCTTGTTTGAACCCTGAAACCCTGAGCCATGCATGTCTCCTTAACATGATGCTTGTGTTTATAGATCTTGCTGCAGTGTCTGCCGTGTCTAGGGCGCACTTGATTGAAGTGTTAGTAATTAACTTCCCTTCCTGTATGAGTTGATCTGCTCTCTTTTGATGTTCGTTAGGGAGATGTGTGATGAGTTTTTCTAACTCATCATAATGCGCTCTGTCATACCTTGCAAGTAGTGCTTGTGTATTAGCTATGCGCCAGCTGTTTGCCGCTTGAGATGCTACTCTCTTACCAGAGGCATCTATTAGCTTAGACTCTTTGTCAGGAGGTGGAGCTTCTCCTGTAGATAAAGAGTTTGCTCTCTTACGAGCGTTTGTGACTACTAGTGAGTCTAGAGGAATTTGCCCTTTAATGAATATTGGGTCTTTTGGAGCTGCTCTATATTTCTTATCAATCCTTGGGTTCAGTACCCTAGCCCTCACCGGGTCTTTGAATATTTCTGATGTGTGAGTGAGAAGGCCCTTAAGCATTGGTAGTGTTCCTGATGTTCTTTGTGTAGTAGGTAGTGTTTCTAATAAGAAATCCTCTATTTGAGGTTCTGCATGTAGTTCTACCTTGTGGTATTTTGCTGCTCTATTAATGAGTTGCGCAAAACCAGTATTATCATCAGGAGGTGAAGGTTTTGAAGGATACAGTTCAGGGTCGTTATCGTTATCTGACCCTACATTGTACTCTTCCCATGGGTCTGCCTCCTCTGGGATTGTGTCTTCATCATCCCCAGGATGTTCTCCCTCCCCTGTGTCACTTTCTACATCTGTTGTAGGTGTAGATGGTCATGTGGGAGGAATATTTGGCCTATTGTGAGGAAGAGGAGAAGAGGGTGTGTCTCTAGGTTTTGGAGAATGGGGAGGAGTTGTATTTGTCCCCATTGTTCTCTTCTTCGGATGAGTCCTGTCGTCCGACTGTTCATTCTTCCTCTTTTTAGGTAGTTCTGTGACTACCTTGCCAGTTTGTGGATCAATAAACAGAGTCTTTTGTTTAGGATCTGTTTTATATTCCTGTGTCGGTACCGCAGTTTTCGGGTCCGAAAGGTGTTTTTTCTTCTGACTGTCCATTTGTGTTTTCGGCACCGAGATTTTATTCGGATCCGATGTTTTCGGTGTCGACGATGTCCCCGGTGTCGAGGGTGTTTTCGACGTCGAAACGTGTTTCGGTGTCGACATGGACTGTTTCGACTTCGAGCTTTCTTTGACATGTAGCTTCGGTGTCGATGTGGGTCGTCTATCGGAACCACCATGATGGGAGACCGAGTGTTTCGGTTTCGGTTTCGTTGCCGGGCCCGAAGGCGGGGCGTCGGAAACTTTTTTCGGTTGTCTGACCGGGCTCGAGGGCGGGGTCGACACCGTGCGGGGTCTGTTCTTTGGTAAAGGGACGTCGTCACTCACGGTTTGCTGGACGTCGCTTTCCTCGATGTCGGACTCGTCCACTTCTGACCCCGCTTCGTCGACCTCCTCTTCCTCCTGTTCTGGGTGCTGGTCCTCGAACAGCTCCGGGATTGCTTGTGACTGCATTCTCGATACCTCGTGTCTTCGGGCTCGACGGTTTCTAATCGTCGATTTTGAAGAAAATGCTGCACAGGCCTCACAGTCCCTGGATTCGTGTTCAGGGGACAAGCAGAGGTTGCACACTTCGTGTAGGTCCTTGTGTGGGAACTTAGCACCACACGTTGGACATTTTTTGAATGGAGTCCTTTCCATGGACTCCGGGCTGGACTACGTCGAGCTGGTCTTCTCGTAGTCGTCGTTCTTCGAAACGCGTCGAGATGGAATTGAAGTCGCGTTCGATACAATACCATCGAATTGGAAAGGGTTACGCGCCGAATATAACCGTCTTTATTGAAGTTGGTCCGGAGCGCTTCGATCCTCATCCGAACCCGATGGCGGAAAAAAACAATCTAAGGATGGAGCCGATGCCCATGCGCACTAACACCAAGAGGAGGAGTCATCTATGACGACAAAGACTTCTCCAGAAGAAAAACAAGTGCAATCATCCGAGCCCAACACCAGATGGCGATCTATTCATAAATGTACCATCTGCAGCCCATATGCCTCGAACCTGATATTACCACACATATAGTAATTGAGAGTTTTGCGCGTAATGTCTTCAAGTCAAACCTGCCAATATTTAAAAGGAACACAAAAAGGTGATGGGAGGAATGCTTGCAATAAGTGTAACCACTAGTAATCTCTCAAATAGCATTCCAATTCATTGTTCTTTTGTTCACCATGCCACCTCATTTTGGACCTAGCCATATGCGAAACAGTCTTGACCCTGCTCCTCATTGGAACTGTCCAGGCCAAACTGCCTGGCCAGTCCTCCCTGAACTGGAACAGAAGCAATGCAAGACCAGTTTTGCCCGGATTGGTGCTCTTCAATCAAGTGCTACTCTGCTCCAAAAATAACAATGGATTGGGATGCAGACCGAGTAATTACCAGTGGCAGAGATTAATTCAAGAATTCCATCCGTCACTATTTTGCATTCTTTAGTGTGTCACACTAATTGGGACGGTATGCACAAATGTGGGTCCTGTGCAAAACTGTGTCACAGGAATCAAGCTATACCTGGCTGATGAGCCCTTACAGGGCGAAACCGGTCTGGGTTGCTTGTGTTCTGCTTCAAGGAGGACCTGGCTTGGCAGTTTGGGCTTGATTGATCCCACTGGAGCAGGGACTATACTAATTTGCATATGGCTGGGTCAAAGTAGGTGGAAAAAAAAAGTAGGTGGCATGGTGTGCAAAATAATGATAGATTGGGATGCCGTCAGAGTTATTACCAGTGGGTCAAATTAATTCACGCATTCCAGCCATCATTATTTTGTATATTTAAATATTTATTAGGAGGCAAATGTCTGGAATTTACCACAACATTTCGGCTTTTGGAGTGGTAAGCAACAAAAGTTGAAAGGTTCTTCAAAATTCAAAAACTCATTCTTGGGTGATATTTATTGCATCTGATAAATCTGAATTGGAGGAGATGAATTGCGGATCTTATTGTGGATCACAAACATCTTAAACTAGCATTTGTCAGAATACTTTGTAGCCATTATAGTTTAACCTTAATAGGCCTTCACAGTTGGAGTATGTAGCCTTATGTAGCTGCATCCAACAGCCAATTTCTGTCAATGTTAGCCATTGCGGTCAAAGCAAACAGTATTAAATCCTGTTTATAACATTTAGAGCAATCTAAGCAATATATGATTCATAGGACGTCTTAGGACACTACTAAATAGCCTGTACAGTACAGAAATGGACAGGTCAACAACACAGAAAAATGTGTATAAAGGGTTTTGGGGGGGGGAACCTCTTTTAAATTGTTAGCCTCCTCTCAGGAGGTCTGCCACATTCCAACATGTTACAGTAAAGTTTTTGGGAAATAGGAAAGTAACAAGGCCATGTTAAATGACCACTTTGGGCAATCATTTATTATTTTGTTTGCTGGCAGAAAGGGTACTGCATGGTATACAATAATGAAAAAGAAACCATGTACATTTGTTTGATTGCATGCTAATTTCCATGAACACCATTCAGAAGGCTACATTTTCACATAAGTAAAAATAATTCAGTCATGCTTACTCAACACACCCTGCAACAAAAATCTAGAAAATGTTTATCATTGCTATTTTAACTGTTTAAAGTTAACATTTCTTAAAAAGCTTTACACATGCTTGTGTTTTAAGAAACAGCAACTAAATTAGCGTAAATCGTCTCCAGAAACAAGATTTCTGAAACATATATGCTACACGTGGTATAATGGTACATCAATAGAGACAATGTGATTATGATTTGTTGGATGGATTTGAACATCTGAATAAAAACTGGTAATACCGTAAGTTGTCAATAGCAAAAAAAAAAGCTGCAATGTAGTGCATTTTATTTAACTGGATTACCTCCTCTGCTGATTGGTCTTGGTCTACTTCTTCTGAGAAGTTGAGGTCATCCATTTCACTCTCCCTGGTTGGTAGGGGAACAGGGCGGCAACAAACCATTATCACATTAATGGGCAGCTCTTTCAAAATATTGACCACATCTTTATGATTTTGACCAAGAAGAGATATATTGTTCACCTGCCAGAAACAAATTAAAGCATTAGAGCAAACTGGCCTGCAAAGCCTTCATTTGCATTAAACAAGCACAGTCACACAGACCAATCTATAATGCCACCAAAGTCAAATCCTTGGTCAATACCTTTTGTGCTGTCCTGAAGACAAATATTCAAAGAGTGAGATCTTCAAAGTAAAATCTTTTACCACAAGCCTGCAATATTTCCTGTGGGCCCCCACATAAAGATGTAGATTTATATATCCATGAGACTCATGTCAGGGCTGGTCTAGGTAATAAAGGCAGCCCTGGGAATTTGCTCAAACCAGCTACCCTACTGTGTGTTTTTTTAGTTTTATATAGCTCACCTCGACCCAAAGGTATCAGAGTGCTTTACATGAGCACCAGTTGGATTACAGGTGGACACATTCATTTTGTTAGGCACAGGGTGTGAGAAAGTGCCCTTTTCTTGGATAGTATGCCCCCACTTTTTGCTGAATTGCTGATGTGCTTTGACTGAGTGTGCCCTGGGCTCCTGCCAATCAGGTACCCAGGGCCTGTGTTCCTTCCCTAAAACTGCATTGAAGCCTAAACCCAATTGGCATCTCTGGCCACATGTCAGCCCCTGGTAAATGGTATCCTGGGTACCCAGGGCACAGTGACCAGAGAAGGCCCCTAAGGGCTGCAGAACTTATTGTACCACCTTTAGCAGCCCTGTGCCCTGACACACACCCACTGCCTCTGCAGGCTGCGTGTCTTGGTGCAGAACAAAACAAAGAGTCGACT
The DNA here is from genome assembly GCF_964261635.1 of Lissotriton helveticus. Taxonomy (NCBI): domain Eukaryota; kingdom Metazoa; phylum Chordata; class Amphibia; order Caudata; family Salamandridae; genus Lissotriton; species Lissotriton helveticus. The sequence continues at coordinate 1,091,457,068 of NC_136059.1, forward strand.
AGGCACACATCCCTGTGTACCATACCCACAAAACACTGCCCAGGCATACATCAGTCACCCCTCTAGCTGGGTGCCCTATGCCAGTGGTGAGGGTACAAGTGCATAAGCCCTGTACCCCTACAGTACCCAGGTCCATTCCTGGGCACTGTAAGTGCAGTGCTGCCATTAAGATTATCGGGTGCTGATAGGTTGTCATTACGAACTTCACAGCACCATAATGGCTACACTGAAGACTGAGAAGTTTGGTATCAAACTTCTCAGTACATTAAACCCACATTGATGCCAGTGTGGGATTTAATGTAAAATACACGACAGAGGGCATCTTAGAGATGCCCCCTGAAACTCGAACAACTCCCAGTGACCTGACTGAGTGGCTGCCGAGGCTGCCACCCCTGACATGTTTCTGGACCCCCTGGGTCGAGAGCTTGCCGCTCTCTGGGGCCTGAAACAATGCACTTCCTGGGACGAGGTGCCAAGCCTCCTCCCCCAGGATGGGGAGGGTTCACAAAGGAGAAGCTTCAAAGGCATACCGCCTTTGTGAACCTCTCCAGACCACTTGCTGCACTCAGCAACTGGTCCCCACTGGTTCTACCCCCCACATTGGGCAGGAGACCCTGCAGGAAAAACAAAGTGAGGAAGAGAGTTGTGCCCACCTCTGCCAACTCCACCCCTAGGGTGGGGGAGGCGAGGTGAAGCACAACTTCAAGTCCCCGCCATCTTGAAGATGGGGGGACCCAGACAATCACGGACAGGCTCCTGCCCCATCCCAATGGAGAGTGGCAGAATGGATGTACCCATCCCAGGGAAGGGATCCATTGGTCCCTGACCTTTACCTACCTGTGACACCCATAAATTTAGTAATTAGAACCTTCCTTCTTCAGATCCAGCAACGACAAGAAAAGAAGGACGAGAAGCCATGCAGAGCTAACAAGTGGACGATGTCCACTGACTTGGCCCCAGCCCTACAGGCCTGTTTCCCCTCGAACCAGCACCTGTGAAATCCCGGCGTGCCCAGCGGCCAGCAACCTCACAAACCCCGGAGGGCCTGCCTACATTCACTTCTAAAGCTGTTTCTCCCGTGAACACCGGACGTGTTTGAACTGCAACTTCTGGTGCCAGCCAGAAACCGAGAATCCAGCACACTCTGACCTGCCGAGCCCGCCCAGTGTTTGAGTGAACACCCACCACAAGGAGGTCCCCTCCGGCGATCCTGACCCGAGGTCCGGCGACCCCTGACCTGCCTCAAGCCTGCAGCTTCAATCCAGAGGACCCCCATACCGCGACCAGAGCGGGTAAGTAAATCCGACGTCCAAAAGCACCCCTGCACCCGACTCCACACGGCCTTGTGTGCCCAACCCAGCAGTGCCTAACCATCCCTCTACATCCCAACTTACCCCTCGAAGAGGTGGTCACTCCTGGAAGATCCTCGTCCCAGGCTTGCAGTGTTTCTTTGTCCCAGAGAATTCCCATTAAAATCAACAGGGCACCCGACCACAAAACAGCACCCGGCACCCAGCTGCCCTAGCACCGCTGGGGTGCCCCCTTGATGCTAACTTGGTCCCCAACGTGTCCTGAGCTTAACTCTAGGAGCTTTGCTCCCACTACCCTGTGGCCTGCTTGCCAGCCGCCACCAACTGGAGTCCCCCTATTCCCCATTGGATAACATTGGGCCTCAACACTCTGCACCCGGCAGCCCAAGTGCCGCTGAGGGTGCAACAACAGTGCATCACTGACCCTGGGAGACCCCTGAGTCTAACCCCAGAACCCCAACCCAAAAGACCGATTACTTAACTTGAAACCGATAACTCAATTTTCCTTATTCCAATTTTTTGACACTTTTTCTCCCAAAAAGTTTCCAAGTGTCGACTTTTGAAAACTGTAAATATTCCTTAAAAATCAGTTGATTAACCAAAACACATTTTCTCAACTGTTTTCAAGAAATGTCCCAGTGCTGAATCCAGGATCCAGCACTGAGTAAGAGAAAGTAAGAATAACCTAACTTACCTGCTAAGTGAATTTCCTCCCATAGGATAACATTGGTGATTCTGTGTGGAAAAGTTTCCAAGTGTCAACTTTTGAAATACAATAATATTCCTTACAAATAGTACCTTTAACCAAAACGCATTTACTCACTTGTTTTCAGGAAATGTCCCAGGGCTGAATCTAGGATCAGTCCTGTGAATTTTCCAACATTTTTGGTTGTTGCAGCACTTCAGCATATCAATTGATGTTGGAAACAAGGGTTTAAAGCCATTCTTATTTATTTTATTTGCCCCCGCCCACCACCCACCACCCACTACCCACACCCACCTCTAACCACGTCCAACAAAACATTTTAGATATAGTTAGGGTTTATGGTTTTCAGTTAAACCTGATTCTAACAGAAAAAGAAAATAGCACCAAAAGGAATATTTATTTTCAGTAAATACCGAAAACACCGTATTTTGGTGCTTTGGTGTGCCCTTGCATCTCACAGTAGAAGTGGAGGCTCTACCTCTAAGTATTTATCTGTGATGCATAATCCCACCGTGACCCTTTCGGGAAAAGGTACGTCGATTAATACGCCCTGTTTAACATCCACAAGGTACCTCAACTCCATGGGCCTACTTCCACGCCCACATTTGGAGCATGGTTCGCCTCATATGGATTCAGCTCACTATTCACTGCACATTGCTCTGCAGTAGCCAGCAGGTTCACAGCTGAACTAGGAGTGTGATTTCAGTACAGGGGAAAAGGCACCACTGTGATGTCATCTTGTCCTCCTTCCAATGTTCTTAGAATGACTGTCCTCACATAAAGCGCTGAACATAACACAATAAAAACACAATATGATGCAGTCATAGTGCTTTTTTATCCTCTTCTCTTTTTTATGTTTTTTCTTTCAGCCATGGTGCACAGCAACCACACTGATCTATAAAATGACTAAAGACACTGCAAAGGCAATAGCCGTTGCAGACTAGACCTATTGGCTTTATTTTTTTTGCCATGCTGCACTCCAACCTTGTTGAAGTACAACATGGCGAAACGACGACTAAAGATTGCTGGTGGAAAACCACCAGTTTACCAGGTGCACAGCAGTGTATAGTATAGTAATGTAGAACACTGATTAATTAATATCTCCCATGCAAATTAAACCAAAAAACGTTTTCATCTTAATACAAATGAACTCAATGTATTTAGAACATGAATAATTTTAGTAAGAAACCAAAAGCTATGACATTGTCAATAATTCAAACATATTCATGAATCAACATTAACGTTTTTTACAAAGCCGTTGTTGTCATGTTGCCATGAAACCAATTGTCAATTCTTGATCACGCCCTCATGCCCAATGCATTTCGGGACTAAATCCCTTCTTCAGATGCACTGTAAGAAAATACAAAGATGTCATCTTTAGAGTTTTACAGACTGGCAGTCTTCACAGTGGGTAGCACGCATTCTTTGTCAAACTGATTTACACACAAGGATTTAGACAACAGTCAATAGGGAGTGCGCAGACTTCTCTTTACATAGAAACGACGACTAAGCCAACTACTCTTGTTTCGTATGCAAGGCCTAATTGACTTTGCCATTGCTTGTTTTAAAGACAAGCTTTGGCAGGGAGGAAAGCCAAAAGAGTATGATTATGGGCAAATCAAGTTCAGTGAGGGTGCCAAAGGCTCAACTGCCTTCTTGCCCCAACCCTTCCCAGCTGGCTAATTGTGGCCCAGTGGGGAAGCTGAGGGATCACAAGTGCAGGGCTGAGGCTGCTGGGGGGCACAGTTACACCAGCTGCTACATTGGCAGAGAGTTCTCCTGTGTGTAAGTGGCATTAGCACTGCAAATCCCTGGTATACTTCAACAATCCTTCAAATTAGAGCACAAGTGTGAAAGAAGGCGGTGCAACCACTGGAATTTGAAAAACAGCTTCCATGCCCCTGACCCAAGAATGGTCAGTGTGGCTCTCACTGATCTTTAAGAGATGTACAACTTTTAAAGGACAGACAATTTGCTATTCATCTTTAGATGCTTCAAAGAGCTCTGTTCAATCAAGGGAAAGGAAAGAGCAGCACACCCACACCTCCCCTTGAAAAACTCTCTCAATTGTATGCCTATAGCTGCCATATTAACATAATTAAACGGCAATCCTCTGAAAAACATTGGCGAGCAACTGTTCAAACCAATACTTATTGTGTAAACAAGTCTAAGAAAACCTCTTACACACAGACTTTCTTTGTTTTCCTTTTTAATCAAGTTTACCATAAGTGAACCACTCAAATTCCTTCCTTAACTGAGATTTATCCATGCTGTAAAAGGTTAAACTGCTGGAGTAAGGAAATATACATATTTTTCTGAATTGGGGTCTGCCAGTGGAGGAGTTAGACTGCAGACGGACCTTGTGGTTAATGTACAGTGTAAGGCCACAGAACCACCTCAAGCAAGAGCTGCAGTGGTAGGTCTCTTCTATGTGTTATCTTAAAAGAAACATCATACAAATCTCAACTTTTAGTCTGGGTTGATATTGCAAGGGGCTTGAGCAGTACCCATGCGAAAATTAAGAGGTGCTTAGTCTCTCTCTCCTTTGTTTCTATGCAACAAAGTCCTGTGAGTCCTATTTGTGAGGAACTTAAGGATGATGTACAATAAGAACTAAAATCACTTCATAAGAACCAGCACTGAAAGGAATCGCAGAGAGCAAAAAGAAAGTGCATAAACACTGTGTTTAGCTGGTGCTAATGCTGAAACCAACAAAATACTGGCTAATATATTTTCACTAAGTTCAAAACCACATTCTCCAGCTCTCTAACGGTTGTTGGGATTTTGCCCCAGACAAAGATTGTTTTCTACTTTGAAGCAAAATAAGAAAATGTTCCTTCTTACTGTGATTAGACTAGCTTTCCAGAAATCCAATTAAAACTAGGATATACACACAGTGCTTTAAAATGAACACATCTTCCAGGGATCTGTAGGGACAATTTTAGATACACTGCTTATGAAACACAAGGAAAATCCTACTTACCCAGAATGCATCTGTTCTTGGCATGTAGAGCTGTAGAATCTCATTCTTATGCATAGATCACCATCTAGTGTTGGGCCTGGATATTTACACTTTGTTTTTTCCGAAGAGGTCTTCCTAGTCACGAGGTAGGGGACTCCTCCTTTCGTGATAGTGCGCATGGTCACTGACTCCATCTTCAGATTGTTTTCCCACACAGGGTGAGAGAATGGAGTAGTACTAAAGAATAGAGATGGCCATGTGTATGTATGAATAGTAATAAGAGAACTACAGCAGTTACAGGTCCCCGGGGAGGTGGGTGGGTGCATGAGATTCTACAGCTCTACATGCCAAGAACAGATGCATAATGGGTAAGTAGCATTTTCCGTTCGAGGCATGTGAGCTGTAGATCACATGCTTATGCATAGACTGTACAGCAGTCTCCCCAAAAAGATGCCTATCCTGTAAACAATGGAGTTGTCTCAAATAGTGTTTTAAGTACTGCTTAGCCCACATTAGCTTGTTGTCTGGTTAACACATCAACACAATAGTGCTTGGTGAATGTGTGTGGTGTGGACCATGTTGCAGCTTTGCAGATGTCAGTAATAGGGATGTTCCCTAAGAAAGCCATAGTAGCTCCTAGCTTACGAGTGGAATGTGCTCTAAGGGGGTACCATTAGATTCCTTTCGGCTTTTGCATAGCAAATCGGAATACATTTAACGATACACCTTGCAATACCTGATTCGGATATAGAATTGCCCTTGTGAGGTGGTGCAAAAACGACAAAAAGTTATTTGGTCTTACAGAAAGATTTGTTCTTTCAGTGTAATACAACAGCGCTCTTCTAGCATCTAAGATGTGTAGAGCACGTTCTGCAATGGAGTCAGATTGAGGGAAGAAAATAGGTAATTCAACCGACTGATTTATGTGAAATGAAGACACTACCATAGGTAGGAGTTTGGGATTGGTACGAAGAACCACTTTATCTTTGTGTAGCTGGAAAAAAGGTTCTTCTATACTTTGTGCCTGAAGTTCACCCACTCTCCTTAATGAAGTGATTGCAATGAGGAAAGCTGTTTTCCAAGTGAGGAACTGTAGTTCACATGTTCATGAGTTCAAACGGTGGGCCCAATAACCTTGTGAGGCCTATACTAAGTTTCCATACTGGGGCAGGTGGAAATCTTGGTGGTATAACTCTTTTCAGTCCTTCCATAAATGCTTTGATTACAGACACTCTAAAGAGCGATAAATGTTGCCTATTTTGAAGATAGGCTGCAATTGCAGCTAGATGCAGTCTGATGGATGTATAGGCCAATGATAACTGCTGCAAATGTAACAGGCAGCAGATAATGTTTTGTATGGAAGCATCAAGAGGGTTGGTGTTATTGTTATTGCAATAGGTAATACATCGCTTCCATTTGGCTGCGTAGTAAGCTCTTGTGGTAGGCTTTCTCCTTAATAATGTTCATACAGTCTGGTGGAAGGTTCAGATTAGCAAACTCTATGACTTCAGGAGCCAGATCGTGAGGTCCAATTGTTTGGGATCTGGGTGTTTGATTTCTCCATGGCTCTGTGTGAGTAGACTGGGAGTTAAATGTAATTTTTGATGCAGTACTAGAGAGAGTTCCAACAGGGCTGATGTGCCCATGTTGGAGCCACCGGGATTAGCATGAGAAATGTTTGCCTGATGTTTCCAAACCACTAACAGGATGAGTGGGAGAGGGAGAAAAGCGTAAGCAAATATCCTTGACCAGTTCATCCATAGAGCATTGCCCTTGGATAATGGGTGTGGATACCTGGAGGCGAAGCTTTGGCAGTTTGCGTTTTGGGGTGATGCAAACAGATCTATGTGAGGGACTCCCCAAGCTTGGAAGTAGGGATGGATAACTTGAGGATGAAGTTTCTGTGAGAAAGTGGCTCTATATATACTGGACCAGAATGAGGCACAGTGTGTATAGAGTCCACAAACCCCAGATGTATAACAGAGGTTAAAGTCAGGACTGACCTTACTCTCAAAAGTGTTATCTTGGTCGAGCAGTAAGGCAGTACCAGAGGACAGTGTAAAGCATTTGTTGTACACACTCAGTCAGCAACGGATTCAAACACTCAAAAGACTGAACTCCAGGCCAATTGTTGTTATATCAAAAGATTAGGGGCCCGATGTAGGTAATTCTTATTTACCACTTCTTAAATACCGAATTTTACCGATTCGGTATTTAAGAAGTGGTAAATATGAAGGGGGGAGATGTAGGTATTTCCAGATGTGTAAATACCGAATCTTTAAGATTCGGTATTTACCGAATATGGAAATACCGAATCGGTATTTCCTATTGATTCCTATGGGCTGTGAAGCCCATAGGAATCAATGGGCAATACCGATTGTGTAATTACAGAATCGGTAAATACTGAATTTCTCAAGGGTGCAGGGGGTGTCACTTTGACACCCTCTGGCCCCCCCAAAACAGGCTCGGGTGCCATGTGGCAGGCATACATGCCCCAAGGGCAGGTGTGCCTGTCATATGGCAGAGGTGTGCATGCACACATGTGCATGCACACCGGAATCGGTATTTTACCATCAAATTGGATTTGATGGTAAAATACCGATTTTGTAAGGCTTGTGGGACTCAGAAGAGTCCCACCTACATCTCACATTTACCGAATCGGTAAAAATACCGATTCGGTATTTTACAGAATCGGTAAATTTACCGATCGGTAAATTTACAGATTCTGTAAAATTAAGGGCCCCACATACCATTCCTGAAATACCGGTCGGTAACGGCCGAAAATACCGATTTTCGGCCGTTACCGACCGACCTACATCTGGCCCATAGTGGTTTTATTTTTAGAACCAACAGGCATAAAAATATACTTTTCTCAATATGAGTACTCTCATGTAATTACTTTGCCAGGAAGCAATAAAGTTTGTGAACACAATAGATACAGGGGTTGCAGAAGGCAAAACAATTCTAGACACACTTTAGCATTGAGCTCAATGGGTTTTCAACATATAAGTACAGTTGATTACTATACAGATTACTTTAGTAGTTCCAGGACTAGATCCTAGATTCAGTCCTGGGGTCTAAACTGAAACCAATTTAGTAAAAACGTTTTAGTTACTGTAGTGAATTTTCATGAATTAAAAGCTGCTTTAAAAGTTCACACTTAAAAACGTTTCAATGTAAATCTGACAATGTTATCGAACGGGAGAAAATTCAGGTTGCAGGTAAAGTACGATCTCGTTACTTTTGTAATCCAGTACTGGGCTCCTAAATCCAGCACTGGGGTCTCAACTTAAAACAGGTAGGTAATTGTGTTTCAGTATTTCATATGATTTTTAAAGAATATTTCAAGTTTTCAAAAGTAGACACTTTAAGAAATTCCATGGAAAAGCAGACAATCGATTCCTATGGAGAAAATACAGATTACTAGTAAACCCGGTAAGGATTACTTTGGCGGTTCAGTACTGGGCTACAAGGTACAGTACTAGCTTCTCCCCTGATCACTGGTGAGTACTTCAGAATTCGGAATTCGGGTGATTTTATATGAATATTTTTAGTTTCCAAAACTTCACACACAGAAGATTTTTCGAGTCAAACCAGTCAATGTTATCCAATGGCAGGTAAGTGAGTTATCGGTTTCCAGGTGAGTACTTGGCTGGTGAAGTTAGGGTTCTGGGCATAGATTCAAGGGTCCCCCAGGGTCAGGAAAGTACAGTTGGTTCACCCCCAGCGGCTCAGGGGCTGCCGGGTGCAGAGGTAGTTAGGCCCAATGTTATCCAACGAGGGAAAGGGGGCCTCCGGTTGGTGGCTGCTGGCTAGCAGGCCACGCGGCTGTGGGAGCTGGGCTCCTGGTCACTTGCTCAGGGCAAATGGGGAAGTAGGATAGGGTACAGGTTGCACTGCCAGTGGCACTCGGGCGGCTGGGTGCAGAGTGCTTTTGAGCCGTCGGGCGCTCAATGTTATTCAATGAGGAACTTGAAATGGGAACAAAGGCTGCAGGCTCGGGGACGAAGGATCTTCTGGAGCGACCAACACTTCGAGGGGTAAGTTGGGATCTTGGAGGATAGGAAGGCACCCAGGAGTTGGGCACAGGGGGCCATGGGGTGCCGGGTGCAGGGGTGTCTTTTGAGGTCGGGAAATCTTACCCCCTGCTGGTGGCGGTCGGAGGGGTCCTCTGTCCTGAGGCTTCAGGCGTCGTCGAGGAGGGTCTTTGGGTACTGGACTTCGGGTCCCAGTCGCCAGGGGGACGTCCTCGTGGTCCTGGTTCACTCGGGAACGGGCCGGGCTCGGCGAGTGCAGAGTGGGTTGGTCCGGAGCTTCCTGGCTGGCACCAGGGGTGTTGTTGCAGCAGAGCCTCTGCTGATGGGAGTCCCAGGCTTTAAGAGGGTCAGAGCAGGCAGGTCCTCTGGGTGTCCCAAGGATGCTGTCCGCAGGAGTCGCCGGGATTAGGCAGGAGCAGGTTCCAGGATCAACAGGCCGGTAGGGCTGTGGCCAAGTCAGTTGTTGTCGTCCTGTTGTTAGCAGCTGCACGGCGGGTCTTCTTCTTCTTGATCTTCTTTCTTCTTTTCTTATCGGGATATAAGGAAGGAAGGTTATGGGAGCCCCTAAATACTGAATTTAGGGGCGTTACAGGTCCCTGTCCTGGGGTGGGTACAACCCCTAGCCTGCTCCTCTCCTGTGGGAGGGGGGCAGGAGCCTAGCTGTGATTGGGCTGGGCTCCCCATCTACAAGATGGCGGGAGCCCGGGGTCGTGCTTCACTTCGTCTCCCCCACCTGAGAGGTGGGATTGGCACAGGCTGGCACACCCCCCTTCCTGACGTACTTTTTCCCACCAGTCTTCCCGCCAGAGTGGGGGTCAGGACTGGTGGGGGCCAGTTGCTGGGTACAGCAAATGGTCTGGAGAAGCTCACAGAGGCAGGATGCCTTTGAAGCTTCCCCCTGCCCATCCTGGGGGAAGAGACCTAGCACCTCGCCCAGGATGCGCATTGTTGCAGGCCCAGAAGAGCGGGGGGATCTCCACCTAGGGGTCCAGCAACATCTCTGCTGTGTGGCAGCCTCTGCAGCCACTCAGCCCAGGTGTGGATTGTAGGTTAGGGTTTCAGGGGGCATCTCTAAGATGCCCCCTGGTGCATTTTACATTAAATCCCACACTGGCATCAGTGCAGGTTTAATGTGCTGAGAAGTTTGGTACCAAACTTGTCAATCTTCAGTGTAGCCATTATGGTGCTGTGGAGTTCGTAATGACAACCTCCCAGCACCATATACTCTTAATGGCATCACTGCACTTACAGTGCCCAGGAATGGTCCTGGGTAATGTAGGGGCACAGGGCTCCTGCACCTGTGCCCACACCTCTGACATAGGGTACCCAGCTAGAGGGGTGACTGAAGTATGCCAAGGCAGTGGGTTCTCTGGGCATGGCTTACAGGGATGTGTGCCATGTCGACTCTCTGTTTAGTTCTGTACTTAGGCACTCAGCCTGTAAAGGCAGTGTGTGGGTGCCAGGGTACAGGGCCTCTGAGGGTGGCAATATAGGTGCTCCAGCCCTCAGGGGTCTTCTCTGATCACCATGCCCTGGGTACCTAGGGTACCATTTACTAGGGGCTGAGAGGTGGCCAGAGATACCAATTGGGTTTTTAGTTTCAACACAGTTTTAGGGAAGGAACACAGGCCCTGGGTACCTGGTTGGCAGGAACCCAGGGCACACTCAGTCAAAGTACATCAGCAGTTCAGAAAAAAGTGGGGGCATACCAATGCAAGAAAGATGGCACTTTCTCACAGTTTCCAGTCGTGTATCTGATACCTCTGCCTGCTGAGGAGGTCCGCAATCTGGTTGTGGACTCCTGGGAGGTGTTCCGCTAGGAGATAGAAGTTGTGGTGAATAGCCAACCTCCAGATGTCTTGGGCGGATCACTGACATAATATCGAGGGACAGAATATCGACTAGCAAAAATATCGGCGACAAAATATCGACAGACAGAATATCGACTTTGTATCTACAAACAGGTAAGTACAACAATATTGAGTAAAAAATATAGTTTACAAAAATATAGTTAATAAAAATATCGACTTTATTAAAAACAATGTTAAATAAAATTAATATTAAAAATTAATTACTAAAATATGCTTCAAAATACTTAAATTACCTTATAATAATTAAATAATGAAAGTTAAAAAAATAATAATTTTACAATCATATTTGTTAAAACACATATATATAGTAACATAATATAATTAAAAAATATCCAATATTATTACCGTAGGATAGCAGAAGTGTAAAGATTACTATTCCCACTCCAGAGAGTGCAACAGTAGGTAAGGCGTTGGATAGCGTAAAGGTAAAAATTACTATTCCCACTCCAGAGATTGCAACAGTAGGGAAAGCGTTGGATAGCGTAGGGGTAAAAATTACTATTCCCACTCCAGAGAGTGCAACAGTAGAGAAAGGGTTGGATGGCGTAGGGGTAAAAATTACTATTCCCACTCCAGAGAGTGCAACAGTAGTGAAAGCGTTGGATAGCGTAGGGGTAAAAATTACTATTCCCACTCCAGAGAGTGCAACAGTAGGGAAAGGGTTGGATAGCGTAGGGGTAAAAATTACTATTCCCACTCCAGAGAGTGCAACAGTAGGGAAAGCGTTCGATAGCGTTGGAGTAAAAATTAATATTCCCACTACAGAGAGTGCAACAGTAGGGAAAGCGTTGGATTGCGTAGGGGTAAAAATGACTATTCCCACTCCAGAGAGTGCAACAGTAGGCAAAGCATTGGATAGCGTAGGGGTAAAAATTACTATTCCCACTCCAGAGAGTGCAACAGTAGGGAAAGCGTTGGATAGCGTAGGGGTAAAAATTGCTATTCCCACTCCAGAGAGTGCAACAGTAGGGAAAGCGTTGGATAGCGCAGGGGTAAAAAATAATATTCCCACTCCAGAGAGTGCAACAGTAGGGAAAGTGTTGGATAGCGTAAGGGTAAAAATTAATATTCCTACTCCAGAGAGTGCAACAGTAGGGAAAGCGTTGGATAGCGTAGGGATAAAAATTACTATTCCCACTCCAGAGAGTGCAACAGTAGGGAAAGCGTTGGATAGCGCAGGGGTAAAAAATAATATTCCCACTCCAGAGAGTGCAACAGTAGGGAAAGCCTTGGATAGCGTAGGGGTAAAAATTACTATTCACACTCCAGAGAGTGCAACATTAGAGAAAGGGTTGGATAGCGTAGGGGTAAAAATTACTATTCCCACTCCAGAGAGTGCAATAGTAGGGAAAGCGTTGGATAGCATAGGGGTAAAAATTACTATTACCACTCCAGTGAGTGCAACAGTAGGGAAAGTAGATACTTCATATATTATTTAAGAAAATATATATATTAATATCTATTAAAAAATTTATTAAAAGTAATAACCAATGTAATAGAATATAATAATTAATTAATTACAAATACTAATTTAAATTAATAATTACAATTAGTTATCTATTAATGCTAATTAATTACAAATTAACAATTAATTAATTAGTAATTAAAAAGTTACTTAACAATTGCAATCTAATAAATACCCCCAAAAAATTAACATATGTAATTAGTTATAATTAATTTACTTCCCACCCTATTCCCCTATAAAGCCACAACCCGCTACAGAAAACAAATTAGTTTAATTAACTTAATTATCAATTAATCAATTAAATACAATTAATTGTCAATTAACATTTAATTAATTACAAAATAAAAATTACTTAACAATTAATTATAAACAAATACCAATAAATACATTTACATATTTGATTATTTATATTTAAATTACTTCTCACCCTATTCCCCTATAAACCCACAACCCGCTACAGAAAATAAATTAGTTAAATTTACATAATTATCAATTACTCAATTAAATAAAATTAACTGGCAATTAACATTTAACTAATTACAAAATTAAAATTAATTAACAATTAATTATGAACAAATATCAATAAATAAATGTACATATTTAATTAATTATAATTAAATTACTTCCCACCCTAGTCCCCTATAAACCCACAACCCGCTACAGAATTCAATTACGCAAAATTTAAATAACATTAAATTAATTAATTAAATTACATTATAACATTAATAAACACTTTTAACACATAAAATACACTATAAAAAATTTGATATAATTAAATTATCGATATTTTAATTAACCTATATTATGTACTTCGATATTTTCACTATCTATATTTTAAAATTCGATATTACATTACTTACCTTCAAAACGATATTTTTGATGTCCATTCCATATTTTGTCCAGCCTATATTTTGGACTCGATATTATGTCCATTCGATATTTTTTAGTCGATATTTTGTCTGTTTACCATCTTGGGCTAAGTGGGACAGTTGGAGAGAGTGTGTGTGTCCCTATTTCTGTATGTAATACATAGCTGTCATGTTGTCGGTTTAAACCAAGACAGATTTGCCAGACAGGTGATCTTGAAAGGCTTTCAGAGCTAGAAAGATTGTCATCAGCTCTAATTGAGGTGGAGCAACTTTTGCTCCAAAGCCCTTGCACTGTGTGTTGTTGAAGATGATCTCCCCGGCCAGTTAGGGATGCATCCACTGTTAATACTGTCTGTGAAACCGGGTCTATGAACGGCCATCCTTTTGACAAATTTTGGGTGTTCCACCACTACAGAGAGTGATGAGTACAGCCGCTTACCAACACTAGATCGGCTAATAGACAGTGTGACTGGTTCCACTGACTGGCTAAGCATTCTTGAAGTGGACGCATGTGCAGCCTGGCATGGGGAACGATCATGATGCAAGACGCCATCATTCCCAACAGCTGCATGAAAACTGGAGCTGGAAGTGACTGACTGGCTTGAAACTGGAGAATTAATGCCTGAGTGTTTCACATTCTGGGTGTGTTGGGAAACACAAGAGCCCTTTGAGTATCCAAAGTGGCTCCTAGATAGTTTTGAGTTTTGGCTGGCTGAAGATGTCATTTTAACACATTGACTGTAAACCCCAGCTGGGAAGCAACTGAATGGTTATGGAAGTATGCTTGCGGGATTGCTGAAACGTGGCAGCTTTGATGGGCCAATTGTCCAGGTATGGGAAGACATGAATGCTTTGTCTTCTTAGATGCATAGCTACTACCACCAGACACTTTGTGAAAACTCTGGGGGCAGTGGGAGTACCTTGTATTGGTAATGTTGACCTGCTACCACAAACCTGAGAAATTTGCGGTGAGACGGGTGGATTGGAATGTGAAGTAGGCATCCCTTAAGTCTAGAGTAGACAGAAAGTCACCCTTTTGCAAAAGCGCTAGTACCTGTTGAAGGCACCCTGGTCTCTGAGGGGAGTCAGCAATTGGGGCATGTTAGTTCTTTCTGTTGGCACATGAACTGTTGATAGTACACATTTTGTTAATGGAATCACAAACCAGGTCTTCAGTGGTAACATAAACAAGGGACAAGAGCCACATCTGCCATTTAGGTCCAAAGCTTCTGCCTAAAACAATCTCACTCAGCCATCATTTTCTACTCTTTACTTGCCATGAAAGTAGTTAAACTGTACCAACTAAAAATTAAACAATTACACATTATAAAAACAATTGTACTGGTCTTCCTTACTTCCAATAATTCATCTCCACTGAACAGCTTGCCGCACTGTCCCACCGGGCCCTCTGGCAAAATTGAACGTAAAAAATGATGTCCAACCGTAGCCTCCAGACTTATTCCTAGTCCACTACTTTCACTGAATTTGCAGACTTGAGCCACCTGGAAAGGAGGAAAGCACATTAATCTAGGGTTTGAGATACAAGTCTAAAATAAATTTCGAACATTTGAAATAGACTCAAGTACTCGTTACATATGGACTGTGAGGGGTTTCCTCATGGTCATGGAGCAATTACTGGTTACTGGGAAGTATTTCCAGCGAGTGCTTTCATTTCTCATAGGCATGTGTCTGTACACAAAGCTGAGAAATGGTTTATAGTGATTTGTCTGAGTGTGGTCACAGCTCTCTGCTTTGAATCTTTGCGTTTATGATGATACAGGCATTTGTGTTATAGGTTTAGGCACATATGGGAGGTGTAAATGGTTTCCTCTACGAGATACACAGCACAAGAAGGTGGTTTCTCACATGTTGCCTTTGTGAGAAAGGTATCCATTATGTAACTTCCCTTTGCAGCTTCCTCTGGTGCATCGGGGAGGGTTGGTCAAAGACACATTTGCATTCTGCTATGCCAGAGCCCTGTTAAGGAAGAGAATACTGACCGGTAAAGGTTTGGCTGCCTGGGTAGCTCTATCTCCAGTTTTGGTCTGAAACAAGCTAGTAATTTTTGCAATGAGTGATGTAGGAAGCTGGCTCTGTATATTGTATGCCACTAGGTGGTTATACCGTGCACAGACCCCAGGGGTTCCCCAAATGTGTACAGGGCTCAATGTAAAACCCAAAGTGCTCTATTAGTGGTGATGTGGGCAAGCAGCCTTAGGCCTAACACAGAGGAGTGTAAGACATTTATTGCACAACATTGATCAATATTGGACACGTGAGATCCACACCAAGCTGGCTCTGTATAATGTATGCCACTAGGTGGTTATACCGTGCACAGACCCCAGGGGTTCCCCAAATGTTACAGGGCTCAATGTAAAACCCAAAGTGCTCTATTAGTGGTGATGTGGGCAAGCAGCCTTAGGCCTAACACAGAGGAGTGTAAGACATTTATTGCACAACATTGATCAATATTGGACACGTGAGATCCACACCAATTTTAGAAAAATAAGTTTTGTTTGTTTTTTATTTTAAGACCAAGATCTTCTCAATAAGGTAAGTACGTTGGTAGATACAAATACTTTTCAAATTCAAATGTCGACACTTAGTTTAATTTCTGAACAGTTCAACGTTATTATGTGCAGGGAAACAATAATGCAGTTACACAGGTAAGTATTACACTTACAGTTCCAGTCTTCAGGACCAAAGGTTAGCAAGGGACAAGGGTCCGGTGTGTATCAAAACTGTATCATCAGCGGCACAGGGGCGGCCAGTTGCAGAGGTCAAAATCAGAGTTCGGCCCAATGCGTTTTAATGGAAACTGGGGGTGCTCCGAGCCACACTGCTTGAAGGTACATAAATCAGCTGCAGGGGCCAAGCTTTGGGAGTTACAGCAAGCACGGGGGAAGTAGTCACAAAGCAGCACCAACCATACACCACCAACAGCCCTTGGGGTAGGGTGCAAGGTGCAAATTTGACGTTGGGCTAATAATGCTCTTTAATGGAGAATTGCTTTCGACAAACAGGCTGCAGGAGTCGCACTGGAGGTTGCAGGAGGGAGCTCAATGACAACAGAGGTAAGTAGAGATATATGGGGTCACAAAGATACCGTCGGTTCAGCTCATTGAGGCCCTGGGGCTTCGGGTGCAGTGGTGCCTTTCAACGTTGGAGTCTTCTTACCGGAACAGGTAACAGTCAGGAGAACCTCTGGATTCAATCTGCAGGTGTCGTCATGGAGTCCAGAAGTAGTCAGCCAAAACTGGCCTTGAGGTCAGGATTGCTGGAAAACCTGTTCTGGACTGGAAGCGCAGTGTACAAAGTGGACAGGGATTGCAGATTTGCAGGGCACCTGAAGTCATTTATGTAGGGTTTTTGGGGATAGACCGCTGTTCTCGGGAATTCAGTTCTTTTTTAAAGTTCAGGCAGTCGTCCTTTGGTTTCTGGAAGTCGCTGGCTGCAGGACAGGCATTGTCTTCTTGCAGGGTCTTAGAATCTGGAGAAATGCAGTTAGGACTGGGGCCAAGTCAGCAGTCATGTTCCTGCTTCGCTGCACGGCGTCCTCTTCGTCCTTCTTCTTAGGTCGCAGGTAACTAACTTCTAGTTCTGGAGGAGCCACCGAAATACTAAATTTAGCAGGCTTGTTAGGAGAGTAGCAAGTAGGGCCAAAGGGCACCTTATCTGGGGTGACTACACCCGCTATTAAGCCAACCTCCTGTGGGTGGGGGCATAGACCTAGCCCTGATTGGAGAAGTCCCTACATCTTCAGGATGGAAGGGACTGAAAAGTGTGCTTAACTTCACCTCTTCCACCTGAGGAGTGGAGCTGGGTAGAGCTGGCAAAAGTGGGCACACCTCCTAGCCATTCTAAGGTTTCCCGCAGGTTTTCCTGCCCAAAGTGGGGGTGTAAACTGGGGGCTGCCATCTGCTGCTAGCAGCAGAGGCTGGGGGCTTCATTACGAAGGCAGCAGGCCTTTGAAGCTTCCCCTTCGAGCACTGGGCCCATCCAGGGGGAGGAGGTGTGATACCTCTGCCCAGGATGTACATTGTTTCTGGTCCTAGAGAGCAGAGACTCTCCACCCAGGGTCCAGAAACATGTCTGTATGTGGAAGGCTGCCTAAAGACAGTCAGTGCCCAAACCAGGCTCAGTAGGTGTTCAGGGGGCACTTCCGAGGTGCCCTCTGAGTACATGTTACAATAAATCCCACACTGGCATCAGTGGGTTTATTGTGAGGAGTAGGTTGGTACCAAACACTCATGTCTTCAGTGAAGCCATCATAGTGCTGTGAAACTCAAGTTGTCGAGTTTCCAGCCCATGTATTTTCTATGGCTTCCCTGGCACTTTTAACATGAAGGAACAGACCCCAATATTGTAGGGGCATATCAGCTCATGCAGATATGCCTACACCTGGGATACAGCGCACCCTGCCCTGCTGGTAAGGTCTGCTAGAGGGTTGACCTACCTATATCTTAGGCAGTGGCAGTCTGCAGGGCCTAGGTGTGGGACCTTCTTCAGTCCCAATGCCCTTGGCACCGAGGTACCATTTATTAGGGACTTACAGGGGGCCTGAAGGGCCAATTGGGGAATATTTATTTTTAGGGAAGAAGCACTGGCATAGGGGACCTGATTGACAGGGACCCTGTGAACTACATAAATGTCCAGGCAAAAAGTGGGGGTTAACCATGTCAAAAAAAAGTCACTTTCTCACAGTGCACTATGCTAGGTTGAATATTCAATTCAGTGACCTCTCCGTTGTCTTCATTATGGAACATGGGAAAAGAACAGACTCACCAAATGAAATCTGATCTGTATCACTGAGATGCACATACCTTCGACCATCTGCTTTTCCCTCTACAGTAAGTAAGAGCCCCCATACCAGGTGCCCTGCATCACGTGTTAACCTAATGGGTTTTAAATTGCTGCATCACTCCAATTACTCTGGTGTGCCGCGAGTGGCAACCAGAACTGGATAATAACTGCTCCTTCAGTGCGGTTCCCAGTATTCATTCTTCTGTGCTTTTGCACAATCTCTGAAACCCCAGTGGAGAGAGATATTTGACTACGTTAAGGTTGGCCAATATTACTGTTTCCAGCACATTTATGACAAAAGCTTAGGACCTTGAGAATTCTGTTGTCTTCTTCGATGCTGAGAAGATCTGAACTTTACTGCCCTAAACAGCGAAACAGCTGGCTGACCTTGAGATTAACAGTAAGGCCAGATGACTGGGGTATCTGAAGAGGAAAAATGAATTGGAAAAGTCTACCCTGGAGCCATGAGTCCCCTGCAGCCTAACTGACCCCCAAACGTATTGGTAAAGATCTGCATACCCTATGGATTGATGATGTGCTTGGATCGTTGAGGAACTGTGCCTTGACAGTGAACTTTGTGGAAGCCTGTATCTTTCGCTTTCTCCCACAAGAAAAGACACAGGGTCACTCCCAACGTTATTTGGGTGTATCCTCTTGAAGGATGCGGGCTGTGCCAATTCAGGAACCATTTGACCAGTCTGTCTACAATATACAGTTCCACTGAATAAATGCACAGTAGGGCCTTAACTCGAAGCCAGTGTTTTCCAGATTCTGGCGGGAGCAAGTAGGTCCAGAGGATGCTCCATGATTCATGGGTATACTTACCACCAAATATGCCTGGCTCTTGTCAACCTTTTATTAGCTCCCTCGGCTCAAAGTCTCTGATCTATCTGATCTTTTCCCAGGTCCCCAGACAGACAGCCAGCAATCAAGGATAAATGTAAGAAATATCACTGTACACATAACATATTTTAAGCATTCTGTCTGACGTACTCGGACACATAATTCAGAGTACAGACCTTAGATTAAAAATACAACAAGAATGCTGAGGAAGGACTCAGGATCACCTAGTTGATATGATAACACTGCCCATCGACAAAGTTATTTAGAGTATAGTTTCGTATTGCATAAATGTGCTGCAAAAACGTTTAGGTTGTATCACAGCCCCAGAAGATGCAAGTGCATTTTTTGTGTTGTTCGTTTTTTTACCTGCCCAATATTTCCTATAAGTAAACAAAGAATTATCCCTTTACAAAACTGAACCTCTGACTGGGCATTCAGTTAACGAAGTGTGATTAACAGATTAAAACCTACAACCACACAATACATCAGGGAAAATTATAAATGACACAACAGGATACATGTGTATATCAACCATGTCAGAATTGCTGTTCTATGTATATATGTGTGCATATATATATATAGAGAGAGTTAGGTTTGATACTAATAACTACAAATTGTGCCATGTGTCTATGTGTGTGTGTGTGTGTGTGTCATATATATCAATGTATATGTATGTTTACATTATTTACATGTTGCTATTATATTAAAAACATCTGCTCTTCCCATTCCTCCTCCCAATCCTCTGACTACTTTGAACTCCCAAACATTCTTCTCAATCTTTCACGCCCCTTTTAAACCATCCCACCCAACTAATAAGCACACAACGACTTTACTTACAAAACAACTCACTAAATCCACTCCTTTCATTCTATCCCTACCCAAATTCCACTAAACACTTGCGAAATTAAGAGCACAATCCTAATACAACTAGCGCACAAAAAAAAGAAATACAAAAAATTATACTAACCTACTAGTTACTACTCCTTGGTTCCAGGGTAGCATGCTACTCATCGCAAAAGAACTTCAATGCCTCGTCAGGGATCGTGCTAAACAAATGCAATTAATGGCTCGGCTTCTTGTGGATATTGGTCTGGTAATGTACCCCAAACAATCCCCCGATCCTGTAGTGTAGGGTATATACATCGGTGAGTCATGAAGGAAGTCCAATGAAGCTGATTGAGAGAACCTCGTTTTTGACCGATCTATGCCTTCGAGCATAGTTCTTCCAATATGTCTGCCTTCACATTTTCCACATCTGTCAAAGTGGACTGTTTTATTCAGCATACATTTTATCAGTATCCTCTGCCTTTCGTTCCAAACTTCAGAGAAAAGACCCCTGGATTTTAAAGCGTTACTGTTACATAATCATAAATGTAGCACATGGTGCCATGTTGTTGCAATGGCTACTTTCCATGATAAAGACAGAAGAACAGACGTTATGGGTCAAAAAGGTTCTGTTCTAGCATTTAAAAGTAATGCAAGGTCTCTTTTTGTTAAGGCAGGATTGGCAACTGAAAGCAACCGCTGCCAAAAACATCACAAACCCAGACTTGCACTTCAGCAAGTTAGGCTACCTGCCTATAAAGGAGTTTGGGTAATTATACTCTTGAAAGTAGCAACATTAAGAGCCACAGGTAGCATTTAGCTGCACAATAATTTCTTTTTCAAATATACAGATTAAAAGCGACTGATTGTACAGGTTCTAAGATAGGAAATGTAATGAAATATTTAAATACCAATATATATCACAGTAACTCGGAGCAGTAAATTTTTCCGAAATACAAATAATGAAACGCCTGCGAAAAAATGGTTGTTACAGACATGTGCGGCCGCACTCTTGTGACCAAAGTGATGAAGTAATTCTATGGTTGTTAGAGCATTCCTGCCTTGACAGCTCTATCTGTCCACCAGCACACAATGCCCTGGTTTTCAGTGGACTTATGCGACTTTCTTAATGTATACAATGCATTCTTGTTCTAAGACAGGCTTCAGCAGTGTAACCCACGTCTGCAAAAAATAAGGTTACCAAATTAACATTCAAAATGTGAAAAAGGTCACACTGTAAAATGAGAAAAAGTACCATGTGGATGCTCTTCCCCGGCCTTCAACTTAAAAGGAAGTAATGGCAGCTGCCTTGCATCTCAGAATAACAAAAGCTGGAAGGCTAGCAATGACTTTTTGGAGGCCACGTTAAGCAAACGGTGCAGGCCAAAGAGAGACGTCGCCATTTTGTTTGTGCCCCATGGTACTGGATATCATAACAAAAAGCCCACGTAAAATATTAAAATGTTTGCGAAGGGGATTGCCCCTCATTTGTATGAAAGCATCCCAATCAATTAATTATCTGATGCATGTCACCCTGAAAGAATACAGCCTTTTCCGGAAGGAAATTGAACATATATACTATGGAGCATGTGGTCTAGATTGTGCTCGTCCCAGGGTACTGCTTTGGAAGGGGGCAGGGAAGGTCCATACCGTTCAAGGGCTGCAATTACCTCCTGCACCCTCAGCAGGGAGGACGGCGCTGGCTCCTACCCAATGCTAACCAAGGCTTCCCTGCTGCCTGCTCACTAGGACCACCAATTAAAAACCAAAGGGATTCACGGTCGATCATAATTAAGGCTCCTTTTTCCGTTTTTACGCATTTTTACAGAGAAATACAGACAGAAAACAATGTGTTTTCTGTCTACATTTATTTTTAAAAGTGGATAAATACAGAAAATTGTAGGGAGGACCTGGCCTGGCAGTTCGGGCTGGTTTTTTCCCATTGGGTGCAGGGTCAAGACTGATTTGCATATGGCTGGGTCCAAGCTGGAATGGCATGGTGAGCAGAAAAACAATGAATTTAGGCCCAGATCTCTGTACTGGGGTGAATGTATGACATTGTTCTTCATTCTGTTCATCAATTGTTCTCTTTGCTTTCATGAATTATAGGCCAGCAGCTGAGCAGATGGACAACATGGAAATTAAACATGCATTGGCATAACCAATCAGTCTTGCCTTTGGGACCTTATAAGTGTTTAGTTATCCAGCACAATATCCGTGGTGCAACAACATCAACTGTTGCGTGGCTAAACACTTGTAAGGTCCCAGAGGCGAGACCTATTGGCTACGCCAATGCTTGTTCTGTCTAGCAGCGCTATTCTTGCGGTCCTGCCTTTTGTTATGTTCAGCCTGTTTGATACAACACAGTACCACTGTTTGTAGATGACCATTTCTGAGAGTTTTTATTACCAACAAGGATAGAACACATTTTAGTAGAGTGCAAGTTCAACCCCAAGAGTTTGTTTGTGCTGTTGAATGGTAATACTTGCTCAGCTCAATGGTACACATTATTTCTCGACCTCAGAAGGATGAAAGGCTATGTAAACCAATGTGGAATTGAACATGTGAGTGTGGGAGGCAAACACAGATCCTTAGAGAGGACACATTAGCTCCTTGAGTCGCAATGCAATACGTAACTGTTAATATACCACGTGTTCCGGTAAGGTAATGGTGTTCGGACACTGAAGTGACACAGAAAGAGTAGAGTATTTATCTGCTGCTGCTAATCATCTCTGCAAAATTGCTAATAAAAAATAATCAAGCAACAGCAGGGGCAGGACCGGTTGGGGGCAAGGATGGCTAGGTTCTGTTGGTGCTTCGGACTGGCTCCCTGTTTTGCTGATGTGCATGTCCTCAGAGCCTGTGACCACCAAGGGGGCACTCTGAAAACCCACTGACTTCCTGGAAGTCATTGCAAGCCATGCTGACCTGATCTACTTCTTAACCCCTACTGACCTTTGACACTCTTCAAACCCACTAACTACAGCCCACTCTGCGGCGACACCTGACACACACTGCAACCCTAACTTACTCAGTAAAACATACCTTCGACGTACTCTGCAAACTAGCCAACCCACAACACATTCTGCAAATCTCACCAACCTAAAGCACAATGCAACCCTCATGTCTTAGATAAAACAGAGTGCAGTGCTTTAAATGGTAGGTGTTTTTATACATTTCATTCATTATTTTTTATTCATTCCACCCCTCCTTTACCCTCCTTCACCCTTTGACCCCTGCTGTCACACACATCAACAAAACCATAATCCGCCCACAGTAGCTAAACTTTCAGTGATTGAGGTGAACTGGGGGAAGTCCGGGGATGTTTGCTTTCAGGGGCCAGTCTCTGCTCACCCAGGTACTGACCAGTGAACACAAAAGGGGTCCCCCTCCTGCTTCATTTTTTAGGGCTCGCCTGTCAATGCGCTTGCGCATTGAGCTTGCGCGAATATAGGGGCTTATCCACAGCTTAACCAAACTGGCGATTTCATGCTGTGCCCGTGAAAAGCAAGCTCAATGCACAAGCGCATTGACATAAAAGCGCGTGCACATCAAAGCCAGCCATCTGTTCCCCAGCTCCTCCCTCCTCCCCTAATTATTCACGGCTGGCCGGCCGTACTTTCACTTTCACGGCCGCCAGGCCGTGTCTCTCGATTCTGCCGCGCTGCGCCAATGCTTGTTTGCTTTTCTGCCCGTCTCTTTGAAAGCTGGTCACACTTCACAATGGCTGACAGGCAGCAGTGACAGTGACTCTGGGCGACTATCTGCGCCTATCAGCTGCAGAAACGCATCCCTGCCCCTTCCCCTTTCATTCGACTCCTGATATTGCTGTGACAAATGTCGACATCCAATGTTATCCTGTCAACCTCGGATAAGGGAATCTGCCACTACACTTCAATTGACGCACGGCTGGCTCCATTCGAGAAGCCGGTATGCTAATGGCCCCCGGTGATGTATCATTGCTTTGATGGCTGCTTCCTCCAGTCACGTATCTGCTTTGACCATGCCTCGAAAGCAATGGAGACTTTACAGAAGCATTCGCTCTGAGATAGGTCCCCAGCCAAGCCCCGTCGCCGGCGAGATAATGGTATCCCAAAGGGAAGAAATGCGATGTTCGCTTATGCCGAGCTATGAACACGGAACTAGACAAGGAATCATAAAAGGGAAACTGTCTCGAGAGGGCTGCAGAGTTTTCAGAATGGTTGCAGTTTATTATATGTCCTTGTCAAGCTGTTAGCCTGCATTTCCGTTTAACAAGCAATGTGACCTGTTGGTATATTTCATTTTGAAGGGGCTGAGTGTGTGCGGAGCAATTAACTTCGACCATATCATTTTTATTGGAATACACAGACAGTATGTTTCTAAAGTAACTGTCACAAAACATAGAGTCAAGATTGGAATATTTGTAATTCTCTTAATGAGAATCGTTTTACCCCATCGCCTTTTACACTTCAAGATGGGCCAGGGTTTAGAAAGTTATCAAATGTGACGTCTTCAAAATGCTTACACATTTTTTCCTTAAATGTGGCAGCAATTTCACATAAAGAGGACAGCGAAGAATATCACAAGCATTGAAAAGCAATAGGTCTCGCCTTTGATTAAGTTAAAGCCATTTGCTTTGCTAATGGTACTGTATATAGCAAAGCAAATGGCTTTAACTTAATAAAAGGCGAGACCTATTGCATTTTTAATGCTTGTTTTCACTATGTCAGCATGACCGCCAAATGTCTCCCCTTCCAGGGCGCCGTTTTAGCGAAGGCCGGCTCTGTACAAATCACAAAAGAGAACTGCAGTGCCTGTCTTCAAGTTTCCACTTGCTGTGTCCTTCCTGATACAACCATTAAATAAATGTGTTTTGTGATTCTGTTTGCTCCCTTAGTGCCGATTTTAAAATATTCCTATAATCTGCACGAATTAGATGGGTGAAATGTCAGTGGCGGCGTATGGTGTAATGTCCGCCTGCAGGCGCTTCCACAGCGTGACTCTCCTGCCGTGCAGCCCACTTTACCTGCCCCGTGTCCGTAGATGCTATGAGAGCTCTAAGTGTGGCAGGCAGCGGCCCCCCACCATTGCACTGCTGATGCCTCGACTCTCTGTGCAAGAGGGACGCTTGCACTGCTACTGTCACGGATGTCGGGGCACCGCAATGCCAAGGGTAACAGGACTGATAGATAGCATGCGCCCAGTGACATTAGACGTCTGGCCCCCCTTCAGCCCCTCAATACCATATTTGCTACTAAGGTGTGACAGAAAAGACAACGCGTGTGAGGGAAGCTTGCACTGCAGATGGTGTGCAACCGAAGCCCAAGTAGCAACTGGTCTCTTTTTCTCTCTGCATACTTGTGGCTGCTTATAGTTTATAACAGATGCACAAATGGTACTCTCTCTACATGCTTGGGGCTTGCACCGCTGAAGCCTGTGTGGTAAGAGTGACAAGGAAGGGAGTGTGAGAGAGACGCTTGCACTAGCGATGTAAGCGGCAACTATTGTCCATGTGAGAAAGCTTGCACCGCTGATGCACACGCTTTGCTTACACTACTGATGCCTATGTGGTATCTGTTGTCGATGCGAGAAAGCTTGCACTGCTGAGCAGACGTGAAGCGCCCCCCCTGTGTGGTGTGATGTGTTTGTGAGATGGACGCTTGCACTGCTGAGGCAGACGTGGTGTGCCTGTAAGGTGTGGTGGTTTGTGAGACAGACGCTTGCACTGCTGAGGCAGACGTGGTGCGCCCCTGCCTGTGAGGTCGATGTGTTTGTAAGAGGGACCATTGTACTGCGTAGGCAGGCGTGGTTCGCCTGTGCGTCTGGTGAGTTTGTGAAACTGAGGCTCGCACTGCTGGTGCACCTGTGGAATCTGTACTTAATAGAAGCTCGAGGTAGGTAGGCTTTTATGATTGTTTCAGTATAGGAAGGAGGCACAGGATCTGGTTTCAGGACAGTAAGTGTAAGTCGCACCTCGTCTGTCACACTCTACAACACCACTTAGGAATCCTGTGTCCTCCACACTGGCAAGAGCTTGCGAATGGATGTGCGTCCGCGTGAACTGGCCTCCTGCAAGCAGACAGTAAGGGCGCCAATAACTTCTGTACGGACACTCTTGTCATGTAATCCGTGCACCAAGAAGGCATTTTTTTTCGCAGCGTGGTGCACTCTGGGCGGAAGATAGCTCAGTAGCGAGAGTGCCTGCTGCAGAGAGCTGTGCGGTCCCTTTAGTGTCACGGTAAAATAACCAGCCCGGCAGCTTGGCCACTACAAATTCCAGAAGAACAGTTTTGTGACCAGGTTTAGACCCTCCCATTAGTCATAAGTATGGAGTCATTTCAGTTTATGGGGACAGTGTGACCAAATTATTACAAATTACAGAAAGCCTCCATTATCCCCAGGTGTTGACTCAGCAGTGTGTGACGTAGAGCAATGCCCTCCTGACCCCTGGGTATTTAAACTTCTTGTAGCAGTGGAAGCCGGAAGATGCGCTTGCTTCACAGATAAACAAGATTTACAGGCATGTTAACACTCGAGCAGCTGAGCTTGAGCAGAGCCTTCCCAGGCCACTGTATAAACAGACAAGCGCAGCCACGCTGATTAAAACCAGATGGCCCCTGCACGCCGCTGCTGGCTCCTGAGATCAAAACGCTCTGGGAGTGAACATTTCACAAGAAGCTGGGAGCTCCACACGCCTTTGGCCAATTGCGTGCTAAAGCCAGATGCGAAGGCCAATGGCGTGTGAGCACCACATGCACAAGCTTCTACTGAAGCTGAAGTGATTCCAAGAGGTCGATTGCCTAAGCAGCGCATGTGCTCTGCCATAGGCTCGACCTAAAAACAGGATGACATTTCTAAGAATAACGGCATATGTCAACATATATTTATGGTATAATGCTAGTATTTACCAGTGGATGTATTGTTATGTAATATTTGACAACTTTAATAGCTAAAACACGACAGCTATCAAAGTATTAGTGCGCGTCTATCAGTTAAATAAATATGGAAATGTACAGTTTTAAAACTTCATTTATGAGCAAAACACAACATAAATATGGATAAATACAGATAAAATGGCAAAAAAATAATTATGGAGAAATACAGACGGAAAGGTTAACAAAAAAAATACCATACAACCGGGAGCCCTAATCATAATAAAGGAACAGACGTGGTTTTTCTATGCAAGAGATGAGTGCCCCTGTATCCAAGTCTACACTACACTAATAGGTGTCTGCGCAGCAGAACTATACACAGCTTTTGTAAGAGGAAACAATGGTGTGAGATGGTAAGGTCCATTCTAATAGCTGCATATTCAAATTACTCTGATGGCCTTGATTAAAGTCATGTTATAGTGTGAAGTCACACTTGAGCACCTTATCGATAACGAACTAAGAACATCTTAAAAGACAAGCAAGAACTGTCTGCAGAGTTAAGTTATTGTGAAATACTGCAGCCAATCAATGCAAAGAATAAATCCAAGCACACTTGCAGGCAAAAATAAACAATCGACGAAGGAACCTGCTAAGAATTCGGACTATACCACCTCTTGGCTTCAATTCTGGTGAGCAAACACTAAACCGAAAAGTGGGACACCTAAGGAATCCACGGGAGGCTAAGCAATGGCACTCAAGGTCATACGTTTTTGGCCTCAGAATATGTAGGTTTGGCTGACACCACCTCTGTGCCATGTACAGGAGGCAATTCCCTCCTCATGTTATGAACGGAGGTGCCTGCTCATAGCAGTGCAAGTGAATACAAAAAAGGTCACTAGGAGAAAGAACTATAAATTAAGAAATTTCAGAACAAATGTTGAAAACAGGAATTCTGTAGACAATGTGACAAAGAGGTGTTGTTAATTCTGTTGTGTAACAAGAACGAAGCATAAGAGCATACTTTAAATCATAAATATTGTTTATTTATGTTATAAATATTTCCTTGGCCTAACATACTCGAATGGTGTGTTATACACATCACTATAGCGCATTTGTAACTAACAAGAAAATAAAAATGGAATGCAATGTGCAGGAAGAGATCTGAAAATGTTGTTTTTCCATCATTCGATAAATATCAATGTAAATGCACAACAAATAAGTCCAAATATCGTTAAATACATACCACAATTTCATAGGCTCCACCCATAATCCTCTGCCACTTATTCTGTATTGCCTCTTCCTCGGCTGAAGATAACTCAAACCCTAATTGGCACAAATAGAAAACAAAGGCTAAAGTAAGGAATATTCCTAACTATGGCAACAATACAGAACAGTGCCATCTTTGAACAGTAGCGTAGAGAACTCAAAATCGACACAGCTGTTTGTTTCTCAAGCAGAATTCATAAATTACCCTACATAAATAAGCTAATGTAGTCATTCTTACTAAGTCAATGTTTTTTTATCCCTCACAATATCAATACAAGTACAATGCAGGCCCACCTTTTACCTATCCCCTCCCCTACACCTTACATCACACGTTTGGTTTCCTCTAGCTGGTCACCACAATACAACTGATTCCCAAATCGAAGAGCAGCTTTTTACTTTCCCTAGAGTTTCATAACATTCAACATATTGCACGGTATTCCGATTTATCAGATCTAGCATGGGTGGACTACATTTTTTTTTTTTTTTAATAATCTTTATTCGTTTTACAAGGGGGGACTGAATGTTAAGCAATCACCCACTGGTGGGTTGGTTGCTGGCCAAAAGCAGTTGCAGGACTAGTTTGAACTTAAAAGGTGGTTTCATCTGCATGAGCCTTTTGATTCGTCATTGTCTTTCAATAGCAGGGTTTCATCAAACGTTTTCTTGTGGCTTTAACTGGCCTTCGCTGTCGCAGACATGAAGAACCAGTGAGATCATGGCAGCGTACCTTCTGGCTCCCGCCAAATCCCTTTCGATGTGACCCGTTTGGAATAAATGTGGTGTCCCGGCACAGTCAGCACCACATCACTGATCATGGAGGACCAACAACTTTGCTCTATGCGCTGCATGCTGACTACCCTTGTTCCAACCTCAGGGATGCCTAACTGCCAGTGGCGCAACGCAAAATGAATATGCTACTTACCAGTATGCATCTGTTCTTGGCATGTAGGGCTGCTAACATTCATATCTTAGCATTAGATCGCCGCCTAGTGTTGGGTCCGGATGATCGCACATTGTTGTCCTGGAAGAGTCTTCGAAGTATCCTGAGATAGGTGGCTCCTCCCCTGGACTACAGTGCGCATGGGCATCGGCTCCATCCCCAGATTGTTTTTCGCCATTGTGGCAGAAGATGGAGTGAAAAGTGTAAAGGATGTCCATGCTAATAAGTGAATACAATAGTATATCTGCAGCTGCGACAGGCACCGGGGAGGAGGGTGGGCGATATGAATGTTAGCAGCCCTACATGCCAAGAACAGATGCATACTGGTAAGTAGCATATTCAGTTCGAGGCATGTGGGCTGCTAAATTCATATCTTAGCATAGAATACATAGCAGTCCCTCCATCAGCGGCGGTTGCCCGTGCCAGCTGCAGAAACCTGAAAGAGTGTCTTGAGAACAGCCTGTCCTACAGCAGCTTGCTGCTTGGAATGTACGTCAACACAGTAGTGTTTTGTAAAGGTATGTGGTGTAACCCACGTGGCTGCTCTGCAAATATCCTCTAAAGGAATGTTCCCTAGGAAAGCCATGGATGCCCCCAGTTTGCGTGTGGAGTGCGCCCTTGGGGGTATCGTTAAAGTGCGCTTGGCCTTTTGATAACATATTTGGATGCACTTAACAATCCACCTGGCTATTCCTGCTTTGGAAATAGGGTTGCCTTTGTGTTGTGGTGCGAAGGCAACAAAAAGTTGTTTTGTCTTTCTAAAGGGTTGTGTCCTGTCCATGTAGTACATCAACGCCCTCCGTACGTCTAACGTATGGAGCATTCTTTCCGCCACCGTTTGTGGGTTTTGGAAGAATGCCGGTAAGTCAATAGTTTGGTTGAGATGAAACTGTGACACCACCTTCGGAAGGAATTTGGGGTTAGTACGTAGCACTACCCTATTTGGATGAATCTGAATGAATGGCTCTTGGATTGTGAGCGCTTGCAGCTCACTAACACGCCGTAGCGACGTGATAGCGATTAGGAAAGCTACTTTCCACGTTAGGAACTGGAGTTCACACGAGTTCAGTGGCTCAAAAGGTGGTCCCATTAGTCTGGTGAGGACCACATTGAGGTTCCACACCGGAGCTGGTGGTGTTCTTGGGGGAATGACTCGCTTCAGACCTTCAAGGAACGCCTTAATGGCAGGCACTCTGAAGACAGAGAGATGCTGCCTGTTCTGAAGATAAGCCGCTATGGCGGATATATGTATCCGAATGGAAGTGTACGCTAGATTGCACTTGTAAAGATGCAACAGATAGCAAATGATGTTAGGGATAGATGCATCTAGCGGGTTGATGTCATTGGCTGTACAGTAAATGACAAAACGCTTCCATTTCGCAGCATAGCATGCTCTGGTAGTTGGCTTCCTAGCCTCCTTGATGATGTCCATGCATTCCGGAGGTAGGTTAAGGTAGCCAAACTCTAGGACTTCAGGAGCCAGATTGCCAGGTTGAGCTGTTGCGGATCTGGATGCTGAATGTCTCCATGGTTCTGCGTCAAAAGACTGGGCGTGAGGCGCAGTCTTTGATGCGGCACCACTGAGAGTTCGAGGAACGTGGTGTACCATGCTTGGCGCACCCACGTTGGAGCAACTAGGATGAGAGTCATCGCGTGCTGCCTTAGCTTTCTCGCGACCAGCGGTATCAGAGGGGCTGGTGGAAAAGCGTACGCAAATTTGCCTGACCAGTTCATCCATATCGCATTGCCCTGCGACTGTGGATGAGGGAACCTGGCGGCAAAGTGTTGGCATTTTGCGTTTTCTTTTGTGGCAAACAGGTCTATCTCCGGATGACCCCACTGCTGGAAGTACGGGTGGAGTACAGATGGGTGTAACTCCCACTCGTGCATTTGATGGCTGTATCTGCTGAGCAGATCCGCCATCTGATTGTCCTTGCCCGGGAGGTGTTCTGCCATGAGGAAAATGTTCCTCTGAATGGCCCACTTCCACATGCCCTGAGCCAGATGAGACAGCTGTGGCGAGTGGGTGCCCCCCTGTTTTTGAATGTAGTACATTGCGGTCATGTTGTCCGTCCGGACTAACACTACCTTGTTGCACAGATGTACAATGAAGGACTTGAGCGCCATGAAGATTGCCATCAGTTCCAGATAGTTGATGTGCATCTTCTGTTGCTGCGTCGTCCATAGTCCCTGCACTGTGTAAGTGAGCAGATGAGCTCCCCATCCCTGGAGAGATGCGTCCGTTGTCAGGATAATTTGTGGCACTGGCTCCTGGAACAGTCGGCCCTTGCAAAGGTTGTGTGGAGTCCACCAATGCAGAGAGTCGTATGCCCGACTGGTAACCAACACTAGGTCTGTCAATTGTCCCTGAGCCTGTGTCCACTGATTTGCTAAGCATTCCTGGAGCGGACGCATATGCAACCGTGCGTGAGGGACTATGAAGATGCAGGAGGCCATCATGCCAATCAACTGCATGAACACTCTCGCTGGAAGTGAGTGTTGTGGTCTGAACCTTTGGATTAGAGACTGCATGCTGTCTATCCTGACTTGGTTTGGCTGAGCCATGGCCGTCAGGGTATTGATCGTCGCAACTAGAAACTGCCGGACATGTGCCGGCTGAAGATGCGACTTTGGGTAGTTCAACGAGAAGCCCAGATCGTGAAGGAGGTGAATGGTAGTTGACATGTCCGCGGCGCACTGTTGTTCCGACTTGGCCTGAACGAGCCAGTCTTCTAGGTAGGGGTAGACATGAATGTTCTGCCTCCTGAGGTGCGCTGCTACTGTCGCCAGACACTTGGTAAACACTCTTGGGGCTGTGGTCACTCCGAAGGGTAGGACCTTGAACTGATAATGCTTGCCTTGGATAGTGAATCTGAGGTATTTCCTGTGGGACGGGTGTAGTGGAATGTGGAAATAAGCATCCTTGAGATCTAAGGTTGCTAAGAAGTCCCCTTGGTTTAACAAGGGAAGAATTTGTTGCAGTGTAAGCATATGGAAGTGTTCTGACAGTATGTACAGGTTGAGGGGACGTAGATCTAGAATGGGTCTGAGAGATCCGTCCTTCTTTGGAATAAGGAAGTACAGGGAATACACCCCTGTGCCTTCCTCTCCCACCGGCACGAGCTCGATTGCGCCTTTTTGCAGCATCACCACTACTTCCTGCTGCAATAAGTGCAAGTGCTCTGCGGACATAGGCCTTTGCCTTGGCGGGATGTTGGGTGGAGTGGATTTCAACTCTAGGCAATAACCGTACTGGACAAGTTGTCGCACCCACCTGTCTGTGGTGATGTTTCTCCAGACGGGCAGGAATTGCTGCAGTCTCCCCCCGACAGGTGTTAAGTGGTCGGGGGGCAGCGACAGAGAGTCACTGTTTGCTTGGGGTAGAGGAGCGGGAGCTGTTGTTTCCTCTGCCGCGACCTCTGTTGCTGTTATTCCTGTAACCTCCCTTGTTCTGTTTTGTGAACGAGGATTGTGCTCCACCTCTTGAGAACTGAGATTGTTGACCCATTTGTCCTCTGGTGACTCCACGTACACCTGAGCGACGAAAATTGCTGCCACGAAACTGTTGTGACTGTAGGGCCCCCATGGACTTAGCAGTTTCTGTGTCTTTTTTTATTTTTTCTAGGGTGGTGTCAACATCTGGACCAAACAGACTATCAGGATTGACTGGCTGATTAAGAATGGTTGTTTGAATATCTGGTTTAAACCCCGAGATGCGGAGCCACGCCTGTCGTCTCAGCATAACGCTAGTGTTGATAGCTCTAGCAGCTGTGTCTGCGGCGTCAAGTGCACACTTGATGGCTGCGTTTGAGATTAGCTTCCCTTCCTCAATAAGCAGTTTGGTGCCTTCTTGGAACTTTGGAGGCAGGTGTTGTATAACCTGTTCTAGGGTGTCGTAATGCGCCCTATCGTAACGTGCTAAGAGTGCTTGTGTATTGGCAATGCGCCAAAAGTTTGCGGCCTGTGCAGCTACTCTTTTGCCCCCTGCCTCTAGCACTTTGGACTCCTTATCCGGGGGAGGAGCTTCACCCGTCGTCTGGGAGTTGGCACGTTTCCTGGCATTGGCGACCACAAGAGAGTCCAGTGGCAACTGTCCCCGAATGTATGCGGGGTCTGCAGGTGCAGGTCTGTACTTCTTTTCAATGCGTGGATTGACCACTCGTGCTCTGGTAGGCTCCTTAAATATATCCCCAGCATGCTTGAGGACTCCTTTAAGCATAGGCAGCGTCTTTACTGTCCTTTCAGAGACTGAAAATGTGTCGAAAAGGAAGTCTTCCTCTATCGGGTCAGCATGCATGTCCACATCATGATTGGCTGCTGCCCTCTCAATTAGCGCATGAAAACCTGCTGAATCCTCAGTTGGGGATGCACGTGCATTAAAAAGCTGCGGGTCCTGCCCCACACTTTGGGTGCCCTGGTCACCAGTGTCATCATATGAATCCGGTTGTGCATCTGGTTCATTGATAGGGAAATTGTATTGCTCGTCCTCATCATACCCCTCACCCGCAGAGTGTTCTGGTGAGGGAGTAGGGCTCCGTCTCGGAAGAGGCTGGATTGGTTCCATGAGGCCTGAAGCGTCAAGGGGCACCCTTTTCTTTTTCAGTGGGATGACATATGAGTGCACTGACTCCGAAGTGATTTTTCTCTTATAGAGGGTCAATTTGCCTGTGTCAGCGTCGATGAAATGCTCTGAATCATCCTCTGATTCGAGTACCCGACGTGGAAGTGGGCCAGCCGTTGAAGAAACCGTCTTCTTCGGTGCCGATTTGGTGGAAAAGGCTTTCGGCGCCTCCTTTGGCTGCAAAATAAAGAGAAGTTTGCCAGAAGGCTTCGCTGGATTGTCCTTTTGCGCCTGCGGCGATGATATCGGAGCCGACGGAGCAGAGGCCTTCTCCCTGATTCTCTGCAGTGATTCGGCGATGAGGGACGACTCACTCCCAGTGGGTTTTTGCGCCGACGAGGATGTCTTGACCTTTCCCTCGGATCCGACGTCTTTGTGGGCCTTGTGCGCTTTCGACGCGGATCCCGCTGTCACCGACCCCGAGTCCTGGGACCGGTGCGCAGACGTGCCAGTCTTCGATCCGTGCGCCTGCGTAGCCTCCGTGGAGCCGGCTTTGGTGTGCTTGGACGGCGGCGCCGCTGTTGACCCGTGCCGACCATCGTTCTTAGAGGACCCCTCCTCTGGCGTCGATTTTGATTGTGCAGCAGCGGAATCGACTGACTTCTTCGACTTCTGCGGACCGGAGGTCGACGGAGTCGATGGAGTAGCGGGTACAGTCGTTTTCGCCGGCACGGCAGCCATCTTAGGGACACTCGAGTCCTTAAGTTTCGGTTTCGTTTTCGGGTCGGCCATCTTAGATGTAGTCGATCCCGATGCTTTCGGTTTCGGTTTCGATACAGTCTGCTCAGCAAGTAAGGCCGTGGCCGGGCCAGAAGGCGGGGCTGTGGCTTGCGGCATTGGGTCTTGGGTAAGGCCTACAGGCGATCCCGTGACCCGGTCGGTATCTTCGAAACCTTCCGGGCAGAGCTCGTCCCCTGAGCTATCCGCCGCGGCCCCATAAATCTCATCGTCGTCTCCTACCTCGTCGACGTATTCAAGGCCGTGACCCTGACTCCGTCGTCGTCTACCGGATCCGCCTCGGCCTCCGTTTCGGGTGGGGAGATTTGAAGATGATGACCCTGGTCCTCTTCATCTTGGTCGCCGAAGATGTTTTCCGGATCCGGGGCCGCTTGTCTAGCTTCCATGCGCACCGCGCGCCGAAGCTTGAGAGTCTTCTTAGACCGGAACTGTGCACAGGCTGTGCACTTGCCGCCGTCGTGGTCAGGCGAAAGGCATTTGTTACAGACGGGGTGTAGATCGATGTGTGGGTACTTGGACCCACAGAGCGGGCAGTACTTAAACGGGCTCCGCTCCATGTTCAGAAAAGTTTTGCAGTCGTGTCGCGATGAGAAGGCCTCAAAGTCCGAAGAGCGAAAGAAAACTCCGCTTATTCCGGCTCCAAGAGACGGAAGACTCGAGACCGTGCGCAGACAATACCGACGCAAAAAAAGCGAGGCCTTTTGGCCGCTAAAAGTTAGTTTTTCTCGGTTTCGACAGAAAGACGTCGAGACCACATCCGAACCCAATGGCGGAAAAAAACAATCTGGGGATGGAGCCGATGCCCATGCGCACTGTAGTCCAGGGGAGGAGCCACCTATCTCAGGATACTTCGAAGACTCTTCCAGGACAACAATGTGCGATCATCCGGACCCAACACTAGGTGGCGATCTAATGCTAAGATATGAATTTAGCAGCCCACATGCCTCGAACTGATGGGGCACCATGCAGAATGTGGATGCGGGCTTCTGAGTCTCTCAAATATCACACATATTAATTGGTCTTGGGCTGAAATGCCCCCCCAAATGGTTGTGGGGCACCTGAAGGCTTGCCCACCCCAGCCCCTGCACTGCAGGGGCATGTCTTACGACACTGCTGCCTGGATGGTTTCTCTACCCTCTCAAGGACATTTACATTACATGAAGGTAAACAACACGACGTGTCTGCTTTGCAGCAGGGCTGTCTCCTTGCTCTACTTCTCCATCACTTAGGGCCAAGACTTTTCTGCCTTGGACTCCTTCTCTAGATCTACACTACAGCATCTGCACCACAGGCCTGCCTCCTGTGTCTCTATCCTCCATTGCTGCCTACAATTCCCCTTTCTCTGGGCCTCTATCACTGCTTCCGCCCTCCACAGCTGCTAAACCTGTTGTAGAACAGCCCCCATAGTATCAGCTGTTGCTGCCAGAAGTGAGGTTCATTTTTGGGGAATCAGGGGTAATAGTAATAACTAAATGAAACTGTGGTTAAGATGTATCTAGATCAAAAAGGTCCACACCGTTCTGAACTATTTATTACTTTTTTGTTTACTTTTCTGTTTCTTGTGGGCATTTCTAATAATTTCCAGTGATAGCATTTCCTGTGATTTCACAAATTATGCTAATCCTCCTATCTTTCCAAGCCCTGGTGTGAGAAAATGTCTCTATATATACTGGACGAAAGTAAGAGTCCACAATACCCAGAGGTATAACAGAGGTTAAAGTCAGGTGTGACCTTACTCTCTAAAGTGGTAACTTGGTCGAGCAGTAAGGCAGTACCAGAGGACAGTGTAAAGCATTTGTTACACAAACGCAGTCAGCAAAATGTTTCACACACTCAAGAACTGAACTCTAGGCCTATTGTTTTTATATCAAAAGATATAGCTGTTTAATTTTTAGAACCAACAGGTATCAAAATATACTTTTCTCAATATGAGCACTCTCAGGTAATTACTTTGCAAAGAGGGAATACACTTTGTAACCACAATAGGCACAGTGGTTGCAGTAGGCAACACAATTCTAAACACAATTTAACATTGAGCTCAATGGGTTTTTCTACATAAATGCAGTTGATTACTTTATAGATTACTTTTGTAACTTTAGGACTGGATACTGGAGTCAGTCCTGGGGGTCTAAGCTGAAAACAGTTTAGTAAAAACGCTTTAGTTATAGCAATGATTTTTAAGGAATATAAAGGTATTTTAAAAGTTGACAGAAACTTTTCAGTGAAAAACTAGCAATGTTATCCAATAGGAGTCACAGTTAAAGTGGGTTCTCGTTACTTTTGTAATCCAGGACTGGACTCCTAGGTTCAGTACTGGGGTCTCTACCTAAGACAGGTAAGTAATTATGTTTCAGTATTTGGTAAGATTTTTAAGCAATATTTGTAAATTTTTACAGAGAAAAACAGTCAATAGTTTCTTATGAGAGAAAATTCAGGTTACTAGTAAACACAGTTAGGATTACTTTTGCAGTTTTAATACTGGCTAAAACGTACAATACTGGCTTTTCTACTGGTCACAGGTGAGTACTTCGGAATTCGTTATTCGGCTGATTTTAGATTAATATTTTAAAGTTTCAAAACTTCACACTTTAGAAGATTTTTCGAGTCAAACCAGTCAATGTTATCCTATGGTAGAAGTGAGTTATCGGTTTTCAGGTGAGTACTCGACTGGTGAAGTTAAGGTTCTGGGCATAGATTCATAGACTCAGGGGTCCCCCAGGGTCAGGTAGGAACAGTGGGTACACCCTCAGCGGCACAGGGGCAGCCGGGTGCAGAGGTAGTTAGGCCCAATGTTATCCTATGCGAGGAAGGGGGCCTTCGGTTGGTGGCTGCTGGCTAGTAGGCCACGCGGCTGTGGGAGCTGGGCTCCTGGTCACTTGCTCAGGGCAACTGGGGAAGTAGATAAGGACAAAGGTTGCACTGCCAGGGGTACTCGGGCGACTGGATGAAAGGTGATTTTGAGCCGTCGGGCGCTCAATGTTATTCAATGGAGATCTTGAAAAGGGAACAAAGGCTGCAGGCTCGGGACGGAGGATCTTCGGGTGCGGCCAACACTTCGAAGGGTAAGTTGGGATCTTGGAGGATAGGTAGGCACCCCGGAGTTGAGCACAGGGGGCTGTGGGGCACCGGGTGCAGGGGTGTCTTTTGAGGTCGGGAAATCTTACCCCTACAGGCGTTGTCGGGGTCGTCGAGGAGGGTCCTTGGGCACTGGATCCCAGGTCAGATTCGCCGGGGGGATCTACTCAGGGCCTTGATTCACTCCAGCACAGGCCAGGCTTGGCGGGTGCAGAGTGTGAAGGGTTCACGGTTCCGGGCGGATGCCAGGGCTTGTTACTTGCTTTGAGCAGTACCACTGCTCTTGGGAGACCCAGGTAGTCAGAGTCACAAGGCAGTCAGGTCCTCCATGGTTTTTGAGGTTGCTGACCACTCGAGACGCCGAGGTTTAGCAGGAGCAGGTTCGAGGGTCGACAGGCCAGTAGGGCTGGGGACAAATCAGTTGGTGTCTTCCTCTTTTTAGCAGCTGCACAGCAGGTCTTCTAGTTCCTTGTTCTTCTTTCTTGTTTTGTAATCTGGATCTAAGGAAAAAGGTTTAGGGTGCCCTTAATATTAAATGTAGGGGAGTTACAGGTAGGGCAAGGGCAGGGACCAATGGGTCCCTGTCCTGGGGTGGGTACGCCCCCTAGCCTGTTCCTCTCCTGTGGGAGGGGGGGCAGGAGCCTAGTTGTGATTGGGCAGGGCTCCCCATCTACAAGATGGCCGGAGCTCGAGTTGTGCATCACCTTGCCTCTCCCACCTGAGGGGTGGGGTTGGCACAGGCTGGCACCCCCCCCCTTTCCGACGTAGGGTTTCCTGCCAGTTTTCCCACCAGAATGGGGGTCAGAACTGGTGGAGGCAAGTTGCTGAGTACAGCAAGTGGTCTGGAGAAGCTCACAAAGGCGGAATGCCTTTGAAGCTTCCCGTGCCCATCCTGGGGGAGGAGGCTTGGCACCTCGTCCCAGGATGTGCATTGTTGCAGGCCCAGGAGAGCAGGTGCTCTCCAACCAGAGGTCCAGCAACATGTCTGCTGGGTGGCAGCCTACGCAGCCTCTCAGACAAGATGTGCATTGTATGTTAGGTTTCAGGGGGCATCTCAAAGATGCCCTCTGTAGTGCATTTTACATTAAATCCCACACTGGCATCAGTGTGGGTTTAATGTGCTGAGAAGTTTGATATCAAACTTGTCAGCCTTCAGTGTAGCCATTATGGTTCTGTGGAGTTCGTAATGACAACCTCCCGGGACCATATACTCTTAATGGCATCACTGCACTTACAGTGCCCGGGAATGGCCCTGGGTACTGTAGGGGCACAGGGCTCAGGCACCTGTGCCCACACCACTGGCATAGGGCACCCAGCTAGAGGGGTGGCTGTTGTTTGCCAGGGCAGTGGGTTTGTGGGCATGGCACACAGGGATGTGTGCCATGTCGACTCTGTGTTTAGTTCAGCACCAGGACACTCAGCCTGCAAAGGCAGTATGTGTGTGTCAGGGTACAGGACCCCTAAGGGTGGCACAATAAGTGCTGCAGCCCTTAGGGGTCTTCTCTGGTCACAATGCCCTGGGTACCTAGGGCACCATTTACTAGGGGCTGACATGTGGCCAGAGATGCCAATTGGGTTTAGGCTTTAGTACAGTTTTTAGGGAAGGAACACAGGCCAGGGACCCAGGGCACACCAAGGAAAAGTGCATCAGGTATCAGGCAAAAAGTGGGGGGGTACTGCAACAGAAACTCACTTTCTCACACCTGGCTTCATTCCCTTAGGAATAAAATACTTGGGTACGGTATTCTTCTTAATATTTTCGCTCCGCTCTCTTTGCATCAGTTTGAGGGACACGGACCCTAACGTCAGAGTTGGGTGTCACGATTCACATGTAAGAATAATGGGTGTCACCTTCGTGTTATCAATTATTTTTGTTGTTATTACTTTTTTATAATGCTTCTTTGTAACTGTACATCACCCTGATGTGTAAAGTTGATATATATATATAATAAATATAATGAGAGGGTCTTTTCATGTCACTCCCTCTTAACCGTCAGCCACACAAACAGGGTGTGTCCTAATCTTAGAATTGTCATATTCTATTAGACCCAAGCAAAGTTCTTTTCCTGTCTGTGGGTTTAATTCCTACAGCATTGAATATGAGAAGCGAGAAGTTTGATCTCCTAAGATTGATCTTAGCTTTAGCACAAATTACTGAATATTTTGGAATTCGTAAAGAATACCTGGAAAACTCCTGGAAATTTCCAACACTCGTAGATGCACCTACTCTTCTTATTTTTATGTCACTGGTGTTATGAACTCCACAGTGGCCAGTGCCTTGAGTCAAATATCCTCCTCTGTCTTGGGCAGGTGCAATGATCATGCCCCACCATGTTTAGCCATTTAACTTATTTGCAGTAAAGCCTGTCAGAATCAAGGCATGCTTGTGTGAAAAATGCTAGTGCTAAACTTACTGTTGTGAGTTCTGGAAAAGGTTTGAGGGTCTTTAGTACTAGGAAAATTGCCCTGAGTTCGGGAACAAATGTGTGAAGGTCTGCTTTTTAAACTGTCAACTTCCCTCTGTCTGTGCAAGCTTCCTAATATAGGCCCCCAGTATATAAGGGATGAGTCTGTAGTATAGGTCACCTGGAGCTTTAGGTCAAGGAAAGATCTACTATTAATGTTTAATTTAATTTACAGAAATATTTTTGGACCACTTTTTTTCACCATATTTATTGATGAGCATAGACTTCAATGCCTCATCTTGGTAAGCTTGTCTTGAGGACTGTGGTTTGCTGTGAAATCATTGAGAAAATACATTTCATTCTATGGGGTATAAGATTATTTTATAAAGAACTTTGAATGATGGCCCTCTACTGTATTATCTCCTACACACAGACTCCTGGTTTTCTCATTTACTAGTACTTTCAATGGGACTAAACAAATCCATATGTTCATATCCTCCAGACATTAGAAGGGTATGCTGAATCCTTAATGGCATGGATTACGCCATCCTAGAATGGATGGGCATATAACAAATTGAACATCCTTAGTGACATCTAACTCACTGGCAGTTCAAAAAGTACATACACCAGTTGAAACAGTATTCAGCATTTCCCGCATAGCACATTAAATACAATGTATACCTTAACAATGCAAACAAAATAATATTCAATCCCAACCTTTTTCCTCAGGCTTGTCTTCCATCGAAACATCAGACACAGTAGTGCTGATCATGGGTGTTGGGGAAACTTGTTGTTGTTCTACATTTTCTGAAAAAGGAAATATGACATGGGTAAGTTCCTCCATTAAATTTCCACATTAAGACATGTTGCTCTACACAAAATACTAACTTACAAACCAAACAAATTTAGGGTTTCATCTAGGGTAGTATTGATGAGAGGATTAGGAATAGCAAAAGAAAATATGTCTTTCAGGGTAAGGTAATGGCCACATGGAACAATCGTCATCCGTTACTAAGAGGGGAAAAAAGGAGAATATTAGGGGAGCCTTATCAATTCTCTATCGTAGGATTATATTCAAAAAGGATAATATACCCACATCTGCCAGGAACGGTGGGAGGTGTCCCTATGCAGTTCTGAGACCCCTGCTCAGAACAAGCCTTTGGTGGATATAAGGGGACCCTAACCACATGTTTATCATGGCATGCTTTACCATCAAGACCCTACACCAGAGTGATTAGCACATGAAACAATCACCCAGTGGGATGCTGACAGCCAATACAGCAAGTTAAATTAGAGAGCCCTTCACACCCCCACTACCAAAGAAATCCCTATTAGACAAATGTGGGGAGAGAATAGACTTAGGAGTTCTGATACTTAAGTGATACGAAAAATCCAATAATCACTGATTATCCTCATGGACAAAAGCCAGACAGATGTATGCATTGATACTGTGATTGCTCTGTACTATTTTAAAAAAGAAGCACAGAGTGTACTGGGTTTTTTTGCCACACTTGAGCAGTATGGTTTTGGGAGTTGATTTGTGTCTTGGGTGTGCCTTCTTTACGCTGACCCCATGTCACGGATTTCCGTGAATGGTACCCGCTCCGCTTCCTTTGCCTTGGGGAGGGGTACGAGACAGGGCTGCCCACTTTCGCCCCTGCTCTTTGCCCTGGCCCTGGAACCCCTGGCGATCTGGATAAGGGGAGACTCGCTCATTAGGGGCTTAAATTGGTCAACTGATTGTTCCAATAGGATTTCCCTTTACGCCAACGACATTCTTTTGTATCTGGCTAGGCCTTCTTTCTCAATGCGGCATGTCCTCCACATTTTTGCTTAATTTAAAAAATATTCCAGGTGTACTATTAACTGGGACAAGTCCGTGGTGTATGTGTTGAGCGGAGCTCCTCCGCTTCTACCGACGGGTTTTGAGGCCTGCATAGTGAATGACGGCTTTCAGTATTTAGGAATCTATGTCATGCCCGATTCCTTTGTCTTTTATGAACGCAACGTGCTGCCCCCGTTGCTTTGTCTCAAATCAGATATCCGTTATTGGAAAACATTACCTCTAACTTTGTTAGGTAGAGCAGCCCTATACAAAATGATGGCTCTTCCCCATTTTTTGTATGTTTTACAGAATGCTCCATACTCCGCTCCTCTGCAGTATTTTCAACTAATTGACTCCGATGTTAAGGTCTTGCTTTGGGATCGGGGTCCTCCCCATATCACACGTACTAAATTGATGAAGAGCTGGTATTATGGTGGTATCGCCTTGCCTGACAACAGATCTTATTACTGAGCCTCCCAATTAGTGGTCTTATATCGTTGGGTTCATCGACCTATTTCAGACCCCGTCTATAGTATGGACCGCTACAATATGCTACCAGGCTCTTATCTCAGAGAGCTCTATGGGGTGCGCGCCATGTCCTCAGGTTCACTCCAACGTCCACTACTGTGGACATATGGCACAAAGCAACACAGGCCTTGGGGTGGAGAGACAAAATAACTCAAGTTACCCCCCTGTTGGAATCTGGTTGCTTGGGGATGCTCTCCCAGCAGCCAATATTTGATAAATGGGATTTGATTGGTCTTTCGACTGTCGGGGATCTGTGGGCGAGTGGCAGAGTGTTTCCTTTAGCCGCTCTACAGAGAGATTATCAATTGCAAGGCCGAGAAACTTTCCGTTACCTGCACACTGAGAATGTGTTGCATAAAGCCATTCCTAAGAACTCAGAGGTACAGTTTTCCTCGCCTCTGGAGGATAGATTGCTGGATGACTATCTCCCATTGAGAGCTATCTCTTTGACCTACCGGAAAATCCTCAATCACACTCCAGACGCTCAGGAGAAACTGCGGGCTAAATAGGTGGGCAATATTGGAGATCTGGATGACGATGATTGGAGAGAAGCACTGGTCCCCGCGTGAGGTAGCGATCTGGTCACAATTTTGACTTACACAACTTAAATTGTTGCATCGGACATACTACACCAGTGCGGTGCTGGTCAAGATGGGTGTGCGGGATTCCCCTTCTTGCCCACGTGGATGTGGCCAAGATGGCACTTATACAGACCAATGGTGGCACTGCCCTGTCGTACGGAAGTATGGGGAAAGGTTAGTGCCGGCATGGCTCACGTGTGTAAATTCAAGATAGACGACTCCCCCCGGATGGGTCTCCTTAATATTTTGAATAACACAGATTTGCCCCAGACTGAACGGCTGTGGGTCACGTTGGGATGTGTGGTGGCAAAGCGCAACATTGCTAGAACATGGAGGGGTAGAGTTCTGCTGTGTTATAAAGATTGGGAGTCAGACATGGATTGGTGTATGCAGGCAGAGAAGGTGGTTTATGAAAGTAGGGGTTGCCCACAATGAAAATAGAAGTTTGCTGTGTACCCCGGTTGCCCCCCTCCCTCCCTAGAGGTGGACGATGAAGATATTTAATTGCTTTACATATGGAACGACAATGTATGTTCTCTTGTAATGTTTCCCAACACCTATATATGCATATTTGCTTTGTTTTGAGCTTTTTGTATTGTGATATTATAGTATTGTATTGTTTTGTTTTATGTTCCTTTGAATAAAAATATTTACCCCCCCCCCAAAAAAAAATAACCTCATCTGATTCACAGCATCAGCATTATGAAAAATATTGATTCACTACAAAATATCTGTACATCAATATGATGCATACAATGTTTTAAGCATTTTATTTGTTGACACATTTCACAAAAGAATGCATCTTGAGATATTTACTAGAATTGGCTATTTTATGCATTAGTAGATATCTACTGGAATTGGCTATTTTATTAATACAGAACCTGACATATTTAGGTTATGCAAAAGTGATGCTAATAATTCCACAAACACACAGCAGCTGACCTTACAGTCAACATACAAAAAGAAAAAGAAACAATATATTTAACTAAAGTACTTGAATGCAATTTGGCATAGCAAGCAGTCTGCAAGATACCTTTAGATATGGCAAAGTCTTTGATCAGAGATGGTTGTTCCTTCTCAATGGTTATGCCTCTGGGATCTTCATTAGGCAGAAGGACAGAGCCCTGCCTTGGGCCTCTCCTGGCCAGAGTGAGTTCAACAACTTGCCCCGTGTGTCGCAAAACCTCAACTGCTTGCTGGTTTGTGAAGCCTTGCAGGTTTATTCCATCCACCTGTGGAATGAACCATGAGTAGTAAATAAACATCCATCCTCCAAAAAAATATTGTTAATGTATATAAGCATTTACAGAAGTACATCTATTCAATTTGAAAATCAGTCTTTCTGGACACATGCTCCATTCATATCCATCGCAACCCATCAAGAAAATTGTGTCAGTAGTTATTTTAACCCGCACTAACATTTTTAGGTCTCACCTATGCAGTGCTTGCACGCTCTCTTCAAGAGTATTCTGAATATGGGCTTTAAACTCC
The DNA here is from genome assembly GCF_964261635.1 of Lissotriton helveticus. Taxonomy (NCBI): domain Eukaryota; kingdom Metazoa; phylum Chordata; class Amphibia; order Caudata; family Salamandridae; genus Lissotriton; species Lissotriton helveticus. The sequence continues at coordinate 1,091,501,083 of NC_136059.1, forward strand.
GCCCATGTATTTTATTGGCTTCTTTGACTGTCTTTTCTAAATGTTTGTTTTCCATTGGTTAATTTGTTTAGTAGTCCCTCCTTAGTACCTCCTTTTTTCCTGTTGTAACCTCCCATAAGTACTGCCCCTGTTACATGTGTTGTTACTCAATATGTGTTACACTTTGTGAGCACTATTTTCTAAATGACCTTCTCCCAGCTGCTGTTGCAGACACAACACGCTTCCACAAAGTAGAGTTCACGTGTTTTCCTGGCTCCGCGAGGTAGCCATTTATGGATGCCAAGTTTCATTTTTAAAGACCTTGTCTCCCCTCCCCCCATCTAGAGCGCCATGGAGCGCTTCATCGTTAACAATGGCGGCCACGCGCCTTTCTTTTATTTTGCATGCTCGCCAAACTTTTATTTTTACAACTTGTGCCCCGAGTACAACGCCATGATTTGTATTTGCGACCATGAGAGTGTGTACATCCCCAGCAGCTAGACGGCTACTTGCCCAAACTCCTGCATCAACTAGTAGTGTAAAGTGTTACACTGACCTCACAGTTTCACGTTTGAATCCTTACCCAGGTCTCTTCAGCACAGGAGAGCATGCAATAAGACATCGGAGTCTAACTTGCATGTGCTCTTGTAGGAAGGTAGATCCCTGACTATGGTTGCCCCCAACTTTTTGCCTGGTGTTTTGCTGGTTTTCTGACTTAGTTGACCTGGGGCCCTGCTATTCAGGACCCCAGGCCCACTGCTCTCTCTGTAAAATGGATTCCATGTACCTTAGGTACATATCTAAATTGGATACTGAGTCACCTTACCAGTCCCTGTACAGTGTACCTTAGGTACCCAGGGCATAGGTGTACCCAGGGCCTACCAGGGGCTGCAGCATGTATTATGCCACCCCTGGCTGGCCATCCAAATCTGACACAACTGGCTGCTTGACAGCTGGGGCAAGGTGGTGTAATCACCCTTTGCTTTAGATATAGTATACCTATATCTAACCCTAAAAATGGACACACAGATCTCCTATCAGTCACTCCTATGGCAGGCCTTAACAATCCTGAAGGCAGAGTGCTTGGAATCGTGTGAGATGGTGCTCTGGCATGAGCTGAGCCTGTCTGCGGCTTTCGGGACCCATCCCTTAGCCGTTTCCATGATATCGCATACCATATACTCTTAAGTGCATTATAATCCTCGCGGTTATATGCCAACTCTGGTATCGCTTTATCAAAACATGTCGAGTAAGGTGTCATACGAATTGGAATACTAACCCCTCGCCAATTCTGGCGACGGGGTTAGCATTCCACCCTTCTAGAGGGACACGACATGTATGTAACCCCTAACCCCGGTTAAAGTCAGACATAGCCTCAGCTCCACAAAATGGATGCTGCCACCGAGACACAAGTCTGCCCTCCTGCTGCTGGGAGTCCTCCCAGAGCAGGAGGCAAGGACAAAGGGTTTCCTGCCAGGGGCGGTGCCAGCACCGTCCCAGACAGGGTTTTGTGTATTCCAGGTAGGCAGGGCTACAGAGGAAGGTGACTGCAAGTGGCACCCCGGTGCTCACTGTGCATAGGCCGGCTGAAACCAGTTCCAGGGGCACTCCAGCCCCTGGCCTGGGGAAAGCCCGCCAAGGAAGTGGGTGTAACCACCCCCCTCCTGGTCCCACCCCTAGGGCAGGACTTAGTCGCGTGCCAGCCCCCTTTTCCCAGATAAAGGTAGGGACTGGCCCCCTTCCAAAAACAGATCATCTTTGAATCCTGAAACTACTTTCCACGAAAGGAACTCAAGACTTCTTCCTAAGATTTCTCCCTTGTGACTAAGGAGTAGTCACCCTGCATCCGCAGGCACCATCTTAAGAACACTGCGGTCTGCTGCAAGTCTCTCCTCCGGATCAAGACTGCCCAGCTCGACGAGAACCGGCTTCCCTGGCACCTCTGACCTCTACCTACATCATCAGTCACGCTGAGATTCGTGGGTGTGACGAGACCTCGAGGGACCGGCCATCTTCAAGACTGCACGACTTCTTTCCAGCAAGCCCGCCGAGTAATTTCCTGGTGAGTGCTTTGGGGTCCGAGAAGCCCCGACCCTGAGCAGCTCCAGCACCGAAGTGCAGCCTCCCAGCATCTCCACGATCTGCGTGGGGCCCTTCTGCTTTTTGCTGCTCACCGCGTTGTTTGGCTACTAGCCCGCTGGCTTGTGGCCTTCTGAACGACGCCCGACGACATTTCTGCTGCTGGTCTGGTTGCTCCAGGCTGGCCCTTGCTCCCTTCCAAAAGAGGAGCACCCCGGACCCTCCTGGTCCACTCAAGACGCCATTTTGAGTCCACCGCGTGGGTTTGAATTAGCCAAGGCTTGTTGCCCAATCCTGGGTAACTTCGACGCCGACAGCTTCATCCATTGTGGGACAGCTCGCCTCTCCATCCTGGTCGCCGACAACGCCTCCTGGTCCGTGAGATCTGCAGAGCCAGCGTCGCCCACTCACCTAGTCGAGGTGACTTCGCCCGGTGCCATCCTGGTGCCCACTTAATCACTGGCTAGTGATTCAAGAACTTGGTCCCCTCTGCTTTCAGGTTTTCTTCTTCCTTGATCCAGGCTTGGATCCATCGAACTTTTCTTCACTGGTCGCCTGCCAGCAACTTCCTTCTCCCAGGCTCCTGGTCCGGCAACGAGATCCCCGACGTCTTTTCAGACCTATGCAGCTGCAGCCCCTGGGCTAGGTAACTTCGGCACTTCGGTGTCCCAGCACAGCCTCACTATCCTAGGGTCAGGATCCACTGTCGTTTTCTTCCTACCAGGTCGGGTTCGCCCGTGAACACTAAACTTTGCCTTTACTAGCTTCCATAGACTTTGTCCCGCATCCCGCGTGAGAGTGCACACTCTGCACCCGAGTCCCCTAGGTCTCCTAGAAGTAATCTAACGATTCTATAGTCAAGTCCTAGCGATTCCAAAGCCTATTAGTACTGTACTTACCTGCTAGTAATTTCGCATTCCACTTTTTAAGTATATGGTTTTTCGTGCCCCTCGGGCATTTGTGTATAACGTGCTAACTTAAGTATTTTCGTAAGAGTTTTGTTGTGTGCCTAGCACCCTGTCCTCATAAAGAGTACAGGGTTGTTGTGATTCTAATAAATACACTGTTTACACTTGTGTGGTGTCCTTTCACTGGGTGTTCAAGGGGTAATATGATGGTAAAACAGCTGGCTTAACACGCCCTCTAGAGTCTTAGCCTTAGACTGCTCGTATCCATGCTACTAGGATAGCTGGTCTATAAGGTTGACTTACAACCAATCATCAATAAGGGTTGTTTGGACTGATATATAGTGATCACTAGAATAGTGAACACTGCACATCAGGCCAACTTCTCACATTGGTGAGCAGCGGTTGGGATTTGAGCTTGCTGTTGTTTTACCACACATGCCCTAAGAATATCTTGTGAAAGATCACATAAGTACTAAAGGTACATATAACTTAGCTTAGAATACTCTGAGTTCTACTGAACCAGCTGTTGTAGCTCCTAGGGCCTAGCACACCCTAAACTACAACTCTAGCAAGGGATCAGTAGGCAAACATATAGTGTAGGTAAGTGCACCACTTACACCTCACTAGAAAAGCATGTCTACCCAGGGAGAATCTACTGAGACTCCCCTGGTCAGTGTTGACCCTCCACAGGTCACTTCAAGATATGCAGCTCTCAGTTTCCAGGAGATGAGACAGATCTGTGTCTCCAGGAAACTGAAGCAGGGGTCTAACCCCACCATTCCCTTTCTGATAGGTCTCTTAGAGACATATGATGCCAGAAAGCTTTCTCAGTTACATGAGAACATGCCAGCCTTAGAGGGAACCTCTGGGGATCCAGACCTCCCCAACACTGCTACTGCAGTTGAGGAGGAGGAGGATCAGGAGGAACTCTCTGGGGATGAGGTAGACAAAGGTCTTGAGGTAGTCAGAAGGCTAACCAGGGCAAACTTAGACTTACTTGGGCTAGGATCTGGGGGACCCCCAGTACTAACCCGAAGTGGGCCTAACCTTGGAGTTAGGAGAGATAGATCTCTTTCTAGGGACTCCAATAGATCTCTGCACTCTAATGCCTCTTCTCAGGGGAGAAGGAATCCTCCACAGAGGAGATTTACTTCCCCTCAGAGAAGGGAGCATGAAGCTAGGATGAGACAAGCTGAACTGAGGATTGAAAGGGAAGAACTTGCCCTGGCCAAAGAGAAGCTTGCCTTTGCTAGAGAGCAGCAGATGAGTGGGTTAGCACCCACTGGTGGCAGCAATCTCCCAAGAGAAAAAGAGAAGGGTTTAGATACTAAACACCTGACTAAGATAGTGCCCCCCTTTAAACAAGGGGATGACATCCAGAAATGGATGGCTGCTTTGGAGAGGGCCTGCACTGTGCAGTGCATTCCCCAGAGTCAGTGGGCAGCTATACTGTGGCTCTCCTTTGATGGTAAAGGTAGAGATAAGCTCCTCACTACAAGAGTGGAGGATGCTAATGATTACCAGGTCCTGAAAAATGCACTGGTTGATGGGTTTGGCTTAACCACTGAGCAGTACAGGTTGCTGTTCAGAGACACCCAGAAAACTCAGTCTCAGGACTGGTCTGACTTTGTTGATTGTGCCACTAAGGCTTTGGAAGGCTGGCTACTGGGTAGCAAGGTTACTGACTTCACAGGATTGTATAATCTTATTATGAGAGAGCAAGTCTTAAATAATTGTCAGAACCAGTTATTACACCAGCACCTGGTAGACTCTGATCTGACCTCTCCACAAGAATTGGGTAAGAGGGCAGACAAATGGGTCAGAACCAGGATTAGGCCCAAGAACCAAGGTGGTGACCAGAAAAAGGAATCAACCAAGCCTCAAGAGAAGGGTGGGAATAAATCTACAGATCAAACCACATCAGGGCCCCAAAAATCCTCTGAGGGGGGTGGGTCCCAGAATCCTTCCAACAACCAGAAGAAACCTTATTGTTATCCCTGTAAACAGGTGGGTCATTTAAAAACTGACAGCAGTTGCCCAAAGAATAACAATAAGGAAAACATACCCCCAAGTAACATTCCCAAACCTCCTGTTACTACTAGTAGTAATCCTCCAGGTGGTGGGAGTGCCCCCAAGAATTTGGGTGCATTTACTTTGGGAGTTCCTGGGGACTCTGGCCTAACCAGGTCCCCTGACTTAGATACTCTTGTCTGTGAGACTGGCATGGGGTTTGCCAACTTCACAACTTGTCCCAACACTTTGGGCAAGTACAGACAGGAGCCCCTCATCAATGGTATAAAAGTTGAGGCCTATAGAGATACAGGGGCTAGCATCACTATGGTGACTGAGAGTCTAGTCCCCTCAAGGCAACTTTTACCTGGTGCCACATACCAGGTGACCAATATTGATGGAGTACAGAGAGATCATCCCATGGCAGTGGTCAATCTCAGCTGGGGAGGTGTCACTGGCCACAAGAGAGTGGCAGTGTCACCAAACTTGCCTGTAGATTGCCTACTGGGGAATGATTTAGAGCTCTCAGCCTGGGCTGAAGTTGAGCAAGAAACCCATTCTAAAATGGTAAATACCCATGGTAAGGTTAGTGGGGCAGTGATAGCCACAGCCCCAGTCCAAGATGTCCTCCCTGAACAGGTCAGGAGGGTTGTGCCAGTCACAACCCAATCTCAGACAACTCCCTTCCCAGAACAGGTTGTCAAGGCTGTCATGGTAACAGCCCACACCCAAACTGAGCCCCCTCCTGAAAAGGTTGGGAGAGTTGTGATGGCCACAGCTCAAACTCAGACAGATGATAGTGTTGTGAAGCCTGAAACTATGGATCACTCCACTCAGACAGAGAGCATTGAGGAGGAAGAGAAATCTCCCTCCCACCAGACTTTAGGAAAAGATCAGCCTCCTCAGGGAACTGATCTGACCCCTTGTGAAGAAACTGCCACAGAGGTAGTCAGGCCTAGCCTGGCAGAACCCCTGATGTCAGTGGACCCTTCCAAGGTGGGACCCAGTCTGGAGCAGGTAACCTGCCCCTCTCTACCCTGCCTCAGTCAGCCCCGGGCTGTAGAGGTCAGGGAGGCCAGTGGTGGACCCCAAGGGGCCCCCTGTCCAAAAGAATTTCCCAATCAGCAGATTAAGGGCACTGAAGCTAGTAGTCCTAGCCCAGTGAAAATAAAACATACTCCTGAGGGATCCCCCTTAAAATTAGTTAGGGACCTCCCACAGATGGACACTGTTGGGCACAGCCAAACCTGGGACCTGAGGGCCCCAGACCTGAACTGTCCCCCCAGTAAGCCAAACAGAGGGACCCAACCTCCAGCTGTAGGTAGCCAGAGGTTGACCCTGAGAGCCCAAAACAACTCAGTCTTGGAAAGAAAGGCCTCTATGGTGGAAAATGATTGGAGGAAGCTGAGCCCAAAATTAGTGGAGCCTCACTTCAGTACTCCATTTCAGCACCAGCCTTTTCCTTTGCCAAAACACACCACAGGTAGAGATTCCCTATGGTGGAGACCCTCAGATACCCTTAGGGTGAGGGATTGCTTAGTGGACCATGAGATAGGGGGTAACCATGCCAGTGCTGTTACTTCCTTATATGGCCACTCAGGCAATATAGGCTTACCTGGCAAGGCTAGCCTTATCTCCTTTCGTTTGGGGGGGGGTTATGTAGGAAGGTAGATCCCTGACTATGGTTGCCCCCAACTTTTTGCCTGGTGTTTTGCTGGTTTTCTTCTTCCTTGATCCAGGCTTGGATCCATCGAACTTTTCTTCACTGGTCGCCTGCCAGCAACTTCCTTCTCCCAGGCTCCTGGTCCGGCAACGAGATCCCCGACGTCTTTTCAGACCTATGCAGCTGCAGCCCCTGGGCTAGGTAACTTCGGCACTTCGGTGTCCCAGCATAGCCTCACTATCCTAGGGTCAGGATCCACTGTCGTTTTCTTCCTACCAGGTCGGGTTCGCCCGTGAACACTAAACTTTGCCTTTACTAGCTTCCATAGACTTTGTCCCGCATCCCGCGTGAGAGTGCACACTCTGCACCCGAGTCCCCTAGGTCTCCTAGAAGTAATCTAACGATTCTATAGTCAAGTCCTAGCGATTCCAAAGCCTATTAGTACTGTACTTACCTGCTAGTAATTTCGCATTCCACTTTTTAAGTATATGGTTTTTCGTGCCCCTCGGGCATTTGTGTATAACGTGCTAACTTAAGTATTTTCGTAAGAGTTTTGTTGTGTGCCTAGCACCCTGTCCTCATAAAGAGTACAGGGTTGTTGTGATTCTAATAAATACACTGTTTATTTTCCTAACACTTGTGTGGTGTCCTTTCACTGGGTGTTCAAGGGGTAATGTGATGGTAAAACAGCTGGCTTAACACGCCCTCTAGAGTCTTAGCCTTAGACTGCTCGTATCCATGCTACTAGGATAGCTGGTCTATAAGGTTGACTTACAACCAATCATCAATAAGGGTTGTTTGGACTGATATATAGTGATCACTAGAATAGTGAACACTGCACATCAGGCCAACTTCTCACAGCTCTGTTGCTGGGTCACTTTACAGAGGCTGCAGCGAGTGCACGCTGAAGGCATGGTATAGCAGGCTCGTGTTAGCCCTGGATCTGACACACAGTGCCCGAGTCTTCTCCATCCTCAGCTGGCGCCGCTCACCACCCTCCTCCTCTGTAGTGACACATTTATGCTTTACATGTTCTGAAAGAAGGAATATGGGATCTCTCCTAGCTCTTGCTCCATTAAGTGCATTCTAGGAAATGAGGGTGTGCGTTAATCATGATAGTATGCTATATTCAATCTTGACTGTCCATTATCGTCAACCATGGGCTAACAAAGACAGTATTAATTGTCGCTCTACAGTTGCCCAAGTTGTCAATCCCCACACTACTGCTCACCCTAAACTAATGCCTACTCACATAAAGTTTATCTAGAGCGGCAGACTTGGTGCGTTAAGTAATGCTTTACAAATGAGTGAACGATCTTGGGTGGAAACATTATTCCGTAGCCAACTCTAGACTTAGTGGGCAGGTTTGATTGCGAGGGAGGAGCAACGAAGTACTCAGGATTTTCTAACTAGCAAAAGTAACTTTCTTCTTAGAGGGGACATTTTGATCGCTTTAGTCTGGCATAAAGGGTTGACCAGTACAGACATTGTGGTGCACTCTTTATATGTACTAATTTAAAAAATAAATTAATTGTCTTTAATATTCTCTCTAAGCTCCACATTTGACACTTCGCTATTTTAGGCACACCTTCTCAATGACGAGTTTCATTTTCATTTGAGGTCTGTTAGTTTCTGTTTTTCCGGGTTGCAGTCACTTATAAGGTGCTCTGTTCAAAGATGTGTTTTTTGTTTCCGGTCACAGTAAGTCGTTTGGTGCTCCCTGTTGCTGTTTATGCCTACCTGCAAAAAGTATTTTTTTAGGTTTCGCCGATGCAGTGCTTGCACTGTTTCTTTGAAACATGTTATATTCTAAATAGTATAGCGCACCCTTTTTATCTTTAAATAATCACTCTAATGCAACAAAAAATATAAATAAAAAACAATTCCATTTACAATGGCTTCCTAAATGCTTTTTAAAAAAGATTACTTTTCTAAGCAGCGCAGCACACCGTGCTCCATCTTCAACAATGGTGAACTTGCGCCTTTCTTTTATTTTGTGCGTCTCGCCCAACTGATTATATGTTTCTCTGACAAGCACAGCACGCCACGCTTCAACTTCACCAATGGTTGATCGTGCACCTTTCTTTTCCTTGGCGCAGCGGCTCACGCAACTCTTTACACATTGAAGTCCTAGCAGCCTTTAAACAGAGGATACTTGTGTTTTGCTCCTCTGTTGCAGCTGTGTGAACTATATACATCATCTGCCATGGCTGCCTGCATACAGCGCATGGCTGTAGTTCATCTCTGTTGTTCATCAATGGGCTCTAGGTAGTGTTTACCATGACTGCGTGTAATTTTCCTAAATACTTTACGTTAACATAGCCATAGCTTTACTGTACAGTACCTATGAAAGCTTATAATATGGTATGGTGTGCTCTTTTTTCTTTAAATAATCACTCCACTGCAAACAAAAAAACATAAATAAAAAACACTGTAATTTACAATGCCAATAGCTCCAACAAATGTGAGACCTATTGCATTGCAAATGCTAGTTGTTTTATCCATTCCTCTCTTCATTCTCATGTTGTAACCTGTAAATCTAGGGGTTAACCTATATCTCTTGGGTTAACTGAACAAAGAATACTCTTTGCCTCCCACAGGAAACAAAGTTACAACAAAAGAACTCACAATAACACGTTGCAAAATGATGCCCCTAGGCACGCTAACTAGAATGCAATAACAGTACAGAACCATTTGTTTCTAATGAAAAATAGATTATTGCTAGTGATATTAAGGTGTTAGGTTGTTCGTCTATTAAACACAATCTTTATTACATAAAACAACAACAAAATGTTGCTTAATTTACACTGTGAAAACAGACAGAAAATGTTTACCACTGGTCATCCAAGATTTGATTCAGCATTATCAGAAAATGCAAGTGTATGTAAATGTAACCAGTCTATAGTTTCACAAAAATGTAATGTGATGGAGTTAAAACGGAAAAGAAACATGTTAAGATAGAGGTGGTTATAATAGTTTTGACGAGGAACAACATCAAGCCCAGAAGTCAGAAATGACCTTCCTGCCCGAAACAAAAGCTTTGTACACTTACATAGTAAGAGGAGCACTTCTCTGACCCGATTCAGCATTTTTAGTGTTGAAATAGCAAGCATTACAGAAAAAAATCCAAAATGAAAAAAAAGAAGGCCACAGAAAGGAAGTTTTATTCTGAATGTACTGAAGACAACATAGGTTGCTTTACGCATTCACTGTTGTTAACATCAAATAAACTAAGCTCAATCTGTGCCAGGAACAGAGCCAACTTGAAGGCATGAGAGTAATCATTAATTCCTCACTTTTGAGAAATATGGTGCATCTAAACAACTATTTAGCCATTCAACGGATGTCCAATAGGAGGATGAAGAACATGGAAGTAGATCAATAAAAGAGCATTCCATTATTGGATTGTGAAACTTGGTTGGATTATCCTGTATGAAGAGTAAAGAAATAACTGGAAATTGAGTTGACTGCTACCACCAGTTTAGGAACAAACCTCTACCCATGGTGCAGGATCAGATGTATTTTTTTTAAACTTGTTTAAGGCCTCAACAGACCTCATATGTGCATTATGAAATGGTGTTCCCTACATCTCAAGCATAGCTCTTATTAACATGTAGCTGGCTTGAAACCTCACAGGAAACTAAGTTCAATTGGAAGATTTAATTATTATTATTAATGAACGCTCAGTAAAACAACTTTACACGTCCAGGATGCGCCTTAAGTACTGGGTCATTAATATTTTTGACCCAAACTGTAGCCTAACATAGTTACATGATGTTTCTCCTAATGTCTGCATTACAAACAGTGTGTACTACAGTTTCTTGTACAATATTTTCAGTAACTGATAACTTTTACGGGAGCAGTTACAGATTTCGTTTTAGAAACATCAAGATTCACTGAACAAAACAACCCAATGTGAAATCTTATTTACCATGAATTAATTCGAACTATAGTCTTAAAAGGTTATACAAATTTTCTTTATAAAGTCACTATAACACAGACTATATATACATAGCACGTCTATGGACATAAATTTCAACTGTAGTATGAAGGTGTCTTTACCACCAAATAGTTTTAACCAATCCCTTGATTAGTAGACACAGCAGCAAGGAGGCAATTTTCTTTTGTTTTCCTGATACTATCCTGTACACAGAGGCACCCACGTCTGTTAGATGATCTTGCTTACTGTTCACCTTAGAGCAGGGCGAATGTCTCTGATGTGTCAGAGGTTGGACTATTACCAAGGGGCAGAGGTTTATTTCTACAAGAAATACCTTTACTATCTTGGATAAGGAAGTAGGTAGACAGTAAGAATTTTTCGACCCGAAGACAATGATCAAATGCCTTACTATATGCTGTGGGGGAATTCAAAGTGGGTAATGTTAGGGTTAGCTATTGATAGTATTGAGCTACAATCAAATACAATCTTAAACCCCCCACAAATTACTTGCGAGACTAACGCCCACTTGTATAATACCCTTTGGAGAAAGAAGCAAGAGGCTCCTTCTCCCGCTTTAAGAAAAGTAGGAAATATGCACTGACATCTGCCTGAATCACATCAGGACTATATTTTTCCTCCAGAGATTAGAAAGTGATCCTCATAATTTGACCCCCAGGATCAGTACAGCCAATGGTTACCTCTGGTGCCTGTACATTGCTGTTTACAGCTCAAGTACTTTCAGCTTGAAAGCATCGTATAGAAGCTGAGTGGTTATGGTGACAGTGAAGACTAATCTAAACAGAGACTTGTAGAGGCCTTAGCAATGGAAGGAAATGGCTTTCAGATCAGTTGAATAATCAACTGGGCTACCTTTTTAGGCACAGCCCTGAAAGTGACTCAAGTCTTGGGTACCCAGGGTGAAGGGCCAACATTCAAAATGGAGAGCCTGCAAGATCACCACAGATAAAAACTATGCATTTTGCAATATATATGCTGACCTCTGTAAACAACAAAGACCTGCTAAGGCCCTCTAGGAAATATTATTGGTGTCCTGCTGGCCTTTAATGACACTTTTAATAAACTACAATTTTTGCTGCTGAATGTTTCCATGCATTTAATTCAATTGATGAGGCAACTAAAGAGATACTTTTTACAATTTCTGTTGGAAAATGTTTTAATATATATCTTGGATGCTTTCAAACAGGTTATTTAGTAACCGTGCGACACCCAGATCATCGGAAAAGTGAAACTGAAATAGGTCCAGACCTTTTGACTAGCATCATTGGACACATTTGTTCAAGTGACTGGCATAAATGGTTTTTGTGGCACGTTCCTGGTAGGCAAGAACACATCCACAACCTCAAAAGATAAGCAGAAATATCCGAGAAGGTACCGCTTAATCTCCACTGATGCAGTTGCAGTGTCTGAAAAATGGTGTAGAGGACCTGACCATCCTACTGTGAGTGCAGGCTCATCATGTGCGGGTGAAGGAAGAAGAGGCCAAATATAGAGTGCCACGAAATCAGCATACCAGATCATTGTCACCCTGCCAGGGGCAATTAGAATCAGCTGTGCTTGATTTTGACATACCTTCCATAAGACCTCTGATAGTAGAGGGATTGGTTGAAAAGCATGCATAGCAAATCCAGTGACCAGCAGTGACTCATGGTGTCTTTCAGGGAGTCATTAAGAAAGAGGAGTATGGAACAAAACTGAGGACGCTTCCTGTACGGGCCATGGAGAAAAGATCAATGTACTGATACTGCAGTCTGCAGAAGCTCATGTCCATCACTTCAGGGTAAAGTTCCCACTTGTGGTCCTCCAAAAAGACGAAAAGGAGATGATCAAAGATTGGCTCTCACACTGAGGAATCTAGCAATCTGCACAGCCATTGTGAACATCCCTCATTGGTGAGCCCACTTCCACTAGTGAACCTCCTTTCAAAACTGAATGCATGACCACAAAGCATCCAATCAGTTGATAAAGTGGACACTGGTGGGGTTGTCCTGCAGGATCTGAATGGTGTTCCCTATGGCTGAAGTGAGAAAGGCTTTCCTGGAAGGTGGCCCTCCCACAGAATCAGCATGTTTATATTAGAGACACTTCTCTGATGTGGACCCAGCAAAGTCACGTAGCCCAAATTGGTTTTGTAGTCTGTGCCTGCAGAGAGCTGAATGAATGGTAGTTTGGAGGAACACATGGACCAGTGCAGACCTGGATGGACTGACTCGAAGATCTACACCAAAATAGAAATGCTCTTGTAGTGCTGAAGCCACTGCTTTTTCAGGCACCATTGCTGGGACTCTCATCAGTCAATCAACTGCTGTGTGGCGCCAACAGGATGTACAAGGCCATTAGACCAAGCAGGCATAAGAAGTGTAGAACCATGATCAGCATTTAAGTCAGAAATTTCAGAATTCTCTCCCCAGACATTCACAATCCTCTAAGAAGGAGGAAAGGCTTTAATACAGTTCGTATTGTGCACCTCCCTTATGTAAGTGAGTGTTTGCATTGGGGTTAGATGAGACCAATGGACGTTTATCGTAAGGTTATGGAGGTGAGACACAGGGCACTGAAAATGTTCCTTGACTAGTGCCCGTGACCCCGCTTCCAACAGCCAATCAGCAAACTATGGAAATACATGGACTCCTAACCACCCTAGTGAAGCTAGGACTTCTCAGTAAATCTTGGGTAAAGCCTGTGGATGAGGAGGAGTAGAAAATGAACGTAGGCATCCTAGAGGTCCAGGGTTTCAGCCAAGTTTCTGGAATGAGCGCCAGCATGATTTTCTGAAGAGCAACATCTTGGACTTGACTGAGGAATGAACTGGCTCGAGAGGAGGAGGCCAAGGCAGGGTCTCAGATCTCCAACATTTTTGGAACCAAGAATTCAAGGAAGTTAAATCCAACACCCATTCCTGCTATAGGCACCACCTCTATGCCCCTTTTATTCATCATGGTGAAAACGTCCACCTTGAGGATCAAGATTTGTGTCTGAGAGAATGTACTAGTGGAACGAGGGCTGTCCGGGTGGAGGGACTGGAAGTGTAGGGAATAGCCCTTGTGGATTAGATAGATAAACCACTGATAACAATTGGAGGGAAAAATGGGAGACCCACCCCCTCATGGAAGGTGGTGGCATTCAAAGAAGGGGAGGTTCAGAGAGTTTTTGAAGTAGCGGAGCCAGAGGAAGGTGTTAGGGACTCGATCTGTTGCTTGTGCTAGTGTCCCATAGATGCACCCCTGACTAAAAAGCAGTGTTTCAGGTATTGGGGGTCTTGCTAGGCTGCAAAGGTTGACACTGCTAAGACTGCTGTGACCTGAAATAACCTTGAAATTTAGTATATTGGAGATAGGACTGCCTTGCTGCGAAGGCGATGCCAACGAATGAGCCATAGCTCAGTTCTTTTAGAAATGCTCAACAGATAAGTCGGTCTTCTCTCTGAACAGCTGCTTGCCATTGAAGTTTATAGCCATGATGATGCTTGGACATACCTCAAAAATCCAGTGGAATGCATCCAGGCGTGGTGGTACAGACTTTTGCCAATGTTCACGGATATTGCCAGATTGTCTGCAGAATCGATGCTGCACTTCAGCATTTGTTGGTGAGTATCCAAACCATTTCTGACAATGTCAAATAAAAGCTTTTTCATATGGTCCAGAAGACTGATAACAGTAGTAGCAAAAACCATAGAGAGTAGACACAGAGGCCTGAAATGTATGAAATGTTTGCCGTACAGAGGACCAAAGTGCCAGAAGCAAAGACTTTTTGTTTCAAAGAGAACAACCTTTTTGACTAGAGACCAGCCTGGGTGTGACAACAAGACATTTGGCACATGGGGAAGGCCTTTATTGTCTGGGTGTCTGAGGACTACAAAGTCCAAAAATGATTTTTCCAGGCAGCCAAAACAGACTTTATTAATGCCTCATTTAAAAGGGACAATTTATCAACAAAAAAATATCTGTCAAAATGTATGATTTTGTCCCCAGAGAGGTCAATTCCTTCTTGAGAAGTAGCAAGATTTTTTTTTTTTTTTAATTAAGATATAAGCTAGCATATGTGGGAGTCTGGGAGGTTCTAAAGAGGGAGAAGGTGGTTGGCAGTCTCTGAGTCACTGTATTCTCTACTTTACCTGGCGCAAAAGCGCAGGAATCCATAATTTCAGCTTCATGTTTTTTATGTCTTGGATACACTACACTGATTGGAAATAGCCGAAATGAGCCGCTCCTGTGTAATGCTCAGTATAGCAAAACAGGTAGTACGAATGCTACACAGTCCAAGGTAGGTTTCCAATTTTTTCCTAATGATAGCTATTGGTTCTCAGTACAGCTGTAACTAATGTGCAAGGTTACATACAGAGCACTGAAACAGCCATTCCCAGCAGGCTGTAAGTGCAAAGCATGACCGTTGACCATGCCCTGTGCCCATCGCCACTACCCTCAGAGCATGCATGTTTTTTAAAGAAATAGTGTTGAGATTTGGAACAGCATTTAGAGTATGTGTCGTTTACCACGGGTTTATGATGAAGCCAGCAGATCGAATTTTACAGCAAATGATAATATACCGCAAATGCAACAACTGCTTTTTTAATGTTATACTCGCTAAATAATTGCATACTTCTGTAGACCTGACTGCGAACTTTCAATAAAATTACAAAGAGCTCAGCAAGCAACAGCAGTGTCTCAAAATAAATGCTTTTGTTAATTGTATGCAGTTCATGCATTATATTTATTAATTTATGCAAAAATGGTGAAAGTTAGTGTTCTTAACAGGGACAATTTATTTAATTTAAAGTGTGAAATCTGCTTTTTTAGCAGTGTACCGAAAGAACGGGATTAATTGTAAATAACAAACTAAAATCCAGTCATATTAAAAAATTAACTTTACATAATGTGCAATTTGTCCACATTAAGCAGAAAACTAGTTCAATAGACACAATTTTGCACTCCTAAGCATATCAGGGAAGTGCAAAAAAATAAGACATTTCCCGCGGTATTCGGATACTGTAAGGATAGAAATGTAAAATTCATTTAAAATGGATTAAAATCTGCCACAGTAGTATACCCTGGGGAAGGTGCTGAAGCGGACTGGTGCGTTTTGGTCTTGTGCGTAAGCAACCAGAGTAGTACTCTTATATTGTATTAGACTGCTGCTACAAGGTATGTAATGTCAGAATGAGGAGTGAAAGATGGTATAGAAACATAAATGAGATATTATAAACTCAGAGCAACAACATATGAGCAGTTTATGGACTCCTGGATACAAACAGTTATGGCCTGTGATCTATATAAGCCCCCAGCATGATGGGTGAGTAACCAAAAGATTTTGTTTCCATACATTAGAGTGCATCGATTAAAGACAGGCAGAGCAAAGGTGTACAGATACACCCGGAGTGAGAGGAGAGCGAACAAGGGCCATAGACTAGATACGACATGCTAGATACCACCACTATAGATCCACCTACGAGCAACAGAGGGAAAGGCCAATGCATGCACTGGTTACATGCAGGCAGAAAATGTACCCTTTAGTGGCCGTCCAGGAGTGACCGAAAGGCAGCCATGACCTGCGCTAGGCACAGGTCGCCATTGTAAATGATCTAACTAGTCAATTAAGAAGTGAAGAAGAGTTAGCCACGGACATGCACAGGAGAATTTCAGCTTTAGTTGTTGCTGTTTCGAGCGTATCCTAAGTGATAATGGAGGCAATGAGCAGGCATGCACTGAGCACAGGCAACCCCTGATCCCAAGACCATATTCGGACTTAGAGGCCCACAGACAAAGAATCGAGTCAAAACGTGAAACAAGACTACAGATCAGGCAGCTATGGCCTGTTTCCAAACTGAATTTAACCCTTTGAGTCCCTCCGTTTAGTAGAGCTGGCGACATTTCAAACAGACTCCTAAAATAATGTTGGAGTAATTGTGTTCCTACAGTGGGAATATGTAGCAAACACCATTGAATTCCATTGGGATGTTGGAAAAGAGCCTTATCTATAGGGAAACACATTTTGCCTGAGAAGGAAAAAAAAAGACTGTGCGACTGCACATTGTTGCCTGACTAACATGGCGGATTTTCCCGAATGTAAGTGAATGTTGTTTAACATGAGTATCTAAAGAACTCTATAATTGATGCAGGTTTCCAGAAGTACTCTTAATAACTTTTATATAGTCAATCAATCAATCAATCAATCATAGCATTTGTATAGCGCGCTACTCACCCGGAGGGGTCTCAAGGCGCTGGGGGGGGGGGGAGGGCGGGGGGTCTGCTACTGCTCGAAGAGCCAGGTCTTGAGTTGCTTCCTGAAGGAGAGGTGCTCCTGGGTCAGCCAGAGGTGGATGGGGAAGGAGTTCCATGTCTTGGCTGCCAGGTAGGAGAAGGATCTTCCTCCGGTGGTGGCTCTGCGGATGCGTGGAACGGCGGCGAGGGCGAGGCTGGTGGGACGTAGCTGGCGGGTGGGAGTGTAGAAGGTCAGGCGGTTGTTGAGGTACCTGGGTCCCAGGTCGTGGAGGGCCTTGTGTGCGTGGGTGAGGAGCCTGAACGTGATCCTCTTGCTGACGGGGAGCCAGTGCAGGTCTCTCAGGTGTCCGGAGATGTGGCTGTGTCGGGGGATGTCCAGGATGAGTCGTGCAGAGGCGTTCTGGATGCGTTGGAGTCTTTTCTGAAGTTTGGCTGTGGTTCCGGCGTAGAGGGTGTTTCCGTAGTCCAGTCGGCTGGTGACGAGTGCCTGGGTGACCGTCTTCCTGGTTTCGGTGGGGATCCACCGGAAGATCTTTCGGAGCATACGCAGGGTGTTGAAGCACGATGACGAGACGGCATTGACTTGTCTGGTCATCGAGAGGGAGGAGTCCAGGAGGGAGGAGTCCAAGATGAAGCCCAGGTTGCGTGCGTGGTCCGTTGGCTTGGTCCACTGAAGTCGCAAATGAATTCCAAATAGAGGAAGAAACTTACAGAATTATATTTTTGACAGTAGCGGTGATTGGAAATTGGGTCCCTTGTAAGCATGCAGTGCCCTATAATTTATATTTTTTTATTACTTTTTAAGAATAATACAGACAGAGGGGAGTGGCATAATGCATGACATACGCAACGTGACCTACACATATTTACAAACTTGATAACAAATATTCTGTGAAGAAGAGAATCATCTGTAGCACCTGACACAAGAACATTTTAAGCGCGACCTGATAGGAGTGGTAGCAAGGCAGCCCAATGACACTTTCTTTCTGTATTTCGATACTGAACAGTTCAAGTCAGATGTACAGACAACTATCTGTTATTACACACTGTAAATGCACTCCTGGTTTAGCCAAATACACAGTCTGGCACAGCATGATCGTATGCATCCTTATTAGTCACGCAAACATGTCAAAACCAGTGTCATAAACAAACCAAATGCGAAGATGAACATCATGTGCCAAGAGCTACCACCAAACCCTGTCCTCTTACTTACTGCTATAATCTGATCTCCAACGTGTATTCTACCGTCGTGTTCAACAGCACTGTCTTTCGTAATGCTTTTCACAAATATACCGGATGGTTCTGGGTGTAGGAGAAATAACAAAACAACCTTATGAAAACAGAAAATTAAATTATAATGCAAGCATACATACTATGAAACAAAAAGGCCTGATGTTTGGCACTAAAACGGCTGGACAGACACAGTTGTCAAACGTTTTACAATAGCTTGCCCATGATCTACAGGTTAAAATGGAGTGTGAAATCACACGATAAGGTAGTCTTCCAGGCTAAATGGGGCGACAGTTGGGAGCTTATTAATTAATTGAATTTTGTTTGTTTGCTAATCATTATGGGGTTCATTTTTCACTGGCATCCTTGTATGTGGTGGGTGCATTTTAACAGGCTCGGTCATCAGCAGGACTGCTTCCCCATTGGATGTGTTATTGTCATCTCTGTGAAAAAGAAATAGTTAAAACTCGACAAACCCTACCATTACTTGAGCAATACATAGTGAAATGAATATTTTATGTAATACCACAGCCTTGGGGGCGTGTATGCCGTTTAACCTTGGTTAAATGCTTTGGGCCCATTTTATGTCTCTGCACCTAAACCCCACTCATGTTTATTCATCTTGAAACAGACAAACTAAATCTCCTAATTAAACACTATATTTTGGTACTACTATGATCAGATATCAGAATGACACTTTCCTTGAAGGACCAATATAGCGGGTTGCAAAGTTCAAGCATAAAAACGAACATTTTAAAATATTTTTTCAGATATGTTTAATCATTGGACAAGAGATAATGTTAACCAAAATCAAACTGCATTCATGGTCAAGCTGAAAGAGATGGCTGGAAATATTTCCTTTGGGATGTCTATGTTACTTACAGATTACCATCGGAGACTGGGATTTAGGGGAGTATAGTTAACAAATGGTCACTTCTGCACCTCTGGCTTATTCATCATGCTTTCACATGCTCTTAATAACCTCAGGAGCAGATTTTCACAACTCTATGTGATATCGGTAGGAAGGCGTTGGACTTCTAGGACTAAAGAAACGTGGCCCTAGATGATGATTTCGGAATCAATGCAGCATTCGCTTCATATGCTCATATTGTGATTCCTCAATAAAAAAATATTGAAACAAAAATATTTGTAAATCCTTGGGTACATGTGGCCCTATCTGAGGAGGCATGTTATTTGTGGCAGTCTGACTATTTTATCTCCGACACCATGAATCAACTAACGTCTACAATGCAGGGTGCCCAATTCAATGATAATTAGCAAAAGGTAAAAAAAAAAATGAATCGGAAAAATATGCCTACAATTTGTATCGTTTTCGGACTCACTCAAATGCATAAGAGTAGATATGCAAATCTATGCAGCTCTGCATATGCACCCACTCCTAGGATTGGTCACATGGCAACCAATCCACATGAATTGGTATATTTGCAAAGCAAATTTGTTTCTCTTTTTTTCTCCGCACTGGAGGTATACATGCCCATGGAGAATTCCTAAATCTAATGCACTTGTGAAAACATTTGATCCTGCAATTCTGAGTCTCGGGTTGACACTGCAGCTGTCTGCAAAACCTACTGTTACCAATTCTTTAAACTATACATTGAGTACAGTTTTGCCCCACCCAGAGAACTATGTATCTCTTCTCCACATGCTATTTGCTGTTTGGTGTATTATTTCACCCTCTAGTAGGTGGTTCTATTGAAATGCATGGCAGACTATTTTACATCTAAAAAGTAAACTCAACCGTCACACTGTCACATTCAATAGATTATCTTCTGTATTAAGTATGTGCGGAAACCAATCACTTTCCCAGCTTCGTAAAGTACATACAACATAAGGCCTCACCGTCTGACACACTACATTCTACCAGCCTCTTGTCATACATACAGGCAAAAAAGTTCTTGTGCACAGGCCACAGGTGACTCTCCCCATCAGACAAGGAAAGCAAGCGTACTGACACGGCTTATTATAGGAAAGTAGATTATTATTTGGGGTAAACAAGTGTTCATCTCAAAGGATAAGGCCACCACCGGCTAGATGTCACATAACCTGGCGATTGTCAATGTGTACTCGCGCCCAGTCAGTGTGTCCATGGAATCATCCACTCTGGATGATGTATCTTCATTTTTGGGGCAACTACCCGCCGACTGTAAGATACTGATGGGCGGAGACTTCAACTGCCACTTCGACCCTCTGAAAGGTTTGAAGGAGGGTGCCCTAACTGCTGAAGATGATTACTGGGGGATCCCCCCCTGCCAATCCCCTAATCCAAAATCATGGTCCCCTCTAGCGGTCCAGATTATGTCCCTAACTTTGAATTTTGCCCTGAGGGCTTGTAATGGGCACACTCCATCCGATACCCCTTCGTTGTGTACCTTTAATAGGAAGGACCACGAATCGCGCCTGGACTACATTTTTGTAGATACAGGCATGTGGTCCAAGGTTCAGGACTTCAGGGTAATTGAAAGAACAGATAGTGACCACAATGCCCTCTGTTTAGATATGCTCACCCAGTCCCCGAAGCAGGGTCGTCGCTTACAAACCCAAGTGAAGACACAGGGAACCTGGTTTTATCCAACAACAGACGCAGGGTAAGATGGGGGAAATTAGTAAGTTCAACAGAGTGCATTACAAAAATTTATGAACTGGCACTCCTAAAGTTAGTTGAAATGGACGAACTAATTAACAAACCTAGAACTACTGATTTTAATGAGAAACTAGCCCAAATCCATACAGATATAGTGGGAAGTTTAGGAGAGGTTTTTTACCCTGAGGTGGTGACTAGGAAGAAGAGGACACTAACCTCAGCTTGGTACAATTCCACTTGTAAAAAGATAAAGACCGAGCTGATTTTTATGATAAAGTCTGGTACCAACAAGGATAAGGTAGTTGAGCTGAGACGTAAATATAGGGAAGCCATCGCCCAGGCAAAGTCAGAATGGGACTGGGAGAGATGGCATGACTTATCTCTGTCACTGGAAACCAGGCACTCAAGAAAATTCTGGTCCCTAGTCAATACAGGCACAGGCGAACCAAAGTCAGCAGTGGAGCCAAACATCGCTGCCTCCGTATGGGAATCCCATTTTAGTAAACTGTATCAAGACATCCCTGATACTGCCAATGAGGTAGCCCTCAACACCCCATCTGAGTCTGCAGACAAATTAGAATTCACACTGGGTGAGGTAGTAAATGCCAAGGAGAGATTGGCGTTGGGGAAGGCCCCAGGACTCGACAAACTCCCCGGAGATTTGTTTAGATGCCATCCAGAGATCTGGGGCCCATACTTCTTAATCATATTTAATTCTATCTTTGGAGGGATGGAGATCCCCTGAACTTGGCTGGGGGTAGAGATAGTACCGATATTTAAAAAGGGCTCTCCTCTGCTCCCAGCCAACTACAGGCCGAACAGCCTTATACATGTACCCCAAAAACGTTTTGCCCGCCTTCTCCTGGACCATCTTCTAGACTGGATGGAGTACAATGCGATCCTCAGTCCCCTCCAGGCGGGCTTCAGGAAAAACACGTCCACCATGGATCAGATTTTCCGCCTCGTCCTTCTCTACTGGAAAACAGTGGGGATCGAGGGGGGGAGTCTGTACATGGTGTTTGTGGACCTGAAGTCCGCATTCGATTTGGTACCCCGCAAGAAATTAAGGGTGGTTCTGAAGGAGTTGGGCGTTCCTCCACAACTGCTGCAGGCTATAATCAGGCTCCACAACGGTAATTTTGCCCAGGTTAGGTGTGGGAGGGATGGAGCATTGTCCTCTAGGTTTTCAATTCTCAGAGGGGTAAGACAGGGTTGCGTTCTTGCGCCGACCCTGTTTTGCCTCTTTGTTAACAGTGTCATATCCCATCTTGATAATGTCAGGGACAACGACGCACCTAGGTTGGCAGGCAGGAGGGTTCCGGCTATCATGTTTGCCGATGATACCCTCCTGCTTTCCAAATCCCCGATGGGGATCCAACGGATACTGGATGGGTTTGGGGATTTCTGCAGGGCGCATGGCCTGGAGATCAATGCAGAAAAAAACAAATTCATGGTATTCAACCCCTCCACAACATCTAGGCCCAATCCAACCCTGGGATCCGATAGGCTGGAAAGGGTCAGAACGTTCCAGTATTTGGGGGTAACTTTACACGAAAATTTGTCATGGGGTCCACAGATAGCTAGATCCCGTCTAAAGTTATCCCAAATGGTGGGGGCAATTCTGAAGGTCAAGAATTTATCAACCTTTAAACCTATCAGTCCAGCCTTGGAGATGTACAAAACCCAAGCCAAAGCAGCATCATCTTATGGTGGTGAGTTGTGGGGTCATAAGGCTGGGACAGAACTTGTGAAGGTAGAAAATAATTTCCTTAGACGCCTGTTGGCTCTCCCCCCAGGCACACCCTTGCTAACCCTGAGATTAGACCTGGGGCTCCCTTCAATAGGGGATGAATTGGCACTAAAACCACTGAGGTTTTGGCACAGGCTCTGGTCTACTGGTAAACTTTCCCACTACAGGCAAGATCTCAAGCACTTATTCAACACCAATCATCGTGACAGAATTCCTTGGTTGGCTTATATCAAACGAGAATTCTATCGCTTGGGACTGCCTGAGTTGTGGGAGGCTCCTGAAAGAGGCTGTCTAGGGGTGGCACCCAAAAGGCTTGTTAAGATCTTTAAGGACAAAAGTCTAGTTTCGCTTGTGTGTGCATCCAAATTCGGCACCCTAACTGAACAATTTCTGGACTCCAAAAACTCTTTTTAATCTGAAGGTTTTATGGACATTATATTTCCTATCTTCGCAAGGAAACTGTTCATTCAATGGAGGCTTGGGACCCTGCCCCTTAAAACTTTTACTAGCAAATGGTCAGTGTCGGATGACAAAACATGTCCTGGGTGCAGTGAGAATGAGGAGGACGAACCACATGTGTTGTTTTTTTGCCCTGCCTACACTAGACCGAGGAAATATTGGCTAGTGTCACTGTGTAGGAATTTGGGCATTAGGAACTATTTACATTCATACAGAATCTTGAAGACAAGTACCCTGCACCATATAGTTTTTGCAGTTGCCAAGTACTTAATGGCCATGTGGCAGATAAGGGGAAAATACTAAAAGGATGATCTTCTGTTAAACTAGTAATGAACTGTAATGAAATAGAGTTAATTGCCTCCTCATGCCTTAGACCGTCCTGGAAAATGAATTAGCTGTGTGTTGCACCTTGCCTTGTCTTTAATGTATGTTCTATGTTTTTTAAATGCTTTTTAATGATCTTTTATGGTCTCAAATGGCCGAAATAAAGACATTTTGGATTGGAAATATAATAAATCTGTGCTCAATCTCAGGTAATGTGATGCAAAGCAGTCAGGGTTAAATTAAAGGAATGTGCAAAGTAGTTAAGTGGTGCAAAGACAGTAAAAAAGTAATATAAAACATAATTAAACTCTACAGCCAATTTCAAAATAAAGAGAAAAAATGTAAAAGTATAAGAAGAACAACATTTAATAATTAATAATAATAATTAGGTGAAAATAGTGCCAAAAAGCGTAATGCACCAATGATACTCTATGAAAAAGGTGCCCCGGGACCTAGGTGCGATTTTAAGCAGACCGTGATGGATTCCTAGTCGGAAAAAGCCTAGTGGATTAGTCCCGGTGAAAGTCTCGAAATCACAGTTCAAAAACGTTTATAACTCCCAATTCGGTAAGGGACTTGGTCACTGTTCTTTAAAAATAACACTGAAACATTTTTTAGGTCCCAACAAAGAAGGGGACTTTGCCACTTTTTGAGAAGAAAAACCTTTCCTGAGCGGGCCACCACTGAAATTGTAGCTGCCGGGGGGAGGAGCCTAGCTCGCGACCGAGATGGCCGCGTTTTAGCTCGGCTCCGTTCTACCGCCTGTTTTCTTCGTTTATCCTGTATTACTCCTGCCCCGGGAAGCCCTCCTTGCTGTGTTTTGGTATTGAAGTCACTTTGTGGACACTTACCCGTTGCTCCGGTGATCCTGGGTGCTGTCGATCCTGTGCAGCGATCCCGCTCGGAGCCTCCGGGGCGGACTGGCCTGGACCTCCTTGCGACGCCGGGACGTGACGGAACACGATGGTCGGCCCTTGCTGGCGCTGTGGATCTGGATGCGGAGGCTGATGTGCGAATAGTCCGGCTGTGCCTGTTGGCGGACCCGACTGGCCTGGGCCCTGGGGTGCGGACGCTGCCCCTCGCGGGAGAGCCTACTCATTTCTCCGGCTTGGTCCCCCCCTTTGTTCCCCGGCCCGGCCATTTTGAATTTCCGCCCAAGCTCGGAGAACGGGGCCGGCGGCACGAGGGGGCCGACGAAAATCCTTCTTCTGTTGGGTCTCCTTCCTGCCTTGGGGCGCCCTGCCGCAGTTCGGCTGACTTCCTTTTGCTTTGGTGTTGCCCCGCCGGGGCCCCCGACGGCCGAGGACTTGCTGGGCTCCTAAGATGGCGGCCGACCCTGGGAGTCTCTGCCGGGCCTGGGCGAGCACTGGGGGCCCGCCACATGGCCCGGATGTCGGATCTTGTAAAGAGTTTCCTGCACTTCAAGTTGTCCTGGATGCACTGAACTCCTGGCGGACTACCGTGGCTGCACCTGTCTCCGTTGTGGAGGCGAACCCTCATTTTGAACTGGACGGGCCCCCGTCATCGGATTTGGCCTCCTCGTTGCAGGTTACGGCTGGTGTGCTCCTGGACTCTGTGCCCCCGGCGGAGACCGCATCCTTGGGTCGGAGAGTTTCCGACGCCCCTCGTCGTCCTCCTTTGTTGCCTCGGCCACTGGTCTGCGGTCCGCTTGCATCCTGGCCTGACCTCGATGATCCTTCCTGTTTCTCATCGCGTCGGCTCCTTGGCCGAGACGCATGTGCCGACCCGGCTGGGCTTGCCTCGTTGGAACTGTCCTTGGAACTGTGCCTGCGATGCGAACGTTGTACCATGACTTTCCTGGATCTTCAGTATTTTCTTTCACGTTTCTTCTCAGGACTGCCGCGGGATTTTCTCCTCTGCCCTGTGTCCCTCGCCGTTTGGTCTTTGTTTGTTCGGATGGTTATAACTTTGGACAAAAGTGGACAGGGCTGAAATGACTTTCTATATGCGGTAGTCTCGTTTTTTTTTTTTTTTGATCTGTGACTGACATGTGCTGTTGTGCTGTTGTGTAACTTCATGGGACTCCTGAAACTTATCCTAATATCGTTAACTTCCCGTGGGCTCTACCTCTCCCTTATTACGGGTGGCGGGATGGATGCAGATAATACTGTTTTTTCGCCCTCTCCCGTGTGTGCTGATCTTTCCCTCCCCTACCCCTTCCCTTTTGTCTTTGTTTCTACCCTGTTCCTCTTCTTCTATATTTCGGGTTCTATTTAGGGCGACAGGCACGCTGCTGGGGGGTAGGCTGTAGCCTTCTGCAGGGGTGCAGGGTGGGCTTGTGGGGTGGGTGGGGGGGTCTGTTGTTGTTTTTGGAGGGGTCTTTTTCCTCCCCTTTTTCTCCCTTTTTGGTTCTATGGCCCTTGTGTATCCCCTTTTTCGGGGCTCTGTCTCGTTGTTTGTCCCCCAGGTGTCTTTCTGGTGTACTTTTCTGGTATTACGATGATTGTGATTTGCTATGTGTGTCTTCTTATTTTTGTTGTCTATTTTGTACCGGATTTTTGTTTTTCCTGGTTTGTCGCCTGGGGACGAGTGTTTGGGTGAGAGTCCCTTCCTTTCTTTTTTCCCCTTTCCCTTCCCCCTCCCCCTTTTGTGGGGTTTTCTTCTCTATTGGGGGTGCGTTTCGTATTGTTTTTGTATTTGGGTCCTTTTCTGTGCTGATTGGTGGGACGGGTGGTGGCTGCGGTGGGCGGGCATTGGACAGTGTGCGCAGTGGCCTTTCCTCATGTCCGTTGTTTTGACCGGTGCTTCTTGGTATACCTATTTCGTATTTGTTTCTCCTGTGTTTTTTGAGATCGCTATATTGCTGCCCGCCGCGACCCCGCCCCTCTGATTTGTTTCGCGGCCCGCCATGCTCCTGACCTCCCTAACCCGTCCTTTTTAAAAAAGAAAACTACCTTTCTATTTGTTTGCTCCTGAGACTGCTCTACGATGCTTGTTATTTCCCCTGTTTCGTAGCCTTTGTATACTGTGACACTTTATACATTGCTCCTGATACTTTTGCTATGTGGTGGCCAGCCCGGTGGGTTGTAGGCCCGTATTTGTGAGCTCTCTCTGTACAATAAAGGTTTTCGAAAAAAAAAAAAAAAAAAAGAAATTGTAGCTGCCACAGTGAAACCGA
The DNA here is from genome assembly GCF_964261635.1 of Lissotriton helveticus. Classification (NCBI taxonomy): domain Eukaryota; kingdom Metazoa; phylum Chordata; class Amphibia; order Caudata; family Salamandridae; genus Lissotriton; species Lissotriton helveticus. The sequence goes on from NC_136059.1 coordinate 1,091,527,402, forward strand.
AGGCGGGATACTTGAAGCAGTTTTGTACCTGTGCAGCATCAGAGATTTTTCCCGGAAATGTAATTAAAGCCATTGAACTGACAGTCAGATTCTTTTTCCCATGGGTTGCTCTGTGTTGTAAGAATCTCATGTCTTCAAGCGCAGAGACCCCTTTTTTATTTCAGCTTGAAGACGTGTAATTGAACATGTAGCAAGTGATGGATTGATATTTCATCAAATGCACATTTCTGGCATGAGCTTCAATTCTGTAAATGTATAATGAGTATGTCTGATATGCAATCAAAACCCCATTCACTGATAATTTTGTGACTATGTAGCTTAGATATTATTCCCGAAATGTCATAAATCTTATAGCTAATGTTAGAGGGGTGATAGTTTCTGGATTTGCCCAAACTTAATTAATGAGGATATCTATGTTGCCACTTGTTCTTAGTGAATGAGAGACCCCAAACCCATTGATTCTGAAAGTATACATATGAACCAGGACAGGTGAAGGTCCACTTAATGGCGCGCAGAACTGGGGCTTTTTCAAGGCAGATAGTACATACAAAAGCACAAAGTAAAAATTGAATAGTCACAGTGTATATATAACATAAAAATGTAAAGTAAAAGTAAGAGAAAAGACCAACCGATAAGGAAGACCATTATGGCAAAATTCAAACATGGAGCAAGCCCACTGACTCATTGTCACTGAAATTGCTCTCCCTCCCTCGCAGCTCCACCATTAAGTGAGGCCTTCCCCCGAGTCCCTGCACTCTCGAGTGTTGGTGTTCGAGGTCATCCTCCACCCGCAGGTTTCACCTGCGCCTCATCCCTGGTGGTCCAGTGGACCTCTGTCTCCATTCTCTCGCTCTGCTTTTTCTTTCCTTTTTCACTCGTTTTTTACCCTCACTTCTATCCCCCCTTCATTCTCCTTCTGGGTCTTTCCTCCATTTTCTGTTGTTCCCCTTATTTCAAGCTCCCCCTTTCACCCTCCCTGTGTCTTTCCTCCTTTTTTCACTCGTTTTTTACCCTCATCTCAATCTCCCCTTTCACTCTCCTTATGTGTCCTCTGTGTCTTTCCTCCACTCTTTCTTGCACTTTTGCTGCTTTATTCGAACTTTTCTCTCTCTTTTTGCCTTTTTCCTTTTGCCTTTTTCAGCCCGTTTTTTACCGCCGCTGCTGCCCTTGCGGCACCTCCCCCCCAACACGACCAGTGCGACCAGCCCAATCCAGCTCCCCTCCCGGCTCCTGCCTCCCAGCTATTCAGCCCTCCCCGACCCCTACTTAATGGCGGCCACCGGCGTGCCAAAGGCAAGCCTGTCTGCGCCCGTCCCCGATCCGCATGAGACCAGTGCCAGGAACCCTAGATCTGGGCACCGCCAATGCTACAATCCAGCGGCACTCCAAGCTCTCAAACCAGGCCGCAACAACTGCAAGCTAGCATCACCAGCTGACACCCATGGACCCTTCAGCTGTCACCGCTGCCGGCACACCTGCAGCACCACCAAGACCACGGGCCCACGCAACCTGCCCGCAAGAACACAACCGAACCGAAGATCCTGCAAGGCATCATCCTCAATGTCCGATCCCTCCACAAACACGCCACGGAAATCTGGGACCTCCTCGACAGCACCACCCCGGACGTAGCATTCTTTACCAAAACCTGGACAAACCCCAACTCGGGACCGGACATCGCCATTCCCCAAGGATACAAGATCTCCAGGAAGGACCATGCCACCCACCCGGGGGGAGGAATCGCCATTGTCCACAAATCCACCCTCCACCTGAGAACTCTCCCCGACCAGCCCACAGACCTGATGGAACACCTTCACTTCAAGATACTGCCCAGCCCTACCTCCATCCTCCAAAGAACCCTCATCTACAGACCCCCTGGACCCCACAGACTTTTCAGCAACTCCATCACGAACATCATCTCCCACATGCCATCACGTCCACCAACTCCACCCTACTGGAAGACCTCAACTTCCAGTTCGACAACCAACTGGGCCCCAGCATCAAATCCATCCTTGACAACCTTCACAACATTAGACTCTGCCAGATCGTGATCGAACCCATGCACTCAGAAGGACACACCCTCAACCCCCTCCTCACAACAGGAAACTCCATCAACATCACCTTTAGCCACACCACTGAACTCCCATGGACTGACCATCGATGGATCCACTTCACCTTCAGAACACCCACCATCCACAGACACCAGCATCTGCTCCCGCAGAAAAACTGAGCCAGAGTCACAGATGACCAGCTAACCTCATCATTCAGCAACTCCACCCCAACCACAGCAGAAAACGACGATCCCAACACCACAGCACGAACCCTGCACAGAGGGATCTCCGACAGCGCCAGCGCCAAGGCCCCCTTGAAGAAAAACAACAACTCCCACACCAAGATAGCTAGATGGTTCACTACCGAACTTCGAGAGTCCAGACGCACTTGCCACCGGCTTGAAAAGGCTTGGAGGAACACCAAACCCACAGAAGTCCACATCAACTTCAGAGCCGCCACCAACACCCACCACCAACTCATCAGAAAAACAAGGAAAAAAGCGATTGAATACAAAATCTCCACTCATGCACACAACAGCAAAGAACTCTTCAACATCATCAAGGAGTTCATCCAACCCACCAGCGAGGCCACCGACATCCCTCCCTCACAAGTCCTCTGCGACAAACTCAGCACCTTTTTCCACCACAAAATTAAGAGCATCTACGACAACTTCGATGAAGACAACCAACACACTGAACCCTCACCAACCACCCCTGACACCCTGAAGCCAGCGATCAACAACTGGACAGCTCTCACCACCGAAGACACACTGAAGACGATGAAGCCAATCCACTCCGGGGCCCCAACGGACCCCTGCCCCCACCACATTTTCAACAGAGCCGCCAACACCATCGCACCCATGCTCTGCCACACCATCAACCGCTCCCTGGCAACCGCCTCATTCTCTGACAACTGGAAACATGCTGAGATCAACCCCCTCCTGAAGAAACCCTCGACGGACCCCACCGACCTCAAAAACTACAGACTCATCTCCATGCTCCCGTTCCCAGTGAAAGTCATCGAGAAAGCCATCAACAGCCAACTCGCCACATTCATCGAAGAGCACAACATCCTCAACTCCTCCCAATCCAGCTTCAGAAAAAAACACAGTACGGAAACCGCCCTCCTCAACGCAACAGACGACATCCGTACCTTACTGGACAAAGGAGAACAGCAGCCCACATCCTACTCAATCTCTCAGCGGCGCTTGACACAGTCTCTCACCGCACCCTAATACGCAGACTCCACAAAGCAGGGATGCAAGGCAAGGCCCTCGACTGGATTTGCTCCTTCCTCTCCGGCAGAACACAGCGGGTCAGACTCCCCCTTTCCTCTCGGACCCTACACCTACCACCTGCGGAGTCCCACAGGGGTACTCCCTCAGCCCTATGCTCTTCAACGTCTACATGGCTTGCAAATGCTTGTTTAATAAAGGAATGTCTGAATAGGGGGAATTGGGAGCATGCTAACAATGTCACAGCTAATCTATGTGTTAAAACCGTATTCATTTGAGTTCCCACTGCAGCTCCTAGTACTATTGGTCTGACCTAACTCCATGTCACAGCACTAGGCCATCACTAAACCATCAAAAGGCTAACATCTAGGCCCCTGAAAGACGTCAGTAGCAGCACAGATCAGCCTGCCCAATTATCCTGAGTTTAGTTAATAGAAACCGTGGAACTGAATATTTCATTCAGAAAGTTACCATGTCTCCTTAGCTACAGGTTGAACTGATCTTTGGTAGTTGTGACATAAAACCATGTCTCACTTTAATGTAACAAGTACTGGGTGGTAAATGTTTCTGAAAAACTAAACTCTGCAATCAGATTTAAGCTATCCATTTGAACATATCTGTGAAACCTGGATTAATGTGCATTCCTGTCTGTTTAAAGGAATTGGTAAGATTTACGCATATGACCAGAGGATGTTACACCTTTTCAAATATACAGGCAATTATGCCTAAAACATCTGTCACACCATGGGTTGTCAATAATCTTTCTCACCCAAATCTTCCAAGTTCTGTATTATCTGCGTCTTGGCTCAATCTGAAATTTGCCTGTTTTATAGCTTTGCCAGGGTACCGGATTGACATTTCTAAAACAGAATTAATGCTTTTCAGCACGTCAACTTGCTACCTCATTATTTACAGGCATCATACCACAGAAACCCCTTAAAATATCCTGAGATTATAATTTTAGAGAATTGCAAGGACATAATAATTATTCCCCGCCCCAATCAAAATGCTAAGATTAAATGTAGCCATATTGAATGAAGTACAAATATACAACACATCACAACCCTATTCAGTGCGCACTAACCACCGGGAGAGTGTAGGGTCATGTATGTTTGCTCCTGTTTCTATATCTAGCAGCCAGTTCAATGTTACACAAAGCACCAATATAAAGTTTGCTAGTGTGCACTGCACACCCATTCAATTTAAGCCCACTCGGGCCTTTGTATGTTTCATTCAGTTAGCGAAAGGAAGTGGCTTCAAGTCATTGAGGTGTAATTTCCTGATAAAACCCATACAGTTTTGTGAATTTCATTTAGTCAAGTAGCAGTATTAATTAACCTTCCGTCGGAAGTCTGAAATGAACCTATTTCCTTTCGGTTCAAAGAGTCAGGCATCCACGAGGGAAAAGAACAGCAGCCCCTGGTCTGAGTGTGTGTCTTTATTCCCAGTGTTGTCTTTAAGAGCCACACAAGCCACCACATCTCTACCCCAGCTTGGCACCCTGGCCTTGCCTCTCCTCCTACCCTGCTGTGATCTCAAATAGCCAATTGTCCAGACCTGCGCCACACCGGTCTCACCATACAAACGACTCCACTCAAGGCTTGACGGAGACGAGGTGAGGGTATGTGGTCAGAGGTCATGGGGCAGCTACATTGCTGTGGATCATTCGGCAGAACACTGCCATCCACATATCTTTCAGTATACCTCGCGGTTTAGGAAGTTTCCAAGGTAAAAGTATTTCAATCTGCAGGGGACAGCTTCTCAATCTGGAGAACATCTTCGATGGATTCTCCCACCTCTGATCGACTCATACGTGTGCTTGACAGCTCTCAGTGACGATCTTGCACGGGTCAATAGCCATCTGCCAGGTCGGGTGGAAGTCCAGCAGGTGCTCCAGCTTCTCCGGTTGGCTTCTCTATTAATTTTTTAGCACAAGTGATTATCAGGGCTTCCTTAGAAATACGGACTCTCAGTGCTCTGGAACTAGTACAATTTTGCAGCAGGTAAATGGTTAACCTGGCAAATTATTTCAGATTCTGTAAGTGGTCAGTGACAGCCGTGCAGGTCACTGGCTTAATAGTGCCCCATCAAAGTTCAGCCCAGTGATCATCTTTACTAAATTTGTTTTACAAGTTTTAGGGTTACTTTCTGAAATAGCGCAGATGTGAAGTGAAATCCGTACTATAAACAAAATTAAACAAAAAGTAAAAGGCAACTGCTAATGAAACAAGACGAAAAAAAAACGAAGACGTGCACGTGACGAAAACTACGGTGGGCGGGACTTCCGTTTGGTGCTGATAGCTCGCACCCACGGAGTGGCTGGCCAGGAGACGAGCAGTGGTGACGCGGGGCTCCCATGCCCGAGGGAGAGCCCCACGGTGGTGGCTGAAGTCCGGAGTAGCGGTAAGTGTGCCTTAGTTGTAGGAGGTAGGAGGGAGGAGGGGGTCTTGGTGCACTCGTGTGTGTGTGCGCGCGTGTGTGTATGTGTGCGACGGCGGGGGGGGGCTCGGTGCACTAGTGTGTGTGTGTGTGTATGTGTGCGACGGCGGGCTCGGTGCACTCGTGTGTGTGTGTGTGTGTGTGTGTATGTGTGCGGCGGTGGGGGGGCTCGGTGCACTTGTGTGTGTGTGTGCGCACGCGTGTGTGTATGTGTGTGACGGGGAGGGTGTCTCTGTATGTATGTGTGCGTGCGTGCATGGGCGCTCGTGTGTGTGTCTCTGTATGTGCGCATGCGTTGGAGCTTCCCAGGAGACAGGAGATGGCCACAGCGAGCGCGTTCGCGCGCGCGTGGCCCGCTCCGATCGCCATGCTCGTGGCCAGGTCCTGTCGCCTGGAAAGCTGTGTCGCTAACAATAGGTCTCTGGCGAGACCGCGCTTTCGCGCGGTTAACACCACGAGACCTAAAAAGGACACACTGCAATTTTCAATTTCTGCAATGTTATCATATGGAAGGAAAAAAAGTTCTGCAAACAGGTACAGTAACATCGACATACAGGACAAATCTCCCAGAGTTAAGGTGAGTGCTGGGCAAGGTAAAAGGCAACATCAGTAGTACAACACCAGTGGCATGTGGGGGGCTGGGTGCAAGGCGCAAGTCCGCGTTGTGAGCTCAATAGGTCTTAATGGAGATCAGTCTCAGTAAAAAGAGGCTGCAGATTCTGGCTAGGAAGGCAGTCGGGTCTAACCAACAAGGGGGTTCAAAACTTGTGATGCTTAGGAACAGAGACACCTGGGGCCGTCATCTCCATGGCCCGGGGGCGACAGATGCAGAGGTGTCGGGTTTCTCTTATCGAGAGCAGCCGCGGTTGCGAGGCTTGTATGCAGAGGCTGCAGGCGATGTTGGCGAGTCCACGTGGGGTGAGACCACAATGCACTCGAGCTCTGGAGGGCTGGGGAACCTTGTAGGTATCGGTGGGCCACTTCGACTCGGGCCGACGGTGACAGGTGCAGAAGTAGCTTTGGGTGTCGAGTTTGGCGGTTTTCGGAGGTCAGAGTCTTCTCCTTTGGAGTTCTTTGGAACAAGTCCATTGTTCACGGGTAGTCTTGAGTCTTTTGCGAAGGCAGACAGTCCTCCCAAGTTTCTGTAGTCAATAGCTGCAGGACAAGTCGACTTTGGTGCAGTGTTCGATGAGGGTTGCAGACAGGCCGGCAGGGCAGGGGCCAAGTAAGGTGCTCTATTCAGTCTTTTCTGTTTTTGAGGCTCTCCGGTGTCCTCTCTCTTCTTAGGATCTGAAGTTCTGGGTAGAGGGGTGCACCTAAATACTCAATTTAGCAGTCATATAGAGGGTGACTACACTCTCTATAGGACCACTTTCTGTGGGAAGTAGGCATAACTCTGAACCTTATAGGCTAATTCTCTCCAACACAAGATGAAGGATTGTGAAAAGTGGAGTCAACATCAGTTGCCCCACCTTAGGGGTGGTGCTGGCTAAGTGTGGACACACCTCCTGATCTAACAAATCGTTCTGCTTGTTCTCTCGCCAAAAAGTGGGGACAGGACAGGGGGGTTGGCATCAACACTAACTGGAGAGGCTTGGGTTGCATTTCAAAGGCGGCAGGGCCTTTGAAGCATCCCGCTCTGGTATGCACATCCTGCTTGGAGGTGTGTTCACCTAGGCCAAGAGCAGGCTTAGTTCCTGGCCTCTGAGAGTGAAGGCTTTCAGCCCAGGAGGCCAGAAACATGTCTAGTGTTGACAGGCTGGCTGAAACTAGTTGGTAACCACAATAGTAGGCTGTAGGTTTTCAGGGAGCACCTCTAATGTGCCCTCTCCGTACATTTATTAATAAATCCAGCACTGGCATAATTGTGGATTTATTAAGATGAGGTGTTTGGTCCCAAAAACCTTGAGTTACAGAGAAGCCATCATGTAGCTGGGGAACTCGTAATCACGAATGTCCAGCCAACGTACTCGTCATGGCTTCCCTGTGCACTGTAATATCTAAAGGTGAAGTTAGATATCATCGGGACATATCATTCTGGTAGATATTCCCTCACATGGGTATAGTGCACCCTGTCTTAGGGCTGTAAGACCTGCTGTAGTGGTGACTTACCTATACCTCATGCATTGTTTTGCGGGCATAGCACACTGAAACAGTTTTCTCTGCAGCAAGACACTCAGGCTGCAATGGCATTTGCATGAGCTTGGTGAGGGGTTCCTTGGGTGGCACTCTTTGTGCTGTAGCCATTAGGGACCCTCTTTAGTTCCAAGGCCCTACCAGGGGTACCACTTACTAGGGACTTACAAGGATCCTAAAGGGGTGCCAATTGTGAAGCAATTGTACAGTTTAGGGAAAGAACACTGGCGCCATGGACCTCGTTAGCAGGAACCTAGCACACTTTCAGTTAACTTTGCACCAGATACCAGGCAAAAAGTTGGGTGTGGTACTGCAACAAAAACCCAGTTTCCTACACTGGCCTAGCTACTTCTTCAGTAGTTACTGTTGTCCTCACTCTCAAAATTGAAGGAAACCCTTCTCCCCTTTGTGCACAGTGGACCAGTTCCATCTTCTGTGGTCACTCAAAACCAATTTGTGGGGTAGCTTTCCTCCCACCCGGTTTGGTGCCAGCCTAACTATAAGGACAAAAGCTGGAGCTTTCCAAGTGCCACCTAAACATTTTCTTGTGACAGAACAGGCCGCTTTGAAGTTAATTAAGTTCCATGGCCCACCCCAACTGCTCTTCCTACTGGGAGAAGAAAACACCTTCCCAATTCCAGTCCACCTTTTCTGGTATGTGAGCAGGTTTCCCACCTAATTCATGCCATCAACAGGTTGGGCAGTTGCTGGAAAGCTAATGCCATTAGCCTCCAGCAACTTCTGGCAAGGACAAGGTCAAACTTTCAATATATTCAACACAAATCTGACGTAAACATTTGATTGGAATTTTAATAAGTATAAAAATTGTTTTTTTAATGGCATCTGTAGTTGGTAAAGGTTTAAAGCTATATATTTAGTATGTAATCTCTACTTTGCCTTTTCCCATGAACCAGTTACAGCCTAACAAGGTACAACATAATTTTGAGACTAGTCAGTGGGGAAGCATACAATTTCTAATGCGGCACATGTCCCACTCTTAAAAATGATACACCCGACCTTGTGGCAGCAAGGTGCGCTTAGGGTTTTCTACCTGTCAAAAGGTTGAATTTGATGGGTCTGGGCAGCAGGGTTCGAGCTGCTAATATCAGGCTACATTGGGTAGCCCTGAAGCCATGCTTTCACTGCCACTGTAGTGAATTGCACAATAGGTGCAGCAATCCACACATGGCATGGTGCGCTTAGGGTTTTCTACCTTTCAAAAGGTTGAATTTGATAGGTCTAGGCAGCAGGGTTCGAGCTGCTAATATCAGGCTACATAGGGCAACCCTGAAGCCATGCTTTCACTGCCACTGTAGTGAATTGCACAATAGGTGCGGCAATCCACATTTGGCATTTAATTTTTCATGCCATCAGTGTATTTCTGCACCACATACTATGATCTTATGGGAAAGATAAATAGGCCAACTAGGTTTTAAGTCAATTTCAACATGTTTTAGGGTCTGAGCACATATATTGGGCACTGAATAGCAGCATTCCAGTGTTAGACTTCACAATTACCAGGAGGTGAGCCCCTAAAAAATGGAAAACTGGGAGTGCCTACCCAAAAAGGGGTCACTTGCAACAGATAGGATAGATCCCATTAGGAAGAGAGGTAATGGCACAGCACCTCCAGAAACCCATAGGAAAAGAGGACAAGAGATTGTGGTGGAGGGAAAAGTTATTTCTAATGCTGACATCGGCCGCACCCTGAATGCAGCAAATACCACTTCCCAAGGCATCAACACAAGCATCATCCTACTGCGCCATGCCTAGATACACATTACAGGGTTCAGGCCAATCATGCATTTGACACAGGCTACCATTTTAGCCTTCAGATGCATGAGATGCTATAGAAAATAAAGAAAGAAACAGCTATGTTTATTGGTACACTCGAGGCCACGACTCCAAAAATGGTGTTTCTGAGACGGCTGTTCAGAGGCATAGTGACGATCACTTTGTACAGTTCGACCTAAGACCACCAGCTCCAACAGCAGTCCTTGAAGTACTCTCAAACAAGCAAGGCCTACACTTTGGGTGATTACAGGGGAAACAACCAAGGCAAAGGTAGAGGCAGCTCCAGCAGGAGGGCCTCCACCTCCAAACTATGACTTGACATCAAGAGACAATCCTCCCCCCATTACTCAAAATATTAGGGGAGAATCGGGGAATTGCTTCCACATTTGAAGGAGCTTAAGTGTGTTAAGGACTGTGTTCCAAACATATGTATCGTCTGCCCACCAACTACCGCTTTTCGGTAAACTGCTTTACCGTCAATGCAGACCACGCATACCTATAGCCACATGTGCTACAAATGGAAAATATTATTTACACTGTAAGTATCTGTTCATAGTGTGTATTCCTGTAGATTTGAATGGACCTACCCAGCTCCCCAGAAGCTGGTAATGATCACAGATGCTTGTCCCTCTTTCAACTTACGGACTACCATGCACTGTAACCTTGTCTTCAACACAGCACTTCACTTATACTACTCCCCCGCTGGGCAGAAAACATTCTGAGGTGGAGCATGTGTCCTCGTGCATTGAAGGCGATGGGAGTAGTCACAACAGGTCGTGTAACTCTCAGTTCTTCAAGCAAAAACAAGTTGAAACGTTAAAGCCCAACACTGGATGACAGGAGTATGCGGAGCCTGTGAATTTCTTCACCATTTTGAAAATCCCAAATTGATTTCAGAACACAACTGTCCCTATGGAAATGAAAATTTGAAGGAAAGGGGAGGCACGAAAATAAGTGTTTGAACCCAAAGTAGTGGTACTGGAGACCCAAAGGAAGAAAACTAATGGATCAGGAAAAAAATAGAAACATGTCTGTGATTCGCCAATCAAAATGTGATCATTGAGTAGCCATTTTAAGGGTGATCTACTGTTAGATAACCACTCTCTGCAAATATTTCTTGAAGGACACAATAGTCTGGAATCCAGAGACATTGTAATGTTGAGTATCAGACCAGGAAAAAAAACACAAAGATACATGTGATTCACAAATCAAAATGTGATTGCTGCCATTTCAAGTAGATGATCTTGAATGTTTCATGCTACAGCCCTTCTCCAGCTTGAGGTCTTACGCCACCTTACAGAACTGGGTGCCCTATGGCTCATAACGGGCTATGTGCACATGGGCAAAATTTGACACATGAAAGCAGAGGCTTGCATGAGACATGCTAGCTGAATGTGGCGGGGGAATCTGGCACCTTAGTTACCTCTGTTCTATGAGCATATGTTCTGGGTATGTGGTGCTAGTATGGGATTTGGCCTGCTTTATGTGATGCTGGGTGCAGACTGGTCTCTATCCAGAGGAACAATGTGAGTAACTCAAGGCGAACTACTGTAACTATACTAGATACGTTGCAGATTCAAATACTAGGCAAAATATCTAATTTTTTTTATTGCCAGGCTAACATGCGTGAAGTCAACATTGGAGATTATTTAAGGGTTTGCATCACTTTTTATTGTGTTGTACCATTAGAGGATGCATATTTGGTGCATTCAGTTTCCTCATGAACCACAGTCACTTGTTCCCGATTTCGGTCTGTGATTCCAGCTTATTGGGGTCTGTTTGTCTCAAGTTACTCTAACATTTCCACAAGGAAGAAAGAGAAAGTTAAAGTGTGCATTTAGCCACTAACAGAATTGTATAATATCTGTTATGGAGTTCCATGAGAAATTCAATACATTTTACCTGTGAATGCAGAATATCATGTCTTCTCTATGACACTCACCAATAGCATGCATTTAAAGTCTTAATACTCATATGATTTACTACATTTTCCAAAATGCGTGCCACATATTATTTTGCGCCACTTATATGCTTACCAGAGTTCTTGTCTCCAATATAGCCAGCAATAGTAATTCCCAAACCCTGGGCATTTTTAGTGAGCTCAACATCAAATGTTTCATCGTCTTCATCCTTGTCCAGTTTTACATCAATCTATTGAGAAAACAGAAAAAAACACAAATGAGAAAGTAACCACAGATCACAATTATCAAACACTGTAGCTTTTCTTAGGATATTAGTAGTTCCCAAACAAGGTGACTCAAAGTGCCTCATGGTTTGACAGTGCCAACCAAATAACTGATGTTTGCAAACATCATATTCTATGTAGCACCATCTGGTAGAGTCAGAAAATATGCCCTTCGCCCACTCTTAGCTCTATATATGTATAAAACATATGATTTCTGTGTTCATGTAGGGGTATAGAATTTAGGGAGCTATACCGTGCTTGTCGTGCATAGCGCTTAATTATGAAATAGGAACTCGCAATTTAAGTTTGTTTGTTTTTAGATTTATATAGTGCGGCATATCACCCGTGAGGGTATCCAAGCGATGTCCATGGGCACGGGGAGATTAAGTGATTGGCCCAGAATCACAGGATGTTGCGCAGACGCCTAGACTCAAACCCGTATTCCCAGCTCCAGAGTCAGCAGCTCTGGCCGCTGCACCACATCCTGTGCCACATTGTGGGGTCGATTGGGTGTGGGCCCCCAAGGTTTCATGTCTGTCTATACTGTATCACAGTGGCTCCAGGTAGGTGTATACGGTTGCATGTGTGAAATAGTGTGAACATATTACAACAGTATATACTAACATCAGCAGGGCATAAGCTTTACTAATGTGGGCTCCATGCTGGTGTACAGTGTATCATATGTCACTCCATGCACGTTTACAGCACTTGGTTTCTGTCGCCATGCAAGTATACAGCTCCTTTCGTGTGTATATAGTGCCTAACAATTGATGTTCATGAACATAATCTACCATGTAGTGCCAAACTGTGAGGTCGGCTGGGTGTGGGTTTCACCCGTGCAAGGTTTCATGTCAGTGTATACTGCATCATAGTGGCTCCATGTAGGTGTATATCCACGCATGTGTGATATAGTGTCTAACAGTTTAAGTTCATGAACATCAAATTCCAGATAGCACAAACTATAGCGTTGGCAAGGGATGGGTTTTTCCATACTAGACTCCATGTAGGCGTGTAGCTCATAACTGCAGTTGCCAAGCACCTTTTGTAATACAGAGTGAAGTATACCTATTGTTTGCTTATATCATATTTACTATAGTGTAACATTTTTTTGCATTGGTGTGCGCAAGCTTCCCCTTTGTTGGGTTTTGCAACCGAAAGCAAATGATATTTACAGAAAAATTAGGTAACATGTCTCTACAAAACATAACAAAATCGTAGAACAGCAGCATTCTGTTTTTATATGGAACTTCAGTCACAATCCTAAAAGGGCTATTTTTAAGGCAAACACATTTATCATTTTAAAGGCATGATGAAGAAGTTCCGGATCTGAAAATTTTGAGCAGCATCTCTGCTCGACAACAAGTGGCACTGTTTGGTTCAACACAGATACCATGGAGAGCATCTGTCAGTTCAATTTAGGCACCACTCCTGCACACGGATGTAAGTTGCTTTCAAGGTTATCCGCACCATCAAATGCAGAGTCCAAACAGCAACCTGCATTGACCAATGCGCAGATTGCTAGACTTTTTAATAGACAGAGCCCAATTCACAGAGGAGGGAGGATGGGAGGGTCAGTAAGGAAGCAGCATTTAGAGTCTCTACCAGAAAAGGCATTACCGAAAGGTAAGTACCTTGTTCTTCTGATAGAGAATTCTAAGTGCAGATTCTCACCTTTTAAATATATTACTGAAGACAGACCTATTTGGAGGCGGGTCTCAAACCAAGAAGTCCTGGAGGACCAAGCGGGCAAAATGGGCCACTCGGCAAGCCTGGCTGTTCAGATAGTAGTGCTTTGTTAATTAATGATGGATGCCCACAAAGCCGCCTGACAAATGTCCATGTCAGGAACTCTGCATGTTAACATGGTGGTAGCAGCCTTGGCTCCAGCATAATGAGCCCTTAACTGTTCTGTGACTACTTCTTGACCAGTGCATAGCAGATCTTATTCTAGAGCACGGTACAGCAAGAGATGACCCTTTTCTAAACAGGTTTACCTTTTTTCATTCCTGTGAACCCCACAAAGAACTGATCATCTACTCAGTGTTCTCTGGTACAACTGATACAAAAGCCCAGCGCTCTTTTAGGGTGTAGGCAATGGAGTTTCTTCTCCTCCTCAGAGGAGTGAGGTGGAGCCTAAAACACTGAGACGGTGATGGTGTGACCAACACGGAGTCGCTACTTTTGAAAGGAAGTCTGCCGGAGGCCTCAGAACCAGTTTGCATTGGAATTCGATGGCATACAGGAGGTTGACACAATAGCTTGGAGCAGTTCCAATGCTGTGACAATAGGAACACTGTCTTCAGGGTGAGAAGGATGAGAAGCTGCATGGGACATCTGTGCAGTGGCTCAAAGGGATTGCACATCAAATGTGTGAGGAACGGGTTAAGATCTCACTGTGGCATAAAAGAGAAGAGGGAAACAAATGTTGAAGTCCATTCAAAATGCATATCACAAAAGGAAATTCAAATAACGAAGGCTATTCTGGCAACTGTAAGAAGGGCAAAAGAGCCAAAGGGCTCCTTTTAACTGTGCCCATAACAAAGCCTTGCTGGGCGAGGGACAAAACAGACTACAAAACATTAGATTACTTTGCCGTGGAGAGGGTTTATCTGATGCGTGCCGCACCAAACCACAAATTGGACCCAGCAACAGGCACATACAGTTTTGTAGAGGGACTCCTGGCTTCAAAGGTGACATTAACATCCTCCGGAGGATGGTTGAAGGTGTTCAGCTACCACCACTCAATCTGCAAGCATGAAGGAGAAGATTGAGATGGCCCAGGTGCAGGACCTTGCACTGTTGCTGTAACAGCAGATCTTCCAGTAGAGACAGCCTGATCCGAGGACAGATGCTAATGCCCACAAGCTCTAGATATCATACTCCTGGTTCCCCTTTCAGGGCCACTAGGGTAACTTGGGCCCAGACAGTCCTGATCTTTTTCAGAACTCAGGTCAGAAGAGGTACCGGCGGGAAGGCGTATAGGAGTCTAGAGTTTCACCCTAGGCGGAAAGCTTTTCAGAGCAGGAGACACCTTGGAAGGTCCAACACAGCGAACTTCTGATATTGCAATTTCTCATGGTTAATAGATAGTCACAGCTCTAACCCTTCATGGAAGAGACCTTGCCCCATCTCCAGGTGCAACTACGATTCACTATCCACTATGCGGTGATGGTGGAGTTCATCCGCTCTGGCATTCAATGATCCTGCCCTGGGGTTCACCAGCAGAAAAAATGCCTTGATGGTACACCCATTTTCAGAAGCGCAGGACCTTCTGGCACAGGATCTGTGACTCCACCATGTTTTTGGTCTTTTCCTCAAACATTGTGTTTTGGTTTAATTATATTCATTGAATGACTGAGATTAAGATGCAGGGCTACCAGTTGCTTAAAAGGATACAAGTTTACAAACTTCTTTGCTAGTCTTGTGATACACATTATTTTAGTCTCTGTAAACACACCTGCCAGACACAATTAGAAGTTGCACTTTATAGAATAAATATGTCCACATACAGACAAAGTAAAACTGTTTAAGAATAGCAGACATTACCTTTCCTGCACCAGGGAAAAGCGTTGTGCAAATACACAACATTATGGAGGCTGGGGCCCCAGTTTCAAGTGACGAAAAAATATATTTTACCTAAGGTCTATAATAAGGTTTCAAAAGAGGTTAGTTTTACGTTTCTATGGGTCATCACTAGTTTCGGCCAATTGTCAGGAAACGTATGGGCAAATTTGTGTGTTGAAGGTATCAGGCTTGCTTTAGGAATTCTGTACAACCATAAAACCTCTTTGGCCATGTTTTATTCCACACATTAAAGCTTTGTCAACTTCCAACCAATTATTTCGATAGTACCGTATATTGAAATGGCCCACACCACTTTATACAGTTCTTCACATTTTAGAAATCAAACTAGTCATCTGCATTTACAGTATCATGGCTAACAATCGAAACTGGGCTGTCCTAAGTTGGTCCAGGCCAGAGGGACCAATCTCAGATTCTCAGGATAACCACTGTTAATGTAAATGATTCCCCTTTAGAATCATAGCATGAAAACCTTCATATGGATATGCTGAAAATCTGGCACTGAACCAAATTTGGATATTCATTGTTAAGTGTAAACCCAACATGGTCTTCAGATATTGGTTGTTAGATATACCTGATTCTCCGGCACAGAAGGCAGTGGAGGTGGAGTTGGGATACCAGCGTGGGTCGGTGCAGAGGCATCATTGAGAGGGCCTCGGGCAATGACAAGCTTTACTCGATTTCCACACTGCCTCAGTACTTGTGCCACCTGTTCGCTGCCCATTCCAGCCAAGTCTGTTTCACCAATCTTCAAGATATGATCGCCACTGAATAATCTTCCATGCTAGATAAATGAATTAATGAATCAGTGAATATTATATACATTACCGTTTGCAGGTGTAGCAAAAGAAAAACAATGGTTCACATTATGGCTTTTGATATATCAAATTATTGAAATTAAACAAATTTATTAAGCATGCAAAGTGAATTTATTAACTCAATCTTAATTTAAAAGTATAGCATGAACAGAAATTCTAGGCGATTACAAGTTAAACTTTTTATTATAAGAAATGGGAACAATTGTAAAAATTTCTATTTTCTGTAGATGTGGTAATGCTCACAAAAAGAGACATCTCATAAAATATATGCATAACTGCTTATCTTTTGGGGTTAATATTTTGTCCTGTGAAAATTAAGCACTTGTTGATCTTTTATTGTGAAGTCTCAATATTCGTATTGTATTTCTGGCCCCATTCTCTTATACATCTTTTTCTATATGCACTCTTCCCCCTTCCATGCCTCTTTCGCATACCTTTTTTGTGACATGCAGCTTCCGTAGCTTATATTTCATACTTTCGCACAGCATTTCACGTGTCTTGCTCTCACAACCAAGTTGCATTTCTCCTTCTGCCCAGGTTTACGTACTTATTTGTTTCAATGGCCCTCTTTGAAGTCTTTCACCAGCTCAATTTTCATCACTCGTTCTCTCTGTGTTCTATTTCATGATTTAATATTGTACCCTTTTTGGATTTTAATCCCATGTCTCTTGTCTTCCATCTTTCGTCCTTCCGTTTATCCCTCAGGGCCTCTGGGTCTTCCTTTTCTTGCCCCTTTCCCTTTGGTATTTCTTGTGTAAGCTTCTGCCTCTGTGCCCACTTAGATACCTTTCTATCAGTATCCCTTTTGTTTCCCTGCCTTTGTTTAGGTTTGTACCCTACATATTTAGCTCACTGGAAGACACATTAAATGTTCACAATCTGATTATTTTTTGTAAATGTGTGCTTCTATTTCTTTCATAATTTCGTCCATAAGTAAAGGCTTTCATAATTTCCTCCATAAGTAAAGGCTTTAAAGACATGCATAAACACCAAAAGACAAATAGATCACATCACACTTAGGGGTGGGTAAAATTACATTTTCAAATGCAAATCCTAAGAAGTTTATAAACATTCTGAAGTATGATAAGATTGTAAACTTTCAAAAATGTGCTTATTGTTAAAATTTGAAAATAATTCTCCAAATATAAGGAAAACTTTACTTACCTGTATCAATCCGTTTGCAGCTTGTGGTGCTGTAGAATACACATTTTGCACCCTCCAGCCATCTAGTGTTGAGTGCAGATGCTGAAAGATATTTTTGTTTGACGATTAAGTTTTTGTTTCGAAGTCACTTGTGATCCCTCTCCAAAATCCACAATGCACCAGGACAATGGATCCATCTTAAACCGTGTTTTCCCATATGTCTTAGATAAAAGTATATGTAGTGGCGCGAAGCAGAACAGTCTATGTATACTGTGAATTTGAGATGATATGTACATACTCGTCCAAACGTCATACTAATTTATAAGCATTTGGGAGGTAGGAGAAGGCAAGTGATTCAACTAGCACTAAAAGCTGTAAACCGATTGCTACAGTTAACTCTTTCTGTTCGCAGCATTTGCTGCTGTACAGATCGCATGCTTTTCAAAGACTGAAAAGCAGCATCCTTCTTCCCAAAGTGGTGGTCTGTGGGAAGTAGTGGTAGCCATAGTATGTAACTTTTGGAAGTGGAACATGCCCTAGGCCTAGCATACAGTGTGCATTTTGCTATAGCATAACATACTTGGATGCACTTGACTATCCATCTTGTAAGGCCTGACTGGGAAACAAGTTTTCCGAAATGATGCTTAGCAAATGCAACAAACAATGGATTTTATATGATCAATGTAGCACCAAGGGCTATTCTAATGTCTAAAGTTGGGAAAATAACATTGGCAAGTCAATGGTTTGGTCAACATGAGGAGAGGGCCTTAGTCAGAGATGACATGTTTGTCATAAGAACGACCTGATCTTTATGCACCTGAATGGCAGGTTCCTCCACGTCATATCTGATAGCTCACTAACTCTGCGTAAGGAAGTGGTTTCTCAGTTCCATCACAGGAATAGTAATGCACAAGAGTGTAGCAGTTCAAACGAAAGCACTGTCAGCCAAGTAAAGATACATTAAGGTCCCATGGCACTCTTGAAAGAATAACTCTTTTAGAGACCCTTCATGAATGCTTTCAGTACTGGCGTATTAAATACAGATTGATGTTGTCTAGTTTGTATGTAAGCTGCCACAGTTGCTAGATGAACTCTTACACAGGTGTTCTCTAGGCCTGCCTTTTCAAGGTTCAGCAAGTAGCAGGTGATGTCCTGTACTGAAGCTTGTAAGGACTGCTGTTTAAGAACAATACAGGATTGGGGACATCTTCTCATTTTGCCAGGTAGCAAGCCCTTGTAGTAGGCCTACAAGCTTCTTTAAGAAGGACCATACATTCATCTGGGCCTTGAAGATACCCGAACTTTAAGACAGAGGTGCCAAAATGCAAGATTCAATGTTTTGAAATTTAGGTGCCATAGCCGACCATGATTCTATGTGCAAGTAGATGTAGTTTCTCGTGTGACTGTATCTACATGAATAGCAGTATTTAGTAGGCCTGGGCGTAACTATTAATTCCACCTGCGGAATTGGAGGAATTCAGTAACTCCGCGCTACTCTTGTAATGAGGAATATCTTACAAATTCAGCCACTCTGCTGGTGGAATTAATCTGCAGTAAATTCTAAAAAGGGCTGAAAGAGGGAGCAGTCTCTCTATATTTAAAAATCCCTGCAGATTTAAATTTAATCAGCAGTGGTTTTAGAACAGAGGGCCTGCTCCCTCCTATGGCCCTGTTTAGAAACCTCTGCAATGTATACATATTGGCACCCTTACATACTCTGCAGTCATTTCAGCAGAGTATGTAAGGGTGCATAGTGGTATGCACTACAGTGCAAAGAGATCGATTGTTGGTGTCCCCCAGCGATGGATGTAATGGTGAAATACTTAAATGCCTATCTCCCTTTCTTACGGTTCCTGATGTGTCCTGCTGACCATTTCCAAAAACTCATTGTATACTCCTGGAAAGCTCATAGCACCAACTACACTACCACCAATTCCAGAGCAAGCATTGGCATAGCCAATAGGTCTTACCTTTGGGACCTGCTGGTTTGGCAGTGCCTTTGGCGATGCTCTTCAGAATTGGCAAGATACTGTGTAGCATGGGCAAATAAAACAAGCATTGGCATAGCCAATAGGTCTCGCCTTTGGGACCGTATAAGTGTTTAGGCATGTAACAGTTGATGTTGTTGCACCAAGGATATTGTGCTGGATAACTAAACACTTATAAGGTCCCAAAGGCGAGACCTATTGGCTATGCCAATGCTTGTTTTATTTCAGCCCAGTAAGAAGTGTCAGTACTGCCCTCTTGCACTGCTACTGAGCAGTGTCAGTACTGCCCAACATCAGTCTTGCTGAGAAGTGCCTGTACTATTCTACAGCAGTCTGCTTTGAAGTGTCAGTACTGTCTTGTTGCAGTGATGTGGGGAAATGTCAGTACTGCTCAAATATTTCCTGCTGAGAAGTACTGATGCGGCTTTATAGCAGGGCTGCTGTTGAAAAGGACATGTACTGCTCTAAAGTAATGATGCTGAGAAATCCCATACAGCCCTATTGCAGTGCTGCTGAGAAGTGTCAGTTGTGTATTGAAGTTCCAGTACTGCACTTTAGTAGCACTGTAAAGAAATTCCAGGGCTGCTCTAAAGTAGCACGGCAGAGAAGTGTCAGTACTGCCTCGTATCAGCCCAGCTGATAAGTCTGCAGCAGTAGGCGCGCGCACGCTTGGGAGAGCAGGCTTCACTTTTTCAAGCACTGCACTTGTGCTTGTGTCGCGCCGCTGCGCACTCCCGCAAGGTAAATGCCGCCACAAGCACGAGTGCAGTGCTTGAAAAAGAGCTGAACAACGGCTTAAGGTCTCCTATGCAGCGCTGCGTAGGTGAGACCTAAAAAAATTAAGTGTACGTGTGCTAAAAGTGTATCTCTTGACATAACGCAAGCCCACTCAGCTTCGACTGAAAGGAATAAGATAGAGTGACGCTGGCTGTGTGCAATGGGACATGATGACGCCAACACTGAGAATAATTTACAATAGAAAGGCAAGCTTCGTATGCATCCCTAGAAACAAATATTTCAAGCTGGAGCTCTGAAAAGAATTACGCTAAGCTTAATGTGATATGAGTTTCTCTAATATACCTCTGATATACGTTCCTCTAATCTGGAAAGAGTGCCAGAATGAAAACAATGTGTGTGAAGGCATGTATGTTTAATACAAAACAAAACCAGATATGTATCTGCTGTCTTGGAACACAATATATTTTACCTCACAGTGTAAGTATTGTGTTCTGCAGAAATAACTTTAACTGCATCTTTAAATTTGGGGAGTGGATAACTAAAGACAGGTTCAAACACAATTAAGAGATGCCAAGAAAAGCAAGACATCGCAATAAGACTATACTGTGAAAGAGCATTGAATCGCAACCATACAATCAGCCCCTAGAGAGCATATTTATTTATTTATTTATTTATTTGCAAAGGTTTATATAGCGCTGGCTAGACCCGGAGATATCAGAGCGCTTTACATGAGGATCAGCGATTTACATGCTACATAATTACATCAATTACAGGAGCCAAGTATAGACATAGGAGAAAAACATGAGATTACACAATAATATGGGTAATTAGCACGTAGTATAGCCAAGACAAACGTTTAATGGAGAATGGAAGGTATAGGGGGAATGGTAAACGGGTAAGGAATGCAGCTAGAGTCAGACGGACCGGCAAGGGGGAAGAGTAATTCGGGGGAACAAAGCAGTCAAGGCAGTCAAAGTGAAAGACAGACAAAACAAGCATTTACAATGCAATAGGTCTCGCTATTAAAGTTTGAGCTATTGGCATTGGAAATGACAATGCATTTTATTTATGTTTTAAAAACCAGCACATAAATAAAAGGCATTGTCATTTACAATGCCAATAGCTCAAACTCTCCACTGCGAGACCTATTGCATTGCAAATGCTTGTTTTTCTTGTTTGCGCTTTCATAAAGGGCAAACTGGACCTGAAGGCATTGGAGCACCAATTACATTACATAGGGATATAATCATATTTTTGTAGGCACGTGGTTAACTAATTTTGCCTGAATTACAGGGGTGTTCATCTTTTATGTGGAAGCTACTGTTTGGCATTGTTGATATTTCGCCTATGTCTTCATAACATACCACCCTCCCCCCCCCCCCCACCCCGACCCTGCGCGTCAAAGTCCTATTCCCTGTAAAACTAAATATTTTTCAGACCTTGGCTTATTAGGTAACTTAGCCTGAAACTTCCCTTGCTTTTTGCGCTGCGAGGTGGGGTGCTAGAGTTGTATTTCCTTTAATTGAGGGGTGTTTCTAGTTCCCGTATCCTGCAGCTATCGCCCAGTTTCCCCTCCCCCTTTACAATGTCTGCATTTCCATCCCATTGATGAAGTGGGGCTATCAAAGAGACACCGAAGTGGCAGCGGGGAGCTGTAGGCTCTGCCCGCAATAAACACGTTTACAGCCCCATAAAAGGGAGGCTGCATAGACAGGCAGATGAGACACAGCTCACCCCCTTCTTGGGCCTGGCCACACAGCGTACACCCCATCCTGTGGAGGAAGCGGTGGTGAAGCTTTGGGGTGGCACAGGTTAGAGGTTAAAAGGACCTTGAGTGGCATCTCCACGTGGCACCGGACAGGGGCCAGACTTCCAATCACGTCTTGCCAAAATCACGAACTAACCAAGACAGTTTTGGTTAGTTCGTGATTTTTTGGGGATTGGAGGTAGTGACGTGGCAGGATAGGCAGACATGTTTTTGTTGTTTTTTGTGCAGTTTGTATACAGCACACATTTAGCCCAAATGCATTACGAGTGCTTTCTATGACCAACAGGTTACATTACACAATGTCAGATGTGTGTTGTTTTTAAAGGCACTGGCAGATGCCGTGTTTTGCCGAGAATCACAGCATGTTAAGCAGATGCCGGGACTCGAACCGGGGTCAAGTTCCAAAGTTGGCAGTTCCAGCCCTTCGGTCACACACATCTCCTGCCTTGAACTAATTTGGGTCGTTAGTTTTCTTTGAAAATACTACCTTCCTTCTCCTACCGTTTTTATATAGCGCGAACTCGACTTTAAGGTATTGGAGCACTTTACGTGAGAACCAGCTACATTACACAAGGACGCAAGATTAGGTGATTTGGCCAGAATCCCAGGATGATGAGCCGACGCCGAGACTTCATCCTGTGCTCCACCATCGGCAGCTCTTGAGTGAGTGTATCATTCATTATCAAAGGCGAACTAGTCAGTTGATGCTTAAAATAAAAGCAGCACTTATTATCCACATGAATGATGTTCATTGTGCCGACCTAGGAAGGATGAAAATGTGATTCGACCCCGTCGAACTTGTTGTCGCCATGAGGCTGTAGTCAAATGCCTATAACCGGCGTTCCACAGTCACAGCAATATTACATGCAATAACTGTGTCGTGTGTTTGTTTCTCTGTGTCTTTTGGGCTTTGTCTTCCCTTTAAAGTATTTTTTCCGCTTTAAGGGGTCCTGGGGCGCGTGGTGTTGGAAGCGTGTCACAGAAAATGCTGTAAGGAAAATCAATATGTGCATTCATTGTAAACCGTCGAGCAATGCTTGTTAGCACAGTGTCCATTTGACGGAACATAAGACAATGGATTTTTTTTTTTGCAGGGGTGAAAAGTGTCGTTTTATATATTTTAGCAGAGAGAAGTGCTTGCAAAAATACGGACCATGCTTATATATCTCTTTGTGGTATGTGGGCCCTCTCAGTCGTACATGGCTTCTTCTAAACAATGTACAGACCCTGGGCTGAGTGCAAACATGCTGCAGTAAACTCAGTCTTACCTGAAAAGGAGGAGGTGCATGGCAGCCTCGGGGAAAAAGCGGGTTTGTCCGTGGCTGTCAATGATAGAAGAAGAGCCTCTTCTCCTGCGACGGACCCCGGCACAGCCTCTATCCTGCCTCCACTAAACTAACGGGAACTACTGGTTCCCATTCACAGAAGGAAGCGGGGCCGCACACGACCGT
The DNA here is from genome assembly GCF_964261635.1 of Lissotriton helveticus. Lineage (NCBI taxonomy): Eukaryota > Metazoa > Chordata > Amphibia > Caudata > Salamandridae > Lissotriton > Lissotriton helveticus. Next base: position 1,091,550,727 of record NC_136059.1, read on the forward strand.
CACGTGACTTGGGGGCACGCCGCGGGGGAAGTCAGCAGCAGCCGGAGAAGGGCTGCACACGAACCAGGGATAGGGTGATCGGGGTTTGCACGAGCCGGGGGAGAGAATGGGCAATGGGACTAGGGTCTCGCAGAGTTAGTGGGGACAGTTAGGTGATGAATGCCGCAGCCACATGGTGCGGCCAAAGCAATATTTCAGGTGGGGCTCCTGTGAGCAAGACGGAGCCCCGCTTGTTGCTGCAGTGACCGGCTGAAGACGGACACCAGCCGAGGAGCAGCGCAAAGTGTCGGTAAGTGGGGTGAAGCATGCTGTATGTGGAGTGAAGCATGCTGTACATGGAAAGCGCGCCGTGCTTGGAGCTTGCGTGGTGAGCATTGAGCCGACGGAGTGGAGCGAAAGTGAAACTAACCGCATGAGTGCTGAACGGATTCAGGCACGTTTTTCACAGCGCGTGTTCATGCGCACGACCTGATCCGATTCCTGAGGATGCGTGCCCATCTCCTGTCTCCTTGAAAGCAAAGCCGGTAACTATAGGTCTTGCGGCAAGGCAGCGCGAAAATGCATCGCCATTGCGAGACTTAAAAAGCGGAGCGAAGAGGACAACAATGTCATATGTCCGGCTGGGTAGGTGGCGGCTGAGGGGGTGAACCAGAGCCAAACTCCTCTATAGCTACAGAGGACAGCTCCACCAGGCATAGGCCAAGGTTGCTCGGGCTCCGCAGTAAGTATGACCAGTTAAGGTATCCGCCCAGGGTGCATCTTCATAGTTTCATCTAAAGCACAGGTCCAGTTGTTACTGGGATGCGCCGTCCACCTCGTCCTCCAGCTCGCCCCCAGCATCACGAGTGGGGCGATGAGAGGTGCAAGGGACAGTTCCGAAGTCTGCAGAATTGTGGGACAGCCCATCATTCTTGCCTTCAGTCCTCTTGGCGGGAGTGAAACTGAAGACGAATTGTGCATAGAAACCTGATTCTCATCAGATTTTAGTCCTCTATAGGCCCCCAAAGTGACATCGTTGATATTGTTCGGGGCGCCATTTTAGAGTCAGGTAAGCCGGGGCATGACCTTTCCTTGAATTAGCAGGTCTCACTACCATCAGTCCCCCATGAACCATCTTAGGGTCAGGCAGCCACTGCTGGCTTTGGGGCTGCTCACTCCCATGATTATTCCCATGAGGATCAAGGCAGACGTAGTGGTGCGGAGTGTGGGGGGATCCCCACCCCCTCCAGGACAATCGCGCATTTTCCCTTGGACTCAGCAGCTGATCAGCTTCGGGCCGAGGGGCCCTTATGTTTCGCTGCACCACCGGGTGTCATCTTGGGGTCAGGCAGCTTCGTGGAATCCCAAGTGGGCCCCTCTTTACCGCCACACCGGGTGGGCTTAACGGCGATGCCTCGATAATTTTCCCAGTGTGGGGCTCGCTCCACCTCCCCAAGCCCCAGTGCGTGCTCCCACCTGTTGGTGTTGGGGAGCAGTGAGATCGTCTTCGTCAAGGCCTCAAGATGGCTGGGCCGACTGTGGATCTCGTTCTGGGCCCGGTTGCTGCCAAAGTCGATCTCATCCTCCAGGGCCCAAAAGCTGGCGAGGGCTAAAACCACACGGCGGGATGGTGATCGTGGGGCTGACACATGCAGGCACTCAGGAGGCTGCGGGGGCACTCAGTCTGTCACACACGCCTCCAAGCTCCAGTCAATGATGTAACTTCAAGCAACCCTTTTGCAAGAGCTTATTTAAGGCAGTTTAGTCCAGTCGCCAAATAGAATACTATAGTAAGGGGAGGCAGCTTAATTTTATCCAAGATATATGGGACACCCAGGTCATCATGGCCGATCCAGTCGATCAACTTAGGGGGACTGCCAATATGTTTTTCTAAAAAACTTTTTCCACCGTTGAGTACCTTGCACATTCGTCATGCCCCAAATAGCAGCACCATACATTGCAATTGCCACGCATTTACTGGCATATATAGTTAGTGTCTCCCTCACCGGCTTGGCTAGGATCTTCATCTATTATATGGGATCACATCGACCACGCAGCAGTGTTGAGACAAGGCTGTAGCAAAGACTATTCTATCCATGTTGGGCATTCTCAGCAGAACAAACACTGTAGTAAGTGACACTGGGAAATCAAATATAAATACGTCAAATTACGTTTTTTTATATGTGATATGTGATGCAATTGTGCAATTCTATGATATAATTTTCCACTTAATTAACATGATCTTGTATCGTTTCCCAACATCCCTTTCACACGGTAGGATCAGCGTGCCACTGCTCACCAGCAAGGTTTATGCTCTATAAACACTAATACATGCATGCAAAATCATGCTCAGCACTGAAGCTTTTCAATATAAATAGTAAGTAAAGATACTAATAAATTGCAATAAGGACGCATGTTCATTTCCCTTCATAGTAAAATCATCATGTTTTTCTGAAAATCCAACATTTTCATTTATCATGACTAAATGCTTCAAGAAGATATGACGTGCAAATCCATCCCACTGCATAGTTCTAGTGATCTAGGCATTTCCACTCTCGGTGTAAAATAAATTAAGCTTACCTGTGGAAATCTACCTTCTAAAGCTTCACGTCATAAGTAAATCTTCCTCGTCTTAGTAAAAGAAGAGTAAAGGCTGCAAAACTGTAAGCCACAGTAAGCCACACCATGACTACGAATGGAGTTTGGTTCTTCAGTCGATTACTGCATACCAGTAAATTAATAAACCGATGCCTGTATTATGTTCTCCTGCCAACTTCACGCTGTAATAGTTGCTAGCTAAGTGGTTGCTAAGCAACCATGTTCGTACATGAAGGTGTGGGGATAATATTTTACTGCAGAGTTGAACATCCCATCCGCAATTACTATACCAAACGTTTATCACAAACAACTGTTTTTGAGCCCAGGCGTCAAAGGTAATGCAAAGGGACAAAATCTTTCATTCCTTCAAACGCATTTTGTGAGGAGGAAAAACTCTAGTAGTGAACAACAGTTAAATGTCAGGCAGAACACAATAAGGTCCACAGAAGAAAAATTAATTTACAAAAGTAAACAGCAAGGTTGGTGTTGTCTACCTGATCTGCTACCCCTCCTGGTAGAATGGTTTTCACAATCACTCCAGTTGATTTGCCTCCTACAATGCCAAATCCTAGACCAGATCCATCATTCACAAGCTCAATTGTCTCCACGTGCTGCCAGTGAACCTAAAGGAAAACATATGCAGAATGATCACATAATACTCAGCTTATACACAGACAAACACACTCCCCCTTATTCCAGGCAACAGAACTTAGTTAAGCCCATGGTGAGCACCTAGCATCTCCATTATGACTCAATGCTGCTATACAAAGATATAGCCACATCACCTACACTTATTATTCTGAAGTTACACAAAAGGAAATGTCTGCCTCGCATAACTTGGAAAGGGTGGATTTTCAGGTACAATCTAATGATCTGTCTTAAAAATGTATTATTTTGATAATTCTTCAGCAATTACTTTTTTCCCAGGTCTGACTCAATACAACGCTACAAGGAAGTCAGAAACGTTTGGGGAACCTAGTCCAGTTTATTATGTGTTCTGAATCCCTGAATCTGTGTGATCTATGGGAAAAGTACTGAACTTAATCCAATGATTGATTTTTCTACTCTTAACTTAACTGAAGTGCTGGCCTAAATGTAGTTCCTTAAACTCCCAAGACCTGATACCAATCATGAAATAAAATAAAAGGCCCCAAGACAAAAATGAAAGAAATCAGATTTAGCTTTCTTCAAAAGATCCTTCATTACCCATTACATTGTTTTCTTTGAATAGTGTTATGACCTCATTTTACAGGATCGCCAGTTGTTACTTAGGAGGTAATGAACTCAGGATTCGCTACATAGTGGTCATTATATCGGGAGCACTATTACATTGTAGTAATTGACCTATCTCTCTCTCTCTCTATATATATATATATATATTCACCAACAACATCCTTCATCAGGAAAATCGTTACCCACTTACAAGATCCAGTGTTTCCCCAAAATTTCTTTAATTAAGGATAAGCACCCAGTTCAAAAAGAAATAGCGACGCTTTTCGTTATCTACAGATAACTTGGTCACGGTTAACCAAGTTATCTGTAGATAACGAAACGTGTCAGTATTTCTTTCTATATATATACACATATATATATTCACTGAAAAAAACAAAGGTTAAGGGGACGTTGTAGTTAGGCTCAGATTTCACTAGTACAAAACCATAGAAATTCAGCAGTTATAGTTACCTGAGCTAACTATAACTTACACTGCCGCAATGCACTGCTTATGACATCACATATTACTTCACGTACTAATTTATTTTTATTTACTTTTTAAACAAACTTTATTACGTTTTGCATAAATTTCAAGGTACAACGAATGCAACATAATTACCAGTAATCAGGAGTTTCAGCAGAAAAGTTCACTTATACACTTAGTACAGAGAAAATGATTTTTTCGGCAGGCTAGGCCTCAACCTCCCTCCTGTGCAATCTAAGCACAATGTACGTCAGTATTCATTTAATGTATTATTAATACCTTTGATTTTGAATCCATACTACCCTCCCACAACTACCCCCTTCCCTGCCCTCCCACCAGGTGTGTCACTAATAAAGGAATTGCTAATCTGTTGTACTCGGTTGCTTCAGACTATTTTTCATGACTAACCAAAACAGCACGTTTGAATCTATCCCTCAGTGAGGGCAAGGGCGCCCTATGCCCATCAGCTAATTCCACAACTCTGCATGTTGTTCAGGGGTATAGAACCTAGTCTACTTCTTCAGGGGCTTCAACTATTTGATCCTTGCTTCCGTTATCGTCCGGAATCTTTAGTAGCACAACTATTGTTTCCCATGCCCTCACTGACTCCAATGCTCTCTCACTCCCTGCTCTTGTTGCTAGTTGCAGTCTGATTATTCCTTTACACTCTGCCCTTTGACAAATTACTTCTTCCATCTGGCTACACTTGAACCCCTCTTTGCTTTCCAATGCATAGTGATGTCTCTTTTAGCTAATAGTAACCCCAGGTCTAATAATTTGCTTGTGACTTTATTTTTGGCCGTTTGAGGATACCAGTGTAATAGGCAGGGTCCCAGAGACGTCTCCACCTTCCTATCAGTGATGTCGGCCAGTAATGTGGTTACCTCTTCCCAGAAATTACCCAATTGCGGGCAGTCCCAGAACATATGCCGTAAATCTGCACCCTCCCTCTTATAGCGTGGACATGCTACTTCTTGGGTTTCGAAATATTTGTTAATCTTCACTGGGGTGAGCTATGCTCTATGCAAGACAAGTGCACCAGTTGGAATCTGGTGTTCAAGGAACTCTTCCATGCCCTTTCCACTAGATCTCACCACGTTTTTTTCTGGAATTACCTCCCCCAAGTCTGCCTCCCATTTTAGTCATAGTTCAGTCAGGGGCACTAGTGTTTCCTGTGTTATGCACGTATATAAGCATGTGACCGCTTTGAAGGTACCTGCAACCGTCACTATGTATTGACAACCCAATGACGTCTTCGGCTCAGTGAGTCCCCACTTCCAGTGCTTTCGTATGGCCGCAGTGAGTGCGGAATGCAATAAGAAATCCCCTCCAGGTAGATCGTATTGTTCTTATAAATCGTTGAAAGGAATCATGGTGCTACCTTCATACAGATCTCCTATTGTGGGCAATCCGCGCTCCTTCCAGGCTGCTAATCCCTGTCAGGTTCCCCCATGAGATAGAGCTTCGCACTTAAGCAGCGGGATCTCCGGGTCATAAGGGTATTTAATGTGTGCCCGTCTCAGGCTCAACAGCTATGGCAAACAATAAGGGCGATAGTGGACACCCCTGACGCGTGCCTCTGGTAATATCGATAGGTTGTGACAGATGACCATTGATTAGCACCCTCGCCGTAGGTCGAGTATAGAGCAGGCGAACCCAGGCTATAAACAAGGGCGGGAATCCCATGCTTGTCAAGACAGAAAATAGATAGGGCCATTCGACTGAGTCAAAGGCTTTAGTCGCATCAAGAAATATGGCTGCGACAGGCGTATCAGGGTGCACAGTGCGCAGGAGGGAGAACAGGGTGCGCAGGTTGTGCGACGTAGAACGGCCGGCCACGAATCCAGATTGATCAGGCAGCACAATTCTAGTCATCAATAGCGATAGCCGAGTAGCCAGAACTTTAGCAAGTATCTTCACATCGCAGTTTAAGAGGGCGATAGGAATTACAGGAGCCGGGATCTTTATCGGTTTTCAGTAGGGAGGTGATGACAACCTCGCGCATAGAGCAGGGCAGCACGCCTTCATCGAGGGATTCTGAGTAAACTTCGCGCAGGACAGGGGCCATGATATCAATGTATGTTTTATAAAATTCGGCAGGAATGCCATCTAGGCCCGGGGCCTTACCATTCTGAAGAGACATGATGGCGTCACGGATCTCATCCAGCTCAAAGGGTGCAGCTAAAAAAGCCCAGTCCCCATCGCTAAGCCAACACAGCGCTACATCCTTCAGGTAATCAGCATAAGACGTCGTAGACTCCGCAGTGGTAGTGTATAGTGCAAGATAGTGTGTCGTGAAAGAGCTGAGAATTTCATCCGAGTGCCTGACAGTGGAGCCATGTGCATCCGTAAGTTCGAATATGATATTGCGATCCCGTGGTGGCTGAGTGAGTGCAGCTAGCGCCCTCCCGGGCCTATCACCCTCACAATATATTCGGGCCTGCCAGTGTTTACCATGGAATTTAGATTCCCTAGCAGCCTCCTCCTCAAATTTTGACAGTGTTTCTCTAAAGGTAGCATGTAGTGCGGGGCTAGGTTCAACTACCATGCGGCGTTCCAGAGCTCCCAGTTCTTTCTCCAATGCGCCAATAGTGCGAAGTATATCTCGTAAGACCCCACAGCTCTTGGATATACAATATCCCCTGACGGTCACCTTGAATTCCTCCCAGATGTGTTCAATAGAGTCAACCGATCCCTTATTTCTAGGGAAAAAAGCAGCTATCTCCTCCCCCAATTCAGTACGAAACAGAGTGTCTAGTAAGATGTTTGGGTGAAGTCTCCAATGTGGTCGTAGGTTTTCCCACCCAGGGATACGAAGGTGGATTACAACGTGGCTGTGATCAGAGTACGTCCTAGGTAGGTGAAACACCCCCACCAGCTCCGCGGCAATCCCCCTAGTGATTAAAAAATAATCCAATCGTGCCCATGTTCCCGTGTACGAAGTGAAGTGAGTGCCCTCCCTCCTCAGCGGGTGTAAGTGTCTCCAAGCATCTAAGAGTTCCCCCTCTGTGAGTATTCCCTCCAGTGCCTCGCGAGCCCGAGGTTTATAGGAGCACTCTCCATCAGCTCTATCTAAGCGAGGCACCAGTGCCAAATTGAAATCACCACCCCAGATGACATGTCGGGAGCCCGCAGCCAATATTTTGCCCCATAAAGCGGTGAAAAATGTGGGTGTATCTACATTCGGTGCATAAACCACAACAAATGTATAAGTGTCTCGGCCTAGTCTGCCCCACAACAGTGCGTATCGCCCCTCCCTGTCAGCAAATTCCCCACATTTATGAAACGGTACAGTTCTGGCCACAAGAATAGCTACTCCCCTCGCATACGTGGAATAAGAGGAAAATATTCGGACCCCAGCCCATTTACTTGCAAAGGCAATCCTATCTCGAGGTGGTAAATGGGTTTCCTGCAACATAACCACCTGAGCGTGGTGCCTATCAAGATAGGCAATGACATTGCGACATTTCCTCGCATCATTCAACCCCCGAACATTCCAGGATAAGCAAGTCAAATGTATATTATCAACTGGTAAAGTCATAGGTCGGTCCACAGCAGACACAGTAATATCAGCCAAGGTAATGAGTTCGGGCTTGCAGCGCCCCATCGCCATGACCGCGCCCACCATCTCAGAGTCCGCCAACATAATTCAAGCAAGTATAGCCTCAACGTGTAACAATCCACCCCCCCTCTCACCCCAGCATCCCAACCATGCCAGTAGCCATTGAGTTCCACCCCACACCCTCCCCCCCACCCTGCCAATCCCAACCCACGAAATAACAAAACAGTCAATAACAGCCTCAGGGGGAGCACCCTGCGGGGGTAAGACATAGAGTTCGCACAGACACTCCCCGGCCTCTAGCTCCAGTCTGTACCGCCCTCGGTGGAGCCTAGAGCCAAGAGAGTGGGCCTTGGGTTACATTACCACAGGTGTGTCGACGCCATGCAAGTCCAATGTTCGAATTCAGTGCAGGCATCTCGTTCTGAATGACGACCAATGTCCAATCAATGCCGGATAATCAGCTAGCGCAATCCACAGAGGCAAATGTCATTCGGTCGGCTCAGGTGGTAACTCGTCGCGGTTCATAGCTGCCACAGCATCCTGCCCCTCTTGCCGCGCCCTTCGGAGTGTTTTCAAGAAGTCTTCCGCCTTCTGCGGGTTTGTGAAAAACCGTTGCTGTCCTTGATGAGTGATCCGCAGCTTCGCCGGATATAAAAGAGCGTAGTCCACCTGTGCCTCTCGCAACTTTTTCTTCACGGGTAGGAATTTACGGCGTTCCTCCTGCACCATCGGCGTGAAATCCGGATATATGGAGAAGGTGACTCCGTTATACTGCAAGTTACGCTGAGTGCGGGCCGCTTTCAGCGCTGCATCCCGATCGCGATAATTTAACAGTTTGGCAATGATGGGCCGAGGAGGTAATCCAGGTTTGGGCATCGGTGCCAGGGAACGGTGCGCCCGTTCCACAATGAAATGGGGGGAAAAGGCATCTTCCCCGATCGAGCCCTTGAGCAGCCTCTCGACATACAGCTCCATCCTGCCCGTGTCTGTAGATTCTGGCACATTCGTGATGCGTATATTGTTGCGGCGGCTACGGGCCTCCAAATCCTCATTTTTGGTCGCTATGATCCGGAGCAGGTTATCCATCCGAGCTAGCTGCGTCGTATGAGTCGTGGCGGTATCTTCGGTAGCAGAGACTCGTTGTTCCGCAGCCGTCAGTCTCTCCTCATGGCGATTTACCTTGTGGACCAGCGCGTCCAGTCGTGAAGTGACCCCGTCAACTTTTTCCACCACTGTTGCAAACCCCTGCCGCATCTCCTGGAACAGGGCATGGAGATCAAGGTCCGCCGCAGGGGGTGTTGAGGCCGTCGGAGGCGTCCCGCTGGGTCCAGGGGCATCAGACACCGATTTCGCGCCTTTTTTGGCGCCATCAAAGCTCAGCTTCGTCTGACGACCGTCGAGGCGCCCCATGATTGTAGTAGGGTACAGACCGCAGATATGTGGCGTTTGGAGGCCTTAAGCAGGCAGCCGCTGGGAAGTACGGTATGGTGTAAGAAAGAGGAAGGCGCAAGCCTGAGTCACTCCTCCCAATGCCAGGTATATGAGCGCAGGTGGAACAGTGGCTCCAAAGGGGGGGCCGATTAGCAGGCCGAGGTCGCCTCGCAGCTCCAGCAAAGTCCGAGTGCAGTGTTGTGGCCTCTGGTGGAAAGAGCTCCAAGAATCAATGTAGGGAGGAGAGCACCGAGGTCGTGGTCGTCACCACCAGGCAGGGCGTAGAGCACACACACACCCCTCGTCTGCGACAGGTAATGTGCGATAGTGAGAGTTCAGGAGTCAGACCTATCTGGTGAGGGTTATCACAGCAGGGGCGCCAGTGGCCAGTAACGCACTCCGCGCTGCGTGCGGGACCCGCACGGCTCGCAGTGTCCGCGGGCGCCGCAACCTCTTCCGCTCGGGTCAGCTAGCATATAGGGCGCTCCGGACATCCAGGGCACTGTAGGAGCTTCTCACCCCAGCGAGCACTGCCAAACGGCGGCCGCCACCGCAGGCAGAGCCCGTGCGTCCCAGTTCCCGTCTCCCCGCCGAGCGAAGCGGGAAGGCACTCCACTGGTCCACGCACTGGCTATGACGCCGTTCCAAGCGTCCGCCTAGTGGCGCGGCCTAGCCCCTCGTGGCGGACCGCGGCCTGTCGTAGTTTGCTGCCCCGGCGTCTCTTCTCCGCTGGCTCCAGTGCAGACGTCGGCAATTGTAGACAGCGCGATATCTCCGGTCTCGGGGCTCGTACCGGCTCCAAATTTGGAGGGAGTGTAGGAAACACCCGCCTGCAGACAGCGATGTCAGTTGTTGGCGAGTCTTCACCCTGAAGTATAGGATAACTGAAGGATATTGCACCAAGGCGCGGGAGCTACTCACTCAAGCAGCCATTCCGCTCATGCGCCCTCTAGCGCCCCTTACAGGGGCATAATTGGCAGTTCTAGGGCACCCCATGCCATCATGAGCTTCAGATATGTACAACAAACATGTACACTTCAAACAATATTGTCCGTTGTCTGTGGCGTGATCTCCGGTAACTCCGTCTCCGAAGTGTGATTATCGCTAAGTGCTGGTGAGCCATCCGATCTTTCCACGTCCATTCAACTTTTACTGGAGGTGGGGCTGGGCACATTTTGGCAATGTTTCACAACTGCCTGTAGCACTCTGCGACATTACCAACTGAGTTCTCTGGGAGACAGGGTTCTGGACCCAGTTTTGCTGTTGTGGGGAATCTGTTGGGTTAAATCTGGCGAGGAGTTGCGATGCTCCCAGGGCCATTGAGTATCCAGACACTTTCATGCCTCCTGTGGTGTGGTGAAAAATCTAGTCCCAACTGGATCTGCCATTCGAAGTAACGCTGGAAATAGCACTGCAAACGCCAGTTGGAGTTGTCGAAGTTTCTTTTTAACTGTTAGGAAATACGTTCTGCTACGCTGAACTTCTCTGGTAAAGTCCGGAAAGATCATTACTACATTATTATCCAGCTGCAGACCTTGTTTTTGGCGGGCTTGTTGTAGGATGTGATCTCTGTCCCCAAAATGCAGAAGGCGTGCCACAGTCAGTCTTGTAGGAGATCCAGGTCTGGGGAGTCTTGCCAGCACTCTATGAGCCCTTTCCAGCACGTAAAAGGGTGACAGTCCCTCTTGTGGTTCTGAAAATCTGGATTTGTGTAATCGTTCTGGACTCAAGAATTAAAACTTCGTCGAAACATGACGAATTTGGTATCAAAGGACCGAGAATAACGAGTACATCATGTACATATATTTTCAGCACATTCAAGTGACGATTTCACCTCGAAATCGTCATTTTCGTCCTGAACTCTTGGCTTCCATTTATGTGTTGCCCTTTACATAGGCCTTAATCCAGTTGAATTCAACTCCACAAGGACCCATACTCCTTAATCGACTTTTCCATGACCTGTACAAGTTGGAACCATTGCCCCAGGCCGAACTCGTTAGGTCAGTTCCCTCCCAGTGGCCGAGCAAGATAGCATCTAGGCTCAACAAACCATAAAACCATTTCAGCGCGCACACCTGCCATATCTCGCTCACATCTATCTCCACTCTTTTGCTTCACTTACTTTATGGTGGGGAGGTGCCCGTTTTTATTAGGGGTCCAGTGATATCTGATGAAATGTTGGGCCTTGCCAAGTGATTTGTTGTAGGCAGCACGAAGTGAAATATGGACATGTCATCATGACTCTGCTTTTTCTTTGTACTAGAAATATGTTACTGATTTACTTTACAACCAAGAATGTTTTGCCTGAAGCCTAAAATTGTGTATAAGAAGAGAAGCCTGACTTTGTAAGAGCGAGCAGTCTCCTGAGAATATACTTCCATATGTCGGACTTCTAGGACACTTGTTACCTTGGTTGCAGCCAATAAACTAATCTTTGACTTCACCTAGAAGACTCTGAGTTTCTGTGGTCTGGATCAGGAAGAACCTGAGGTCTCTGGGTGTGTTTTCCCTGACACCGCTGGGTTACCGGTTCTGGGCCGGTTCTTAAAAACCCAGTACCTCACTCTGGGGCCATTTTCTTTTTGAGCCAATCCTCCAGAAAGCTCACCATGTTTGTGCCCTCTGCCCTCTCCGGGGTTCCAATTACACATATGTTATTTCTGCTGGATCTGCCCTCGCTATCTTCAGCCCAGACTTTAACTTTAGTTTCCAACTCCGTTAGTGATTTCTGTAGCGTGGTCACTGCCTCTGGGAGGCCATCTTGTACTTCCTCCATGGTTACAATTTGTTCTTTTAGTTTTCGATGATCATCCTTTAATAGGCTTAAGTCTGTGCCCATCGCGTCAATTTTCCCCTCCAGCATCTCACCAGAGGTCGTGATCGCATTCATGATTCTGCCAGCATGAGTTTCAAGGAAGCCGAGTCTTTTCCTCCCTCCATCACTTCTTCGTCATTGTTAGTCTGGTCACCAGGAACCTCTGTGTTGAGGACAGTATATCCCTTTTTCTTCTGGACTCTCCCCATCTTCGTGGCCGGTCTCTTGTTTTTCCCTCTTCGTTATCAGGTAGTCCACGCAGGAAAGAGGCGGTTTCCTTTTACTACAGCTGTTTGTCGTGCTTAGTTGCCACAAAAGTCGTAGTGACCGTATTATTCAGTGTAGCAAGGTAACCCCAGTTCACTGTTCAGGCTCCACCCGTGTGGTCTCATCAAAGATTCAGGGAGCTTACTTTCGGTCTTTTACCCACGATAAGCTCCACCTTAAGCTTATATGGTGGGGTCCACTGGGTGTGTCCAATGTTATTTCTCTTATGTTTCCAGTGTTATGTGATGAGTCTGAGGCACTCTGCAATCAGTGACCCCAGAGCTCTATGTCGGGGTAGCAGCACTTCTCTTTGTTATGAGCACTCCACAGATACTCCTGTGGTTTGTGCGTCACTGTTCCCCCGGGTACAGGTGTACTTCCAATCGCTGTCAGCCGCAGCCACTCAGCAATCATGCACCTCTCGGGCAGACCTTACGAATCTCCTTCCCCCGTGATCTCCGTGCACAAAGCGAGCCCACAGGGCCTTCCATTCAAGCATCCTCTCATTGAACCGCCCTCGTGGCTTAAGGCCAGTGGATGCCTGCCAAGCACCTTGGTGGTCCCCAGGAGTCAGGCCAAACAGTCCACTTCCCCCTTTTCTGACACAGATGGTCTCCCCTCGTAGGCCTGACCTGCTTGTCCACCAGCCTCTGCCTCAAGAGCGCATTCCTCCTGCTAGTCTCTCTGCGGTCCCAAGGCAGTTGCTTACTAGAACACGGGCACTTCTCTGGCCCTTGGAAGGCCTTAACTGCAGGTCTCCCTCACGCTGACATTATCCTGGATGCATCTAGTGCCTACTAGAACACGGGCACTTCTCTGGCCCTTGGAAGGCCTTAACTGCAGGTCTCCCTCAAGCTGACATTATCCTGGATGCATCTAGTGCTCGGGCTTTGCTTGCTGTTTAGACTCTTTTCTCCCCCACAGCCTGCTGCGTCTGAAGCCACTCCACTACAGCTCGGGTGCCATCTTGTTATTGCTGAGGGTCCACGTCACGCAGCAACAGATTTGCCTCATGATCCCTGGAACTCAGTTCGAACACTCCATCATCCATTTTCTGATGTTAGAGAACTCCCTCCGCAGACCTGCTTCGTCCACCTGCCTCCGCCTCAAAAGCGCACTCTTCTTGCGATCTCACCTCAGGTGTCAGCCGGGGAGTGAGCACGTCACTGGCTTCTGTGAGGGTGCAATTACAGGTCCCCCTCACACTGCTGGCACTCTGGGTGCATCCAGTGCTCGGGCATTTCTCACTGCCGAGACACTTTCCTCCATCTCGGACTGCTGCATCTTCAGCCGCTTCGCCTCGGCGCCATCTTGTTGCCGTCTTATCCGCGCCACACTGCGAACAGATTTGCAGGATTTAGCACTTTTCTTAGGCGAACAGATCTCACAGCCTATTGCCCCGTGCTCCTGGGGTCTTCCAATTTGTAGATCTGTGCCCGGGGCTCAGAATGAACAATTACGGGGTATATGGCTGACGGAGCCCCGCAGTCCGCGTTTGCTCACATTGGCTCCAGGCCACGCCCGTCACATATTACCTCACTCATGCATGGTCAGTGACATCACTGATGGTATCTCAAATACCATCACTTATGACAACAGTGATCATATCAAGGGAGTGTTTTTAAGAGGTTATGGGTGTTAAACATATATAGTAACCTACTGCAAGAGTTAGATTAGTATATTAGTTGCACTACTATTGAGTGATACTATCTCTAGCAAGTGCAATCTGAGTGGGTGTGAGTGAGTGTGAGGGTGTGTGATTGGCTGTATTGGTGTGTGAGTGGCTGTAGGGGTGCATAAATAGGTATGTGAGTAGCTGTGTGGGTGAGCGAGTTGGTCTGTGAGTGGCTATGTTGCTGAGTGAGTGGGTGTATCAGTGGCTGTATGGGTGAGTGAGTGGCTGGGCTGTGTGAATGACTGGGTGAGTGAGTGGGGTGGGTCTCTGAATTACTGAGTGACTGGGTGTGTAAGTGACTGTATGGGTGAGTGAGTGGCTGTTTCAGTAAGTGTTTTGTTAAGTGAGTTGGTGTTTGAATGGTTTTATTAGAGTGAGTGTCTGTGAGAATGACTGTATAGGTGAGTGAACAATATAAGAGTGCTTGTATAGATGTGAGAAAGGAAATATAAGTGGTTATGTGAGTGAGTGTGTGTGTGAGTGCTTGATGGGTGAGTGGGTGGCTGTGTTGAGAGGCTGTATGGGTGTGTGAGTGGCAGTATAGGTGAGTAAGTATATGTGAGTAGCTGTATGGGGAAGTGTACGGCTGTGTGGGTGGATGTGAGGGTTAGTGACTGGTGGTATGAGTGGTTGTGTGGGTGGGTGCGTCAATGTTTGAGTGAGTTGGTGTGTGAGTGAGTGAGGGGGTGAGTATGTGTGTGAGTGGCTCTAAGGAGTGTGTGTGTTATTACTGGTATGAGTCTGAATGGATATGTGAGTGGTTTGTGGGTGTGTGAGTGAGTGTACATGACAAGAGGTTGTATGGGGTGGGAGTGTGAGTACTAGTACAGGTTTGTGAATGAATATGTGAGTGGTCTTGTGCATGTGTGAGTGAGCGTAAAAGAGGTTGTATGGGGGTGTGAGTGGGTCTGTGAGTGATTATGTGGATGATGTCATCAGTGATGTCATTTGAGAGGTCATAAGTGATGTCACTGACCATGTCATAAGAAATGCAATATGTGAGGTCATAAGCAGTGCATTGCGGGGGGAGTAAGTTATAGTTAGGTCGGGTAACTACAACTGGGGAATTTCTATAGTTTTGTACGCGTGAAATCTGAGCCCAACAATAACGTCCCTGTAACCTTTGGTTTATTCAGTGAATTCCTATGGTGTTTTCAGTTCCATTTCATAACTATAAAGTCCCTGCAAGCTTTGTTTTTTTAAGTGAATATCTAAGGTTTTTAAAGTTTTGTTTCCCAACTATAACGTTCCTGTAACCTTTGGCTGTTTAAGTGGATTACTATGGTTTTTTTACCTAGTAGTTGCGTTTGCAGAGTTGTGGAGAAAAGGGGGGGGGGGGGCTCTGACCAGCTGACTGCAATTCTGCAGTGTGAAACTTACTGGAGGTAACAGAAGGGGTTCTGGGCCCCGAAGAACCATCAGCATCCAAGGGGACTTCATCCTACAACCAGAAGTGCACCAGAAGGCGTGTTTGGAGAGTGGTGAAGAAAGGGGGTGAGCCTCCAACAACCGCTCAGCAATCCCACAGTGGAGGTAACAGGAGGGGTAGTTGGCCCCCAAGGACACTCAAGAACCAATGGGACTTCATTCCCAAACTAGTAGTGCGCCAAGAGGCATGTTTGCAGAGTGTTGGAGAAAGGGGGCGTGGCCTTCGGCTACTTGTCGGGCCGGCTTTATTAACGTTTATTTTGATTTTTTTCGGGATGGGGCATGTGGCCTCCCCTCCCGAGGCCGCTTTTCTTCCCAGGGGCCCCATCTCCCAGGGCCCGGGCCTATATGTAATAGGGAGGGTGCCAAGTGGGCCACCTCCATGGGCCAATTTTGCCCCAAGGAACTCCTCATCCCCCAGGGCCTGGCCTCATTGTGGGTGCCCTGGTCCCACCCAGGGCACGCAATCACATCTGTTGGGGTCTGCAGGGGGAGCCTCACGTCACTTGCGGTCTCTGCCAGCTACCTACCTCCTGCAAGAACAATCATTGCTTTTATACATAGGTAGCGGCTGGAAAGGCAGCTCCCCCTGTTTAAAAGCAATTCTGCTCTGCTTCCAGCAAACAAGAGCATTTTTCATGCTCTTGCTTGCTGGAAACGGAGAGCTTGGTGTGGCTTGGTGTAGCAGTAAAGCTCCCACCAAGCCACAGCAAACAGCTATGTCCTGGGGATGGGCACCCTAGGACATAGCAGGATCCTGCCCTGGGGAATGGCGGTCCCCAGGACCGTTATTGGCTCCAGGGGGTACTGGGGGTCCAGAAGGCCCCCATTTAATAATGCATTATCCCCAAGAGGGCCCCACAATTTAAAATAAATAAGCCTAAGGGTGGTGGTGGTCCTGGGGCATTGATAAGCCCCAGGAAGGGGAGCCAGTGCACTCCCCACCCTTAGTATAAAAATGGCCCAAGGACCAGGCCCACACTGGGGCAAAAACTAACGAAGCGTGTGAGTCCACGCTTAATTTTTTTGTTATTTTTACAAACAAATGCTTTTTGGGCCCTGCTGGATCCCTACCTAGGGGGTCACGGTATTATACCCTGCTCCCTTTTCTTCTTTTTTAAACATTGTTACTGGGACTCGGTTCAAGCTGAGTCCCAAGATGGCTGCCAACACTTCCTGGTATGAAGTGTTGGCAGCCAATCAAATCCCAGCATGAGATCGGGAGGTGTCACTCACAGATCCTCCACTTCCCTATGTATACAAATTTGGATTTTGGTTAATACCCCTACAACTACTGAATGGATTTACACCAAATTCCAAAAAGGCACTTCCCTGAACCAACATCTACCTTCCTGCCAGATTTGGAGTAATTCCATTCAGCAGTTCAGGCTGT
Source organism: Lissotriton helveticus (assembly GCF_964261635.1). Taxonomy (NCBI): domain Eukaryota; kingdom Metazoa; phylum Chordata; class Amphibia; order Caudata; family Salamandridae; genus Lissotriton; species Lissotriton helveticus. Next base: position 1,091,567,571 of record NC_136059.1, read on the forward strand.
AGTCGTTTCTAGAGGTCCTATGGGAATTATCATGGGAAACGCATGTTTTTTGACCCCTCCCCTCTATGTTTCTCGTCCCCCACTACATAGATCACCCCAAAACTTTCCATGCTCAACAAGAATCACCAGCACACTTTTTTGGGGGAAAATATAGTGAGGATTCATCAACCGGCCCCAAAGATTTAGGCAAGTCAAAAAACGCTTTTCCTATGGAAACTAGGCCCTAACTATAACTACCTACTGGCGAATGCGAAGAGACAGTACATACACAAACACACACACACACATTTACATATATACCCACACACAAACATATATTTACATATATAAATGCTCACTAGAAAACAAAGGTTACAGTGACGTTTTAGTTAGGTTGACATTTACCCACACAAAACTATCTAAATTCAGCAATTATACTTATAGTTATACTTATGTTAAGAAACTAAAGCTCGTGGCCTCAAGGTACTTAACTGCACAAGTTTTAGTTTCTTCAGGTAAATATGTCATGCTTGACCAAACTCAAATAGGTCATTAGAGAGCGCTAAACAAATTTAACTTATATAATCTGTAAAGTACATTTGTGGCCAATGAGTCTAAAAAAGGGTTATGGCCATTGATATAAATATAAACAAGGCCAAATCGCTCTAGCATCTTGATTCCTCCACTTTTAGCAATATCTCTTGACTTATTTATCAACCTGTTTAAATGATAGATGTTCCTCAAGACTTCACTTTTCCAACACTAAAAATCAAGGGGATGCCTAACTCTTGCATAATGTTGAATAACAACAAAACTGCAAAGCACCTCTGCTAAAGCAATTCTTTATGTTATTAGAGTAATATTTCTGGCAATATTACCCTGTGCTCAGCATGCCTACCCTGCAAATTGTACACCTGTTTTGGATCAGTTACAAAGCAAGGTTTTCAGGAATGACTCCTGGGCTAAATATTTAGACCTCACATTCAGAGGCTGGACATGACATGAACATCATTCAGGGAAATAACAAATCAAAATCTATTCTGAAGTGTGATTTAAAAAAAAAAACACACAGCTTCTATTCCTCTCTCTTGCCAATGACTTTGCAGAACCCTTGCAATTTAGACATGGCACTTTAAAAAGCAACTCTTATAACATACTTTCAAAGCAAATAACATCTAAAAAAAATCATTAAACAAGGCCTCTAAACATGACATCACCAGAATACGTTTCCTGCTAGTCCCGATTAAAGAGAACAGAGCAAGCATGGTCTAAATACTCTAATGAACCACTGCACTGCAGACTCTGCACCTACAAAAACAAATCTATCTTTCACCTTTTATGCCATTGTCCAGGCTTAGAGGCAGAAAGACTAACCTCTAAAAAACAATTGTGAGAAAGTGCCTTTTGTCTTTCATAGTCACACCCACACTACACACTGGGGTACTGCTGTCCAGGCTCCACTGTATGTGCTCTGACCCCTAAAACACAGTCAAATTGGCATATGCTCAGTTGCTGTAGTTAACTTTACAGCAAGACCACTGTATTTAGTGTAAGAAAATACACCAATAGCATATAAAGTTAAATGTCACCTGTGGACTACAGCAATTATTGTGCCATTCAGTAGGCTGAATAAGACAACATGGCTTCACGTCTACATGTGCAGCCTGACCCCTGCAGCTTATAAACCTGCAACTATCAAAATAAACCATTTAGTAGGAGGGAAACCCTACTTTTAATAATTGAGTAAGTCACTCCTGTAGCCTAGGAGGTAGAGTGAATATTATTTAAAAGCGGAACCTGTAAGAATTTTATATTTGCATGTTACTTCAGTGACTAGCCTCCAGAAGCTATTTTCACTGTTTGAACTGGTTCTATAATGAAAAAGCTAAAGTACAGTTGATGTATTAATTCCACATTTTTGGTTTGGAATATGCTACAGCAATGGTTCAACCACTGTTCTTAATATTTATTAAAACTCGAAATCAATGGTGAAGTTGGGTTTTGATAAATATATACAAAAAGTAACTTTTCAAAAGGTATACTTTCTCTGCCTGTTACCCCAGAGGGCTAATTAGGTCAGTTGGCGGACATCCTGTGTGGATACAGGGACAGTAAAAGCTGCAAGAGGCATTTTTCCTGCAGTGACCAGTGGACCAGTTGCAACTGTAACTGGACCTTGCAGCTAGCCTTCACTGGTGTGTGTGTGTCCTAGACCCAAAGTGCTGTCCCTAAGGCCCTGGGAGCCTGAGAATAGGTTAAGAGGAACAGCCTAGAAAGACTGAAAATGTGTGGGTCTTCCAGCCCTCCAGAGCTTCAGTGGGACTTTGCGGCCAAGGTGTCCAATTTCAGAAGGACTTTGTCAGTTGCAGCTTCAGACTTGCCCGCTGGAATATCTGCGCTCCAAGAAAAAAACTAAATTTGAAGGCAGAAATCTTGAATGGGTGAAGGTGCCAAAAGTGTTCACCTAATGAGAGAAGTAGGCAGCTGCCGAAACCAACAGTTTCAGCAGCACTTCGTCCTGTAGCTATCTGAATTCGAGAAGATTTCATCGAATGCAGCCTGCAACCTTATGCCACTGGAAGATTTTGGAAAAAAGAAGACAAAGGGCCTGATTTAGTTCTTGGCATACTGGTTACTCCGTAACAACAGAAAAGGATATCCGGTCTGCCAAAATATCAATCCCATTATATCCAATAGGATTTATATTTCGGCTGACAGGATATCTGTCACCATTGTGACGGAGCAAACCATCCGCCGAGATCTAAATCAGGTCCAAAGTTAGAAGGTATAAACTATGGACAGGGAGAACCACTTGGTGTAACGGACCTCCGCTCCATCGCAGCCGACCTCACACTGTGCCAAGGTCTTGGTCAATCATTAACAGTGATTTCTGACTGGTTCTTTTGCCTTAAAACATTTTTTAAGTATATCTCTAGTCCCCCTTATTGGATTTTAGTGGTTTTGATGTCATTTTTCTAATTAAATTTGTCTATTTTTAGAATGTGGGTGAGGGAGTTTTATTGAGTTGTGTTTTTACTTTTTAACTATGTTAGTATTAATAAATACTTTGCACATTTCTTAAATTAATCTTATCTGTTTTGTGCCATAGCTACCACGATTCAACCTGGATTTAAATTATTGAAACTGTTTGTTTGGCCTGAGAGGGTTTTGGTACTTATTACTTGTGTAGAACTCACATCCTCCCTCATTTCTTACACATGTCTTCTTACATAATGATCTCCTCAATATAAATTAAAAAATCTCCATTTGCTTCAGGTTTCATCTGGATTAAGTTTAAGCTCCGTTATCTCACTGATAAATGGCTCCATGGACCAGGCATGCACACCTCGAAATTAAGATGTAAAGATATCTAGGGAAAACCTTGCTCTTTGGAACCTGTAATTTTAAGAAAACCAAAACAGGATAAAAGGCTTCTGGGAAAATCAACCTATCCTAGTCTACCTGAGACTAGAAGAACATTATGTGGGTGTCTCTTTGAATAACAAGAACTATAAGGTGGGGGAGGGCCTAAGGGAGTTTTAAGACCATGCTGGGACACATTCCCTCAATGACATATGGCAAACAAAAGTGTCACAGGGTCTGGATAAAAGCCTAACTGTGGTACAACTACCTGAAGATGTGAGTGTTGAACCCTACATATAAGGAAAAGAAAAAAAAAAGAAAAAAGAAAAAGAGGGGTGCTCTATGGTTACTCACAAGATACCCATCAGTCACCACTCGGAACCGCCCTTCATCATTTGGGATTCCTGTTAACCATACTTGGGGTACACCTCTGGTATCAGATGGAAGGTTAGATGTGATTAACCTTTGTATACCTAGAGGCGACCTATATGGTTTGGAGTGTCACAGGCCACTCATTGGTTAAAGTAAGGAGCGTGACTGATATGCAGTGCATGTAAAGAGAAAATGTGCAGTGAATCTAAAATTGGGTGAGAGAGCAGGAAAAATTATTTATTCTGGTTTATGCTCGCTCCTCCAATATTAAAAAGCAGCATTGGTAAATTTAACAAATATTTACCAGGATGTAGAAAAGGTCAACATGTTTCAGCAATTCGGTGGACTAACAAGTCCATTGCTTTCATCAGGACCGTTATATAAAATGATGCTACTGCAAAATTATAATGTGAAAAGTGAAAAGAATGACTACATATAGAACAATCTGCAGTATTAATAAAGATCACCTGAGTCTCTAGGTGTCGTCTTTCTTTGCAGTTGATGTATGTCACTAGTAGGGAAAAGAACACAAACACACAACAGGAACAGTGACCACAAAGACAAGGAAAAAATTAATGTGTAATAAATCCACATTTGACTCCAAAACATTTCGGTGTAGTAACACATTGGTCACATTCATTGACATATGCACACCTAGCTGTAATTTTAACATGAGGTGTTTCTATACTTCATCTTACCCTTTTGAATGAAGTAGAGGGCTCCACCCCGCCTGGCAACGAACGGCTCAGGTCATGAGGGAAGCACCGCTCTGTTGGAAAAGGAAGCAAAAACACGGATATGTCATCGCCTTCTTTTTTTGTTAGAACAGAAACACAAAGGAGGCACCTCTAAGAATATTTAAGGAGACGTGTTCTTTGAGTTTAGCGATAAAAGCAGCTCGCGTTTTTGGAACAAGATCCCACGGCTGACATGATGAAGACCATACACAACATGGTTGAGGAAGCCTTAACAGAAGGGTGGGTCACTCAAAAAGAAGCGGCCTTCCTGTGCACAACACACCCAGTAATGCCCTACTTCTACTGTCTCCCGAAGGTGCACAAAGAACAAAGACCACCACCAGGTCGGCCAATAATTTCAGGAATCGGGTCCATCCTGGAACCACTTTCCACCTTCGTCGACCATTTCTTGCGCCCTATGGTGCTAGAAATGCCCACGTACCTTAAAGACACTACAGACGTACTCCGTTTCCTTCCGGATGTTGATTTTGATGTAGAAACTGACCACCTCGTCTCATTCGACGTAGAGTCACTTTATACATCCATACCTCAAGATGAGACATTAGAAGTGATCTCGTCTCTCTTGATGGCACGTGACTTAAGGAATATGCTACTTACCAGTATGCATCTGTTCTTGGCATAGAGGGCTGCAGAGTGGTACATTTATGAATAGATCGCCATCTGGTGTTGGGCTCGGATGATTGCACTTTGTTTTTCTTCTGGAGAAGTCTTTGTCGTCATAGGTGACTCCTCCTCTCGGTGTTAGTGCGCATGGGCATCGGCTCCATCCTTAGATTGTTTTGCCATAGTAGGGTTAGATGGAGTAGTGTAGTATAGTACATAAAGATATGCCCATGTAAATGTATCTAAATAAGATAATGTTGGGACAGACACAGGTTTCCGGGGAGGCAGGGAGGGCATGTACCACTCTGCAGCCCTCTATGCCAAGAACAGATGCATACTGGTAAGTAGCATATTCCGTTCGAGGCATATGGGCTGCAGATGGTACATTTATGAATAGATTGTAAAGCAGTTACCTCCCTAGCGGTGGTCACCAGTGTCTGTCGCAACTGTTTGAAATAGAGTTTTTAATACAGCTTGGCCCACTCTGGCTTGTTGTGCAGCCTGTACATCAACACAGTAGTGCTTTGTGAATGTATGTGGTGTAGACCAAGTTGCTGCTCTACATATGTCATCTAGGGGAATGTTCCCTAAGAATGCCATAGATGCTCCTAGTTTTCGTGTAGAATGAGCTCTAGGAGGAACAGTTAATGTTCTCTTTGCTTTAATGTAACATATTTGTATACATCTTACAATCCATCTTGCGATGCCTGCTTTAGAGATAGGATTGCCCTTATGTGTTGGGGAAAATGCTACAAATAGTTGTTTAGTTTTCCTGAAGTCTTGTGTTCTTTCTATGTAGTACAAAATGGCTCTTTTAACATCTAGTGTATGTAGAGCCCTTTCTGCCACCGTCTGTGGCTTTGGAAAGAAGACTGGTAGTTCCACTGGCTGATTGATGTGGAATGCTGAAATTACTTTAGGCAAGAACTTTGGGTTTGTTCTAAGAACCACTTTATTCTGGTGTAACTGTAGGAATGGTTCTTGTATTGTCAATGCCTGTAATTCACTTACTCTCCTGAGTGAGGTAATGGCTATAAGGAAGGCCACCTTCCATGTAAGGAATTGTATTTCGCACCTATGCATAGGTTCGAAGGGTGGCCCCATTAGTCTGGTGAGTACTACGTTGAGGTTCCAGACTGGGGAAGGTGGTAATCTTGGTGGAATGACTCTTTTAAGACCTTCCATGAATGCTTTTATCGCTGGTACTCTGAACAGTGATATGCGCTGCCTGTTTTGTAGGTATGCTGCTATAGCTGCTAGATGTACTCTGATAGATGTGTACGCTAGATTACATTGCTGTAAGTGTAATAAGTAGCAAATAATCTCCCTTGTTGATACGTCCAGAGGGTTGATATTGTTATTAGTACAGTGTATAGCAAACCTCTTCCACTTAGCTGCATAGCATGCTCTGGTGGTTGGACGTCTCGCTTGTTTAATTATCTCCATGCAATTTGGGAGGAGATCTAAGTACCCAAATTCTAGGATTTCAGGAGCCAGATCGCTAAGTTCAATTGAGTTGGATCTGGGTGCATTATTTCTCCATGGTTCTGTGTAAGGTGCATGGGTAGAATTCGTAGCTTTTGATGTGGCACTTGTGAGAGTTGCAAGAGCGTGGTGAACCACGGCTGTCTTGCCCACGTGGGTGCTACTAGTATCATGGTCATTGAATGTTGTTGCAGCTTCCTGACCACTAATGGGATTAGTGGGAGAGGGGGAAAAGCGTATGCAAATTTGTTGGACCAATTTATCCATAACGCATTGCCCTGCGACAGGTGATGTGGGTACCTGGACGCGAAGCTTTGGCATTTTGCGTTCTGATGAGTGGCAAAGAGGTCTATCTCTGGTTGTCCCCATCTTTGGAAGAATGGCTGCAGTATTTGTTGGTGCAGTTCCCATTCGTGTATTTGTTCCGACTGTCTGCTTAAGATGTCTGCTATCTGGTTTTGGACTCCTGGTAGGTGTTCGGCTAACAGATAGATGTTTTGAGGAATGGCCCATCTCCAAATTTCCTGTGCTAGTCGGGATAATTGGATAGAGTGTGTCCCCCCCTGTTTTTGAATATAATACATTGCTGTCATGTTGTCTGTTCTGATCAGGACTGCTTTGTTGGTAACATGTATCTGGAAGGCTTTCAATGCTAGAAACACTGCCAGTAGTTCTAGATAGTTGATGTGCAGTGTTCTTTCCTGCACACTCCACCTTCCTTGTACTGTGTACTTGTCCATATGTGCTCCCCATCCGGTGAGCGATGCGTCTGCTGTTATTGTCACCTGTGGAATTGGCTCTAGGAACGACCGCCCCTTGGTAATGTTTGTTCTGTTCCACCACTTCAGAGAGCGGTGTGTGCGGTCGTCTACCAACACCAGATCCGTAATCTGCCCTTGAGCCTGATTCCACTGTGTCGCTAAGCATTCTTGTAGCGGACGCATTTGTAGTTTGGCATATGGTATTAGCAGTATGCAGGATGACATCATGCCTAATAGCTGCATGAACACTCTTGCTGTTAGTGAGTGTTGTGGCTGAAATCTTTGAATGATTGTAAGCATTGTTTGGATCCTGACTGGGTTGGGGTACACTTTGGCTTTTTCTGTGTCTATAGTAGCCCCCAGATATTGTTGAACCTTGTTTGGTTGTAGGTGTGACTTTGTGTAGTTCACCGTGAACCCTAGCTGGTGTAGTAGCTGAATTGTCTTTTGTGTGTTTTGCAGACACTCCTCTTGCGACCTGGCTTTTATTAGCCAGTCGTCCAAGTATGGGAAGACATGAATTTGTTGTCTTCTTAGGTGAGCTGCTACCACTGCCAGGCATTTTGTGAACACCCTTGGTGCCGTTGTGACACCAAATGGAAGGACTTTGAACTGATAATGTTGTCCTTCTACCACAAACCTGAGGTATTTCCTGTGGGCTTTGTGAATAGGGATATGAAAGTAAGCGTCTTTTAGATCCAGTGTAGAAAGAAAGTCCCCTTTCTTCAGTAAAGGAAGTACTTTTTGGAGCGTGACCATGTGGAAATGTTCCGAATTTATGTATGCGTTGAGAGGTCTTAGGTCCAGTATTGGCCTTAGAGACCCGTCCTTTTTGGGAATTAGGAAGTATAGGGAGTATACTCCTGTTCCTTGTTGGTGCTGTGGAACCTTCTCTATGGCATGCTTTTCTAGCAGTGATATTACTTCTTGTTTTAATAGTGTCAGGTGATCTTGTTTCATTGGACGCTGTTTGGGGGGGATGTTTGGTGGGGTAGCTGTGAGTTCTAGGCAATAACCATGTTGGATAATTTGTCTTACCCACTTGTCTGATGTGATGTTTTCCCAGACAGGTAGGAACTGTGATAGGCGTCCCCCGACCGGTGTTATATGGTCTGGGGGAAGCTCTATGAAGTCACTGTTTTGGGGTTGGAGAGTTGCGGTTGTTGTTGTTCCCGCGACCTCTACCCTTGTTGTTGTTACCCCTGTATCCACCTCTAGAATTACCTCTGGGTGATGTAGGTGTAAAAGAGGTTTGCTGTTGGTTTGTACCTGTATTTTTGGATCCTCCTCTATAGGTGGATCTACGAAAGGAACCTCTTTGTGTCGGCTGTTGCAATGCTCCCATTGATTTAGCCGTTTCTGTATCCTTCTTCATCTTTTCTAGGGCCTCATCTGTCCCTGTGCCGAAAAGTGTTTTCCCATCAAAAGGTTGGTTCAGTAACGATGTTTGTACCTCTTGTTTGAACCCTGATACTCTGAGCCATGCATGTCTCCTTAACATGATGCTTGTGTTTGTCGACCTTGCCGCAGTTTCTGCCGCGTCTAGGGCGCACTTTATTGAAGTGTTAGTAATTAACTTCCCTTCTTGTATAAGTTGATCTGCCCTCTTTTGATGTTCTTTAGGGAGATGTGTGATGAGTTTCTCTAACTCATCATAATGCGCTCTGTCATACCTTGCAAGTAGTGCTTGCGTATTAGCTATGCGCCAACTGTTTGCCGCTTGAGATGCTACTCTCTTGCCAGAGGCATCTATTAGTTTAGACTCTTTGTCAGGAGGTGGAGCTTCTCCTGTAGATAAAGAGTTTGCTCTCTTGCGAGCGTTTGTGACCACTAGTGAGTCTAGAGGAATTTGCCCCTTAATGTATATTGGGTCTTTTGGAGCTGCCCTATATTTTTTATCAATTCTTGGGTTTAATACCCTAGCCCTCACTGGGTCTTTGAATATCTCTGATGTATGACTGAGAAGGCCCTTAAGCATTGGTAGTGTTCCTGATGTTCTTTGTGCAGTGGGTAGTGTTTCTAATAAGAAGTCCTGTACTTGAGGTTCTGTATGTAGGTCTACCTTATGAAATGTTGCTGCTCTAGTAATGAGTTGTGCAAACCCAGTATTGTCATCAGGAGGTGAAGGTTTTGAGGGATATGACTCAAGGTCGGTATCATTACCTGATCCCACATTATACTCTTCCCATGGGTCTTCCTCCTCTGGGATTGTGTCCTCATCATCCCCAGGATGTCCCCCCTCCCCTGTGTCACTCTCTCCATCTGTTGTAGGTGTAGATGGGCGTGTGGGAGGAATATCTGGCCTATTGTGAGGAAGAGGAGAAGATGGTGTGTGAGGTTTGGGAGAAGGGGGAGGAGTTGTATTCGTCCCCATTGTTCTCTTCTTCGGATGAGTCTTGTCGTCCGAATGTTCATGTTTCCTCTTTTTAGGTAGTTCTGTGGCTACCTTGCCAGTCTTTGGGTCAATAAACAAAGTCTTTTGTTTAGGATCCGTTCCGTGTTCCTGTGTCGGTACCGCAGTTTTCGGTTCCGAAAGGTGTTTTTTCTTTGGAATGTCCATTTGTATTTTCGGTGCCGAAGTTTTGTTCGGATCCGATTTCTTCGGTATCGAAGATGTCCCCGGTGTCGAGGGTGTTTTCGGCGCCGAAGCGTGCTTCGGTGTCGATATGGACTGCTTCGACTTCGAGCTTTCCTTGACCTGGTGCTTCGGTGTCGATGTGGTCCGTTTATCGGAACCGGAACCACTATGATGGGGGACCGAGTGTTTCGGTTTCTGTTTCGTTGCCGGGCTCGAAGGCGGGGCGTTGGAAACTTTTTTCGGTTGTCTGACCGGGCTCGAGGGCGGGGTCGATACCGTGTGGGGTCTGTTTTTCGGTAAAGGGACGTCGTCACTCACGGTTTGTTGGACGTCGATTTCCTCGACGTCGGACTCGTCCGCTTCAGACCCCGCCTCGTCGGCCTCTTCTTCCTCGTCCTCTGGTTGCTGGTCCTCAAACAGCTCCGGGATTGCTTGTGACTGCATTCTCGATACCTCGTGTCTTCGTGCTCGACGGTTTCTAATCGTCGATTTTGACGAGAACGCTGCACAGGCCTCACAGTCCCTGGATTCGTGTTTAGGGGACAAGCAGAGGTTGCACACCTCGTGTAGGTCCTTGTGTGGGAACTTAGCACCACACGTTGGACATTTTTTGAATGGAGTCCTTTCCATGGACCCCGGGCTGGACTACGTCGAGTTTCTCGTAGTCGTCGTCCTTCGAACCGCGTCGGTATGGAGTGAAGTCGCGTTCGATAACGATACCGTCGATTTGGAAAGGAATACGCGCCGGTTATAACCTTCTTTGTTGAAGTCGGTCCGGAGCGCTTCGATCCTCATCCGAACCCGATGGCGGAAAAAAAACAATCTAAGGATGGAGCCGATGCCCATGCGCACTAACACCGAGAGGAGGAGTCACCTATGACGACAAAGACTTCTCCAGAAGAAAAACAAAGTGCAATCATCCGAGCCCAACACCAGATGGCGATCTATTCATAAATGTACCATCTGCAGCCCATATGCCTCGAACACAGTATTACACCAGTCAGTTTCATCATGGACTGTGCCACACTAGCCATGAAAAGAAACTTTTTTAAGTTTGAGGACACAGTATACTTGCAAACTTCAGGTACCAGCATGGGGAGCATTTTTGCCCCCAGCTTGGCAAACCTGTACGTACACCATTTCGAGCAAACATATGTCCTCATCAACACCAACCCATACATCACATCCATAAAAATGTGGAAGAGGTATATCGATGATATACTAGTGATATGGCGAGGGACACATGAAGATCTTGTGGCATTCCAAAACTGGCTAAACTGCAGGAACAACTTCCTTCGGTTCACTGTTGAAGCAAGCAGAACTGACATCCCCTTTCTGGATTTAAGAATTTTCTCCACCTCAGAGGGCCTACAATCTGAGCTCTACAAGAAACCGATGGCGAGAAATTCTTTACTGAGCTTCGATAGCCAGCACCCCAAATCTCTTAAAGAAAACTTGCCCTATGGGCAATTCTTAAGAGTTCAGAGAAATTGTTCAACTAAGGAAGGCTACACAACACATTCTCAAGCTTTACAACAACAGCTTGTGTGTAGAAAGTATCCTCCCAAATTGGTACGCAAAGCTATGAAACGAGCCAAAAACAATAACAGATTGGCTCTCCTGGAACCGTCAATACCAAAACCAACATCTAACAGATTAACATGCGTCACAACATTTGGGACTCTGTCCAATGATATCCAAAAGATAATAAAAAAGTATTGGTCCATTCTGAACCATTTGGAATCTTCCACCTGTGATAGGGCATCATCCATGTGGATCATGCCTAGCTTGCCCCCAAACCACAAAATCACTTGAAATTGATATTGGTACAAACAGACCGTGGAAACAAACAAAGTTCACCAACTGCAATAGTGAGAAGTTGATATATCTCATAACCTGCCCGTGTGGTTTGAAGTATGTTGGGATGACCACTCGGAAGATAAAAATCCGCATCTCAGAACATAAAAGCACGATCCGCTGCAAAAGACAGGCCACCAAACTCACAAATCATTTTTGGGAGAAACAACATGATCCAACTGCGTTTGTGTAGACAGTACTAGAACAACCATACATCCCATTACACATTACAGATTATGCTAATTTTCTGATGCGAAAAGAACAGAAATGGGTGTTTAGGCTGGGCACCAATAAAGTTGGACTGAATGATGATATACCATGGTCTGTGCTCTGATGAGCTCGCTGATTTGGAATAATATCCATAGCAATAGAGAGTTTTTTGAAGTACCATCCATTTGTAGACGACCACCATTATATAGCGGGCGATCCTTATTTTTAGACCCCATAAACTTTTGTAGTCTTATTTTTTATTCTTATCCTAGCTACAAATGAAGTGTTTGGTGGTTTGATCGTTGCGAGGGGAGCAGCACAATAAAGTTTTGTTGATAGTTGATATACTATCTTAAATGTCCCCGCCTCTCTCACCCCTGCTTATATGCGAGTTGAACTTTAACGCCCCAAAAATTGTAAAAATTTTCATATAGCTCACTGTTCGTTGTCAAAGTGTCTTTTTCTCCAGATCGGAGTCTTGTGTGTCTTGCTAGAAGCACTATCTTTCCGAAACAAATAACGTTTTTAAAATAAACAACATTTCCAGGCAACCATCCTTGAACCAATGAGTACATGGGTTACATCGTTGGTTCTGCACACATGACTATGCAGAACCAATTATTGTTAGCCTCAAACCGTTTCAATAGCCAAGCTGTGTCCAGCAAGCCGATTGGCCCACCCGATCATGTGACCGGGAGTGAACCAATCAGCGGTAGGTTCTTAAACACAGACCTTACACCACTCAGGTACCTCCCAAGCGGCTCAGAAGGAGGCAACGAAGTACCGACGGAGAGGTAGCACAGTTACTTTTGTATTGAGCGCCTAACGATCACCTTGCTGGATTTTTCAACCATGGGGACGTTTTTCAGCCCTGACATTTGTGCTCATAACTTCAGTCTGACTCAGTTTTTGCACAGCGCTCTTTAGTTACAACTGGTACCCAACGCTCAGCTATGTGTGAATACTAATAAGTCAGTCTCCAGCTTTGACCTTTTTCTTTGCGCTACATCGCAAAAGACAGCACAAGAACGATAAGTAATAACCCAATACCTCTGAATTGTGCACGTCGTTACAAAACGTCTGAGAGTATACAGTCTGAGAACTCTATTTCAATAATGTCTGCCCTATCTATAAAAAACGCAAGCTGCTTTTCTCGCTAAACTCAAAGAACACGTCTCCTTAAATATTCTTAGAGGTGCCTCCTTTGTGTTTCTGTTCTAACAAAAAAAGGAGGCGATGACATATCCGTGTTTTTGCTTCCTTTTCCAACAGAGCGGTGCTTCCCTCATGACCTGAGCCGTTGCCAGGCGGGGTGGAGCCCTCTACTTCATTCAAAAGGGTAAGATGAAGTATAGAAACACCTCATGTTAAAATTACAGCTAGGTGTGCATATGTCAATGAATGTGACCAATGTGTTACTACACCGAAATGTTTTGGAGTCAAATGTGGATTTATTACACATTAATTTTTTCCTTGTCTTTGTGGTCACTGTTCCTGTTGTGTGTTTGTGTTCTTTTCCCTACTAGTGACATACATCAACTGCAAAGAAAGACGACACCTATAGAGTCAGGTGATCTTTATTAATACTGCAGATTGTTCTATATGTAGTCATTCTTTTCACTTTTCACATTATAATTTTGCAGTAGCATCATTTTATATAACGGTCCTGATGAAAGCAATGGACTCGTTAGTCCACCGAATTGCTGAAACATGTTGACCTTTTCTACATCCTGGTAAATATTTGTTAAATTTACCAATGCTGCTTTTTAATATTGGAGGAGCGAGCATAAACCAGAATAAATAATGTTTCCTGCTCTCTCACCCAATTTTAGATTCACTGCACATTTTCTCTTTACATGCACTGTATATCAGTCACGCTCCTTACTTTAACCAATGAGTGGCCTGTGACACTCCAAACCATATAGGTCGCCTCTAGGTATACATCTAACCTTCCATCTGATACCAGAGGTGTACCCCAAGTATGGTTAACAGGAATCCCAAATGATGAAGGGCGGTTCCGAGTGGTGACTGATGGGTATCTTGTGTCTCTTTGAATAACCTACGTCAAGCAGAATATAAACAGCTGGGCATCTCCATGACAATGCACTTCACTCAATTAGCTGCTAATAATAGTTAATATTTGTAATATGGCATAACAAATGCATTTAATTATTGTTTTTGTCATTTATTGCCTACATATTCAATCTTAATGACACTGTGGAAGCAAAGCTACTCTGCTGCACAATTTCTTCAAGATTTAGAAAATGTATGCAATAGTTGCACTTGCATTACTGAACCATCTCTGAATGTTTAACTGCTGTAGCTGTTGAAGGTATCCGGCCTCAAATACTCATAGCTTTAACTTTCCCATCAGGAATATTCAAAATATTTTAGAAGGTCAAACGTTGATTTGTAAAAGTATGAAATAGAACAATGATTGTGGATTATAGCAAGGTACTTATTATAGTTTTTCATCTCTAAGATTGTTGTTTTTTCTAAACTTCAAGGTTTCCAAGAGAGTTGAGAAACTATTCCACTCCTAGAGTATCATCAATTTCGTACAAGGTAGTTTATAAATATTTTGTACTTATATCGTTTTAACTGCATGTTTACTCTGATTTGGGTTCCTATTATTTTGAAAGCTCAGTTTACATTTTTTATTACACTAAACAAATGCTTACATTTTAAGTGTATTTGTTGTCAATTCATAAATTATTAACAGTTCAACTAAAGGTCTAATTCAATCGTCTTCAACAGGTAGTCACTTTCTCATGTTTTAGGTTTTTCACATTTTTGCAGGTATATAATGAAAGCAGAATTAGAATATACAAACATGCAAGAAATACTGCTCTACAAACTGGAATATTTCTTAATTACGTTTGTTTCATGGTGATAGGGCTGTGCACAGACCAGTTCATTAATTCACAACACTGAACAAAATGGTCATACATTAAGTAATCTCTGTGTTATTTGGGATTGTAAGCAACCTGCATGTATTCTCTTACTAAAACAAAATGTCCAATGAACACTTTGTCAATGTTCTATGATGTAACGTAGGCAGAAAAGTCACATTTAAATATGTATCAATGACAAAAATATAACATTTAAACAATATATATTATGCTAATAATTAAACGCTGAACATGTGGGAGACATAAGCAAAAAAAGTGTATCCTTAGCAATAAACAATAATGAAATATTAATAGTAAGGGGATTTAATGTTGTCTTAAATGATGATCGTGACAAATCTGCATCTATGTTAGATTATGATAAAGTAGAAAATACGAGATGCTAATAAAATGACTTAACTCAACAAATTGATTAAGATTAGACAACCCCACTGAGAGAGCTTACACGTTCTACTCATTTTCAGACAACGGTTACTTAACGATAGATCATTTTTGGGAAGCAAAATTATTCTGGAAAACATGATGACTGTATCCAATAGAATTATAAAATTTTAGGCCATGCTTCACTGCTGCTGTGACTAGTAGGGATGGGGGGGAATAGCTGTTTTCAGCAGCTGAAACGTCTGGGTGAAAGTAAAGAGATGAAGTGTTCCCATTGACCTCATATTTGCAATGGGG
Organism: Lissotriton helveticus; assembly: GCF_964261635.1. Taxonomy (NCBI): domain Eukaryota; kingdom Metazoa; phylum Chordata; class Amphibia; order Caudata; family Salamandridae; genus Lissotriton; species Lissotriton helveticus. The sequence goes on from NC_136059.1 coordinate 1,091,583,124, forward strand.
CCAGTAACTAAAGTTACAGGCCCCATCGGTAATAACAGGGCACTGGAAAGAGGGTCATGGTGTCTATTAATTACAGTGAGGGGACTAGAGGGCGGAACACTTAAAGTGAACTGTGAATCCATGCGTTCAGTTTCCTAGAAGCTCTACTTACAGGATTGGAGTGAGCAGAGATGGTGCTGGCAGCAGATGGAGATCGTGAGATAACCGGACTCGTAAGCTGGGGCAGTGGACCCTGGGCAACAATAAGCTGTACATAGTCTTTTGCTCTTTGGAGTATGCCGATAGCCTGGTGGTGGGTAATGGACTGATCAAGGGGTTGCCCATTAATGGAGAGGATCTGATCTACTTCCTTTAACCTTCCATCTCTATGAAAAAAACATAAATCAAAAGGTTTACATTGCTGAAGTGTAAATATGTTTAGACATCATTTTTCCTTTGGAGGAAACAAACCAATCAAACATGGCGCACACTAAATGTATTTTGATCAATTAGATTGTATTTTAATAGACATATATACAAGACATTTATTCTTTTCCTCCCATACAACCTGATTTGTTCTTAGATCACATTGCAAAGTCTTTAATATTTGGGAAATGGTATACAACGTTTACAACGCAACTTTTACAACGCACTACCATTACAACGAAACTTTTACAACGCAACATCCATTACAACGCATACATTTACAACGCAGTCATTACAACGCATGACACTACAACGCACACCACTACAACGCATACCATTACAACGCAGTCATTACAACGCATACCATTACAACGCAAAACTTACCATCCAACACTTACCCTACTCTTGCACCCCCTGGAGTTAGAATAGTAATGTTAACCCCTACACTATCCAAAAATTTCCCTACTGTTGCACCCCCTGGAGTTAGAATAGTAATTTTAACCCCTACACTATCCAACACTTACCTTATATGCAATGTAATATAATGCGTTGTAATGGTATGCGTTGTAAATGTAGTATGCGTTGTAGTGGAATGCGTTGTAAAGGTATGTTTTAAGAATTCGTTGTAATGGTATGTGTTGTAAAGGTGTGCGTTGTAATGGATGTTGTGGTGTAAAAAATGCGTTGTAAAGGTATGCGTTGTAAAAGTGTGCGTTGTAACGTCATACATCCTTGGGAAATCACTTGATCGTGGTTTCCGTCTTAGACTAGCATGAGTTATAACAGTATGCAAAATATGACTCTTTTTTAGAAGCTTGGGGACAGTATGATATCATAAAAACAAACTTGTTATTTGTCACAAAACCCCTGAAAAAAAAAGCAACAAGTTGAACACGTGTCCTAATGAAAATATCAATATATAAAACAGCATTAGCCTCACCTGTGTGCCACACTGCCTTCTTGAATTTCCTGCACAAATATTCCCAATTCTCCCCTGTTCTCACTCTTCAGGCCTACCACACTGAATCCCAGGCCACCACTTGGGGGTTTTACAAGCTCTACTGTCTCCACGTGACGACCCTGTCAAACGAAAATGTAAAATAAAATAATTGAAAAGCACTTGATCAAGGCAAAACTCAACTATCATAAATCAGAGTTTTGAGCTTTTGGATACATTCTGCATTCCAAATCGAATATTTAATTCTAACACCACCCTGTGTTTTCCGTGTGTGTTTTCTTGTTAGGTGGTTTCATAGAGCCTGAAGTAAAATGAACAAATACAGTAATTTTTAAAAGAAAAACATTGAATACTATTTTAATTAATGGATGTAATAGAAACATACATTCTTGAAGTCTGTGGGACTTTTTTAGGTAAAATAACAGAGAAAATCAACAATCCTCTAATATCATCTTGTTCCAGAGATCAAGAGCACTCCTGAAAACAAATGGAAGCATCAGGACAAACTGAAGGAGACTTCCAAGAGTTATAGAGTAACCTGTGAAGCACATAACTGTGTATGCAGCACAAACATTTTAGACAGATTCTGGACCCAGAGACAAACATGAGCTCATAGCACATTCATGAGAAGTATGAAATATAGGGTGCACACGTTTTTGTATCTTAAAATCTAATGGTGCTGAAGAACTGAGACGTAAGTCGTTGATCCAGGTCATAGGCAAGGTATCAAGAAATAACATCTTCAGGAAAACAGAATATTCCAATTTGTTTTTTTATCATGCTATTCTTTTAGTAAATATCTGGTATCAGGAAGAGAAATGCATTTAACTCTGCTATACTCAATGTTTAAAATAAGTACGAATAAGAGAGGTCAACATTAGTGTGTGTCCTCTGCCAATCAGTAGTGATAAACCCTGAAAAATGATATCAAAACTCATCAAAAGATTTTATAAAAATTAGAAAATACCTCATAGGAGCACATATGGGAGCAGAACCACATTAAACCAGTCTTCAAAATTTCTCTTCATCTATGTTAACTCAAAACCTAAGTAAGCAGTTCAAGAAACAGTGTGGCTATATTAGTGTTATGCTTTATGCTAAAGAAACCCTACTCATCACCACTCTGCATAAGGTACAGATAAGAATTCCAGTCACAAGACTAACCTAAAGTGTTAAAAATATGTGTCTGGCTATCACTTCCACAGTGTGTTGGCACTTATAAACAAATACATAAAAGTGAATCAAAAACAAAAGCTATTTTAAAATGTTGACATGTTTCAATGCACCATTTGCAGTTACTTGAGGACCTGTTTATAGGACTAAATCACCCATATTCATTAATGTTTCAAAGTTTACCATACATACAACACCTTCTCTATTGAGATTGTAGTCTACAACAAGAGAAGCGCATTTCATTATAGCCCTCTCATGTCAATAATGTCTATAGAAACTTACATTCAGACTTTACATATATCACAGCGAAACCATATAAAAACAGAATAGATCAAGCATGTGTAATCTATAAATTCATGAAGCAGCGTAAGTGTGTTACTTAAAGAAATAATGTGAAAAGGGTCATGTATTCCAATATCTAGGAGCAGACAAAGGTATATTAGTGATAACTTAGTGGGCCCCAGTTGGCACACAGTAATGCTCCCACTAACATTTCCAGATATATTCACACTTAAAGAAGCATAAGCATGTTTCATGGTTACCCACAATGTCGTCCACCTCCACTGTAGTCTGGATATTTTTGAAATGTCACAGTGGCTGCACTGTTACTCTTATTTTCACAGGAAAGAGTGTCCAGATTGCAACGCTAGAAGGCCTATCAATGAAGGGGATGAGGTACCAGGTTTATGCAGTTTGGTTTGCCAAATGTATTGAGTTGATTAGTGATATTTCATGGTCTTCATCTGCTTTCTACTCTCCTTCAGGGTCAGCAGCCTTAGTCAGACTATACACATATGTAGCCTAATGCTAGGACTGGGACCACGTGTGATTGTGATTAGCTTGTCCAAACGTATGGATGGAGCCCAGTAGCTAGCTATGGACAAAGCAAAATGTGTTGTCTCTTATCACACATATACTAGGGTTAGTCCTTTCCTCAATGGATTATTAGCTGTGCCCTCACACTTTCCATTTGGTATTAGGACAACTTCATATTAGTCACAAAAAACTTTTTTCTCCTTGACGTATATGGGTTGGCTTTGCCTAGAACTTTGAGAATGAGTGGCTTGGGGCTTGATTAAAAGTTTGGCAGTGTCAGAGCGGGCCCAACTGTGAGCCTTTTCATGGCGGGCCCACCCCCATGAAAAGGCTGGCACTGGGTAAAGTCATAATATGCTTTTCGGTGCCGCAGCGAAACCGCCAAGCATATTGCTTCCCTAGACCACCGTCAGACCGCCAGGGATCACAGATCTTTGGTGGTTGCAGCAGTCCCCTGGAGGTTCTGGAGGTTCGACCTCTGTACTCGCAATACAGTGGTCGGACCGCTAGTGTGGTTGTCCCCAACCGCCACCGCACTTCTACATCGTGTTTGGCGGTGCAATGGACTGCCAAACTCATAATCAGGCCTTTAATCTTTAAGTGGCTCCGACTATTCCAAATATGCAGTGCCAGGTCGGACTGTATTTCTTGTCAAATTCCTTCTTGATGTAGGCTGCAATGTCCTTCTCAATGTTGTACATTTCCATGGCCTGTGTGGCATAGTCAACTGCGTCTTACTGCACAACCTCAGACAGGTCTGCATTCTTGATTGCAGCCTTCCTGTCAGACATTGTAAACCTGTGACAGTGACCAGGGCTTGCAGTGCAATGTCTCCCATCGCAGGCAATGCTGCTTTCAGCTCCTTCCCTCTACGGCAGCCAAAGTGCTGGGAAGATTTCTTTAAGTCTAGTATCCAAGTCTGATGCCCTTGAAGGGACTTCAGAGAGACACTTAATTCTAGTTGGCTAATATTGGCTCTTCAGATCATGGTTACTACTCTGTGGCAGGTATTATTGGCTGCCAAACTCCGCCAATTGCTGCAGTTCAAATACCAGCTTCTCCACACAATTTTTCTTCTGATGAATGTCTGACATCTTTGCAGAATAGCTTTGGAATTGAAAACAGAGGAAATGTTTCTTCTAAGGAGGGTTCATATGCATTTGGGCTTCTAGGTACCTGCAGATGAAGCAAATTTTGCAATATTGACACATTATGCCAGATGGTGCACATTCAGTGGGCTTCATCCACACAACTGTAAATCATTGTTTCCAATATATTCCTGAAAGGATTTTCCAGTATTATTATTCCTTTAAACGTTAGTAGCACATGTCTTACGCATATTCCAGGATTCTAGATCAGTGCTCCATTAACCTTGATCCTCTTAGGATGTTGCAATTCTGTTACAGGTGTTTCCGTGGGACAATCAGAGCCTTGGAGAATTATTGTTCGGGGCAAAAAAGCTATGCAATCTGGAGGCATTTAACAGAAAGACCAGCTTGTTTGACTGGACTATACTCATCCATTCGGGAATATTCATTATCCATTTAAGACTCAAATGCCTTTCGACAAAGGTAATAAAGTCTCTAGTGCCAATGGGCCTGGTTGGCCATCATAATGGCATGCTAGATGGTCATGGAGGTCCTCACAGGAATATGGTGGAGGCCAAAAAAGGTGATGGCAGTGCCTTTGGGCGTCTCATTAAGTGATAACTACAGGGCAGTCACTTGAACTTTGCCTAGCAAATTTCATATTCAGTATAGAATATCAGTGCAGGCTGCCAGAAAAGGTGATTTAGTTGAAAGTATCCCAAACACTTATGTTTTAAACATGCTTTTTCAGGGTTTTTTGCAGAGTACAAATGCACAGGCGGTGCACTTATTAGATCTTTGGTCTGTTTAAGCTATCCATGTCTGAAGGGCAGTTAAACTTAGGGAATAGATTAAAAAGATTGGTTTGGTAATTACCTTGATATTTAATTGCAATGATTATGAATCCATAGCTACGTCTTCCTCGATGCAGTCCTGAAATTTCCCCCCATCCAGTCACCCGTGCTCATAAAAAAAAATAAGGTAAAATCAAGAAGTACAATTCCCTCTCTAACTTCTAAAGGAAAAAGGATCTTTGTTTAATAAGAGAACAAATATGTTACCTGTATCCATCATGAGCACTTATGCTCACTCCATAGTGACTAATATGTGCAGAACTCAGACTTGGAATAATGAAAGTTACTAACAAGTGTAAAGCCATTTACTCTCTTACCTGGGACATTTTCTTGATAATTTCTTCAAACTCTTCACTGGAAGGTTTACCATTCATCTGGGGAGAAGTTGACCTTTCAGATTCCGCGGGTGAATTAACAGGGCAACCGTTCTGCTGGGCCAAGGAATAAGACTCATTTTGAAGGACTGAGTCAGCAATGGAAGCATGGTGAGGAGAGTGGCCAAAATCACTGCTAGATCTTAATGAAGGAGATGTGTTGACCTAGAAACAATTCATGTTTAGGTTAGCCATTACAACTCCACCATGAAATCTTTTTCACAATATTCTTATACAAAAATATTATTTTTTTAAACACAAAATTAAGCATTTGTACACTAATGTGTGCCTGTATTGTGCAAGAAGAGAACAAAAAACTACAAAGCACAGTACAAGTGCTTTAAAGGATAAACAAGTGAGAGCATAAAAGAATACAAGGAAAGAACATCTGGAGGAAATGAAAAATGGTAAACAAGGATAGATAAGGTATCTAAGGAGGACCTGCAAATTGAGACGGTAGAGTTTTGACAGGTAATTAAGACTTGAGGAGAGATGACAGACAGCACACAGAGTTAAGAGAAGCAGACACAGGAGGCAAGAGGGACCTTCGAGAACAAAGAGGATTTCAAGAGGTAAGTTGATTGTGGTCACGAGTAGAGATTCATTAAGTGTATTGTAGGTGTACTTCTTCTGCCAACAACTTTGAATAAAACTGCTTATAAACTTCCAAGTTCCCTTAATATGTCAAATATATCAAGATCTTCTAGGTTTTAAGGTTAGAAACAGAATACTTTTCCTTTTGAATGCTGGATCGAAGTCATGGCATATATCTCAGTAAACTGCTCTCTGGTTTCCATTTACTGTGTGAAGTGTCTAACAGCCAGTAATTAACTTGCTGCCAGAGGAACATTTTGTAGCAGCACTAGGGTTTTGAATTTCATAGTCTTAATGCTGCTACAGAAATATTCTCTTGGCAGCAGTCCTGTTTCGTTTTTTACCAAGTGGCCATTGTGCGGGACAGAATGAGGAGTATGGTGACCAGTGAGTAAGACTATCTTGAAAACTGAGTGAAGCATGGTTAACCATTAGGCGGTCCAAGCGATGACTTTGTGAGGAAAGGTGGTAATAATGAACACCTTGCTGACATCCTTATAACCCAGAAGACACAGAACCACACAATGTATATCTCCCTTCCACAATAATTGGGGGGTTCTGAATGTGTGCGTGTGTCTGCTGAGTGATGAGTGAAGGTGTGGAAAGAATACCATCTTCATGGAAAACCTATTGGAAAATTTTGAAATGTTTCCTTTCCTCAGAGTTTGTAGGGGAATACGCCTGCGGCGCACCAATGCATTATTCCGTGTTAGCTCTGCATACCCTGTCCAGCACCTTTAAATAAGGGTGTAACATTGCATCACTAAAGATTACGCTATTTCCCAGTGATAGAACTAACAATTTTGACTTTTCCCCAGAAACAAATTCCCCTAGGAATTATTTACCTGGGCACTTCTGTGTGGGGGGAAAAGTGCAAACTTTGTGTACTAATTATAATCCCAATCCAGAGACAAATTCTGGGTTTTTGGTCGAATGGGGATCTCTGTCTCTTTTGCCATGAGAGACCTTTTGCTTGGCTAGAGTTACACCTTATTTGGCAGATGAGATTCGCAGGCAAGATATGCTGGAGAATAAGTATATGGCCTTCCTTTCCATACAGCATTTTATAGAATGATGAGGTATCAGTAAAACATCATTATCTTGGAAATGCAAAAAAAACTTACAAAATAGCATGGCAAGCACATGAAAGTAAGGGCAAGGGGAAACCCATCGTCAGAATTCATAAGGTGCAGAGGATTGTTCTGTTTACCTACAGTCATTTGATTGATATCAGTCCCAATAATGGGCTCACCAAAATAGCTATTCTTAAAGTTTGTCAAAAAACTGATCATCATTTTGTCTGATCACTCAAGAAACACAGACTATAAACCTACACCATTGTTAACCTCGAACTTCGATCCTGCTTTGAAGATGATGGCTAGGTCCATCCCTGCACCACTACAAAATGACAGCAGAGAAAAATGTCAGTTTTCTTGACAATTACACTAAAGAAAATAATCCTGGGCTTTGCAAAGCCACTTGCCTCAATAATCAGTCTAACATACACAGATTGATTCATTAGCATGTGTATAGCCAGAAAATGTATGGTTTTGTAACGTTTTCCTGCAGAACCTGGGTCAATACCTGTCATCAAAAGAAATGTTAACTTAAGCCTGTAATATATGAATGTACATAAATATTATATTAGTATAAATACAGAACAAATGCCTAGTATTATTTAGAATTGACAAAATAGGCATTCAGGGCAATGCATTGTGTGTGGCATGCTAGGACGTATTTGTCAGACTTAAATAGTAACAAAGTATTGAGAAAGACATTTTGTTAGGAATTTTAATATATCTTTGTGTTTCCATTTGAACATTTACCATGCAAATTGGTGTATGTGAGTGCTGCATCAACGAATTACCCACACTGCACTGATAAAGAATAAATTAAACATTGCTTCAATGAAAGCATTTAAACACTGTATTAGGAGGTTATCTTACCTGTTCTCTCAGTTGCTGAAAGGATGTTTGAAGCGTCAGAATCTGGCTGAACAGGGGACTCTGTAACACCGATTTAAGCAGACTCAACTTCTCCTCATTCGTGACATCACCCCGTTCCCGTACCTTTTCCTGCAGGCGCTCAACTGCCTGCAGGGCACGCTGTGTATCTACAGCACACAGAAAACAAGCATCAGCATCAAGTTCTAAAGCCAAAATGTTATATAAAAGGCGGATTTTATTCAAGCTGCTCATTTAAAGATGAATGACAAATGATCCCTAAAAACTGTATGAAATGAATCAGGCAGTTAATTCTTCTCAATAAATTACTACACCCCCCCCTCCCCCCAATTAATTCACTCTTTTGTGACTAAAGTACTACACCAGTGCTTTAAATGGGTGAGTGAAAGAACATGACAGGCACACGGACAGCGGGAGGGGGGGCGGGAACGGACAGCGGGACATCGTGCAACCTACCCCTGCAAACAACACTTCCAAAATGGCGAAAACAAAGCTTGAAAAAAATAAAATAAACAACCGCCCACCGCCGCATGACGATCGCAAAGGGGCGGGATGAGTAAAAATCGCGGGAACGCCCACGAATCTGCTCGCAGAATGACGAGCAGATCTCTCTTCCAATGGCTAGCCTCCATTTATGGAGCTAGCCAATGGAAAGAGAGGGCGGGACAACACACACATACTGTAAACATTAAATTTCGCCTGCGCCGAAAAGCTGCGCGGTGCGCAGCTTTCGACGAGGCGAAACCTAAAAACTGCATTGATTGTGCAGATCTCTCTCTGAAAACCTAACATGGCAAAACTGAAATGCTGTGTTTGCCATTTAGACCCCCAATCCTTGAAATAAGTATGAATGTCTAAAAACCAAAATATCAATTTGTGGGCTGCGTTTTTTTGACCACTGTGAGGAGTAACAGTTTCTGATTTGTTATTGTTAGAACTCTGTGTCATTTCTGCCTTCTCATTGAGGTTGACACTCCACAATGTTCATCAAACGTTACACAAAAGAAAGAAACCAGCACTAGTTTGTTCATAGCTTTGCATTTTTTTTAATGAAAATGATATCAGACGGATAACTTGAGGAATTTAGCCAAACCCTGTGAAATAATAGTCACCGTAACAATAGAGTCCAGCCAAAAAGAAATACATCGGGGGAAACTCAGTGCATTTTCAAATATGATGAAATAGTTGTCGAGAGCATTCACAAGATGCAAGATGCAAAGCTGCCATTTGTTTGAAGATGTGGAGCACTGGAGACTATCAAAATAAGAGGCAGAGACATTCAGAACATTCTCTATTACTCATTTCCTTCAACTGCAACCTATCTAAATGTTATACTAAATTCCAGAACGCGGCCTCCTCCAATAGCTTTTTGAGAAAGTTAATCAAAAGTGTCCATTACTTTAATATGAGAAAATAAGTGGATAAGTACCGTTAACAGTAACCAGCTGCTGGAACATCTTACGCACAGATGAATGAAATAATTTTATTTCTGCATTCTGTATATGATTTGCCAAGGAATAACTCGTCCATTTCTGGGAAATTGTCAATCTACCTCTTTTTTCGCCCAATCAGGAAAACATCATATTCGCTCATATACTCGCGAAGACAAATTGGTTAGACATTTTGAGGGAATGCATGATCTTCCCAGTTGTTAATCATCTAGCCCCCCCCGTGTATGTTTGCAGTTCACGGTGAAGGAGGTCACAGAGGCTATAAATGTGTCTTCCAAAACTAAAGGCCCTTGTCCAGATTGGGTGCCAGCTGATACGTTTTAAGCATAAGTCTTGCTATGGGCTCCACATCTTACAAATTTATTTATTTATTTATTTAAGTATTTCTAGAGCGTATGGCTGCCCGTCAGCATCCAAGCGCTAATGATAGAGACAAGCGAAGACAGGTAGGGGAAGTTAAGGGAACAGCCAGGTCTTTAAGGTTTTATGGAATAAAACAGTATTGGGTTGTGCCCGAAGGTCCAGTGGAAGTGAATTCCACAGTTTGGAGGCATTATACGAAAAAAGACGGCCTCCAAATCGAGCCCTCTTGATCCTGGGGACCAAGGTCAAATGTGAATTCGTGGACCGGAGAGTTCTGTTAGTAGTATAGGGGGCAATGAGGACTTTGAAGATGGGTGGAGCTTTACCGTGCAAAATTTTGTGGGTAATACAAAGGGCCTTAAACTGCACTCTTTCACATATTGGCAACCAATGGAGTGCTCTAAGAGCCGGTTTGGCCGAGCAGCGGTTGTTGGTGCCTGTAAGAATCCGAGCGGCAGTATTTTGCACTACCTGCAGTCTAGCTGTCACTTTCTTGGGTGCACCAAGGTAGAGGGCGTTCCCATAATCCACTCTGGACAATATTAAGCCCTGAACCAGGAGCTTCCTGGACTGCGCAGGGAGTAGGGGAGAATTTTGCGGGCGGTGCGGAGAAGGCCATAACAGGCTCCAGCCGTCTTCCTTGCCTGGGTGTTAAAAGTGAGCCCTTGATCCAACCAAATCCCAAGACTTTTGATATCAGTCTTAGGGGTTGGGGGGCGGGGCATGCAAGGAGGCCACAGAGTCTCTGGGTGGAAGAGGGACTGGTTGCCCAGGACCAAAATCTCCGTTTTGTCGGTGTTCAATTTTAAGTGAGATCTGTTCATCCAACTGGTTATGTCTCCAGGACAGGCATACAAATCGATGGCAGGGTTGTCCTGTTGGCTTAGAGAAACAACAAGCTGGGTGTCGTCAGCGTAAGTTAGTAATGTAATTCCATAAGGGGTGACAATTTTTACGAGGGGGGACATATATACATTAAAGAGCGTAGGGCTCAAAGATGAGCCCTGCGGGACACCACAATGTATTGAGGTCACTTTAGAGGTGTACTTGCCCTCCGCCACCTGGAAAGAGCGGCCGTGTAGGAAGGATCTCAGCCAGGACAGGGAAAGTCTAGAGATACCCAGTTCCCTGAGCCGTTGGACCAGCGTACGATGATTAACGGTGTCAAAGGCCGCACTCAGGTCCAGGAGGATCACTGCCACAAATATTACTAATACTGTAGTGGCACATAGCCTTCCTAGCTCCTCGTCATAATCGGTGATAGTGTCCATTTTCAAAAAGGGCAATGAGGTTGATCCTTGTTGCTACAGGCCGATCTCCCTCATAGAATCAGCAGTTAAGATATTAGGGCTGATTGTTCTGAATTGACTGTGGGCATCAGAAATTTGGGTGTACTCTCCGATATTCAATATGTGTTTAAACCAGGCCTAGGGACGATCAATCAATGCTTATAGCTCTATTTAATTATTAACAAGTACGCTACAGTCAAGAAGGAATCTTGACATGTGACTTTCATGGACTTGAGCTCGGCACTTGATAGGGTAAATAGAGACAAACTTTGGACTATCATGATCCCTCAAGGTATGGAATCAAACATTGTGTATCTTCTGCGAGATCTCCATCAGAATTTAATGGCTTAATTGAGATACAGGCAGGACGGGGAATGCTCATCTTTGTTTAGATGAAATGGAGTTGTTCGCATGGGGAGCATTCTTGCCTTTTTGTATTCACTCTTAATATTTATCAATTAGAATATACTTTAGTGAATGAAGGTTATGATGTGCCTGTTGTTGGTAGCCACCCTATTTCTGCTCAACTGTATGCAGATGGCACTGCTTTAATTAACAGAACGATATTAGGCCTCCCAGACTATTTAAGATCCTCAAGCACGCTATCACACAGATTACGTGTGTGTCACGCCTGAGGCGGAAGCCGGGGGCCGTGAGTGTGTAGACGCTGATTTTTACTAGCGCTGTGCTGCTTTTTAGCCTGATGTAATTTGTGCACGATTGCCTTATAATTTTTAATAATAGAGGACATTCACTGTATTTGTCAAAACTTTGCTTAATCGCCCTGCTCTTACCTTAGCTTCATCCCTCGCTCGGCAGATCTGGTGCTGGATCGAGCTAAGGGTGGGCGCCATATTGTGAGAAGGCAGGGGTAGCACTCTAGTCGCGGCTGCCCCCGCCCTCCTCTCCACCCATAAAATGATCACTGCTCCCCGACGGCGCAGCGGGCGCGCCGAAGGCTTGCCAAAGCAAAGCCCGTCTGCGCCCGTCCGCGCCTGGTCGGGACCCGGGGCCACATACCCTGCCTCTAGTTTATTATATACTTCTGCACAGCTCCTTTCATTTCAGGGTTCCTGGTCTCTCTGCCCTGCCACGCTTAAACGCATCTATGCCCTGGACATTGCCGCCCCTTCCCTCCCCTCCCCTGTTGCTCCTTTGAATAATCAGCAGTCTGCTGACCCTTCCGTGTACTCTCCCCTCTCTTCTCCCCGCCCCACGTCGGTGGCCTCTGCATACCTTCTTAACACCCGCTCAGCGGGCAAGCATCAGTTAGAACTCTACAATCTCCTCGACACCGAGTCTCCTGACCTTCTGTTTCTGACGGAAACTTGGTTTTCTGCCGATTCTCAGCCTGATGTTTTATCCGCACTCCCCGACTCATACTACGCCCTTCGGGCCGATCGCCCTGATGGGAAAGTTGGCGGGGGGGTGGCTTTGATCATTCGGTCCGCTTTTCAGTTTCAACCCCTGTCTTATCCTCCTATACCTAAAGTTGACTTTCTAGTGGCCCGCTCGGTCAATCTCTCCGCTCCCCTTACTATAGTTCTACTATATCGCCCTCCTCAAACAATGCCCCATTTTTTACCCGCTAAACAAGAACTGCTGGCTACCCTTGTAATTAACAACTGGTCAGTACTCCTATTGGGCGATTTCAACTATTGGCCCGGCGTCCCCAGGGAAGATCAACCCTCTAAAGTCTTCTCTGACACTCTTCGCTGCCTCAACTTTACTCCCCACATCCACGTCCCCACCCATGTCCACGGCCACACTCTTGACCAGATTTGGTCGGCCAATCGGGTCATTTCTTCTATCACCACTCTCCCCTGTATCTGGTCTGACCATTCGCTCATCTCCTTCTCCATTGATTTGGCAGCTATAGACAAGCCCCCCCTGCCCAAGAACGTCCGTGCACTGAATTGGATCCGGGTGCATTTCAATACTCTTCACTCGTCTCTGGCGACTTCCCTCCTGGATCTATCTTCCCTCCCCCCCCCGACCGTCAAGTAGACGCCATTAACATCTGGCTATCTACTTCCTGCGATCGGATCGCCCCCCTTAGGACGGTTAAAGCTTGCCGCCCCCATGAAGCCAACAAATGGTTCTCTGGTGACCTTAAATCCCTCAAACTTGCCCTCCGACAAGCAGAGCGTCAATGGAGGCGCAACTATTGCTCTCTCCTGAGGGACCAATACAGGTCTCTCCTAAACAATTACAAGAGAGCCATTCTCTTGGCAAAACTAGAATATTTTTCTAGCAAAATTTTATCAGCTGCCAACAAATCTAGGGAGATCTTTTCCATTATTCACAATCTGGCCGCTTCCGACAGAGTCAACCCCAATCCTGTTCCTTCCCAAGCCCTGTGCCTTTCTCTTAATGACTACTTATTCGAAAAGATCGTCAATATTAAACGGAACATCCCCCCTCCATCCTCCCCTCTCCCCTCCCTTTCTCTCCCTCCTCCACTCTCATCTCTTACTCATTTCCCCCCCATTTCCAAAGAATCCTTTCTGATCTTGCTTGGGAAGGTTAAGTCTGGTTTTCCTGCCGATTGTGCACCGGCCCGCATCCTAAGGGAGCTATTTGCGAGCTGCCCTGATCCCCCCCTGTCCCTTCTTAACTCATCCATCTCTCAAGGAATATTCCCGCCCAATTTAAATCGGCCATCGTCATCCCCATTTTAAAAAAACCTGGCTCTGATCCAACTCTCCCTGTTAATTTTAGGCCTATTTCTTTGCTCCCCTACTTAGGCAAGATCCTAGAGAGCCACATCACTTCTTGCCTATCGACCTATATAGAGGACAACCACCTTTTGGCTTTCCATCAGGCGGGTTTCCGTCCGGTTCATTCGACGGAAACAGTGGTCCTCTCTGTCCTGGATGAGCTAAAGAGAAAGGCGGATACCAACTCTCCCCAAGCCTTGGTGCTTCTTGATTTGTCCGCTGCCTTCGACACGGTCGATCATTCCATCCTTCTCGACCGTGTCAGGGCACCGGGCATCCAGGGCACCGCCCTCTCTTGGCTCATGTCATTCCTCCAAGGCAGGTCGCAGGCTGTTCAGCTCTCTGGCTTCTCTGACCCGTCCTGCCTGGTGTCCTGTGGGGTCCCCCAGGGTTCCTCCCTTTCCCCTCTCCTTTTCAACATCTATATCTATCCCCTTATTGTTTCTCTGCTAAGCATGGAGGTCTCTGTGTACAACTACGCAGATGACCTTCAGCTTATTTTTGATCTTTCTTCTTCCACTGATTCTCTCCTCAAATTTCAAACAACACTCGTCTTTATTTCTGATTGGATGAGCCTGAACCATCTTAAGCTTAATCCGGACAAAACGGAGCTGGTCTTGACTGGTGGTTCCTCCAGTCCCTGGACTTCTGCCTTTTGGCCTTCCAGTTTTGCCCCCCCCCCCCCCGGCCCTCTCTGCCTCGGTTAAAACCCTTGGCATTAAGGTCAGCCCGGACCTCTCCATGCGCCCTCAGATCAGCTCCGTTGTCTCATCCTGCTATCTGTCTCTCCGGTTTATTCGAAAGATCTCCCATTTTTTTCCCTCGATGCCCTAAAAATTATTATTTTAGCCACGGTCCTTTCCCGTCTGGACTACGGGAACTGCCTATATGTAGGCATTCCCGCCCATGAGCTGCGGCGGCTCCAGACTATTCAGAATCAGGCTGCTCGCCTCAATTATCGGCTCCCTAAATCTCACCATACCTCCCCCCTTCTCAAAACCCTCCACTGGCTTCCTATCCTGTACCGAACCCTTTTCAAAATGGGATGCATAGTTTTCATGGCCCGCGCCCGCACTGCCCCTCTTTTCATTAACTCGCTGGTCACCCATTACCTTCCCGTTCGTAATCTCCGCTCCTCTAGTCAGCCTCTCCTTGTGGTTCCTCGCTTCCGCAAGGCCAGGGCAGGTGGCACTAGGTTTTCCACTCTTGCTCCTCGCTTTTGGAACAATCTCCCCCCTACTATTAGATCTATTACTGGCTACCTGCACTTTCGCAAAGCACTTAAGACCCATCTTTTCACTCAAGCATTCTCCACTCACTGATCACTCCCTCCTCATTTCCCCTCACCTGTAATCACTCAGCGCCAGGAAACCGCTAGGTCACAGCGCGCTCTATAAGCACTTTCAACTTCAACACTCTATCGCCCTCACTCTATCTATCGCCCTCTATCTATCTATCGCCCTCACTCTAACTTACCTTTGCCTCAAATTGTAAAGCGCTCTGATATCCTCCGGGATTAAGTTTGCGCTATTTAAAACTTTATAAATAAATAAATAAAATAAAACTACATTGATTATTAAATTAATGCATGGTCATCAATTTCTTGGATTTAAGCACTAATTTTAACAAATCCCATGTAATGATGTTTGGCTCTAGACATGCTAAATCGCATGTTTTTAAGGAAGGTGAACAACAATATTATTAGAAAAGTTAATTTGCACTCTTTTTTTTAGATTAATTTTTGATCCAACTATAGCCTCATCTTCTCTTTTATCCTCCAGATCAATGACAATTATGAGATCAATTTCTTTCATTAAGGATTTTCCTTCTAGACTTAAGAGCAGGCCGTTAGCAGCAATTCCTAAGATATATCAGGCAAAATGTGTTCCCATCTCCTCTTATGGAAGTGACATCTTCAGAAAATAAGTTTTTAAAGAGATTATTATTCCTCCCAACTCAGCTGCTAGTTTTACTGCGCATGAAGTTGGGTGTAGCCTTTGTTACAGATATATTGAAGATGCGCCCCGTGATACAGTTAATGTCAGTGTGGATTAAACCTGAAGCGGTACTAAACTGCTGCATGTTAAGAGATTGTCTAGCTTTGAACGGATCTAATAGAATTCCTTGGTTCCTATATCAAAAGAACCTTCAGAGAACTGGGGCATCCGGAGATTTTTTACAGTGCGTAAAAGCTTGTGAAAGCAGACAAAGAAAGCTTTCAAGGACCTTTCTAGGTCTATGAGAGAAAGTTCGGAGGTGCCCAAACCAGCTGTTAGATCTCACATTATGTTATAAAATATGCCTACACTTGAACCTTATTAAGATCTAGGAATGTCCTCCCATCAATGTTTTTATGGAGTAGATTTAGATTAAATTTCATCCATCATTTGTTATCGGTTCCAAAGAGTTGGCATTGGGATTTTTCTCCGGTAGTTGTGAACTGGTTGAAAAACAGGACACTTTGCATTTTATAATGTTCTGTCATTTTTATGTGCATTCGCCCAAAAAATATATTTTCCATTATTAAAAGATATGCTCTGTAACAGGTCAAACCTGCTTTGTTGCATTTGCAAAGACTTTTAAATCATCACACTTGCTTTTATGTGGCATGCTTTTTATCTAGTGCTGTCAGACTGAGGAATTCTGAGGAAATACAATTGTTTATTTTCACTATGTGGTTTTTTGCACTTGCTCGATGTATTATTGATTGTATTGATGATGGATTCATTTTATTGTTGTAACTATATTCTCTTTTATAGCTTACAAACAAACCAAATAAAAAGGTTAATTAATAAATGATTAACTCCTATTGAATAATTAACTCTTAAATCTAGGTCCTGCCAATAGCAGAGCTCAAGTCCTACTTCTCTCATAAAAATTTTTTTTGCATTTTTCCAATGAATTTTCTACATACGTTTCCAAACGCTTCTGCTGAGTTGACCTGAGTTTTTCAAGATTCTGCTCCTTTTATCTTCAGCACCCTTAATGCATCAATAAATACACTAATTGCACTAATATGAATGAGCTCCACAGACTAATTACTGTAGGGAAAGGTTTTATCTTCAGGTAAGCAGTGTATTTTCATTTGAGGAGCCAATGGCTTGTAAGAACTTATTATAGCCTGGAATCATATATGAACTCTAGCCCCTTCTAGATCACCCGCTCTCAGTCCATACAGAAAGAACTCTCATCAATCATTTAATCTCTTTAATGGAGAATGTGACGCTGATTCTTTGAGTGCACAGAATGCAGCAAATCTACAAAAACTACCATTGAACCCTATAAAAAAATCATTTTGGACAAACACCAGACATGCATAACAAAACTATTATGAATTCACAAAGTCAATTCAGTTTGTCTGATAACCCTGTCCCGCCCTCACCTCTGGCATTCACTACTCAGGCAAAAATGAGCATATTGCAGTAGCAGACAAAGGTATTAGTGAGAAGGGGTGGAAGTGGGTGAATGGAACTTTCTAACAGGGAGTCCCTCAAGACGTTGCCCTCAACAGTAATTGCATACAATAATATTCCAAGACGGCTCATCTGGACTACCATCAAAGCTCTTTGAAGAACCTAGGTATGCCATGAGTCAGGTTGATACAGTGAATCTTTTCATATCAGTGCCACAAATACAGTGAGTGATTCTATTGTGTTGCTTGATAAAGATGGTAACAGACATTTTGGTGATTTTGAGGCAGATTTGAGATGTGCAGTGCCAAGGAGTTGGCTATCTTGTACAGATGGTAAACGTCTTTAAATCAGTTACAGTAACCTGAAAACACATACAGGCCAATCAAAGACTGCAGACTCAAGTTAGAACTTTGGTCAACATATATCTACGCATGGCCTTTTATGTCATTTTGAGCACAGAGGAAGCCTTCACTAAACCAACTTTACCCACCCACTGTAAAAATATATTGTGCAAGATTGAACTCAATGCCACACCTCCGGACTGTGGGATGGTGTGCCCATCTCCACAAAACTAACAAGATGGTGAGAAACATCGATGATTATCTTTGGAAACCAGATCTGCACAGTAAAAAATATCTGGAGCCCAAATCTTCCTTAATATCTCATGATAATTTAGTTACCATTTTGGGTTTGTTTCATAAGAACAGTCTTCAGAAGAGTCTCCCTTTACTTTCTCATGGCAACCTAAAGTCCAAAAATATGCATGAAGTTTTCTAACTTGAATATAATAACGAAGACCTCTATTTAAAAATGCACAGCGTATTGTATAGGTGTAGCATATTTTATAGCTCTATAATAATTCCACAGTTCATATGAGTACGCAAGTATTGGTGAAATCTAACAAGTAGACAAACTCCTTGTAAATAGGTGCGCGTGATTTGTACATGAACCACAATGGGATTCTTCACATTTGTAGAATATATTTTATTGTTCAATATTCCTTTGTATTACGTTCATTGTTTCTGAATAAACTTCGATTATTTCATTTCATAATCATGTGATTCCAAATGTCAAAAATGAAATTACATCATTTTGTTCACAATCTTCATACCCAATGCATTTCGGGTCATAAACAAATTGACCCTTCGTCAGGGGTCTGTAACGAAATGAAAACAGGACCATTAAGTTCATTGTTCTGTTTTTCTCATCAGTTCCCTCTAATCTACATTCAACATAAACATTAATGGAAATGACGGTTTTCAAACAAAGTCGCTATTCAGAAACAATGAACGTAATACAAAGGAATATTGAACAATAAAATATATTCTACAAATGTGAAGAATCCCATTGTGGTTCATGTACAAATCACGCGCACCTATTTACAAGGAGTTTGTCTACTTGTTAGATTTCACTGTTATTGAAGGCGCGGAAGGACGCCGCCTGACATAGGTGGCGCCAACCCAAAAAAAGAGAAACCATACATTGAATGTATTAAGCGAGTGCAAAGGGATAATACTTATTCAGTACGCAAGTATTGGTCCATATCGCTCTTAGAATTACTGTCATGCGGTTAGCACATCATTCAATTTCTAACAATTTATTTCCAATCCAATCCAATCCAACCAAGCTTTATTCGATATGTAGTCATAAAAGCACATTACAAAAAAAAGTTATAAATATATATACATAAAAATGTTGTACATAAATTGCGAAACTGTTGGTGGAAAATTGGTTTAAAACTTTCACATCTACCATTGTTTAAATGTATATAAAATTCTTTAGCATAAGAACTCAATACGACCCACTTATTATATTTAATATTTAAACTTATAGAGCGCCTGGTTACACTGTACTAGTGTGTCCCCGCGCTATGGACTGCTGCGTTAAAACCAATCAACTGCTGAAACTGCCCATTCGAGCATACCTCAACAGAGCCTGGCCCTATTCTTTAGGGAACAGGAATGTTTTCAGCTCTTTACGGAACTTGATCTCTGATTTCTCCAACCGGAGCTCCAGTCGGAGTTTGTTCCATTTCTGAGCAGCCAAGACACGAAAGGAGTGACCTCCCATTCTTACTCCTGAACTTAGGCGCCAACACCATCCCTGTCCCGCTAGATCTCAGTTGGCGGGTCGGGTGGTATGGCGTGAGCAGGTTGTGCAGGTAGGAAGGTCCTTTCCTTTGCAGGATACGGTGGCCAACACAGAGTGCTTTAAATACCACATGTTCTCTGATTGGAAGCCAGTGCAGTGTTTTCAGAGCTCTCTTGGAGGCGGCTCTCTTGGGCAGCATCAAAACCAAACATGCTGCTGCGTTTTGCACACGCTGCAACCTCTGTAAGCATCTGGCACTGGCTCCCAAATATAGGACATTGCTATAGTCCAGCCTAGAAGTAATTAATGCATGGACCATGGCCTTCCTCGCTGTTGCTGGCAGATAGTACAGTGTCTTCCTAAGGACCCTCATCGTGCCAAAACATGTGCCTGCCACTCGTTTGGTGTGGTAGTCGAATGAGATCTTGTCATCAATCCACACCCCTAGGTTTCTCACTTGATTACTGGGATTAGGTAAAGGACCCAGTGCTGTAGGCCACCATGCCGAAGTCCACACTGACGGAGCTTTGCTCACAATCAAGACCTCTGTCTTGTTTCCATTCAGTTTAAGACAGTTGTTGGCCATCCACGCCGCCAGTTCCTGCAGACATGATCGAAAATTGTCAGCTGCCTGTTCCTTCGGCTAGGTCAGGGCCACCACTAGTTGCGTGTCATCTGCATATGTCACGACTTCCAGACCAAATTTTAATACAATCTCGGCCACAGGAGTTACATATAAATTGAAGAAGGTAGGGCTTAGGCTGGACCCCTGGGGCACCCCCTGCTTCAGGCAAATGGGGTTAGATCAATAAGTGCCCTGTGCCACCTGGAAACTACGGTCCAACAAAAAGGACTCCAGCCATTTCCATGCCCTCTCAACTACTACTCCCCTCCTTAGACAATGTAATAGCGTGTGATGGGCTACAGTGTCGAATGAGGTACTGAGATCCAATAGGATCAGTGCTGCCGTGTGGCCTTCATCAGCATGTTTCCACAAGGTTTCTGTGGCTAGCAACAATGCTGACTCAGTAGAGTGGAATGCACGGAAGCCCGATTGAGTGGGGTGGAGCAGTTTGTTGGCCTCAATATGGGCTGTCAACTGGTTATTGACAGCCTTCTCCGTGATTTTGGCAAAGTATGGAAGGAGTCAGATGGGGCGCAAATTCTCCATCTGCTCCACACTGATATTAGGTTTTTTTTCAGGGGAAACACCATGGCCTCCTTCCAAGCTTTAGGAACCCTGCCTTTCTCAAAGGAGAGCTCTAGTAAATATCTAATGTAAGGCTCCAGAGTCTCCACACTCCCTCTCAGTGTTTTAGGTGTTGCAGGGTCTTTAGGGGAGCCTGACTTGATACTGCCTGCTATGGAGCAAATGACCTCTCGAGAAAGAACAGTAAATATTTTGAGGCAGTCCGTGCTTGCCACATTGGAAGAGATATCGCCTCCCGGATGGCCTTATCTGGCCGTTGCCGAAAATGAGGAGTAGATCGTCTCTACCTTTTGTGAGAAGAACTCTGCTATCCGATTACAGGACTCCACTGATCCAGTCGCAGAAACCGTCATACTAGAGAGATTGGAGATCTCTTTGTAAACGGAGAACAGCTCCTTTGCTGAATTGTCTGCTCCCTCTATCCTGTTACAATAATAGGATTTGCGTGTTTTCCTAATTAAGGCATGGTATTCTTTCAACATGCTTTTGTAGGCCACCCTTTCTCCCTCGAAGAATCCTCTCCTCCATTGCCTCTCTAGACATTTACAGTGAG
Organism: Lissotriton helveticus; assembly: GCF_964261635.1. NCBI lineage: Eukaryota > Metazoa > Chordata > Amphibia > Caudata > Salamandridae > Lissotriton > Lissotriton helveticus. Next base: position 1,091,604,440 of record NC_136059.1, read on the forward strand.
CTTTCTTGCCCCGAAGTTCCATCCCAAACCATGGGGCAGACTTGGACTGCCTCCTCGGTGCATTATTCGACCGAGGCGCCGTGCTGCCCAGTGCCTTCGTGATACGTTTGTTCAGCGCCATGCAGGCTGCCTCAATTCCCCGACTTCCTGGGGGCCCACCCTGATTTAGGGCCTTATTTAATGCCTCTGTAGAAAAGTTTGCCCATTTCCTACTTCTGGTCGTTGTTCCCTGCATGCTCGGGATAGGGATTGCGGGTGTGCCTGCCTTAAAAGAGATCAAAAAGTGGTCGGACCATACCACAGGTGTAGGGGGCTCAATGTGCAGCATCTCCCAGTTTGCAAATATCTCTCCAAATTAAGACCTGATCTGAGTAAACTAGATGAATTTAAGTAACAGGTAAATATTTGCAATCCTAGTTCGGTAATTACTATTATGGACAGCTCTCCAGATCTGAATTGAGACGCTGTGTTACTACATTTGCCACACACAATGTGAAGACTGTTTTGCCCAGCACTGTGAATGCTTGCAAGGGGATTAAACCGTCCTACATAACATTTAGTTGGGCAACAATAAACATCAGTTATCTGTTAACTACACCAAGAGATCTCCTCATGGTTGAATGTGTGTGCTCTACTACTGCATGGTATGTTAACTTTCACACCTATCCTACAAAATTCAGTTTCATTTCCCCCCTCATTCCAAAGAGCAATATCTGCCATTCTGGAAGGTGATAAAGATATCTCTCTCCTTTGTAGCATCTTTACAACCATAGATGTGTGCAAGATTTGAATAGAGGCGGCTGGTAACGTTTGAAAGTGGGGGGCTCATAAAAACATAAATATGCTCATAACAGTTAATTATTTTGCTTCTTATAAAAACATTGTTCCTCGATTGATCACCTCTGCAAAATGAATCTAATTCTGCAGCTTATGGCAAGGAAATCAGCGTAATCCTACCTTTTCCTATCCTCTTAAGCAGCACACGTACAGGTGCAAATCTTTGCCCAAAAAGCTCACCCGAGATTAAATCCTTCTGCCTCGCGTGCTGACTGCCTGACTGGAAAAGATATGCACTTTGGGAAAAGCATCCCAGCCAATCCAAACACTGCTCTCATGCTGCTTAGAATACTAAGCAGCATAAGAGCATTGCCAGTATTGGCTGGGGCAGGCAAACACAGCGCTCTGTCAGACACCGATGAGGCTGAGTTTCTGCAGTCTTTCTTCCTTGCCAGGTTTTATTGGGAAATCCTGAACTATGTATGTCATACTGCCCAGAGTGAAAACATCGACCAATCTGACATGCGCATTTTGGTTAACACAGCCTAAGCCAACTACGTCATGTCACAGTAATAGTAGACACTTGCCTTCTGCTTTTGCAGGAGAAAGAGCTCCAGAAGCTCGCACTAAAAGGTATTAAAATTAAAGGTGCTACCGGGGAAAGTGATTTCTAAGATAAAATATGTGTGTAATGTGACTTTGATAATGGCTCACATTGGAGAGGGCCAACGCCCCCACGCTCATAAGGAGGATCCGCCTGTGGATTTGAAGCACAAAGTAGCCATTTTGGTGGAATAATTGCATCCTAAAAGTGTAATACTCATAATTATTACTGTCTACAAAAGCAACCCTCTTCATAAATAACTGAACCATAAATCAACAGCAATATTACATGCAAAAAACAAATATAAATGTGCATTTATATACAGCATACCTATTGTTTCTAACATGTCGGCTTCAAGTGCTGTAATTGTTCGATTTCAATTTTCATAGGCATTTGATGCAGGCCTGCAGAAAAGAAATGTATAAATGAGAGAAAATCATATCTAATGTTGAAGCAAACATGTAATAACAAATATAGGAGCCAAAGTACTCCTACACTACTGAAGTACAAGAATACTACAAGATCACCTAATTAAAGCCAAAACACAGTCTCCTGCCATCATTGTCATCACAAATAAACATTGAGGTAACCAGGTGGAGAACAGTGTCTTACTTTCAATACTTCTCATTCTCAGTACAAATTTGTATCAAGATACTATCAACTATGATGACATTGTGCAAAGAAGATGTAGGAAGCAGTCTCTTTACATGATGTGAAACATCAGAAATCTGATATACATTGTAAGGAGTCCAGAGGTTCCTTTACCAGTGGACTGGACTTGCTATGCATTCCCAAAGTGCTCTATTAGGAAGTAGTGTGGTGAGGCGGCCTTAGGCTTAACACTGAGGAGTGCAAGACATTTGCAAAGACACACAAAGCTAAATAACTTACAAGTAGTAGATCAACACCAATTTATAAAAATAGCAAGTATCTTTATATATGTTTAAGCATCAGAGAAAAATCGTTCAGGTAAGTACATTTTCGAAGGTAAATTCTTTTCACTTTCAAAAGTGGACACAGTGCAATTTCTGAGTTCTTCAATATTATCCTATAGAAGGAAGAACAAATTCTGCAAACAGGTACAGTACATCGACTTACAGGACCAATCCCAGGGAGTCAGGGGGGGCTTCTCCAATAGGGCGGAGGAGCGTCGCCCCACTGCTTTCTTGCAGTATGAGAAGCAAAAACTACCATTTTATGTTTCTGCTTTTAGCACTGCGAGAAAGCAGAAGTGTTTGGTTCGGGGAGGGCGGGTGGGCTGGTCAGGGAGGAGTGACTTTCCCACTGCTGAGAGCGCTGACTGTTTGGTCGGCCCCGGGCTGACCAAACCAGTCATGCGCGGTCTATCTTTTCTCCATGTAGGCTGCATGCAGTATTACAAACGCATGTTATGGGATGGGACTTAATTGCTAGGTGTTGATTGACAGCCCTTTTGTCTCCAAAAGATATTGTTTCCAATTCTCTAAAATCTGCACTTAATGGACTTTGGCTCCACCTTGAGGAGTATTCCCTCCTCAACTCACGTTATTTGATGTTTGAAGTATCATTCTGCATCCTATGGAGTGCTTGCAATGCATGAAGGGCTATTTGACATCTGTAAAATACAACCATCACATATTCAATTCCTTATCTTACTCATATATGTTATACAAAGAAGAATCCTTTTAGATTTTTAAAAAATTACTACAATAGGCTTTTTAGGTCGGGTTTCATCAGCCCATAGAGTGTGCTGTTGGAACACCCATTTCCACTCTGGGCTATTTTCGAGCATCTTTCAACCAGTGGCTTTGGACTTTGTCACTCATTTCTTGGCTCAGTCCAATAAAGTTTCCATCTTTCACTTAATGTTATTGGTTGTATTCTTCGTCATCCATGTGAGAGTTTGCTTCAAACTGAACAAGGGCTTACTTTAAAAGTATAGACTTTGTCCTTTTGTACAGGTTCCACTTTCTAAGTAGGAACTGTTCGTTTGTTGTACAACAAATGTTGGGATTGGGCCTGATTCTTTGCACCCCCTCAGGATATATTGGAATAGTACTGCTGGCTCACAGTGCCACCATGAGTACCGCTAAACCTAAGAGGGTAACAAATGGGTTGAGCAACCTCACAACATGACAACCCTGACTCCCCAAGGAATTGTGGTAACAGTTCTAGAACCTTTCTGCTCAGTCACTCGTGGATACCCATAGAGTTACACAGGAAAGACACAAAGGGGCGTTTCAATATTTATTGAACCATTGTGATTCTTGTATAAAATATATGCCCTGCAATGATTTATAGACAGAAGCAGATAAAAGTGATATGCAGTATGAGACTACTGAAAAGGATAACTAATTCCACCACTGTGCTAAAACTGTGTTCACATGCTTGCATATAAGCACTGCGTATAGTGAACTCCTACTATGCACTCCCTAACCAAGTTGTTAAGGCTGGTAATCTGACAAAATCCCCTACTGATAGTCTAACTCTCCATTACCTGTGGGTGAATGTGTTCAGGTTCCCGTCTTGGTCATAAGTTAGACATCCCTCCTCGTAGAGGGTAAACAGGAATCAGCTGGGCTGAGACTCCAACAACAGTGACCTTGCAGTGACAGCAAAGTATTTCTCTGATTTGAACACGAAAATGAGTGTGGATATATAATACGATGTATGCTGTTCCTATAATGGGAAGGAAGGTGCGGTCCTAACCAAGGGGGCACATGCGGGGAATGGTCCTGGTAGGTTCAAGAGCCCTCACACAACCCGAAGGATGCCATGCTTCATCATTGGGAGCTCCTCATTCGGCCGGAGCTGCAATGCCCAATGGGTCCCACAGGGGGGTCTTTGCTGGAGATCTGTTACATGAGATCTTGGCCGATGATGAAGAGGGTGAGTGTGGTATGTGTACTGTTTATAAAGGTTGGCGCCCCATGGACCAGTGATATTCACACCATTTGGCTGCTGTTACATCAGTTCATTATCCAAACACTCACAACGGGGAGCAGTACTAACTTTGAGTGATTTGATTGTTCTGGGCACAGCATAATGATGTACCTACTGGCAAGTTGCTCAGGCACCTTTCATGAGCCTCCACCAGGGATGGCATCACATGGGTAGGTGATACCCACACTGTTTGGGCAACTCTGTGACATCAGTCTATTATCGTATTTTACACCTACTTTGTGGCGATGTGTCTGAGGACTAGCTTTGAGTTATTTATTTGTTCTGGGCCCGACATGGATGTAACTTTACCAATCTAACTATGCACCTAGTGACAAGTTCACAGTCAGACCAGGACAATGGTGTAGTTTAGTTAGCGATGTATTCACTGTGAGGTGCACTGCAACTAACCACCAAAACAGAATGATGATGGTTTTTAAGCTTTACCTTTATTTTATTTTGATTATAATACTTGATCTCCCCCTATTTTCCCCTAGGTTCTTACCCCAAGGGACACTGTTACGGTTGGTGTAACTTGGTGTGGGTGTATATATATATATATATATATATATATATATACTACCTACTGGCGATAGCCAGTAGGTATATATAGTTAGGATTGTTTTCCATAGGGAAATAGCAACATTCTATTGGGAATAACTTTGGCGCCGGTTGAGGAATCGTCCTGAAATTTTCCTGAACTTTGCCTCGCGGCGCTCCGGTCCTTCCCTGAAAGTTTGGGGGGGATTCCTCAAGCAGGGGCCGAGATAAAAGGGGGGTCCCAAAACGTGTTTTCCCCATGTTAATTTCCATAGGGCGGTTGGACTCACTTTTAGCCCGAACGGCTGAATGGTTTTCCACCAAACTTGGCAAAATTGTAGGGACTGGTAGCCCGATGTGCCTTTGCTATGTCTCAAAATACTTGCTCCAGTGGTTTTTACGAAAATGAACTTTGAAAAAATATATATTGGGCTACATTGGGCTATATATATGTTAGAGCCCAAATGTAGCCAATGTAGCCCAATGTAGCCCAATGTAGCCCAAAGATGGCCACCAGAGACAAAAAAAACAAATGTAGCCCAAATATCAGCCAGATGTAGCCCAACTATAGCCCAATGACAGAATGTCCCAGAGTGTTCTAAAGAACAACTAGAGCGCAAACAGTCTTACTTATGACAAAAGTATGGCACACCTGAAGTCATCTTGATTGGAATAAAGTGTTAACACTTAAAACATTTAATTTGCAAAGGAACAAAATGAGGGGGTTCATTTTGCCATAGAAATTATGATTAGTGCTGAGGAAAGAAAAATTAGGGCACATTTTGAGTGACTTCTCAAATCCTCTTATATTTCATTAAACAAATTCTGAAATGCAGTCTCCCAAGATGGCCACCAGAGACAAAAGAGCCTGTGCTTAAAAACTCTGCTAGCAAAGCAGGCATTTGAGATTTAAAAAATAGTTAGGATTGTTTTCCATAGGGAAATCGCAACATTCTATTGGGAATAACTTTGGCGCCGGTTGAGGAATCTTCCTGAAAATTTCCTTAACTTTGCCTCGCGGCGCTCCGGTCCTTCCCTGAAAGTTTTGGGGGGATTCGTCAAGCGTGGTCCGAGATAAAAGGGGGGTCCCAAAACGTTTTTTCCCCATGTTAATTTCCATACGGCGGTAGGACTCACTTTTAGCCCGAACGGCTGAATGGTTTTCCACCAAACTTGGCAAAATTGTAAGGACTGGTAGCCCGATGTGCCTTTGCTATGTCTCAAGATATGTGCTCCAGTGGTTTTTTACGAAAATTAACTTTGAAAAAATATATATTGGGCTACATTGGGCTATATATATGTTAGAGCCCAAATGTAGCCCAATGTAGCCCAATGTAGCCCAAAGATGGCCACCAGAGACAAAAAAAACAAATGTAGCCCAAATATCAGCCAGATGTAGCCCAACTATAGCCCAATGACAGAATGTCCCAGAGTGTTCTAAAGAACAACTAGAGCGCTAACAGTCTTACTTATGACAAAAGTATGGCACACCTGAAGTCATCTTGATTGGAATAAAGTGTTAACACTTAAAGCATTTAATTTGCAAAGGAACAAAATGAGGGGGTTCATTTTGCCATAGAAATTATGATTAGTGCTGAAGAAAGAAAAATTAGGGCACATTTTGAGTGACTTCTCAAATCCTCTTATATTTCATTAAAAAAAATCTGATATGCAGTCTCCCAAAATGGCCACCAGAGACAAAAGAGCCTGTGCTTAAAAACTCTGTTAGCAAAGCAGGCATTTGAGATTTAAAAAACGTTTTAATATATAAAAACGTTATCCGCTAATAGAATTAGCATTTAAAAAACCTTGCGAATTCAATGAAAAAACCATAGGTTTCAGGCCTTATATAGTTAGGAATTAGCATTTAAAAAACCTTACGAATTCACTGAAAAAACCATAGGTTTCAGGCCTTATATAGTTAGGAATTAGCATTTAAAAAACCTTTGAAATTCACTGAAAAAACCATAGGTTTCAGGCCTTATATAGTTAAGAATTAGCATTTTAAAAAACCTTGCAAATTCACTGAAAAAACCATAGGTTTCAGGCCTTATATAGTTAGGAATTAGCATTTAAAAAACCTTTGAAATTCACTGAAAAAACCATAGGTTTCAGGCCTTATATAGTTAGGAATTAGCATTTAAAAAACCTTGCAAATTCACTGAAAATACCATAGGTTTCAGGCCTTATATAGTTAGGAATTAGCATTTAAAAAACCTTGCAAATTCACTGAAAATACCATAGGTTTCAGGCCTTATATAGTTAGGAATTAGCATTTAAAAAACCTTTGAAATTCACTGAAAAAACCATAGGTTTCAGGAGTTATATAGTTAGGAATTAGCTTTTAAAAAACCTTTGAAATTCACTCAAAAAACTATAAGTTTTAGTGGTGTTATAGTTAGCTGGACATTTTACTCATACAAAACCATTGAAATTGCTCCTATATAGTTAGTTGTACTAACTATATTTCGCGCACCCGCAATCCACTGCTGATGTCACATATTAGATCATTCATGACATGGTCAGTGACATCACTGATGACATCTCAAATTACATCACTGATGACATCACTGATGACATCATCCAGTGAATGTGGTTTGCTTCGTTATTTAAATATGCATTATATGTATAGCAATTTGCATTGAAGAATAAGTGGATATATATAAATAATATCTCCCCTGACCAAAGTCAGAAAACCAGCACTCGCAGTGAGTTAAACCACTTTGGTTTATTGCACACAACAGGAAAAACGCGTATCGGCTCTTGCCTTCGTCAGTTTCAAACTGGCGGCGGCGAGGCGGGTGTAAATAGTGGCAAATGAAAAACATAGAAGTGGGACTAAACAGTCCAAAATCATAAGCGCCATCTTGAAACGGTAAAATAAAACATAATAATAACACAAATCAAATGGTAACGATGTGTAGCACTATCCTGATCAGTTAAATCAATTGTTTCTAAACGAGTTATGTTGCCCTGGATGGGCATTTGTAACATTTCAATTTATGAAAAATTAATTAAACAATAAATCATGACAGTTATGTACAAATTTCATCATATTAATCAAGTAGTGGAAGAGCATAGATTACTCATAGTTTACGAATTCATAAAGCCTCAAAAATAGGCAATTGTTATTACTCTAACAGTTTTTCGAATCATAATTCATTAGATCATCCAAATTCGTATACTTAAACAATTAAATCAGTATTCTTCCAACATACAACTGTGTAGATACGTTAGGACGTGTCCCTAGTGGACTCAGGTTTGTCAGCAGCTAGATTTCTTAAAATATTCTTAGTTACTACAGGTGTGATAATAGTTCTTCTCCTGAATTCATACCTCCTGGGAACTGCGTTTGGAGCTCGATAATATATCTCGACTCCAAACGTCTCAACTGGCATTTGTAGTTCCCTCCTCTCAAATCTTGTGTGATGCAGTCTAGACTGAAAAAACTAAGGAGATTTCTATCGCTACCATGGTGTGTCGCGAAGTGACGGGCCATCGGATAGCTATCATCCTTATTCACGATGGCACGTTGATGTTCTAGTATCCTTAGTTTGACTGCCTTGGTAGTGCTCCCTACATAGCGGTGTCCACAGGGACACTGCAGACAGTAGACAACAAAGGGTGTTGAGCATGTTATGAATTTGGGAATTCTGATTTTTGTCTCTTTATGGGGAACTTTGTAGGATAACACTCTTCTGCTTGAGCTGCAGGCCTTGCATTTCCCACATGGAAAGGATCCATGCATGGCCTGTAGTTCTCTTTTAGATTTCATTTTCGACAAATGGCTTCGTAAGACTTAGTTTTCCTGAAAGTTATCATAGGATGATCAGATAACTCCCTGCCAATGACTGTATCAGATTTAAGAATGTTCCAGTTCCTAAGCATAATAGCTCTAATTTTATTCGCTGCCACCGAATAGTTGGTAATTAGTCGTATTATGCCATTACCACCTTTGTTGTTCTTGCTCTGTTTTTCTTTCAGGAGAGTTTCCCTATCAGTTTTTGTCACTCTTCCTTTTGCCTTTGTGAGAACTTTTTGAGAGTAGCCACGGGATTTGAAACGTTTGATACTATTCTCAGCTGCTACTTCAAAGTCTCTATCAAGAGAGCTGTTGCGTTTTATCCTTAACAGCTCTCCATAAGGAATGCTACTGATAAGGGATCTAGGATGGTTACTACGTCCATGGAGGACAGAATTCCCTGCTGTTTCTTTCCTGTAGAGGGCAGTTTGGATCATGCCTGACTCTACAAAGACCCTTAAGTCAAGAAAACTGACCTCCTGTTTGCTCATATTGTAGGTGAACTTGAGGTTCAAATCATTAATGTTAAGGGCCATTATGTACTCCTCAGCCGAGTATATATATATATATATATATATATATATATATATATATATATATATATATATATCAATAATCCACTCTTCACGCCGCTTGCCGCGCGGTGTCCCGATTTTCAGGAAAAAAGAGAGACGGACTCCAAAATTTTCTTCTTCTGCAGCCGCAGGTAAAGTTTATTTTACATAGTAATTAGATGTGCATATTCCGAATAGGAAACCCAAACGCGTTTCGGCGTTGTCAGACGCCTTGCTCGCTGGTGCAAGACCTTTATTGTCTGTGGTACAACCATGGCAAATGCATTTCGGCTTCTTTCTTAAGCCTTCTTCAGTGCCGGAGGTGTTCACAGGCAGCCGGCGTCTTTTGTCGATTCAAATATCCCGCCCTGACCTGTTGCTGGTGGTTAGCCCCGCCTCCCAGGTGAGTATGTCTGCGGCTTAATCTGATGAGCCTGCAAATCCCAGAATGCAGTGTTCAAGCTTGGGATTACGATGTTATCGTTGGGGGGGATTGGCACCACAAATAACAAACCCTCGTTTATCGTTCCTGGCCTCAGACAGTCAAAGTCTCCTTGGGTCCCCTGGACCACATCACCCCCAATCCAGCGGGATCCTTAGAGGCGGGGGCTCGGTAGAAATCCGCCTTGCCCGACGTGCAGCACAATGGAGGCAACACCGCCCGTATTTTCTCCCAGGATCAGGGGGGGCTACGGTAATCCAGTACCCTGGAAACAACAGCAATCCGCCGAGACGGTAAGCCAGCAGTCCCGTGGCCAACTTGACGATGTGGGGGTCTCTCGAACGTGATACTGGCAATCACGTAATAATCTCACACCACTCCTCCCAAGGAAGAAGAAGAGACCACAAGCAGGGAACCTTGGAGACCTTTATTGTCTGTGGTAGAACCATGGCAAATGCATTTCGGCTTCTTTCTGAAGCCTTCTTCAGTGCCGGAGGTGTTCATATATATATATGACCCACATTCTTACTGATCACAAGATTGTTAGGATTATTACATCCTTTTCTTACAAACATCAAAGGTGTTTAATCTTAACATGGAACCTGCTAATTAAAGTTGGTTCCGCTGGTTGTCACAGCTATTTTTAGCACACATCTTCCCTGCACTCTCAACTTTATATACACCATACATACCACACACCCTCTTCATTATCGACCAAGTTCACAGATAAAAGATCTCTGGCAAAGAGCCCCCGTTGGGCATTGCAGTGCCGGCCCAATGAGGAGCTGCCCGATGATAAAGCACGACATCCTTCGATGTGTGTGAGGGCTCCTTCTCCTAATGTGCCCCTTGGTTAGGACCGCACCTCCCTTCTCACTATCGGAACAGCATAACTCTTGTTTTCACAGTTCATATTCTGAGGCCTATATGCTGGACCTTTTTTGCCCCCGGACTCCTCTTGTTTTTTGTGTATATATAATAACAGTAGCCACGCTTCAGTGTTGAGGCTTCAGCGGGGCTGACATTGTTTATCCTCTTGTGTTAGCTATGTCGCCTTACGGGTGAATAACGCAACAATATTTGCACAATGTACGTTCAGGCCTTGTACTAAATGTTCAAGGTGTCGTGATAGTGTACTTACGTTGTGGAAATGTAAGCAATGTGGTTTCAGAAAAGCTAATCCTCCTCTGTCATGTAAGCCAATGTGTGTCAAAAGTCATTGTATAGAAAATAAGGCAACTTAATTAATGTATGCATGTAAAATGGCAGTTCTTCTTTCAGGGTCCAACACAGTCATGTGACAGTCTGAACTTAATTGATCCTTGCTGTGTGTCTCAATCTAATGTGCTAAATTCCCCTGCTTAGCACATTATACCCAAACCTATTGGCTTTGCCAATGCCTGTTTAAATATCATTGTAAGGATGTAAGTGCTGCAATTACCACCACCACTTTTACTATCACTTCCAAAAAAACTCCATTACTAGCACTACCACTTTCACCGCACCATTACCACCACAGAGGCTTTTTCGCATGCCAATGTTTGTGTGCGTTAATTTATGGAAGCCAGACCTATTGGTCTTATCTTCAGAAATTAACCAAGACTCTAAACGGAGAAAGAATGAGTAAGAGCAATAAAAATACTGACAAAAGGAAAAGGCAAGGTGAAAAATGCACATGAGATAAAAAGACAGGGAGTATATAGTGCTGTAAAAACTAATAAGAGACTTTTTATTTTATTTTTATTTATTTATTTGTTATTCTGAAGGTTTTATATAGCGCCGACAAGACCCTTACGGGTATCAGGGCGCTTTACAACAAATATAAGAAATAGACAAATACATACAAAATACTATTATTTATAATAGTCCAACAGTGGTAACTATTACAGCATAACAAATATCTACAAGACTGCATCTAATAGTTCAAGTGAATTTGGCCAGGAGAATCTGTTTCACTTCTTTTTAGGTCGAGGACCTAAAGGCTGCGCTTGCGCAGTCTGGGGTCGGAGATTTAATGTCTCTTAGTGTGCTGTTTAACCCGCCTCCCTGCCCCGTCTCTCCTCCATTGGCTGACTTCCTAAACGGAGGCCAGCCATTGGAGGAGAGATGCATCCCTCCAATTTAGCCCCGATTTTTTCGGATTCGGGGGCGTAAATTTTGCTGTTCTTTAGACAGTGACGTCATGCGTCACTCAAAACAGCAAAACCACGCCCCCGATTCTGAAAAATTCGGAAGCCTGCGGCCGCCATTTTTCTTTCCCCGCAGTGACGGTGAGCCTCGAGCCTCTGCCTCTGCCCCCGTTTGTGCCGTTGTTATGCCACACGTCTCCACAGCTTCGCTGCTCCCACAGTCACACCACCCCAGTAAGCAGCAGGTAATGATGCGGCTTCACAAAATCGGCAGACAAACAGCGGGACCAAAGGAGACCTCTGGAAGAAGCTCCCGCAGCCTCACGATTCCCACAGCCGTGCGACCCTCAGCTGGGAAGTGAGTAGTGGGGCCAGACGAGCAGGTAGGCAGACAGCGAAGTGGCTTCACAGTGGCTGAAGAGTCAGAAGCAGGCAGCGTCTTCTCGGCTCCAGCAGCTCCACGGCACCAGCAGACGTGCAGGTAGGCGGTGAAATCAGCGGGGTCGACCCTACTCCTTGGCCCTTGGATAGCACTTAAAAAGTTAAGCTTAGCAGCAAGCTATCTGTTGGGAGCGCAAAATTCTGTTTGTAGGGAGCATAGGTGGAGGATCACTGCGGCGCTAGCGGTGGAGCTTGTTTGCTTTACTTCTCGGGGCTCGTGAAAGAGGGGCTGTGGGGGTACAGCGGTGTGGAGAGGGGCAGTGCTCTCAGCGTCTGTCAGACGCTTTCCTTTGTTACTTTGTCCGTTCTGGTACTCGCTGAGCCCGACGGAGATATGGAGCCGGGAGCTGCGGGATGGATGCAGGAGGAGTTACCGGGCTGCAGGTAAACACTCCTACCACATTATAGCGGAAATTGATAGAGCTCCCTGCTACAAACTAATGTTTCCTGGGCGAAACAATGTCTCACGTCGCTGACCTTATGCCTCGGTTCTGTAGCGAACTACGCCGACCTCTGCTGATAAGGAGTCCAGTTCATGCATCCCCTTTCACTCCATACATAATGCACCAGCATGTAACGGAACTTGTGAGTAATGGTCCACCATGTGTGTAACGCGTCCCCCATCACGTGCCGCCCCCCATCTCGTGTTGCCTCCTACACCCCCCCATCTCGTGCCGCCCCCCCACCACCACCTCCGCATCACTGAAGTGCTCGTACCCCTCACTGCTGGTTACCGCAACTCCAATATTTTTTCACCCCTTCACAGATGAACGATTTAGTTACAGCTTCCTGGTGAGCCATTCTCATAGAGGGTGCTGACAGAGGAATGGGGTGTTAAAACACTCTGTAGCCACATTACAAGGAAATGTTTACAGTTTACCGTTACACAAGCATCCCCTCGGGAACCTGGGTCAGCGAGCCATGCTTTTATGAGGGCCTAATAAGTGAGCACGAAAAACTGCATAGCAAACTACTGGATGCATTACATTTGTTTCAAGAAGTGTTTTTCTTTGCACCCAGACATATCATGGGGCAGTGCCTCGTTTACCACAAAAAACGAGTCCGCAATGCACACTGGGTCTTTCCTTTAGTCGTGCCTTTTGATACCTCAAAGGAGCAAACTGCTTGCCCATTTAATTGGCTTTAACTGTGTGTGGACGTAACGTCATGCTCTTAGGCATATATATTTTAGTAGCCATCGTTGCCGTAGGCATGCATGTAATGTAATACTCGCCTTCGGAATGATATCTGGTACACTGTAATTCACTTGAAATGAATTGTTTGTGTCTGTTCTTTGTACTTTCTTACGCCGTTTATGTCGGTAGCTGGCTGGGTGCTTTGATGGCTATGTTATTGTTTTCTTTGTATTTTCCCATCAGATCTTTCGTCTTGTGTTGCTTTAGTCCCAGCCGTAGTCACACTGCTGTCTGGTCCCACTTTCAGATTTGCCCTTCTGGGTGGGAATCTCTTTTCCAACGGTGAAGAGCTGGGGCCCATGAAATCTGCATGCAACTGCGTGTGTGTGTGTTTTTCAAATTTGTCTGCTTGCATGCTTGCCCTGAGTCCCCATGACTCTGACCTCCTTACTATCCCCCCCCTCCCCCGGACACACAGCTGTTCCCTTGTGACCGTTTTTAGGTCGAGGGCCACCCCTCGAGCTCTGTAAACCGAGGAGGGAGTTTCCTGCCGAACAGGCCTGACATCCCTGGAAGAACACTCAGCTCGCGAGACTGTCGTGTTAAGAAGCTCTGGCTTGCCCTGAGCCCCTCGCCAGGGCCCCTACAGACACTTCTATTACAAGTTGCCAAGGGCAACTTGTCAAGGGGGCGTCGAGTGAATTGTGCCACTGTAAAGTAGTTGGGTCAATTGAAGCAAACAAGACTACTACACCCATAATTCATTAGGTTGTCACACAAAAGCACAGGGCTGGAAGCAATAACATGGAATGGCTTTTACATCTGAATACAATTAGATGATGTAATAGCAAGTTGCTACTTACAGAGCTTATAAACAGCATGTGTGATATGAATCGGTATATAAACAAACATTGGCAAATCCAATAGGTGTCGTCTTTTGTTTCTATCTCACTACCAAAGAACATCCCTCCCCCTCACTACCTCACTCTTTCACTACCTCACTCTCTCTGTCTCTCACTACCTCACTCTCTATCTACCTCACTCTCTCTCACTACATCACTCTCTCTATCTCCCTACTCCACTCTATCTATCTCACTACCTCACTATCTCACGACTTCTCTCTCAAAACCTCACTAACTCACTCTCTCACTACCTCACTCTCTATCTCACTACATCACAACTTCACTCTCTCTCTCTAACTCACTACCTCACTCACTCTCTATCTCACTACCTCACTCGCTCTCTTTCTATCTCACTAACTCACTTTCACTCTCTCTTTCACTACCTCACTCTCTCTCTATCTCACTACCTCACAACATCCCTCTCCCTCACTAACTCTTTCACTACCTCACTCTCTCTATCGCACTACCTCACTCTCTCTCTGCTAATGCAATAGGTCTCGCATATGTAAACAATTCAGCTATTGCCAATAGAAATGACAATGCCATTTATTTAGGGATAAAAGAAAAATACAACAATTATGAGCAATGCCAATAGCTCTACCTATAATATTGCAGAGACCATTGCATTGTAAATGCTTGTTTGAAGGATTCCGTGTGAGGGTTCCATCTTGTTTTTGGGGGCAAGGCATTCCAAATTTTAGGGGCCATTCCTGAGAAGGTGTGGTTATAAGTTTTCTTCTTGGTAAATCGTTGTGGTTCCAGTAGAAGGTTAGAAGAACTCCTGGTGGTTCTGTTACCACCCGATAGTACTAATTTATCCGCAAGGTAGCGTGGGGTTTTGTGATGCAGTGCCTTGTGTGTCATACAGGCGATTTTCAAATGGATTCTGGCATCAAAGGGTAGCCAGTTAAGGGCACACAGGCATGATGATGAGATGCAATGTACACAGTGCAACAAAGCCGGTCACGCACGTACATAGACAGAAAGATAGAACAAAATATAGACAGACAGAGACACCCCCCGCGCCGCACGGCCACCAGCTGCTGCGTGTGCTCCCTGCCTGCCTGCCTCGCTGCCCGGCCGCCTCCGGGTGACCACGCCCCCTTCCACCGAGCGGCGTGGCCTCGCTGTGCTCGCCTATCCTGCTGCCGTTGTTCTCTGTGTCCCCCCTGCCTGAAGTGCTTTTGCCCTTTAGTATTGTTTTCATATTGTTTTGCATTGTGTAATTGTCTTTTCTCTTTCTGTATTGCCGCCTGACTCTAGCTCCCCGCTTCCCGCCACCACCGCTGACCACGCCCCTTTTTCTTCTGTACCCTCCCCGCTCCCGCCTCCCAGCTGCTCCGCCCTCCCTTGCACTTGGCCATATATGGCGACCGTGCGACACAGGTGAGTGTGTCCTAGCTTAGGACACCCCCCGCGCCGCACGGGTACCAGCTGCTGCGTGTGCTCCCTGCCTGCCTGCCTCGCTGCCCGGCCGCCTCCGGGTGACCACGCCCCCTTCCACCGAGCGGCGTGGCCTCGCTGTGCTCGCCTATCCTGCTGCCGTTGTTCTCTGTGTCCCCCCTGCCTGAAGTGCTTTTGCCCTTTAGTATTGTTTTCATATTGTTTTGCATTGTGTAATTGTCTTTTCTCTTTCTGTATTGCCGCCTGACTCTAGCTCCCCGCTTCCCGCCACCACCGCTGACCACGCCCCTTTTTCTTCTGTACCCTCCCTGCTCCCGCCTCCCAGCTGCTCCGCCCTCCCTTGCACTTGGCCATATATGGCGACCGTGCGACACAGGTGAGTGTGTCCTAGCTTAGGACACCCCCCGCGCCGCACGGCCACCAGCTGCTGCGTGTGCTCCCTGCCTGCCTGCCTCGCTGCCCGGCCGCCTCTGGGTGACCACGCCCCCTTCCACCGAGCGGCGTGGCCTCGCTGTGCTCGCATATCCTGCTGCCGTTGTTCTCTGTGTCCCCCCTGCCTGAAGTGCTTTTGCCCTTTAGTATTGTTTTCATATTGTTTTGCATTGTGTAATTGTCTTTTCTCTTTCTGTATTGCCGCCTGACTCTAGCTCCCCGCTTCCCGCCACCACCGCTGACCACGCCCCTTTTTCTTCTGTACCCTCCCCGCTCCCGCCTCCCAGCTGCTCCGCCCTCCCTCGCACTTGGCCATATATGGCGACCGTGCGACACAGGTGAGTGTGTCATAGCTTAGGACACCCCCCGCGCCGCACGGCCACCAGCTGCTGCGTGTGCTCCCTGCCTGCCTGCCTCGCTGCCCGGCCGCCTCCAGGTGACCACGCCCCCTTCCACCGAGCAGCGTGGCCTCGCTGTGCTCGCCTATCCTGCTGCCGTTGTTCTCTGTGTCCCCCCTGCCTGAAGTGCTTTTGCCCTTTAGTATTGTTTTCATATTGTTTTGCATTGTGTAATTGTCTTTTCTCTTTCTGTATTGCCGCCTGACTCTAGCTCCCCGCTTCCCGCCACCACCGCTGACCACGCCCCTTTTTCTTCTGTACCCTCCCCGCTCCCGCCTCCCAGCTGCTCCGCCCTCCCTCGCACTTCGCCATATATGGCGACCGTGCGAACGTGCAGCGGCCACGCGCAGCCATCGCGCCGATTGAGCGCCGAAGGCGCGCCAAAGGTAAGCCCGTCTGCGCCCGTCCGCGCCTGGACCGCGCCCAGTGCCAGGACCCCTGGCCCCCACCGACGGAATACGACCCGACTGTCCTACAACGCCACCGAACTCCTCGCACTCAACACCGGCGGAACCCCTGAATGCTACCGAGCCACCCCGAGGCGCACCCACGGACCCTTCAGCTGCCACGCCTGCAAGTTCACCTGCATCCGGACCTGCCCCGCTCCAGCACCCGCCAAGCCGAACGCCTGCTGCAATCACCTCAAGTGCATCCTGCTCAACACCCGCTCCGTCCACAGACACGCCATCGAACTCTGGGACCTCCTCGACACCACAGCTCCTGATGTTGCCTTCCTCACGGAAACCTGGATGAACGACTCCTCAGCGCCCGACATCGCCATCCCAGAGGGCTACAAGATCACCCGAAGAGACCGCGTCAACCAGACTGGAGGAGGCATCGCCATCATCCACAGGGACACCATCCACATCACGACCAACACCGAAGACACCCTGAAAACCGCCGAACACCTGCACTTCCAGATCCGCACCGACCCGAAGACCACCCTCAGAGGCACCCTGATCTACCGCCCCCCGGGACCACGCACACAATTCAGCGAGGACATCGCCGACTTCGTCAGCCCGCATGCCCTCCCCTCCGCTGACTACATCCTCCTGGGAGACCTCAACTTCCACTTGGAGAACAACAACGACCGCAACACCACCACCCTGCTCGACAACCTCGACACCCTCGGACTCAAGCAGCTGGTGTCCACCCCCACCCACCTCGCCGGACACACACTCGACGCCGTCTTCTCATCCAGCAAAGACATCACCTTCAGCCACGCCACCGGACTCCACTGGACGGACCACAGCTGCGTCCACTTCACCTTCAGAAAAACAACGATCCACCACCACCAGCAACAGGTTGCTCGAAGAAGCTGGAACAAGATCACAGCCGACCAGCTCGCCGCCTCCCTGAGCCAGCACCCTCCCACCAGCTCAGCGAACCCCAGCCAGGCCGCCGACAACCTCACGGAGTGGATCAGCAGCTGCGCGGACGAACTCGCCCCACTGAGGACCCCGCCCAGCAGACCCAGCAACAAGAAGGCCCATGGTTCACCGACGAACTCAAGAGCTCCAAAAAGAACTGCCGAGCCCTCGAGAAAGCCTGGAGAAGGGAACCAACACCGGACAACATGACCACCCTCAAGCTTGCCACCCGGAAACACCACCAACTGATCCGCGCCACCAAGAAAACTGCTTTCAAGGACCGGCTGGACAACAACGCACACAACTGCAAGGAACTATTCAACATCGTGAAAGAGCTCTCCAACCCCAACGCCGGAAACAACGACATCACCCCATCGCAAGACCTCTCCGCACCGAAGACACCGTCCGCATGATGAACTCCATCCACTCCGGATCTCCAACCGACCCCTGCCCTCATCACGTCTTCAACAAAGCCGACGCTGTCATCGCACCCCACCTGCGGGACATCATCAACACCTCCTTCGACACCGCCACCTTCCCAGAGAGCTGGAAGCACGCCGAACTCAGCGCCCTGCTAAAGAAACCTACAGCTGACCCCACCGAACTCAAGAATTACCGCCCCATCTCGCTCCTCCCGTTCCCAGCCAAAGTCATCGAGAAGACCGTCAACAAACAGCTGGCCGCCTTCCTCGAGACGAATGGATCCCTCGACCCCTCACAATCTGGCTTCTGAGCCAACCACAGCACCGAGACCGCCCTCATCGCTGCCACAGATGACATCCGAGCCCTGATGGACAACGGAGAAACAGCGGCCCTCATCCTCCTTGACCTCTCCGCTGCATTCGACACTGTCTGCCACCGCACCCTAGTGCAGCGCCTCAGCAACGTCGGAATCCAGGAGAAGGCTCTGGAATGGATCATCTCCTTCCTCGACGGAAGAACGCAGAGAGTCCGCCTACCACCGTACAAGTCAGAGGCCACCGAAGTCATCTGCGGCGTCCCTCAAGGATCCTCGCTGAGCCCCACCCTCTTCAACGTCTACATGAGCCCCCTCGCGGCGATCGCACGCCAACACAACCTCAACATCATCTCCTACGCTGACGAAATCCAGCTGATCCTCTCCCTGACCAACGACCCCGCCGCCGCCAGAGCCAACCTTCACGAAGGGATGAAAGACGTAGCCGAGTGGATGACGACCAGCCGCCTGAAACTGAACTCAGACAAGACGGAAGTCCTCATCCTGGGTTCCTCACCCTCTGCCTGGGACGACTCCTGGTGGCCCCCCGCCCTAGGCACGGCACCCAAACCGACAGACGACGCACGCAACCTGGGATTCATCTTGGACTCCTCCCTCACCATGACCAGACAAGTCAACGCCGTCGCCTCGTCATGCTTCAACATCCTGCGCATGCTACGGAAGATCTTCCGGTGGATCCCCACCGAGACCAGGAAGACGGTCACCCAGGCCCTCGTCACCAGCCGACTGGACTACGGCAACGCTCTCTACGCCGGAACCACCGCGAAGCTCCAGAAGAGACTCCAGCGGATCCAGAACTACTCTGCCAGACTCATCCTCGACATCCCACGACACAGCCACATCTCCGGACACCTGAGAGACCTGCATTGGCTCCCCGTCAACAAAAGAATCACCTTCCGTCTCCTCACCCACGCACACAAAGCCCTACACGACCAAGGCCCGAGCTACCTCAACAACCGCATCAACTTCTACGCTCCCAAACGCCACCTCCGTTCAGCCAGTCACGCCCTCGCCGCAGTCCCCCGCTCCGAAGAACGACAACGGGAGGAAGGTCCTTCTCCTACCTGGCCGCCAAGACCTGGAACTCCCTCCCGACCGACCTGCGCATGACCCAAGACCACCTCTCCTTCAGGAAGAAGCTCAAGACCTGGCTTTTCGAGCAGTAGCAGCACCCCCCTCCCCCCCCCCCAGCGCCTTGAGACCCTCCGGGTGAGTAGTGCGCTCTATAAATGTCTGTGATTGATTGATTGACTGTAAGCACTGTTAGCTGCGGTACCTGTTTCTCTGTGTCTAATTGACTCTTCCGAAAATGTTTTCACTAAAAGCAAATAGCATTGAGATTCCCAACGCTCATTTTAAATGCGGGGTCATTAGGACATGCCTTACAAAATCAGATACTGGCAGTTAGTCAAGTGCTATTTTTTCCTATTCGCAATTTGCAAAGAAAGCCTTTTGTGCTGACTTTGCTAACGATCCCGATGAGAACGCCCACACAGTCCTGATTCACTCCTTTATAGCCCCTACATGCTGATCTGACAATTAGGGAGATACGATGTTTAAGAATCATTGCTTCACGCTAGGAGGAAGGAACTGCTTCAGAAACAAGATCACATTCCAAGGTCACGGGGTGAGCAAAGCCGTCAGTAAGGAGCTGGACTGCCGCATTCCACGGAATAAAACCAGCGAGCCTGCTAGTGCGCCGCCTGGAAGTAAAATATGCTTGGAATGAGTGCGTTGTCCTTATCGGCGAGACGGGAACTGATACATAGAGTTGTGGCCGGCGCTAAAGCCTGGCAAGTCGAGCAGGAAAGACAACGTATCTAAGAGTCGATTAAACTTGCAGCCTGACAGCTAAGGTCCTGTTCCTGCAATTCTTTTTTTGTTTCCAATTTTTGGGGGGCTTTTCAGATATAAAACAGCATATACATATAATCACATATAAAATACAAGTGATACATTCGAATATAGAGTAAATAAAGAAAAGGAAGGGGAAGTACAAAGAACAACCAAGTCTGACATTTACATATATATGAGAAACATCTTCTTAACATGCCGTGTATATAGATCACATAACACTTAAGTAAATAACACTTTCAGAGAAGCTACATTCATAACTATAAATGAGGCAGCATTATTATCACCATTGTAATTCCAGAAAAGGGCACCAAACTCAACCAAATTGTTACAATTTGCCAAGCTGGTTCCATCGTTATATTATGTTTTATGTTTTTAATGCAAGCGTATGAACAACAATACAAAGAAATAAAAGAAAAATCACGCCTAAATGTGGCAGGCATATGCTTGCAAAAATAATTGTTTTGACCACTGCATATCATTTTAACAAGACAACAAATCTATTAAGGGCCCGATTCACAGAACTAAGTTAAGACAAAATCCTAAACTGACTACCATTTTGGTATTCACAGAAGGCACTTGCTCATTTTGGTATTTACAGAAGGCACAATAAGTAGGGGCCAGATGTAGGTAATTCTATTTTACCGACTCATACATACCGAATTTTACCGATTCGGTATTTATGAATCGGTAAAACAGAAGGTGGGAGATGTAGGTAAAATTGGTATTTGAAATACCTATTCTTTAAAAATCGGTATTTGAAGCCCATAGGAATCAATGGGAAATACTGATTCTGTAATTACAGAATCGGTAAATACCGAATCCTGCAAGGGTGCAGGGGGTGTCACTTTGACACCCTCTAGCACCCCAAATACAGGCATGTGTGCCATGTGGCACACAGACATGCCCTAAGGGCACGTCTGTCTGTCACATGGCATAGGTGTGCATGCACACATGTGCATGCACACCTGGATTCGGTATTTTACCACCCAATTGGATTGGGTGGTAAAATACCGAATCTGTAAGGCCTTTGGGACTCAGAAGAGTCCCACCTACATCTGGCAGTTACAGAATCGGTAAAAATACCGATTCTGTATTTTACGGATTCGGTAAATTTACTGATTCGGTAAAATTGGCCCCCTACATCACAAATACCCAATTACCGGTCGGTAACGGCCGAAATCGGCCGTTACCGGTCGGTAAATGGCCTCCTACATCTGGCCCTAGGTGCCTTCTGTGAATACCAAAATGAGTAAGGGCACCTACTCATTTTGGTATTCACTGAAGGCACTTGCTCATCAATGAGTAAGTGCCTTCAGTGAATACCAAAATGAGTAAGTGCCTTCTGTGAATACCGAAATGGTAGTCAGTTTAGGATTTTGTCTTAAGTTAGTTCTGTGAATCGAGCCCTAAGACAATATAAGGTATCAAAAAGAAAAAAAACATTGCCAAAGCAAAATACTGACCCACCATTCTTGCAATGAAGTGCACTTTTTTTCAGTTTGATTGGGTGAGCACGTGATCACGAAAAAAAATACTGTCACTCACAGCGCAAAAGAATCAAAGGCTGGAATAGGCTGCCTCATTAGCCTATGTTATACTTTATGTTTTGGTAGGCGGAAGCAAAATGTGAATGACAGGTAAACAGACCAATGGATGAAAAGGGAGGACCCATAACCCCTATGTGCGTGCATTTTGTAATTATTATTTGTTTAGAAAACGTGAAGCCAGTAAAACAAATAAAGCTGCCACTAATCCAGACCTACATATAACTAACATTGTGAACTTTCTATGAAATTGCTTGAACACCTAGAAAAGGGGTAATAATGTTGCTGCACTGTAAATATTGGAGGTAAAAATTGTGTTTCTTTCACAGGCTTACCTAGAACCTACAATATCTAATAGGCTCAGTAGCAAGGCAGCTGAAAAGTTCTTACCCTAAGCAGAGCGAATGACTCAAACTAATTGGCTATTCACAAAGCGCTTTAAATTTCCATGGTCTTGTTCGGATTATTTCACATTGAGAATTAATATAAAATGGACTGATATCTAGACTCTTACTTGGTGTTAAATATAATCTACCATACTCTAACATACATAAGTCACAACAGAGTTCAACACATGAGATGAGTCACTCAAGCATCCACCACAGTTGGAAAGCCATTTCACCGCCCATCCAATGGAATAAGGAATATCAGCGTCTATCAGAAGTAGTGGCCCATACTGCAGTATTGCCACACAGTGAGCTAAATCACAGGCAACCACACACAGCAAGCTCCATCAGACTTCACCACTCATGGAAACCTACATCAGAGTTAACTACGCACGGAAAGCAACATCAGAGTTTGCTATACAAATCAGGGTCTACCACACACAAAAAACCACACAGTAACCACAAAAGGCAAGCCACACCACATGGTACCAAGCTAAGAAAGGCAGAGGGTATATCACACATGTGAGTCAAATCAGGGTTCCCAACAGGAAGTGAATCACATGAGGGTGTACAACACCAGGTTGTCTGTATCGTAGCCCATCAAACAAAACAAGTGTTATCAGAGCCCAAAGAAAGTGGTTCACACTAGAGACTATCCCACTCAGCAGGGTCTCTGTTTCACCGTTTTCACTGCTGCCAACAATCGTGTGAAACAGAAAGGTGCTCTGAAATACAAGTATTAGAAATAGAATAGGTCTCACATTTTTTTGAGTTGCACTATTGGCATAGGTCAACAGCCACCGGGAAGAAATTGCCACTTTGCAGGTGTCAAACAGAGCACTGCTCCATGAAACAGCCTGAAAGCCTAAAACGATGTTGATACCCTACAAAATAAAAAGGCAGCTCTGGATGACTAGGAGGAACCCCGGACATATTGGGATGGCCAACGAAAGCAAATGATGAGTGAAATCGCAAGTACGCAAAGGCGGGAGAATCAGACCCAATGCACCAATAAAAACACAGTATTTCTTAAGTGGCACAACAACGAACAAATGGCAATTCATGGGCATGTCAAAAGCCGATAGAGGAGATAACAACAGATCATGCATACAGCGCATGCGCGCTGCCTAGGCTCTACCTAACAAGTAAAAAACTAAGCCAGACCTTTCAAGAAGTATATGGTTTCCACAAGCACCAATACACTGCAGGATCAGAGGGCACAAGCACCGATACACTGCAGGATCAGAGGTCTGAATGTGGTGCCCATGTACACCAATCTAATTTGAGATTCATCGTTTACCCAGGAAACATCAGATGGAATTCTAGCTCCTACACAAGGAGGTTTTTAAAGCATTTTACTCTGTGTACAGATAAGGAAGAGGATGAAGTTCTACTGGGCACTGTGAACTCCATTGCTCCGCCAATGATAGCATGCAGATTCCAGTCGAAACGACTCACTAGGTAGCATGTTGAGACGGATCATTCTAATAAGTAGCGTAAAGAAACAAGCATTGGCAAAGCCAATGGGTTTTGCCTATGTGAGTACTAATGGCTTTGTCTGTGTCTTTCAGACCTGTTGTACCGCGGAGTGGAGTGGTATGGGACAGAGTGATGTGGATTAGCGTAGAGTAGAGTGGAGTAGGGTGGTGTGAGCAGAATAGAGTGAAGTGGCGAACAGTGAAGTGGCATTGGGTGAAGTAGAGCAGAGTTGTGTATAGTGGAGTGGCATAGAGTGGAGTGGCATAGAATGTAGTAGAGTGGCAGAGAAGAGTTGCATAGAGTAGAGTGACGTAGAGTAGAGTGGCACAGAGTGGAGTATCATAGAGTGACATACAGAGGAGTTGAGTAGTGTGAGCCAGAGTGGCAAGGAGTGGAGTGGAGTGGTGTAGAGTAGAGTGCAGTGGCAAAGAGTGGAATGGCGTAGCGTGGAGTGACAAAGCGGAGTGGCACAAACCTGTATAGAGTGGAGCACATTAGAGTGGAGTGGGATGGGGTAATGTGATGTGGAGTAGAGTGGCATAGAGTATAGTGGCACTGAGTGGAGTGGAGTGGCAGACTGGAGTAGTGGCCAGTGGGGTGAAGTGGCATAGAGCGGAGTGACATGGAGTGGGGTGGCATAGAGTACAGTAGGATGGAGTTCAGTGGCATAGAATAGAGGGGTGCAGAGTAGAGTGCAGCAGTGTAGAGTACAGTGCAGTGGCATAGAGTACAGTGGCCTACAGTAGAGTGTTGCAGAGTAGAGTGGTATAGAGTGCAGTTGTGCAGAGCAGAGTAGTGGGCAGTGGCATACAGTGCAGTGGTGTAGAGTAAAGTAGAGCAGAGTACAGTGATGCAGATTGCAGTGGGTAGAGTGGAGTGGTGTAGAGTGCAGTGGCATAGAATAGATTGGTGCAGAGCAGAGTAGAGTGGCGCAGAGTGCAGTGGCACAGAGTACAGTGATGTAGATTAAAGTGATGAAGAGTGCAGTGGTGTAGAGTGCAGTGGCGTATAATGGTGTAGTAGCATAGAGACAGTATCGTAGCGTGGAGAAGTACAGAGTAGCATAGTGTGCAGTGGCATAGAGTGGTGCAATTGCATAGTGCAGCAGTGTACAGTAGGGTGGTGCAGAGTAGAGTGGCATAGAGTGCAGTGATGCAGAGCAGAGTGTCGTAGATTGAGGAATGGTGTTGAGGAGTGTAGAGTTCAGTGGAGTAGAGTGCAGTGCTGTAGTGTGCAGTGGTGTAGAGAATCATAGAGTTCAGCAGTGTAGAGTAGAGTGGCGTCCAGTGCAGTGGCACGGAGTAGAGTGCTGCAAATTAAAGTAGAGTGGCAGAGTGCAGTGGCCATAGAGTGGTGCAGAGTACCGAAGAGTGGCGTAGACTGCAGTGCCGTGGAGTAGAGTGGCATAGAGTGCAGTGGCATGGAGTGGCATAGAGTGGAGCGGCGCAGAGTAGACTAGAGTGGTGTAGAGTAGAGTAGCATAGAGTGCAGAGGTGTAGAGTAACGTTTTGCAGAGTACAATGAAGTGGAGTAGAGTGTGGTGGTGCTGAGTAGAGGGGCATAAAGGGGAGTGGCATACGGTACAGTGGCTTAGAGTGGAGTGGTGCAGAGTAGACTGAAGTGCTTTAGAGTGCAGTGGTGCAGAGCAGAGTGGCATACAC
This sequence comes from Lissotriton helveticus, assembly GCF_964261635.1. Lineage (NCBI taxonomy): Eukaryota > Metazoa > Chordata > Amphibia > Caudata > Salamandridae > Lissotriton > Lissotriton helveticus. The sequence continues at coordinate 1,091,629,974 of NC_136059.1, forward strand.
TGCAGTGGCATGGAGTGGGCTAGAGTGGAGTGGTGCAGATTACAGGGGAGTGGTGTACAATGCAGTGGCATGGAGTGGTGTAAAGTGCAGTGGCATGGAGTGATGTAGAGTGGAGGTGAGTGGTGAAGAGTACAGTAGAGTGGCGTAGAATGCAGTGGCATAGATTAGAGTGGTATAGAGTGGAGTGGCCTACAGTGGAGTTGTGCAGCCCAGAGTGGTGTAAAGTGCAGTGGTGTAAAGTGGAGTGGTGCAGAGAGGAGTGGCATTGAGTGAAGTGGTGCAGAGTGGCTTGAAGTGGCATAGAGTGAAGTGGCATAGAAGGAAGTAAAGTACAGTGGAGTGCTGCTCAGTAGAGCAGTGCAGAGTAGAGTGGCAGAGAGTGGTGCAGAGTAGAATGGCATAAAGTGGTGCAGAGTACAGTTGAGTGACGTAGACTGAAGTGGTAAAGAGTGGAGTGGTGTAGAGTAGAGTGGTCCAGAGTAGAGAGGTGTATAGTAGAGTAGCATGGAGTGTAGAGTGAAGTGGGTAGAGTGGAGTGGCGTACAATACAGTGCGGTAGAGTAGATTGGTGCAGAGTATAGTGGCGTAGAGTGCAGTGGTGTTGAGGTATGCAGTCAAAGGCCTACGACAGAGCTTCAATTCAAGTTCTACAGGGTCCTTAATCGCTGGAGAGAAGCCACTCTTGTGGGTTTTGTCAGTGTTTCACAGAGGCACTGCACTGGTGAGCACTGTATGTTTTACTTATTTTGTAGAAGAACGCAGCAGAAAGAAATTGTTTTATACAATAAATTATATTTAGGGGATAAGAAATAATGTTGCAGTGTTCTTTATTTGAAAGGCATGCATTATAGTACAAGGATATGCATATTGTATGCCACAACATGGACCTATTCACTGTCATAGATGAGCTGATTGGTTTACATTGTTGGGCAGAGGTGTGGGAGGGAAAAGAAGCACCATGGAATGGGGCAAGTGGGAGAAAATACAAGCTACATTGACAGGGATATGGGAGATGGACTGAAAACATATGCACTCATATGGCGTGCATGAGCCCACTCCAAAAAAAGTAGCTCTAAAAACGGGAGTAGTAGAAGGACACAAATAAAGCACTTGGTCCATCCTCCAGGGAGTGCCAAACACAAGAAGAGAACATGATGCAGGCATGTCAAGACAAATGGGAATGAAGAAAACGAGAGCAATGCTGAAGCTAACGAGTGGTAAGCTATGGGCAGGTATAAGCCACAACACATGCGCTGCCTAGGTGGCACCTAAAAAAAAGACTACATGACTATATCAGGCCATAGTTAATGAAAATGTGAAAGCTTACAAAGATTGGGTCGTCAACTGACAGAGAGAGGAAAACTGAATACAAATACAACAAAAATGTACATCAGCTGCTCTTTCAATTGTTGTGCCACAAATTAGAGGGCAGGAAAAGATATTTGTCCTTCCACAAATTCACGTCTATTACTGAAAACAATATTTTCTGTTAGTGAAAAACATGTAGCAGAAATGTTCAAACTATACCCTAGCTTAGGGTTAGTATGACTGGCAGGTTTACGATGCAGATCGTCCATCTAGTTCACTGGAGTATTCTCTTGATAACATAGCTTTTCTGTAGGAAAGTGCCCCTTCTTGCATTGTTACCCCCAACCTTTTACCAGATACAAAATGCCAACTTGACTAACTGTGCTCTGGGTCCCTGCCAATCAGGCTCCCAGGGCCCGTGTTCTTTCTCAAAACTGTAACTTTGTCTCCACAACTGGCACACCTATGGGCCACATGTAAGTCCCTTGTAAAAGGTATCCTGGGTACCAAGGGCTTTGAAACCAGAGAGGGTATCTGAGGGCTGCAGCATGTATTACTTCACCCTCAGAGACCCTTCACCATAACAGCCACACACTGCCATTGCAGGCTGCGTGTTTTGGTGCAGACCAAACTGGAGTCGACATGGCACACATCCCTGAGTGCCATGCCCACCAACACTGCCTGTGGCATGGGTAAGTCACCCCTCCAACAAGTCATACAGCCCAAAAGGCAGGGTGCACCATACCACAGGTGAGGACATAGCTGCATGAGCAATATGCCCCTATAGTGTCTGTGCCATTCACAGACACTGTAAGTGCAGTGACGCCATTTTGAGTACATGGGCTGGTAGTTTGTCAGCACAATCTCCACAGCTCCGTTATGGCTTTACTGAAGACTGAGAAGTGTGGTACCAAATTTATCAGCACATTAAACCTGCACTGATGCCAGTGTTGGATTTAATGTAAAATGCACTCAGAGGGCATCTTGGAGATGCCCCCTGAAAAACATCCACCCCTGGTGTGGTACCTGAATGGCTGCCCGCCATCTTCCACCACCAGACATGTTTCTGGAACCCTGGGTAGAGAGCCCTCCACTCTCTGGGTCCTGAAACAAAGCACATCCTGGGCAGAGGTGGCATGTCTCCTTCCCCAGGACTGAAAGCAACATGGACATCCGGGAAATTTTCCAGGGACCTGATGCACTGCGCAATTCACTCAAGCGAGTGTAAACCATGAGTTTCCATACAATGAACTGAGTTTTTCAAACATTAACCAAATTAAACAGCAGTATTCATTCATTTATACAATTCAACTGAATATCACAGACATCGACATCATGATTTTGTTGCTCGATGGGTGTTTAATCAGTATTCTTCTGAAGTTGTTGTATAGTCACAAAATCAAGCACTGAAGCAACACGTTCAATTATACATCCCAATGTATTTCAGGCTGAACAATCTGCCCTTCTTCAGGGGGAATCTATGAAGTGATAATGATACATATTAATCGACAATATCAGCAGTGGTATCACGGCGAATCATTGAGTGAATTGCGCAGTGCATCAGGTCCCTGGAAAATTTCCCGGATGTCCATGTTGCTTTCAGCCTAAAGGTCTAGCAGGGCCTTTCACCTCTTGCACGCAATGTAAAATTTGATTAAGAGTCCTATTTAATTATTTACTAAGATTGATCACTAAAGTGCACACGCTGCTGCGTTTACCCTTCCTTCCCCAGGACTGGCAGGGTACACGAAGGGGAGGCTTCAAAGGTTTGCCACCTTTGTTAGCTACCCCCCAGCCTCTGCTGCCATCAGCAGCTGGCTCCCACCGTTTCTGACCCTCCACTTTGGGTGGGAGAATCGGTGGAAAACCTAGAAAGAAAGGGAGGGGTCCCCTCCTTTGCCAACCCCACTCCTCAGGTGGGGGTGGCAAAGTGAAGCACATATCTCAGTCCCCTCCATCTTGAAGATGAAGGGACTCCCCTAATCAGGGTGAGGCATATGCCCCCTCCAACTGGAGGGTGGCATAAGAGGGGGTGTAGACACCCCAGGGAAGGGACCCATTGGTTCCAGCCTGCACACGCCTGTAACGTCCCTAAATCTACAATTTAGGGGCACCCCTGAACCTTGCTCCTTCGATTCAATTTTATGAAGAAGGAGGACTGAAGAGCTGTGCAGCAGCGAAGAAAGACAATGACAACTGCCTTGGCCCCAGTCCAACCGGCCTGTCTCCTGCTTCAAGACCCTGCCTGCAGAAACCGGCGTGTCCTGCAGCCAGCCAACTCCAAGACCCCCGGAGACCTCACCAGCCTTCAAAAAATGAATACCGGATTTTTCCAGCAACAACTCAAGCCAGGACTCCGGGTCCAGCTGGAACCGCGAGTCCACACCACTCTGAACCCGACGCCCATGGCCCGAGTCCTGAGTGTCCCAACACCCCATCGAGGTTCCCCCCCCCCCCCCCCCCCCCCCGACGATCCTGACCTGAGATCCGGTGTTGGACAACCTCCTCCGACCTTCTCCTCGACACCTGCAGCCACATACTGAAGGGACCCCCGACCGGAACCGGTGAGAAGTACCCGACATGAAAATATACCCCTGCATCAGCAGTCCCTAGGCCTTGGGGTGCCCAACTGAAGGTGTCCTGGTGTCGAGCAACTCTCAAACTACACTCCCTCAACATTGGTTTCCTTCATCCAGATTTCTGGTCCAAGACTGCAGCCTTTTTCCTTGACCGACGGCCTCCATTGATTTCCTTTGGGAGCCCGATGCCTACTTTGCACTCTGCCGCCTGTGAGCCGCAGAAGGTGCACTCATGGTGCCCACTTGTGGCCCCCTTTGTGCTAACCAACCTTCCTTTTGACCTCCACACCCAGCCGCCCCTGTGCCACTAAGGGTACACCCTTTGCGCCTTCTTGACCCTTGCCCAGTGTAATGTACCGCAAACCCGAAACTGAATTCTTAAGTCAAGTACTTACATGTAAGTTACTTACCTATCTTTCCTCCCATAGGATTGCATTGCATTTGAATGTGTTTTCCTGGAAAACAAAAGTGTACTAGAGCCAAATGAACTGTACTTACTTTCTTTATTTATGGTTTTCAAGTGATCATTACTTACCCTGTAAAAGTATTGCATTCTGAACAGTAGTTCACAATAACAGCTTTACAAGTGTTTGCACTGTGTTGCTCCTGCAACTAAGTTACTCGGTTCTAGAAAATAAACTAACAACAAAATAACTTTTCATACAAACCCTTGGCCTGGATTCAATCTTTGCGTGTGTGCTATCATTTCTTGCCAGAGTGTGTACAACAAATGCTTAACACTACCCTCTGATAAGCATGACTGTTCTGCCCAGCTACCACTAAATCGAGAGTAAGGTATTATCTACTTTAACCTCTGCCATAACTTTGGGGACTCACTGGCCTCTGTGCATACTATACCTCTTTTTGGCATAGTATATACAGAGCCAGCTTCCCACACTACCTCAATCTCAATGGCACCTCAGTTGATGTAAAGACCTGAAGGGCCAGCTGTTGGCTGTCCCAGACCTTTTGTTTTGATGATAGGTGTAATTGCCTGTCCTGAGGTGTTGAGCCTCTCCTAAAGTCGGCCTCTAAGTCAGAGGAAGCTGATGATGTCATCATTAAATATACAGTGCAATGCCTTCACTTTATTCAATAAGGCTTCTATTCTCGACCTACTGTAACATGTAAGGCATACATTTATTTAAGACTGTACTGATTTAACACCTCAAAGAATGGAACACAAAGCATTAACCTTTGAAGTGAAATGGGAACGAGATACTCATGTAGTGGCAGACATTGCCACAATTTGAAACCACGAAACCCCAGCTTCCTTGCTTGATCAACTTGTGTGATCCGCATCAATTAATTGGCTTCACAGTGCTCCCTATCTTGCATTGGAGAGCACCGCGTGAAATACATCAATTCAACATGACCACAGTACAAAATCCTCACCTATATATGTGGGGCTAGACTAACACTTGTTCATCTATAACAACTGCCTGAGCCATATAAGGTTAAACACACTCGACTTGTTTCTTGGTTCATTATGTTGACAGCAGTTCAATAATGTTTCTAAATTCATATTTAATAACTAGCACTTTAATAAATGGCGCTCAATCCTGTGCTATTATTGAATTTACTAAAGAGAAACACTCCCGTGTTAAAAATAAATACAAATGTTTTAATTTGAATTCTTAATCCTATGGTATTTTTCTTACATGGTCTTCATGCCAAATATGTTGATGGGCTCGGCTCATGCTAAGGCTTAAAACCAAGCCAGACTCTTGGCTTGGCCCTGGCTCGGCTGTCTCCCATAATTTGTTGTCTCGGCATCTCTAATTGGGATTACACTGGTGCCCATGAGATTTCAAGTGTTTGGAAATATGTTTATACTGGAGGCATTAAGAGTAGAATGTGGAATCACATGACTTCCTAGTTGAGTCATTCCCACCCTGATCCCACTGTCTGCATGTATGATATTTGTGGTCAAGTGAGTTGGAGATTACCAAAGGAGCGAGATATAAAATTGTTCAATCCAGATGTCTCTATGTCTCCCTTACTGCCTGCCATATACGGGGGGCATTAATGGAAACCTTACTAACGGAACAACCAGAAAATGTGGAACTAGTAAATAAACATCAGTGAGTTTTAATGGCATCTCTCGTGTTCAAGAGTTTAAATTTGAGAACAATTTCACAGGAAATTTAAAAGATTTAGACAAGGAAAGTGAGGAGATTTTTTAAATCTATTTCTACGATGACAACATTTATATTACACACCAGTGGAATTCAAATATATGTTTAGCTCAGCAGAGATGCAATAGAAAAACAGAACAGAAAGTATACATTTTCCATCTACACACCAAACCACAGTTTAAAGAGGTTAGCAGTGGTGTAAAGGCGCGTGCAAAATATGTGGGGGTATCAACATTTCCATTGGAGAAAATCCACTTGTAACTTCAGTGATTCCAAGCAAAAGCTAGAAGAACACAATCTTAATGTGTTGCTTAAAAAGGTTATTTGTAGTCAAGGAGTTATCAAGACATGTGCAAGAAACAGAGGCCCTGTCTTAACTTTCTCGATTATTTTTTAAAACCCATAGATGTCAAGTGCGAGTGAGAGAGGCTACGAAAAAACAATTTAGTGTAATTCACATGAATGAAGCTCTTCAGCACAAAGGATTAGCGAACAGAAAATGCTAAAGATAGCCAGCAGACTAGTTAATAGGATTAACCATATGTTAGTGCTCGCCAGGAGTGTCATAATACATTATGGGAAACTTCATCGATTTAGGTAAGGTGTAATGTCTGCATCAAGAGATCCTTCTAGAGTTTATTCAATGTTTCCTGCCTACTGTGCAGATATATAAACTGGAAAAAAAACATTCCTTCTAGATTTGTGAGCTAAAGAGGTACCGCTAAAATAGGTACTTGGGTACATGTCTGGGGCATCAGCTGACGACAACACAGAAACAGCACCGAAGGCCTGTGGCACTCACTTAGCAGTGGAGTCACAGCTCTGTGAGACTGCATGAAAAAAGCACACTGTATCTACACTGCCCACTGCCACTACTGGAGCCACGAGAAACAGGCCCGTCTGCAAACAGTGATGGTTGGCAAACTTTTCAGGTTTTCTGGAGTAAATACCTGCCTTGAATAGGACCGTGGCCTATGTATGTGAGTGTTGTGGGCCTCACCTGACCTAAACAAAACTGTGCCAAACAGTCCATCTGACAGCACAATTTTCACACAAATGGAATATAAACCCATAGTTTATAAAGGGCACTAACGGACTATACCAGGTTTCTCCAACAAGTAGCTCGTGAGCTACCAGTATCGCTCCTCTATGCAACCCAACCTATTTCTATATAATATCTTGGTTTGTTTGAATTATTATTTGGACACTAAATTTATAAAGTATTCACATGAGACAAAAATCTGGGTATAATCAGAACTCATAAACTGATGTTTAGAGAAAAATGGTTACAAATGAACTTAAAGCTATTATCTGAGTCGGAGAGATTTTTTACTCCTATTATGACGAGGATGCCAGAGGGATTGCTGCTAGGGCTGTTATATATTAACCATGTAAATGTATTCCAAATAAATAGTGTTTTTTTCACTTTACTGCTGGCCTTATGTACTGATGTGATCAGTGCTGACAATCTTGCATGGAGTAGTCACTATCAGATTTCTCACATTGGTAGCTCTGGATGATTTTCAACGAACAAAAGTAGCTATTATTACAGAAAAGGTTGGAGTCCCCTATAACAATTATTTTTGTGGTGGGCCTGGGAAGCCAGACCCTCTCCAAATACCATTGAGGCTTATCCTCCTCAAGACATCAGAAATTGGATAAAGAGCTACCTGTATTACAGAGACATGGCCCGAAGATAGTCTTACAATGTTGCTGTCGGCACTGCCACCAAGAGGTATCACTCCTACAGTCTTGACCCTTCCCTAACACTAGAGCACTGTGGGAGTGGCAGTGTAGAGAAGCTCAGTGGTTGATGAAGGGCTGGAATAGAGGGCACCATTCACAAGCAGAAGAGACTCTGGACATTCACATTATGCTTTTAATAAGCGACAGAACAATAATAGTAATTTTAAAAAATATCACTGGGAAAACAAACCATGACATCATCCGTACTCATACAATGAGTACTGACAATTCAGATGTACTGTTATGACCTTCCAGAGCCTTCCCGGATAATGATGCGATAGTTGCCTGATTTACCAAACCCACACATACAGAAAAAACACTCAATAGGTTTCTTTCACCTTCGCGGCCCTTTGACCTGTTCGCTAGATCAGTGTTCTGGAGCATACTGAACGCCATGCGCACTGAGGATGATCTATTGGGCCTGATAACTGTTAATCCCTCAAACATTGTTGCATGCTTAGAAATGGGGAACAAGGTGAGTACTCAGTTTTTTCTCAAATCTGAGGGAGGAGTGAGGCATGGCAGTCTTCTTGCACAAACCCACACACAAACACACAGACACAAGAGCAGGGTAAGTGTCTATTATACACAACATTTACAGTGCAGTTAATATTACTTCAAGCTTCTTTGACAGAAGAAAAAGCATCGGCAAAGCCAATAGGTCACACCTATGAAAGAGCTATTGGCTTTGCCAATGTGCTTGCCCATGTTGTACACCAGCGTGGCTGCTGTTCAGCATGGCTTAAAGATAGTGGCACAGAGGAGAGTCGCGTAGAGTGTCAGAGTGGAATGGAGAAGAGTAGAGTGCTGTAGAGTGGAGTGACAGAGAGTGTTGTGTATTGGAGTGGCACAGTTTAGAGTCTCTTAGAGTTGCATACACTGGAGTGGCAGAGAGTAGAGTGGGCTGGTGTAGAGCACATTGGCATGGAGTGTTGCAGATTATAGTGGCACTGAGTGCAGTGGCATTGAAGTCAATAGCATACAATGCAGTGTCGTAGAAAGCAGTGGTGCACTGTAGAGTGCAGGGACGCAGAGTAGAGTGGTGCAAGGTAAACTGACAGAGTAGAGTGGTGCAGAGCGCAATGACATAGAGTGGTGCAGAGTGAAGTAGCGTAGAGTTGAGTGATGCAGAGGGCAGGGGCACAGAGTAGAATCAAGTGGCATAGAGTGCCGTGGCGTAGAGTGGAACTGAGTACAGTATAGTGCTGTAATACTGTAGATTTCAGTAGCGTAGATCAGAGTAGAGTGGCTTATAGTTCAGTGGCAGAGATTGCAGTGTTACATAGTAGAGTGTCAGAGTGCAGTGGTGTAGAATGTAGTCTATCAAAGGCAGGACCGACACACCTCGACACAGGCAGTGAAAGCGGTGTCAATTTACACAATAAAACTGACAATATATCTTGATACTCCTCTGTAGCATGCTCCTGTACAATGCCGATGGATGCAGACAACCATGCAGAACTACTTTATTACACCTGCTGTACCTTTCAAACAGTCATTCGATGTTTATTGTTATAAGTTAATAAAAAACATCACAATATTAGCATGCACATTAATATTATAAAACGTATAAAACTCAGCTAAACACTCTTTTTAATAAATAGATCCCCTTTTTTCAGTTGCTGCTTTCTAACTTAATATAAAGTGCATTCTGACATCTGTCTAAATATGGCATATAAAAATGCAAAGTAACCTATCATCGACCTTAATTAAAATGAGTGCAGTGCAATTTGCATGCATTTTATGAGTCTGCATTTAGTTCTCACTTGATTGGTGCAAGGTGTTGCATCTAGGGTATCAGTGCTGAGATCACAAGAGGTATTAAAAGGACTCGGTGCCTAATATGTTGTGCTGCTAAAACAGCCTGGATACCCCAGAGTTTTTTATTATATTTATAAAATGTATGTTTATGGCAGTGTCATTCTGCCTGAGGTGTCTTGAATATAGGACCAGCTTGACCTTCGGATGCAGAGATTCTTTAAGTTCTCAACTATTCGTGTAAAGCTGTTTCTAAAGTGGCAGGACTAAAGACTTGAAAAGGGTTTACTTCTATTTTGTGAAGCTCAAACAGCCTAGGAACCCCACTATGTGTGCTATATTCATGATAATCAGTTAAGTTGTTTCCCATGCAGAGTCAATAATTTTAAGTTTACAGGTAATATTGGGGTCCGAAGGATCAAGCCTTTTGATGGTAGCCATCTGGCATGTTCGGATCCCACGGTCATTAAATATAATTTTCAGTACTAATGTATGGGGTTCTTTTAAGGCCGGGCATATGCAGACCATATGTATAATGTGTTCCTTTAGAGCACCGCATAGTCTGTATGATTTTAGGCCTTTGTATCTCGATTCCGGTTGGTTAGACGAGGAAGGCAATATTCCTAGTTGAAGTGCCATTAGCTTTCTTTTTAAATGTGCTGAATATTGTCATACTAAGTTATTCTTCTGGTTTTAAACTGTTATAGGATAGTACTACCATCCAGGTATGTGTCCACAAAGTGAGTTTGTACTTATCTTCAATTAAGGTGTGTAGTTTAGCTACATTGTTGATAGCGAGACAAAATGTTAAGTGTGGTAAGTTCAAGTGCCATAGATCAACAGTGTTACTTTCTTGCAGTGACGACTGCAAGTATTTACTGTAGATTGAATGCGTGTCATTCTCCAGAGACTGCCATAATGACTAGTGAACTGTTTTGGTTCATCCGCATTTTGTGCCATGATTTAATAGTAAGATATCTTCTTGCTACATTTTGTTGCATTAGGCCAAATTCCGGTCGTACTTGAGCTGGAGAAGCACTCAGAGCAAGTCTAAAAACTTGCTTGTATGTGGTTGTTTGTAGTTTGTCCAGAGTCGAGGCGTCCTTTACGTGCATGACTGCGCTTGCATACGCCACCATTGGAAGTAATTTTGCAATGTTAACAGCTAATAAAGGTTTAAAAGAAGGGCTGTCCAACTTTTCTGCAAGCGTACAGAAGGCTTGGGTCAATGTCTTACTTTTCTTCACCATGTGTTGTTTGCGCATCACGGAATTCAACCTTTTGTCTATGGTAAAACCCAGGTATTTGTAGCAGATGCTTTACTCTAGAATTACGACTTTTAACAATATCTTGAGTGGAGGACCAGATCCATTTTTAAAAAAAAGACATTGTTTTTGCTTTAGTCGTGTTTATTTCTAATTTATTTACCATGGCAAATTCTGATCATTCTTCCATTGATCTTTGCAAACCCACTCTCATATGACTCCGCAGCACGATATTGTCCCCATATGACAGATGGGTCAAGATCAATGGGGGATGTTGGTTTACTTGATCAAGTCGCCGTGACAGATCGGCCATGAAAAGATTGAAGAATTGTAGCGCTAGAACGGAGCCTTGTTTGAGGAATGCTGAACCATGCTCACAGGTGAGTCAGAAGAATTCCTACCAGCAGCCGTTGAAGTCATGCCCCTGACCACCGCTATTATTGTCTGTTCCTGCCAGTGCCCACTCTCTCCTAGAGTGTGCCAACCCAACTAAGTTTTTGGGGCAACCACAGAAAGCATGCATATTTCTCTTTAACAGCCAGCAAAGTAAGTGGCAAAAACAGCTAAAGAAAGTGACTAAAAGTAGAAACACCCATTTCAAGACATACAATCATTTATAAGTGCCTCTGCCCACTGCAAGCATAAATTTGCATTATCAGAATCACTGTGCATGCTCACAACAGGCTCCATCACATCTTATACAGCAGTGCAATGACAGAACTCTTTTACAGGAGAAACAAAGTGAGCCAACGGCCCGCTTAGCAACACTGAAACATGCTGCACAGTCTGCATTTTGAATAGTGTTTTGGTATTGTGGCTTTCATATATTGGATGTCCAATGCAACAACAGCAAGGTGATGGATGGGATGTTTGGCTTAATCTCAGCCACTGCCCATTGCTCGGGGGCGTTTTTCAGTCTGTTATTTTTCAACGACCATGCCACTCTAGACAAAGGCCCACCTTATGCAAATCAGTACTGACCATGCTGTTCATTGGAGGAGTCTGTCTCTAAGGCGCCGAAAAACAGGTAGCCCAATGGATGTCAATTTGGGGATACAGAGGGGCAGAAAAAATGTTAATGTTAATCACTTTCTGATCACTTTTAGTACAAGTTATTGCATTCTAAACCTGTAAACCACCATAAACTCGTGTGAGATTTACTAGTGAGCCATAACAGTTTTTCAATAGAATATCTAGGGGAAAAATTAATTAATGGGGACAAACTATTGCGGTCTAAATATTGAGACCAAAAATAGTGTGAAGGTAAATATACAGAGACACGTATAAATTACTTAACTTCACAAAAATATACTTTGAAAATAAAAAATAAAAAATATATATATATATAATTTATAAATATTTTCTAGGTATGTACATGTGGAGTTAAGAATACTAAATCTATATTTACCTGTGTGCCCTTAACTTCACAACACTTTGGTGCTTGATATTTTGGCCTCAATATTTTCCTCGATATTCTGACGTGACATCCTCAAAATAGTCAGGTTAGTTTTTTCACCAGCTGACTTCACTGCCTGAAGAGTCTATTGCACATTTTAATAGTCTGATTTCAGGGAGTGAGAGCAAGGGGCTTTGAATATAAAGTCAAAACCTATTCTTGGGAGGACAAATGCATGTATGTAGTCACTGTAACTTGTAAGCAGCAGAATGAGATATACTCAGCTCTACCCAGGCTTATTCGTAGGAAACAAAAAAGTTTAAAAAAAATGAGCGTTGGGAAGTAAGTACAAGAATCTCATAACGTGACCTTCATCACCATTCCATATAAAAGAAAAATATCAGCAGAGGAGGCAATTTCAAGAAGCATAAATTCATCTAACTGGACTTAAAGGGGACAGGGGAGAAGAAGCTGCATGGGTAAGCAACTCTTCGGCATTAAATCTAACACACACAAAAATATGAGCATCTTTGAAACCACAAAAGGAACAAAATGTGTCAGATGAGGCACCCTAAGAAGAATTTTTAACGCATTACATGCAGCCATCACAAATTATAGAAGAGAGAAAGATTCAAGAGGTCATAGAGGATGGAGCAGAAGCCATAGCTCTACCTGACTTTCTGAATTCCATCCCCATCCTCCATCTCTTCCAAAAAAATAGTGAACAGAAAATTAATCTTCAAGTCAAGCAATGGCCACTCAGATATTCTAGGAAAGAACTTCAATGGCAAGGTACACACAAACACCACTAAAATCACTAAATGTAACTAATACTCTGTCTCAAGCCATTATCCAATACGAATAACTACATAACAAGAACTCCATGTATAGTTATCTCCCGACACACATGACGACATCAGACCATCTTGACTTCTGTCAACGAGAAATCCTAGAACCATGGTGATAACATCAAGCTTGGAAGCATCTTAAAACCATACAAATGGTATCCATTGTCAATACAATGCTGGTGAAATAACATAGCACAACACATCTGGGAGTGAAAATTCGGACACTGGATCACAACTTCAGTAAGTAGAAGATAAGGCTATGTGAAGAATATCTTGTGCCAGATAAGATCCTTTGCAGAATCTGGGAAGCCAATCAATCTCAACCTCTAAGTGATAATTCAGGTGTGTGAATGTTAGAACTGGGATTTCTGGTTGGCTAAGGCTTACGCCAAAGCCACGCAGAAACCACCATTCTAGTCAGGCCAAGATAACCCCTGCTCACCCCCTTGGTAGCTTGGCACGAGCAGACAGGCTTATCCCGGAGGCAATGTGTAAAGCATTTGCGCACGCACACAACAACAACAACATCCTAGGCACACCACGAAAGGAACTCCACACAAGGTTATATAAAAATAACTTTTCTATTGTCAAAACACATCAGATAGTAATCACACAATATACATTGTGCCAACTGGCACGGGCAATATTCACATGGGATTATTTACACCAGGACAGGGCCATGTGGGCCACTGTCAGAATCAGCACTTAGTAGAACTAGCACTTAGAATAACTGTAATACCAAATAACAATTATAGAACACCACCAGTAACTACTGGTAAAGGTAGGTACACACTACGCAATACTAATAACCATAGGCCTAGCATCACGCAGGGACACAAACTCACTAGTATAACATACTAGGCAAAGCAAACTTCTAAGCATGAGCACATTTAGAAGTATAACACAAGCATAAAGGCAAAGCACATTACGCAACCGTCACATTAGGCCTAAACAGTATAACTACAGTAGGCAATCTCTCACTAGTCTAAACACATTAGACTCTGCCTCCTAAGAATAAATCACATTTAGGGGCGTAACTCACAGTGAAACAAACTCTCACTGACATAAATCCACATAGGTAAAATAACCTCATAATCACAGTAACATCACATTGCGCAAAAATCACATTAGGCAATTACCATTCTAAATATAGTAAAATCACATTGCGCAGAAACAACCTTAGGGCCTTGCGTCCTACCCACATACCAGCCCCCTGGCCAACTGGCCATCTCAAGAAGGGGCTCAAATGCCCTGTGTCCAGAATGTCAGGGCGCGCTGCCACGCAGCGCCAGTCAGGGGTGCGTCACCAGCGCAAACCTAAACGTTGCAGCTGCCCACTAATTGCTGGGCAGCTGAGGACACTCACAAGGGCCTAAACGCTGCAGCTGTCACTAAGTGCTGCGCAGCTGTGGAAGGCCTGGCACCTCTGTGCCATCTCTGTCCCACACAGGGACTCACTCTCCCTTGGCGCCTAAACGGTGCAGCTGCCCACTAATTGCTGGGCAGCTGGGAAACAACAAAACTGCGACAGGGTCCTCACTGACCGTAGAACAGGACTGCGCCAACTGTTGGAGCCATTCTGGCTCTGAAAATACTGTGTCCCCTTGAGACTCTAGATCAAAACCTACCCACACGCTGGAGCCATCTGGCTCTATAAAACGGTGGGGTGGCCCACTGCCATCTGGGGCCACCCTAATAACAGATATGCGGGTTGTTGGAGCCACGGGCCTCAGAGAACTACTGGGGCGAGGGAGCAACCTCTGCTTCCTAAAAAAACACATGCCCCCAAACATTGGGGCGGCCCTCTCGCCAGCGAGGCCGCCCAGGCGCCAACAATGCGCCTCAATTGGGCGCCCCGACACGGGGACCTCGGGACACCCATGGGTCCTCTAAACAATTACCACAATGTTGGAGCGGCCCACTGCACCAACGGGGCCGCTCTGACCGGGGCCTCCCTGCACACGGGCCCTCCGCAATGAAAATAGCGCTACTGGGGGGGGGGGGGGAGGGCGGGCACCTACAATGTGCCCTGACGCCCCCCCTCTCCCCGCAAGAAACATACAACGGGCCCCACTCACCAGCTCGACAGGACTCCTCTGGTCGTCGGCGGCGGGCGGGGCTCTCTCTCTCTCTTGAGAGCCCCGCAGGTAGCGGCGGTCTGTATCTGTGGCGCCGGGCTTCCCTTCACCTCTGGGAGCCCCGCGCTGCTATCGGCGGCCGCTGCCGCCTTCTCCCTTCACCCGGGCCCCCCTCCTGAGAGCCCCGGGACTCTGCACACGAGGAGGCGGGGTGGGCTCCCGACCTCCTCACTCTCGGGCTTCACTTCCGGGCCGCACGCGTCACTTCCGTCCGGCGGCCCCGCCCACAGTCAGGCGGGCCGCGGGCGGTGGCGGCGGCATCTCGGGGGCAGCACCGAGGGGTGGGCACCCTCAGTGCGAAAAAGAAACACCGAAGCGGGGTGGCCACCCGCTAGGGTACCTATAAAAAGGGGTGGAACCCTTAAGGTTTAAAATAAAAGTAGAAGCGAGGTGGGCACTCGCTAGATAACCAAATAAACGGGGTAGCGCCCGTCCATAAAGTAAACAGGAATCCGGCAATAAAGCAGCGAGGTGGGCTCTCGCAATGACGGTATCTGCCACAATCCACGCATTCCTCCTGGGGCATTTAAAAACAAAGCGCTCACATCGCGCTGGGGGCACTGAAAGCCCCACAAGTCCCCAGAGATGACCCCTGCAGAAAGAAAAGGGTCCAAAGAAGTCCTGGAGCATTAAGAGGGAGCACAGCAGCTCCCAGTAAAGGCAAGTCCTCCAGGAATCCAGGGGCTGGGCAGCGCCCAGGGAGGCAAGCCTTCCCCTGGGCCCAAGCAGCAGCACGCCCCTGGTAGTTTCAAGTTTGGCAAACAAGAACCTCTTCAGGGTGTCACATCACCCTTTTTATACAGAATGTCCCTTTGTCTGTGTCTGCAGGGTGGGGAGAAAACCAGGCGCAGCTGGTTTGGGAGCACTCTTGATGTGCTCAGCCACCCCTCCCATTCACTAGTCAGGCTAGGGTCATCAGTCGCACCACAGGGGGCGGAGCCAGCATTGTGTGGGGAAAGCCCAGCCCTATTCAGGTCCCAGGTGCACCCCTCCCTCACATCAGCATGCTAATCTCTCCACTCACCACCGGGGCAGACCCATCCAGACTCCTGGAGCCAGGCTCACCAGCCAGCTCCAGCCAATCACGTGCCAGCACACTCACTACACAGGCACACCCATGTCTAGAAGTGGCACTTCCACAATAGACACATTCATGCTGCAAACATCACTGCACAGCATTCAATCTCACGAGTTCGCACATACCAAACTCGACCCTGCACTCCCCACACATCAGGAACACACGATTCTGCGAGGAGGACGCCGAGGGGAAGGCTGCTTTTTGGCAATAGTTCGTTCAGAAAGGCACGTACCCGTGCTATACCGGGATTCAACCGGGGTCTGACTGCTGCATTAATTACGTGATTCCACGTCGGAGCAACTTATCTTGCACACCATCCTATGTGTTTTGAATACTCGGCGCCCTATTTTTATACTGCCACCATATAGCTGGTTTATTTACCTACTACATTTCCTACGCTTGAAATCCATTTGGTTACCCCGCCGGGTTGGAATTATCACCGGAGGAAGGCCCATACTAGTTTTGAGAATCCAGTCATAGAGCCCTGAAGAGTTGTTGAACATTGTTTTTTACAACGAAACACGTGTCGGCTGGCTGTCTGTACAAAGTATACCATCTGCCTGACTAATAAATAGACAAGATCAAGCATTACTTCTTCACCGCCTGGACTGTATTATATGTGCCCTAAGAGAATTGTGATCATTGAATCAATTAGTATAAATGTGTGCACAGGTTCCTTTCTTATTACGAATTGTGTAGTGTTGCTATACAGATTAAGGGGTTTGTGAGGGTGTCCCCTTCCTGTTGCACCATCTGATTAAGCTGCATCAATTAGATATTACGTTAATACTGCTTGTGCGCCATTCTTCCTGAACACTAAAACCCGTCCCTGGCTACTACACACGCACACCCATGTCTAGAAGTGGCACTTCCACACTAGACACATTCATGCTGTATACCTCACTGCGCAGCATTCAATCTCACGAGTTCGCACATACCAAACTCAACCCTGCACTCCCAACACATCAGGAACTACCATGGTCACACATATTCCCCATGCATTCCTATGGGAGGGCAGGTCACTCACCACACATACACAGAGAGCTCACGCACTTTACACTGTACCACAGTAAAAAAGTGCGCAGAGGCCTAAAATCACCAACACCAGGTTACAGAAACAGGCTAGGAAAAAAGCAAAAAGTTTCGGGGTGAACCTGCCAAAAGGGCCAGGTCCAACAGTGAATGATAAGTTCAGATCAAGAAAAACAAGCCACACGTTTCACTGGTGGCCCTTAATGAAGGATTTGAAGAAAGCACAAATGCAGAAAAGAATTGAGTAAAAGAAGACACTCCCTTCACATGCTTAAATGTAAAGTGACCAGGAAGTGGTCCCTGGAGAGGTATTACATTGGGTCAGCCTTGCACTGATGCTTCTTGACCACAGTTTCTGTATCTGGTGTGGAACAGCACTTATGGCAGGAGAAGTGCTAGGCTGTGTCAGGTTTCCTTATGCTGCTGTTCAGGTGGCAGGGTCTACATTACACGTATGCAGTAATGGTGGTAGGTGCTGGGAGGCTTCAAACCCTGCCAAGTTATGCTGTTGGTTGAAGTGGCACAGAATGTTGCTGGAGTGGTGTAGGGTTCTATGTGGATGGGATATGTGCACCCATGTAGCAGGGACCATGTTCAGCTTTTGAGATGCTGCTGCAGTTATGGCTTCCACTCTCTCATCCTATTGTTGTTCTTCCTCACCCTGTGATTTGCAGGAGTGAGCAGCAGTTGGGCCTATTTCTGCTGTCATCTGTGGCCGAAAGGGAGTTCTCAGCACTGTGAGCACTTTCAACTGTTTGGGCCGCTGTTGCTTCAGAGGGACCTACGGTATCGTTTATTCAGAGGCTCTTAATTTGGCCTCGTACCTAATTCGCTCCTTTCTGTTGGAGGTAGGATTTCTGTATCTGCGGATACATTTCTTATCTTATAATTCTGGATTTTATAGGTTTGGATAATGGTCAATATCTACCTGGACGACATCCATTGTGAGACTTTAGACTATGGAAGCAGGGAGTTAGAATGAGTATTCTCATTTCACATTGTGGCTGTTCCCAGCTGAATTAGGAAGAGGCATGTGGGACATATCACTGGAATTTGCAGATTTTATTTTTTGTTTCACGTCTTGCGACATGGCTTTGACTTCTGTCGTGTTTAGACCTCACCTACCAGAAAGCTAAGCTGTCTGGTTGTGAAAGACCTTTTGTGGGATATACCTAGAACATACAGTGGGTTTAGAGTCCGCCCACTGCTTCCATTGGTTATCACTGTTGGCACACTCATTTACTTGCTTTTTCTGAAATGGTTTTCACTCATCTTCCTTCCTCTTCTTGTCTTTGCCCCTCCACTCAAGCATAACATCTTTACCATCCTTTTCACTACTGACCATTAGATTTCCACTGCTCTCTTGTAGGTAACTACTTTTTCTTTTCTGTTTAACACTCCATGGGAGTGCATCTGCTTTCCAGTGGACGGGTGGATAGATGTTGAGGCAGTTATGGTATAAATAAAATGTATTCGCTAGTAGTTGAATGTTGTGCATGGCTATTAGCACTGTTTAATATTTAAATGCTCATGTAAAAACAAAATATATTTTACAGCAATACTGATTTGAGACCAGGCTCCTCGACTGAACAAAAGTATTTGTTTATTGAGTGTGTAGTTAACTTCTTACATGTTAAGCATACAGAACGCTTGGGAGTGGTACATTGGAAAGAACATTGAATATTGTGTCTACTGTGTCACTGCCAACTGTAAAAAAAAAAAAAGTATTAGTATATGTCATTATGTCTGTGGATATGATGCTCAAGAAGTGAATGAAGAGACAGAAGTTCTCTATATCATTGACTCGATCAGCACAACTGAATTCACAACTCGGGCACTGCTTAGCATAATGCACCCACTCTGTCTATAATATTCTGCTATTTACAAAGGAGACACAATAAGTAGGCATACAGCAAACAGATGCAATTGGTTAAGAGAAAAAGCACATTTTGAGATGATTTAGGCTTCTCCAGCGAGTAGCTCGTGAGCTATTGGTAGCTCTCCAGGTCCCTGTAAGTAGCTCTCCTGTGTGCAACCCAGACTACTAAATTAGAAACTTTTACTTGGTTGAATTAATATACGTACACCAATATTTAGAGCGTATAGTTGAGACAAAAATGTTCTTATTTTCAGAACTCATGAGCTGATATTTGGAATAAAATGGTGGAATTTCCAAAATATATTTAAAGCTGATATTTGAGTGATAAATAATGTGGCACTGGCAATATTTTTACCAAACCTCATTACCTTGGTGCCAGAGGCATCGCAACTATAATTGTTATGTACACCCCATGTAGAGGTATTCCATGTGCACAAAAGTTTTAATACCTTCACATTTGCAACAATGTCTGATGCACTGAGGTGATCGCTGTTCGTAATCTTGCCTATGGTACCCTCCAATCTTCTCTGATGTAGTCAGTATTACAACACTAAAAATATTAGTATGAGTTCAATTAAACATAAGTAGCTCTTATTACAGCAAAGGTTGGAGACCCCTTCTTTAACCAAATGCGGACAAAATAAATGCATCATAACCCATTCTAAATGTTAAGGAAGAATAACATGGTTAACACGACTCTTATACCTCTTGACGCCAACAACAACACTGGAACAGCAATTAAAAGAAACCCAAATTCGCTCAGAGATAAACACAGTGAAGAAATGGTAGGGTGGTTATTAAATAAATATGAACACACCACACTGTGGCAGGGGCCCTGATGTGGCCACTGCCACACTCACACAGATAAAAGTGCTGACCTTAAACCTCACATGATGTATGAAAATGGATAGAATTGCATTTAGGATATTACAACAAAAAAAACATTGTATTCACTTTCAAGTTACACATGTCATGGAATGGCAATGTACTCAATGAAAAGATTAAGAGAGGCGCAGTATTGCAGTTCACTAAGCAACATACTCTCTCTGTGTTGATGTTACAAGAGACTCACCTACTAGTTATACAATGTCAATTCTTAGGGAAACATGGATATACACTGGTGCTTTTTGATGAGTTCACAATAGAATCCAGTGGCATGGCTATTTAGTTCCACAAAACATTTTAATTTAAAGTTATGAAAACATTTGCGGAAGGGCAGTGTAGATACGTGATGGTGGCAGGCACTCTTCATGGGAAGACCTGGACTCTTATAAACACTTATGTACCACAACCCCCAATTAATGTTCATAGCACAAACTAAATAGAGTGAGGCAGTAGCTGGCCGATGCACATTAAGGGATCATGATTATTGGAGAGGATTTCAAGTCAAAACACTACATGCAATAGGGATTCTTGTAGACTGGGCAGCAGCTATTGAATTGTGTGACATAAGGCAGACACGTCATTCACAGGCATATACCTATTACTCACCCAAATATCAATCCTTTCCGTGCAGTGATTATTTCACTATGCCAAGTCCAGATCTGCCATGGATCTCCGATGCCTGCATTCAATCACATGGAATATCACACCATGACATTTATCGACTGAACACATGGTGGCTAACAGATCAGGAATTTATCGACTAAGGAGTCGGTGTATATACTTAGTTACTAATATAGGTTCAGTCTCATCCATATGCACACTATGGGGGACCTTTAAAGTAATTATTAAGAGAATACCTAGGTCCTAGCTTAAACACCAGGGTCAGACCAACAACAAGCATTGGCATAGCAAATAGGTCTCGCCTTTGGGACCTTATAAGTGTTTAGCCATGCAACAGGTGATGTTGCTGCACCAAGGATATTGTGCTGGATAACTAAATACTTATAAGGTCCCAAAAGCGAGACCTATTGGCTATGCCAATGCTTCTTTGTTTTGTGTTGCCTCTTGGCACATTCAACTACTATGATGTTGGGGCTCAAGTTGGGGGGAGGGCTGGTGGGTAATTTGATGTATAGTTTACTATGTATTGGCTCCAAAATATTTTTGTATACATTTGTAAATAACTGTCCCTATGCGTCGTGCTTTGACTTTATGCTGTTGATAATAAATACACCGAGAAAAGTTATTATTTAACCAAAAGAACACGTTTGGTCTTGGGTTGTCATTCACCGTTTTTGTAAAACGAGGACAGGGGTACACGTGACAGAGGCTCTCGACGTGTCCTCTCCATACTGGGAGGGGAAGACGGGCACCTAACATGGAACGGCACAGCAATGGGAGTATCACCAGTGTGAGACCCGTAGTGTTGAACAGACAAGCTGGCCACAGTCATGACTAAGGTTTCTAACATAGTTCTGTGCACACAGTGCGGCAGGGGAGGGAGGGAGAGAGAGCACGTGCACACATTAATAGCAGGAAGTTTGGCACGTCAAGATGTACACACGTTAAGAGGTGTGTGCATGTCAGTGAGCAGTGAAACAGCTGCTGTTTATGAGAGAGGTGGTTTGGGGGAGCAGTGTGTGGTTGACAACCTGAAAAAGATGGAGAGCCACAGGGAAGAGATAGTGTGTGCTTGTGACAGCCGAGGGTCCACTGGTCTGGACAGAGTGGCACTGCCAGAACTAAGTATGGCTCAGTACTGTAATACCTTACGCAGCAGCAGGTCAGGATTGGCGTACAGTGGAAGAGCGGAGTGTGCGCCATTAGTGTAACAGCAGAGGGTGTACACGGTCTGGGTCGAGGTACTTTGGCACTGTGGTGCGTGTGGTGGTGCTGTAACAGATGCTGTGCTAGTCCCGATTGAGATACATTGTCTAAGCTAAGTGTGCCCCTGTGTTGTACAGCATGGGGCGCGGAAGGTCCGTATTGAGACACATTGGCAGAGCTGCGGCATTCCGGGACTATAGGAGCCCAGGGTGCAGCGGATCTGGATTGAGGTGGGTAGGATGCGCCTCGGTACATAAATAGCAGAGGGTCAACAATTCAGGGCTGAGGTACATTGAGAGAGTTGTGCGCACCCCTGAGCTAAAAACAGGAGAGGATGGCGCTGTGCACCCCTGTACTGAAAGAGCAGTGTGCATGGCATGTGAGAATTGAGGTACATTGCCGGAGCTATGCTTGCTCCGGAACTCAAATAGCAGAGGATGCGGCAAGTCAGGACTGAGGTGCACTGACAGAGCTGTACGCGCCCGGTACTGAAATAGCAGAGGGCATGGCTTCCCAGGAATCCGAATTGAGGCACACTGCCAGAGCTATGGCGCCCCTGTGCAATAATAAGGGTGCGGCGGGTCAGGATAGAAGGCCATGGCAGAGCTGTCTGAGTTCTCGGTACCTGACGGCAGCGACATTACACGCAGGGTTAAGGTGTATCGCCGGCGCGCTGGTAGGAAGCCTTGTGCTCACTCACTGCCTGGTCCGCAGCCAGAAGCATCAAACCCCCATTTCTAAGAGAACCCAAACCAGACGCCCCTTGGCCCCCTTAAACAAGCGCTCAACATTGTGGGAAGGCAGCGGCTGTTTATTTTTGCATCGCACTTACACTTTAAGTGAAAGCGCAATGCGAAAATAAACACACAGCGCCCTAGCTCCTTTTGGGACGGCTCATCCGACTGGATCTCAAGGATTGTTTATATAACACGCCTCCTTGAGATAAGAAATTGCTTCACCACAACCGTGAAGTAGGCGATCAAGTCCGGATGGGCCGGACCAAAAGATGAAGGGGAGGCAATGCAAACAGCTCATTTCCAATGGCAGCCCACCGTTTAGCATAAACGATGACGCCAGCCAATGGAAATGAGGGGCGGGGCTTAAAGCTCCCTTCTGAAAGTTCTCATCCACAATATATCTCGCCAGCGAGCAACGCATGGGCTGCAACCCTAGGCGAGACCTAAAAAGGCAATGGAAAGTCTAGAGGCTGAACTTATTCAACTAGAAAAGATCCATTCCTTAATACAGTCGATCTTGTGCTGTGCTGCATAGAAGTTGCAAAAGAAACAATTGATGGACGGAATGCTGGACAATTTTTTATTTTGCATATGTCGCCCTAAGAGGGAAGGGTATGCCCAGAAGTGGGTCGTGTGTTCACTACACCACTGGATGCAAGTTAGCCTGGCTGATGAAAGGTGATGCCCTGAAACCAGTCCCAGGATGCTTGTTTCCGGTCCAGGGAGGACCTGGCTTGGCAGTTCGGGCTGGACTGTTCCCACAAGAAACAGGGTCATGACTGATTTGCGTATGGTTGGGTGCAAACTGGGGTGGTGTGGTGAGAAAAAGAATGATGGATTAAACCCAGATCCTTGTGACTGGGGGTGAATGTTTGCATTGTTCAGCATTCCGTCCATCAACTGTTGTCCAGCTGAATGCTAAGACAAAGCTAATTAACTCCTACATTGCCTGGCAACACAAGTTACTGAGACCCAGTGCTTAATTTGAGCCAGTGATATCCGTTTGTCAGAAGAGGCACTTAATCATCAACACCAGCGCTTTTCATGAGCACCAGTTAAGGACACATTAATTTACGGGGAATTTAAGTGATTTACCCAAATCACAGGATGTTGAGCCGACACCGAAAGTCGAACCTGGTTCCCTAGCTCCGAAGTAGGTAGTTCTGGCCATTATGCCATATCCTCTCCCCAATTTCATGGTTAGTAGTTGGATCTGTTGCAGGCTGCGGTAACAGGAGAAATGGGCTGGTGCAAGCTGCCTCCTCACGAGAGCGCTGTCACTGATTGTTTTACAAATTAAACACTGCTGGGACCAGAATAAAGCCAAGAACTCTCAACAGGAATGGTGACATGATCACCAGTGCAGCAGGTATAGCACAAGACATGCAAATTTCTATGAAAAACTCTATATGTGGCACGCCCAACCTTAGACCCTCATATTTACAATTCCATTATGGATGAGCGCCCAGTAAGAAAGCTGGTCAATAATGCCCAAGCGGAGCTGGGGCTTCCAGTATTTGGGTAATAATTTTGCGGAGGTTTTAGCCACTGAAATCAGGGAAAACACCTGGACCTTCGTTCCCAGGAGAGCTGATTCAATGGCACGCACCACTTGAACCCCACATATACAGGCCTCGTTTAAGGCTTCGGTGGAAGACGGAGTTCTTCTGATAGACCTTCGACAAAGGTTCCCCCACATAATTGCAGGCAGGCAAAAGAACAGTTAATTAAATGCTAATCCAAAAGGATGCATTGCAATCCATTCTAAAAGCTGAGGGCAGTGAGAGGGAACAAAATGCACATTTAAATAATCTACTGAAGTCACAAAATACATGATCCAATCACATTTACATGCACTTTTTCATCACAACATTTTTGGATTTTCGGATTACTTGAAACAAATACCTTTTTCCCACAGCAGACTTTAGTATTGGGTAGGATAAATACAGGTATGAAATTATACCTTGCTAGACGTATTTGGGTGAAAGGTTGTCTGCTAGAAATATTGCATTTAAGATGTGCCAATGTTCCACATAAGAAACCCAAAAAACAATGTTCTTCTGGATGAGGAAAAGAGATCTCACACAGATTTTGTTTTCTGCTAATTGCAGCATTTGCTGGTACAGCATTTATGTCCGTCTTTAAACATTGGGTTGTTTTTTGGGGAGAAAGGTGTGGGG
The DNA here is from genome assembly GCF_964261635.1 of Lissotriton helveticus. NCBI lineage: Eukaryota > Metazoa > Chordata > Amphibia > Caudata > Salamandridae > Lissotriton > Lissotriton helveticus. Next base: position 1,091,654,768 of record NC_136059.1, read on the forward strand.
TGTGTGCGCATGAGGGAGGGAGCTGTAAGCTTCCAATAAATGTGCACTTTCTGTCTGCAGGTTCCTTCCAACGCTGCATCTTTCAATAAATCTGTATCACTTTCCCCCAAATGAGCTGGGTGCTCATCAAGCGGCTAAAGGAATAACTTGACATAACAATCAACGAGAATATGATCCTACAAAGGAAGAGTTCTTGTGATACATCATATACCCTACACGGCTGGTACCATACACACAAGATTTTTCAAACGGAATGAACTTTTTAACTACACTGGGAAACAAGTGATAAACGAGTTGTTCAAATGTGATAAGACAGATATGGGTTTGAAAATACCTCAGGCAATTGAGGGGGAGATCTGTGAAACAAGTTTAAAACTTTGATGGGGCCACCGAGAATAAGTCATGGCCAAATGGTATTGGCAACGAAAAAAGGCGGTTTAGATTTTGAAAGAGGCACAGCTTTTTGGGAGTTAGTAGGAAAGCTGAATGAAGGATACTTGTAATAATCAACTACATCAACCCAAGTTCTCAGGACACTTCTCTCCCCACCCCAGACATACATTAGACTACATTAGACTACAACAAATAAATGTACTGAGTGGGAAAACAAAAATCTACCAAGTAGAGACACTAGGAATATCACAGATCCTGAAACCATAGATTTAGGTACATGGTAATGCATTCAAATGGACACACAACCATGCCATATAACTAAACCACTCAACTCATAGGCCATGAAGGGTATCGCCTCACACTGTATCAAACATAGGCCTGAGCAGCAACTATATATCAGGGTGGATTCTTGCGCAATTTCTTGTTATATTTGTTTTGTTAAATTCTGAGAACTACTCTGTTATGCCACGTTGTATAAACGTGTGCCATTCGACGCACAAATTTAAAGCAAGCACATATGAACAATCTATATTACAAGAAAGTGACTGGCTGTTGTTTGCAGAGCTCATATAATTTTAAGCTATTTTTTTATGTTAAAGGTGCACTTGCCTCAATGCATTTCACACTAAAACATACCACCAAATCTCCATTTTGTATTTTACTAATTCCTGCGCAATTTTGTGTATTTTCCCAAAATTTGGCAAAATTGCGCACATTCAAAATAAGCACATTTCACACACCCTTAACATCCGAAGACAGCTTCATTAACTGGCAGACTGGCCTCACAGAAGTTAAAACCATACACATGCAAGGATGAGAAGACAACTGCAAGAACTTTTGAGGTTGCTGTCATGGGCAGACTGATTTTCAGCCAAGGGGATTTCTTTTATGTCTGTTATTATGAAACCCTGGTGTTTACAGTAGTGATTGGCAATGGTGTTTTGATAAATGTCTTGGTAATCATCACCATCACATTCATATGGCGGTGCAACCCCGAGGCAAGCACGAGCTTAGTGCAGGGGAACGGGTCGAAAAAATACAATCTATGGAGAAAAAAAAGTTGCTTTTTAAAGTCTTTTATAATTGCTAAATGATCATTCGTGAATTGCATCTACTCCACCAGCTCATCCTACTGAGTGGAAAAAATCTCCCTCCTTATCTCACTTTTAGAAGGAATGTCTGCCACAGCTCTTTCTGAATCCCGGCAGCTTTCCACAATTTTTTTCTAGAAGTGCCGTCAGGAGAGATTTACAACAATAATTGTTCTACCAACATTTCTACAACTATCAGTGTCTCAAATAGGCTGGATTTGTCACAACAGTTTTAGGTGATCATTTGAGGAAGTCACCACTGGGTTGATCTGCACCCAGAGACATAAAACTATTCCAAAGTATTTCTTAAGGATTCAACTAAATTGTACTGGTTTGAGAGCACAGCTGTCTCACGGCCTACTTATTGCTACAAATTCTTTAAAAGATACACGGAGTGGGCTTGACTTCAACCAGAGAAGAACTTCTTTTACTCCATAAAATTGACAGCTTGGTGCATTCATTCTGCCCATGTAGCAATTAATTATTTCCTCACGCATGCCAAGTTCTGATCTGTCATGAATCTCTGATGTCTTCAATCGCACAGAATGTCACACCAGGGGATTTGGCGATTGAACCCATCAAAAAGGTAGAGTGAACTATGACACATTAAATCTGTTATTTCATCAATAAACTGTTTAGAGACAGAAATCTTTTTGTTTTGCTTTTTCATTGCAGCAGACTTCTCAATATATTAACCAGGACTCAAAATGAAAGCAAACTCTTGTGTTTACAGCAGGGCTTATTTTTTCTCAGAGACTGACTCAATCGTCCAGTGATCACTTTAGAAAATATTTATTGATTTTACTCTGATCTTCCTGTAAATCACATGAGCGGAAAGATGAAATAATGTTGTCCTATTTAAAACATTCAAACTACGATATTTGGGCAAAGTATGACATAAGGGCAAGTTGAGAAGATGAAATTGAAGAATGATTAGGAACTGCTGGTATTTTTGGGTATTAGATTAATGACAAGCGTAACTGGACAAAATCATCCAACTGGATTAAAGGGTAAAATATAGTAGGTGACCTCATTAAACTTAATGCTAACATGGTTCATCCAATTGAGTAGCGCCTGCATGAATACACTTCGATTTCGCATATGAGGGGGGAGTTATTATTCAATGGACGATGGAAATTAGGAAATAGCATGATATCAAATGTAGCCGGTATTTTACCTGGATTTGAAAAATCAACAGTTAGAATTTACTCTCTCTAGGCAGGCATTAAAAAGGTTGATTGAAAAGACAGGACATTGTATTTGGCTGCTTCTGCCTGATAAGAGCCTAAGTAGGACCATCACAGATCTCATTATTTTTATTTGGTCCTGCATTTGTGAGAAAATATGAATTATGAGATCCATACAGTTACAAAAAATGTAATTAGGATCATGTACCTCTCGTGGGACACCGTGGGAAACTCATTTACGTTCAAATGCAACGTATTTGCTCTTTGAAAACGTAATACATTTCATTTTTGATGCATCATAACTGAAATGACTGCTCCTTCCAAGTGTGAGATTATATGAATGCTAGGACATTGATCAACTACAGTAATAGTACCATTTGTATTGGAAAAAGAGAAAAGAGGGCCTTGTTAATTGCTCTATGGGAAATTAACTGTAAGCAATTGTTGTGGCACCCAATAAGGAATGCGATTTACAAAGTGCCAGGCTCACTGGTGTGCTGTAAGCGCTGAACTTTGCAATATGAGAGAATTATAATTACACTTGTGGTCCCATCGCCACTGCAGCACGCCTGGTGCCACGGAGACTACTGCAGGATGCCGCGTGCGACCTGTACAGCAGCTATCATGTGCTCGTCTCTCTGCCAGCCTTGTATAGTGTGCTTTTCTTGCGACTGAACATTCCTAGCTCACTTTTTGGCACGGGGCAGACTTGAAAGGTTGAGACAATAGTGATTGATTACTATTGGCTGACTCAAGTGCTCATTGTGATTACGCACTACGTAAAGCGATATATTTGTGCATGTGCCTCGAGTTTAGCCAAGGAATCCTAAACAGCCAGGTGTTTTTGGAGGGTTACAGCAACCACGGTTACCAAACGAGCAGGGTGTCACAAAGATGTTATTTATCTCTCAGTGGCCCTCTTTATTTAAGACGGAGGATACAGGTTATACGTTATACACATAAAATATACTCAGAGAAACGAGGTCTCTACCCTTCCTGCTACCTTTGTGTATTAACGAATGAGGGGAAATCCTGTAGCTGATATCGCACGTCCTCAAGTCAGACACCTCTTGTTACCCTTGCAAGTAGACCGGTTTACATCTATTAGAATTCTGTCCATTTACCACCAGCGATGGACGGCACCATAGCATCTGTTGAATATGACCCCAATAAGGAAGAAGCCTTACTACCAGGAGTCCTGAGTGCCTGCTTGAAGAGGCAGAAAGCTTTAGGTGTCTGACCAACAGGATACAGTTTGTAGCTGAGGGAGGCGGTCACTGAGTAGATATGATTATCCAAGATATGTGGCAATGAAGCAACTCCTTAAGGATCTTCTGAATTAGTCGTAGTTTTCAGTTTCAGTAGCAAGACATATACAGCGATCAAACACCATATCCCCGTACCTGAATGGTTGAGGCAGCAACATACTCTGGTTGGCAGGCCAGAGGCTACTGGGCAGAGAGCGATGGGCAAACAAGTTAGACTGTCCCCTGTCAGGATGTGCCTAATGCAGGAGGCGAAAGACTTCAAGCACAATCATCATTTTACTGGGAGCCAATGGAGGGATTTAAGGACCAGAATATGAATTATGATATCATGCTGTTTCCAGTCAAACTGCATGCTAACTACATAGTTTTGAACTCTACAGCATGTGGGAGTGTTAATAGCTATTTACATAGCACAAGGTAACAAATATCCCCAATGCAACAGCGCTAATTCTATTAACCTCAGATAATGGATAAGATCTACAGATACACAGGCATTAGTACTTGTGAACCTGTGACCTAGTTAATTATTGTTGACTTCAGCTGGTGACTTGGCTTACTGAGCTATTTTTCATGTATTATATATGCCCTGTCATGAGGTGAATGCCTGGATAAGCCCACCAAAACTTCTAAACTAGAACTCTTAACTACATAGAAGTTCAAAATTGTCTTCAATCGAACCCAACACAAAACAATAGTGTTATTTAAAAAATGTCATATACAATTAATTATTTAGCAAAGCAAGTTTATGGTCATCCCCAAGCAAAGGCAAGACTAGACCTCCGAAGACATCTGGGACCCTTAACCATTAGGTAAATAAGAGAAGATATTGCTCTCGATATGTTGCTTACACAAGCAGGTCTCTGAAAATGTATAATACAATCACCCGCAATATTCTTCCTGATTGTCTGAGCAATAGGGGGTTTTGTTGCTTAAAATACTAAGCTGAAACGTGGCTGGCCATCGGTCAAAGACTAACATACCCGACTGGCTTATTTTATCAAGGGCTACGCCATTGTCCTATTTCAAGAAACCTGGGACACTTTGTCCTTATAAGTTGAAGTCTACCAGTGTTTTAGTGTCCATGCTATTCCCTCTCTCTGTGGGCGTGCCTCTGAGGGGTTGGCTATTTGGGAGGGCTTAGCCATCGGGGGCATGTTAAATCTGTGGAGACTTTAGAGAGTAATTTCCAAATCATAGTTGTAAAGACTCACTTGGGTTTGTATTTTATGAATTTCTACAACAATGATTTTACCAGTATATCGAAAAATAAGTTTCCACCATTATTTAACTACATCTCTAAACTGGTGGATGACTTGGCATTGTCAGGACACCCAGCGTATTTTTGCCCTGCTGGTGATTTCAACGTGAGACTCCCTTCCAAACTTGGGGCCTCAAATGTTGTGTTGTGCCCGCTGGCCAGTCCTGACCAGCAAAGTGAGGAATTGATCTCCCTTCTTGCTCCACTTGATTCAGTTAATGCATTGATAGTCAAAGGTCCAACTAGCTGTGAAAGGCCCACCTAAAGGGGTAGAGGTGGCCCCTCTGTATAGAATATGTCTTTGTTAACCAAAATCTAGAGGACATACTTTCGCACAGCACAATTGTTTCCTCTAGCTACAGTGATCACAACCCTATCAAGATCACGCTATTACTCCACCCAAAGGAAAGATTTAAGATAGATAAAGGAGATTGCAAATTGCAACTGTCTACTGTTAACCTATACCATCTCCTGATTCAGCCTCACATTCTGTGAATCCCTCATTCCTAAATGTAGATAGTATACTTCCAATCTCTGTAATTCTCTGTAATAAAAACAGAGCTTGAATAATGGTTTGAATCACAGAAGAGAGCAGGCCCAATAGCCTCGCCAACTAATGATAATAATAAAACCATTTTTAAAGCGCCTGGCTACACAAAACAGTGTGTCCCCGCGCTAAATACTGCTAAATCGCCAGAGGTAAGAGCGAGAGTGAGCCAAAAAGGTGCAGAGGAAGGAAGGGGGGTTATGCAGGGGGGAAAAGGAATGTTTTAAGTTTTCCCCGGAACCTAGTTTCAGAGGGTTCCATCCGAAGATCGAGCTGGAGTTCGTTCCAGCATTTAGAAGCCAGATATCTGAACGAACACCCACCCATCCTAGCTCTGGTGATTTTGGGGAGTTTAAACATCATCGATCCGGATGATCTCAGGTTCCTGATGGGGCGATGTATAGTGAGAAGCTTTTTCAAATAGTCCGGACCCTTGCCATGGGCGATTCGATGCGCAAAGCAGAGGGACTTAAATTTGATTCGCTCCTTAATAGGGAGCCAGTGGAGTTTGGCCAGAGCGGATTTCCCAGATGCTCTGCGAGGGAGTCTGAGCACAAGGAGAGCGGCGGCGTTCTGAGCACACTGGAGTTGGTGTAGGCCTTTTTTGCTCAAACCCAGAAGCAGAGCATTCCCATAATCAAGGTGGGGGGTCACCAAGGCATGGACTATGGTCTTTCTGGATTCGATGGGAAGGAGGTCTAAAACCTTACGGAGAAATTTCAGTATGCTGAAGCACCTGGCTGTCACTTTACTGACATGAGATTTATAGGAGAGATCTGAGTCAAGTGTTATGCCCAGATTACGCACCGAAACCACAGGACGGGGTGGGTTACCTAGTTCCGTAGGCCACCACATGTGTGACCATGCTGAAACTGATTTCCCTACCACCAGCAGCTCGGTTTTATCGCCATTAAGGCGCAGGCAATTGCTGTTCATCCATTCTGCCACTGATGACAGACAGTTAGAAAAATTAGTGGCATCTTCTCTGTGGTCGGGCGTGAGCTTGAACATCATAGCTGACAATGCCCACCCCAAATACTTCAACTATGCGAGCCAGGGGTTCCATATAGATATTGAACAAAGTAGGGCTCAGACTCGAGCCCTGGGGAACCCCATGGCTTGCTTTCCTAAGAGAAGATTTGAAAGGGGGGCAGTGCATCTGGAAGCTCCTATTGGCCAAGAAAGACTTTACCAGGCCAAGGCCCGTCCCTCCACTCCCATATCAGACAGCCGAGACAGCAGCGTTGTGTGCAGCACGGTGTCAAAGGCTGCACTGAGACCTAATAGGACCAATGCTGCTGTCTCTCCTTCATCCACTATTTGCCTAAGGCACTCAGTAGAGAAGAGTAGGGCTGACTCCGTAGAGTAGCCAGCTCTGAAACCCGATTGTGTGGGGTGCAGGAGAGATTGTTCTTCCAAATATCTCATGAGCTGCCTATTAACCACCTTTTCCACAATCTTTGCACAAAAGGGGAGGAGGGAAATAGGGCGAAGATTTTGGAATTGGGAAATGTGGATGTTGGATTTCTTTTTAAGGGGGATGACCTGGGCAGTTTTCCACGCGTCCAGTACCCGACATTCTTGGAAGGAGAGCGACACAATAAGACTAATCTGGTTGATTATCGTATTCTCCATGACTCCTTTGCAGCGAGCCGGCGGGCAGACGTCGCAAGGCGAGCCAGATTGTATGCTGTTGACGATGCTTAATAATTCCTGTCTCTCAGGTGTTATAAAGCATGTGAGACGAGAATTCCCCGTGTAGGTGTCTTTGGCTTCTGTAAGTTTGCTCGAGTGGTTCTCGTCCTCTGTGAAGGTAGCATGGATTTTGTCGATCTTGCCTACAAAAAAAATCGGCAATAGAGTCACACAACTCTCTCGAGTAGGTGTCTTGGGCTTCAAGTCTGGTCGGGACCGTAAGCTCTCTGTAGATAGTGAAGAGTTCTCTAGTGGGGTTATCCGCTAAATCGATTCTGCTCTTGAGGTGGCAACTTTTTTCTGATCTCACTAATTTCTAGTATTTATTCAGTTCCCTTTTATAATGTAATTTATCCTCAGGATTATAGTTTTTCCTCCAGCTACGTTCTAAGTTTTTGCATCTGGCTTTGGCAAGTTTAAGTTTTTCCGAAAACCAGGGGGCGATTTTAGATTGCCTAGCAGGGGGCTTGGATGTCCAGGGAGCTATCACGTCTGGTGCAGTGGACACCCATTTTTCATAGCTGTTCCAAGCCTCCTGGAGAGAGTTGCTTTGAGGAGGGGGATTTTCGAATAGGGCGCATTTAAATGCTTCTTGATTAAAATTTTCCATTTTCTCCGCTTCAGGGGGAGGGGTTTGGTAAGTCTATTTTCTGAAGGCGTATTTTCTATAGAGAACGGGATGATATAGTGATCTGACCAGATTATCTTGACTGGAGAGGAGACTTTAATGCCCTCCCAGTTAGCAAAAATGGGATCTAGGAGATGGCCAAGTTGGTGTGAGGGGGCAGTGGATTGTAGATTGAGCCCCAAAGATGTCAATGCTGCAGCCACATCCTGTGCCTCCCTGCACTCACTATCATCCAAGTGGAGATTTAAGTCGCCTAAAATAATGAATTTTTTGTATCGGAGTGCCGGCTGAGTAATAAAATCTAGAAGCTGGTTACTAAACTGTCCTGCACCTCCAGGCGGGCGGTACACCAGCAGACCATTAATAACGTTTCTAGGTCCCATTTTAATAGTGAATAGGCCACTTTCGCCATTAGGTAACGTGGCTTTCACTAAGGTGCATTCTAGCTCAGTCTTATGAATGAGGGCTAGCCCCCCCCCCCTCTTTGTTTATGTCTATCTAATCGAAGTAGACGGTAGCCTGGAGGAGTGGCCTCGAGGGCTTCAGGAGACGAGTCTTCATCCATCCACGTCTCGGTGAGAAAAAGCACATCAGGGGTACTCGTAATTAATAAATCATATATTTCTAGTTTATGTTTTTTCATTGATCTACAATTTAATAATAACATGTTAGATTTGGGTGTTTCATGCTTATTCTTCATAGGGAGTTGAAAGGTCTGATCACAAATATCGCACGACGGGGGTAATAAGTCAGCTTGAAAAGAGTGGCAATAGCTGTTTACCACACTTGGGAGTAGAAACAGTAACTCCTGTTTAGTGTATTGTGAACAGTACCTGTGCGGTCCCATCGTGTCAGATGGCGCAGAAGGACCGGGGGACCCGCCCCGCGCCCCGGTCTGTCGCGGACAGGCGCAGACGGGCTGGACTCTGGCTTGACTCCGGCGCGAATACGGCGCGCCCGCTGAACGCGTCCGCTGCGCGGAGCCATAGCCGTTTATTTTTATAGTGGCGACTCTCACCCCAAGGGAGGATAGCCCTACCCAAAATGGCCGCCGCTGTAACTCAGCCCGTGCCCCCGGTAGAACAGCCCTGAAATCGGCCGGTCGCTCTGGGGGAAGGCAGATGAGCTGCCAACACAGCGCTAAATTCAGTAAGTGAAATTAATATTTTTAAAAAGAAATGAATGAATGCCTTCACCCTTAAATCGGTGAAGACAGCAAGCGCAGCGATAAATCCGTGCGCTGGTGCAGGGGGGGGGGAGAGGACACATAGGCAAGTGCTCACAATGAGTTTTAAAATCATCAAGTAAAAAGAGTGAAAAGAGTGACCGCCCGGCTCAAGCCTCAAGCGCCAATTGCAGTATTCTCGCGAGTAAGACACTCTACTGTTTTTATAGTGGCGACTCTCGCCCCAAGGGAGGATAGCCCTACCCAAAATGGCCGCCGCTGTAACTCAGCCTGTGCCCCCGGTAGAACAGCCCTGAAATCGGCCGGTCGCTCTGGGGGAAGGCAGAGGAGCTGCCAACACAGAGCTAAATTCAGTAAGTGAAATTAATATTTTTAAAAAGAAATGAATGAATGTCTTCACCCAAAAATCGGTGAAGACAGCAAGCGCCGCGATAAATCCGCGCGCTGGTGCAGGGGGGAGAGGACACAAAGGCAAGTGCTCACAATGAGTTTTAAAATCAAGTAAAAAGAGTGAAAAGAGTGACCGCCCGGCTCAAGCCTCAAGCGTCAATTGCAGTCAACTGACGTAGCGACACCATTCAAATGTCCTCACCCTTCTGATCTCTCTGCAAACTTTCCTCATCTTCTCCATTGCTAACTTCAACACACAATCCATGGTGTTGATGGAGCAAGGTTGCGCACGTAAAGCGACTTGCTTGTACTCAACCCTCTCTAATAACTCATAATGTACTAACTAACATGTTTGTCTTATTAATATTGCATTTCACGACATGTTAGGCATCTAGAAGAAGCTTGCTTATGTGTTTCTACTAACAATAATTTGCTTGCACTAAAATGGCCGCTACTACGCAGGATTTTCTTCTGCGCACGCGTATGTCACACTCACGTCACATGACGTACTCTATGCTTTGGTGGGAAACTTTCTCTTCTGCGCACTAGAATTAAGATGGCTGCTCTGTGTCAATAACGTGCAAGAAGCTTGCATCGCTGCTTTTGCTAAGCTGTTCGTTCTGCCTAATTTCTAATGCAATAGTTAAAATTAAGTAATGAGAATAGAGTAGAGATGAGTGGTATAGAGTACATTCATTTATTCTGTGTTCTAAAACTGTTTCTTTCCTATTTTTTCATGTAATGATAATCTTGGGCCTGGGAGGTGTTATTACTCCATCTTGAAAACCCACACTGCGCATGTCAAACTCCAGAAGGAGCTGAAGTCATTTGACATTGAAGCAATGCCAAGCTTACAGCACACTAGAAGATGCGCCAGGGAATCTAACCTGCTGACCCCAAGCGGAAGAAAATATTGTTAACATTGTATTTCTATAAAGAACATCCATTGTTGGGTGGAATAAAGATGCGTGGAAAAATTAAATTTGATGGGCGGGAACGTTAATAGAATATTCAGTAGTAAAAGTTTCATTTTAGTATGGTGTGATGATCTCTCTCCGTCTTTTGTCCAATCAAAATTGGGGATCCTTACACTTGCAACAATGGGGGGTGGTACACTGCCCTGGAAAATAGTATAACTAGAGTAGGCTCAGTTAGCTGATTTGTCCAACTTGTCCGAATAGCTGACCTTTCTGACCCAACACACTCAATAGGTGATCGAGAGCAGAGGTGCTGGTGGAGCACTCTGTCAGAAGATCCGATAACCCAATCGGGGTTCGGGAGCAAGGGTGCTGGCGGAGCACTCTGACGGAAGATTCGATAACCCAATCGGGGTTAGGCTGTTAGCTGCAGAGAGAGTTGTAGGGCTGGCGTAGCAACTTTAACTGTGGGTGTCGGTCTTAGCCTGTGGTGGTCCTGTCCTGATCCAATTTGGCTGCACCTGTCCTGATTTCTGGTCGGCATCTGTGGTATTGCTGGCACTTGCACTTTTGGGGTTATATCTTCTAACTGACCCGTGGCCAGGGTTAGTTCTTCACACCATTCTAGGTAAATATACTATGTGGGTATGTCACTGTACTGCTTCCTTCTCTCTTCCCACCCTAATGTCAAATGCGTAAATACTGCCTTATAAAATATTTGCATATTCTCCTTCTAATCGTTATTTTCCTAATCGAAAGATTTCTGGTTGCAAATGTTTGGATTATGACTTTTAAAGAATTCTAGATAAAGAGTTTAAACCGTTCCCGAGTTTGTGGTTATTATATGAGTCCAAATGTTATATTTTTCCTACCTATTTCTTGCTAACTCCCTGATCCTTTAGGACTTTTAGGTACCGGTGACAAGGATTGGTAAATCAATGGTATATGTTCTAAAAACGTATTTATATAAATCACTGATTAGAGGAAAGTGCACAGGTTACCTGATTAAAACTCATCATATGTTGTTTTATGGGCCCAGGTGAGTATGGTAAAACCGAGTCGGGTAACCTGCGCGCTCTATCGGTGTGTATCCGAAAACCTAAAACACTATCTCCTGACTCAGAACAAAACACAACTTCCCCCGTCTACCACAAACCCCAGATCCCCTTTAATCCAAACTGCAAGTGCTGTCTGCTCCTGAGCCAACTCCTTTGAATCCGACATGATCGAAATCTCATCAAAATACATAATCAATCGCACCACTCTTGATCACAAACATACCACTACAGGTCTCATCACCTTGGTAAAATACCATAGGGCTGATTTTAAACCAAATGGGAGACACTTGAACCTCTACATTTTCCCCTGCCATTTAAAACCTACTGTGCTCCAAATAAATTGCAACCATTCGATACGCATCCTTCAAATATAGGCGTGTCAACCAATCTCCTCTTCTCAGGAGGTCCCTCGACATATGAATACCTTCCATTTTGAAATGACTGTTCATTACCCAATTGTTCAATTCCCGTAGATTGATTACCGATCCCAAACCTTTGTTATTCTTCTCTACCAAAACTAAATTTCTTACAAAACCTTCTAATACTCTCTGTGACCTTTCTTTAGCGCCCTTTATCAGCAGTGCCTCTAGCCCCTGAATTACCAACTTCTCCTGTTCCTTTGTAAATCTTAACATTCTTGGCCTTCTTTTTTGCATTCACCTTCCCACAAACTCTATATGATAACCCTGCACAGTCTCCAACACCCATGGAGCGCTTGTAATCTCCCTCCCACGTGAATAAAACTAAGCAAGTCTGCCCCAATTCAATATGGATACATGAAGGGCCTCTTGCAACACAAACCCGCTTTCGTCTTACCTTCTACTGATCCAAAACATCCAGATCAGAAGAACAACTTAACTCGATATCTCCACTACTGGAAGTCTCGTCACAAGCCATCGCTTTGGGATCCCTCTTTCTGCTCCTTATAGCCTTTTCTTCCAAATCCAATTGAATTGATCCTTCTTTCCTCTCTTCAGGACTGTCTAGACCAAACAAAATATGCGCTTTATCCCTTTTATCCGAGTGTTTCCTTCTTTGCGCCCTTCCTTAGACACACCTACTTTTACTTCAGTTTCCTCAATGGACCAAACCCGTTTTTGCTGCAAATCATTTTTGGTTTTTCCTATAGATGGAAGTACCTTTTCCACAGAATCATCAAACCTTTTCCACAATACTGATGACAAAGAAGAGAATGCTCTTTCAACACAAGCTTGAACCTTCTCATCTATTCTCTGACTTACTACAGCGTATGTCATTTTTACCTAAATCTACCTTCCAATAAAATATACTGCCAACTAACCTTCACAAGCAATCAATATTCCACTTAATATCCGACCGTGTTCAGTTTGTCCAAATCTGCCCCTCTAATGAAACGGTCTTTCCTCTAAATACAATTTCAACTTCCCAAAATGCCCCTTCTAAATACTAGTTTAACTATATACCAATTCCCAGTTCAAAATGGCTGCTGCATGCATGCCTGTCACACCGCTATACTGCAGCCTGAAAATGACACATCACCCTCTACATGCTCACGCACAAGCATGACAGGCTGCAGCACCTCATGGGATGCCACATGCTTGCGCTACGAGCATGATAAGCTACTGAACTTACAGACCGCTCCCAGGCTCCAGAATGCCATCACATGTGCACCTGTCATGCGATGCTTTTGAAAGAAAACTGTCGAAATGCCAACTGTAGGTTTCCCATAACTTACCTCAGACGGCCTACCGCCCTAAATATTAACTCACTTCCCAACAAAGTTGTTAACGACTTCACTTCAATATAAAGTGTCTGTGATATTCATAACTCACTGATAATGGAAAACCCCCCAACTGCCAAAATAAAGAAGCCCTACACAAATAAACTGATACCAAATGAACTGCTATAGATGGCGAACTTCATCCAAAGTAATCCTTCCAAACATACAACAACGTTTACTTTACTGCTTTAATCTGCCAAAACAATCTGCTAATATTCATAAATACTCAGACTCAAGAATTGTATTTATCTGTGCTTGAGCAGCAAGAAAGAAGGAAAATGTCTGTGTGTTCCGAGTTTTTATGCACATTTGGACTGTTACGGTTTTGGTTCTAATTCTGTATTTTGATGAGGTTGCTGCTGTATTTGGGCAGCAATAAAGAGGATATGCATAATATTAGCGTCCATGCCTTCGCATAATATAACTTATAATAGTCACATTCTGACATTTTAAATCGCCGACTGGGGGCGTCAAAAATTGTCCACTATAAAGAAATTAGAAACTGGCTTTAATACAGGGATTACAGAATCCCATGTACTATAAAAAGTGTACTACCTGTCTTTAGCCTGTTTCTAAGCACTCGCAAGTTTTACAGTTAAGAGAATAGAGCATGTGGCTGTGCAGTCATCTGCACAGCTTTCCCTCAGCTCAATGTTTTTAGGAAATTTGGCATTTCATTCCAGATTTTGAGGTCCACAAGAGACTGTTCTGAATTTTACCTTTAGGCGTTAGGACTAAAATAGGCATGTCCAGTACTTGTGTACCAATTACAGGGTGGGCTTTAAATCCTGACCAACATGAGAGAAGAGGCAGCAGATTAAATTAGTGCCAGACAATTCATGGAGAAACAAGTGGAACATCTTCAAACAACAGTACCTATATGGCGTTTCCACCTCTAGAACTAAATTTAAAAAAGACATGTAATTAAAAACGTTTACTATCCAAACTACAGACATGCTCTTATATGTTTACAAAAAGATTACTGTCCACCTTGAATGTTTAAAGAAAAAAAGTTCATGTTGAATACCAAGTGGCTTTTTACTCTGCAGTCTGCACCATTTACTTTGAAATGCAAAATATTATTGAATCTCTAGGTACAAAGATTTCAAACAAACCACTGCATTATGCTAATGTGCTTTTAAAGCCATTAACACAAGAAAAGGGATTCATGGTTAATGATTTTAGTTTTTTTACATTTGCATAAATTTGAAATGTTACTTAAAACCGACTGATGTAATGTACAAATTGTGAGAGTACGTCAACAGTACGTCGAGAAGGGTCCATAGAAGTGCCTTGTGGCCGAGACATAACTGAACTACGCTACACTCCTGCTTAACAGAAAACAGGAAAAAAAATGTGAATACTAAGCAAAAGGGGCTGCTGTGCTACAACTACAAGGAGGCCTCATGGCAGTGGCGTAAGGTATAATTAGGGGCCCTCCCTACAGAATGTGGCGAGGCGCCCTAGAGCTCCCATGGCGCTTAGATATTCATTGATCTTGGACTGAAAGGGGGCTCCCTAAACTGAACAGCGGGGCACCCTTAAGGAATAAGGCTCCTCCCGCACAGAGTTTGTATTGCACCCCTACCTCAGGGGTAAGAAATAAATGTCGGCTAGGTTCAAGAAAGTAAGTTGACTTACAGCACTTGTGCCACACACAGCAATTTTAACGGCTGCATCCAGGAACCTCCTGGGTTAGGTAGTCCAAAATAATAAGTGTAGCAGTGAAGGTTCTTAACCAGAGAGCAAATAGCTTATTGCTCTTTACAAATGACTCATCACTTATTACCTCCGGGTTAATTCAGGAGTGGGTCACAAAGCGGGAACTCAATCACCTCAACCTGCATGATTTAACACGCTCTGTATTAAGTTCATTCCATACATTACAGAATTATCTACGACAACGTGGCTTTCTGCAAATTCTTCTAAAGAGAAATATAAACCTGTGTCAGGAGAAAGCAGATTCTGGCCTCCCGCATAATCCTGTTTTGCCCGCCTTTCTTCCTTCTCCTGAACACTGTAGCCTTTGGAGGGGCATGGGGGCTCTCATAATCTCTTGTCCCACTCATGCCATTTGCTCTTTGCACTTGGGTGGACTGTATTCAGACTTGCCGATTCAACTGCTCGTGACTTCAGTAGCCTCATCTTGGACGCTACAGTTCTCAAGCAATTACTGCAATTAATACAGTATTTTTTTAAATATGTTTGCAATTACCAGTGTAACAGATGTAGTTAATATTTATCCACAGATTCCTTGAGATTCCTTGAGGTAATTCATTTACTGCGTGTGAAACAACAAATTCGGAAACCATGCAGGACTAATGAGAGGGTGTGCAAATCTTTTATCTTTTGTAAAAAGGGGAACTTGTTAACAACAATATGATGTGAAAAAAAGTACGTCGCTAAAACCCATGAAAAGCAGGTTTCCTGCCAAAGTTGACTTTTCAGATAAAAAATAAAAGAATATACTAAAATAACAAAGTGACTGAGATCTCCTGTCATGATGCAACTCCCCATGCACTCAATCAATCAATCAATCAGTCAGGGTTTGG
This sequence comes from Lissotriton helveticus, assembly GCF_964261635.1. Lineage (NCBI taxonomy): Eukaryota > Metazoa > Chordata > Amphibia > Caudata > Salamandridae > Lissotriton > Lissotriton helveticus. Next base: position 1,091,670,697 of record NC_136059.1, read on the forward strand.
TAAAGAGCAGCTACTCACCCGCGAGGGTCTCAAGGCGCTGGCGGGGAAGGGGGCGGGGAGGCTCCACACTACATGTTGAGTGTACTGCGTCCAACACAGAGTTTTCTCAATTCCACAAAATGTATTTAAACGGCCATATTCTCTTTGGTATAGATCATGAGAAAATAACTACCTGAAATATGCACGTATTTGCTGAATAAAATTCCAATATATGAGGTATGCAGAGTCAGAATCATACCAATGGTATAACTCAAACTAATGGGGCCACCCACAAAATGTTCTCCCACATGTCACAGATATCCATTAGCCTTGGGCTGCAGGGGCCCCCACCGAAGTGTTGGGGCCTTCTGAATGGATTGGGTCACCTTAATGGTCGGGAGCCCCCTCCCCCCCCCCCCGTCACCGTAGGGGGTGCAGGAAACTGTGTTATGCCCCTGAATCATACTGTCATTTATTTCACAGGTTGTACAATGCGGCCCTCAAAATAGGAATGTTTTGAATGGCTCCGAACCGCCACCATATAGCCCTACCCCTCATCATTTCCAGCTCATGAGAAACCACGTAAAAAAAATGTAATACCAGATTATCGAGTATCATTGGTAAACAATTCAAAAAGCCATTTGGAAAAAAAAACAAAAGTTTCATTAATTAAGCAGTTCTCGATCTAACCGCGACTTTGTAGCTGCATGCTAAAGTCTAACTTAGATATCAAGAATGCTTCATGTGTTAGCAATGTGTGTCTTTAAGGGTTCTTGTCTGTGTACGAGTAGTACCAGAGAGCCACACACCACTCAAACGTAGTTGCAAGATACGTTGTTTTAGCTTACAGTGTACCTGCAACGACGGACAGCCCTCAATAAGGACGGTGTTATGTGTACATACAGTGTAACACTTATAAAACACAGTAGGCAGATCACTGGTTCTGTATTCACAAGGGGTTAAGCATTTGTAAGCACATTGACTTGGTTTTGAGGATTGCTTCCAAAAAACAGTTTAACCTTCGGATACAGGCAAAAAGGAGAGTTGCAGGTAGAAGAGCCTCCTGGTAAAGTACCAGAATTTAGGAACATGTTTCTTCCAAAAGGGTGACAATCTTGCTACGTGCATCTGCGACAGGAAGAGTTCCTGAGGCTAGGGAATGCTAGGGAAGGCTCTCAGTTGAAAACTTCCTGCAGCCAGCTGAGCCATGACCAGGGGAGTCAGAAAGTGTCGTAGTGTAAGAGCAAAGGCAGATCTGGAATGTTAAATTGGCAAAAAGCGAAGCTACACAAACAAAAACAAGAATTAACAAAGCCAATAGTTTTAGCTTTTATATAGAGAAAATGTTTTCTCTAACTCCACTAACATACGTCCACACAAATTCTCTTTCCAGCGTATGCTGACGGGGTATAAAAAATACTCTTACTAGCCTGCAAGCGTGACAGAGGAAAGGTGTAACTAAAAGTAGTCTCAAAGCAGTGCTGAACAGACAAAATAGTGGGAGGTTAAGATTAGGACTGAAGGTTCTACAACGTCACTGCCTGGTGAGCTCAACAGCAGGATTAGTGTCTTCAGTATGAGGCATGCATGACCGGGAGAAAGTTAGACAAAAGAATTAATGTCACACGAGCACAGACCAGACACTTGTCAAGTACCTACATTTATTTAGTCTCCTTTAAAAAGTCGGCTTGGGAATGTCATCCCTTGTTTATCCCCCCAACCTGACTTCAGCTTTGACGTAGGAATTGGCAAGTGAGACTAACAACGTAGGACGCTCCCTTCCTTACACTCAATTCTCAATCACAAATCTGGGATAGATATCTTGGTATACCTTGGATTTAAGAAGGGATCGAATGGAACCAGTAGTTCTACTTGAAAAGGGCTATGTTTCTTCTGTTTTTCAAATAGATTTGTGTTTAAAACTTGCAAGTGTTAGATGAGTTACTATTTCGTAGTTGTAGGGACTTAGCGCTAAATCGTAGGCCATCTTGGAGTGAAGTTGGCCTTTAATATGCTACTGAAATGTAGACAATTAAAAAGTGTGAAAATAAAGTTCTTGCTTTTCTTAAACATTTCAAAAGAAGAAGCATGTGTTGAGGCAGGTGTATGTGGGTATTAAGTGGAATATATGGTTTTATGGTGACAGTGGTTTAAGGGAGATTCGATGTAATAAGCGTGGTGTATAATGTGTATCGATTATGGTGGGTGGTGTAGAGTGATGATGGCATCTACGGTGAAGATGCTGGTGTGAAATATGGTACTGTAGTGTATACGTATTGGGGTATGATGTATTACTTGTAGGTGGTGTGCTGTATAGGAGGTGTCTGGTTTAGGATATAGCATTTGGGGCCAAAAGGATGTAGTATGTAAGTGGACACATGCAGCAAAGGTGAGAGAATGCATGCTGTGTAGGTGATAATATATCCCAGTGTCTTTGGTGTGGCTGGTGTAAGTGTTTTGTGGGAGGTTTGTGTTGTGCTGAAGAGTATACAATGTTGATTGTGGTTTTGATGATTCAATGGCGTATAAGTCATAGGAGGTGGTGTAGAGTTTAAGAGTAGAGTTTAAATGGTTGTGCTTGTATAGACAATTATGTTGTATGTAAGTAGTTAAAAACTGTGTAGGTTATGGATTATACTGTAGGTGGGATTTTAGGGTGTGAGTTGTAACATATAGTGTAGGTGTTATAGGGTATGGGTAGTCTTGTAGGTAGTTTTTAAAGTCATAGGTGGAAGTGTAGGGCACAACTTGTGGTATAGGTAGAGGTGAAGGGTATAGATTATATGGGGGTGTACATCCTGGTTTTGTGTGATGTATATTATGTATGTGGTGTATTTGGTTTAGCTGATTATGTTGCCTGTCAGACCATTGGTGATGGCATTTGGAGGTGGTAAGATGCAAGGGGGGGTATAGAATTTTTGATGTAACGTAGGTGGTATCGGTGCTTAATTTGGAAAACAAATAAATTCAGATAGCTACTTTTTTCTTAAGAGCACAGAGCCTACTGCCACTGCCGGACTACCCAGATTCACCATTAGCACATCACTATGCCAATGTCAGTGGTGCACTAGGGATTCTTTTTGTGTTAAAAAAGGAAAAAATAGGAAGGCACATCATCTTTTTCAGGGTGATGCTGCCAATCAAAAATATGGGGTCACCCACTTCTATCAATGGTACCGTCTACTTTACTTCAATGCGAATTAACATCCAGCACTGTGCTGGCTCTAAATATTATTATTACTGGCATCTGTAGCTATCATAAATATGACTGTACATATAAATGAATTTAAAAAGCTAATGAAATGCGCTCTGCCTCTGTACATCAACTGCATGTGTTTCATCCACCTTTTCTCAAACCATCCACATACCCCTCCATTAAAGTATTGCAAACCCACACTGTGTTTCAAAAATACATGCCCCTTTGCCAAGGCTGAGTCTGCACCTGGGCGTTTCAGACTGAGGGCTATTTCTCGGAAGGAGTTGGGCACCAAATGGGTAAAGACATGCTAGCATGCAGCCACTGTCTGAGATGTTATAATATTCATGTGGCATCCCAAGCGGACTGCCAAGCACACATGCAATGGGATAGAAGCAGATGCAAGTGACAGGTGGGCCATAGAGAAATGCATCCTGCCCAGCAAATATATATATATTTTTTAATGGATCAGAGTTCAGGCCCAGGGGCCTTGAAAGAGCGCCAGTCATTTATAATAAATGTTAGTGCGGCTCATCAGCCCAAATTACCTACTGGTTCTCATAGGTGGAAGATGAAGGTGGTGGTGTAGGTGCAGATGTAGGTGGTGGTTTAGGGCAGAGAAGGGGTGCATGGGTAGGAGATGAGATATGTTGCACTGTAGGGGGTACCGCAGTTTGTAGGTATATTGTGTCACAAGCATATAGTGGTGGTAGTGTTAGTGGCTGAGATGTAGGTGGGGTGTGCATTATACTGAGAGGTAGGGGCATGGGTATGACAGTGAGAAATTGTGTGTGATGTCTTCGTTGAAGTAGGGTGTGGGTAAACTGTAAGGTATTGTTGATGGTACGCCCCAAACCAGCTCCACATCTTGGTCAATCAGATGGGGCCAACCATACTTGACCTTTCCAATAAAGATCAGTGCTTATATCAATATACACTGCACCTTCATGCACAGCAATGAAAGCACTCATTTGCAAAATGAGAAAATGTGATGTTCTCCAACTCTTTGCCCAAGCGCTAGGCCAATTATCAGTTCAACAGTAACAGATCCCTATATGGACCAATGGCAGGACTTTCTTGATTCTACATTGTTTCAAACCACATCCGTCTGAATGAAGTGCTATTGTCTACACATAAATGTGTCAAGTGTCAATGATGTATTTCTTTTCTATTAACACAAAGCAGTAGTACAAACCACCTGGTATCAGAGCTGCACTAACGCACACTGTTAGTTTCACAAATAACTGGTGAAAATGACTATGTCACACATACAGAAAATTACACTCTTCCATGAAAGCAGCTTTTTGCCGATATGGATATTTGACTCAAGTGGGATACGTGCATGTTGTAACAATATGCTATTTAGCGGAACGGTGACTTATTGTCATTTACTTAAACCTAAATAACTTTCAATAATATGTGTATATTACATACTATTGTAAAACAGACAGTTGAACACTACCAGTCCAGATCTACCAATAGGATTCATAGCTAGAACCTAATTCAAGTGTCATCAAGGCATCAACCCACATAGCACTGCGCCTCCTTCCCAAAACAGCTGCCAGGGAAGATGACTGAGTTCTGATAATGAACTACATTGTTCAACTAGTTCAAAGAATGTTGAATGTGCATGAACTAGAAGACATGTTGCTGGAAATGTCAGCTTTGAAAATCGTTCCTTTTCTTGTGCAGAAGACTACATATGTAAATGGAAATGGTTTTAATCTTTGCTGCTACATGACCCTGAATTAAATGAGTCCCCGAAAACATCCCTTTCTGTTTGTTCATTTTACATATATATAGTGTTCGAAGTCTGTAAAAATGGTGTGGTTCGTTGGCTCAGATTTGAAATAGATGCCTTGTTATTCTGTCTGATTTACGATGCTTTTTATTTAAAAATGTTTCAAGTTGGATTTACAATGTTACTTTTATTATAATGTTTTAAATAACATTGAATGTAGTTATTTATACAATATCTAGCACAACATTTTTAAAGACGAAAATATATTATTTAAACAGGTTTTATCATTTCAATCTATTTAACTTCTGTGGTGAAAGTGAATATGAGGTTAGTGTACCTTCATAAAGGGAGCTCAAACTACTAACACATCGAAAGTAGAAAAAAGTTGTTTTTTTAAAGTAACATTACTTTTCTAAACAGCAACTCATTTGAAGGTTTAAGTTTCTGTAAGAGCACAAATCTACTGTAAATATGAGATCAGCTCATCTAATAACTTTCTCCACCTTTGAAAGCTCTAATTTCATAAATGTAAATTGAAAATAAAAAAAATACTTTCTATGTCTATCAAATTACACTTTTTTAAATTAGGAGGGTATTAAGCAACAGACAGGATGGATTGGCTGAAGAAACAGATGTGGAAAGTTAATGCAGGACTTAAGTACCGACCTGTCTTGTTAATTGTCTTTAGCCAATTAACATAGAATATGGCATAAAGGCATACAAATCCATACTTCTCCTCACATTTATAACCAGCTGGGTTAATGTAAGTAATTAACACCTCAATATTCATGTACGTCTCCCTGCTCCTAGGGCAAGGAATTACAGTTAACAGCTCCTATTCTAATAACATGGTGTCCAGGAGTGCATCACTTATGTTTTGAAAGTAGCATGTTAGCACTCTAGTAGTCTATTAGAAATCTGTGGGATTCATACTGCTACCCAGTTCAGTAAATATGCACATACAAGAATCACATGCATGCCACCTGCCCCAGCTCACCACACGCTGTTGAAGGGTCTCAGTTACGGGGAATTTAGCATATTACGCCAGATAATGGCAAGGCATCGTAATTTACATTTCCCCAGTACAATCGTTGATTTTGCATCTGGATCATTATAATTCAGTTACAACTGGTCCACGGGAATTTTCACAAAGGGTACACATAGTGTCCTCATGTGCTAAGAAAAATGGGTGACTCTGCACTGCAACATTTGTATCAGATGTAAAGCATGGAATTTGTTTTTCAAATACGTACGATCTTTGGTACAGATTCTTGCAATTTTAAGTCAGGCCATGTATAACAAAGTCACAATTCTCTTAAAAAAAACACTACGGCTGTCTGATTTCTGACTGGCAATCGAACCACTTACGTTGTTCTCAGAAGGAATACAGAGGAGACACCTTAAAGTGCTTTGTTTTGCTCTGAGAGCTGACCCTTTTCACCTTTTCCTTGCTCTGAATAACTCTGCCATCCATGAAGGCCTCAAAACTCCCCTGTATGACTCTGCCTACTCATGTGGATACAAGCCTTCCTGTCCCATAAACAGCTCATCCTTTTGACCAGGACCAAACTTCCCTGGAGCGGATGTCACGTGACTCTCGGTTGGCAGGAATGAAACACGTCTTAAGACGGTCACGTGAACATGCGGATGGCATGTCATTGTACTTACCTATCTCAGTCCTGCGTATATTAATGAATAAGGCCGTAAGGTTTACAGTAAGCAAGAGGTTAATAAACAATGTGCACTGGGCCCTAACAGCGTCCCGTGATCTATTACACATACACTCTCGGAGCCGCCTTTGTTAAGTTAGCGCCCTGGGCGGGGAGAAATGTGGCACCCTTGCTGATGCTTAGTGAATTTAATGAGACAGCAGGGGGGGCGTTTGACTTCACTGGTCAGGCCCTGGCAGAGGTGTGACTGGCCCCTGAGCACAAACATCTCCGGACCACCCCCAGCGCGCATAAATCACCGATAGCTCAGCTGCCTCACGCTGATGATGACTTTGTTGGTGTGTGTCAGCAGGGGGTGAGACGGTGAAGAGCTGCCAAGGGGGGTATTGGGGTGGTAAAAACAGTGCCCACTGTGTGATAATGAAGGATTAGAACCACTTTAAACTGGAAAATCAGACAGAAACTTGCACTTAGGGACAAGGCTGAAGCAAGATGACGGGGTGCTGCTGTTGGCATTAACTTAATGCACAAAGCTCCCTGCGCCCCTCTATATTGGCGGCCTCCCATGCTAAATGTAGGCCCTGTGTTACACAACTGTTCAATGAGGATTCTCCCATTACCACTGTGTGATACTGCGCTTTATCAAACTGCACCATGACAGGCTATATTATTTTTATCAACACACTTAGGATCTAGTGGGATCTGTCAGAGCCAAGAAGTACTGATCCCTTCAAGAATTATAATTCACACTAGAATACGACTGGCTCAGTCTTTGTGAGAGGAAAATAAGAGGGCGGGTGTTCTATGGAAACCTGTAAAGGGGGGGGGGGGGGTCCTGTCCTGAGGGATATCTCCCCCTTACTTGTTTCCATAGCACACTCGCCCTCTTATATTCCTCTCACAAAGACTGAGCCAGTCGTATTCCAGTGTGAATTATATTTATAATGCTATATATTTCACACTGCCTTGCGTTAAACTATGTCTCATACTAGCATAATGTGCTCTGGGGCTGCAGCTATTCTGCACTGACGCCTATGGGATAATAAATATTATTCTGTGTGACCATGCACTGCAGACCACAATACTTACAGTAACGTTGCTATACTATACCACAATGGATAGGCACACTTTGCATGATTTATATCTGCCCTGTAACGGCGTACTCCATTACGGTAGACGTACACCTATCCCTCTAACAGTTTTATACATGTGAGTAACTACACCGCAGTAACTATTGTGTATCACAGAGCATTAACATTAACATTCAGTCAGTCAGTACAAGCACAATGGCAAAGATAACTTAATAATTTGAGCATTGCTATTGGCTGTCACTGTAGTACAGCGGCAAAACTTCTGTGCACATCTGCACCGCATCCTTTCCCAGAAAACCCTCATCCGAAGCAGCGCAGCGAGAAGCGTGTGGGTAAGGCGGCAGGAATGTTAGTAAACAAGCGCCTCCGGGCATGTTTCTTGCTCCCGATTCAAGCGCCTGCTGATCAGACGGCTTCCCTCCTCCCCCCGGCTACAGAAAGACACAGACGGAGACACCCGAGCACGGGGAGACGCGCGGATCTTCCACAGGCTGGAAGCCGCGCCGCCTCCCTCAGGCCGGAGGACGACACTGACCCCTCCATCCCCGGATCACCTTCTGCCGCCGGCCGCCTCCCCTCGGGGCGCTGCGGGCAGCGCGCGCCCGGGCCCCCGTCCAGCCGGGGCCTCTCCTCGCCCTGCAATGGCCGAGGAGGTTGTAGCTTCTCTCGGCTTGGAGATAACCCGGGCCTCGGCTCCCGTTACTTGTTGCTCAGCAGCAGCGACACCATCCGCTGCCGCACCAGGAGGAGCCTGAGCGCGTCACCGCGACGTCAGGCAGGGGGCGGCCGCGGCCCCCTTCTGTGCATCCTAGAAGCCCCCCCGACTTGGGAACCTCTGGTCAGTCTTTCTTTGGATACAGAGCGTACTTTTACAAGAAACCATCAAGTGTGTTTTAATGATTCGTGCTATCTTGGTGCACACTTAACTTTCTTTACTGATGAAGGGTTCCGTCTATCGTTTCTCAGCAATGTTGATCGTTTGCAACTTTCCCCCCCTACAATATTCCTACCAGCAAAGCAAATATATATGGAAATAGTTTGGTTTATTTCTGCAGGCAAAACTTTACCATTAAAGCCTTGATATTTTGTTCAGTTGAATTAATAAAAAACAGAGTTGAATCTCAAAAAATAACTTTACACATTCCGCTCTCACCGTTCTATTTACAACTCACGGCTCATTACGACTGCCAGGCTTCAACATCAAACAAGAAGTCACAGACCAGTGCCGACCTGTGGTACAACATGCTGTTAACTTCTCCAAGCGTCAGTCCATCAAAAAATCATTCAATAAGCATACGCACTGCAGCTAGCAGGGTGCATTCCAGCTGGATTCTGAGCAATATACAGCAGGATGTGGAGTGGTGTTGATTTCGCTTACTGACACTATAGAGCATGCAAGACAGGCTCACCATCAGATACCGGCGTAAGGCACACGCTTTATGACAAACATTGGACCTCTGCGCCACTGACGTAACAAAACCCGAGCCCCCTTCAAGTCCAGGGCGTTAAGTGAGCCGAAAACAGTACTGTTGCTCTTAAAGGGGCGTGGCCTAAGAAGATTAACTAGGAATCCTTCCAAGAAAGCGGCCTATGTAATTACGTTTGTGGCTTCAAACGTGTAATCTAGGATCCTGTACTGCACATAGTGTCCCACCAACCAGTAATTTGGTGCCTCTCTGCGTGAACTTTCTGCTATTGCATCCAACAAAAATATTATCTGGAAAATGGATACCACAAGCCAGATATATTGCCTCTGCCAATGCTTATTAACAGTATCAGACAAATGAGCAACAACAGTTTTTTGGGGTGATAAATACATTTTGAAAATGTTTCAATTCTGAGACTACGAGACTGTGAAATCACAATTTACTAAAGTCTGTAAGGTTTAGTGATCTCTGGAGTACCTCAATCACTCGTGTGATTGATTTCATTATAAGACCCGAGTCTATCATTATTCATATCACTTTTAATGCAGACCCAGGCAGCCGCATACATCATAAAGCAAAGGTTCCACAATAGAACATTAGGAAACATATAAAAGGTGTGAGCACATAGAATAAGCCTCTTTTAAATGCGGCTCCAAGCAGATAAGTTCCTTGTTTTTAGGTCTCGGCTAGCGTAGACTGCGCATATGCGCAGTCTTGCTGGCGAGATTTAATGACTCTGAGTAGCGAGGTTAAGCCCCACCCCTCTTCTCCATTGGCTGGCCTCCTAAACGGCGGCCAGCCATTGGAGAAGAGGTCCCAGTGACGTCATTCTTTGGATCTAAGCCCCGTCTTTTCGGATTGGGCGGCGTGTTTTTGACTTTCTTTCTACCTAGTGACGTTCTCAGTCAAAAACACGCCCCCCAGTCTGAAAAGGACGGGGCTAAGGCTCTGGGTATAGCTCCTCCCGCACACAGCACACCACTAACTCCTCGTTTGTTCTCCTTCGCCTCGCCTCCTCTGTTTGTTCTCCTTCGCCTCGCCTCCTCCTGGGTCAACGCGGAGGATGAAGCCATGAGTTTCCAAGCCCTCCCCCACCACACGACCTTCTCCCGCACACAGCATAAAATCCTCGAAAGAGATAACGCCAAAGCGATTTTTTTATTTGTGTATTGAATAGCCTTAGTTTTTTTTGTTTATTTGTGTATTGAATAGCGTTAGTTTTTTTTTGTATTCACATTCTTTGTTTTGACTCCACGGATCTATCTGGACAGCATAGGCTTTCCCTGCTCTGCGCCCCCTCGGGCTCAGTCAGCAGGCCACACTGATTTAGCTCGCTGCTTCATTATCACCCCCTCCACCCCCGCACCTTTTGCAGCAGGTAACACGCGGCCAGGCGGGATGCGCCAGTGCCTTCTGCCGCGCTGTCTTTGAAGCTGCGGCGTGTCGGCTAATCCCGCTTCTCAGCCCGCTGCTCCAGGAGGGCCTGGCGTTTCATCCGCCGCCCCAGGGCCTTCCCAATCTCCATTTAGTCACAGCAGTTAGCTGGCCGTAGAGCCACTGATAACACAGCGCGGCGTCAGAGCCCCGAGCCCCGAGCCCCGTGGAGCCCTGGGATTTCTCTCTTTACACCACGTGGACCGTCTGGTCGGCCGAGCCAAGCCGAGCCAAGCCAATTATTTTGTTGGACTCCTCGCTGTGTGATATGGCAATCACTGCTACTTCCAGACAGGCCCCTGAATTTCTTCCACCAGCTTTAACCACTTTTTATATTGAAATGCGCGCATGAGAACAATATGTAGCTGGTAAATGAGCAGGCCTGTCCCCTCTAAGGATAACCCTTTCAGGACATTCCCTCTTCAAGTACTGCAGCCCAGCAGCTGCTAACTTTAACATGCTTGTCACAGGCTGCTAAAACTTATCTACCCCACCACATCCACCACCACCACATCCACATCCACCACCACATCCACCACCACCACCACGTCCACCACATCAACCACCACGTCCACCACATCCACCACCACATTCACCACATCCACCACCACCACATCACCCACCACCACCACATCCACTACCACCATATCTACCAGCACATCCACCACCACATCCACCACCACTTCCACCACATCCACCACCACATCCACCACCACACCCACAACCACCACATCCACCACCACATCTACCTCCACACCCACCACCACATCCACCACCACCACCACCACATCAACCACCACACCCACCACCACATCCACCACCACGTCCACCACATCCACCACCACATTCACCACATCCACCACCACCACATCACCCACCACCACCACCACATCCACCACCACGACATCCACCACCGCATCCACCACCACTTCCACCACATCCACCACCACCACATCCACCACCACCACATCCACCACCACCTCCACCACCACCTCCACATCCACCACCACATCCACCACCACATCCACCACCACATCCACCATCATCACCGCATCCACCACCACATCCACCACCCCATCCACCACCACATCTACCACACCATTCACCACCACACCCACCACCACCACATCCACCACCACATACACCACCACCACATCCACCACCACCACCACATCCACCACCACATCCACCACCACTTCCACCACATCCACCACCACATCCACCACCACAACATCCACCTCCACATCCACCACCACCACATCCACCAGATCCACCACCACCACATCTAACACATCTATGTGTGTGTGTGTGTGTGTGTGTGTGTGTGGCTCTGTGTGTGTGTGTGTGTGTGTGTAGCTCTGTGTGTGTGTGTGGGTGCAAATGCAATAGGTCTCGCATTTGCGAGAGATATTGGCATTGTAAATGACAATGCCATTTATTTATCTGTTTTCAAAACCAACACATAAATTAAAAATGTGTCATTTACAATGCCAATAGCTCTAACTTTTTCAAAGGCAAGACCGTTGCATTGTAAATGCTTGTTTATTCATCTTACTGATTGTTCTTGATGTTTGCTTTGAAAACGTATTTTGTCATTGCATATTTATCGCTTGATAATACTTTGTCATGCCTTGCATGCTTTCCTGTACATCTGTCATGCCTCACTTGTGTGGTTTACTTCCCCCCGCTGACTCGGTCACCAGACCTCCAATTTATGTAGGTCGGCTCCCGACCTTGCCCATTTGTTCTAACCCTATCTTTCCACCCTCGTTGATTGCGCGCTTGAAACTCTTGACTTGTCTTGTTTCCCTTCAAAACTCTCTCGCGCTGGCATCGCAAGTGGCACCCTGCTCACCTCGTGCCTCGTGGCAACCTCGCACTAATTTCGCGCATTGTGCTCCGCTCACCTCGTGCTTCATGGCAGCCGAATCGGCTGTTGCCGTCTCCCTGCCCGACCTCTTCTCGTTCGGGCAGCTTCAAGATCTACACGGAGATCTCCATTCCCGACACGGCGCTCCTCTTCACTTTCGGAGCATACGCCGATTAGAGGAAAGACCCTTGGCGATGCACATGCAGCGTCACCCCATAGCTAAGGGTCTTTCCTCCGTTCTCGGGCTTGAAATGCCCGTTTCTTAGTAACCAGCTAATCGCGCTCGAGCCCTCGGGCAGTTTACAATCTCGATCAGCTGTTCTACCATCGTTCGGCCGTTTTTTGGCATAAATAAGGATTTATTTAGCTTTCTGGCCATATTTTTGTCACCATTTATAAATTGGGACTCATTTTAATATTATAAATACCTTTTGGCTCTTTCCTCCATCTGGTGCTCTCTCCTATTACATCCTGAGTGATTTCTTTCCCACACTTTAGCCTCTATATTAAAAAAAGGGATATAAATGGATATAACACAATTTTTTTTTATATAGAGTAAAAAAAAAAAAGGAGGTGATAATCTTTACTTACCTCGATAGCTATCCCTTATAGTTCTTCATAAAGTCCCATATAGACTCTGATGACGGTAGCCCCCCAGTACCTAATATTGAAAATGAGGCAATCAAAAGCATGATTCACAAGGAAATGAGATCTTGTATGTTTTCAACACTGTCTAAGGTTATGGCGTCAAAGAGATCATTCCCCTCTGAAGAGGATGATATTGTAGAAATTCAACAAAACCTTGCAAATGATGACGATCCCATTGAAATAAGGAGTTAAAAAATGAAAAAGACCAAAAATATCGATTGTACCCCAAAGAGCACTATAGCAAGTCCTAGCACCTCGAACTTCATGGGAGGTCCTCACACCTCAAACGATTCAGGTATCCTTGGCGGCACAAGATTTAAAGGAGTCCTCAGCGCCACAAAGTATATGGGTGTCCCCCGCGGCACAAACTATCCAAGTGCTCAAAGTGATGATCTCTAATTCCGTCATGATGATAATTTTCATGACGACAATAATGATGATGATGCCTCCGAATTTCCCGATGAATACATCCTTGACTTAGATGAGGGCGACCAGGATTTTGATTCACAACCTTTTGAAGAAAATCTCCCTTCCTCTTCGAAAGATAGCATTATAGACCATCTAGGCAAGGAGATGTTCTCCCCCCATAATATTAAACATCCCAGGAGCTCCGAGTGGGACCCCCATGAACAGGTAAGCAAATGTATTGCAAAATGGTTGAGAAACTCTCTGGAGAGAGACATCCGCAATCTTCTAAGAGCCGAATGTTCGAGACCCTCGATTGAGGTTAAGGTTTGCCAAACCCCAAACCTTGACCCAAACTGATAAAATACCTTTTTAAACTTGGGAGAGATCCCAGAAAAGGAATGGAGAGATCCCTTAAGTTCTGCCATGACCGGGTCCTTGATGTACTAGGACCTTTAGCTAAAATCATCGATGCTGCTGAAGATAGTTACATCAATGGCTCTCCATTAAACACCGATATAATTCGAGGATGGAGCCAAAGGGCCTTAGTTTTGTAGGGTAATGCCAACGCCGGTCTTAATTCCAAAAGGAGAATGGTAGTTCTGACTAAGATCAGTCCCAAATTGAGTGACTTGGTGGACAAGGAACCCTCACTCAAACCTAAGGGTTTGCTTTTTGGTGAAGACCTACTTAAGACCTTAGGGTAAATACGTATCTACCTTCACGGCATTAGACAAAGCCCATCAAAATATGAAAAGAGTCTTCAATTCTAATAACCTTTTTGACAGAAGGGGCCAATCTTCCGGCCGCTTCAACCGCAGGCCCTACTCTAGATCCAGATGTTATGGGGGAAGAGGCTACCAACCCTCCAATTAATCTCAATTCTACCCACCACGAGGAAGAGGCTTTCGCTCAAGAGGCTTCAGAGCAAGAGGAGCAACTAGTGACACTAACTCTCAAAGTGAGTACTACGATCTTTACCCTTTCCCTTCTTTTCCCCCAGAGGTAGGAGGCAGACTAAAATTATTTTCTCAGAACTGGAAACTAATCACTCATGATCCTTGGTTCTGAATACCGTGAATGGATTTATGATAGATTTTACAGAAACTCCAATTCAAGATTTACTTCCCAGGGAAATTCCTCTCACTTTAGCTCAAGAAAAAATTATAGAGGAGGATATTTCCTCCATGCTTCTGAAAGGCGCAATTGTAGACGTCTCTATGGACATGCTAAGGTTTATAAGCATACTCTTCCTTGTTGAAAAAAAGGACAAGGGATGGAGACCCATTATAAATCTAAGGGAACTCAACAAATACCTTATTTACAGACACCTCAAGATGGAGGGCATCCATCTTCTGGGAGACCTATTGTTAGAAGAGGACTGGTTGATCAAATTAGATCTAAAATATGCTTACTTTACCATTCCTATGGCCAAGGCACACCAACCCTTCCTTCAGTTTATTTGGAAAAAACATCTCTTTTAATTCCAGGCTCTTCCTTTAGGCCTCTCCTCAGCCCCTTGGTGTTTCACCAAGGTGATGAGAGCAGTCGCCTCCTCTTTACGAGAAAAAGGTATTCGTCTGATCATATACTTAGACGATATCCTCATCATGTCTCAAGATCATTCCCAACTCATACAAGACCTGAAGACTGTAATAAACCTCTTAGAGAACCTGGGATTTATCATAAATAAGGAGAAGTCGATACAATCTCCTTCAAGAACTGTGGAATTCCTGGGTTTCACCGCCGACACCACAAATTGTCTTCTCCTTCTTCCTCCAAAGAAAATTTCAAAGACCAGGAAAGAGATAAGACACGTCTTGAAACATCAAAATCTATCCTTAAGGGAACTAGCCAGGCTTCTGGGTCTTTTTTCCTTTTCTATACAAGCTATCTTTCTGGGCCCCCTAAGTTACAGAGCCCTTCAAAGAATAAAAGGAAGGGCTCTGAGAGCAGGCCTCTGATACGGAGATTGTGTTTCCTTGAACCAAGAAGCCATATTGGAACTGACCTGGTGGCTAGAGCATCTGGGTGCTTGGAATGGCAGAGCAATCTTTGGTTCAGCACCAGACTTTGTCTTATAATCAAATGCGAGCCTTCATGGCTGGGGTGCCTGTCTCCTAGATCAGAACACTGGATGGGTATGGTCTCAAGTCAAGAAGAATCTTCACACCATATAAACATATAAACTACCTAGAACTAACCGCAGGTCTTTATGCACTAACAAGCTTCAAACACTCTCTTCAAGGCAGATCAGTCATTCTGAAAATGGACAACATGTCCGCTGATGCCCACATAAACAGCCTGGGTGGTACCAAGTCAGCAGAACTCTCGAACTTAGCCAAGAAACTTTGGATGTTCTGCCTGGAAGACAAGATCTCCCTAAGAGCAGTATACCTTCCAGGGAAATCGAACCTTTGTGCCGATTGGAACTCGAGGTTCCTCTTAGATCACAGCGACTGGAAACTCAACACCTCTGTGTTCAATTCCCTCCACAACTTTTGGGGTCCTTTCCAAATGGATTTCTTCGCAAGCAGACTGCCATTCCAATTGGACAATTATTACAGCTGGATTCCAGACCCGGGTGCTCTAGCGGTGAGCGCATTTCTTCAATCATGGGAAGGGATAAACACTTATGCCTTTCCTCCATTTGCCATGATCCAGAGAGTCCTTCAGAAGGTGAGGCATCAACGCTCTTCCATTGTCCTGGTGATTCCCTTTTTGGCCATCCCAAGCTTGTTTCCCCCCTACCCTGGAGCTGACTTATGATCTTCCCTTCCTAATTCCTTCCCTCGCGGACCTTCTTACAGACATAGACAGTCAAATTCATCCTCTTGTTCAAACAGGGAATTTGAGCCTTCTTGCCTGGAGAGTGTCAGGAGATCCAATGATCTCACAAGACTTTCATCGACAGCTTCAACTCTCCTCGGTGAGTCATGGGCCCCTGGAACACACTACTTGTTTAACAACATTTGGAAAGTTTGGTTACTTTGGTAGCTGGAAAGGAACCTGGATTCTGTGGAAGCACCTATCGGTGATATAGTTAATTTCCTTGTGGAACAATTCGAAAGGGGCCTTAGTTATAGATCTATCAATTGCTATAGATCAGTTATTTCCGCAGGTCATGCTCTGGTCAACGGTAAAACGATAGGTAAAAATGCCATTATTTGTAGAGTTCTTAAAACTATTAGACTAAGGAGACCTCCTAAACCAAGATACCAATCTCTCTGGGACGTCAAATTAATGTTCAACCTTTTCTCTAGCAGGCCTGATAATACCCTCTTGACCAGAAAGAACCTTTGCATCAAACTCGCTACACTACTTTGCTTAATATCTTGCTGTAGGGTCTCTGATGTTAAAGCTCTCGATATTTCTTATAGATGCTATAACATGTTTGGAGTCAATTTTGAACTGAATAGAAGAACCAAGACCATGTATGATTCGATTTTCTACCCACGTTTGATCCATGTAAATAACTTTGTGTGGTAGACTGTATGAAAGAATATGACTACAGAATGAATGCTCTTCGCCCTTCCAGTGTGAATCAGTTACTCATCTCTTTTATTAAACCTCATAAAGGTATTACCTCTGCCTCTCTTGCTAGATCTTAATATTTTTAGACCACATTCTATCAGAGGTGCAATGGCCAGTAAGTCCTTCTGGTCCGGTGGTAAGTTGGATGATATTCTTAAAGCTGCTGATTGGTCTAATTCTAGAACTTTTGCTCATCACTATTGTAAACCAATCGCTCATATGTCTGATGTTGTCTTACAAGGCTACCAACATGCATAATGGTAGCCTCCGGTCTTGTAATGAAATTGCGATTCTCCTATTACCATAACTAGAGTATACAGTATACAAATTATTATTACAATTCTAGATATACTTTTGTATCCTATATTTTGTTATTACTGTATGTTTATTATAAATGTTTGCTTTTTCTCCTACATGTGCTTCATCACAGTACATTCTCCTCTTTTGCGTTTATCATTCTTGAACGATTTATATCTTTCTCTTTTTTTCAGATAACCTCTCATAACTTCATGATTTTATCTACGAAACAGTTCATTCATCGTTCATCGCATTCTTCTCTTCATGATGCCGTAAGAATTTATCGAGTCTCCTTAAAGTTTATTGGACTTTTCCTTCTCTACACCACATTTAAAAGAGGCTGATTGCTATCTGCTCACTCCTTTTAAATGTTTCCTAATGTTCTATTATGGAACCTTTGCTTTATGATGTATGTGGCCGCTTGGGTCTGCATTAAAAGTGAAATGCATAATGTTAGCCTCCGTGCCTTTAATGACATCCAGATTCTCTAGTCACGGTAATAGGAGAATCGCAATTCCCTTAACATTTCTTTCCTCGGCAGTCTCTCTTTTAGACACACAATTTTCTACTCACATTTCTCTGAAATCCTGAAACTGCACATCTCACACCTCATCCCCTTCTTCTTCACCGCCCTCTTTTCACTTTCTCCCAAATTTAATTTCTTACATTACCTTCACTTCAACACGCACACCCACACTCCATACTCACTCACCTGTAAGCACCACATTTTTATTAAATTTCTCTCTGTCAATATCTCATTTATTGTGTATCTCCTATAAGCACTTTCACATAGAATCACAATTAAAATTGGCACACATGACTATTGCTCTATGCTAGCTGCAGAGAGGCCAAGCATTGAATGAGCATGTATTCTCAGCATCTTTATGACCCACTGACTGTCACTGTGAAAAACTGCCACTGCCTTCAGTCTCAGCTCCTGAGTAGTCAATCATGCCCCGTTATAAACACCCACCCACAATCTGAAGTCACACAGGCACATAGAAGCAACAGTCCACACAATATCAGAGTAATATGCTACACGAAAATAACAACCTACAGGAAAAAGCACACATTCTTAAAGAATGCTAGATTAAACAACACATTACATTTAAAACAGAACTGTGTCACTGCAAAGTATGACCTTAATGGTTTTTAAAGTCATTGTTCAGAAATAAATCAATATTTTTAGTTGTAAAGTTAAGGACATGGCTATAGGGCCCGATCGGGACCCGTTTCAAAGAACCCATCAAGCCAATGTGCTAATTACTGATGAGTCTACACCCCAGAAGGACTTGGGTCACTTAAAACCCTAGAAGCAGCCGCAGACGGTCCATTGTTGCTGAGGGGCCAATCCCCCTCACCTTTTGCCCTTCAAGAACAGTGTCTGTCAGGATGAGCAAAGGTCGGCCTGACAGATACTGTTCATTTTCAGGTCAGGCAGCCAGGAGCTAGACATGCGCTAAATGCACAGACTCCTGGCTGCCTGAGCTGAACTTTGCTTGGCTGAGGAAGCCACTGTGAGAAGTTGGCCTGATATATGATGCTCACTAGTTCTAGTGATCACCTTGTATCAGTCCAAACAACCCTTATGGTGATTGGTTGTAAGTCAATCTTATAGACCAGCTATCCTAATGGTAGCATGGACAAAGCAGTCTTAGGCTAAACTCTTTTGGCATGTGAAGCCAGCTGTTTTACCACAATATAACCCCTTGAATACCAGATGAAAGGACACCACACAGGTTGTTCTGAAAATAAACAGTATATTTATTAATAACAACACCTCTGAACTCTTTATGAGGTCAGAGGGCTAAGCACATGACAATCTCTTACGAAAAACACTACAAGTTGCACAAAATTACAATGGTGCCCTAGGGGCACGACAAACCATATACTAAGTAAGTGGAATGTGAAAGTCGATAAAAGGAATGGAGCTGTCCAGAGGCTGTAGGATCGATGGGACCACGCTACACTAACTTCAGGTAGGTAATAGGAGGCCCACGGAACGCGTGTGCAGAGTGGGAACTCACACGCGAGATGCGTAACAACGTCTATGGACAGTACAGTTCAAGTTAAAAGTGAGTACGGACAATCCTGACTAGGTAGGACTAAAACGACTGTGGACTGGACACTATGACAGTTAAACTACCCTTGAGCACCGAAATGCTCTTGTTACCTCACCCACGGGCCGCGGGTGCATAGGTGTCAAAGTGCGTCGGGTTCTCGCGTTGAAGTCAATGGAGCCTGAAAGAAAAGATGCTGCAGGCGACCAGGAGGAAGATGTCCGGTGCAATCCAAGGGTGGATTGTTGAAGAGGGAGACCTGAAAGCAGAGGGGACAATGTTCACAGTCACTAGCCAGTAACTGGAGTGGAACCAGGAAGGAACCAGATGTCGTCGTCGCGATCAGGTGAAGAGTGGACGATTGACTCTGCAGCCACGTGGACCAGGAGGCGTCTTCGATGACCAGGATGGAGGCACGAGCTGTCCCACGCAGGCTCTCGCTGTCGGCAGTGTCGGATCCGGGATTGGACTCAACAGGCCTTGGCAAAGGCAACCCACGCGGTGAAGGGAAAAGACGTCTGGTGCGGACTAGGAGAGTTCGGGTTGCCCCTCTTTTGGAAGGGAGCAAGGGCCAGTCTGGAGCAACCAGACCAGCAGCAAAGATTCAAAAGTTCGTCATCTGGGAGGCCACTAGCCAGCCGGCAAGTGACCAGACAACGCGTTGAGCAGCAACAAAGCAGAAGGGCCCCACGCAGATCTCGTGGATGCTGGAGGGCTGATCTTCGGTGCAGGGGCTGCTCGGGGCTGGGGCTTCTCAGTCCCCAAAGCACTTGGTCGAGTTTACCTCGGGAGTCGTGCTGGAAGCGAAGTGCAGGTTCGTTTAAGATGGCCGATCCCACGTGTATCGTCGCACCCACAGGTCTCAGCTTTGCTGCAGATGTAGGTTGAGGTCGGAGAGGTCTGGGAATCCGGGTCTCGTCGGGCTCTGAAGTCTGGATCCTCGAGGGAAGACGACAAAGGGAAGCCGCTGGACGCTTGATGGTGCCTGCAGTTGCAGGGTGGACACTCCTTGCCCACAAGGGAGATTCTTCAGTCTTCTGTGGAGCAGAACGTCGAAGGCCAGAGTTTCTTCTTGTTGAATAGTTCAGGATAATCTAATTTGGAATGGGACCAGCTCCTACCTTTATTCTCCTAAAGGGGGCTGCACTACTGACTAGGTCCCTCCCCTGGGTGGGACCAGGAAGGGGGGTGGCTACACCCCCTATCCTTTGTCCGGTTTCCCGCCAGAGCTGGGGCAGGGATGCCCCAGCAACTGGTTTGAACCGGTGTATGCACAGGGCACCTTGTGTGCCCCAGGCATGTCTCATTCCTTTCAGGCCTCCCTACCTCAATACACAAAATCCTGTCTGGGGTGGTGCTAGCACCTCCCAAGGCAGGAAACCCTTTGTCCAAGCCATCCTCGCTGGAAGGACTCCCAGCAGCAGGAGGTCAGACTTGTGTCTGTGGTGGCAGCATCCATTTTGTGATGCTGAGGCTCAAGTTAACTTTAACCGGGGTTCACAGTTACATACATGTCGTGTCCCTCTAGAAGAGGGGAATGCTACCCCCGTCACCAGAATTGGCGAGGGGGTAGTATTCCAAATCGTATGATACCTTACTCGACATGTTTTGATAATGTTACACCAGAGTTAGCATTTAACCGCGAGGTTGATAATGCACTTAAGAGTATATGGTATAGCGTTATCATGGAACAGCTATTAGGACTTGGTTCCGCAAGCTGCAAACGGGCTCATCTCATGCCAGAGCACCATCTCACATAATTCCAAGCACTCTGCCTTCAGGATTGATAAGGCCTTCCATAGGAGTGACTGATAGGAATATATGTGTCCATTTTAGGGTTAGATATAGGTATACTATATCTACAGCAAA
The DNA here is from genome assembly GCF_964261635.1 of Lissotriton helveticus. Classification (NCBI taxonomy): domain Eukaryota; kingdom Metazoa; phylum Chordata; class Amphibia; order Caudata; family Salamandridae; genus Lissotriton; species Lissotriton helveticus. The sequence continues at coordinate 1,091,691,918 of NC_136059.1, forward strand.
GGGTGTTTACGCCACCTTGCCCCAGCTGTCATGCAGCCAGTTGTGTCAGATTTAGATGGCCAGCCAGGGGTGGCATAATATATGCTTCAGCCCCTGGTAGGCCCTGGGTACACCTATGCCCTGGGTACAGGGACTGATAAGGTGGCCCAGTACCAATTGGTAAATGCACCTAAGGTACATGGAGTCCATTTTAACAGGGAGAGCAGGAAGCCTGGGGTCCTGAATAGCAGGATCCCAGGCCAACTAAGTCAAAAACCAGCAAAACACCAGGCAAAAAGTTGGGGGTAACCATAGTCAGATATCCACCTTCCTACAGTCACAGCTCCTGTGTGCGTGACCTCCTCAGCTCAGCAAAGGCCCTTGAGGCCCTCCCCCCAGTGACAAGGGGTAGCGTCACTCACTGTCTTGCACCTGGGTGTTCAGTTGTAAGCCGTGAAGCGCCCAGAGTCGAGTGTCAATCACTGACACTTCATCAGAAAGTGGGGTGGGGTCAGCAGACTGACCCCATCCCACTCTGGGACGACGTAGGGGCTGCTGCCTTACTTAGATCAGCCAATGAGGGAAGGCAGCAGTGGTGCATGCGTTCATGTTTGAATATTTGGTAATTAATGTTGTGAATGGATGTGTGTGTGTGTGTGCATGTGTGTCAATTCATGGTTGTGAGCGTGTATATGTGAGTGTTTGTCCCGTTTACCCCCTCCGTCACTGCCTAGAAGGACCCCTCTGCCTTGCAAGATTTCTTCCTCTCTAAATATGTACCTCTCTTCACACTTACAATTCCTTACTCCGCTCACCTTCCAAAAATATCCTTTATATTTTGAAAAACCATGATACTATAAAGTGAATATTTGTTATTCTAGTTCAGGGTAATCCATTGAAGATCCTGGAGGGTCAGATTCATATAGGATTTCCTGGATAGCTAAAACAACGAAGTCACAATTAGTGAATCTAGTTCAAACTCATTTACATACCAATTGGCTGTCCTAAAAGTCTGCCTTGAATATCACTCGCCTTAATCTTTGTGGGTGATTTTCTCACTAAAAAGCACTTTAATCTCTGTGACCTTTGCTTATGTATCCGAAAAATGATATATGAGAGCAAGGTCACTGTGCTTCATAAACCTGACCATCAGAAGAGTGGAAATAACCAGAGCATTTGTCACTCCTAGAGTTGCACGATTGTTAGGGGTGGTAAGATTCCATTCTTCACCTGCAAAGTTGGGCAAAGCCCAGAAACTTTGTAGCAGGTGATGAAGTTAGTCTAATCAACAATTTCACCTGAGGAAAATATTAACCAATCTGGCCCACTGCTGTCCTGCTGCAGAATGTCCCACAAGTGGATATTATTCAGCACAAATTATACCTGTGGCCCTTTTTGTTCTCATGTATGTGTGGGGTATGGGGGTACAGAATCTACGGGATACAGTGAGTCCAGGGTAAAAGTCATTATGGGTAACAGGGGTGGAAAGGGCTTTCAGGGAAGCCATGGGACCTTACATAGAGGTTCGACTTTGGCTTTGCCAGTGAGTAAGGAGCTTGCAGCATTAGGGGAGAACGCTGCCAAATTCACCCTCTGCCTGAGCAGCAGCAGCTGTTTCTCACTGCAACAAAAGGACAGTAAAGCCACTCCACCCATTTGTCTAACATTCAGAAATGTCAGACCTTACAAAGGTTTTGAAGTAAAAAGAATCTGAAAAGTTGGTAGTCAGCAGAATAACAAGTTCATATGCCATTATGTAGTATTATAGCTGTAAGAAAGTGGCTCTGTATATACTGGACCAAAGTAAGGTACAGTGTACACAGAGTCCTCAGTCCCCAGGGGTATGGCAGAGGCTAAAGTTAAGATATAACCTTACTCTCTAAAGTGGTAGCTTGGTCGAGCAGTAAGGCAGTATCAGAGGACAGGGTAAAGCATTTGTTGTACACACTCAGTCAGCAAATGGTCTCACACACTCAAGAACTGAACTCTAGGCCAATTGTTTTCTATTTAAAAATATATAGTTACTTTACTTTAGAACCATAGTAGGTATCATAAATTCTTTCTCAGAATGAGATATTGCCATTGAATACTATCAAATAGCAGTAGACGTTGGAATGCAGTAGTTACAGTTGTTGCAATAGGCAACACAAGTTAAACACAAAATACCATTGAGCTCAATGTGAAGTTTTAAATAAATGCAATAAAATCACTTTACTAATGTTTTTCTTATCAGGGCTAGATCCTGGATTCAGCCCTGGTGCATTTCCTGTAAACAGTTGAAAGAAATAATTTTTGTTATAAAGGGCGATTTTTACGGAATATTTGTAAGTTAGGAAAATCGACACAGAAGAATTTCTGGTAAAAACCAGGCAATGTATTCCTATGAAGGAAAATTGGGTTAACATTAAATCATGGTTATAATTACTTTTCAGGTTCAGTGCTGGGCTGAAAGATACTTTATAAAACAACAGTGGTCCCATGCATACAAGATATATGAGAGACAATAAATATAGACAAAATCGATTCTATATTTAGAGCGACATGTCCAGCCGGACAGAGGTCTTCAATTATTTACTCAATTGAAAATGAAATATACAGAGAGAAAACCTTCAACAATCAACAGTGTGGGGCACAAGCCTGTACCCAGACACAATCAGATCAGTACAGAAGGTTTGACAGGAGAAAAGACAGGGCTTTAAAAGGCAAAAGCAGCGAGTTCTGTAATCATTCCAATCTACAGAAGTGTAAAGCAAGCACCATTACATATACAATAACATATATATCAGGTTTTGTATAAGGTGCACAACAGGTCGATGGCGTTTCGGTCCCACTACTAGGTATGGGGACCATCATCAGGACATATATTACATGCCTTAGTGTATTAAGCCTCTAATGCCGAAAGGATTGCCTCGGTATATTCGGACTGCGGGTTGTGGTCAGGAAACGCCTAGTTGAAGGCCGAGCTACCCAGAATCGGGTGCATTTCGGAAGTGCCGCGTGACAGGTAGTCAGAATACGCGGTGCCAGGAAGTGCCGGGTCAGTCGGCTGTGGGTGCTGCTTCCTGGTTTCTCTCCTGTCAAACCTTCTGGACTGATCTGATTGTGTCTGGGTACAGGCTTGTGCCCCACACTGTTGATTGTTGAAGGTATTCTCTCTGTATATTTAATTTTCAATTGAGTAAATAATTGAAGACCTCTGTCCGGCTGGACATGTCGCTCCAAATATAGAATCGATTTTGTCTATATTTATTGTCTCTCATATATCTTGTATGCATGGGACCACTGTTGTTTTATAAAGTATGCTCCCCGAGGTCCTATGCTGATTTACTTGGGGCCCCTTGTTGACCTTAACTCTGGGCTGAAAGATACAGCACTGGGATCTCTCCTGATAACAAGGTGAGTAATTCTGTTTTCGTTGATCGGCTGATTTTTAGTGAATATTTTAAAGTTGCAAAACTCGACACTTAGAAGAAATTCTGAGTGAAACCCAGCCAATGTTACCCTATGGAGAAAGTTATCAGTCTTTGGGTAAGTGCTCGGCTGGCGCAGTTAAAGTTCTGGGGGTAGACTCACAGGTCTCCCAGGGTCAGGTAAGTACAGTTGTAACACAGCCTGGGGCAGCCAGGGGCAGAATGAGTAGCCAAAATGTTATCCTATTGAGAATAGGGGGCCTTCGGTTGGTGGCTGCTAGCAGGCAGACCACGCGGCTGTGGGAGCTGATCTCCTTGTCACTTACTCAGGGCAAGTGGGGAAGTAGAGTAGGATAGTTGCGGCACTTCCTGCTGCACTCAGGTGGCTGTGTGCAGGGTGCTTTTGGGCCTTCGGGCGCCCAATGTTATTCAATGGGAGAACTGGAGGTTGAACAAAGGCTGCAGGCTCGGGGACGGAGATTCTTCAGGTGTGACCACCACTTAGAGAGGTAAGTTGGGATCTTGTAGGATAGATAGAGACCCAGGAATTGGGCATAGGGGGCCGTTGGGCGCCGGGTACAGGGTGACTTTTGGTGTTGGGAAATCTTACCCCCAGATGGTCGTGGTTGGAGGGGTCCCTTGTTGTGAGGCTGCAGGCATCGTCAGGATCGTCAAGGAGGGTCCTTGGGTGCTAGATTCTGGGTCACAGTTGCTGGGGGGATGTCCTCGTGGTCTTTCTCCACTCAGGCACAGGCTGGGCTCGGCGGGTGCAGAGTGTGTTGGATTCACGGTTCCTGGCTGGCACCAGGGGTTGTTGCTGTTTGAGCAGAACCACTGCTCATGGGAGTCCCAGTCTTTAGATGAGCAAGGCAGTCAGGTCCTCTGGGGTTTTCGAGGTTGCTGACCACAGGAGACGCCAGGGTTTTAGCAGGAGCAGGTTCAAGGATCGACAGACCTGTAGGGCTGGGGCCAAGTCAATTGGTGTCGTCCTCTTGTTAACAGCTGCACGGCAGGTCTTCTTTCTTCTTGTTTCAAAATTGGGATCTGAGGAAGGAAGGTTCAGGGTACCCCTAAATACTAAATTTAGGGGCATTACAGGTAGGATAAGGGCAGGGACCAATGGGTCCCTGTCCTGGAGTGAGTACACCCCCTATCCTGCCACTCTCCAGTGGGAGGGTGCAGGAGCCTAACTCTGATTGGGTAGGGCTCCCCATCCTCAAGATGGCGGTAGCCCGGAGTTGTGCTTCACCTCGCCTCTCCCATCCGAGGGGTGGGGTAGGCAGAGGCTGGCACACCCCCTTTTCTCACTTAGGGTTTCCTGCCTGTCTTCCCACCAGAGTGGGGGTCAGAACTGTTGGAGGCCAGTTGCTGAGTACAGCAAGTGGCCAGGAGAAGCTCACAAAAGGCGGCATGCCTTTGAAACTCCACCAGCCCATCCTTGGGGAGGAGGCTTGGCACCTCGTCCCAGGATGTGCATTGTTTCCGGCCTCCGAGAGCAGCAAGCTCTCGACTCAGGGGTCCAGAAACATGTCTGGTGGTGGCAACCTCGGTAGCCACGCAGTCAGGACACTGGAGTGGGTTAGGTTTCAGGGGGCATCTCTAAGATGCCCTCTGTCATGCATTTGGCATTAAATCCCACACTGGCATCAGTGCGGGTTTAATCTGCTGAGAAGTTTGATACCAACCTTATCAGTCTTCAGTGTAGCCATTATGGTGCTGTGGAGTTCGTAATGACAACCTCCCAGCACCATATACTCTTAATGGCATCTCTGTACTTACAGTGCCCAGGAATGGTCCTGGGTACTGTAGGGCACAGGGCTCATGCACCTGTGCCCAACCACTGGCATAGTAGACCCAGCTAGAGGGGTGACTGAGGTATGCCAGGGCAGTGTGTTTGTGGGCATGGCACAGATGTGTGCCATGTCGACTCTTTATTTAGTTCTGCACCAAGACACTCCGCCTGCAAAGGCTGTGTGTGTGTGTGTGTCAGGGTCCAGGGCCCCTAAGGGTGGCACAATAAGTGCTGCAGCCCTTAGGGGTCTTCTCTGGTCACAGTGCCCTGGGTACCTAGGGTTCCATTTACCAGGGACTGACATGTGGCCAGAGATGCCAATTGGGTTTAGGTTTCAATACAGTGTTAGGGAAGGAACACAGTCCCTGGACACCTGATTGGAAGGAGCCCAGGGCACACTCAGTCAAAGTACATCAGCAATTTAGTAAAATGTGGGGGCATACCATGCAAGAAAGATGGCACTTTCTCACAACAGCCCACTGATAACTTTAGTGAAAAAATAACTTTAAAAAAAGGTACTTTGGGCTGCCTTAGCCAAAACTTGATACAACCAGTTCTGCCAATCTCTAGAGGCTGATACTCATCCCTGGCATGAGTTGTTCCAGCCACAGGAAAATAGCCTAGCCTCTGGGCTCAGGAAGGCAGAAGTGTTATCAGTAACTTTCCACCTGGTAGGCATTAGCCATCTGGGAGAAAAGCTGTCAGAACAAATAGCACCCCTAAAACATATTCTTTTGGCTTGCTGATTCCAAATGAGGCTGACAGGATCTGCTTCCATTAATTTCTGAAGTCCTCCTCAACCCTTAAGCTTCAACACCAACAGGCGAGAGAACCAGTTCTGACCATGACAGAGGGGAGGAGAACTCATCTCAATAGGAAGTTGGTAGGGGCCTGCCTGGAGCTCCTCCAAAGAAAAGAAGGGTTCGGCCATCATGAATTAAAAGCATTTGGGATTTTTAAACTATAACAAAGAGGAAGGACTGCAAAAGAAGGATGAGAAATTAGATAGGACAGGGTAAGGAAAATTCTCCAGTCACTGGAGACACAGGATAACACAGGAACCTCAACACTACCTCATCAGACCATTCCTGGGCTTGTAAAAAGGGTCTGCAAGAATGAAGACGAGACGCAGCTCTTGCTATAAGAAGAGAGAGTAAGTACCTCTGATTCCTGCTGGCAGTCAGGGGTTGGAACTGCTCTCAAGAGTCAAGTAATTGACTTACTGTTTGCTTGCTCCAGGGACATGAAATACAGAAGATCTCCTGGCTTCAACAATGCCCAGCTGACAACAGAGGACTAGACCCTGCAAGAACACTGGCTGGAGAGAAGTTTAGTATCTGCTGGACTTACTAGAAAGAACCTTCCCAGCAGTACGGCAAAAGTGTGTCATTAACACATTGACACAAGTATTAAAACAAGTATTAAAAGTCCATCTCATCAGCATGTTGGTACCAATCATGTCCCAATGCTTAACGACATGATATGTTGTATTAATCTAATGTTTTCATTGTTATTGTTTTGAGTGCTTTAACACTTATGTCAGTAAGGGGCTTCACTATGGGACTTATTTGTTTGTTCTGATTCTGGTGACTCATTTATTGTTTCCCTTTGGCAGCAAGTGTAAGTTCTAGAACATGGTCAAATGACCTTCTGACCCATATGACCCATTTGTTTGTGCTGACGCTGGTGACTTCATTGTTGTTTCCCTTTAGCATCAGGTGTTCATCTGGAACATGCTCAAATGACCTGCAGACCCTGATGACTCCTCTGTTTGTACTGTTTGTTGTTTTGCTATGTCTGTAAGTGCAAGTTCTGAAACAGGCTGCAGGGCACTGCCTTCTGAGACAGAACCTCTATCTCTAAAGAGGTTGTGTCCTTTCAGCTGCACTTGCTATGTTTGGTTTTGAAAGGAGCTGCCACATAGAGGAGCCAAACACCCACAAGGTATTCTAGAATTCAGAGAGCTGTTCTTGTCTTTGTACAGATCAAGGTTGCACATGTTCCCTGACAGCATGCTCTCTGTGTGCTTTCAGTCCCTGTTCACCTTCTTCAGATGTTTGGCTGAGGTACTACCCCCTGGCACTCGAGCAGGCATTTTTCTGGTGAATTGGGGAAAAATGCAGCACTTCATTAAAGTGGCAAGTTAAGGGGCACGTTTAGGTCTGCACTAGTGGTTTATGAAGGGAGATCAACCAACCTTAACATGAGAGACACATTGGGAGCTAACTTCTAGTTCCCCCTCAGTAGAGATTTGTCTTTGGATATATAGTCTTGTTTTTGGGAACTCGTAATGAACCTTGAAAAGAACTGTTACAGCTTTTGATTCAGGAAATTCACAAACTTTGTGTTATTTAACATAATGAACTATAATTCTGGACTTTGTTCTCTTAGTGAAAACTACCAGCATTTTCTTGAGTGAAATCTAAAAGCAGTTCTTCTTGAAAGTAGAACTAAGAATTGTTGACTATCCTTTTTTCTTCCAGGTCTCCTTCCCCACAATACCCGCCCTAACTTCCTTTCCCCCCGTTTAGCCAATTCAATTAAAAAATCTTTATTTCGTTGCTTTTGCAACATAAAAGATATACAATAATACAATAATAAAAAACATTATACAAGAAACATGTAATCAATGCTACGCGTCATCACTTTGGGACAGTCTAATATAGTTTGAAGTTATCACAAGTTAATAAATAATTTAAAATACATTATTACAGAATTTAAAAAGGCATTAAATGAAGTTTATAACAGCCTAGGCATAAGATTTAAAATCAACAAAAAGAACTTAATCCGTGGTTTGATCAAATACACAAAGTATACACAAAGTATACTATTTTAAAATGGGAGGGACAGTTTCACTCTAAGAAAATATACAGCCAGAAGAAATCTACTAATTCCAAACACAATTACTTGACTGGTATCCATTTTTAGAATTCTACCTGCTTCATTGTGGGATCTAAAGCCAATGATGCGACACAGAGGCGCTATCCATTTTTTCCTGGCTTTACCGTAGCTGGGACAAAAAAACAGTATGTGTAAAATGTCTTCCCTCATATTATTAGGACATAAAGTGCAGTAGTCACTATTAGTCTTCCACCAGCTTGTCTCTGTTACCTTGATTCTCAGTGTTCCGTATCTATATTTTAAGTACAGGATTTTGGCCAATGGCGGCTGCACCTCGTCAAAAAATGATTCAAAACAAGCCACGTTTTTGACCATTAAAATTTTTTCGGTCAAAGGACCATGTGTTTTAACATACACGGAGTCATGGCTCATGTAAGACCAGAATGACAATTTAACGAGGCCGTAGTTAAAAACTCTGGCTCACTCCAGAAATGGGTTAAACCTAGTTTGGATAACCAAACTCTTACGTGTTTAAACCAATAAATTTGGTTACCACTATCTAGGTCCAATACCTCTTTCAACCCATTTTTGTAATCAGTCAATTCAGGGGTTGTCCATAGTCTAACCCATAATAATAGTGGTCTCAACATGGCGTGGTGATCAGTGTGCTTAATGTTTAGATCTAAAAATAAGGGTACCAATGGAGTATTAATGGGAACTTTTAATAATCCCCTAATAAACTTGTTTTCCAGTGTTCCAAAGGTGTCCCTACATACTGGTCCCCATAATTCAGCTCCGTACAGAACAGCAGATTGAACCTTGTACCTAAAGATCTCTATTGCTGGGGTAACTGCCTTGTTCACACATTTGTCATATCTTTTTAATATTGGAAGACAATTTTGTTTAAATACTATTTTTGATTTTTCTAGCTGTGGTCTCCATCCCATTGACGAATCTAATAGTACCCCTAAATATGTAAAGCTCTGTTCATAGTCGAGCTTGTGACCATTCAACGGTAAACATTTTTTAAAACTTTTGTGCGGGTTTAAAGCCATGTATTTGGTTTTTTTATATTAATTTCTAACCCTTTTGAAGTACAATATTGCTGGAACCTATCTAATAAAATCTGAAGGCCCCGTGGCGTTTGTGATATGAGAATCGTGTCGTCTGCGAAAAGGAGGGACGGTACACGTTCCCCTCCCAGTCGAGGCGAATCATTATCACAATTCTCCATATAATCCGCAATATCATTAACAAATAGGGAAAAAAGTGTGGGAGCCAGTACGCATCCCTGGCGTACTCCTCTTTTTACTGGGATTGGGTCTGTAAGTTCCCCATTTGGGCCCCACCTAACCTTAGCATAGTTCTCCTGGTGTAGGCCCATCACCAGTTTTAGGAGTTCCCCAGGGAGTCCCTGCCTTTCCAAGGATTTCCAAAGTAGGTCACGGGGTATCAGGTCAAATGCTGCTCGTAAATCCACAAAGGTCACATACAAGCAGGGGCGTAGCTAGAGCTTGTGGCGCCCGGGGCTATCCCACAGGTTGCCGCCCCTAGGGGTTGGGGGAAGGGGTGCTGGGGAATAAGTACGGCGAGCACTTGAAAGAGGTCCGAGAGACATGTAGTATCGCCGCTAATAGTTACCTCGATCAATCATGCAAGTTACATACATGACACGGTCCAAGGCTACACAGTTGAATACACTGGTGACCGGCAGTACAAAGGAGAACACACAGACTGCATAATCGAACTGGGGACTCAGAAAAAACGCATGTAACATCCATCAGAGAGATGCATGAACGATTACCTGGTAATCCCCTTAGCACAATGCAAACATACACATACATGACACTGTTCGGGGATCCATCATCTACAGCTGACATTAAATGACCAAACATCATGGTCCCCCCATTAAAGCAGTCACCAACCTAGCATCAGCCTGCATTAATTGAGAGTTGTACTAGTGGCCCACCACAGCAGCAAGCCACTATAGCAACAACAAAGTTCGACCCTGCAGGGTTACAGCATCACCATCCACCAAAGCATCCAGGCCTATCAACAGTGCCGGCTTCTTAACGGATGTGTTCTCATTCCTTGAGAATCCCAGGCCCCGCCAACTTGTCTTACCAGCACCCATCAGGATGCAGAGCCGTAGCGGAAAGGCACCTGAAATCAAACACGGAAATGGAAAATATAGCTGTGTTTGCCAAATAAGAACACGCCCCCATGACACGATGCGGGCAGAGCACATCTCCCTTAACACCCTTGACACCAATCCATGCCGTTGCCGTGTCAGCACGAGAACACATCTCCCCGCCCTTCACTTTAGGGGGTGTCAGAACACATCCATCTTGCCCTCCCTACACCCAGGGCATGCAGCAGTACGGAACAAATCAACCTTGTCCCCCCAAAGCCGCATTGCCTGGTGTGTCCACCTCACCCTACTATACGGCAGTGCCACAACATGCCCCCCTACATTTCCCTTCACTCTCATGCCTACAGTTCCAATCCACACATCCTTATTATTACTGTCACCCTACACTAAATATTACGGCTGCATTGCACTGATTATGAAGACTACCCAGGCTCTGCACAAATAAGGAATTCCACTTTTCTCTTATATTTGTGGTTTTCTGCCTCTAGGATTTCCACTGTGCAACTGACATGCCTAGGCCAGGGTAATTTGGTAAAAATAATCAAGCTGCCCATTTCCGCCTGGAATCATCTCGCAATCAAAACAGAAAACGAGACCCACCAGATCTGCGTGGGGGCTGCAGCCAGTGCCCCTTTTAGTATGATGTTGGCGCTGTTCTCTTAATACATTCATGAGGAAAGCCTACATGCATGCACACGCCACCTTTCTCTTGTAACACACTGTTTGCTACCGCTCACATTTTGTTTGCTTTTGATACTTGCACAAGTGCTACCAATGCCTATTTAATGTTTGTTCTTGTGCCTGAGTGTCTCCCAGTTATTGCAGTATTATACCTCTAATTGTACTTTGTTTTCTCTTGTAAGCTGCACACGTCACTTTTTCCTCCTGTAATGTACCGTTTGTAAACCTCATGTATTTTGTTTGTTCACAATTGTCACGTTTGCCTCATGTAATTTAATGTTTGTTTTTGTAATTTGTTCACTTGTAATTGTCTGCTCATGTATCATTACTGTTCCTAATGTGAAGCGCTCTGACACCTTCGGGTAAAGTCTGCGCTATATAAAGACGCATAAATAAAAAAATATTGAAAAAATACGAGAATAAGTCACAGTACCTTTCCCTGCGAAGCGTCAGTGACTGTAGCTGCAGAATCCGCTATGTGTGCTGTCTCCTCCGCACTGTACGCAGCGCCCGATGCAGCCAGGCAGCCAGGCCTCTCATGAGCCATTGAGGATTCTGAGACCGAGTCTCAAGGGCGGGTGACACGCATCAAGGCAATACTACTGCTGACACTGAGTAAGTCTGTTACAGCGTGAGGCGGCAGCCTATCACCCTTTAAGGGCTATTGGATGGCGGCCGCGGGACGGGAGTAAAGAATTGCATCACTACGTCCTGACGTTGCGCGCGCGAGAAGTGTGACTAAGGGTGATAGGCTGCCGCCTCACACTATTCCCCTTCATATTTCTGACGCGCGCAACGCCGGGACACACTTCTTTTTAATCCCGCGGCCGCAATAGTCGAATACAACAGCAGGGCCACCAGAGTCGCGCGGCCATGGCCGCCCCCAAAACAGTGCCGCCTGGGGCGGACCGCCCCCCTCGCCCCCCCCTAGCTACGCGAGTGCATACAAGTGGCCTCTGCGGATAATAACGTATTTCCAATACAAGCAGCATAGCCTTAATACCTGGTCTATTGTCCCAGTTTTTTCCCTAAACCCCGCCTGATATTTTGATAAAACTAGTTCTTCGTCTAACCACGTATTTATACGATTTAAGATATGCCTGGCATATATCTTTTGGGTTATGTCTAAAAGACTGATGGGGCGATAGTTTGCTGGATCGCCTCTATCCCCCTTTTTAAAAATAGTGATAATTTCTGCTCCTTCCCAGGTATCTGGGATTTGGTCACCAGCCGCAATAGCATTGAATAAATGATTTAAATATGGAGCCCAGACATCAGTGTTATGCAAGAACAGATCGCCTGGGACTTTATCAAGACCGGGTGCCTTCCCTTTTTTAATTGAAGCAAGTGCTTGTTCCGTTTCATGTAGGTCAAAGACTACCAATGGGTATGAATTCACTGGCTGCATTAGGGTCCCAGTGAAGTCACGTCAGTGATTTTAGCTGCATACAACGTTGTAAAGTGTTTTACCCATGTTGCTTCGTCCAAGAAGACCTCTCTCGAACCCTTCTCACGTTTGTTCCCCTTAGCCACTAGTTCCCAAAAGTGCCTCTGGTCCTTGGTTTTGGCTGCTTGTAGCATGCTAGACCATAGTTCCTCATCCCAGGAGGATTTTGCTTTTACCAATAAACTATTATATGATTTCCTTTTATCTTTAATTTCCTCGGGACTTTTTCTTTTAACTGCCTCAATCAAAGCTGTTTTGGCAGCACGGCATTTCTTGTTATACCATGGTTTCCCGACTGGTTTCGCATTTGTTATACCAGTCCCTTTTTTTGGTCTTTTTGTTAAGAGGTCTAACAATTGACTAAAGAGGAGCTTGTGTAAATTAATGAATTTCCCAGATTCACATCTTAATGGGCAATAAGATTCAAATGTGTTTACAAAAGTAAGATATATATTGGATAAGAGATCCTCTTTTTCCAATACATATGCCCATTTAACAGCCCTTCGATTATTACTGACTATGATGTTATCTAGTATAGGCATCTGAACTTGTGTATCACCTTCCTCTATATTACCCATCCCCTTTAGTAAGCTTGTGCGAAAACTAGTTTCCAGGGTGTTGTGGTCGCTGTCAAATCTCTCCTTGACTTTTAAATCGATTGTATATGGCCACAAATCAAGAGAAATAATGACGTAATCTAAATTACTTTTGTAGTCTCGCCTCTTGAAGGTGGGAACTTTTGGGCTGTCAGATGGCATACGCCCATTGCAAGCCCTCAGACCATGATTTGTTAATAACCTAGTGATCTGAAGGGCTAGTCTAGTCCCAGCTACAGTTCCGTTTTCAATCAGGTGAGGTATCTTATTGGCCATGTCCTCGTCTTCAAACAAGTTGACCATACCCGTGATAGGTTCATAATTACAATTCAGGTCCCCACATAGGATTACACTTGCATCTGACTCTAAGGTGTCCTAAAAAACCTCCAATTTTTCAATGCATGGCGACACCTTGTGGGATGAATGAGGACTATTATACACATTTATGAGGTTAATTACCCTTTTGTCCTCAGTAATTATTTCCAGACCAAGGATATCTAAAGAATTGGTATTTAGAATTTTTATACCAATGTTAATAGATACACTGATCCATATTAGTAGGCCTCCTGAGGCTCGACCTCTAGTTGAAGGCACAGCCTCAATTTGGTATGTTTTGTATCCCACTCTATGGACCGGGTCCGTGGCCCATGTCTCCTGTAACATACAAATGTCAAAGGTGTTCACATAGTTATTCCAATCAGGATCACATAGTTTTGCACGCACCCCTGCTACGTTCCATGAAACTAATGTAGCTAATGTAGCGTTTGACCCACAATTGCCCACTCGTATAAAATAAGGCGGGCTGCTGTTAGCCCCAACCTCAATTGCAACAACGGTGTTTTCCGCCATCAGTGAACTACTTCCTTCTACCTCCTTAACTCCATCAGTGTTGCAGTTAATTACGCATCCGCCACCTCCTCCCCTGTTCAATAAACTTCAATCACATTCCTCCAGACCACTGAATACATCAAACCTATTCGATGTTTCCAGCGGCATGAATGGTAATAAGTGAGCCATTCCTCTGTATTCGCTTGTGATGTGTCTCGGGGGTACGGTGTTCCACCCAGATGAAACAGAGGTTGGAACTGGTTGGTACATATGAACAGGGTACCTAGCTTGCTCCATATTGGAAAAATAATTGTCGAAGAGGGCTTTACTAGTTGCCAATTGGTGTGGAAATACTATTGATCTTGGATAAAAATAGGTTAGAGGTCTCGGTATAATACAATTAATCTCATTGCCATATGGCCAAGACAGTATGTATTGTACTGCGTTTTTATCTCTAAAATTTACCACAACCACATCACCCCCAATGTCCTTAGGTCTTCCACCTAACCAGGGCAAACATCGAACGTGTATTATTTCACCATTAATATTACTGGCTATTGGTCTATGTGAAGATAGCCAGTGCATGATCTTATTCTTAAGTTGAAAGAAACCTTCCCGCTTGTTTCCAGCTAGTTCAGGTACCCCAGTGAATACCACCACATAAGGTACGGCTTCTGGCGGGAGTTCTGTGGGTGGTCTCCTGCCTAGGGCTCCTCTTGTATATCTTGCTTCATCCGCCTCCATTCTTAGCTGCCCATTAAATGGGTTACCCAATTCCCTTACCAAGTTATTGTCAACCACAGTATCCGAAGTACAATTCATGGTGGCAGCTAATACTGGTGCTGGTGTTTTAGTCTGAGTTGATTTGGGATTGGGGTGATGTTTAGGTGCAGATGAAGTACTTATAGGCTTATTTTTAATTGCAGCTGGTATAACTGTTTTCAAATTATTACAAGGGGTGGTAGTGGATGTTGTTACCACAACGACGTCAGATGAAGGAATATGCGCCGATATAGATGCTTGGCTGGGGATTGTTACTATTGTTGGACCTTTGATTCCTGTGGTCCTAGAGGAGGTACTTTGTGTGGCCAGGTCTTCCTCTATTCTTTCCAGTCTTAACTCCACTCCTTTTAATCTTTCAACTATGGCCAGCGTGTAGGTCCTCACAATTAGTTCTATGTTGTCTAATAGATTGCTAGAGGGAGTAAGTAATGGCTTTTCTACATTTGGAGTGTGTTCAGTGTTACTCTCAGAGACCAAATAAGGAGTAAATAATGGAGGTGCTGGAGGATTTGACATTAATTCTGCAGCTTTATTCACGACTACGATTCCTGTAGCTTCAGTACAAATGGGGTTAGATTTCCTCCCAAACTCAGAATGGCTCAACTTTGGTTTGGTTGGA
The DNA here is from genome assembly GCF_964261635.1 of Lissotriton helveticus. Classification (NCBI taxonomy): domain Eukaryota; kingdom Metazoa; phylum Chordata; class Amphibia; order Caudata; family Salamandridae; genus Lissotriton; species Lissotriton helveticus. Next base: position 1,091,707,046 of record NC_136059.1, read on the forward strand.
TCCAATCTGTGACGTCTCTTTTTAGTGGGTGGTGGACCATGGATTTTATATGGTAAAGGCCTCAATGTTTTCCCTCTTACTATCTTCCCTGGCCTAACTGTAGGTGATATTGTGATCTTTGATACATTGGTAGTGCCAGAGGGATCAAGGGAGATAGTAGCTGAATCAGTTTGAGTAGGGTCAATAGAGGGTGCTAAGCACTCCCTGAGCAATAAAGGCACACTGTCCCCCGTTGGTGTAACGTCCATAGTGTCAACACTCGAATCTTTATATGCTGTGGTATCGGGAATAGGCTCAGACAGTGCCCTATTCTTAATTCGTTCAATGGAACGGCGTCGGTCAGCCCGGCGCTCAGCCAATGAAAGGTCTTTAGTTCCCTCAGAAGTGGCTTTAGAGAAGTAATTATCTAAAGTGCCATTCACCAAGCCCCCTGTTTTATCTGAGGCAATGGCAGAGGGAGAACTACGCGCAGTGGTAGACATTGGAATAAGTGCCAAGGAGAATGAGATTCACACGACTTACTTTAATATAGTTCCACAGTCAGGGGGTATGGCCCAGCCCAGCCTCTTCTGGCCTCTGAGGGCCTAAGAGGGCCCGCCCTTTGCCCGGGCTTCGCCCCGGGCATCCCGCGAGGGAGTAGTGACGTTGTTTATATGCGCCTCCTGGCGCTTGCAGGTATCGCGCACCCCAGCAGGGCTGCTGGGAAATGCAGTCCAGCCCCTCGCCGGTCTCCACTCGGCGGCTCCCGCTTAGGTTGACAAAAAGCGGCAGAGCGGCGGGAGACTGGTGGGCGGGTTCACAAAAAGCTGCAAGGGACACTGTAGATTTCTGGGAGCAGGTGGCAACACGAGCAGCAGTTCGGTGCTTCGGCAAACAGGAAGGAGGTAACCCACTTACAGCAGTGGTGACGTTGTTTATATGCGCCTCCTGGCGCTTGCAGGTATCGCGCACCCCAGCAGGGCTGCTGGGAAATGCAGTCCAGCCCCTCGCCGGTCTCCACTCGGCGGCTCCCGCTTAGGTTGACAAAAAGCGGCAGAGCGGCGGGAGACTGGCGGGCGGGTTCACAAAAAGCTGCAAGGGACACTGTAGATTTCTGGGAGCAGGTGGCAACACGAGCAACAGTTCGGTGCTTCGGCAAACAGGAAGGAGGTAACTCACTTACAGCAGTGGTGACGTTGTTTATATGCGCCTCCTGGCGCTTGCAGGTATCGCGCACCCCAGCAGGGCTGCTGGGAAATGCAGTCCAGCCCCTCGCCGGTCTCCACTCGGCGGCTCCCGCTTAGGTTGACAAAAAGCGGCAGAGCGGCGGGAGACTGGCGGGCGGGTTCACAAAAAGCTGCAAGGGACACTGTAGATTTCTGGGAGCAGGTGGCAACACGAGCAGCAGTTCGGTGCTTCGGCAAACAGGAAGGAGGTAACCCACTTACAGCAGTGGTGACGTTGTTTATATGCGCCTCCTGGCGCTTGCAGGTATCGCGCACCCTAGCAGGGCTGCTGGGAAATGCAGTCCAGCCCCTCGCCGGTCTCCACTCGGCGGCTCCCGCTTAGGTTGACAAAAAGCGGCAGAGCGGCGGGAGACTGGCGGGCGGGTTCACAAAAAGCTGCAAGGGACACTGTAGATTTCTGGGAGCAGGTGGCAACACGTGCAGCAGTTCGGTGCTTCGGCAAACAGGAAGGAGGTAACCCACTTACAGCAGTGGTGACGTTGTTTATATGCGCCTCCTGGCGCTTGCAGGTATCGCGCACCCCAGCAGGGCTGCTGGGAAATGCAGTCCAGCCCCTCGCCGGTCTCCACTCGGCGGCTCCCGCATAGGTTGACAAAAAGCGGCAGAGCGGCGGCAGAGCGGCGGGAGACTGGCGGGCGGGTTCACAAAAAGCTGCAAGGGACACTGTAGATTTCTGGGAGCAGGTGGCAACACGAGCAGCAGTTTGGTGCTTCGGCAAACAGGAAGGCGGTAACCCCCGTTTAGCCACATCGATACTCCGGTGAAATATAAAACTCAGAGTTGGTGCTGCCAGAAGCTGGACATCTTGAGAGCATTGCTTCCAAGGAACCTGCCCTGACAGAAGAGCAAAAGGCACACAATTGATGGACGGAATGCAAAACAAATCAAAACATTCACCCCAGTCAAGAGATCTGGGTTAAATCCATCATTCTTTTGCTCACCATGCCACCCCAGTTTAGACCTGGCTGTATGCAAATCAGTCTTGACCCTGTGCCTCCTGGGAATAGTCCAGCCTGAACTGCTAAGCCAGGTCCTCACTGGACCGGAAACAAGCATCCTAGGGCCGTTTTCGGGATTTCACCCCTCTTCAGCCAGGTTATCTTGATTCCAGTGGCACAGTGAGCCCAGGACCCACGTCAGGGCATACCTGGCGCTCTTAGGGCGAGAAAGCAAAAGACACACAATTGAGGGACAGAATGCAGAACAAATCAAAACATTCACTCCCAGACAAGAGATCATAGGAACAGTCCATCCCGAACTGCCAAGCCAGGTCCTCCCTGGACCGGAAACAAGCATCCTAGGACCGGTTTCAGGGTTTCACCCCTCTTCAGCCAGGATAGCTTGATTCCATTGGCACAGTGAGCCAGGTCCTCACTGGACCGGAAACAAGCATCCTACTGCCGTTTTCGGGGTTTCACCCCTCTTCAGCCAGGATAGGTTGATTCCAGTGGCACAGTGAGCCCAGGACCCACGTCTGGGTATACCTGGCGCACTTAGGGCGAGAAATCAAAAGACACACAATTGATGGACGGAATGCAGAACAAATCAAAACATTCACCCCCAGGCAAGAGATCTGGGTTAAATCTATAATTTCTTTGCTCACCATGCCACCCCAGTTTGGAAAGGCCGGCGGAAATCAGTCTTGACCCTGTGCCTCATGGGAACATTCCAGCCCGAACTGCCAACCCAAGTCCTCCATGGACCGGAAGCAAGCATCTTAGGACCGGTTTCGGGGTTTCACCCCTCTTCAGTCAGGATAGCTTGATTCCAGTGGCACAGTGCGCCCAGGACCCACATCTGGGCATACATGGCGCACTTAGGGTGAGAAAGCAAAAGACACATAATTGATGGACGGAATGCAGAACAAAGCAAAACATTCACCTTCAGTCAAGAGATCTGGGTTAAATCCATCATTCTTTTGCTCGCCATGCCACCCCAGTTTAGACCTGGCCGTATGCAAATCAGTCTTGACCCTGTGCCTCATGGGAATAGTCCAGCCCGAACTGCCAAGCCAGGTCCTCACTGGACCGGAAACAAGCATCCTAGTGCCGTTTTCGGGGTTTCACCCCTCTTCAGCCAGGATAGGTTGATTCCAGTGGCACAGTGAGCCCAGGACCCACGTCTGGGTATACCTGGCGCACTTAGGGCGAGAAAGCAAAAGACACACAATTGATGGACGGAATGCAGAACAAATCAAAACATTCACCCCCAGTCAAGAGATCCGGGTTAAATCCATAATTTCTTTGCTCACAATGCCACCCCAGTGTGGAAAGGCCGGCGGAAATCAGTATTGACCCTGTGCCTCATGGGAACATTCCAGCCCGAACTGCCAAGCCAGGTCCTCCCTGGACCGGAAACAAGCATCCTAGGACCGGTTTCGGGGTTTCACCCCTCTTCAGTCAGGATAGCTTGATTCCAGTGGCACAGTGTGCCCAGGACCCACATCTGGGCATACCTGGCGCACTTGGGGTGAGAAAGCAAAAGACACATAATTGATGGACGGAATGCAGAACAAAGCAAAACATTCACCTTCAGTCAAGAGATCTGGGTTTAATCCATCATTCTTTTGCTCGCCATGCCACCCCAGTTTAGACCTTGCCGTATGCAAATCAGTCTTGACCCTGTGCCTCATGGGAATAGTCCAGCCTGAACTGCCAAGCCAGGTCCTCACTGGACCGGAAACAAACATCCTAGGGCTGTTTTCGGGATTTCACCCCTCTTCAGCCAGGTTATCTTGATTCCAGTGGCACAGTGAGCCCAGGACCCACGTCAGGGCATACCTGGCGCTCTTAGGGCGAGAAAGCAAAAGACACACAATTGAGGGACAGAATGCAGAACAAATCAAAACATTCGCTCCCAGACAAGAGATCTGGGTTAAATCCATAATTCTTTTGCTCAACATGCCACCCCAGTTTAGACCTGGCCGTATGCAAATCAGTCTTGACCCTATACCTCATGGGAACAGTCCAGCCCGATCTGCCAAGCCAGGTCCTCCCTGGACCGGAAACAAGCATCCTAGGACCGGTTTCAGGGTTTCACCCTTCTTCAGCCAGGTTAGCTTGATTCCAGTGGCTCAGTGAGCCCAGGACCTACGTCAGGGCATACCTGGCGCACTTAGGGCGAGAAAGCAAAAGATATACAATTGATGGACGGAATGCAGAACAAATCAAAACATTCACCCCCAGTCAAGAGATCTGGGTTAAATCTATCATTCTTTTGCTCACCATGCCACCCCAGGTTAGACCTGGCCGTATGCAAATCAGTCTTGACCCTGTGCCTCATGGGAACAGTCCAGCCCAAACTACCAAGCCTGGTCCTCCCTGGACTGGAAACAAGCATCCTAGGACTGGTTTCGGGGTTTCACTCCAGGGACAGGGTTGCTGATTCTTCCAATAACAAAAATATGGAACATATGGAAATAGGGGGTGCTCATGGTCCAGTGCAGGAAAAAGATTTACAACATAAGAATGGCCAGTGTCTGTATTGTGGAAAGAAAGGTCACAGTGTTCGGGAGTGTTCAGGCAAACCAAATGCTCAAGCAATCTCAAAGCAGAATGTTAGCATCACTGTGACCAAAAGGGTGGAAACTAATCAGCTCAAAGCATAAGCAGGAATCCCGTTCTAGTTTGACTGGAAAACTTCTGGATCAATAAGTAGCTAACACTCTGCAGAGTTCAGTACCACATCTAATCTTGAATTGCACCCTAAAGTTCAAACAAGAAGTTGTTACTGTAGTGGTCATGCTAGACTCTGGGGCTACAGGTAATTTCATAGACACTACCTATTGCAAAAAACGAGAGTTCCCTCCATAAAGAAAAAGAGACTAGAATCAGTTGGGCCCTAGGCAGTTCTTTGTTGACCTTTGGTCCAACCACCCACCAGACTCAACTGGTTCATGTGACCTGTGGGCATGAATCTCAAAATCATGAGGAAAACTAAGTTTTTAATTAATTGAAGCACCACAATTTGGAATACTTTTAGGAAGGCCATGGTAAACGGTTCCAAATCCCAGCATAGTCTGGGCTAAAAGGAACGTGACTTTCCCATCAAATTCATGTTGCCAATCTTTTTTTTTTTGGGCAGAGTTTTATATAGTGCAAACTTGACCCAAATCGGGTATCAGAGCTCTTTACATAGCACCAGTTACGTTACATGAGGACACACATTCATTTTTGTTAGGCACAGGGAGATTAAGTGATTTGCCCAGAATCACAGGATGTTTTAGCGTCATTACTGAGACTCGAACCCAGTTCCCCAGGTCTGAGGTCGAGCGCCCTAGCCAGAACCATGTCTAAAACTGGTACCTTTGACAGCCAGGATTCCAATGATCATACATTTCTTCTCACCAGCTGCCGAGCAAGATATAACCTTGCCTGAGGAATATGAAGGCTTTCATTATGTCTTTAGCAAAAGTCAGGCAGAGACTTTACCTCCTCATCGGGCATATGAGTGCCAAATTGAGCAGCTTCCCAGCGCTCAAATACTGTGTAGTTGGATCTATGCCCCCACTGAGCGAGAGAACATATGCCTTTGGAGTCAATTAGATAAGTGTATCCAGAATGGATTTATTCAACTATCAAAATCTACGGCACCCTCACCCTTATTCTCAGTCTCTAAAAGCAGAGAGGAGTGTCAGTTCTGCATTGATTACAGGGCTCTCAATAACATCACTTTAAAGAACCAGTAACCTCTTCCACTTATTCCAGTACTGTTGAATCAAGTTAAAAATACTAACTTCTATACTAAACTTGATCTAAGGGGGTATGCTAATTGGTCCACATTAGGCCTGGAGTGGAATGGAAGATTACTTTTCGGACCAGTTACGGACTGTTTGAGTACTGTGTGATGCCATTTGGATTATGTAATGCTCCTGCGGCATTTACATTTTTTGTCAATGATGTACTAAGCACATTTCTAGATAAAATTGTTATTTTACACATCAAAGACATTCTTATCTAGTCAAAATCCCAAAATGAGCAAATCATCCATGTGAAAATGATCCTAGCAACTTTAAGACAACACAGCTTTTATTGTAAACTCTCCAAATGTGAGTTTCACACCACTTATGTGGAATTCATAGGATTCATCCTAACTTCTCAAGGCATTTCCATGGTTGAGTGTAAGATTAAGGCCATTACTGATAGGCCACAACCTCAGAATATTAAAGCTGTCCAACAGTTTTTGGGGTCGCACATTTTTATGGGAGGTTCATTGATAATTTTTCTTCTAAAGTCACTGCCATTACTAAGCTGCTTAAAAAGAGGGTGTCATTTGCTGGCGCACAAGAGCAAGACCAGGCTTTTCAGGACTTGAAAAAAGCCTTCACTTGTACCCTAATTCTGTTTCATACAAACTTATCTACACCGTGTATAGTTGAAGTAGATGCCTTTGATGGAGCCATTGGAGCAATTCTTTCTCAGAACGATTCTGATAATGGCCAATTACATCCTGTTGCTTATCTGTCCAAAACATTTTTACCAGCTGAAACAAATCACACCACAGCTGAAAAAAATTACTGGCTATTCAACGTGCTTTCAAGGAATGGAGACATTATTTGCTAGGGGCCAAATCTCCTATTACAGTTTTCACTGACCACTGTAACCTCCAATTTCTCAGGTCTGCCTGAGCACTGTCGCTCACACAATTAAGCTGGACCATGTTCTTTAAAGAGTTCAATTTCATTATCACTTTTTGCCCTGGGCGTGATAACTAAAAAGCGGGCACCTTATCCCATTACTGCCTAGAGGCGAAAATAACTATCAATCAACCACCACTCATGATTTCCCAAGATCAAATTATTTGAGTAACTAACACAGAGAATTTCCTCGATCAGATAAAAAAATACATGCATATAAACAAATGAATAATCTGGAAATCTCACGATTTAACACATGAGATTTGTAATGAACTACCCTTACAGGAGAACAAACTTTATGTACCAGTTAAGAAATTACAATCAAAGGTACTTAAATGGTGTCTTGACCATTCATAAGCTAAGCACCCAGGCCATATCAGAGCCTTGGAATTAGTAAATCACCATTTTTGGCAGCCAGTTTGGAGACAAGATGTTTTCACCTATGTTCAGTAATGTGACATCTGTAGTCAAGCCAAATCCGACCACTCAATAAAGAAAGGACTTTTACAACCCTTACCCTCTCCTAACCAGATCTAGGAGGATATTTCCTTGGATTTCATCACCAGTCTCCCATGGTAAAACTACTATTCAGGTAGTAGTCAACAGATTCTCTAAGATTGCCCACTTTATAGCCTGCAAAAGTCTTCCTTCTGTTAATGGCACTGTGACACTAGTACTAAATCATGCGGTCTGCCTCCACAGGGCTACACAAGACTATAACATCAGACCAAGGCCCTGAATTTGCTTCCAGTTTCTTGAAAAATTGGTGTATTGCCTTGAAAATCCAATCTCGATTTTCCATGAGTTACCATCCAGAAACAGATGGCCAAACTGAGAAGGTTAACCAAAAGTCGAAGAATTACCTTTGTTGCTTCCCCCTCAGGTCTAATTCCTCATGGTTAGAGTTACTGTGGAAGCTGAGTTTGCTTTCATCAACTCATATCATGCTGCCCATCGCATGTCACCATTCTACACAAACTATGGGTATCACCCTAGGTAAGTCCCTGTATTACAGCCTTTATGTCACAGTTCAATTTCTAGTCTCACCCTGCGTCTGAAACGCATGACACATCTAGCACAGGCAATGAGTCGCAATGTAATGAAGGCCAAGGCTCAGTACAGACAGGTCGCTGACCGTCGTGGACAGCCTGGTCCTACTCGCCTGGAGAACAAGTGTGTCTTTATACAAAAGACGTAACCTTCAAACACCATCATCGTTTTTACCCACAATTTATTGGCCCCTTTGAAGTAAACGCTCAGATTAATCCAGTTACCTTTAGTTTAAAATGACCCTGCCTATGAAGATTCGCCCTGCAAACATGTCTCAGACCTGCTAACTGCCATTTCACCTGGCATGTGCACCCACTCAAACCTTCCCTTTTATTACATGTAAGTCACCCCTAAGGTAGGCCCAATGCAGCCCCATGGACAGGGTGCAGTGTATTTAAAAGGTAGGACATGTACTGGTGTGTTTTACATGTCCTATTAGTTGAATACTGTTGGTTTCGTTTTTCACTATTTCAAGGACTATCTCTTCCATAGGGCAACATGAGGATTACCTTGAACTATCTTTGAAGTGTAATTTACCATTGGGAGCTGATAGAGATTTGTGGTTTGTGGTCTCTGAACTCACAATTTAAAAGTACATCTTTTGGTGAAGTTGGTTTTTAAATTACATGTTTTAAAATGCCACTTTTAGAAAGTGCGCATTTTCTTGCTTAACAATTCTGTGCCTCTGCCTATCTGTAGAATCCACGTCTGTGTTAGGATGACAGTTGGGCTCTTGTGCATTCACTCTAGACATTCACATAAAGGGAGCTGAGGAGAGCCTTGCATATCCTGATGGGCATCACCAGGCTGATGGGCCTTCCTAAGCTAGAGCGGTGGGAGGAGTTGTCACAGACACCTGAATAGAGCTGTGCCTGTCCTCACACAAAGCTATCTCCACCCTGCTGTAGTGTGTCAGGAGCCAGGTAAGGGAAAGTTTGGGTCTTCTGCAGTACAAAGACTTTCCTTTGAAGTTTGCCTACTTCAAAGGCAGAAAGGGGTATCTTATTGGACCTCTGACACTCTCAAATTAGAACATCTGTACTGAAGGCCATTCTGCCAGGAAGAAGAGCTGAATGCTGTAGGAAGAACTGATACTCTGCCTGTTACTTTGCTGTGCTGGCCTGCTGTTTGCTGCTTCTGTCCTGGGAGTGAAAGGACAGGACTTTGCTTTATGTATCTTGCTTCCAAGGTTCTTCTGTGTGCTTGCCTCCTGTTAAGAAGTCTCAGGGCCATCAAAGACTTCACCTACCTGTGTCTGGGCTCTTCTGCCAGAGAGTTCTGACTTGCCAAGTGGTTCCAAATCCAGTTCCTGGGCCCTTAGTAGTAGAATCTTATTAACTGAATGAGAAAATCCACGCATCAACTTCCAGCATCTGTTATTATTGACGCATCGGTACAAATTTCCACGCATTGTCACTGCTAGCACCGGAGCATGGTTCCCAATCGGCAATTCGACCACTGCTTTCACTGCAGGCCCCAGCTTTCCGTCGCAGCACATCAGAAGAACCACTGCGGCTTGAGTTTCGAGCACGACATCGCCGAAGTCCGTGACGCACCAATCCAACTATGACATAGCTCCTGCTTTATGGCTGTGGAATCGACGCAATGCATCTGGATTTTTGATGCATCGTCTTTGGAAACTGATTTCTTCATCAATGTTGCCCAGCGGTAAGGAACCGAGGCTGGGTGTCCGAAGATCGATGCATTCCCTCCGCTGACAGTAAAGAACCAATACATCGCCTCCCCTGTCAGTAAGGAACCGACGTATCACCTCTCCTGCGTAGTAGTAAGGAACCAACGTATCTCCTCCCCTGGCAGTAAGGAGCCGACGTATCACCTCCTTTGGCTTGGCTTTTCTGTCACCTCACCTCCCCTGCGCCTCGCATTCTCTTTCAGTTTTGCCACATCCAAGGTACTTTGTGCTAAAAGAAACAGCTCCATTGATTTCAATGGATTGAACTTATTTACCCTATGAAACGTGTTATCTTTAATGGTGTATGTTGTATTTTTGTTGTTTTGGTCTTGTTTTATTCAGATAAATACTGGCTATGTTTCTAAACTGGTGTAGACTTATTTTTTGTGTTTTCTCAGTGTTGCTGTTTGTCTGTATGTACAAATGCTTTACACATTGCTTCTGAGTTAAGCCTGGCTGCTCGTGCCAAGCTACCAAGGGGGCGAGCAGGGGTTATCTTAGCTGTGTGACTCCTTTACCCTGACTAGAGTGAGGGTTCCTACTTGGACAGGTTGCAAACCACTACCAACTAGAGACCACATTTCTAACAAGAACTATTACAGATTTTCATTCAGGAATATAAAGAACTTTGTGTTATTTAACACCTTCAATGCTAAAGGTTTTCCCCTCCTGTGCTGCATGCCCAGATTTCCCATTGTTCATGACAAGGTCAGCTCGTCATTAGCACAGCTCCAGTGTGCCTCATGACGAGCTGAGCTCGTCATGAGCATGGAAAAGGTTAACAATAGGAGCTGGTATTCTGGACGGTGCTCTCTCAGTGGAAACAATGAGCATTTTCTTGTGTGAAATGTGAAAAGCAATTCTTCGTGAAAGTAGAACTAAGAATTGTTGACTAACCTTTTTTAGGTCTCGCCTGTCGATGCGCATGCGCATCGAGCAAGCGAGACTATAGGGGCTCATCCAGACTTTATCTAACTTGCAAGGAATCGTGGCGATTCCTTGCAGTGCCCGTGACTTTTAAGCTCAATGCGCATGTGCATTGAGCTTAAAAGCGCGTGCACATGCCCCCAGCCGCCTGCCTTGCCTACTCTCTCTCACAGCCTCCCCCAGCTCCGCCCCCTCACTACTTGATTGCACGGCCGCTAGGCCGTGCCTCCCCTACTCTCCTCCCCCCTCCTCCTCTCCTCCCCTGCCTGCCTGCCGCTAGGCCGTGCCTCCCCTACTCTCCTCCCCCCTCCTCCTCCTACTGCCGTGTCGCACCTCTCCCCTCTCCGCCCCCTCTCCTGCCAGCCGTGTTACGGTGAAAGGCTTGTTTTTTATGCTACAGACCGCACATTCACGTGCTTCGCCTAGGACTTGGTAGTTCTAATGTTTACTATTGTATATATAAATACTGAAAACTCACAGCATGAAACGTACTTTTTTGTCCTTTGTCAAGTGTCTAGAGCCTGGCAGTAAAAGGTTAAGAAATCTCCGGACGGAACCTTTACAATTGTTTGAGATGGGGGGTGCACTGTCAAAATCTCAAACTCCTGTTGACAGAAACCTAAACAGCTCTTCCTATTTTCCCCCCAAAAATCTGACATTCAGCTGGGAGCTGCCACGTTATGCAAAGTAGGCTGCGAGGGGGAGGGGTGGGCCATTTAAACTTTAAAAATCAACATCGGCGTCCGTTGCACGCCCCTCCACATGGCTGCAGCTGCGCGATGCTCTCACGGCTCTGTAACGTGGCTCAGCTGCTGCTGGTTTCCCCCTCACACTTCCTGTAGCCCGGGGGTAGCTTGGGTGGCTCATATCCGGTGCACTTAAACCCCTCTGAGTCACTGGCTGGCTGAGCACACAACAAGCCAACCGTCTGAAGGCAGACAGGGAGGGCTCTCACACCCTCTCAAAGAATGGAATGTTTCTCTCGCGCGCTCACAGGCACAGCCCGCCCTCCTGCGTAGAGCGCCCTGCACGAGCACATGGCGGGAAGCGCACTCTTGAAAACCGCTCCATTGCCTAAATAAATCAAAATATCGGGTAAACAATAACACAGCCAACAGCGCGATACTACTTAGTGTAATTTTTGGAGGAAGTGGAGCAGGGTGCGCTGACGCGTTGTATGTTAGGTGGGATTTCCACGCACGTCAGACTTTGAAGCTGGGTGAATCGGGTTCGAGTCTGGCGGGAGGCTTATGCATCCTGTGATTCTGGGGCCCGGGCAAATCACTCTGTGACTAAAAATGAATGTGTTGGTCTGTAACGCAACAGGTGTTTATACAAGGCGCTCTAATATCTTCCGGTTGAGTTTGCGCTAATTAAAACTGCAAAAAAAAATAATAATAAATAAAGACCACGTAGTATTGCCTTTTTTTCCAACTTTATAATCGTCAAATGTTTTTTTTAAAGTGAATTCAAGAGGGTTGGGGGGTCTAGATAATAAAGTACTAAACGCACAATGATGATTTTAGTTTATATCTCCCACCCAAATATAGCTCAGCTGTACAAACTTGTTGTTTGATACGTTTTTCTGTTTTCTATTAAACATTGTCGTGTCTCTGCGCCCCTCAATCAAACCACATTTTAAACGCTGAGACTCACGCGCATCTGTCCCTCATGTGAATCACCCTTTACAGGAAATCAGTTGTATTGTCAATGGATGAGTGTCAAAAAACCTGAGACTGTTTTACTCTGCATTTGCATCGTGTCTCGGTGACTCACTTCAGCTGCAGCAGCTTTGTGTGAAGTTTGCTTGGCTCGGCCAGCCCCCAGCAAGGAGGAGGAGGGGGGGTGGAGGCTTTTGTTTGTCGTCACGTCGGTGGCCTTTCATGTCGGGCTGTAAAAGCTTCTCGTTGAACTGTATGGCAAAGCATTCCCCCACACAGAAGACAGCAACCGCCACTGCCAGGGAGACAAAGAATCCAGCTCTCACTGAGCCGCCCTCTTAAAAGTTATACCCTGACATTTAGAGCAAGCGTGTATTTTATTATTAAACAGTTGCGGCCAGCATGGCTTTTACAAACAAAACCATGAAAACATTCCAACTGCTAGGCAGTGAATGCCAGGACTTGTAGTTTCCTGCCTACTAGGGTTTTATAGTTTTTACGATTAAATGTTTAAAATTACTTCCAGGCATTTTTAAGTAAAAACGTTTTATTTCTAGAAATTCAAGTGAAACACGTCCCCAGTTCCACATATGGGCCTGATTAGGAGTTTTTGTAGTGGCAATGCAATAGGTCTCGCATTTACGCGAGTTTGAGCTATTGTCATTGTAAATGGCAATGCCTTTTCTTTATGTTTTGTTTGTTTTGTTAAAACAAATAAAGGGCATTGTCATTTACAATGCTAATAGCTTAAACTCTCACAAAAGCGAGACCTATTGCATTGCAAATGCTTGTCCTTCAATGTCTCCTTCTCTGAAGTTCCCAGCCTAACTTCCCTCCCCCATTTGACCACATCTATACCTAAGTGAAATATAAAATGAAGTTGGTGCTGCCAGAAGGAGGGCATCTTGAGAGCACTGCTTCCGAGGAACTGGACCTGACAAGTGGGACTTAGTTATTTTTTCTTCCTCTAAAGGGTAAGAGGACACAGTGCTATTTTTTGCCCAGGGAGGTTCTACCCAAGGCATGCAATAAAACCAGGTTCGTAATACTTGGAATTATTTGCTGTTCGCAGTAAAGATACCAGTCCTCCTGGAGTCATACCCGGCTACAGGTTCCATCCTTGCCCCACTGAAGGATTTTGAGAACCATAAAATGTGGATTAGACGAAAGGTAAATCTTTGGATGGGGTAAGGCAGCGAATTGATCCCAGTGATAAATCAATTTCAGCTGCTATGAAATTCAGCTTCATCTTGCTTGGTGCTTTTAGCACTAAAACCAATAAATGAATTGAAAGCTCAGAGAAGACATCTCTAACTTCAAGGGACCCTATCTGGCATCTGCCTTGGATCCTGGCCCACTGAATGATTTCGGCCTTCATTTCAGATACTAAGCTAGAAGGCAAAAGCTTTGACCATGGTGATACGCTATGTGTATCCGAACTCCATTCCATTGCGGTCAGCCTGAAATCAGATCTAGGTCACAGTCAACCGCAAACTGTTGACTGTAAAATTGTTGGTACTGCTTGACCTTAAGACACAGTTCTCTGGGGGTTGTGCTATAGCCACCAGGGCTTGAGTAGGGATTCTCCAAAGACGGTGTGTTGACTTAACCAGATGGTACTCATTAAGTTTGTATGGGTCGTGCCTTTCCTAAATTAATAACCCTATTTCTAACATGTTAGAATTGGGGGTCTCTGGTTGGCGCAAGTATTCACTTGTGACAAGCAGGGACCCTCTCCTCTAAGTCAGGGCGAAGGATGACCCCTTAGAATTACCCTTGCTCACCCTCTAGGTGCGTAGCGTGAGCAGCCAAGGCTATTCTTCAGGCGTTATGGAGTTAAGCATTTGTAATAACACACACAGTAAAATGTACCAATCCCCCCACAAATGGACACCAGGCTGTGAATATATCAAAATACGCTCCTTTACGTAAAAATATATATGCAGGTAAGACTTATCACAAGACCAATAACGTTTTTCTTAGGTTGGGCCACAGGTTGTAAATTGGCAAATGTTGCAAACACAGGATATTAAAATAAACTTTACTAAAAGAAGTATTTTATTATTCTGAGTTCAGGCATACTAAACTTTATTTTCTACCATGTTCCCTGAGCCTGCTGGGATTATAGAGTGTAATAATTCCAGCAGCCCACCTGGCCTAAAGGGAACAGGTAGCCTTACAATAGTGAAAAACGAATTTGGCAGTAATTCACTATTAGGACATGCCACACTCATCAGAGCACGTCCTACCTTACACTTACAATGCACCCTGCCCTTGGGCCTACCATAGGGGTGACTAATATGAAGTTAAGGGAAGGTTTGGGGCTGGCAAGTGTGTGCAGCCAGCATGACAGTACCAGACTGCACGCAGGTTCTGCAATGGCAGACCCTAGACACATTTTAAAAGGCTGCTTCTGTGGGTGGCGCAACCAGCGCTGCAGGCCCACTAGCAGTATTGGCATTTACAAGCCCTGGTACTCCTGGTGCACTTTACTGGGGACTGACAGTAAATCCAATTAACCAATCAGGAATATCAATCACAGTTACACTTTACAAAGGGAGCACTTGCACTGCGGCACGGATTGGCCGTGGCGCAGTGCCCTGAGCAGCGGACACCAGCAAAAACATCTGAGGCACATCAGCAAAAAGTGGAAGGGAAACTCACGCCAAGGTGCCAGGTCTAACACGTGTCCCCTCCAGCTGAAATGTGGGGGGAACTACCCTTCCCCAGGGAGTTCCTCATCACTAAGGCGGAAAAATCTGGACAGACCGTCAGCATTGGCGTGATCTGTGCCAGGGCGATGTTCCACCGTGAAGTCCATACCCTGTAGGGAGATGGACCACCTCAACAGTTTTGGGTTCTCACCCCTCATTTGCATCAACCATCTGAGGGGCCTGTGGTCTGTCTGAACCCGGAAGTGAGACGCAAACAAGTAGGGTCTTAGCTTCTTCAGCGACCAGACCACAGCAAATGCTTCTCGCTCTATTGCACTCCACCTACGTTCCTGTGGAAGTAACCTTCTACTGATGAAGGCTACAGGTTGGTCCCAGCGCTCCTCAGTCATCTGTGAGAGAACAGCCCCTACACCATGCTCTGCAGCGTCTGTTTGCACTAGAAATTCCTTGGAGAAATCAGGAGCCAAGAGCACGGGCGCCGTGCACATGGCGGTTTTCAGGGTGTCAAAAGCCTTCTGACAGGTGTCAGTCCAAATCACATTCCTGGGCTGCTTCTTGGAAGTCAGCTCTGTCAAGGGGGTCACAATAGTGCCATAGCCCTTGACAAACCTCCTGTAGTACCCAGTGAGCCCCAGGAAGGCTCTCACTGCAGTCTAGGCCTTGGGGGGCTCCCAAGCCAGGATGGTCTCAATTTTGGGTTGCAAGGGTGCCACCTTGCCACTCCCCACTTGGTATCCCAAGTACACCACTGAACCCTGCCCAATCTCGCACTTGCTTGCCTTGATTGTGAGGCCTGCTTTGCGCAGCGCCATCAACACTTTCCAGAGGTGCCGCAGGTGTTCTGGCCAGGTGCCACTGAACACTGCGATGTCATCCAGGTAGGCGGCACTGAACTCATCCAGCCCAACCAACACCTGGTTGACCAACCTCTGAAAGGTGGCAGGGGCATTCTTCATTCCAAATGGCATAACCCGGAACTGGAAATGCCCATCTGGTGTAGAGAATGCTGACCTCTCTTTTTCCCCATCGGTCAAGGCGATCTGCCAGTACCCAGACGTTAAATCAAACGTGCTGAGGAACCGGGCAGCCCCTAGCCGATCAATGAGCTCATCAGCTCTGGGGATAGGGTGCGCGTCAGTCTTGGTGACTGAATTGAGTCCTCTGTAGTCCACACAGAACCAGAATTCAGGTGTGGCTCCCGGCGCAGCAGCCTTTAGGACCAAGGACTGCTGGAGGACTCAACCACCCTAAGAGCAAGCATCTTGGAGACCTCCTCTTTGATGCAGGCCCTGACCCTGTCAGTTACTCGGTAGGCCTTATGCCTCACAGGTCTCCTGTGTCCACATCATGGACGCACCAATCTGTGACACCAGGAACCAGGGAGAACAGATCTGGAAACTGCCCCAGCAATTGGCGGCAGTCTTCCTGTTGCTCAGGCGTCAGGGTGGGTGAGAGGTTAACTCCATCCACTGACCCATCTTTCTCAGAGGCTACCAAGAGGTCAGGAAGAGGCTCAGACTCCTCCTCCTTTCCATCATCAGTTGCCAACAACATGACCACTTTGGACCTCTCCAAGTGGGGCTTAAGGCGGTTAACATGTAGGACCCTCAAAGGGTTCCTGGGAGACTGCATGTCCACCAAGTAGGTTACCGGACTCTTGCGCTCCACAACCTCAAATGGACCTGTCCACTTATCCTGAAGTGCACAAGGCTCCACTGGGGCCAAGACCCACACCTTTTGCCCAGGTTGAAGCTCCACCAGAGTGGCATTCTGGTCGTACCACCGCTTCATCTCTTCCTGGCTGGCTTCCAGATTTGCCTGAGCAAGTTGCCTGAAGCGCCTGGTCTGGTTTCTGAAGGCCAGCATGTAACTGTATACATTCTGGGGAGGTTTCCTGGGAGATTGCTCCCAGCCTTCCTTTACCAAACTCAGAGGTCTCTCACTGGGTGACCATACAGCAGTTCAAAGGGGCTGAACCCTAGGGACTTCTGTGGCACCTCACGGTATGAAAAGAGAAGGCATGGCAAGAGGACGTCCCACTTACGCCTCATTGGACCTTCCAGGCCCATGATCATGCCTTTTAGGGTTCAGTTGAATCTCTCAACCAACCCATTCCCTTGGGGATGGTAAGGGGTGGTGAACTTGTAGGTTACACCACACTCTTGCCTCAGGGATTTCATATACTTGAATATGAAATTGGTCTCCCTGTCACTCACCACCTCTAGAGGGAATCCCACTCGGGAGAAAATTCCCATCAGTGCTCGTCCCACCACGGGGGCCGTCACTGTCCTCAGAGGGATGGCTTCAGGGTACCGGGTGGCATGGTCCACCAAGACCAGGATGAACCTGTTGCCCATGGCTGTCTTGGGGTCCAGAGGCCCAACAATGTCAATACCCACTCGCTGGAATGGCGTACCGACCACTGGGAAGAGTTGCAGAGGAGCCTTGTGCCTCCCTCCGCTCTTACCACTTGCCTGGCAAGTCTGACAGCATCTACAATGAGCATCTGAGCTCTTGTGCATTTGGGGCCAGTAAAAGTGGGTGACAAGCCTGTCATAGGTCTTGTCCATCCCCAAATGTCCTGCTAACGGCACATCATGAGCCAGCCCCAGTAGGAAGGCTCTGAACTTCTGGGGTACCACCAGCAGACGGGCTGACCCAGGTTCAGCAGCCTTAGGCTCTGAATACAGGAGGTCATTCTCCCAGTACACATAATGTGTCTTGGCCTGAACACCATTGGCCTGGTCTGCAGCCTGCTGCCGCATACCCACGAGAGAAGGGCATTCTTTCTGCTCCCTGCAGAATTCCTCCCTGGAGGGGCCTCCTTCTTGCTGCCAATGGGTCAGGTCAGGCAAGTCCCCCAGTTCAGCAATCTGTTCCCCTGTAGGCTCCAGGGCATCCCCCTCAAGGTCTGCTTCCACCTGGACCGTGGGAAATTCAGGGGCCGGTTTCCCGCGCCCCCCTGCGCCTTCTCCCTAAGGCCGGTTCCTGGGCCTCTCCTTCAGGCTCCAGGATCTCTTGAGCACCCCTACTGGCTGCCATGGACTGGGTGGTCATGCACGCCCAGTCAGGCAGACCCACCATCCTCAGGTGAGTTGTCTTCTCCACCTTTTCCCAAGGGGAGTCTTCCAAGTCATTCCCTAGCAAACAGTCTACAGGCATGGCTTTCCTCACACAGACCTGCAGAGTACCAGAGAACCCCCCCACTCGAAGGGAACTTGAGCCATCGGGCACTGACTCTCTGAATTATCAGCATTGATACCCCTACAGTAGGCATGGGGTACAACCTGCTCTTGAGACACCAGGTGCTGCCTCACTGCAGTCACGCTGGCTCCTGTATCTCTAAGAGCCTCAGCTTTCTTACCATTGATGGTCACCACCTGGCCATATTTCTTAGTGTTAGAGGGCAGGTAGTTCTCAGGGACCATCTCACTGTCTCCTAGCGAGACTAGTGTCATCTGGACAGGATCTCCACCCCCGGGGACTACTACTTCTTCCCCCAAATTAACACTAGCTACTTGCCGGAGTGGAGCACCAGTGGGTGCTGGTTTACCAAACAGGCGACACTTGGGGTCACTGGCAATGTGCCCCGGGTCACCACACCTGTAACAATTGAAGGGCCCCTTTGGAACAGGCCTACCTGTCGGGGCCCCAGTCTGCTTCGGGGGTGGGGGAGGCTGAGAACCTCGCTGCTGGTTCCCTTGGGGATTACTTTGGGGGCCTCGCTAGAACCCTCTTTGTTTACCCCTGTCCCCCCACTCTTCTGCTGGGGACCCTGCCCACCTTTGGCGGAGTCTCCCACTGGACCCTTGTGGACCCTGGTGCTGAGCCAGCGGTCCGCCTCCTCAGCAAGCTTCCTCGGGTTGGACAGCTTGCTATCAATCAGGTGCTGGCGTAGCTCAGGAAAACAGTGATTAGACAAGTGCTCCCATGCAATTAAATCAAAAAGCCCCTGAAAATCATTTACCTTGCTACCATTTACCCATCCATCCAGTACTCTGCAAAAACCAGTCACATACTCCACATACGTATTCCCAGGACGCTTTACACTCTCCCTGAACTTCTGTCTGTAAATTTCTGGGGTAAGCCCATACCTGGTCATTAAGGCCTCTTTCATGCGGGGGTACGAATTTTGTTCTTCAAGGGGCAAATCTAGGAGGGTGTCCCGCCCTTCGCTAAGGAACCTCCCCCACAACCCCGCTCCCCAATCCTTGTCAGGGACCCGGTGGGAGGACATGGTTACCTCATATGCCCTAAACCACTGTCCTATGTCATCCCCCCTAAAGAACTCCTTAACTACATCTTTGGGTATGTACACCCTGGACTCTACCTGCACCTGCACTCTGTGCTGCCACCAGAAGGAGCTGTTCCCGAACCTCTCAGCTCCAACTCCTTCAATCTTAGGTCATGGTCCAGCTGGCGTTGCTGTGCCTCCATGGCCAATCTTTGCTTGTCCATTTCCAATTTTTGCTTCTCCATTTCTAGTTGCCCAGCTAATTTTGCCATCTCCATTGCATGTGCCCTGTCTGCTGCCCTGTCTGCCAGCTCCTCTGGTGACAGGCCTCTGCTAGGATCTACAACGCCATCTGGTGGTATGATATCCACCGCATTCTGTGGTTCCCTTGACTCCTTCCAGGCTCTCAGTGCCGTTACGAGTTGGGTTTTGTTGTTCAATCCATGTTTGGAAATTCTGCACTTCCCACAGAGTTCTTTCAGCCGGTCATTTGTTAAGCCCCTCAGGGCTTCCTCTCCCCAATCTATGTCATCTTCTCCTGAGAAGACAGAGAGTGCTCTTCCCACAGGGTGTGAGCCAGGCATGGCTTCAGTAATGGCAGATGTCTCAACAAAATTAAAGACAATGGAAATCTGTGGCTGCGTTATAGGTCTGCTCTCACTATGTGGTGATCAGTAATTCACTATGTCAACTACAAATGCAAATTCGCGAATCCTCACCGCTGCGTCCAATGTTAGAATTGGGGGTCTCTGGTTGGCGCAAGTATTCATTCGTGACAAGCAGGGACCCTCTCCTCTAAGTCAGGGCGAAGGATGACCCCTTAGAATTACCCTTGCTCACCCTCTAGGTGCGTGGCGTGATCAGCCAAGGCTATTCTTCAGGCGTTATGGAGGTAAGCATTTGTAATAACACACACAGTAAAATGTACCAATCCCCGCACAAATGGACACCAGGCTGTGAATATATAAAAATACGCTCCTTTATGTAAAAATATATATGCAGGTAAGACTTATCACAAGACCAATAACGTTTTTCTTAGGTTGGGCCACAGGTTGTAAATTGGCAAATGTTCTTCGCACTTATAGTTCATTAAAAAGAAAAGGTTCTAGTTCTCTTCCTATGCCACAGTTCTCCCAATACACTCCTTGGGGCATCTTCACGCAGTTCCTGTCTATCCGTGCGCTTTCTAGCGCTCTGGTTTGTTCCCGGCTCGAGATACGGGCCCGGCCTGCCAAAGCTCACGCTTCTCACGGAGACAGTACGAGTCGTACCGTGGTGTGAGGCTCGTACGGGGAGGGAGCGCAGGCTTTAGGAAGCTACCAGGAGCCCAGGTGCACGGAGCGGTGCGAGCCTCGATGGAGGGGCGGCTCGTACCGCGGGTCGGTCACAGTACCTCAGAGGTCCGTTGTGAAGGCGGGGGAGGCAGACGTACCGGGGCAATCACCGCACACAGTGCAAAAAGGGTGAAAGAAGCACGTTCAATCAATCAATCAATGCATTCATATAGCGCACTACTCACCCGGAGGGTCTCAAAGACGTTGCGGGCCCTCAGCCCGTGGTGAGCACTGTGCTTGGGTGAGTGGCATTGTTTTCCCACGAAGGCAGATGCGGGGTACACAGCGGCTCCGGGCAGAGCGAGGCTGGCACCCGAGGCGTCCGGGCTTCGATGGATCTGTTCTCTGGGTTTAGTGCAGACGTCAGGCGGGAGCGTGGGGGGGTGACCAGCGGGCCTCCAACGGCGGTGATGCGGCGATCTCCCTCAGCGGGGGGAGAGCGGCTCGACGGAGCGGGGCTCTCCCTCGGCAGGGGCGAGGGGGACACAGTAGATCACGGCCTCGAGGAGGGGCTGGGGGGCACCACGAAGGTTCCGGTAGCGAGCCTCCAAGGCAAGGTGAGTCGGTGATTTCCCTCGGCGGGGGAAGAGCGGCTCGACGGAGCGGGGCTCTTCCTCGGCGGGGACGGGGAAACACGGTTGAGTCACGGCCTCAGGGAGGGGCTGGGGACACCAAAGATCACAGCTCCGACGGGGCAGAAGTCCTTGCAAACGAGCAGAGCAGGTTGAGCCAGATGGTCCTGTGGCTCAGGTCAGGGGGCAAGCTCAGTCAAGCCCTTGGAGAAAGTTTCAGCACAAATCAGCAACGTCTTTTTATCAAGTCTTTTCCTCTCCTTCCTCAGCAAGGCAAGCAGCAGGCCAGTCCTTCCAGCGTCTTCTTCTCCTTCTAGTAGGGCAGAGGTTCGTTGTGGGAAACAGGATTCTGATTTACAAGGAGCAGGGCTCCTACTTTTATACAGCATTTCTTTTGTCTTTTCAGGCCAGGGGGGCCTTTGCATAACTTCTTTCAGTCTCTGAGCACTTGTTGGGTGTACTTCTGGCTTCTGCTTTCAGTGTGAGAGGCAGGCACATCAGACGCTCCACAGGAGGTGGAGCCAGCATTGTGTGGACAGGGGCAGCCAGAAGTACCTTGATGACAGTGCTTCGCCCTTCCTGGGCCAGGTGAAGGCTGAGTCATCGGTCACTCCCCAGGGGGCGGAGCCAGCATTGTGGTGGCAGAGCACAGCCCTATTAAGAGTCCAGGGGCACTTCTACCTCCCACTAAGGTGTAATCTTTGCATTCACCACCTGTCATCCCCCAGCCCTGTCACTCACACATCCCAGACAGTCAGATACACATACTAGCAGAGGCGGGCTGAAATGGTTAGGCAAGCAAATGCTAACTTTCTAAAAGTAGCATTTGCAAACACAGGATATTAAAATAAACGTTACTAAAAGAAGTATTTTATTCTGAGTTCAGGCATACTAAACTATATTTTCTACCATGTTCCCTGAGCCTGCTGGGATTATAGAGTGTAATAATTCCAACAGCCAATCTGACCTAAAGGGAACAGGTAGCCTTACAATAGTGAAAAACGAATTTGGCAGTAATTCACTATTAGGACATGCCACACTCATCAGAGCATGTCCTACCTTACACTTACAATGCACCCTGCCCTTGGGCCTACCATAGGGGTGACTAATATGAAGTTAAGGTAAGGTTTGGGGCTGGCAAGTGTGTGCACTTGCCCAGCCAGCATGACAGTACCAGACTGCACGCAGGTTCTGCAATGGCAGACCCTAGACACATTTTAAAAGGCTGCTTCTGTGGGTGGCGCAACCAGCGCTGCAGGCCCACTAGCAGTATTGGCATTTACAAGCCCTGGCACACCTGGTGCACTTTACTGGGGACTGACAGTAAATCCAATGAACCAATCAGGAATATCAATCACAGTTACACTTTACATAGGGAGCACTTGCACTGCGGCACGGATTGGCCGTGGCGCAGTGCCCTGAGCAGCGGACACCAGCAAAAACATCTGAGGCACATCAGCAAAAAGTGGAAGGGAAACTCACGCCAAGGTGCCAGGTCGAACATAACACAAACATCTGGACATGTGAGTCTGATCTGTAGAGCCAGGAAGAAGGTAGCTTAGTGGGTTGAATATTGCACACAGTGATCTCTGTGCAGTTCACAGTACACATACCACTTGGAAGAGATGATGCTTGGTTGAAGGCCAGGAAGGAAGAGGAGGCGAGTGGTGTCTCAATGTCTCTTTTAAATTGGGCAGGAGAAGTTGGGTAAAGAGTGATGCCAGGGCTATTACATTGCTGTCTATAACTAACTTGGATGCTGCATCAGCACCTTCAGGTTATCAGCTTGAGGAGGGGTACAATCATGAAGGGCAGAGATGCCTGTGCACTGTCTTAGTCTCCGCTTGAAGGCCATTTTCTAGTGAAGGGCTGTTGAAATTAGATCAGGTGTATAGGAGACATTTCAAGCCAGATCTGTTTTGTTGTGGCAGCACCAAGTCTATGCCTTTAGGAGTCTTGTGAAAGACGTATCATATGTCTAGTTCTGTTTTTGTGATCTCATGTGTCCTATCAGATCCATCTCCCTTCTCTATGCATGCCCAGGGCTTCCTGCTCCTGACATGGACATCCCATGAACCCATTTCACTGGAGTTCTACCACAAGCATTGAATGTGGCCATCCTACCAGAGCCCTCCCATTGGCATCTTATTACCAGCCCCATCAGGACCCTGCAGCAGGAATTCAATGTACTTTGCAATCAGCATTTCGAGTTCAGCCCATGAGATCCATGCCAATGCATGTCATGTGATAAGCTCATCTTGTTTCCATGGTAATCCTGTCACCTGTTTAAGTTTTTAATATAAATATATTATAACGAGAAGTCATATTACTAGGAACCCCATGGGGGGCTCCTGCAGACACTGACACAGTATGAAGGAGAGGGAAGGAAACTATGTCTGCCATGCTCAGGATGATTTTTTCTGAAACATTGTTCCTGCCTTCACAGACATCCCTCTTCAATATCCTTGGGACTGGCAGATGTTTACTAAGTAGGGTGATGAATCATCGCTGATGATACCATGTTGGCACGGGCAGCTATAAAAAGTTTAGGTGCATCATCTGGGTGAAATAGGCCTGGGCCTCTTCGGTGAGTGAGTGGGCTGCCAGGTTCAGAAGATATCCTAGCATCCGTAGGAAGCACCGAAGATAATACAGTGAGCCAGTTATATTATAAGAACCGGGTAGAAAAGGGCATAAAATGGGAATGCGGGGGTGGGGGTGGGGGGGGGGGGGTAGTGGAGTTACAAGGATCTCTCCCCATGGGTTGTTCGGGTGAGTGGTGCTGCCTTTATGGGCAAGGCTACAATAGGATAGACTTGGGTTGGGACTGGGTTAGCGTGCCATCATGGTCAGGTCAGAGTGGGAGGTGGCTTCTTTCAGCCAGGATACTTCACTCCTAAGGATGGTCTCACATGAGTGTTTTTCCATCCTACCCATCCAGTTATTTGTTAAGTGCATTGAGAATTTTTGGTGTGCATGTTTTTCTTTGGACGTGTAATGTGGAGAGAGGTACTAGGACTTTAGTGGCTGGTCATTGGGATGGCGACAATGCTGTAGGAATAGATGTGGATTGAGATTTACTTGCATAGCATAGTTCTGTAACCTTGATTTCAGATATTGCCATTGTAGGGCAGACTGCGAGCAGGAGGGGTAGTATACGATTGAGGATATTGTGATGGTTACATTGTTACTGAGTGGCAGAATGCAGGGTCGGCGTGAGTGCCGTAGTTTGGCAATTGGCCACGGTCATTGACATTCTTTATAGGATGTAAAGATGGCCAGGGTGAAGGCACTAGGGATTTGAACATGTGGAAACAAGTTGGAGCAGATTAAGAGTTTGTTCGATAAATGATGATAGTTGTGCGAGGTGTGTTTTTTTTTATTTTGGGTTGCCTGGGTGTTTGGATTCCAGGTAAGTTTGAGGGTAGGGATGTTGGGAAAACTTGATGTGTTAGTTAAGCAGGGGTGTTACATGTTAATTTAATGTTAGGTATAAAGACTTGCTGCAATATTGTGTCCCTTTTTCCCTATAGCCGGCTTGAGTTGTGATATTATGCCATTTTGCCGGATGAAGATTGTGATCACATGCATTCACCTCCCACGGTTAAGAGCTGCAATGCTGCCAACAGTAGTCTTTGTTGTGCTTCCTGTTTCACTTACTTCTTCATAATATGATAAACACACTTTACTAATGTTTGCACTTTCCAGGGATGATGAATGTTGAACTAACTGAAGAGGCACCCTCCTACTTCTTCATGGAGATTCATTCAAACTTCTTTTTTGATGAAACTCCTAGCCTTGGAAAAGTTAATTTAAAAAAGCGGTGGCGGTCTGACACATAATGCATAGCCAACGCAGAGAGACGGTTTTGGGATTGCGAGGATGGAGCTCCCCAAAACTGCAGGGTCTGCAGCGGTGTTTGTTACACCCCTGCCCTGCACAGAAATAAAAACATATTAACCGTGGCCACCTATACAACAGTATTCACCAAAGAATGACTCACCACACTGCCGTTTCAAAAAAGGGGAGATAGGGGAAAAATAAAAACAGGAGGGCTCATCCTTCAGTTCAACACGTTTTATTCATAGAGAGCCCCTCTGCCACAAGAAGGGGTTTTTTCTTTCCACTTTGATGTTTTCTTTTCAAAATGATGAGTTTTCCTTAGATAACCCTCACTCACCAGGATTGCCCCTTGGTGGCATGCTTTATCATCAGGTTCTTCCTGTTCCGCTGCGGAACAGGGCATGCTATGACCTACGGGGATGTGGGAGCATTTGTAGGTGGTACTATGTGTAGATGAAGTGTTGAGGTATGAGTGGGGAAAAAATAAAATAAAAAATAGATTCTTTACTATTACCTCTATCCGGTATGGTTGAAATATGGGGAAAAATTGGAACTTAAAGGAGACAATGTGCCTTAGTTCTGCTGGTCGACATATTTGTAGCTCTACCCCAAGGCTATTCTTCAGGACCAAAGATTAGTGAGTTCCCTGGTACCACTCCTACAACTCCTAATAATCAGGAGGAAAAACAAATACATGGAAAATAAATTTATACAGCACCTATTGGTGTCAATATCTCAATAGATTAGTATCAAATTTTGGTGGCCTCTTAATTGCAACATGAGTCTGTACGGGGGAAGGGATGCCTGTAGTCACACTTGCCTCAAGGCTACTCCCTTGCTTAAGGGATAGCTCCGCCCGTGTCTCCATCACCACACAGCCCAACAGGCAAGACATTACAACCACATACAGCCAATACAATTGGTTTTACACAGACAGGCAAACCAAATGTAATATGGCTTGAAGAATCAAACCCAGGTCTACTTGAACACCAACTAATGCTATCATGCATATTTGACAGCCTCCAGAACTAAGGTTGTGCAAATTGAAGCAATTTTGCTTTACAAGTGCCAATAACATAACATTTTATAACAGAACAGGGACCATTTGATTTCTCTCATCAGTTTTTGCTTCCTGACCTCACGGTTTTGACTGGAGTAGTGTTTCTGCGCACCTTTCTCACTGCTGATCAGTGGTAAAGGGGAAGTGCTCCTGTGGTAAATTGTGTTATGGATTGGCGTTTCCATGATTAGATATTTGATTTACTTGTTAGTACATAGTATAGTGCACTGAGTGTGCCAGGGCATGTGAATCAAATGCTACTAGTGGGCCTGCAGCACTGATTATGCAACCCACGTGAGTAGCCCTGAAAAGGTAACTCAGACCCTCCATTGCGGAGTCTGCTCGCAGTTTGCAACTACCATGTGGATTTGGCCAGTGCACACACTTGCCAGTCCCTCACCTTCCCTTTTCTTACATGTTAGCCACCCCTAAGGTAGTCCCAGGGTGCCCCTGTGGGCCGGGTACAGTGTATGTGAAAGGTAGGACATGCCCTGGTATGTGTGGCATGTCCTGATAGCGAATTACGGCCAATTTCATTTTTCGCTATTGCAAGGCTACCTGTTCCCAATAGGACAGAATGGGGAGTTTGTTAATAACATCTTATAAACATAACTGGCCCTGGGAATTAGGTAGGAAAATAAAGTTTAGTATGCCTGAACTCAGAATCTAAAGATGCATCTTTTAGTGAAGGTAATTTTTACATTCTGTGTTTGAAAATACCACTTTTAGAAAGTAGGCATTTTCTTGCTCATTCATCCAGTGTGCCTCTGCTGGTATGTGGATTGCCTGTATGGGGTTTGGATGACATAAGGCTGGGAGCAGGAGTGGCTCCAGATAGTCGTGGTGGGCCAGGAAAGAGCTGAATAGGCCTGGACTGCAATTAGGGAAGGGGGAGAAGATTTCATTGCACCTCAAAGGGCCTGGTCTGCCTCTGACCATGCCGTTTCCATTTCCTGCCAGGAAGTCACACCAGAGAAGGCAGAACTGGTTCTGGCTGGGAACAAACACTCTGTGCCTAAGAGATCAAATGATTTTGTGATATAAATATTGGGGCCCAGACCCCTGAACTTTAGAACTCTTTTGGATCAAGAAGACTGCCAAGAAGAAGAGCTGGAGAAGCTGTGAGGAGGAACTACCACATTGCTGTGTGCTTTGCTGTGTTGGCCTGCAGTGGCTGCTTCTGTTTGGGGCAGTGAAAGGACTGGACTGAACTTTCTGCAATCTACTTTTGTGAGTTTCTCCAAGGGCGTGAGGTAGAGCTTGCCCCCTGTACAAGAAGTCTCAGGAACATCAAAGATTTCAAGCTCTTCTTCCCTCTGCACTGGGGACTGTGTGTTTTGTGCTGCAACAGACGAAAAAGTAGCCCAACGCCATCTACGACGCCGCTGCTGACTCCGTGTCCAAAGGCACCGCAGAGGGCACCGCCGCAATGCGACCCTGTTCTCAACGACGATGCCTGCTGACGCCGCCACTGAGCAGCTGCTCGCACCGCGACCTGTGGGCACCGCACTCCACCCCTCCTCGCTTCACGACAACGCCTTGGCCTCCCCGACTACGACGCTCCATGCCGAAATCAACACCGCTGCTTGCACCGTGGTTCGAGGACACCGCTTGTAAAGTTACATGACGCACCGCCCTCACTCCGCACTGCAACCTTGGTCTACCGACGACGGCGCTATCGACTCCAGACGACAGAGCTCCAGCAAAGACAACACCGCTGCTTGCACTGCGACCTGCCAGCATGGCGACGAGCACCGCATTCACTTTGCCGCGCGTCCCTGGTCTCATCGACGACACCATCTGACGCCTCCACCGAGCTGCAGCTCGCACCGCTACCTGAGGGCACCACACGCCGCACCGCTGCACTTCGCCCTGCAGCACCCAACACCTGCGATGCCTGCGCTCCTGAATTCAACACAGAGGAGTTCGATCTGCAATGCGTAAGACTTCGAGGGCCCCCACTACTCCTGCACAGACCTCCGCAACTGACGCCTGCAGATACTGTGCTTTCAGAAGCTCAACAAGAGGTCGACAATGCCGTGCATTTCTAAAAGGTACTGTTTGAGGGTCTTGCCGACACCGTGGCTGGCCTGCAATGCCCCTGTCAGTCAGAACTGTCTGGATTTCTTTGTTCAGGACGCCGTGATAGTCTCAGACGGAGCTATCGACTTTAAGAAACTGGTTTTCAAGGTTATTTTGATAACTGAAGATTAATGTACTGCATTGTGGATTTTTATTGCTTTTTGTCTTGTCTTAAGTATATAACATTATTGGATATTTTTCTAAACTGGTGTGGTGTCCTTTTGTAGTGCTTGTAGTGCTTACACTGTATTACTGTTGGTTATGTGCAAATGCTTTACACACTGCTTCTAAGATAAGCCTGACTGCTCATTCCAACCTACCAAGGGGGTGAGCAGGGGTAATTTTAGGAGTGTAATTCCCTTTTTCTGACTATAGGGGTGGTTTCTTCCTGGCTTTGGCCCATGCCCTAGCCTACCAAAAATCCAATTTCCAACATTGGTTATCAGCGGTGAGGCTAGGGCTTGCGTTTGCACTTGACTTCCAGTGATTGGTGTGCACTACTACCATATGGCAGACCATTACGTGCCACATACTGGTTCTTTTTGGCCTATTTTTTATCTTGCCAGTTCGAACTCGCACCTTCATCATCCCTGAATCAAGAGCATCATCTGTTGCATCCCTGGAAATTGCCATTGAGGAGGATAGGTTGGTATCCTACAATCTTAGGGAATTTAATATTAAATCATTTTTTATTGAAGGCATGACGCGCAATAAACATACACAAAATATCAGTGACAGCCTCTGAGACTGCTCAAGCCAAAATTAAATAAAACCAGCTGGATGGCGTCCGAGCCTCAGCTGCGGACCACAGTCAACTCCATACTACGTGTGCACAGCCCCACATTAAGGAATCATATAGAAAAGGAAACAAAGGAGAACAAAAACAAAGGAAAAGCCCACCTCTGAAACGCCCCTCTCCTACCCCTTACCCTTCCCCCCTAACACACCCCTACCCCTGGTCCTTGTATGCCAAAGAAAGCCACATCCAACTCACCAGCTCTATTCGCCATCAGGCGCCTCCGAGAGATGCAACAGTCTCAGATAGCGTGGGCAGGTAACCTCCCGAAACTCAGAAGACAGTAGGGACAAAAAGGGCTGCCACAATTCCACATATTTTGCCCCCTCCGCCTTCGCTGTTAGAGAGAGTTTTTCCATACCAAGCACCATCCACAGACGATGGAGCAAGCCCTGCAAGGTGGGAACAAGCGCAGACCTCCAGTGTACTACAATGTTCTGCAATGCTGAGCCTAGTGCAATCGCAATCAGGCTGCCTCTACGGGAACGTAGCGGATACATCAGGGGGTTCGGAAGTCCCAAAAGGACGTATGAGGGGAGACGGGGAATTTCTGTATCCAAGTGTGTGTCCACTTCATCGAGAACCTGTTTCCAGTAGCCCTGAAGATGTGTACAGTCCCAAAGCAAATGTACCAGATTCCCCACCTGCCCGCACCCCCGCCAACAAAGCGCCTCCCTAGTATGGTCCATTTTGTGGAGTCTTTCCGGAGTATAATACCAATAGGTTACAATTTACGTTAGAGTGTCTGTAAGTCCCATATGGTAAGCGGAATGACGCGTCCTATATTAAATGCCTTCCCATTCCTTGCGGGTAAAAGTCCTATCTAACTACCTCTCCCACCGCGTTCTGCTAGCACTATAGACATGTGTATATTTACTCAATAGCATCTTATAAAGGTCCGAAATTAATTTCTTATCAGTCTTACGCGTAATTAGCCAATATTCATAAGGGGTAAGCTGTCTGTCCGCTTCGGGCCGGACCTGCTCACTGAGAGCCTAGTGTCGTGCCTGCAGGTAACGGAGTCTTTCCCCCTCTGGCAACCCAAACTCCTGACGAAAGTGAGAAAAGGGAAGCACCCCATCCGCTGCATATAGATGGTAAAGAAATCTATAGCCAGCTGGTCGCCAGCCCGCAAAGGTCTTACCCCGGAGTAAAATCCGGATTACCCACTATAGGGGTAAGTGTGGACGGAAAGGTGGTGAATTCATGAGTAGTGCTCGTCCTGTCCCAGACCTCTAGGGGAACCCTGGTGATGTGCGAGGCATACAAATTGGGAGGCCTATGATGCCTGCAAAGAAAGGGGACTTCCTGTAAAGGTCTGCCAGCCACAGCCTGGTCTTGAAAAAGCCAGTACTTTTCAGACTCCCACCTACTCCATTCTACCAGATATCTGAGCTGAGCCGCCTAGAAGTTTGATAACAAATCTGGAAGGCCAATCCCACCTTACTCCCCTCTCTATAGCAAACCGAGGGGAGGTGAATCCGTTAACCCGCACCGTTGTAGTCGGGTATTTATAACAATTCAAAACATGCGTTCGGAACCTCGACCCGAGACCAGCGTTCTCAAGGACCTTCTCGGCATCAATAGCGAGCATCATATATTCCCTGGATGTCCGCGTGGCCTTCTCAATTAGGTGGAGGGCCCTCTTTGTATTGTCCGAGGTCTGGCGCTCGGGAATAAAGCCAGCCTGGTCCGGGTCAATCAGCCCTCCTATGTGATTCCTGAGTCGCGCTGCTAGAATCCCAGTTTATAGTTTAAAATCAATATTTAAAAGCGAAATAGGTCTAAATGCCTCGCAACGTGTCCGATCTTTCCCTGGCTTCGGGATACCCGCAACTGAGGCCTCCAAGAGATCACTGGAAAGCGCACCCACCTCTGAAAAGGAATTAAAGAGGGGTACCAGTATGGGAACAAGCTGCACACTGAACATTTTATAAAAACTCACCAGAAACCCATCAGGTCCCGGGGTTTTGGCCACTTTCAAGCGGGAAATAGCCGCAATAATCTGTTCTGGCCTGATTACGCTGTCTAGGAGGTCCACCTGCTCGCGCGTAAGCGTCGGTAGGGGAATAGGGTCAAAAAAGGTCTCCTCCACCGCATCATCTGTAGGTTCGCCTGCATAAAGGGCGGCATAGAAATCCCTAAACGCCTCGGCTATGTCGTGATCTTCCGTGACACGTCTCCCATCCCCCTAACTATCTCTTGCACTACCTGCCGTTGTGTGGTCTCCCTCAACTTGTGCGCCAACAGTTTCCCACACCTATCCCCACCCGTGTAGAAGGCATGGCGCAAGCGCAAGGTTGCAAACTCCACTCTATCCTGGTCCAATGCCACTAATTGTTCTCTCACCGCCTTCAACTGCCGCCATATCCTGGGGGTCCCCGTTCGCTGGTGCATTTGCTCTAGCTCCCCAACTTGCTGTGTAAGGTCGTCCCGCTTGCGCTGCCGCTCAGCATTGTCTGCCGCCGAGATAGCTATAAATTCGCCTCTAAGTACCACCTTCAGAGCCGCCCACTGTGTCACCAATGTGGTGTCCGTATTGCTATTATGTAAGAGATAGTCTGAGAGGGCTCGCTGGATTCAAGAGACCACATCTTTCTGATGCAATAAAGGCTCTCTAAGATGCCAAGAGCGCTGCGCGCACCGAAGCGGGGGAAGCGGTAAGCTAACAATTACCGAAGCACGATCCGATAAGGAGGCAACCCCAATCTCCACTTTTATAGCTATGGCTTGTGTAGGCAACGTCGCGGGCATATGTTTTGTGCGCATGTGAAAAATATGAGTATTCCCGCTCCCCTGGGTGCAGACTACGCCAAAGATCCCTAAAGCCCAAGTCATGCAGCCAAGCTAGGCCCTCGCCTGATAATGCCCCTGCTTGTGTGGTACGCTGGCAAGATCTATCTAAAACATTATCGAAAACCAGGTTAAGGTCTCCCCCTAGCAACATGTGCCGGTTCGATGAAGAAGTGGCTTCAGTAAACACTGTATGAAGAAATCTCTCCTGCCACTCATTCGGGGCATACACCGAGCCAATAGAGAAAAAAGTGGTGCCTAATGAAAATCTATAGAAAAGAAATCACCCCTTAATCTCTGCTAACTTGTCCCGGACATGACCCTTAAATCTCTGTGGCACAAGTATAGCCACCCCTGCCGTCTTAGTGGAGCTAGAGGAAACAAATTTAAGGGGAAACTTCTTAGATCTAAGACAGTAGCAGTCACGCTGTAAAAGATGCATTTTCTGCAGGAGGCAGATGTCCGCCTGTGTTTGTTCCAGACAGAGTAGCACGGCCCTACGCTTGACTGGGTTATTTAAACCGCTCACATTAAGTGTGAGTATTTTCAATTCCTCTACTGGCATCACGACACTATTGGATGAAATATCAATTGAGGCCTACTAAGCAGTGGAGCACCCCGCTCTTCCCCCTGTCCCGGGACTCCTTCTGTTGCGAACTCGGCTAGCCATAACCTGCCCAAACTCCTGGTGGTCTAAGGACCATTGCAACCCACCCATCCCTCCCAACCCCTCCAAACTCCATACATTAACAGGAAAAAACACCTCAAGTCCAAACAGTATGTCCATCATTCGAAGACGCGTGGTAACGTAGGAATACGGGTAACTCAAAGACTCCCAACATCTCCCCTCCCACCGCCGGCCGTTGACAGAAAAAGAAAAATGAGCACATTATAGGCATTATTAACTTAAGTGTGAGCCACGTTGAGGGGAAGCCAACTCCGTCGCCGCTGTATCCATCGCCACCCTCTGACCTTCCTCAATCACTGCCGCCGGGGCTGCCTCGTCCGTCGTCTCCGCCTTTGCTGGCGCCACTGTGGTCTGGAATCATCCCCAATTTTCGCACGGTCGGGCTCTTCCTTGTCCTCAGCCGGCACTTCAATACCCAAAAGCCTGCAAGCTTCCGTCAGGGACCTCAGCTGGTACACCTTATTGTCCCATTGAAATACGAGTCGAAACGGGTATCCCCAGCTATAAGGAATATTGTGCTGCCGTAGTAATGTTGTGACTGGCTTGAAGGTCCTGCGCTTCTGCAGCGTAAAGGCAGACAAATCTTGAAACAAGGCCGGCGAGTGATCTCTAAAAGTAAGTGTATTCAACTGGCGTGCCTTTTGCAGAATTTCTTCTTTCATGCGAAAGTCTTGCGCACAGACTAAGATATCGGGGATGGGGCAGGCGCCGCTCGCGGAGGGCCCACCCTGTGCGCCCTGTCCATGCGAAGTTCCGCGTCAGAGGGACGACCCAGGATATGGTTGAACAATTCCGGGGCAAACTGGAAGAGATCTTTCGTGTCTTCGGACATTTTCACCCCTCTGATCCTAATGTTGTGGCACCAGGAGCGATTTTCCAAATCCTCCAAGGTGTGTTTGCAGGTCCACTTGCTGATCATGAAGACAAATTATTTCCTGCTGTAATGCCTCCATTTCCGCATCCTGGCCCTCACATTTGCCTTCCAGGACCGCCACCCGCTCCCCGACGGCGTCTGTATCTCTTCGGACCTCCTTCATCTCCTCCTTGAGCTCCCTCTTCAAGGTGTGGATATCATCTCGTAGGGTATTAAATAGGTATTCAAGGAATGATTTGGTGATAGGCTCTCAACCATCCGATGGGCCTCGCGTAGGAGGATTAGCAGCCATCGCCACCGTGTCAGCTTCTTTCCCCACCGGGGCCTGAGCGAACACGTCCTTGATAGATTTATCCTTCCGACCCCTGGTCGAGGACATTGCCAGCTTCCAACCCTTCCAGGAATCCACTTGGGGGGCGGGCCCCCCTTCAACGCCTTACCGTGCAAAGCTTCCAGGCACAACCAGTCCAGCCTCTCTGCCCCAGAACAAAGGAGGCCGGAGGCCGACGCCACAAACCAGATGCTACTTTCCAATGACCGACCCGAGAAGCTCACTCCAATGTGTGCTCCCCACTGCGACAAAGCTCGCCCCTATGCGGGACCCCCGGCAAGTCCACAGCCTCTTGACCCGGCCGAGGCCCAACAATAGCCCCAACCACAAACGGGGGAAGTCAGCGCCACACTCTCAGTCCCTTGTAGGCCTCACAGGCTATTACCCCAGGTGTGGGGTGGCCAACTGTCACTCGCCCCCACAGGAGCTCTCCGTGCTTCCCCTGGTTCTCCACCGGGCACCAGTAGACTCTCTCGCAGGCCGCCAAATCGGTGACCTGCCAGCTCACACCACTGCCTCCCAGGGCGCTCTCCAGGTCCCCACCGGCGTCCCGCTAAATCCCCACGACTCCGGGACCAACTCAGGGGCGGGGGTCGGGTCACAGCCGCTCCTCTCGCTGCACTAGCTCCTCCGTGCCTCCACAGTCTAGGCCTCGCGTGGGGCCTACGCTGGCCAGCCCCCACTGTCGCCAGCGGGGATCGCAGCAGCCCCTTGGGGAACTAACCCCCCCAGAGCCTCGCACAGCACCCACGCGGGCCAGACTCACCGACTATCCAGCGCTGCTCACAGCCTCCGCCTCGCTCAAAAGGCAATCTCCCCCGCTTAAAGTGCTTCC
Organism: Lissotriton helveticus; assembly: GCF_964261635.1. Classification (NCBI taxonomy): domain Eukaryota; kingdom Metazoa; phylum Chordata; class Amphibia; order Caudata; family Salamandridae; genus Lissotriton; species Lissotriton helveticus. The sequence continues at coordinate 1,091,741,355 of NC_136059.1, forward strand.
AGACTCCACGCAGGCTGCTGCTAGAGCCGTCCCGCGGTCTTCTCCGCCCAGCCGCAGCGCAGTCAGCCGTGCAGACCGTGCACGCAATCGCGCCAGTCCGACTCGCAATGCCGCCTTCCGCCCAGAACCAGCACCGGGGCAGCCAGGGACCTCAACCGGCCCGATAAAAGTGGCTAATGCGGGCTCAATGAAGCGTTTAGCCCGTGCTGAAAAGGCCAGCGGCGGGAGCTCGAGAAAGCACGACCGCTCACGCCGCCATCTTGGCCACGCCCCTCATGTTAGGGAATTTAAATCAAAAAGTCCAAGTCAGAGGCCTCACAAGGAAGGAGGAGCTACAAAAGACGCTGATGGCCTGGGTTAGCAGCCAGTCATGCCAGCGACCAGTCTGGTGATTTCGGTGGAGAGGCGGAGTAGCCTATTCCTAGGGTGGATGTGCTTTTGGGAGGGGAGGATCCCTCCAGGCCATGCACCAGTGGCCTGTCACCAGGAGAGCTGGAGGACAGGCGGGAAGCAAGGACAGTTGCAGTAGAACTGGAGAAGCTTACATTAGCCATGGAGGAGAAAAGAATGATGTTAGAGCATGAGTTCAGGATAAAGGAGCTGGATCAGTGGTGTAGCGTTCCGGCAGTATCCTCCAAGCCTCGGTGAACACAGGAACACCCCCTGGAAACCGCACTGCCATTGTTGCCAGATTTACTTTTTGTTTTCTGAATAAAACAGACACCAAAGTGGTACATAGTGTCTAGATTCTCATTTCCTGTGGGTACTATACCATGGACACCTCTCTCCCAGTGGGACCCCTGACTGAGCCTTAATTAGGCTAGGGTTCCCATTGGCTGAAGGGGTCACCTGATAACTAGGGCTATAAAAGGCCAGGGTTAGGGCGTCAGCCTGGGCGTCGAGGCTAAGGGCAGAGAGGACGAGGGCAGTTGCCTGTTTGAGCCTGTTATGGGCGGAGAGGACAAGGGCAGTTGCCTGTTTGAGACTGACCAGGGCCAGAAATGCTGCCCATTAACCCATTTAGCAATACCCAGCCCACACCATCAACATCCACAAACTTATGGATCTATATATTTACCACTTTCTTCTAATTTAGCATTTCCAATGCACTACCCTATTTCTCAGCCTATACTTCTCTCAATATACCTTCTAGCCCAACTTTCTGACTCATCATAAACTTCTTTCTACACTCTTTCCAATGCACTACCCTATCTCTCACCCTATACATCTATCATTATATCCTCTACACCCACTCTCTCATTTATCCCAAACCCCATACCCCTACTATGTTCCCCAAAATAACAATTTCTAGACTCTCTCCTACTCTACCCCTCCTTGCATCATCTGACAACTTTTTTTTTACTATATCGATCCCCTAAAACAAACCTTTCTAAACCTCTGACTCCTCCCCTTCAAAACTCCTTTTAACTCATCCAAAAGCCTCCTCCTGATGCTAAAAAAAAGCTTTTCACACTTTTATCCCACCACTATCCTTTTCAATCGAAATTAACAGACTAACATATTCACTTCTCATATTCCATATTCAGCTATACTAAATCACCACGAATCCTTTATGCATTCCGGAGTGGCGTGCTACTCGCCAGAAAAGCGCTTCAACACCCATCAGGGGTAACAAGTGCTAAATGAATGCAAACCTTTCTTCCCCTTTTATCCCTCCGCTATCCTTCTCACTTCAAATAACTGACTAATATCCACCCCTGAAATTTCTTCATATTTCACCATAATAATTCACCACTAATCCCCCACTAATCCTTTATGGGCTTCCTGAATAGCGTGCATCAACACCCCATCAGGGGTAACAAGCGCTATATAAATACAAACCTTTTTCCTCCTCTATCCTTTTGCTATAATTCCAAATCCAAATAACTAACTAACCTATCCACCACTTAAAATGTACGTGCATGTTTCACTTTACTAATTCAACACTAATCCTCTATGGGTCCCGTAGTAGCGTGCTACTCGCCGAAAAAGCGCTTCGCCGCCTTGTCAGGGGTAGTAAGTGCTATATAAATGCAATTACAATGCAATACAATACAATCAAGACAGGCAGACAGGATTGTGCTCATCCCTAAGAATGTAGGCAAAGAATTCAAGAAGGGGGATGACATACACAGGTGGATTCAGGGTTACGAGGCAGCAATACACATGAATGGGGTCCCTGAGGAGAATTGGAGAGCAGGATTGTGGCCTCTCTTCCCAGAAGAAGAAAGGGATACTTTAATAACTTTGAGTAAGGGGTATCACCTCACCTATCCAGAAATGAAGGAAGCCCTTCTCACTAAGTATGGTCTTACTCCTGAAAAGTACAGGGATCAGTTCAGGTCCAGTAAGAAGTCCAATGCCAATACTTGGTTGGAATGTGTAGATATGTTTTGCAGGTCACTGGATGGCTGTGTGAAGGGCAGTAATGTGACAGATTTTCAGGGGCTCTATAGTTTGATTGCATTGGAGCACTTGTCTAGTCTATGTTTTGTAGATCTGCGCCCGCACATAGTTGATAGTAAGCTGACTGACCACAGGAAGCTTGCTATGGAGGCGGACCGCTGGGTGAGTACCGGGGTCCACAGGAAAGCATATGGGGGAAACTCAGCCAAAGGTGGGCAAGGTCCCCAGCAGAAAAGGGGGGGAACAAGGGTAAAACACAGGAGTTCTCTAAAGGGCCCAAACTAACACCCAGGATAAAGGCTCCCATCCCCCAGGAGATAAGAAACAAGGGGTCTCATCAATAAAGCTTGCTGAGACCAGCCCCCGCAAGTGTTTCGCATGTGACCAGATGGGCCACATGAAGGTGGACCCCAAGTCCCCTAAGGGGGCACAGCCACCCACCGGTGGGCAGTTCAAGTTGTTGGCTAGTGTAGCGCTTGGGGAGGAGGAGTACCCACAGGAGGGTGGGACCCCGCAGAAATGGCCCTTGTCTCACTAGGGGACAGTGAGATGGTCCCAGGAAACCCGGTTCCCCTTAACACAAGGAAATACAGCACCTGGGTGACCATCAATGGGAAAAGGGTAGAGACTCTCAGAGATACTGGAGCCACTGTGACCTCAGTCCGGTGTCACCTGTTCTTTGAGAAGCAGGTAGTCCCAGGGGAATTCCACCAAGTAATTGAGGTGGACAATTCAGAGCGCCAGTGTCTGGTGGCACAGTTTTCCTTTGAGTGGGGGGAGTCTCAGGTCCCTTGAGGGTGGTTGTAAGCCCTTCCAGGCCAGTAGATTGTCTGCCAGGTAACGACCTGGAGCAGTCCTTATGGAAGGATGTTGAGCTCAGGTCTTGGAGAGGCTTAGGTTGTCAGAGTGGGCATGCTTATCCACTCGGTCAATGGTGGCCAGAAAGGTTGATCAAGAGGACTTGGAGCCTGAAACAGTGGCCCAAGTCCCTGCCAAGAAAAAGGGCAAGGGGCGCGGGGAACCGGCCCCTGAAGTTCCCATGGACCGGGAGGAGGCAGACCTTGAGGGGGATGCCCCGGTGCCTACAGGGGAGCAGGTAGCCGAACTGGGGGACATCTCTGAGCTGACCCATTGGCAGCAAGAAGGAGGTCCCACCAGGGTTGAATTCTGCAAGGAGCAGAAAGAGTGCCCTTCCCTAGAGGGTCTGCAGCAGCAGACTGCAGACCAGGCAGCTGATGATGAGTCCGGCTCACATTGGATCTACTGGGAGAATGAACTCCTGTATAGTGAGCCTAAGGTTGCTGAGCCTGGGTCAGCCTGTGTGGTGGTGGTGCCCCAGCACTTCAGGACCTTCCTACTGGGTCTGGATCATGACCTGCCTTTGGCAGGACATTTGGGACAGGACAAGACCTTTGACAGGCTTGTCACCCACTTCTTCTGGCCCCAAATGCGAAGGCAGTTAGATGGACATGGCAGGTCTCGCCAAACTTGCCAGATAAGTGGTAGGAGTGGGAGGAACGTCAAAGCTCCTCTTCAACCTTTTCCAGTGGTTGGAACACCTTTTGAAAGGGCAGGGATGGACTTTGTGTGAACACTGGATCCCAACAGAGACATGCGCAACAGGTACATCCTGGTCTTGGTGGGCCATGCCACCCGGTACCAGGAGGCAATCCCTCTCAGGACAACGACGGCGCCAGTGGTGGGCCGGGCATTAATGGGGATCTTTTCCTGAGTGGGGTTCCCCAGAAACGTGGTTTCTGACAGGGGGACTAATTTAATTTCCAAGTATATGACATCCCTGTGGAAGGAGTGTGGTGTAACCTACAAGTTCACCAGCCCTTACCACCCACAAGATAACAGCCTGGTGGAGAGATTCAACCAGACCTTTAAGGGCATGATTAAGGGTCTAACAGAACCCATGAGGCGTAAGTGGGACGTCCTCTTGCTGTGCCTTCTCTTTGCATACAGGGAGGTACCACAGAAGACTCTTGGGTTCAGTTCCTTTGAGCTTCTGTATGATCAACCTGTGAGAGGACCTCTGAGATTGGTGAAGATAGGCTGAGAGGCAGCTCCCACGAAAACTCCCCAGGATGTGTTCAGTTACATGCTGGCCTCCAGACACCAAACTGCCCGCTTCAGGAAACTCGCTCAGGCACACCTAGAAGCAAGCCAGGAAGAAATGAGTAAGTGGTATGACCTGAATGCAACTCTGGTCGAATTTCAGCTTGGGCAAAAAGTGTGGGTCATGGCCCCAGTGGAACCTTATGCCTTGCAGGACAAGTGGACAGGGCCATTTAAGGTGGTGGAGCGCAAAAGTGATATCACCTACCTTGTGGATTTGCGGGCTACAAGGAACCCTTTGGGGGACCTCCACATGAACCGCCTCAAGCCCCATGTCGAGAGGTTGAAGTGAGCATGCTCTTGGCGACAGATGATGGGGTGGAAGAGGAGAGTGAACCTTTGCCTGACCATTTGCAGAAGCATGCCTTCTACCAGACATACTTGTGCAGGGTCACCCTTTGTCCACAGGTTCAAACAAGTAAGGAGAATCAACACTGGAGTGAAGTAAGAATCAGGCAATTAATTAACACTCATGAGTGGGGGCTCCGTCCAATGAGCACCAAGAGGCACTCATGGAGGAAGCACACCGAGCAATGATTACATGGGTTTTTATAGGAAGAGATCACAAACAGGGGACACCCAATGGTGTAAATAGAGCTTGAGAAAGGCACACACAATGAAATAATACAAACACCAACAGCCTTGGAGTTTAAGCAACTTTTAGTTTTGGAGCTGCATAACAAGATACGATCTCTACGTACACATGGTTTAACCATTGACAGGAAACTCCGAGCAGACGCCAGCTGTTCTTCTGTGCTGCTTCTTCGTGTACACATATTTTGCAATACCCCAATCTGGTTTCTTTACACATGATTGTGCAGGGGGAGTACCAAGGACAGAGCAGGGGCTGGAAAAGTGGGCAGAGAAAATGGATGACGCATAGGGCAACACAACAACGAAAAGAAGTTGGGTCTTTTACATTTTAAGAGTCCCTCCTTTTTAGCCTAGGCTAATCCATTTTCAAGGCACATATATTAGTCCTGGATATCAACCATCATAAGTTCATCAATTTCCTGTTGTACCATCATTTGATTATACAATGCATGGACGTTAACGGCGGGGGCTTTGATATTGTTACAGGCGGACATGCAAACTGTATATATCATAGGGGCTCACTGAATGCAACAACAGCAATTAAGAAAGATGGCTCCTATTATCACTATTACCATCAATATTTTCCAGCCCCAAGTGGAAAACATACCCCAAAACCCTTCTGACCAGGTCCATGTTCCTTTTTCCCGATGCATTTCTGCAGCTATTTTATGTAGTTTGGAAATAGGATCATACACTGAAGGGGCATTATCAGGAACATACACACAGCAGCTACTTCCTATTATGCGACATGCCCCACCCCGATCAGCTAGTATCACATCTAAAACCATCCGGTGTTGTAAAGCCACAATCCTGGTAATTTGGAGCGCCTCTCTGATATTTCCAAGGGGTGCCACTGTCTGATTGGTCACTGCCGGTACCACTCGAGTCAGGCGTCTTATTTTCCTGCTGTTTACTACTGGACCTATAAAGAAAAAGAATCCCAAATTGAAGTCAACATACTGCTGTAATGAGTTGTCAGTTTGATCCACCTCATCATCCTCTATAGTTCTTTTAGATCGATTTAGGGAAGAGTAATTGAACAATTGTCGATCCTTGTGATAGGATGCAGGGTCCACGAACACAGGAAGAAGCAGGAAGGACACATAGCATATTCCAGACCATCCACTTGCAAGTGAAAATAGCCTTTATTTCCACAAATAAAAAAGTGGTATGAGATGCTAGAAAACTGCTATTGTTTGTTTTGTTATGTTTAGTACTGTAATGCAATCACTTTTCCCCAAAGGGGTACCGCCGACACTGCTTACACAGAGGGAGGCTTGCGCTCTCATAACAGCGATGACAGAAGGCCCATTCCCCTTGGCTGTTCGGGTATTGGGATAGTCATACCCTGTGGTGGAATTTCCCATATGGTCCCATTAGCTTGTGGGGTGCCCTCATCATCGGGGTAACATACTTTATTCAATTGTCCATTAAGTCCCCCCACATCAGCTGTGGTAACAGTGTTAACCTCAGAGGCCCCCAAATGTTCAAACCAGCCCTACAGGAACCATTATGGGAAAATGATAAGGGAATGAGGGGCATTCCTCTCTTCCTCTGGTGGGCTGGCAACATTCCACATACCCAGCAATTGCTAGTATTTGTAGAATTATGAGTAGGATATAACATCCGTATGAAAGTGTTATTTTTATATGACGATCAATGCTTCCTCTCATGATAAGGAAGGGTGAAGTAATAATGTTCCAAGACGACAGGAGTGGTTGTAGCAGAAAGTTCGTTTTGAGCTGGAATTGCCTCCTCCACTGTTCATAATGCTGCTACCAATATCACTAACAGAATGATCAGGGCCATCATGACCATAGTCTTGTCCTTTGCTCTCCACTTGGTTAACAATTTATGCATTCTCCTTAACAGTACTAGTACAACCACAGGTCGGAGAGATACCCAGGTATCACTGAGCACGTATCACAACCCTCATTGAACCTAGTTCATCTGATTCTGTGATCCGACTGTGCCACAGACGAACCATCCCGCTTATTGGGAGCAGGTCCTCTGGTATCTCTATCTGCTCCTTCCCTTCCTTGGTCATAGATTGTACCTTGTTATCACAGGCGTAGTTTGATCAGAGAACAGAATTTCTGCATTCATAGGGGCGATGTTCTTCTGGGTTTGCAGTATCTCCTTAGAACCTCCTCTGCCTTCTGGTTGGAGAGCAGTTGCTGTTACCCTCTTGCAATGGGAGGCGTGGATCCAGTTCTTCCTCTTGGTGACGCGGACAACGGTCCGATTTGCAAGCAGGACTTGTTCGGGGCTCTTCCAGCGGGGTTCCAAATTCTTGGAGCGTTGACATTTCTTGGTCAATACGAAATCCCCAGGCTGGAGATGGTAGGCTAGGCCTTCGGAATTGTCAGGTATGGCTTCATGTACCTGTTGGTGGATTACAGACATTTTTTCAGTTACGTTTTTAAAATAATCACTGAGAACGGGGTACTGTATCTCTTTTATTACATTTGGTCGTGGAGGTCCCAATGCATTCCTAGGCCTCCCAAACACTATCTCATAAGGAGATAGACCAATCTTACTGTGTGGGATTGAACAAACTGATAACAGGGCTAGGGGCAAAGCATCCGGCCATGTTTGCTGTATTTTAGCAAGTTTAAGCTTCAGCGTGGCATTGGATCGTTCTAGAAGTCCCGCTGCCTGGGGGTAATTGGCAGTATGAAACTTCTGTTTTGCCCCCAGACCTTTCATTAGGTACTCTAATATCTGACCAGTGAAATGGGGGCCATTGTCACTCCGTAGGATCCTACGAATTCCAAATTGAGGGAAGAATTCTTTCAACAAAATTTTGGCTGTTGTCAAAGCGGTATTATCTTTGGTCGGATAGGCCTCTACCCACTTGCTAAATGAACAAACCACCACTAAAGCATACTTCTAGTTGTTACAACGCTCCAGCTGGATATAATACATTTGAAGTGCTTCGAAAGGTACCTAGGGTGGAAAAAATCTACCTGTGGGGGTTGATACTCCCTTCCCGGGATTGTGTTGTAAACATATCATACAATGCTCTACTAAATGTTCAGCTGTTTTACGAATGTCTGGATTGTCCCAAACCTATTCCAGTTGGGAGACAGTGTTTTTAGCAATAACGTGGGCAGGCCCATGAGCCATAGTCAAAAAGGGCAGTAAATAGGCATAGGGCAATTTCCATTTTCATTTTCATTTCCATTTTGACATGTTTTTGGACCTCCAACATCCCTCATCATCTAAATCCCCTTCCTTTTCCCATTCTGCCGTTTCTTGTTCAGTAGCTGACTGTTGTAACTCCTTAACCTCTGTGTGCATGTTTTCCCATCTTTCGGCTTGGGACCGTAGTACACACATTCTGCTTGTGTGGGTACTTGCAGTATCTCGTGCTATCTCATCTGCGAAAGCATTTCCTTGTCCCAGCTTATTTGTAACTTTCTTGTGGGCACTACATTTGATGATGGCCATGCTCTGTGGCAATGTCAGGGTGGTGAGGAGGCTAGTTACCAGTTCACCATGTTGTATCTTGGCACCATGTGAGGTTAGGAACTCCTGTTCCTTCCAAAGCCTGCCAAAGTTGTGTGCCACAACAAATGCGTACTGGCTGTCGGTGTAAATGTTTACTGATAATCCCTGACTGGGTTCACAAGCCCTCAAGAATGCAATGAGTTCAGCAGCTTGGGTGGATCTCTGTGGAATGCGAAATGTTTCTACGACTGTCTGCAAAGTTGTTATGGCATAGGCTGCAGAGGTAGTGCCATCAAGTAATTTTAAACAGGAGCCATCCACCCATAATTCTCCTTCAGGATCTGACAGGGCTGTGTCTTTGAGATCTACTCTTCCCTTGGTTTGTTCCTCCATCAGGAAAATACAATCATGCAAATCATGGGGTTGTTTAGTGGGTAAGGGTAACAATGTGGCGGGATTCAATGTCAAACATCTCTTGAGAGTAATATGGGGTGCCAAAAGCATGAGTTCATATCCTGTGAGCCTAGCACTAGTCAGGTGTTGTGTCTTGGTTTGGTTAAGCAGTGCATCTACGGAATGTGGTACCATAACCATAAGTTTGCTGCTTAATACTATCCCTTCAGATTGCTGTATCGAGATGTGCGATGTTTGCTGCTGTGTGGCTGTGTCAAGACCGATAATGTACACCCTTCTCTCTCATGCACATATAGTATAAAGGGTTTGGTGTAATCAGGGGTACCTAATACAGGAGCAGAACAAAGGGATGCACGAAGCTGTTGATATGCACTTTGAAATTCAGATGATCACGGTAGGGGAAAGGGGTGTCTTTGGTAACAAGGGACAAAGGGGCTTTGATAATGAGTGAAAAGTTGGGGATCCATTGTCTACAGTAAGAGGTAATGCCAATAAGTGCTCTGACTTCTTTTTGTGTAGGGGGAATGGGAATGTGTGTGATAGTTTGAATCCTATCCTTGGTGAGAGTGCGTCCCTCCTTTGACAAGAGGTGATCTAGATGGGTGACCTCTAGTCGACAATATTTCAATTTATTCTTAGAGACCTTATGTCCCTTAGCAGCAAGATGGTGCAATAAGGAGATCGTGGGTTCTTTGCAATGTGCAGTGGTGTCAGCCGCAAGCAGCATGTCATCAACATATTGGATGAGTGTGACTCCAGTTGGTAAGGGAAGTTCATCCAACTGTTGTTTGAGTGCCTGGCTGTAGATGCTAGGGCTTTCTGTATAGCCTTGGGGGTCTCTACAACATCTAAATGAATGACCTCTAAGTGAGAATTCAAAAAGATATCTACTATTTTGATGTATAGGGATAGAGAAAAAAACATTCTTAAGATCAATGACAGAAAACACAATGGCTGTGGGCGGGACTAAAGTCAACAAGGTAGTAATATCAGAAACAACAGGATATTGAGGGACTACTATCTTGTTAATTTCTCTCAAATCAATCACAAATCGATAAACTTTATCCTGTATTCCAACTCCTCTTTTAAGGACAGGGAGAATAGGGCTATTACATACATTAGAGGAAACTTCCTCAATGACTCCTGTAAGTATCATGTCATCAATAATGTGCATCTTCACCTTCCTTTGATATTTTTTATTGTAGGACAAGTGGCAAGGAAGCACCTTCCAAAAACTATATGTATTCTGGGGTGATGTCCATTCTCCCCACATCTGTGTCTGCAATAGCCCAGACACATGAGGGAACGGAATCGAGGTCCGAGCATGGAGAAATATTACATTGTTTGGGAGACGTCTTCCTCCTAAAAATGACACGCTCTCCAGATGAGGAGCAATGTATGGAAGCACGAAAATATTTCAAAAAGGTCAAGTCCCAACAAATTATCAGGGGCATGCGGGTGAAACAAAAAGGGTGCAGAAGTAATACAATTGTTAACCTGTAAAGGTCTTTTTTGGGACACAGTGCTAGGGGTTGGTGTTCCATCGAACCCCACTGATGTTATTATCCGGCCAGACAAGGGTGTCTCAGGGACCAGTAGTTGAGATATTGCGCTACGTGTCGCCCCTGTATCTACTAGGAATTTCTGATTCTGCTCAAATATGGTAGCTGTTATATAGGGTCCTGACTGATCTACATGTATCTCAACTGGACCTCCTTGTCCTACACTGACTTAGGCAAAGTGCATTCCTATGGCATCATCTGGTTTGTAATCATCCAAAGAATATTGATTATTCCTTTATTCAAAATAATTACCTGACCTATATCTGCCTGAATTTCATTGCGGCTGTCGGGGGACTTGAGCTCCCCAGCACCACTTGCTTGCTCCTTTCCTCTCCCGCCAAAAGCTAAAATAGGGCATTCAGAATGCCACTGGAGTGTCCTTTTTCTTTGGAATAAGCACAATGATCCAGTCCTAGTGGTATTTGTCATTGCCGTGGGCCTAGTGGAGGCGTTTGTCCATACTTTTGACCACGGCCTCGACCCTGGGGTCCATAACCCTGAACCATCATTACCTTAGTCTATGCTCAGTTGTCACCTGATTCTGGTAATACTGAGCCATATCCAATATGGCCTTAGGTGATACTGAGGACCATGTACTTTCAGACCCCTTTAAACGAACACATATTTCGGGAAGTACGTTTCCCAAAAATCGGTCTACAAATAAATGGGAGCCCGTGGGTGTAGATGTGTCTTGGCCACTAAAGTCGTGGAAAACGTCCTTGAAGCAAGTAAAGAAATCAGGGACGGACTTGCCCTGTCTATGTTTACAAGCAGTAAGGAGTGTCCAATCTATTTTCCGTGGCGGAATCATCGTCTTTATATAAGTGAGTATGTTGCCAGGGAGGTCCAGTATGAGCTGATTTTTTACCAGGCTTCCTATCAGCTTCAGCTACTATTATTGCAGTCCAATCTCCTCCTAACTCAGCAACATGATCCTGTTTCTGGCGGTAAGATCATGCCGAAAAACATATCAATGTGAGCTAGTGTTATAACGCAAGAGTCAATGGCTTCCTGTTCTTCATCATAAAAACCTCTGGGGTTCTTTCGAATTTCAGGTACAGAGGCTTTAAGAGTGAGAACATCCGTCCTTTCCAGGGCGTATATATCCAATTATATATGAAATGGGCTCTAGCATCGGGCTGTTAGGATCATTGCTTTCCCTCTCCCGGGGATAAACTTGGGCGCGACTTCCCTCATAGGTCTTATCCGGGGAGAGGCAAAAAGCTAATCATGGTGCTGCATTATTGTTGCTATGGCGGTATTAACCCTTCCTACAGGGAATGCCCCTACCTGGCACTGCCGATTAATGGCTCTAACATCGTCTGGACCATTTTCCCCTGTAATCATCTCCCATTGGGCTAAAAACTGGTAAGAAAGTTTGTTTATGAGACAAAGGAGCTCGCCTTCAGAGAAATCTTGTATCTAGTCTATCATTTCTCCTGCCTCCATTTCCGGATCATTTAACCAACTCAATGCTGTCTGTTTTATTAAATCTTGGCGTAGTTGAGGTATGGCAGAGCGGAGAATTCAGAGAGCTGGGATAGGTACATGACCATCTGCCAATTCATGCGCATTGGCTTGGGATTGGGGGGATAAGGGGTGGACCTGCACAGGTTGAAAAGTAGGGGGTTGGACAATCATCGGTGGAGGAGGTGGGGCCGGTGGTGCAGGAAGTACAGGATTTGGTGGTCCAAGGGGATGGTGTGCCAAAGGTGCGTATGGGGGTGGGGGTCGTTCAATCAAATATCCATTGGTTTCTGAGAACGATATATTCTTTAGCTGTTGTCAATCTATGTTCTAGATCTAAACATTCTATATTTTCCTGAACTTCTTTATCCTTTAATTCCTTAAACTTGTGATAAACTGTCTTCCTTTCTTGTTTCCTTCTCACTTTCTCTGCCTTGAGCTGCTGCTCCTTCACTTCCTTCCTCCACACACTCAAACTGTCAAACATAGCTGGTCTAACTTTCCTAGCAAATAAATCTTTTTCTAAGTACTCAAGTTTAAGAGGGTCCATCGCCCCCTATAATGGCCACTGAAATTGGGGATCCCCTTTTGTATATTTGCTCCACAATGTACTATACATGATGGGACAAATACCATGTTTAAACTACATTTCACAATTTCGGGAAACCTTCTGGGGGCGCCGGCTGACTTTCTTCTAAAATGCGCTGCTTATCGCAGCAGCGACAACAAAGCTTCCATAGTTTAATAAAACAGGCATGTTGTATAAGGTATAAACAATAGCTTACAAACAGAGAAAATGTTCTCACATTACCTGTATAATCTTAACATTTGCAAATGTTAATCAAACAAATACCAAACAAATAAAAAACGATTCAATACAATCCTACCTATTCGTAGTCTTCAACTCCCGCTCGCTGATCCTCCATGATCAAATGATCAATTCCAAATAGCGGTCCGGAAGTTCCAGTCAAGGTCAGCAGCCTCCGGGTAGATCAGAGTCGGGAAGCCAAAAAAAAATCACCTTGGCCATGAGAACTAGTCTCCTCAGGTGGTGCGTTCCTTAGTGAAGTTATTCTCACGACACAATCTCCTTCCCCGGTCAAACTGCAGGTGTTTGATGGGGGCCCACGTTTGGGCACTGTTAGATTTGGCAGTCTCTAGTTGGCAGAGGTAGGTACCTTTGACCAAATAGTGACCCTTGCGTCTAGTCAGGGTAAGGGAGTACACTCCTAAAATAACCCCTGCTCACCCCCTTGGTAGCTTGGCACAAGCAGACAGGCTTATCTCAGAGGCAGTGTGTAAAGCATTTGTGAACACATACAGTAACCCAGTGACAACACAACAGATGGACACCACACAAGTTGTAGAATAAAAATAAGTATTTTTATATAGACATAACACAAGACCACCAACAACAAAAATCCACAATACTGTACTTAAAAACTGTAGAAATAGCTTAGTTCTCTTTACATGTAAAATGTGACACTTTGAGTTCAATGTACCTTTTGGATGCGTAACGCTATACAACGAAAGTGTTGCAGGGAAGGTGATGCGTCAGTTCCTTACACGCAAGAACGGTGATGCGTCGGGTCCTTAATGCTGAGTAGGGGATGCGTCGGTTCTTCTCCGTGTGGGGAGGTGATGCGTCGATTTCTTACTGCACTTCCGTGACGATGTGACCAGCAGCGCCGTGATGCGATGAAGATCTGGTGCAAAGAAACAAAATGGCGTCTTCTTCTTGATGCGACAACGATGCGTGCATGCCCAATGGACGTGCGGCGACTCAACGATTCTTCTGAGCCGCGATAAGCCCAGCGACATGCTTCTCCGGTGATGCAACGGCGTCTGCTGCGATGGCGACACTCTTCCCCGGTGATGCGAGGCGCTTCGGGTGATGCGATGGAGACAGCAGCAGCGGCGGCATGCTTCTTCTGTGATGTGATGGCGTCTACTGCGATGGCAGCACTCTTCTCCGGTGATGCGACTACAACGGCTGCGGAGGTGACACGCTTATTCGTCTTGAGTCGCGCTTCCAGCTCCCTGCAACACACAGTCTCTCAGAAGGCCCAGCTCAATAGCAGGCACTTCAATTCCCAGCAAGGGAAGGCAGGGGAGCTGGTTGGTGAAGTCTGTTGTCCCTGAGACTTTCGCAAGAGGGAAGCTCTATCTCAAGCACTTGGAGATCCTTTACAAGTTGAAATGAAAGTAGCACAAAGTCCTTTCTCCTTTCTTTGGCAGTCAGACAACGACTGCAGGCCCATACCCCAAACTGTACTCAGCTTAGGGATATTCTCCTCCTCAGTTTCTCTGGTTCCTCTCCTCAGCAAAGTTTCTTCTTGTTTCCCAAAAGTGATCTAATTCTCTGGGGTCTGGGTCCCCATATTTACACTAGCATATCATTTGTCCCTTGAAGGCAGAGGGTCCTGTACCCAGTCCAAACCAGTTCTGTGCAGTCCTGAAGCACTTTGCTGACAAGAATTCTTCTTTCCTTTGAGAGTGTGGGCCAGGGACATCAGACGCACCACAGGAGGTGTAGCCAGCATTGTTGAAGGCAGACACAGCCCTATTCAGGTCCCACCCATCTACATGCATATAGATCCATTCAGCCCTGTGATGGCTCACCTTGTCTCCTGGAATCCCCCAACCCCTGTCACTCAAACTCCAGACAGACAATACACAAGCTAGCAGAGGCAGGCTGGATGATTAGGTAAGAAAATACCTACTTTTTAAACGTGGTATTTTCAAACAAAGAATGTTAAAACCAACTTCACTAAAAGATTCATTTTATAATTCTGAGTTCAGGCATACTAAACTCGAATTTCTACCATGTACCCTGAGTCAGTTAGGATTATAGGATGAAATAATTAAAACGGCCCTTTCTGGCCTATGGGGAACAGGTAGCCTTGAATTAGTGAAAAACGAACTAGGCTGTAATTCACTATCATGACATGCTACACCACCAGGGCCTGTCCTACCATTTACATACAATGCACCCTGCCCATGGGGGTACGTTGGGCCTACCTTAGGGATGACTTACATGTAGAAAAGGGAAGGTTTAGGGACTTGCAAGTGTGTGCACTTGCCAAGTCGACATGGCAGCCCCAGGCTGCGCATAGGCTCTGCAATGGCAGGCCAGAGTTACACTTTCCAGGCGGCTTCTGTGGGTGGCACAACCAGTGCTGCAAGCCCGCCAGCAGCATTTGATTTACAAGCCCTGGGCACACGCAGTGCACTTTACTAGGGACTGACACATAAATCAAATAAACCAATCATGGAAATTCCAATCCATAACACAGTTTACACAGAGATCATATGCACTTTAGCACTGATTAGCATTGGTAAAAGTGCCCTGAGTCCTAAAACCAACACACACAGGTCATGAAAAAATAGGAGGAAAAAGCAAAATGTTTAGGGATAACCCTGCGAAAAGTGCCATTTCCAACAGGGAGTTTCACAATACCCTCTATGAACTCGCAGTGTCTTCTTGTGATTTGTCGACGAATTGTAGTACTGAAGAACTTGAGGTAAAGGTGTACCGAGTGAAGTACGAACGTGATGTGTAGGAACTGCTTTCCCTCACGACTCTTAACTTCCATATTTAGGATTTCAGTGCCGCCTACTTGGATGACATTGCAGTGTTCAGTTCCAGCTGGGGAGAACATTTGCAGCACCTCGGGGAAGTGTTGAAGGTGCTGCAGTGAGCAGGCCTCACGATCAAGGCCAGTAAGTGCTAGATCGGGCAGGGTTCGGTGGTGTACTTGGGACACCAGGTAGGAAGCGGCCAGGTGGCACCCATACAACCCAAGATTGACACCATTTTGGCTTGGGAGCCCCCAAGACCCAGACAGAGGTGAGGGCCTTCTTTGGACTCACCCGGTACTACAGGAGGTTGGTTAAGGGGTATGGCACCATAGTTGCACCTTAACAGAGTTGACTTCCAGGTAGCAGTCTAAAAAGGTGATCTAGACTGAGTCCTGGCAGAAGGCTTTTGATGTCCTGAAGACCGCCATGTGCACGGCACCCACGCTCAAAGCACCCGACTTCTCCAAGGAATTCATGGTGCAGACTGACGCTTCAGTGAAAAAACAACACTGGGCGTGGGCTCCCCACAGTAAGGCCAAGCCTCAATATCACTAAACAACTAAACAAAAAGCCAATACTGCAACAATCTTTCAAAAAAGAAAACTGTATCGCTGCGCACTGAGAATTAAACTAAGCGCGAGAAAGGACAGTTTTGTCAGAATAGATCACATTTATTTTTTATCAGAGTTTATAATTATTCGTTGGTTCAAAGTTAACCATGAAATTCAAAACAATACTAATACGGACAATACAAAATGCATCTTTAGATTCTAAAGAATCGCGGTCTTAAGGTGAAGGAAAACGGTCCGTTTTCCTTCACCTTAAGACCGCTATTATTGAAATAGCTTGCTACGACTCTACCAATCATTGAAATTACATTGAAAGAGTGTCTTTGGTGTTTTTGTTGTATTAATTCAATTTGTGACATTCTAGATTGTAAATATTGTCCTGTGTATGCCTGGTATGTGCGAAAGAGTTAGTTTCGAATGAGAATATTGATCAATCACGTATGAATGCTGTCGTTTCACCAATTTGTATTATTTATGTAATGATGTCATTTTTATGAAAATTGCCTTTTGTATTGTCCGTATTAGTATTGTTTTGAATTTCATGGTTAACTTTGAGCCAACGAATAATTATAAACTCTGATAAAAAATAAATGTGATCTATTCTGACAAAACTGTCCTTTTTCGTGCTTAGTTTAATTCTCAGTGCGCAGCGATAGTTTTCTTTTTTGAAAGATTGTTGCAGTATTGAAGTTGTTTATTGACTGACGCTTCAGAGCATGGAGTGGGAGCGGTGCTCGCACAACTGAATGAAGAGGGCCTAGGCCAGCCTGTAGTGTTTGTTAGCCGGAGACTACTCCCCAGGAAACAGAGGTGGAGTGCCATAGAAAGGGAAGCTTTCGCTGTGGTCTGGGCACTGAAGAAACTGAGACCATACCTGTTTGGGACTCGCTTCCGGATTCAGACAGACTACAGACCCCTCAGATGGTTGATGCAAATGAGGATTGAGAATCCAAAACTGCTGAGGTGGTCCATCTCTCTACAGGGAATGGACTTTAGAGTGGAACACCGTCCTGGCACAGATCACGCCAATGCAGATGGTCTGTCCAGGTTCTTCCGCCTTAGTGAAGAGAACTCCCAGGAGGGTGGGTAGTTCTCCCTGCTATCAGCTGGAGGGGACTTGGCATCTTTTGGCGTGTTTTTCCTGAGTTTTTGCTTTCTGACCTCTTGGTTTTGACTCTATTTTTGCTGGCGTAGTATTTCTGCGCACTTTTCTCACTGCTGATCAGGGGTAAAGTGCAAGTGCTCCTGTGGTAAATGTGTTATGGATTGTTGTTTCAATGATTGTATATTTGATTTAATTGTTAGTCCTTAGTAAAGTGCACTGAGTGTGCCAGGGCCTGTGAATGAATCAAATGCTACTAGTGGGCCTGTAGGACTGATTGCGCCACCCACTTGAGTAGCCCTGAAAAGGTAACTCAGACCCGCGATTGCAGAGGCTGCGCGCAGTTTGTAACTGCCATGTGGACTTGGCCAGTGAACATACTTGCTAGTCCCTCATTGTCCCTTTTCCTACATGTCAGCCACTCCTAAGGTAGGCCCAAGGTATCCCTGTGGGCCGGGTGCAGTGTATGTGAAAAGGTAGGACATGCCCTGGTATGAGTGGCATGTCCTGATAGCGAATTACGGCCAATTTTGTTTTTCGCTATTGCAAGGCTATCTGTTCTCCATAGGACAGAATGGGGAGTTTGTTTATGACATCTTATACACATAACTGGCCTGGGGAATTATGTAGGAAAATACAGTTTAGTATGCCTGAACTTAGAATCTAAAGATGCTTCTTTTAGTGAATGTAATTTTTACATTCTGTGTTTGAAAATACCACTTTTAGAAAGTAGGTATTTTCTTGCACAGTTATCCTATGTACCTCTACCTGAATTTGGCTTGCCTGCCTGGGCTTTTGATGACAGAAGGCAGGGGAGCAGGAGTGGCTGCAGATAGCCTAGGTGGGTCAGCAAAAGGCTGAATAGGCCTGGGCTGCAATTGGGGAAGGGGGAGGAGATTTCCTGAGCACCTCAAAGGGCCTGGTCTGCCTCTGACCATGCCGTCTCCACCTCCTGCCAGAAAGTCACACCATAGAAGGCAGAACTGGTTCTGGCTGGGCACAGACACTCTCTGCCTAAGAGATCAAAGGAATTTGGGATATAAATATTGGGGCCCACACCCCTGAACTTTAGAACTCTTTTGGATCAAGAAGACTGCCAAGAAGAACAGCTGGAGAAGCTGTCAGAAGAAACTACCACATTGCTTTGTGCTTTGCTGTGTTGGCCTGCAGTGGCTGCTTCTGTCTTGGGCAGTGAAAGGACTGGACTTAACTTTCTGCAATCTACTTTTGTGAGTTTCTCCAATGGCTTGAGGTAGAGCTTTCCCACTGTTCTAGAAGTCACAGGAACAGCAAAGACTTCAAGCTATTCTTCCCTCTGCACTGGGGACTGTGTGTTTTGTGCTGCAACAGAGGAAAAAGCAACCCGACGTCATCTATGATGCCACTGCCGACTCCGTGTCCAAAGGCACCGCAGAGGGCACCACCGCAATGCCACACCGGGACCCTGGTCTCACCGACGACACTTGCTGATGCCGCCACTGAGCCACTGCTCACACCGCAACTTGTGGGCACCACACTCTGCACTGCCTCACTTTACGACGACGCCTTGGTCTCCCCGATGTCGCCGCTCCATGCCGAAATCAGCGCCGCTGCTTGCACTGTGGTTCGAGGGCACTGCTTGTAAAGTTACACGACACACCGTCCTCTTTCCGCACCACAGCCTTGGCCTACTGACGCAGGTGCCATCAACTCCAGATGACAGCTCTCCAGCAACGACAACGACGCTTCTTGCACTGCGACCTGCCAGCACCGCGACGAGCACCGCATTCACCTCGCACCGCAACCCTGGTGTCACCAATGCTGCCTTCTGACGCCGCCACTGAGCCGCTGCTCGCACCACGACCTGAGGGCACCACACACCGCACCGCTGCACTTCGCCCCGCAGCACCCAACGCCTGCCGACGCCAGCGCTTCTATCTTCAAAAGAGAGAAGTTCGATCTGCAACCCATGTGACTTCGAGGGCCCGATGACTCCTGCACCGACCTCCGGAACCGATGCCTGCGAATGCCGTGCTTTCAGAAGCTCAACAAGAGCTCGCCGACGCCCTGCATTTCTAAAAGGTACTGTTTGCGTGTCTTCCCAACACCGTAGCTGGCCTGCTATGCCGCGATCAGCCAGAACCGTTTGGATTTGTTTGTTCACGACGACGTGATAGCCCTGGACGGAGCTATCTGTTTTTCAAGGTTATTTTGATAACTGAAGATTTCTAAGTCCTGAATTGTGGATTTTTATCGTTTTTGGTCTTGTCTTAAGTGTAGACAAATATTGGATATTTTTTCCAAACATGTCTGGTGTACTTTTGTAGTGCTTACACTCTATTACTGTTGGTTATGTGCAAATACTTTACACACTGCCTCTAAGATAAGCCTGTCTTCTCTTGCCAAGCTACCAAAGTGGTGATGAGGGGTTATTTGAGGAGTGTAACCCCCTTATCCTCACTAGAGTGGTGGTTTCTGCATGGCTTTGGCCCATGCCCTAGCCTACCAAAAATCCCATCTCTAACAGGTATTTAAGTCAATATTTGTGTAATTACTCACACAGAGAGATAAAGTTTGCATTTTTTAAAGTTCAAGCACATCTCTTACATAGGAAGTTGTATAAAGTTAAAAACCTGCCTCCAAATGCTTTTCTTCAGAACTTGTGAGCTGTGCACCTTTATTTCCTTCCATTGGCATTTAGGTGTGAGGCTCCAGATGGCTCCCAGCCTGGATGATACGTGAAAAGGATATTATATGGTCCATTAAGTCAGGCCTTTGTTTTGGCCTCAGACAAATATGATAAAATCAGAAAGCCCCCTCAGAGCCAACATGTTGCCACTTCGGGCTAAATGTAGACAACGTGTAGGTGACAGAAGCATAACACAGGCCCCTGCAGCCCCTACTGTACAGGCAGTGGCGGCTCCTCGGCTAAGGCAGAGGAGCGTTGCCCCACTAAACAAAGGCAAAACTAAAATGATAATAACTATTGTTATTATCATTTTATTTTTCCTATATATTTCAGTGGCTCTCGGCTGGGGCGGAGCTGGTGTAGTAGGAAGAGGAGTGGTTTTCACTCCTGAAGTGCGCAGGACTGCTTGGTCGGCCCTCTTGGACCGCCCCAAGCAGTCCTGCTCACTTTCACTTTGCATGTCTCCCACCAGGCTGCATTACACAGCCTGGTGAGGAACATGCAAACCCTCCCAGTCCCCTTCTGTGCGCCGATCCACTGCATTCAGACCAATCACAATGCTGCATTGCAGCATTCTGATTTTCTATGGAGAGGCAGGTAAGGGCGGGTGCTTCCTGCTGCTGGCCGGAACTGCATGAAGAGGAAGGAGAACGGAGGAGAGGCAGCAGCCGTTTCATAAAATTAGTGTGGTTTTTGTAAGTTTTTTTCCCCCATTCCTCCCCTTCCTACCACCTGGGTCCGGTAGCGTCCGCTATTGGGTGCAGGGGGGCCCAGACCCTTCAGCCCCCCCCCCCCCAAAAAAAAGATCAAGGGGAACCCACGCTGTGCAAGGCCAGTGAATATCAGTGAGATGGGAGTCTCGGGGACCCCTCTTCTCAGTTTGCAGGGGGGGGGGTCCCATCATTTGCATTACGCCACTGGCAGGTGATTTGGAACTTTTCATGGCACGGGTAAAATGACAACGTCAGCATGTTTCCATTTGTCGGCTGGATCCCAGATTAGGCTGACAAATAGCTGCCGGAACTGGAATCCGTCGAGATCCCCTACTTACCAGCACTACCTATGTTGCTTAAAAGTGGGCCTCTGTCTTACAATCCCTGGGCCTTTAGAAGATTGACCCTCTAATACAGACATATAACAGTTGCGAAGGCTCAGATGCAGGTCTGCTTTCCACGCAAGAAGTCCCAGTCCGATTCTTCCCTCATTAATATTCACAAGGCAGGAAGTTTGTAACATTTTGCAAAACGGTCCTTTCGGGTACAAGGGTTTTGAACATCACTGGCACAGGCGAGTCAGTTTGCAGCACAATGCAAAATTGTTCTGCAACTGATTTTTTTTTGCCTCAGTATGTGCTGTTTTGTGCCATTTATGCCCTGATTATGAGTAAAGAGATATGTTCACGTGGTTGTTCAGAGCAGATGGAATTACTTTTACCAGCCAGTATCTCCACAAGGCATTCAGTTATCAGTTGGGCCCCTCGGAATGCGGAATAACAGTGCAGACCTGGAATTACCAAACATAATTCTGCACGATATTCCCTGTTCTGAAGGGGATTAATCCACCTATTTACCTACTCCAGTGAGTAGGTAGATCCCAATCTAGTAAGAAGGGCACAGGAAGGGTAGATAGACCCCAGCGTCTGGGCTACATGCAATTGCATTTCTGAAGCATAAAAAAGTGGTGCTGATCATTAGGGATAACAAGCATTTGCAATGCAATAGGTCTCACATTTACGCGAGACCTATTGCATTGCAAATGGTCGGCATCACGACAACGGGTGGGGAGGGCGGACGCGGGGAGAAGGCATGGACAACGGGAGGGAGGGCGGGCAGGGGGGGAGAAGGCACGGACCACGGGAGGGCGGGAGGGGCAAGAAGGCACGGACAACGGGAAGGCGAGGGGGGGTGGGGAAGAAGGTGCGGACAACGGAAGGGCGGGTGGAGGGGAGAAGGTACAGACAACGGGAGGTAGGTCGGAGGAGAATGCATGACAACAGAAGGGAGGGGAAGTAACAAAGGTACAAAAGCAAGTTGAGCCTGCAGTAGGAGAGCCTCATTAGAGAAAATAGTGCTCACAGTCTAAATAACATGTACCATGTAACAACCGAAGTAAAGGGGCCAGTCGCCATGGGAGGTGACAAATGAAGAGGAGGCAATACTAAGGAGGGACTAACAAGCCCATCGACGAATCAGAAGCCATCATTTAGGACAGACAATGACACAAGCCAATGGCAAATATGGGTGGAGCTTCAATTCACCTACTTCTCTACAATAAGTCTCGCAGAGCAACGCATGCTCGCTGGCTCTAGGCTCGATCTAAAAAGCTCCCAGTAAACTCAAGCCTAGATTCTGCCGTTGGCGCTGCACTCTTTGTATTGCAGCTCAGAATGGCACTGAAAGAACATCTGCTCTTTATTTATTTGAGAGTTTTATATAGCGCTAGCTAGACCCAAAGGTGTCAGAGCGCTTTACAACAGTAAATGTTCATATCAAAGATAACAAGTCTATACAGAGTATCTGAGTCCGCGCACTTTAATCAGATTTGTGCACACTGCCAAGTGAGAGGAGTTGTGCATGGCACAAAGGATGCTGACAACTTGTGTAAGTACGCTGCTGGTGCACTTGCTGTAAAATATTATATTCATGTTGAAATAACGTTTGCAGTCGAGTAATATTTTTAAAATTAATGTTATGTGGAGACCCACTCACCCTTCCCCCGCAGACAATGAGAATCTGGCCCTTTGTGTCTCAGAAGCTGACCTGTTTCCCTCCTACTTTCTTCAAAAGAAGGTTGATCGCTTTCACAGGCCTATGATTGTTTATTAATATGCTTGTTAATTTGACAACGGGGGTTCTCTATGAACTCGCAGTGTCTTCATGTGATTTGTCGACGAATTGTAGTACTGAAGAACTTGAGGTAAAAGTGTACCGAGTAAAGTATACAAACAGAACCAGGCAATACATTGGAATGTCGAGTCTCAAGTAAGATTTGAGTGCGCTAGCAACCTCACAAGGTAAATAAAGTAAATGAAAGGAATGGTTGGGCGAGCATTACTGTGGGGGCAGAGGAAATACCGCGCAGCTCTAAGTGGGTTTATCTAAGCATGTGAAGGCATCAATCTCTATACTGATATGTGCAGTGATGCTTTGCATTCTCAATAAGGTTGAAAAGTTCAGCGTTCATTCGGAAACTCCTACATCACCATGCAATTTCATTGTGTCTCTCTTTATATGTTTTATGTCAATTCTTTTAAAATCTCAACAAAGTCTTTAGAGAAAAAAAAGTTATCATTTTTTTTCTGACAGTGGTCACCAGTTTTCTACTGTATTGTCGATAGAACGGTAAGTGTATGAACTGCTTTTGCTCACGACTCCTGACTCCCATATTAAGGGTCTATAAACGTTTCAAGATTTTTTAAAGATAAATGTAAATCTTCAGCAAGGATGTAGAAATTAGTTTAGTGCATGACTTATTATTCCAGAGTCTGTAAAGCTGTTGAATATGGAGAATCAGAACCGCATTGTCCTTCCGGAAAGTGGGACAAATGTTTCTGTGTTACTTTTAAAACTTGTACTCAGTTTTGGAGAAATAGCAATATTATCTAAAAAGTCATATTTGTTGCTTGACCTGCCTACTCTTGCAGTAGTATTGCATTTCCCCAAAACTGGTCTTAGCAACTGACTGGTCCTTGTGTTTTTGGTCTCTGCATAGGGCGCATTGTCACCATAAAAGGTTGATGTGAATATATTTTATTGGTGAAGTGTGCTCTAGTTTTTTCCTTTATGGAAGTTCCAGTCCATGATTTTTGTCTTATATAGTAGAAAGCCAATATTGGTAGGCATTGATTCCACTGCTTAATTTGTGGAAGAATAAGTGCTGGGGCCCAATGTTTTGCTCAGAAGGCGCAGGCTCTGCTCTAGCAAAGGTCAGAGTGCCAAATACTAGGGCTTCGTAGTCGACGCGTTGTGGCTCCTGATTTTGTATGATTGTGACACAACATCATTGGATTGTTGAATTAGTGTCTGAATGGGAAAACTGCTCGAGGAGCCCCAAACACCTTCAAGTTTGAGATGCAATTCAACCAAACTAATTGAACTGCAGTTTCATCACTATGTTCATTAGTGAATTTCAGTATAAATTGTTCTTATCCTCAACCGTTTCATTTTTCAGCCTAGATTTTTCAAGACAATGCAGCAATGCAGGACATTTTCCTGCCCACGTGTATTTGTCGTACAAAAGGGGGTGGTGATGGACGGAGCATCTGAACCAATCAAACACTCACACCCAGTCAACAGATCTGGGTTTAATCCATCACTGTTCTTTAGCCCACTCTGACAACCCAGTTCAGACATGGCCATATGCAAATCAGTCTGACCCTGTGCCTCATGGGAACAGTCCAGCCCGAACTGCCACGCCATGCCTTCCCTGGACCGGAAACAAGCTTCCTAGGACCGGTTTCTGGCATTTCAGCCGTCTTCAGCCAGGCTTGCTTGAATCCAGTAGCAAAGTGAGCAAGGGACTCACGTCTGAGCATACCCTGCCAACTTATGGCGAACAAAGCGGTACAAAAGGAGGTGGTGATGGACGGAGCATCTGAACCAATCAAATACTCACACCTAGTCAACAGATCTGGGTGTAATCCATCACCGTTCTTTAGCCCACTCTGCCACCCCAGTTCAGACATGGCCATATGCAAATCAGTCTGACCCTGTGCCTCATGAGAACGGTCCAGCCCGAACTGCCAAGCCATGCCTTCCCTGGACCGGAAAGAAGCTTCCTAGGACCGGTTTCTGGCATTTCAGCCGTCTTCAGCCAGGCTTGAATCCAGTGGCAAAGTGAGCAAGGGACTCACGTCTGAGCATACCCTGCCAACTTATGGCGAACAAAGCGGTACAAAAGGGGGTGGTGTATTTGCCTGCTGATCTGGAGAATCTCACATGTGTTGAAGCTGTAAATTTAAGCTCTTTTGAATTGCCTAATTCTGTGCATTGAACTGACTATAGAGCTAAATTAGTTGTTATCCCTGTACCCTTTTTCTTCTCATGAACAAATCAAGGTGTTGATGGCCTGTCACTCAATATAATACCAGTGATGGCTATGTGACTGCGATGTGCAGATTTGCAGTGGAGAGGTGTGTATTAGAAATATTGAAAAAAACAACGAAGAAAAGAGTATTCCAGACTGTATGTACTAGCACCATATGCTTGGAAAGCCAGTGAAGTATCACATCAGTATGTTATCAACTTAATCACCCAAGTCAAAATGGACACATTTATATATTTATTTATTTAAGAGTGCTTATATATCTCCAAAACAGACTCTAATCAGCTTACTTTATAGGAGTAAGATATGACTGATCCAGTGCCACTGTGTAAAATGCCATGTTTTTAAAGCCTTCCTGAACTTTATGAACCTGGTCTGGGATATTTATTAAAGACACGTCTTTTCACTCCACAGCAGATATTGTTGTCTTTTTAGGTGGTAACTGTAAGAAGGAAAGAAGAACCCTATATCACGGTACTTGTTAGCAACAGAAGACTTATCTTGCATGCCATTATAATCTCTTATTATCCATAGGAAACAGATTGCCACTGGCTTGGCAGAAAATGTCCTTTGTCGCAGCCTTTAACTCTAATTACTGCAACTGGGCAAGTTATTGTTACCAACCATGTGTGGGGGCAAAGTTATGATGATTTAAAATATTTAGCAGAGCTGACGAACTTCGAGCCCAGTAATGCTGCTTTCTTGTTTATTTGTCAGTACTGTTCACCAGTCCTCCTTCCCCTCCCTCTTCACTGTCACTTATCATGTTCTGAGCAAAAAAGTCCCTGTGGCAAGGTTATTTGTTGCGCAAACCCGTGAGTATTCCTATGTAAATCTCATTGGGTTCCTCAGGGGTCCTATTTAATCGTATCATGATCTGTTCTGTTCACAGGGATAGTGCATTCCCTTTGAAAGTTGACTTCTGCTCCTAGTAGTGTGCATTACTAACTGCAGATTTCAAGTACTAGAGACACCACAGAGCCTACAACTGAACCTCTAAAGTGACATGTCTCCTGCCTTTTTCTGACGGAAGATGACTCACTACTGTGGTAGCAGAGAACTTCCACCCTGTTGTTAGGCATGTTCATCTACCAGGGAATGTTGACCGACTTTTGTCTGAGGTTGATGCCCATAATAATATGAAAGTAATGAACATCATTCTTGCAAGGATTTAATTGGACACACTTTAATTAAGTTGTTTCAGAACATTCGACCAGGAAAAAACATTTGAAACGTGTACACTGCATATCCTCACTGCTATGTTTTGATATAGTTTCCTTAAGTATTGATGGAATTTTATGTGTGAATACCTTAGTACCTATCTATGTGGGCAACATTAGTTAGATGAAATGTAAACTTTATCATTTAAGGTATTCTTTCAACATTGTGCTTGTCAAAGCCAATCCAAACATACCTAAGTGAGACCCCACAGCACACAAAATATGCTAACATTATGCAATTCAAGGCTGTATTAGTAAAATCGTAGAGAATACTTACAAAGGATTCTGCATTAGTGGCTCAAATGAACTTTCATCACCTCTACATCATGTCCTTACGACGGTGGACGGGCAATATGCAGAATGCTAATTCGAATAGATGTCAGTATAGCACTTGGTCTAGAATCATGTTATATTATCATTTATTATGCTTTTGATGGACTTGGCCCTTTTTGCAGAGTCATCCCTGAACTGTATGCCTTCCTCCTGTATTTTGTCTGACCTGTTTTTGTTGTTTTTAGGACCCTGGGCACTTTACCACTGCTGATCAGTGCTAAAGTTCATAAGCTCTCCCTTTTGTAAATTGATGTATGGATTAGTGACCCCATGATTGGCTTATTTGATTTACTGTCAGACCCTAGTACAGTGCACTGAGTGTGCTCAGGGCTTGTAACTCAAATGCTGCTAGTGGGCTTGCAGCATTGGTTGTGCCATCCACAAACGCAGCTTGTAAAAGTATGTCTCAGGTCTGCCATTGCAGAGCCTACATGCAGTCTGATATTGCCATGTTGACTGGGCAAGTGCACCCACTTGCCAGTCCCTAAACCTTCCCTTTCCTGCATATTAGTCACCCCTATGGTAGGCCCAAAGGCCGGGTACATTGTAGGTAAAAGATAGGACATGGCCTGGTGTGTGTG
Organism: Lissotriton helveticus; assembly: GCF_964261635.1. Classification (NCBI taxonomy): domain Eukaryota; kingdom Metazoa; phylum Chordata; class Amphibia; order Caudata; family Salamandridae; genus Lissotriton; species Lissotriton helveticus. The sequence continues at coordinate 1,091,768,470 of NC_136059.1, forward strand.
GCATGTCCTAAAAGTGAAATACAGCCATTTTCCTTTTTCACTATCGCAAGGCTACCTGTACCCCATAGGTCAGAATGGGCAGTTTAATTATAACACCTTATAATCCTAATTGACTCAGGGAACTAGGTAGAAATACGAGTTTAGTATGCTTGAACTCAGAATGATAAAATACATCTTTTAGTGAAGTTGGTTTTAACATTCTGTGTTTAAAAATACCACTTTTAGAAAGTGGGAATTTCCTTGCCTAACTATCCAAGCCTGCCTATGCTAGGTTTGCTAGGTTGTGTATTCCTTGTCTGGAGTTTGAGTGACAGGGGCTGGGGGATTCTAAGAGACAGGGTGAGTCAGCACAGGGCTGAATAGAGCTATCTGCATGTAGATGGGTGGGAGGAGTTGCACCTGGGACCTGAGTAGGGTTGTGCCTGCCTTCCACAATGCTGGCTCCACCTCCTGTGGTGCGTCCGATGTCCCTGGCCCACACTGTCAAAGGAAAGAAGGAGTCTTGTCAACAAAGGGCTGCAGGACTGCACAGAACTGGTTTGGACTAGGCACAGACACTCTCTGCCTACAGAGACAAAGGATTTGCTAGTATAAATATGGGGAACCAGACCCCAGAATTTTAGATCACTTTTGGGAAACAAGAAGAACCTTTGCTGAGGAGAGGAACCAGAGAAACTGAGGAGGAGACTATCCCTAAGCCGAGTGCTGTTTGGGGGATTGGCCTGCAGTGGTTGCCTGACTGCCAAAGAGAGGAGAAAGGACTTTGTGCTACTTTCATGTATACTTGTAAAGGATCTCCAAGGCCTTCAGATAGAGCTTGCCTCCTGCTGAAGTCTCACGGACAACAGACTTCACCACCAGCTCCCCTGCCTTCCCTTGCTAGGCATGGAAGTGCCTGCTGTTGAGCTGGGCCTTCTGAGAGACTGTGTGTTGCTGGGAGCTGGAAGCGCAACTCAAGATGAAGAAGCGTGTCCCGGCAGCAGCCGTTGTCATCGCATCACTGGAGAGGAGTGTCGCTGTCGCATCAGACTCCGTCGCATCACCGTAGAAGCGTGCCGCTACTGCCGCTGTCACCATCGCATCACCCGAAGCTCCTTGCTTCACCGGAGAAGAGTGTCGCCATCGCAGCAGGCGCGTTGCATCACCGGAGAAGCATGTCGCAGGGCCTGTCGCGGCTCAGAAGAATCGTTGAGTCGGCGCACGGCCGTCGGGCGTGCACGCATCGTGGTTGCATCAAGAAGAAGATGCCATTTTGTTTCATTGCACAGGATCTTCTTCGCATTACACCGTTGCGGGCCGCATCGCCACGGAAGCGCAGTAAGAAACCGACGCATCACCTCTCCACGCGGAGAAGAACCAATGCATCCCCTATGCAGCAGTAGGGACCCGACGCATCACCATTCTTGCGTGTAAGGAACTGACGCATCACCTTCCCTGCAACACTTTTGTTGTATAGCATTACTCATTTAAAGGTACATTGAACTTAAAGGGTGGCATTTTACATCTAAAGAGAACTAAGCTATTTCTACCATTTTTAAAGTACAGTATTGTGGATTTTTGTCGTTTGTGGTGTTGTGTTAAGTCTATATAAAAATACTTATTTTTATACTACAACTTGTGTGGTGTCCATCTGTAGTTTTGTCACTGGGTTACTGTATGTGTTCACAAATGCTTTACACACTGCCTCTGAGATAAGCCTGTCTGCTCGTGCCAAGCCACCAAGTGTCAAGTTCTCACTACGTCGTCCCTTACCTGATTTATTCAGGAACCTTGAGGACGACGTAGTAGATTTCGCAGAGACGCAAGTGACCAACTTCCCAAGTAACTAACTATAAACTTGGCTGACTTAAATTTCACTGCCAAGAATAAAACTAGGAATTTGGGAGGAGGGCCGGTACTGGACGTTGATGTGTAGGGGGTTTTCTGCTGTCGACCTGTGAGACAACAATAGGGAAGGATTTATTAAACCTATTCAGTAATACCTCTTTTTCTACCTACTCTAAGCCTAGTGTGGTCACTTTTCAGTGTTAGATTACAGAAATAATTCCTACCTGCGATCTGAGCAGTTAGTCCTATGTCCAGTATTTCTTTGTCTTGTACTGTCGAGGAGTCGTCAAATGCTCGGGTGTGGTCTTCTTGGATTGAATTTGGAATATTTATTTTTATTTATTTATTTTAGCGATTTGTAGAGCGCCTGGTGACCCGGAGGCATCCCCGCGCTCTAACATTTGTGGAGACCAGAGGAGAAAAGGAGGGGACTTTATTTTAGGAATAGCAGCGTTTTCAGTTTTTTCCTGAAAATCAGATGACTGGGTTCCAGCCGCAGGGGGCGGGGAAGTGAATTCCACCCGGAAGATGCTTTAACAGAAAAGTGTCGGCCGCCGGTACGTGTCTTCCTGTATCTGGGGACGTTGGCCAGACGCTCATTATCCGAGCGAAGGGACCTGGGGGCCATGTAAGGGGTAACCAGATCTCTCCGAATAGCAGGGCCAAGACCATTAAACAGTTTGTGTGCAGTGCACAGGGCCTTGAATTCGACCCTTTGACGTATTGAAAGCCAGTGGAGGGCCTTAATTGCTGGTTTGGCTGATACTCTGGAAGGGAGGTTCATAAGTAACCGGGCGGCTGCGTTCTGCATGCGCTGGAGTTTAGCCATGGTAGCTTCTGGAGCTCCCAGATATACCATGTTGCTGTAGTCCAGCCGCGCAAGGATCAGACCTTGGACCAGGAGTTTCCTGGATAGGGGCGGAAGTATTGGGAGGATCCTGCGGATAGAGCGCATGAGACCAAAGCAGGTACCTGCTGTTTTGGATGCTTGGGTTTTCATCGACAGCTCGGGTTCTAGCCAGACTCCTAAGGTCTTACAGCTGATTTGCGCTCGCAAAGGGCCAGATTCTGAGAATCTGGCCCTTTGCGAGTGCGATTTTTGCATTCATCATCCCAAATGCAAAAATCACTATTACCGAAATCGCATATTTGCGAGGAATTGGATTTAAGGAATCTGTAATAGAGATTCCTTAAATGCAATTCATCAACCAATTAGAAATAGCGAAACCGCAATATTTGGTCTCAATTCACCACCAAGTCTGACTTGGTGGTAAATTGCGAAAATAGTGTAAAAAGCACTTTAGTGCATTTTTTTCTTTTGCATGTTACACACACACATGTCCTTTGGACATGTGTTTGCGCAACACCTGTTCAAATGTGCATTTAAGGGGTGCTACAGGGTGTCCTTTGGACACCCCTGGCACCCTTAAAATCGCTATCTTATTTGCGAGTAGCAAATTGCTACTCGCAAATAAGGGATACTCCCCATTCATTCCTATGGGCCTTTTGGCCCATAGGAATGAATGGGGAGTTATTCCTTATTTGCGAGTAGCAAATTGTTACTCGCAAATAAGGAATGTGTAGGAATCGCTATTTATTTAGCAATTCCTACATGAATACCGTTTTGCGAGTCCTCAATAGCGATTCGCTATGAATCGCTATTAGGGGCTCGCAAAACGGCCCGTTGATGAATTAGGCTGTTAATTTCTTGTTTCGGGGTGGGAATTTCCCCGAACACGTCTGGCCAGACCGATGGGGGGATGGTGGTCCATTGCTTGCCCAGAAGCATGACTTCAGTCTTTGACCCGTTTAGTTTGAGCGATGACTCGCACATCCAGTTGTGAATTTCCTTGAGGCAGTTCGGCAAATTGTCTGGATAGTTGTCCAGTTGGGAGAGTGAGACGACCAGTTGCGTGTCGTCCGCGTAGCTCACTATTTTGATCCCGAAGGGGGTGACCACGTCTTCGAGAGGGGCCATGTAAGCATTAAATAGAGTGGGGCTTAGTGATGACCCCTGGGGGACCCCGCTTGTGACGGGGAGGGTGGCAGAGTGGAAGTTGCCGTCCCATACCTGGAACGAGCGCCCTGAGAGGAAGGATTCTATCCACGTGAGCGCCGAAGCTGCGATCCCTGCCGCAGCCAGCCGATGGAGTAAGACACGATGGTTAACTGTGTCGAAGGCTGCGCTGAGATCCAGGAGGATCACTGCCACTGACCCTCCTGAATCCAGAATGCACCTTGCCTCCTCGATGACGGCGAGAAGGGCGGTGTCTGTGCCATGGCCCGGGCGAAACCCAGTTTGGGACTGCCGTAAGAGGTTATTTGCTTCTAGAAACTGTGACAGTTGCCCATTGACCAGTTTCTCGGCCATTTTGCTGATGCAAGGGAGGAGTGAAATTGGCCGGTAGTTCGCCATGTCGGCCGGGTCCAGCTGGGGTTTTTTTAGGAGTGCCTTAACTACTGCACTCTTCCAGCTGGGGGGGACCAAGCCTTGAGAGAGCGAGATGTTTATAAGCTCCGTAATCGTAGGCACGATGACAGGGGCTACTGTTTTAAGGAATCTGATGGGGGCGGGATCCAAAGGGGAACCGCTTTTCATTTTGGCCATGGTTGTGTCAACCTCGTTCCGTGTTACTGCCCTAAAAGCAGTCAGCTGAGGAAGCAAGCTGCTTCCTGTGCGGTTGGTGGATGCCTCATTGTCCATGTGGTTCGGCAGACAGGGAGGGGGAAGGGAAACTAGAATGCGGGCGATTTTAGCGTTAAAGTAGGTAGCCAGTTCGTTACTTCTGTCTGCCGGGGGTGAGTTGGAGGAGGGTGGAGCTGGTATTTTCAATAGCTCTTTGGCAATGAGAAAGGATTCCCTTGCCGAGTTGGTGGAGTTTTTTATTCTTGTATCATAGTGAGAGGCTTTAGTGAGCTTCAGGGTTGATTTATAGATTCTCACCGACCTCTGATAGGCTTCCTTGCTGGTGTGCTGCCAGTCTTTCCTCCATAGCCGCTCTGCTTTTTTGCAGTTTTTGCGGAGAGTCCGGAGTTCCGGGGTGTACCATGGGGCAGATCCTAGTTTCCCGTTTTTATCCTCACGGGTTTTTATAGGGAGGATGGAGTCCAATGACGTGGCGATCCACTCCCTGAATTTACTGTCTGCGGTGACAGGGTCTTCCGAGGAGGTAGGGGTAGCAGAGTTCAGGGTTCTGGTCCAATCCTCTGTGGAGAGTCTGGACCATGCCCTGTCCCTGGTATAGGTGGTGGGTTTGTGGAGTTTCTTGAAGGCTCCTGGTAGGCGGAGAGGGACCATGAAGTGGTCCGTCCATGGGAGGGGGAGGGACTCTTTGGCTTGAAGGGTAGGGATGTTGGTGAACACCGGGTCAAGCAAATGACCTTTAGTGTGTGTGGCTCCGGAATTTGAGAGGTGGAGACCGTAGGCCGCCAGTTCAGCAATCAAGTCGGCTGCCCCTGTGTTTAGGAGGTCGCCGAAATGAATGTTAAGGTCCCCTAGTATCAAGAAGTTGGTAGTGGAGTGGGCCTGAGCAGCTATAACATCCAGAAGAGCGCTGGAGAAAGGACCCGAATGGCCAGGGGGGCGATAAACTAGGAGGCCTGACAGTGAGTTAGTCGGTGCTAACTGGATGGTGAAATGATGGCTTTCGGAATCCAGGATATGCGCGTCGTTGGTTCTACAGGAGAGATAGTCCCGGTGGATGATGGCCAAGCCTCCTCCTCTACCAGATGGACGAGGTTGGGACTGAATAAGGAAGCCCGGGGGGATAGCTAGAACAACGTCTGAATCCGAATGATCAGTAAGCCACGTTTCCGAGAGGAACAGAATGTCGAGCTCGTGGTCTTCTATTAGATGATTAATTAGCAGTGCATGCCTAGGGAGTGAGCGACAGTTCAAGGTGGCCAATTTAAGAGCTGAGGGCATGGTGGGTCGGCTGGGAAGTTTGAGCTGAGCTGGGCGGCAGCGTGTGCAGCTGGTAAATGGTCCTTCAAGATCATGAACATAGTTGCATGCGGTGTCAATAGTGGGTCTGAGACTGAGGAGGTCCCGGCGCGAATAGCTTACCTTAGGGGAAGCTTGGTCCGGCAGGGGTTCTGGCCCTGGGCCCGGCCGTGCGCGGACGGGCGCAGACGGGCTTGCCTTAGGCGCGCCTTCGGCGCGCAAACGGCGCTCCCGCTGCGCTGGTATGGCCGACACATTTTGTGGCGTGGGGGTGGGCGTGGCCTCGTAATGGGCGTGGCTACGCCTTCGAGCCACGATGGCGGTTTGGGTGTTTTCCCTGTGTCAGCGCTAGGTTCCGCTGTATCAGGGGAAGTCAGGAGGGCTGCTCGGCGCGTTAGGCAGGCGCTACTGAGTTCAGGTAAGATCGATTTTTAAAAACAGTGCAGGTGAAAGAACGTAATTTTAAAAGATCACAGAACAAAAGAGATAGGGACTGGAAAACGTGAGGGTGAGGGTCAAGCAAAAATCTTGGTGGGATTGAGAGGCTGTAAGAGAGGAGGGAAGATGGGAGAGGTGGGAGGGCAGTAGACAGGGATTACGTTTGGGGGGATGGCGGAGTGAAAGGCTGGGGATAAAGAGATTGAAAAAGGGTGTAGGGAAGAGGAAGACAGAGAGTAGGATTGAAGGGGATTATAAGGATAGAAGACAGTGGAAGAGAGGAGTGGAAGAAGTAAAAAGTCAAAAAGATATAGCATACAAAATTCTAAATTTTACATTTCAGTAAGCATATACCGTTTCGTAAAACAATAATACTGCAAGAGTGATTTGAAGATTAAAAGTATGATTAAGACCTCAGAAGGGTTAAATGATGAGGATTCCTAGGTGTGCACACAGAGCGTTACTGAGTAAATAATTAGAGCTGTTAGACTGCCGTTTAAGACCGCATAAAAGCTAACTGAGGTAGATTTCTAAAAAAGCACACAAGGTAATTAGTGAATAATAATCAGAGCCGTTCACAGTAGATTTCAAACATGATATAGTAGTCACACAATTCAAAATAAATAAAATAAAGTGGCAGAGTGATTGGAATCTAAGAGAAAGATTAGGGGTGACAGAGAGAAGCTTAGGAGTGATTAGCAATAGTGGAAATTCGGGGGCAAAAGGGGAAGAGGGCTGACTTGTGGTGCTAATATAAGTTTGTTTAAAAGTAGGATTCAGAGATTAAATAAAAAAAATAACTAATTAGGGTATATATATAAACAGGAAGGTAAAGTGAGGTAGTACAAGGTAGAGGTAAAGTGAGGTAGTTCAAAGTGTGCAAGATTCCAAGGATTGAACATAGAGCATTAGAGATATTCCAGCCGGAAAAAGAGTCCTACATTCAAAAACGAAAATAAAATAAAATAAAGTGGCAGAGTGATTAAAATCATAGAGAAAAGATAAAATGTGACAGAGAGAAGCTTAGAATACAAATCAATACAATTAAATAAAATAAAGTGGCAGAGTGAATACTTTCAAAGAGATAGGTTAAAAGAGACAGAGAGAAGCTTATGAGTAATTAGCATTAGAGAGTGATAAATTAACATCCATCACAATATGTAACTGACAAGATAAACGGTGTCCTGGTTAAGGTCAAACCTTAAGTGCAAGTTCGAGGAATGAGCATCACACTGTTAACAAGGGGGGTGGGAGTCTGGGGCATAGATCACAGTATGTAACTGATTAAGTAACGGTGGCCTGGGTAAGGTTAGACCTTAAGTGGAAGTTCGTGGACTAAGTTGCACACAATATTAGAAAGTGGGGGGGGGGGCTGCGTCAATCCCAATTTGAGTCTGAGTTCTCTTCCAAGATGGCCACCTGTGTAGAGCATAGGAGCGAGTCCTATTTTTCTTTCCATTGAATCAACTAGGGCATCGGGAAGGCGGAGGAGAGGAACAAAATGGCTGGTGAATTGTTGATAAAAACGAAAAATTTAGTGAATATTGTAATTAATGTGAAGAAGGTCCAAAATAGACATTCAGCCGTGAGCCTCCGTCGCATCAAGGAAAGAGATAGCGACCCGGCCGGTCAGGGGATCTTCACGACTCCAGCAGCAGCACTCCACTCCTGGAGGCTAAAGTCAAGATACAGAGTGGGGTCGGGGGCTCAAAAACTCACGGAAGACTGCACTCATACAGTATAGTCAGCAATGGGGGTGGGCCGGACCGCGGAGCAATATCGGTCTTTCAAAACAGCCAGGACTTAGTGTGAGATCCTCCAAAACAATCATCAGCATAGGCGGGTGTATACCACCACCTGTAGACTTTGTAATTATTTTCTAGGTAAACAAAGAAACATTCTTTTAGGAAATATTCTTAAACATAAGCCTAATCCCCTTTGACTGCTTAACTTACTTGCAAATGTTTCCACAAGACATGATATTATGGATTCCGTGATTACTCTTGTGTTCCAAAACCTGCTGAACAACACTAAGAGAAAAGAAAGACAAGTGCGTGCAAACAGCAATTCCGTAACCCCTTTTGACTTGACAGTTCTAAAGAAATAAAATCAAAAGAAATCTAAATAAACATTACAATGTATTTCTTGCAATGCTAAACTCCTTTACATCAAGTTCTCTTCTTCTTTAAAATGTCCAAAAGATTCTTTTATCAAGGCTTTCTATGAATCCTGTCTTTTTCCTTCTCTTGAAGAAAAAACGAAATGTTCCAAGAATTGCTTCTGATTCTCTTGCGTTGGGCGCCTGTCCTAGAACATTAAAGTACTTATCCTAATTTTGTTCTTTATTTCCTGTCAGGTTTTCCGAACTGCAGATTAAGCTCCAAGGATGCCCCAGACGAGCCGGAATTCTTCCAAACAGGTAAGTTTGCCGGTCCGTCTTCTGACGCGACCTCTCTCATGCCGAGGCGGAAGGCAAAGCAGATTCTGGAAGCCTGGGTGCGGTTTAAATAGCCGACCGCACCCAGGAGATAACGTGCGCACATCGCGTCATTGCCGCTGCGAGTGAAAACACTCTAACGGCTATTACGCGATGATCGTGTGAACAGGCAGCATCTTAATAAAGTGGCGCTTGCATTTCTTTTAAGCGGCGCTTGACCAAAGTCCTCAAAATTACACCAAAAGCCTACGTGAAATAACAAGGAAACCATTATTTCTGACCTTTTAAACTAGGGCATTTTTATAAACATAAATCTGCATAACGAGACTGTATTAATCATAAAAGATCACTTAAACACCTAACATACACACAGGCAGTGCTGGTGCACGGGAAAGGGGTGGGTTTTTCAAGAACTAGAATATTAGGTTTTTTGCCTAATCAGCCTCATTAGAGGGAATCATGAAAGTACTCCCCCCTCAAGATCCCCCCAAAACCGGATTAATAGGTTTAGGTTTGTCCGGATGTCTCATATGAAATGATCTTACTAATCTAGGAGCATTCTTCAAGTATTCCAAAGGTTCCCATGATCTTTCTTCGGGACCAAAACCATTCCAATCTACTAGATAGAAGAATTTTCCCCGAACTCTTTTTGAATCTAGGATTGATTTTACTTCGAACTCTGGGTTTCCATTAACTATAACAGATGAGGGAGGTGTGATGAAATGAGTTTGAGGGTGAAAAGGTTTGACTAGAGAAACATGAAACACCGGATGAATTTGGTATTTTTGGGGAAGAATCAATTTCACACAGACAGGATTTATAATCTTTTCTATAGGAAAAGGACCTATAAATCTTGGGTTAAATTTTTGTTGGCCCTTTATTTTCAGATTCTTTGTACTTAACCATACCTTGTCTCCAGGTACATAGACAGGCTGTAATGTTCTATGTTTGTCAGCAGATTTCTTTTGATCTTCTTTTGCTTGTGCCAAATTGAAAGTGGCTTGTTCTTGAATGAAAGATAATTTAGAAACATAATCTAAAATTGTCGGCACTGAACATGTTTTCTTAACTTCACTAGGAAAACTTTTAGGATGAAAACCAAAATTGCAAAAGAATGGAGACATTCCTAAAGAAGTATGATCCACATTGTTGTAAGCGAATTCTAGTTGACTCAACAAATCTGACCAATCTCCTTCTTCAGTAGTTAACATACAACGGATAGACTGTTCAATTGTCTGATTGGTACGTTCCGTTAAACCATCTGTTTGAGGATGATAGCTTGATGATAATCGTATTTCCATATTCAACAGAGAACTCAAACTTTGCCATACTCGAGAAATAAATTGTTAACCTCTATCTGAAATAACCACAGAAGGAATACCATGCAAACGAACAATATTTATCATTAAAATACGTGCTAATTCCATAGCTGTGGGTAATTTTTTTAGAGGAATGAAATGAGCCAGACGAGAGAACTGATCCACTATTGTTAGGATAGTAGAAAAGCCTTTCTTGGTTTCAGGAAGTTCTACAATAAAGTCCAACGAAATTGTGTGCCACGGATGAGGTGGAATAGGAAGTGGAGTTAGTAAACCACTTGGTGCTTGATGAGAAGGTTTGTTTTGAATACAAACACTACACGTTTCTACAAATAACCGTACATCTTTATACATAGATGGCCACCAAAAGGTTCTCTTAATTAACTCATAAGTTTTCACTATGCTGGGATGAGCAGAAAGAGAAGTGTCGTGATGAAAATGAAGTATATCTTTCCTAATTGAATCTGTGGGTACAAAGATAAGATCATGCATATACATCAGCTTTTCCCTTTCTTGTAAAAAAGGAAGTTCTTTTTTCCAATGATCTAAACCTTTTTTAACCACTTCCTTCTTAATCTCAACTATTACATCAGAAGTAGATAAGGAGGCTTGAAATCGTGACATAGATAAAATGGGCTGATTTTCAACTGAGGTCTCAAGAGAATTGTAACCCATTCTGGACAAAGCATCAGCCTTTAGATTTTCTTTTCGGGGTTTGTACGTGATTACAAAGTTGTAATCGTTGAAAAACATAGACCATCTCAATTGCCTAGCTGATAACGCCTTTACAGATTTTAAAGCTTGAAGATTTCTATGGTCAGTATAAATTGTTACAGGATGATGAGTACCTAGCAAGTAATGACGCCATTCTTCAAAAACTGCTTTAATTGCCAAAAGCTCCTTGTCGGCAATTGCATAATTCAATTCTGCTTCAGATAATTTCCTGGAATAAAAAGCAATAGGATGCATTTGGCCAGTGTCTCTATTTCTTTGTGATAAAATTCCTCCTAAAGCAAATTGAGAAGCATCGGCTTCTACTATAAAAGGCTGATTGATATCAGGGTGACACAAAATTGGAGCAGAAGTAAATTTCTTCTTCAAATCCCGAAAAGCTTCTTCTGCCTGATCTGACCAGACAAATTTTACTCCTTTACGTAGTAATTTAGTGATAGGTGTAATGATTTGGGAGAAGTTTTGAATAAAACGACGATAAAAATTTGCAAAGCCTAAAAAGCTTTGTACTTGTTTCACAGTAGTGGGACTGGGCCAGGAATGCACCGCTTCTATCTTTTTTGGATCCATCTCTATTACCTTAGGGCTGATGACATATCCAAGGAATTCCACTTTTGAGACATGAAAAAGACTTTTCTCCAATTTTACAAAAAGTGAATTTGACAGTAGTTTTTAAGAATGGCACGAACTTGCTGTACATGATCTTCTTCAGAATTAGAAAAAATCAGAATATCATTGATATAAACTACACAGCAAACATCGATAAACTCATGTAATACTTCATTTATAAAAAATTGAAATCCTGCTGGAGCATTGCAAAGTCCGAAAGGCATGACTTGATATTCAAAAAGGCCGAATTTAGGGCGAAAAGCTGTTTTCCATTCGTCGCCTTCTCGGACTCTTACAAGATGATAAGCTCCGCGTAGGTCCAATTTAGTATAAATGGTTGCATTTTTGACCTGGTCTAACAAAGTAGGAATCAAAGGCAAAGGGTACCTGTTCTTAATGGTCACGTTATTCAATGCTCTATAGTCTATACACGTGCGCAATTCACCTCCCTTTTTCGGAATAAAAAAAGAGAAGATGAAACTGGAGATCTAGAATGTCTTATGAAACCATTTGCAAGATATTCATCAAGATATTCCCTAAGATGCACATTTTCTTTTTCTGTAAGAGCGTAAATCCTGCTACAGGGTAGAGTAGCTCCGGGAGTCAAATCTTTTCGACAATCGAAATCCCTGTGTGGGGGAAGGGTGTTAGCTTTCTTTTTGTCAAATACGTCATAAAGATCGGAATAAATGGAAGGAACTCCCTCCAAAGCCAAAACTCTGGTAGAATCAGAACTAAAGTCAAAACCCTGAATTACATCCTTAGTTTTTTCTAACAGAAAACATTGACTGGAACAATGAATGGAATTAAACGTAATAACCTTAGTAACCCAATCTATTATCGGATTATGCTGAATTAACCAAGGAATTCCTAAAATTAGTTTGAACTGAGGGGCATTGATTAGGTCAAAATGAATTTTTTCTCTGTGAATTGGTGAACAGTCCATTTCTAGTAACTCTGATTGTCTGCTGATAGGTCCTGAAGTCAGTTCTTTACCATCTACTGCTCTTACTATTTCAGGATGATCTTTTAAAATAGATTTAAAACCTAATAGGGAAAAATAATGAGTGTCAATAAAATTACCTGTAGCTCCTGAATCAATAACTGCTTCTACTCTTTTGGATTGTGAAAAAGGAACTAAACTCTTTAATTCCACAACTATACAGAAATGCTTACATCCTATAGGAGGAACAGTAGAGGCCAAACTGGAAATTACACTCGATGAGCTGACCTCATCCTTCATCGAGTATTCTAGTTTTCCGAATGATCTTGAATTAACGCTACATCAGAGGTCTTAGGTCTTCCCTTATTGGGTCGTGCAGGACATTCCCTGACAAAATGTCCTAATTTACCACAATAAAGACACTGATTCATCTTACGTCTCTTGTCTTTCTCTTCCTTTGATAAAGGTCCTAGAATTGAACCTATCTGCATAGGCTCCGCAGGTTCTAGCTTAGGGGCTATTTCTCGGGAGGAAGAACTTCTCTCTTTTAGAAAAAGAATTTTATGATCACTCTTTCCCTTCTCTCCTCTTCTCTCTCCTAATCGATGATTTAGCTTTACCACTAAGTCTATGAAATCTTTTATGTCATCAGGTGGTTCCAGGATTTGTGTTACCATATCCTTTAGTTCGTCCTTTAAACCTCTATAAAAAATAGAACCTCTTTTATCGTATGGCCATCTTGCTTCTAAAACCAAACGGTTGAATTGAGAAATATAATGTAACAAATCAGAAGAGCCCTGCTTTAAGTTAAGCAACTCATTATCTGCAGATTGAACAAAAACGTGTTTGGCAAAGATCTTTTTTAGAGCTCGTTCAAAATCCTTAAAATTATATAGAATAGGATCATCTTTTTCTACCAGGGGAACTGACCAAAGAGCAGCATCACCCCCATAATAAGATAGCATAAAAGCCACTTTGGAAGAATCATCAGGGAAGGCGGTCTTTTTAGCTAAGAAGTGTAAGTGACACTGTTGCATAAAAATGGAAAACTTGTTTATGTCTCCATAAAATCTTTCCGGCTGAGCTAAAGGAGTAGGAATCGGAGTTATAACTTGAATTTGAGACTGAGTTCCAGAATCTGAAGATGTACCCTGAAAGGTTGCTGGTTTTAACATTGGCCTTTGTTGGAAAGCAGACTGTAAAGCAGAAATTTCCCTTCGAATAGTTACATTTTCCTCTTTTAAGTCTTTCAGGACTGCTGCTATTTCTTGTAAGGTAACTTGGTCCATTGCGTCTGGGCGAAATATTACTCGTGGGCTCTGCCTTCTGTCAAGTTCTCACTACGTCGTCCCTTACCTGATTTATTCAGGAACCTTGAGGACGGCGTAGTATATTTCGCAGTGACGCAAGTGACCAACTTCCCAAGTAACTAACTATAAACTTGGCTGACTTAAATTTCACTGCCAAGAATAAAACTAGGAATTTGGGAGGAGGGCCGGTACTGGACGTTGATGTGTAGGGGATTTTCTGCTGTCGACCTGTGAGACAACAATAGGGAAGGATTTATTAAACCTATTCAGTAAGACCTCTTTTTCTACCTACTCTAAGCCTAGTGTGGTCACTTTTCAGTGTTAGATTACAGAAATAATTCCTACCTGCGATCTGAGCAGTTAGTCCTATGTCCAGTATTTCTTTGTCTTGTACTGTCGAGGAGTCGTCAAATGCTCGGGTGTGGTCTTCTTGGATTGAATTTGGAATACTGACTTTGTAATTATTTTCTAGGAAAACAAAGAAACATTCTTTTAGGAAATATTCTTAAACATAAGCCTAATCCCCTTTGACTGCTTAACTTACTTGCAAATGTTTCCACAAGACATGATATTATGGATTCCGTGATTACTCTTGTGTTCCAAAACCTGCTGAAAAACACTAAGAGAAAAGAAAGACAAGTGCGTGCAAACACCAATTCCGTAACCCCTTTTGACTTGACAGTTCTAAAGAAATAAAATCAAAAGAAATCTAAATAAACATTATAATGTATTTCTTGCAATGCTAAACTCCTTTACATCAAGTTCTCTTCTTCTTTAAAATGTCCAAAAGATTCTTTTATCAAGGCTTTCTATGAATCCTGTCTTTTTCCTTCTCTTGAAGAAAAAACAAAATGTTCCAAGAATTGCTTCTGACTCTCTTGCGTTGGGCGCCTGTCCTAGAACATTAAAGTACTTATCTTAATTTTGTTCTTTATTTCCTGTCAGGTTTTCCGAACTGCAGATTAAGCTCCAAGGATGCCCCAGACGAGCCGGAATTCTTCCAAACAGGTAAGTTTGCCGGTCCGTCTTCTGACGCGACCTCTCTCCTGCCGAGGCGGAAGGCAAAGCAGATTCTGGAAGCCTGGGTGCGGTTTAAATAGCCGACCGCACCCAGGAGATAACGTGCGCACATCGCGTCATTGCCGCTGCGAGTGAAAACACTCTAACGGCTATTACGCGATGATCGTGTGAACAGGCAGCATCTTAATAAAGTGGCGCTTGCATTTCTTTTAAGCGGCGCTTGACCAAAGTCCTCAAAATTACACCAAAAGCCTACGTGAAATAACAAGGAAAACATTATTTCTGACCTTTTAAACTAGGGCATTTTTATAAACATAAATCTGCATAACAAGACTGTATTAATCATAAAAGATCACTTAAACACCTAACATACACACAGGCAGTGCTGGTGCACGGGAAAGGGGTGGGTTTTTCAAGAACTAGAATATTAGGTTTTTTGCCTAATCAGCCTCATTAGAGGGAATCATGACACCAAGGGGGTGAGCAGGGATTATTTTAGGAGTGTACCCCCTTGCCCTGACTAGACATAGGGGCCCTATTTGGTCAAAGGTACCTACCTCTGCCAACTGGAGACCCCAAATCCAACACTATGCTGTTATGTTATGCTTTATATCGTTATGTTATGTTAGTGCAAGAAATCGGGTTATTGGTCGAGGGGGTGGAAATCCACTCAGGCAGCAACCACAATCCTAGTCAGGGTGAACCACAAAAGTCACTAAATTAACCTGTGCCTAACCCTCTAGCAACTTTGCACAACATCCAGGCTTTACTTGGAGCCAAAGTGTAAAGACAGTGACACCTTGTACCTTGCACCAGTCCAGACAACCCTTATGGGGATTTAAGAGATCTTAGACAACCGTAGAAAGCTCTCTGAGTGGTAGCTGAGGAGGGCAGCCTTCAGGCTTAGTCCAGAAGGAGTGTAAAGCAGCTTCTTTTTTACCAGAATGCAGTCTTATAGTATAGATAAAGTGAAAAAGAACCACACAAAGTATTTATAAAAATATGTATTTATTATATGACACTCTCAAACACATAGCAATATCTCCTACCTGGAGATATGTACAATGAACACAATACTTTAGCAAAGAAACACAGTAAATAGCACGAAATATGCAGTGACCCCAGGGGGGTACCAAACCATATACTAAGAAAGTGGTATAAGAACCATGACTGGAGTCAAGACAATGTCGAGAGGATGTAGTAGTTCTGAAACTCCAAGGCACCACCCAAGGTGAGTAGATAGGAACCCCACGGAGAGCATGTGCAGTGTGGGAACACGACAACATGCTTGTGAAAAGAAATGGGGCCCCTGCCTAAAAGGATAAACCCTAGCAAGGAAACTAGACTTGTTTGGAAAGAAAGAAATTGGCACCGGGTTATGTGCATATATTTACATAACACTAGTGAACGCTAAAAATAACAAAGTCAATGCCTGATTAGATTTTATATGGAAATATTTTTCTTTTATTTTATTGTATTTATAAATTTTTATCCGATATTTGAAGCAATTGATGAATAACTATATATTTTTTACATGTGTATAATACAAATAAGTGCTTTATAATACAAAACAAAAACAAGATAAATTGTTCCAAATAATACAGAATTAATTCCCCTTCAACGCGTTTCGGCGGTTACTCTCAGTCGGGTTCTGACTGGTTGGCGATTCTGTAATAATTTCTTTTTAGCAAGACTGTCGATCCCCAATTAATGTTTTAAGGTGCAAGCCACGAATTAATGCATCTCAGTAAGGGTGTAACATCCCATTTTTTTCGGAACTTGGTAACACCCTTCCGCGCGGCCGACACCAGAGAAATTTCTCTGGTGTCGGCCGCGCGGAAGGGTGTTACCAAGTTCCGAAAAAGAATTGCAGTCCCGCTGTTCAAGATGGGATGTTACACCCTTACTGAGATGCATTAATTCGTGGCTTGCACCTTAAAACATTAATTGGGGATCGACACAACCTTTCATCCTCCATTTCGGCGCACTTGCAGGAGGCCCGAGAAATTCCTAGAGAAACCCTAACCAGACAGAATCCAACTGAGAGATTGCAGAAAAAGATATTACTCAAGGCCCACGCCAGTCTTGCTAAAAAGAAATTATTACAGAATCGCCAACCAGTCAGAACCCGACTGAGAGTTTCAGGACTAAGAAATTACCCAAGGCGATATTTAGCCTTGTTAAAAGTATCAACTTGCACATACAGAATTCCTGAGGAAGGCTAACCGCCGAAACGCGTTGAAGGGGAATTAATTCTGTATTATTTGGAACAATTTATCTTGTTTTTGTTTTGTATTGTAAAGCACTTATTTGTATTATACACATGTAAAAAATATATAGTTATTCATCAATTGCTTCAAATATCGGATAAAAATTTATAAATACAATAAAATAAAAGAAAAATATTTCCATATAAAATCTAATCAGGCATTGACTTTGTTATTTTTAGCGTTCACTAGTGTTATGTAAATATATGCACATAACCCGGTGCCAATTTCTTTCTTTCCAAACAACACGACAACATGCTCCATACAACTCTACGTGTAAGTTGCGGTTGGATTTTTAAAGACTAAGGACCATTTCCAGTGGGCCCTGAAGACACCCTGTGGAAGACAGAAGATTGGAGAGCCACCCAACCCATGGATACCCTAGTACCCACGTTACCTACACCAGGGAAGCTGGATGCATACGTTTGAAGTGGTGTCAGAAACCGCCGTTGAACCCAATGGAGGACTTCAGGAAAGTGCCGCTGTTGCAGAAGGAGAAAGTGTCCGGTGGAATCCGAAGGTGGATTCTAGATGAGATGTACCTGCAAGCAGAGGAGACAGAGCCTTTGTCACTCAGGGATGACCTGGAGACTTGGAAGACGAATGCCCTCCGATGTCGGGTGTTGCAGGATGGATGACTATGACCTTGACTGTGCAGCTGTGAGGACCAGGCGACGCTGAGGAGGACCAGGAGCTGTGCACGAGCTGTCCCAGGAAGGATATTGAGTGCTGAGGGGTCGATTTTCTGAGTCAAGGCAGGCCAAATCAACCAGGGGAGCCCAAAGGAAACAAAGGTGACCCTCAAATGGACCAAAAGGCCAGAGACACTGGAGTCACAAGAGGACCTCAAGCAGCTCACCAAAACATGCAGGTCATGAGGCACACGAGGCGGCGTGGCTGAATATTCTGGTAACTGGAAGTGCTCAAGGTTGGCGCTACTTGGAGCCCGAAAATCTTCTTGGAAAGAAGTCAACAAGCCTTTGCAGCTGCAAGTTGTTGCAGTGCACAGCGGTCCGGTTATTGGAACCCCCACAAGGGATATTTGCCTCAATCTTGGTAAGAGGGTAGAGCAAGCCTTGGGAGCTGTGGAAAACCACCACCTGTGTTGCAGAGCTGTTCGGAGTCCGGATGAGCTCATGATCAGCAGGCCAGTCGTCTTAGTTGCGGTGCCTGCAAATGTAGGGGAGTGACTCCTTCACTCCAGGGAGATTTCTTCAGGTGTCTTTGAGGCTTCACAGGCCGTAGAAGGTTCCTGTATGATGCACAAGCACAGACAATGCAGCAGACTGGAAGGGAGACGAAGTCAGACCCAAACGAAGTCAAGCAAAGTCCAGAGTGCCTAGACGGTAGAAGTGCAGTGGTGTCTGATCTGAATCTTATCCCATAACGAATCTAGGGACCTACACCCAGGTAAAGTAAAGTAAAGTCCACATTTGTAAAGCGCACAATCACCCGTAAGGGTCTCTAGGCGCTGGGGGCCGTCGGGAAGATTAAGCGAGCTATTGCCCAGAGTCACAAGGTGCTGGGCTATCCTGCCGCGGGAGCCGGGGATCGAACCGTGATCCCCAGATTCCAGCGTCAGTCGCCCTGGCCGCGGCGCCACACCTCTCCCACGATAAGGTAAGCCCTTAAGTACCCTAGGGAAAGTGTTGGGAAGATTCAGGGGACACTCCCAGGGGAGGGTCTGGACAGGGGGGAGGTTACTCCCATGTCCTTTTTCCAGTTTCGCACCAGGGCGGGATTAAACGGCTCCTAGGACTGGTTTGAACTGGACTATACACAGGGACACCAAATGTGCCCCTCATGCAGACTGAGTGCCGCTGGCAAGAGCACCCACCTAGTCCCAATACACTAAATACTGTCTTGGAGGTGGTCACACCTCCCTGTGACAGGATGGCTATTGTTCAATCTTCCCCTGCTCAAGCTTCGTTCAGCAGCAGGAGGGCAGAATTGTGTCTCTGGGTGGCAGCAACCATTTTCTGCTGTCTGGGTCAAGAAGGTTGGTACCGGATACACTGAGAACCTAACAGAGGGCTCTTCCAGTGCTTGGAATCATACCTCTCACACCGTTTACGGTGTCATACCTCCCGCACCGTAACCTCCCACACCGTTTACAGTGTGGGAGTATGATTCCAACATGTTTGATTACTAACATGATAGGTTTTGTTGCAGCTGTTTTCGAGATGGTCATCGCATAATTACAGGGTACCCCTCTATATAGTATATGGCTGCTTCACTGACAACCCAGGAGATTGGACTTCGTAGGCTGCAGGGGTGTTCTGCTCATGCAGGGATATCATCTTACTTGGAACCAAGCACCCTGCTTTCAGGATTGCAAAGACCTGCCATGGGGCTGAATTATATGTTTTAATTGCAGTGACCCTAGATATAGGATAATAATATCTTTAGTCAGTGTTGCTAGCACCAGCTTACACAGCTTGCCATGGCAGGCGTGTAGTTCCATTATGAATGGTCCCTCATAGGTGGCATAATACATGCTTCAGCTCATGGCAGACCTCTGGGGTACCTATGCCCTGGGTACATGGGTACCATATACTAGGGACTTATAAGGGTACCTCAGTATCCAATATGGGTTGTACCTAAGTACACAACACAACAATTTAGGGAGAAAGCATATAAGCTGGGGTCCTGATTAGCAGGATCCCAGGCAGACCAGTCAAAATACAGCTTAACACCTGGCAAAAAGTGAAGGTAACCATAGATGCAGAACCTACTTTCTTACACCTGTGCAAAAAGTTTTGTTCATGGTGAAGGAGGCTCTGATGAGCAGGGACAGCATTGCAGATGGTCATTGTTGTACCTCAGAGAGCAGGCCTGGCATCATGGACAGTTGTTGCTGTAGCAGGAAGTTCCAATCGTTTTCACAGACAGTCGTTGCTGCACTTTACATTGGCGGTCATTGCGGGCTGTCATTGCTGTAACATGAAGTGTAGATCTCAGTTTGATGGTCATCTCTGGCTGTTACTGTAGCGCTAATGATCAGGTTCACCGGAACTTTGTGTTGGCGGTCGTGGCGGGTGGCAGAGTCTTGGCATGAAAAAGTCTGTCCATTTGTGCGAAGAGCCCAAAACTTCAGAATTTCACCTTTCTTCACATGAGTGCCCTCTTATGCCAGCCAAGGGCCCAGGACCTGGAGAGGCACCTCTTGGAGGCCAGGGACTCATTCTAGTAGAGGCTAGGAGGGCTCCGGCAGTCCAGTACCAGGTCCAGGACGGTCCAGTTGCTGCAGGTCAGTTGGGCAGTTGCAAGGAAGACTCAGTAGCTCAGAACACTAGGCCAGCCAACTGATTCTTGGAGTTATTCAGGTTGGCCTGGGATGAAGGGACCAGCTCAGAACAGCAGGCCCGACCTCTGGTAGCAGCAGGGCACTCCTCTGGGAAACAAATGAAGCTTAAAGCATCAGGCAGTTCTCTGGGGATCAAGGCAGTCCTTCTTCTCTAGAGTCCACAGGTCCAGGAATGTACTCAAGAGTTGTTCTGAAGGTCCAATATTTATACCTAGTGACAGCCTTTGAAGTGGGAGGATTCCCTATGCTACCACCACATCGGATTCTCGGAATTCCCCCCTTGTCCGTCAAGGCTCCAAGATGTTTGGGCTGACAAAAGACTAGTGCCAAGATCCTTTTTTGAATGTTGGAGGCAAGCCCTTTGCAACATATGTAAGGCTGGGCACAGATCTGCCACCAGCATCCTGGCAAGTTGGCCCTTCCTGCCAACACCTAGTCCCTTTTGTCTCAATGTCTGGGAGGAATACACAAAACTCAACAGCAGAGCCATTCACAGTTATGTGGCCCAGTACCCTGACAGAAGGTACAAATGGTTCTGACAAGAAAATGGCAACTTTCTAAAAGTGGCCTTTTCAGAATTCACCATTAAAGATGAATTTAAATTACAATTAATTTGAGTGTAAATATGACATGTCTACCTGCTCCCAGTCAGCAGTTAGCACTTTTAAGTGTACTAAGTTAACCCAATGTTATTCAATGGGAGAGATAGGCCTTACAGTACTATAATTGAATTTAGGAGTTTTACACCACCAGGGCATGTAAAACTAAAGAATGCATGCTCTATTCATTTAATAAAATGCACCTCATGCTGTGGGCCTTTAGGGGCTACCTTAGGGTTGACTTATATGTCTCAGGTGCTACTTGTGTGGGTGGCACAATGATTGCTGCAGGACAACTTGCAACATTTAATTTACAGGCCTTGGGTACATGTAGTACCATTTTATTAGGTAACTACAAGTGAATTAAATGTGCTAATCAAGTGTAGGCCATTGTTATCATGTTTTAGATGTTGAACACAAGCACTTTAATCCTTGTTAGCAGTGGTTAAGTTCACAGAGTCTTCAAGCCAACAAAACCAAATTCAGCGAACAGGAAGAGGGGAAGGCAAATAGTTTGGGGACTACCATGCCAAGGATGTCAGGTCTAACTTGTCCACCCCAGTTGAAAGCAGGGAGAACTACCCACCCTCATGTGAGTTCTCATCACTAAGGCAGAAGAACATGGAAAGACCATCGACAATGGTGTGGTCAGTTCCAGGGCGGTGTTCCACTATAAAGTTAATTTACTGTAGGGAGATGGGCCACCTCAACAGTTTGGTATGCTCATTCCCTTATCTGTATTAGCCACCTGAGGACAGCAATCAATAATACAAATTGCCTTCCCCTTGCGCTCCTTCATCTTATAGGGCCGGAACACTGGTCAAGCAAGCCATGGCGCTCCGCTGGCTCCATGACCCACACTTTTTCACCAGACTGAAACTCAACCATTGTGGCCTTCTGGTCAAACCAGAGTTTTATAACCTCCTGACTGGCTTTCAAATTCTCAGCAGACTTCTTCCATAAGCGCTTCGTCTGAGTCCAGAGAGCCAATGTGTAGCTGACAAGTGTTGCAGGTATTCTGCACAAAACAGAGCTATGAGCATGATTATAGGACCTTGGTGTATTGGGACTGAGTCATCCCACCACCTTAGTACCCTTAAGCCCAGGACCGACTAGCTATGGTGTCTCACTTGCTCTCCTACTCACTCACAGAGAAGCAAATGATTAGACACCCCAGAACACAACACTCCCCGATCACTCAGGAATCGTGGTAGCAAGACAAACCCTTTCGCTCGCACTCTTGTACTCTTTAATAATAAGATCTGACAGTCACAAAATAG
Organism: Lissotriton helveticus; assembly: GCF_964261635.1. NCBI lineage: Eukaryota > Metazoa > Chordata > Amphibia > Caudata > Salamandridae > Lissotriton > Lissotriton helveticus. The sequence goes on from NC_136059.1 coordinate 1,091,790,501, forward strand.
TTTAAAATATTTATTTGAACTAACATGCCCTAACATGCAGTATATGTGCCACAACAAGCAGGGAAATGCATAATACAAATATAGTCGGCATAGCAGCTAGTCTATAAATCATGAAGGGAGATGTCATCATAAAAAGACAGTGGAGCCTATCCTCCCTCCCCTTGCTGCAGGCAGTATTATTATATATTAGAAGATCTCTGGGCTTTTCCAGCAGACCCCATGTCTCACCTAATTTGTGTACTCCACTAAAAACCAAAGTACGTTGTCCAAACAACAGTTGCATCTGTATGTTTTGTCTAAGGGCTAAGGTCTGTCCAGAACAAAATAACAAGGGGCATTGTTGTTCGACCTTGCATATAATGTTCATTCAAAATCCCAGGAACATGCAGAGCGTGAACACAGTGATGAGTTCTCATGTGAAAGCAAGCATTAAAATATTGCAAAAATAAAGACGTGTAGTAATGTGCGCAAAAGCAGCAGGCAAGCTGCAATGTGAACATGCTAAGTGAGCGAAAAATGACAATGTTCCCACGGGCCATGTGACACTATGTCCTGGGAGGCTTTCCTGGGAGCTTGCTCCTACCCCTCCTTAACAAGGCTGAGAGGCCCTCTGACAGGGTGGCCATAATGGAGCTCAAATGGACTGAACCGAACTCCCTTTTGCAGAACCTCTCTGAATGCAAGCAAAAAGGTATAGCAAGAGAATGTCCCACTTTCACTTTATAGTCTCTGACAGGTCCATAATAATGCCTTTGAAAATCTTGTTGAATCTATCAACTAGTCAATTGGTCAGGGGATGGTAGGGGAGGCAGAACTTGCAGGTCACTCCACACTCGTCACAAATGGACTTCATGTACGCTTACATGAAATTGGTACCCTGGTCAGATACTATTTCCATCGGGGATACCACTCAGGTAAATATGGGTATAGTCACTGACCTCAGGGGTATAGTTTTAGGTGCCAGGGACATGGTCCACCAACCTAGGATGAACTTGTTGCTGAGGCCAGTCTTCGGGTCCAAGTGTGATAACAATGTGGATGCTGACCCTTCCACGTGGGGTGCAAATTACAGGAATGGAATCCAGGGGAGCCTTCCGCACTCCCCTGACTTCAGACTAGCCTTGCAAGTTGAACAGGATCTGCAGTATGCATCTGAGGTCCCTCTCATCCTGGGCCTGTCAAAGTGGGTGTAAGCCTGGCAAAGGTCTTGCCTTGCCCCAGATGTCTTGACAGGGATACATTATTTTTGCCATCCCCAGTAGGAAGGCACTGTAGCTCTGTGGTTCCACAAAACACAGGTTGCGCCATGCTCAGCAATTTTAGGCTCACTATACAAAATATAATTCTCCTGTAAATTAGATGATCGCCAGAAGGGTAGTCAGCCGCCTTTGGCCTCGGCTGCCACCAAAGGCCCTCAAGAGTAGAACACTCTTTCTGAACATTGCAGAATTCCTACTTGGAGTGTCTCTCTTCCACGTGGCAGCCGGCCAGCTCAGATAGGTCCCACAGGTCCCACAGGGTGGCACTTTCCTTTCCTGTAGGTTCCAGGGCATCATTCTCAGGTTCAGCTTCCTCCTCGACATTGGGAGCACCAGCAACTGGTTTTCTGTTCCCCCACTCTCCCTCTTTTTGGCAGCTACCTGGGTCATTCTTCTAGCATCCAGACAATTTTGACTCTGGGGTTGCCATGGACCGTGTGGTCAGGCACACCCACTGAGGCAAACTTAACATCTCCAGGTGAGATCGGAGTTTCACCTCCTTCCAGATGGTGTACTCCATGTCAAGCCAGGCAGATAATCCAATGGCATGGCTGGACTCACAGCTAACCCTAAGGAACCTGAGACCCATCATTCAAAGGGAACCATGGGATAGTGTCTCTTATGGTTGTCTGCTATCATAGCCTGGTGGAATACATTAGGGATTACCGGTTCTAATGACACCAAATGATACCTTCCAGTAGTCATGCTGGCTCCTGTGTCTCTCAGTGCCTCTGCCCATTGATGGTGGCCCACTGCCTTACTTGGAAGGCATGTGGGCAATTGACAAAACCGCTTTGTTACCCAGGGACACTAGAGTAACCTCTGCACTAAGCATGAGCGGATTTTGCGAATTGGCAATCCGCGAACTTGCGTATTTACGGATTCGCAATCCACGAACTCTCGCGAATTTGCAGATTTTTTTTTTGTGTTCGCAAGGGTTTCTGCCAGTTCGCGAGGGTTGTGTACCAGTTCGCAATTGCGAACTTACTTGTCGGCTCGCAACGGCCGCGACTATGTTGTTTCTACGTCTGGTTCATCATCACAGGTTCACAGCACCCTCTGTTTCACCACTGCCACCCTCTGGTACACCCATGCCACCCTCTGGTACATCACTGCCACCCTCTGGTTGGTTTATCACTGTAGATTATGGGGGTGAAAAAAAGCAAGCACACCTGCCCTGCTTCAACTGACATGAATTAATTTGGGGTTGATTAATGTGTCACTGAATTTAAACTTCCAGTCTGGCACCTGCTTCCTTATCTGTAATTTGCTTTCTGTTGCAGTGCAATTTTTTTTCACAGGACCTTTGTGGCCTACTTGTAGCTATTCTATGAGCCTGCTGTGAGGGTCAGAGCAGGGTCATAGAATAGTTGCAAATAGGCAACTGAACTCTGGAGGGGCCCCTCAGGAAGCACTAGAGGGAATGGTTACTAATGTTAAGATTGAACTTTTGCACCTGCTGAGTGCTTTCAGTTTTGCAAAAATCGTTTTCATGCAATTTCGCGCGATTCGCGGACCGCGAATTCGAGCGAGATCGATTTCGGAAGCCGCCAATTCGTGCGAATACACGGTTTGTTTTTATTTGCGGCGTGTTTTTTCGCGTGATTTTTTGCGTGTTCGCAAGCCGCTTGTAGCGCAACGTTTGCAAAGTTACCCTAGCGGTCGTACATGGGCCCGGCCATCTTGTTTGCGTGACGTAATTCCGTTTCCAGGCGCTATGTGTAATCTCGCAAAGTGTGTGGCTCGCTAGTACAATTTCGCGTGTGATCGCGAGGAAAATCTCGCACAAACTTACCCACGCGGTCGTGAACGGGCGCGGCCATCTTGTTTCTCATTCATTGCTATGGTTCTGGGCATGCTTTCTGTATCCTCTCTGAATCTCTGGCATCCTTTGCTTGTTTGAAGGTTTTTTTTATCTATTTTACTTATTATCTATCCCTCTATTGTTCTAGCTAAATATTTTCGTGTTTTCTGCTACTTTTGGTTAATTTTAAACTACTTTTTTAAACTCTTTTCTTTTCTTCTTCCCTATTCTATTTCTTCTTTATTATTTAGCTTCCTTTCTGCCCAGACCATGGTAAAGGGAGCCGGGAAGCATCCTGAGAAGGGGAAGGGTCCCGCACCTCGTGCCCGGCTCCCGTGCGGGCGTTTGAGGGGGGAGAATGTCACAGCCCGGGAGATCTTCAGCACGGAGGAGGTGGCCGCACTAGTTTTTTATGTTCAGCGCCGCCTCCCCAGGACCATCATGGCAGGCGGAAAGATCGCTAGCGGGTACGGGATCCGGGAGCGACAGAAGCGGTGGGAGAAGGTGTGCCGGGCCATGTACCAACACTCTCGGGTCCGGCGCACCTACAACCAGGCCACCCACCGTTGGACGGATCTCCTGGACCGGGAACGCGATCTGCTGGACCTGCTCGGCCTTGAGATCCCCGGGCTTGGTGAGTAGTAGTAGCTATTTCTTTACTACTCTGTTTTCTCCTGCTCTGTGTGTAATTATATTGCAAATTTTTGTTTTTTACCAAGAGCAATAATGCTGCTGCTTACATTGTAGGTAAATTATATTTCAAAATCTTCTGTGCATTTCAGGTGCACTGCTCTGCTTCTCAGTAGCGTTGCTACTATGCTTATTTGTTTTCGATTTTGTGTTCATTTCATTGGCCTGTGAAATTATGTATGAGTGTAGTTTAAAGAACTGCGTAATGCTAGACACTAAGGGTCAGATTTTTCATTACCGGTGCATCCCTGCAAAGTAGCAGGGATGCGCCAGTAATTGTGCGCCACGCCACCACCACCCATGGTGCGCCGTATTTACAATGTGGCGCACCATGGGCCCAAAACGTCACCGAAGCGTTACGCATCTGTGCCGTAAAGGCGGCGCATTGCTGGAGTTGCGTCGCAACGATGGCGCAGCTCCAGCAATGCTCTGGGGTGCCCTATCTCCCCAATGCTGCGTCAAGCCGTACGTCTGCTTCCAGCAGGCGCAGGGTTTGAGTCACGCATCATTGTCCTCAAAGTGACTGATTGAAATCTTGTAGATTTCCCTCAGCCACTTTTAGGGTGCGTTCCTGCGCAGGAACGCCCTCCCTTGCGCCGGAACGCCCCCTGATGGCGCAGGGCTTTACAACGTGATGAATCTCCCATATGCGTCACGTTGTTAATATACGCCGCACCATGGCGCCTCTTTTGTTCTGCCGCTGCGTCACAAAAGTCACGCAACAATGGAGCAAAAGAGCCGCAAGGGGCTTCTAAATCAGCCCCTACAGACTCAAGTCCAGTCCTTCCTTTGTACACCTGGCAATAAGAAGAAATAGTGGTGGTGGATTGATAGTTTGAGTATTTTAATGACTGGTTAATGTAGTAGGAAACTTTTTAGTGTTGTCGCTGATCTGCAATCACGATGGACTTTGTCTGTCACTTCGCGTGCTGCGGACTGCTGCCTGCCAGTCCTAGGCGAACCTTTTTAGTAGTTTGTTTAGTGAGTTACATAACTTTCCAAGTCGACGGTCCGCAAATCAAGCAATAATAATATCATAGTAGACCACATGAGATAGGTCAATATTTCCTGTGGAATACTCGTCTGTTGGACCCGGCCTCGTGGCGTGGTCCCCTTCCTCCCGCATGGCGGGCCCTGGACAGCAGCGACCCCTGACCTTCCTGACGAAGTTACCTCTCCAACCCTCAACGAGCCACCACTCCTGGCGACCCCCGGCTCTCCCCCTCAGAAACACGGCGACCCCTACTCTCCCCACTCTGCCAGTCCGACCCCTATCCCGGGCCGCCATCTCAGGCCCCGACTCCATCTTGGACACTCCACGCCTGGGCCACGTGGCCTCGGCCCGACCTCGGCAGCGGCCCCAGCGAAGCCCTGACATCGAGGCACCAAGATCCGACCAGGTGGTAAAGCTGCCACTTGACGGATCAAGAAGGAGGGGAGTTTCGATGGGCCTCCAGCCGTCCCCGGACGCCTGGTTGCGATCGCCCTCCGGCCTCCCTCGGCGCCGGCTCCACCCCCCTGCTGGGTGTCTGGACACTCTCATCCTGGCCCCTCTGACCACCAGGCGCGAGGGTCCGGACATCAAAGGACTCCAGACCTATATCTGGGACAGCTCTGCAATGGGTCGGCAGTTGTATCCTGGAGTCGAGAGCCCTGCACCTCTGGAGCCCTGCTGGCGCTGCCGCGGCCCAACCTCGCTGAAACCATCTTTGGAGTCCTGCTGGCGCTGCCGCGGCCCAACCTCGCTGAAACTATCTTTGGAGTCCTGCTGGCGCTGCCGCGGCCCAACCTCGCTGAAACCATCTCTGTAGTCCTGCTGGCGCTGCCGCGGCCCAACCTCGCTGAAACCATCTTTGGAGTCCTGCTGGTGCTGCCGCGGCCCAACCTCGCTGAAACCATCTTTGGAGTCCTGCTGGCGCTGCCGCGGCCCAACCTCGCTGAAACCATCTTTGGAGTCCTGCTGGTGCTGCCGCGGCCCAACCTCGCTGAAACCATCTTTGGAGTCCTGCTGGCGCTGCCGCGGCCCAACCTCGCTGAAACCATCTTTGGAGTCCTGCTGGCGCTGCCGCGGCCCAACCTCGCTGAAACCATCTTCGGAGCCTGCTGGCGCTGCCATGGCCCAAACCTCACGGAGCCCCCCAGCTCGAGGATTGAGAGCTGAGCGTAGGGTATCCCCGTGCCAGACTGGTATTAAGACTGTCCCGCTACCCCTTTCCCTCCAGTTACCGAGACTCTAAGGATCCCTCGATCCGTTTGTACATATTACCGAAAGAACCAATTGTTAGTGTTGATAAAGATTCTAAGAAGACTCTCTTGTGTGGTGTCCCTTTGTAGCGGCGTGATTACTCTACTGTGACGATTCTAGGAGAGGGCCCTCACCCAGGAGGCCTCTCGACGGCGCTCGGCCAATTCCATAAAGAGAGGTGGGCCTCGGGGTGGTCAGTCAGACATCTTCTGCCTCCCCAGGGGCCGCCTTTCTAATATTGTCCATTTGCTATTTTGCCAAAATATTTTGTTATTGTTCTTTTCAAATGTTTGATTTGGTTGACAAATATCATCCATGTTTTCTGGTCTTTCTTTCTTTCATGTTGTACATCAGCTCCCCCCAGGGGCAACAGGGCATTGGAGGAGGCTGCTGCTGCTGCTGAACAAGGCCAGGATCGGTCAGGCGAGGGCTCCTTTGCTGGCCCCGGTAAGTTTTAATTTTAATATAGAGTACCTATTTTTTCCTAGCGTTCCTCATTAGATTTTTTCTAAATCGTCTTTGATCTTCTTGTAGACTGTATCTAAATTCTTATCCTGCCTCGACTATGACTCCCTGTGGTGTTACTAGATTATTCTTATTAGTCTGTCTGTGTAGCTAACTAAGATTGCACATTTGGCAAAAGGTGTAAAACAAAACTCCCATTCTAGTCAGCAATAGCTCTATGCACTGAGTGCAGTCCTCTGGGATTGTCCATAATGTCTTTTAAAGTCTTCTAAATGTTTATGCTTTGACAATTACCAACAATAAAAAGGTGAATGACCACCAAGAAAGAATAAGATACTACTTTACTTTTGGTTTGGATAGGAGGACAATCCATTCTACTACTGTTGCAGGGACAAATCTGCACAAACCGAACTATGAACACTAAATAGTGCATTGTTTATCAATTATAATAGGCGCAGGTAGACTTCCTTTCCACATACCTCAGTGATATCAGACTTTGAAGAACCCCCAATCTCCTTACTGACTAGATAGTGTGGCAGAGTCATTTAGCTCCCGAATTCATCGATGATTGATCCCCAATGATGATTATCCAACGCAGGACAAGAGTACGGAGTCAGAGTCCAGAAGTGTCCGAGGCACGGACTCATGCTTGCAAATTGCAAAACCTTTTGCTCATTCACTCATGACCAAAAACCACAGAGTCTATTTAAGTTTTAAAGCTTTATTAAAAGTAAAAATATTTATTAAAATCAAGCTTGTCATAAAACATAAACGGTTCATTAAAAATGGAAAAGTGCTTAGTCATTTTTTATTTCACACATTTATTGTGGGCGAGCCGAGCCCTCACCTGGTTTGAATTTTCATTTTTCTTTTTGGTGCTGAATCATTGGTCCATTCGTCCTAATGATTTGTTCTTAGAAGTGAAGCTTCTGTCTGTTATGAGGAAAATGGTGCGTGTTAAAAAGCAAGCATTCATCAGTTGTGCCAAAAAATGCAGCAAGACAACACCCTTCCCTGGAAAAAGGGACATTTTTACTTTAGAGTAGACAGTCACAAATTATTATATTGGTTTCTGTATTCACATTTCTTCATTCCTAGACAAAATACTAGTGAGTGGTGTAGGTCTATGACATCTAACATTCTTAAATGTACTTTGTAGGTGGAACATCCGGTGCTGGGCCCAGCGCGGAGGTGGAGGAGGAAAGCTCTGGGGAGGAGGCAGTGGAAGTGCCGCAGCCGGACCAAACTGCTGTGCGGGTTGCCACGGTAGTGGCGGGCAGTGGTAAGCTCTTATATTCCTTACTTATTGAGATTGCAGACTGCATAGTGTGCTGCTCTCCGTGAGAAAACGTAAGGTTTGTCCAGATGAGAGACATGAAGAAGAATGATTGACATTTAGGGGCCTATTATGATGGTGGACGGACCTGAGTCTGTCCGCCACCATAGAGTAGGAGGGACCGTCCGCAGGGGCAGCGGCGGTCCCTCCGTGGTAATTAGGACGTGACCGCCACCCTGGCGGTCACATCCTGTATTTTTATCATTGCGGCGGGTGCTGCTTGAAGCAGCACCCGCCGCAATGATAAAAATGTAAGTTGTGCATTTGCATGCACAAAGCCGCAGGCACCGGGCGGTGCCTGCCGCTTTGTGCAGGCAAATGCAGGGGGGTACCATAGGTACCCCCCATGTGCACCCCCCACCCTCCCTTCACCCCTGGGGGCCCGCAACGGGCCCCCAAACAAAAATCTGTATGCCTTTGCACGGCGGAAATGCCGCCGTGTAAAGGCATGTTCCTCCAGACATCCTAATATGGCTGGCGGTGTCTGATAGACACCGCCAGCCATGTTAGTGCTTTTCCGCAGTGGACGGGAGGCGACCGCAGCGGAAAAGCTGCGGACTGAAAAACAATCCCCCAGCCATCCTAATCTGGCGGAGGGTCTTTTTCAGTCCGCTGCGGATTTCTCTCATCCTCCGGGCCGGCGGTGGATTCCGCCGGCCCGGAGGATGCGGGAAATCCGCAATCCTAATCTGCCCCATAGTTTGAATGGATGGATGCCTGGATCATGGTGGTACTATCTGACTCTTAGATAGCATATGTGTATCTAGAGAGAGTAGACGGTCACTGGATGAACTAAGTGTTACTTTGAAGAGCATGTAACACCGCACCCGCACGTCCGTCCCAGTGTAGGAAAGGCAAGGAAAAGAATTGGTAATTTTGTCCGAATACTACCATGAATAGTAGCAGTAGTTTGTATTGCAAGCACAGCATATATCCGGCTATTACGATGGCCACTCACTAGTCACTACCTCTGTTAATAAGTTTAGTAGAACTCGGTCATTCATGTGTGGGTGTATCACGGTTCACTCAATAAAAAGCAAAGCACCTAAAGTCATCCCATTTGTAAGCGAATACATACCATGTGCAGTGATAGATAATCAGATTATTTATCTTCTTCATTTTCCATTTCTAGTATTCATTGGCACTGTAGGGTGAAAGTTAAATTAATTAAGCAGTAGCCCTTGTAACAGAGTATTCTCAGTGCCACCCATAATAGAAAAGTAAGAGCATCACCACCTGCATGTACTGGACTGGTACAGTAATGCAAGTTTGTCTCACTCATCATGGCGGGTGTCTGTTTTTCTCGGGTGGAAGTTGACTGCGCTGGCATTATGCCGGCTTGCAGAAGTTAACGTACCAATTTTGCTAAACAAGAGAGAAAAAGAAGAATAAGACTGGTGTACTGTCATAGTCGACTCTAATGGAGTGAGTCCATAGTGCTCGTAGAATTGATTCCTTAAACTCCCACTAATGTTAGAGCAAGGGTGAAGAAGTGGGAGGTTAGATAGATACTGGCCACAATAGTTATGTACTGCACTTGCAAGTTGCTAGTTCTACTGTGAAACAACTTTCTGCTGAATCATTTTGTGTTAATCTTAAAGAGCATTGGTTACAGACTATGTCTTTCTTTCTTCATATAGATGCTCCTTCCAAACCAACCCGGAAGGAGCTGGCTTCACGGGCCCGGCAACGGAGGCTGGAGGCCACTGTCGCTGAATATCGGCGGCTGGTGGCCCAGGAGGAGGGGGACACGCAGTCTACAACAACATCTACCGGCACAGCTGCATCCTCCTCCACGCTCCCTGGGTCACCCAGTCAGCGCAGAAGGTCTCCAGCGGTACGGAGCCGGGGTACCGCTGCCGCAGCCACCCGCCACCGCCGAGCAGCAAAGAAATCAGCTGCCCCCCACAGCAGTTGCAAAAAACGGATGCACCGCCTTTCCCTGAGGTTTTCCTACCTCGAGCAGGAGCTGCTCAACACGAAAACCCAGCTCGAGACCCTCGCAAGGAGCATTCCGACCTGGCCCGGAAAGTAGTAGCCAGCAGTAGGAGGAGAGACTGTCCCTTGCCCCTTTTTTAAAGACTTCTGGGGGGTGGGAATTGGGAGTTGGGTTTTTTCACTTTTTTGGACTTTTCAAGGACATTCGTTGGGGTTAGGGAGTGGGGGTGGGTTGGGTCTTGTGGGAGATTATTTTTGTCAGGGATATAAATATACTTTAAACTTTATCTTAGCATACGTGTTTTTTTTACTGCTTTTGAGGCTGGTGGGTGGGGGTTTAACAGTAACTTTGTTTTCGTGAAACTGAAGTGGCATCTTGATTCAAGTTGTGTAATTAATTGCCCAAATGTTTTCAAAACTAAGTGCCTCTCACAGAGTAAGTGAATTCAATAGTCCTAGGACTTTACTAGTACTAGCGTCAGTCTCTCGTCTCTCCTAATACTCCATTATACTTCCTCCCCCCAAACGCTTATCTTACCTGTAATTTGTGTTTTGAAATAGGGCTAGGCACAGGGCTGGCTGCACGGCAAATGGCGATTAAGGTTGGCAATCCTGGGCGGATGAAATGTCATTATTGCGTTGGTACTAGTGGTGTTACACAGTGGCAGTTGTAGTATCTGAAAAAAAAGAAAATGAAACCTTGTTTGTCCTTACCGTAGCATTAGAACGGTACGATAGAGAATATAGCAGGTGACAGTACACTAGAACAGTGCCACAATGTAGCCTAACAAATGGTAAAGTATTGAAAGTATAACTAGTACTTGCGGTGAATTTATTTAACATTGGCTACTACTACAAGAAATAGTACCGAAGGTGAAGGACACAGCAGCGTAATAATTTGCCACGTCTAGGAGGAGGATGTTCTAATCTTGATGACCTATCAAGTTGATGGCGCACATGAAAATCTGCTTTGATTTGCCAATAGTGACTGAGTGTCAAGCTGAATAAGAATAGAATATATATCCTCGGATTCCTTCACCAGCCTGTTGCTATGACCTTATCCTCCCCAGCAAGTGTGTGGAATTATTGCTGTCATTTAGTCACACATCAATCATAACCACACAGCCCGGGGGAAGAGGGTTAGGGTTTGGAAAATGGATGGGAATGGGTTTTTTTTTTTGGGTAAGTTTTGTTGAGAGAAGAAAAAAAAAGCACAGCATGGACAAACAATAATTGAAGATAAAGAAATCTTTGGGTACAAAGCTAACCATAAATCTTTTAAGTGACATAAAGGAAGTGCATGCACGACTGCATGCATGGTTACTGAAAAGTAAGTACTATTTTCGACAACCGTGAATGACAGAATGCGACAGTACAGGTCTGCAGCGTTTTCACTTGCCTATCTCTGCACTCAGAGAAACACTTCTTACATTAAATTAGGTTTAAAAAATAGCAGAAGTAAAACCTATAGAATGGCTGTAGGGATGAATTTAAAGCAGAGAATGGAGATCCAAGAAATGCAGAGTCACACTCATAGAAGTTCACAGCAATAACATTACTTTAAAGATAATTAGAAAAGAACGGATACTGTATCTGTATGTTGTTGTAGTTGTCCTGTTGAATTTGGTAAGTTGCATGCATCAAACCATTCCTCTTATTAGCGGGACTCCTCCATTCCAGCTGACGCTCCGTCCATCAATGTTGGTGGCCAGAAGACACCCTGTCCACTGCCTGCCTGGCGGATGCTGAATTGCGGCTCGCTAATGTGAAGCCTGACTTCATCCTTTTTTCCCATTGCACAGACTGAAACCCGGCCTGTAATTATTGATGGAAAAACAGGAAGTGATATTAGAACACCACTGACAAATAAATATAAGGTATGTAAGCTGTGTAGTGCAAAAAGTCACACTTAGAGTTTCCTAATAGACAGTACAATATTTTTGAAAGTGCGTACTCTGTCTGAGTCTCCTTTTTAACACCTTCAATGCTACAGGGTATTTTTCTCCTGTGCTGCAAATCGATATTTACCCTTATTCATGACAAGGTCAGCTCGTCATAAGCACAGCTCCAGTGGTACTGCATGACGAGCTGGCCTTGTCATTAGCATGGAAGGGGTTAAGGATAAATAAGTATGGGCAAATTAATTTAGCGGATCTTTCCCCTCAAGCTAGGTGTACTGTAAACTGTGTTTTAGAACAAAATTAGACCTTCCCAGCAGTGCTCCCACCCAGACCCTTACTAAAGCCAGTCGCAAAAATGTAGAAGACCCCAATCAGATCTCAAAAAACGAGGCCTAGTAGAAAACTGGTGACAAAACGTACTTTGAAAGTAAAAGTAGGCCCAAATCCCCCCTTACCCACCGTGGATTGTATTCAAAGCACTTGCAAGCAAGCAAAAGTATCCATACCCAGCATCGCTCCAAGACTCGCAAACCCCCCCACAAACAGCCCCCCACCCAAACACATGCAATACAAATACTGCTAACCCTAACCCTAACCCTAAGTTAAGAATAGTGGCAAACGCTTTCTTTAACTATGCCAAATCCCCCCTTTCCCACCATGGATTTTCTTCAAATCACTTGCAACCAAAATTACACATTCCCACGAGTGCTCTAAGACCCCAGAACTCAGTTGCAAAAATCGAGAACACCCCGAAACACAGGCAATCCTGCTGCTAGGGCTAACCCTAACGAACCCTAATTTACAAAAAGTGCCAAAAGGCTTTTCCGCTTGGATTTTCTCCAAACCAGTTTTATCCGGTATTAGACCTTCCCAGCAATGCCCCAAGACCCGCCAACCCACCCGCAAAAAAGCACAACACCCCCAAACAGCCAAAAAGCCAAAATGGAAAATCTCATATTACTTACAATATTTTTCGGCCTTCTGTCCAAACGCGCTGTGCAGCTAGGTCATAACTCCCGTTTTCCACCATGGATTTCCTGAAAAGCAAATGCAATCAAAACTAGACTGTGCCAGCAGTGCTCCCAGACCCCAAAACCCACCCACAAACACCAGGAAGCCCCCCAAACAGGCCCCTGAAAACATGATAGTGAGCAAAAAGTCAAAAACGTTTTCAAGTCTGATTTGGTCAAAACCAGTTTTATCCGGTATTAGACCTTCCCAGCAATGCCCCAAGACCCGCCAACCCACCCGCAAAAAAGCACAACACCCCCAAACAGCCAAAAAGCCAAAATGGAAAATCTCATATTACTTACAATATTTTTCAGCCTTCTGTCCAAACGCGCTGTGCAGCTAGGTCATAACTCCCGTTTTCCACCATGGATTTCCTGAAAAGCAAATGCAATCAAAACTAGACTGTGCCATCAGTGCTCCCAGACCCCAAAACCCACCCACAAACACCAGGAAGCCCCCAAACAGGCCCCTGAAAACATGATAGTGAGCAAAAAGTCAAAAACGTTTTCAAGTCTGATTTGGTCAAAACCAGTTTTATCCGGTATTAGACCTTCCCAGCAATGCCCCAAGACCCGCCAACTCACCCGCAAAGAAGTAGAACACCCCCACAAGTGCAGAGTCTTTCTTCATTGGGCGTAATCCAGCCCTCTGCTTTGAGGGAAATAGGAGTCTGGAGGAGGAGGATAGAGGAGCATGTTCTTGTGAACTTGTGAACCTGAGGAATGCAGACTGCGGCACCTTCAAATCAATAAGCAAATAAGTGAAGACAGTTCTGCTGATGGGCTTGTTTTTGTGATTAGGTGATTAAAGTTGTAATTATATTAACTGTGCAAAACAAAGAAAGACAGACACACAGGAATAAAAGTGAATAAGGACGAAAAAGAAAGTTATTGATTCATTGGCTCATTTTCAGGGCTCGGTGTCAGGGAATAAGAGTTCGTCCTCATACTCTGCGAATTCAGGCAGGAGTAGGTCAGTGTCACCTAACAGAGAAGAAATTCCCTCATCTAAGTTGCTGTCCTCCTCGTCTTCTTCCGGCGTGTATTCTCGTACTTTGTAATCTGGTGGTATGAGGTGCTGATTCATCTTAATCATTGTTAACCTCTCCACATTTTTGGGCGAGAGGAGGGTCCGTTTGCAAGTTACAATGCCACCAGCAGCACTGAAAACACGTTCAGAAGACACGCTTGCGAGTGGGCAAGACAAGTAATTTATAGCCAGGTTGGTGATCTCTGGCCACAATTCTTTTTTCCCATGCCAATACGCCAATGGGTCAGCATTAACATAGACCTCTGTTGAGTCATACAGATAGTCCTGCACCATCGACTGAAGGTTCTCCGCGGTTCCTCCACTTTGCTTACTTTTTGCTGGGACCTTTTGAGAACCAAACCCAAGCTCAGTTAGCCAATCCTCTTCATCACCCAATGTTACTGTTGTGTCTGGTGCAGATGATCCGGTTGCCGGTGTCTTTAACGGCTGAGAGGTCACTTCTGCCACAGCCACAGGTGCAGAAGTGGATTCTTTTGACTGGGGATGGCCTGCTGATGCTGATGTACTGCCTTTTCCTTCAATTTTCTGCCGTTCTCTTTCAAACCTCATGGCTGACAAGGCTAGCCAACGTTTGTACTTCGTAACATCTTCATCACCAAAAGGAAATAATGCTCTGCCTGCCAGCGCCTTTTTGTAGCGTGGTTCCAGAATAGTAGCACAAATGTAATGCTGTTCTGAGTGGATCTTTTGAAGACGTTCATCGCCAAGTAGGCGCTCTAATAATTTCTCCGCCAAAACAAAAGCTTCTTGCTTTTCTTCATCTTTTTGAAACTTAGAAGACACCGCCTTCAGTTTGTGCTCCAGCATGCGCAACAATGGGATAGCTTTTCCCAAATTACAGTCCTCCCTGCTGACTGCACGCGTGAAGACCTCAAAAGGACGAAGCATGTCTGTCAGGCTTTTAACTAGCTTCCATTCCGCCGCATCTAGCCTCAGGTCCTTCTGAGCTGTACCCAGTGTTAAGAAATACTGATCGAGTACCGTAAACTGCTCCTACAGACGCTCAAGCATGTAGAAGGTTGAGTTCCAACGTGTTGGCACCTCCTGGATGAGGGCTTTCACTGGCATTCGACGTTCATGTAGCAGGCTCCTCAGATGCTTCCGGGCCTTAAAAGAATCGCTGAAATGGTTGCACATTCTTCGGCAGGTGGCCACTAACTCGCACGCTGGACTGTCTTCACTCAAGAATTTTTTAACAACCAGGTTTATACAGTGCGCCAAAAACGGCACTCTGAAATAGTGACCCAGATTCATGGCCTTAACTACATTGGCGCCATTATCCGTGGAAACATAACCAATCTGGTGTTTTTGTGGGGACAGCCAGTGAAAGACCTTTGTGTTAAACTCATTCAAAATGTTTTCTGCTGTATGACGTTTCTCCAAGCCAAACATGGCTAGTGTTGCATGTTTCCGAGCAGCTTTAAAAACTTGGTCCGGGTCAACACCTGCGTTTAGCTTTGCTTTAACCCCTGAAAAAGAGACCCAGTGTGCAGTGATGCACATGTAATCAGTGCCTGCGCCACTGGTCCACATGTCTGTTGTCAGATGTATAGTGTGAACAGCACTCTTCTGCAAAGCTGCCCCAATCACCTCCAGCACATCTTCATGTAGTGCTGGAACCGCAACTCTGGCAAAATAGAACCGGCTAGGAACCTTCCATTTAGGGCAGAGCGCTGCCACTAATTCTAGAAAACCAACCCCTTCTACAAAAGAAAAAGGGAGAAGGTCCAGAGCTAGCATTTTAGCCAGCTTAGTGTTATACAGACGCGTCAGTGGGTGGTTGCGTTCATATGGCGCATCTGAAAACAACATGGTTCTAATGTTGGCCTGGACCATTTTACGGGATGATGATGATGACTTCTTCGACCCAGTTACGCTCGCTGATGAACTTTTTCCGCATTGGTGTCACACTCTCTCCCATACTCTTAGTGTGGCTCACAGGGGGTGTGCTGACAGGGGTACTGGGTGTAAGTGAAGTGTGTGACGCTTCTTCCTCCTCGTCATCATCAGATGAAACATCAACGTTTTCTTGACTTGCAATTCGGGCTTCCTTGATCTCCTTTAGGTGCGCAAACCATTGGACAGCGTGCTGTCTCTCAAGATGACCTCTCTGGCCTCCGGTCCCATAGTTGGTACCAAGCTTACCACGACTAACTGCAAGCTTACAAATGCTACAAATGGCTATGTTTTCCTTTTTTGGGCAAACACTAAAGAAGTTCCAAACTGCGGACTTGAAATGTCTGTGGGGGCCGGAGGAGGCGATACTGGTGGTGGTCATGCTGCTAATGCCAGATGAAGTGGAGGATGTGTATTGCTGAACTTTACTACGTTGTGCACTTTCACCACCACTAATTGAGGTCGAGGTGGATGGAGGTCCCTTCTGGCGAGGAAGAAATATGGAAGCGGTAGGTGGTGGTGTACTAGTTAACTCCAATGATTGTGCTGTTCCCATTGCCTCCTCGTCGACAACATCATCACGCTCAGCAGCTTTTCGGGCTAGGGTCAAAATGTCTGTTTGCTGCATGCCCGCTGAGGCTGGAGTGAAGCCTATGATGACTGTGTCGTCGTCGTGAGAGTCTTCAGCAGCAGGAGTATACGCCACTTCTTGTTGAGCGTCATCACACTCCATAACTATGAGAGTTTCGACGACCTTCCTTTTACGCTTAGCTACCTTTGTCAGATCATGGTGTGCCTCAGCCTCACTCTCAGACGGCAGTGGTGCTGGTTCCCAAGTAAGATCCATATCATCAGAAGGAGGTGGGCTTGAAGAAGATGTAGACACCCCCCTTGATCTTTTCCTTGCTAGGGATGTGGAAGACAATGAATGATCATCAGGAGGAGTGGCTTCCTCAAATGATACCTCGGCTTGATTGTCGATTTCCTGATGTGCCCCTACTTCGGGAGGAACAACTATTGTGGGCACTTGTTGTGCCCCTCCATGCATCTCTGCTTGCGCATCTCCTTGCGCTGCCTCTCCTTCCACATGTACTTGGGCTTGTACTTGCACATGTGGTTGTTGTTGCGGCTGTGGTTGTTCAACACTCGTCAGATGAGTTAGAACAACCTGTGTTGATTGAGGGACATTGCTGCTACTTTCTTGCGATGAGCCAACATCACTGGTCGATGGTGATTGAACAAGTAGACTGGCTGCCTCTGCAGCACTCAAGGGCTTGGACTTAAGTTGGCGTGGTGGTGGTGGCACTGAGCCCAATGGAGCGGGGGTGCTGCTCCCAGCTTGGTCCCCAGCAGATCCCGCTGCTGCTGCAGGCGTACTTTTTTTTTTATTCCCAAAAAATGTGGCGGGCGGCACACCAGTCTCCTTGGTAACTTGCTTCTTCTGCTCCTTACTGGCAACTTTCTTGCTAGAGGAGCTACGGGGAACTTTTTTTGGGGCCATCTTCTTCAGAGGTCAGAACAGCAGGCCGCAGTTGCACGAGTTGCACAGTTGTCTGTGGCCAGACGTGACGTCGCGTGACTTTATGCTGCATACACACACCGCTGCAGGACTTCTTCCTGGCACTGGTGGTTCTCTTGAATCTTGTGCACCTAAAAGCAATGGAAGACAGAGGAACATCAGTTCAGTTATACACCCCAAAAACTCGAAAACCACATAAAAATCAGCACAATCCCATGCCATCCATGCCCTCCATGATGTTTAAATTCAAGACACCCCACAGAAAGACTAGGCCCATGCACCACTCACTACCCCTGGGCATAATGGATGAAAGCTAGGCAAAATGGGTGCAGGCCTCAGAACACTGCCTGTCTTCAAAATGGCCCCTTGCACCCCAAGCACATGGCCAGGGCCTGCCTGTACCAGCGCTCAAAATGGCCCCCACCCACATGGCCAGTCCCCATCAACAGTACACCCCAAAAAAACGAAAAACACACAAAAATCACCACAATCCAATGCCATCCATGATGTTTACATTAAAGAGACCCCACAGACAGACTCAGTCCATGCACCACTCACTACCCCTGGGCAAAAGGCCCCAACAGCAGCCCAAAAAATCGAATAAAACCACAAAATTCTGCACAATCCCAGGCCATCCATGCCCTCAATGATGTTTAAATTCAAGAAAACACCCCACAGAAAGACTAGGCCCATGCACCACTCAGAACACTGCCTGTCTTCAAAATGGCCCCTTGCACCCAAAGCACATGGACAGGGCCTGCCTGTACCAGCACTCAAAATGGCCCCCCACCCACATGGCCTGTCCCCATGAACACCCCAAAAAATCGAAAAACACAGAAAAATCAGCACAATCCCATGCCATCCATGCCCTCCATGATGTTTAAATTCAAGACAACCCACAGAAAGACTAGGCCCATGCACCACTCACTACCCCTGGTCAAAAGGCCCCAACAACAGCCCAAAAATCGAAAAACACAGAAAAATCAGCACAATCCTATGCCATCCATGCCCTACCATGATGTTTAAATTCAAGACACCCCACAGAAAGACTAGGCCCATGCACCACTTACTACCCCTGGTCAAAAGGCCCCAACAACAGCCCAAAAATCGAAAAACACAGAAAAAACAGCACAATCCCATGCCATCCATGATGTATAAATTCAAGACACCCCACAGAAAGACTAGGCCCATGCACCACTCACTACTCCTGGTCAAAAGGCCCCAACAACAGCCCAAAAAACGAAAATTCCAAAATTGTAGTTGCAGCAACTGTAATGCCCCAAACAAACTTACTTGTGAAATTTCTAATCCAAAAGTGATCCAAAGAAAGTCAAAAAGGCCTCAAATCCAAATATACAGCAGCATCCACAAAAAGTAATCCTTCCAGGTCAAGATCCGAATGAAAGTGACCAGCACATGAAGAAAGCACTGGGAGGAGCCTGCTGGACAGGAACAGGAAGTTGGAGACTGTGGGGCACTTCCTTCCTCCCACCCCCCCCCCCCCAAAAATGGACTCCTTGCAAAAAAAATTGCAGGCAAATGTCAACCTGAGGAGTGATTCTGATAAAAATCATCATTTTCTGAAGGTTTATGCTGTTTGCTGGTGGATTTCTTGTGCAGAATTGCAAATTCTGTATTTCGCGAGTGCGAGATTGTTGCTGCCCGCCGCACCTACGTGTTCGCAATTGCGAACTCTCGCGATGCGTGCTGTGCAAGGTGGCAAGCCGCGATTACGTAATCGCGGTCGCCAAACTCCCGCGGGATCCCGCAGCAAGATCCAAAATGGCGCAGCACTCGCAAAATATCGAGAAAAACAACTCGGCAAACGCTGAATGACGGTAAGTGAACGCCGTGCGCCGCAATATTGTATCACCAAGCAAAAAAATCCGCCGTGTGCGAATTTGCGGATTTTCGGCACCATGCTAACTGGGACAACCTCTTTCCCAAGTGAGACACTTGCCAACCCTGGTGTCTGCCCTCCGGTGTTAGGCTGCACCCTATAGAGCATTGGGTGTCCCCTTTGATGTGCCTGTACCTGTGGCATTCATAGCATTTGGTAGAGACCTACCCTGAGAATTTCTTCTCAGAGAAACTACTCTTCTTCTGATCTGGTTGGAACTGGGAATACTTGCCCTGAGAAATGTTTTGAGGACCTTTAGAGAACTCCTTGTTTTTATTTTTCTCTACCCCTCCTATTTAGGTGGGGACCCTGTCTATCCTTTTGGTGATCCTCCCCGGATACTTTTTTGGACACTCTGGTGCTGACCCAGAGATCCACCTCCTGGGCTCAACTCCCTTGGTGAAGTGAGTTTACTGTCAATTAAGTGTTAGCTCAACTCTGTAAAGCAAGTACTTGGTTCTCTCAAAATCAAATTATATAATATAACCCATTAGAATCATTCACTTTGCTGCTCATCACTCAACCACTCAGTGACGTACTGGAATAATCAAGGAAATCTGCCCAAAACTGGTTTGGCAGTTTCTAGCTTTGAGCCCAAATGTATTGATTAGACTGGCCTTCATAGGACCATTCTTCATCTGGTCTCCTACCTCTAATGTGAACAGGGTATCGCTCCTCACTGTAGGCATATGCTTGCAGAGTCTAGCCTCCCAATCCTGCTCTAGGACTCTGTGCATTCTTAGGACTACCTCATAGACTGAAAACCATTAATAAATATCTTCCCCACCACATAGGAAGGCATCAAGGCTTACGTGAATGCAAAACCACGTCTCCACTAGACACTGAGCTGCTGCTGCCAGCATTGTTGCTGGACCCTGTGCACTGTTTGGCTTTGATATCCAGCTCATTCAGCCTCACCTCATGAGCCAACAAAGGCTTCTTCTCCTCCATGGCACAATCAGCTTGTTCCTACTCCAAAGCTAGCTTTTCCTCTTCTAGGGCCCTCCAGCAGCCTCGAATTTTATTTTGGCCAGCTGTACCTGGAACTCCCTCTTGGCTTTCCTGTCCACAAACTCCCCAGGTGACAAGCTTTGGGAGGACACACTGCTCTCTGTCCTTGCAGGGGGCCTCACTACTGAGGGCAAGTGGCCCTACTCCCTGTTGCTACAGGTATTGTGGACATCCCATTTTCCTCCTCTTCATCCTCCAAGTCCTCCTCCTCATCCTCAGGGTTATCCTCCTCTTTCTCCTCTGGGGTGCGTGCATTTTTCTGACCTCCTCAAAGGCTGTGAAGACTCTCCCGAAACCCACTTTAGTGGTTTTACCCCCCACATTCAGCCCTCTCTCCTTGCAGACCCCCTGCATCTATACATTCCTGAGGCTGTCACCATTGTTTGGATCTAAATTCATTATAGCAAAAAGGATGTGAGACACGTCTTAAATTTGGAATAAGGAAAAAATAACCAAATCAAAAACGTATAATTTAGAAAAAATCTAATTTTATGTCAGATAATGTTTGGGATTTTTAGTTTTGCGCAAATTACTGAGTAGCACTGCACAAAAACAAGTACCAGATTCAACAACTGAGCACATATGTAAGAAAGCAGGTTATTGCTCGAGGGAGGTGGGAACCCCTCTTGGGCAACAACCATAATCCTTGTCAGGATAAACCACAAAAGATTTCTAAATTAACCTATGCTTAACCTTCCGGTAGTTCGGCACAAGATCAGTCAGCGCTTGTCTTAGAGTTAAACTGTAAAGTATTTAGGCAGCTCACAAACAGTAATAAAGTGAAAACAGGGCACAAGAAAAATCCCAAGTCAATTTAGGAAAATAAAATGTAATAAATAAAATAATACCAAAATGACAAAAATCCAATCAACAGAACTCGGAGATGTTAATTTTTTTAATTTTAAGTGGCTATAGAGACTAAGGGCCATATGTATCAACAACCTGATTTGCGATTCTCAAATAGCGATTTTTTGGGAATCGCTATTTGAGAATCGCAAATAGGGATGTATGTACAAAATCGCAATTTTTTAGCGATTTCTTAGTATTCCTTAATTGCGATTAGCAAATTGCGAATCGCAATTAAGGAATACTTTCCTATTCATTTCTATGGGCCAGGAGGCCCATAGGAATGAATGGGAAGTTATTCTCAATTTGCGATTCGCAATTTGAGAATCGCAAATTGAGAATAATTTCAAGGGTGCAGGGGTGTCCAAAGGACACCCTGTTGCACCCCTGAAATTAGCATGGGTGCACATGTGGTGTACATACATGCCATAAGGGCATGTATTTGCTTCACATTGCACTTTGAAAAATGCAAAAAAGAACATTTTTCAAGGAATTCGCATATTACCACCAACTTGAAGTTGGTGGTAATTTGCGATTCCTTAAGGCCAATTTGCATTTTTTAAATGCTTCTTACATTGCATTTAAGGAATTGCAAAATTTACGATTCCTTAAATGCAATCGCAAAACCTTATTTTGCACGCAGATTTCTTTCATACATACCATTTAGCACTAATGCGTTTGCGAACGCATTAGTGCTTGATACGTATGGCCCATAAAGTTTAAATCGCGTCTCGTATTCATCTGTCAAGCTTGATTGGGGAAAAGTCGCAAGTTCAGGCTGAATTTGACGGAGTGTGGACTGGATACAGTTACCAGGTTAGTCCTGCTGAAAAAGTTATTGTCTCAAAGTCATGCACAAAGAGTTCTGTTCACGGTGGAAGAGGCTGCTAGAAACAGGGAGAGTGTCACAAAAGGTCGTCGCTGCAGTGCGAAGAACGGGCCTTGAGTTGCCAAAGGTTGTTGCTGTGGTGCGAAGATCTGGTCAGGCAGCGCAGACAGTCGTTGATGGAGCTTCACTTTGGTGGTCATGCAGGCTAAGGTTTCTGTTGTGCGTAGTGCAGATCTCACATTGCCGCTCGTCGCTGGCGGTCGCTGTGACGCTAAGAGTTGGGTTCACTGGAACGTCACAGTCGTCCTGGGTGGCAGAGTCCCAAGGACCCAATCTGGTAGAGGCCAGCAGGGCCCAGGCAGGTCCAGTTGGAGGTCCAGGCAGGTCCAGTAGCAGGTCCACTCAGGTACATTTGTAGCAGGTCAGCCTGGCAGTTGCAGGGAGGAATCAAGAATTTGTTGTGCCCCTGTAGAGCAGAACAGGAGGTCAGCCTTCTTGGAGTCATTTATATTAACCTGGGATGAAGGTATGAGTTACAGTCTTCCTTCTTAGACATCAGGGCGGGTCTCAAATAGCAGGGCAGTCATTTGGGGAACAAGGCATGGCTCAAACAGCAATGCAGTCCTCTGGGGAACAAGGCAGTCTTTGTGTAGTGTCCACAGGTAGGTACAAGAGTGTACAGAAAAGTTGTTCTAGAGGTATAATATTTATGCCTGGTCCTAGCCTACGAAGCGGGGGAATCCCCATATCACCCCCACATACTGCTGTAGAAAGTTATTCCCTTCCCCTGTCAAGGCTCCAAGAAGTCTGGGTTGACATGTTTGAAATGTAAGTGGGGCTGGGTACAGTTCTGTCTTCCCCCATCCTGGCAACACCCAGTCTATCCCCCTTTGTCTTAATGTCTGGGAGGGACACACAAACCTCAACAGAAGAGATAATCACAGTCATGTGACTCAGGACTTTGGCAGAAGGCACAAATGGTTCAGACAGGAAATACCAACTTTAAAAGTCGCATTTTCAGAATAGAGACTTAAAATCTAACTGCACCATTAAAAAGGATTTTAAATTACAAGTAATTTCATCTAAACATCACATTCATACCTGATACAAATTAAATGTTAGCACTTATTAGATGTAATAAAGTAACCCAGTGTTATACAATGGGAGAGCTATGCCTTACAGTAGCGAAAAACGAGTTTAGGAGTTTTTTAGCAGGACATGTAAAACTTAACGACACATGCTCTGCTTTTTAAATACAATGCACCCTGCCCTACAGGTCTTTAAGGCCCATTTTAGGGTTGACTAATCTGTATTAAAATTGAAATTTTAGGCCTGGCAAAAGGTTCATTTTGCCAGGTCAAATGACAGTTTAAAAACTGCATCACAGGCTGCAATAGCAGCCCTGGGAGATATTTTAACCCCTTCCCTGCTGCCGTCGGCCGTTGGACGTCGCGAGCACTACCTCGCTGGTCCTGCGAACGTCGAACGGCCGACGCAGCCCCACCCACTCTTTAAAACCGCCGCACTGCCATGAAAAAACGGCCGCGGCTAACGGGTTAAGGTGCTGCTTAAGTGGGTAGAACAATGAGAGCTGCAATACCACTAATAGCATTTAATGTACAAGTCCTGGGTGCATGTAGTACCATTTTACAAGTAATCTAAATGTGCCAATCAGATGTAGGCCAATTTTAAAAAATTTTAGGGAGAGAGCACAAGCACTTTAGCACTTGTTAGCATTGGTAGAGTGCGCAGAGTCCTAAAGCCAGCAGAAACAAATTCAGAAACAGGAGGAATGAAGACAAAACGTTTTGGGGTCTACTACGCCAAGAAAGTCATGTCTAACAGTTAGGTTTTGTTGTGCTACTGGCACCCATATAGCACATACCGATTTATTGTGGCTGTGAATGGACTTGGTCTGTGTAGGATGCATATTTACAAATAGTGTAGATGTTTCTTTCAGAATATTGTCTGGTTTGTGACAGCTTGACATGTTTATTGAGTAGCAGTTTTTCACTGGATGTGATGCTGAGTATAGTTAGAGGTTATTATTTATTGTATGTTCTGGCTGTCATTTTATGAACGTCACACACTTGATGGTAGGCCACTGGACAACCTCATAGTGGGTTAGCTAATAGCTAACCTGGTGCAATTTGTGTCTGTAAGGAATATGCCGCTGGGCTGACCCCCACCAACAGGGTGTTGTGGCAGTCACCCCCTATCGAGGGCATCGGTTTGACCACTACATTACAATGCAGTTGGTTGGACTGCAGAAGTCAGGGGTAGGATTGCCGCCTCCTACAGGATCAAAGATCCCACCGGGACGGTGGTCAGATTCCTAACTCTACAAAGAAGGTGGTGCCTGCGTAGGCACTGCCGTAGGGATTAGGATATCCCTTTCTGACTGCCTGCTCATGGCGGTCCTACCGCCATGAAAAGGCAGATGGAAAGGGACTTTGGAGGGCGCAAGCAGGGCCCCTGTTCCCCGTGGGCCACCAGCTAGGTGGCCTAGGGGGGTGCATATAGGGTCCGCCCACACATCACACCTTGTGCCAGGCACCACATGGTGCTTGCACATGGTGCATGGATGTGCACAAAATGCTTTTTCCAATTGCATCTTGTGCTGCGGCCATTTTCCTTGGCCGCAGCATAAGCCGCAGTAGAAAAAAGCATTTTATGACCATCTGCATGGCGGTCCTATCCCAATCAGGCAGATGAGACCGCCGACATAATGTTAGGCAGTCACCTGCCCGAAACAATGATGGTCGGCGGTCCGGTCGTCCACCATCGTAATGAGAGCCTAGGAGTCTGATTTAGAGTTTGGCAGATGGGTTAATGTGTCACAAAGGCGATGGATATCCAACCCACTTATTACAACTCCCATAGGTGTTAATACTTTACCGTGGCAAATTTCAGGGAATGTAAAGCTCTATCTGATTAATCAAAATTCACAACTGAAGCAGGTTTACAAACCAGTGCATTAAATGAACATGAAGCACATTAAACTCCACAAGAATGACAGCAAATTATATGTTTTCTACCCATAAAGGTTTTTAAAGAATAATCATTTACAGAAGGCAAAATTCATCAAATTACTATAAATCAGTAAACAAGTATGAATGCCTCAATTACTATGAAGATCAATTCAATATAGTCTGATAACTAGGAGGACGAACTGGCTTGGAGTCAAATCAAAGAGAACGGTAAAGGAAATACAGTTATCCCCTAAAGAGAGTATTCTAAATCTCCTACTTTGCTGTGTTCTGTTCTGAGTCTGTGTCAGTAAACATTCTAAACTATATTCCATTCTTCACTTGCTTAAATGACACTATTCTAACATTTTCTACACCTACACACAGCTCTCATGAACGATCCAATCAGGTTAAATTGAGGTAATACATATGTATGCATGTTAGTTTCTTGGGATTCATCACAATACAGCTTCTTTCGAGGTCTTTCATACTTGCTTTATGCTACTATTTAAGCATTCTGTGATTATCGCATTCTAAATGCAGAAATATCAGGATCTGAGTGAATTAAGCACTTCACCTTCAAGAATGAACCTTACCGCTTACCCTGTAGGCTTTTCTATAACTGACCTGATCGAATTGAGGAGCTACCCTGTCTATGGAACTATGAGTTCCAACCCTGATTGAGACAGTGAGAGCTCTTAGATGCATCCTAGCCAAAGAAGAGATAGTGGATGCTATGGTCGCGATGCAGCAGGCCAAGTACTGGGTCCAAATGTCCTTCTGGAGGAATTCTTCAAAAAACAAGCATCACTGCCAATCCCACACTTGGTTATGATGCTCAACGAAGTTGGCGAGTAAGATATATTAATCACCGGGGCTAAAGTGACACTCTTCTGAACTGGATGAAAAAACCCTTGCTAGGCCATGTTATTTGAACATGTAGTGCAATAAGGTTCCTTAGGTTACTGAAAGCTTACTTTCAAACCTACTCCATCATCAAGTGCATCTACACTCTTGTGATTTAGAAGGGAACTAAAAGCACACGTCTTCAGAGCACAGTTCATCTCAGAAGACAGAATCTAGAATTGTAAATGATCATGCATCATCTTTCTGGGCACACACACATCTGATCAGAGACCCTTTGCTATCCAGTTGTCTTTATGCTATGCAAACGCTCTACATTCATACATAGGTAGATTAACTGTGATGCATGGTCCATGGACGTCTGTGAAAGGATTTACAGTCGATGTCTTTTGCGGGCATGATGCAACAGGTGTAACTAAACTGACAGGAGTCTTTCATATAGTAGGAAGATATTTAGTCCATTCACAAAATACAAAAAGAATACTTTTATGTCCAGTCATTCATAGAATTGACAATTATTTTAGGGACATTCATGTTTTTAAAGGCATAAATGAAGAACGAAATCTTGCCAAAAGAGGTTGCCATAACAGTCGTATGCGCATTTCGCCACCTGGTGGTCATTGCTAATATCACTACACCAGTGTAACTAAAATACGTAGTTATTTAGGGCCATAAACCACCTGATATAATCTCACGTCGAACATTTTTCTTCACTATGCTTAAAACACTGAGATGGTGAAAACTCCATTGAACATAATAGAGTGGCTGAGTTTTCATAATAAAGAGCATGAAACAGTTCTTCATTTGAACTGTTGGCACTAATTCCCCTCAATAAATTTGTATTCAGAGCAAGAAAGAAAAAACACCAAAGGCGGCGAAAGCAGGAATGAAGAAGAACCTACAAGAGTGAGATAACGAGGTGGAGAGTGCCTGGTTCTGAATAAAAAAGACATGAGGTGGATCTAAGATTGCGTAGCCTTGGCTTGGTATTCGGCCCCCAGCCTTCGATAGTGCTGGCCTAGGGCTTCTGAACAAAAGTTTGGGCCTCGGAATTTATTATTTTGAAAATTAAGCCCTAATGCAACTAATAACTATCTTGGATACGGCTGTTCGAGTAAGTTTAATTGTGACCCATGAATATATTGACATGTTTTAAAGGAGAACTAAAAAAGAGCTGGCATTATTAAGTAGGGACTCTATAGGGCAACTGGGAACCCTCAAATATGATAAAAGAAAGACCTTATGGAAATAGGAATATAATTCCAACATTCGAATACACTTGATCTACGGGGAGGTCGTAAAAAGTCTCGAGAGACAGTTGTGGAGTAGCATATGCCTCAAATTAAATCTTTTTAAAATCCAGATGCCTATTCATTAATTTTGAGTATACATTGTGTTAAGCAGGACACTGCACAGTCCACGTATAAGAATAAGGTTTATTGCTTGAAGAGCATGGTAGGACAAGTCCAGTAGTATCCATGTCCTCCCTTCAACTGCCTAACTCTTGTATTGCAGCTTGAACACAAACATTCCAGGAATACTTGCTAGTCAAGCATTCCCGGTAACTTAGCAACATAACACTTCCCCCTTTCTAACAGAAAAAAGAGACGAGAAAAACAATTTAGGAAATACAAAAAAATACAATAACTTATAATAACAAAATAATAACATACAGATGCATATGTGAAAAACTGTTTCTTTCCATTAAAAATCTATGCATTGTTAACACCATAGTCCTTTAACCAAATCAATTCAAAATGTCTTTATTCGGTTTCCATGGCAAAAGAAACCATAAAAGTTCATATTTACAACTCACATACATTGGTAAAAATTTATACAAGTTTTAAAAGAACCAGCACACCATCATAAAATATCTTAATTCATCAAAGATAGTGATTAAAACCATTCGTAGGGTCGTTTAAGTGCAGACCTAGAGCACAGTCTAGCATTTTGGGATGTCTATGACACTATTCCTATTATAGGTTTGTCCTATGTCTAATACAGAACTTGAAAAATTTAACAATGTTTGTCACCATACATTCTGTCTCCATGAGTTGCAACACAATAAGGGCAGGACGACGTTGGCGAAAACCTAACATTTTTAAAATTGGAATTATCCAGTGCCTTCTCGGTTCTTTATAAAATTTACAAAAAAGAACCACATGGATTAAGGATTGAGTTGATACATCATCGCAGGGACAAGGTATTAGCAGCTTTGACCAATCATTAATTCTGGGAAAGGTAACCAATCGATGGAAAATATTCAGCCTGAAACGAGTCAGCAGAAACCTTTCATAGCCACTCAGATTACAGATTAAATAAGGCTGTATGGCCATGGTAGATTGAATCAGCATTGAGAGTTGAACTGAGATTTTTTTAACCTCAGTAGCCAGGCGCAGTTCTTCTAGATGAGTCAAACATAGCTTTTTCAGCCCTTTTCTTGATATCTCTACGATAAGTTTCTAAAACCAAATCATACAGAAACCTTTTGACATAAAGGAGCCAACCAATCTTGTGTGAATTTTCAAGTGAGAGACAGTCATTTAGTATGCCTTGATTAAAAACTGTCTTTGTGGAAGACCAAAGGTGATGCCACAGGAGAATCGGTTGCATTTTTACAATATCGGTGATATATGGCAGACCTAACTCTAGGTGGCAGCTAAAAGTCGAGGTACCTCGCGGAACAGGGAGGAGGAACCTCAAGAAACTCTTCTCCACTTTTTGAAGGGCTTCCACCTGACCATAACCCCACACCCCTGCTCCGTAGATGGCTGTGCTGATGCATTTTGCCTGGTAAATTTGAATCAACTCCGCTGGTGGTCTTTTACCAAGCCTCTGCATGAAACTTACTAAAGCAGAGGTAGACCTTATGAATAACAACTTTCTAACCTCAATTGCTTTCCTCCATGTGGACTTATCATCTATTAAAATTCCTAGATAGGGATAGGTGTTAGTATTCTCCACCTTGATATTATTGATGAAGATATCCCTCTTTTTCTTGTGCCTTGGCCCTGAGGTCATTATGAAAGTTTTTTTTAATGTTAATTTTCAAATCTTAATTGGACATGTAAGTGTTGTACCTGTTGAGCGAACGTTGGAGTTCCAGGGGAGTACGTGCAATGATTACAGCGTCGTCCGCATAAAGTAGAGCGGGTATCGGGCATTTGTGGAGTTGGGGTAGGTCCTGGCACCCTTCCAGCATGGCTTGTTCTAGGCCATTAGTATAAAGTTTAAAAAGGAAGGATGCCAGGACGCAGCCCTGCCTAACACCCCTCTCAACCCTAAATGGTGCCATCCATTCCCCGCCCACACCAAACCCCACCCTTGCCGTGGCATTTGAATACAGTTCACGTAGGAAATTAACCTAAGAAAGCTCAACTCCCATGTCTGTTAAAAAGCCCCACAATTTCGAATGGCTTACGCAGTCGAAGGCAGATGTTAAATCTACGTAAGCCATATACAGATTCTCTCTGCTTGTAGTGTTATCATAGGTTTTAAAGTTTAGAATGCGGGATGCTGCATTACTTGACACGAATATAAAGTCTATGGAAGTAGAAGCTCCTCTGCCATTAAAAGTCTGAGTTAGTGGGACTGGAGGAACCACTAATTCATTTGCCAAGCCAAGTTCTAAAATGAATAGGGTCTCATTCAGACAATCCCCACTCAATGTATGTGGAAAATGGGTCAAATGATTGAGATTCTCGTCTTGCAAACCACAAGTTAGGTTATCATTTTGCCTATGTGGTGATAGATTAAAATCACTTTAACCAAGCAGGAACCTTCCCTTCCCTTACCAAGTTTTGTTTGTTAGCAGAAGTATTGACATAATTCGCCTGGGTATTATCAGGCACCAAAGGCATATATACACCAGCTTCTACTTCTGAGGTGGCGGACTCTGTTTGCTCCAACTTATTTCCAGTGGATGTACAGTTGTTTTGTGAAGAAATCACCTCCCCACCAGAACCCAATCCTGAATCAATTTCATCCATCACCCAATCCCAAATTGTCTCACCTTTTTGTTCATTATTCTTTTTCAACTTACTTCCTTCAGCTACCCTCTTGAAATTCCAAATGTCACCATTCCCAAGTCTCATGGCTTTTTGTAATACTTCTGCGACTTCCTCTGCAATGAAAAAACAATTATCTCCTTTACCAATTAAACTTGTTTTTTTAATCCTCATCCAATCATCTACTTCAACCTTGAAGGGCTTTACACCATATTTAGTGACATACAATTGTTTACTTTTGTCATGAACACGCTCCAATCTACTTCTTACTTCTTCCTTTGACCAAGATTCAATTCCAGGTGGACATAACCACGAAGGATTAAATATAGATTGTGGTTTCCATCCACGCATTAGGATAAAAGGCATCCGTGCAGGTGACCCGGTAGGTCCACACCATTTTACCCACTTTTGTAACCCAATCATCACCACTATTCATAGCCAATTGCATGGTACCTTTTAATACAAAATTCAATCTTCCCACTGTTCTATTTCCACTGGGATTTATAGGGAAGTGGTTCTGTGTTTAATACCCAGTCTTCCAAAATACATCCTTGCTTTATTAGATACAAATTGAACTCCATTGTCACTTACAACACATGCTGGAATACCTTCCGATGGAAAGTTTTAATCCATAAATTGCAAAACTGCATCCGTGTCAGCTCTGTCCATCACTTTAACCACAGGCAACGTAAAAACCAATCCATTAAAAGAATTAAATACTTTTGTGAATTACTGGCAGAATCGCGTACAGCTCCCATAATGTCTATTGCTACGGTCTCCCATGGTTCATCAGGAATAAATACTTCACACATTGGTGGTTTCCAGGTATGAAAATATTTTTCAGCCTTACACAAGCATTGCACACTCTTACCATTTTTTCAGTAACACTATCTATTCCAGGCCACCAAAACACACTTTTTTAAAAATAGATTTTGTTCTATTAATGCAAGGATGACCTTCATGACATAATTCAATAATGCTTGCACGTAATTTGCTCGGAGGAACAATTCTCTCACCTATTAATAAAAATTCCTCATCCACTGTAAATTCTGATCTAGCCTCCCGGAAAGGTTTGGCTACTCCACTCAGCGATTCCTTCTTGGACCAACCTTTCACTATGTGTGATATAATGTCTTGTAAACCAAATCCTTTTTAAATTCCAATTCCCATTCAGTTTTTTGGATTAACGAATGCCCCTGATCATGAACCAAGGCTATTTGGAAATCATTCCACTTGTTATCTTCGCACTCTTCTAACATTGCAGGCATTCTTGAAAGAAAAGTAAGCTACACATTATCTTTTCCACGGGTGTATATAATCTTGTAAGTAAAGTTCCTCATTGTCATAGAAATTCTCGCAAAACTTGCTGAAACATTATCTGATTCTGCAGACGTTAAAATCTTAATGAAAGGTTTGTGATCACATTTCAAAGTACACCCTTTGCCCCAAATAAAAGATTTGAAGTGTTCCAAGGCCCATGCATAAGATGGTGCTTCTTTTTCAATAATAAGATAGTTTTCTTCACAAAGAGATAAGGATCTCGAGGCATAAGCTATTATTCGTTCATTCCCTTTGCTATCCACTTGGAATAAAATTGACCCAAACCTCTATTGCTAGGATCCGTGGTAATTATACTATCATGTGCAGGGTCAAAGCTATTTAAAGCGGTAGCTTTCACAATTGTTGATTTGATAGTTTTAAAATCCTTCTCACAATCAGAGGACCATAGAAAATGGCACTCCTTTTTGAGTAACCGTTGAATATTATATGTTTTCTCCGCAAAGTTAGGAATGTATTTTGCACAAAATTCTGCCACGCCTAAAAAAGACCTTACATCGTCCTTGCTAGTAGGCGTCGAAGCATTTTCAAAAGAAGCAACCAATATAGGTTTTGGTTTGACTTGTCCTGTAATGTATTAGCCGTTTAAAAAAAAACCCTCATTCACATAGATGGTACCGTGGCTGTATATCTTGATTTTCCTCTAGTTTGCCTACGTGAAAAGCATCATCATTGGGTCTTATGGAATGCTTTCCTCCACCTGGAGGGCGACCTACTGGTGATTACAGTAGTGATCAGAGATAGTGAAAGTGTGATTAAAGTGAATTTAAAATTACCTCCGTCTCTCAAAAGTGTTTTATTCTGTTGGAGATGGGGCAAGAATAAAAACTATGGATATCTAGAAGGGCTACTGTTCTATAGCACCTACTTTACAAACGTGGGTTGTCAACATGTTTCAGCCCCATTGGTGCCCAGGCGGGTCGGTGGGCTTTCTTCAGGACCTCTATAGCGCACGTTACCAAGTTTATGGGGTGCACTTACCCTTCTTCTTAGCTGTTATGGATCTATAGCATCTATAACTTAAACTTTAATTGTTGTGCTTCCTCAGGGGTTGCACGTAGGCCTCCTCATTTACTCGAGGAGTCAAGGTCACAACTTGTACTTGCTTCGTGCCCGGAGTGGCAAGTGACTGCAAGTAAAGCAGCCCACTGCAGTCAATAACAGAAGTAAGCATGTATAGCCCCGCGGCCTCACACAGTACAGTCAAGCGCACTGACGACAGCTGTGCAAGTGCAGCACCTCACCTGATACTAGATAGCACCTCGCTAACCATAAGATTGATCCTGTTCTTGCCTGAATGTCAAGATGCACAAGTCTAATCCCCCCAGCGCCTGCATGAGCTGAAAAGGTCTGCAGGTTCAGGAAAGCTGTAGAGGCCCCAGTGGAATGGTGGCTGAATTGCCAGCTAGCGGCTGCTCAGCAACCAGACCTATAAATGCCCTGCAGGCAGGGCCTGGGGCTAACTTGATGGAAAAAGTATACACTCTGCTGCACAGAAATTGTGACCCCCTCAGCACCTGTAGCACCCTTGAGGGTGATATGACTGCACTTACCCACAAAAACAGCCCCTGCACTTTGTTGGGTCGAGAAAAATGTAGCAAACCAGCTGCCAAGAGTGAAACTGGCACCCCGCCCGAAGTTGAAAGTATACCGTTCTCCTCACTTGTGACCAGGGCCGGACTGGCCGCAGTGGGCACCGGGCAATCCCCCGGTGCGCCGCACGTGTGGGGGGGCCGGTTTGTGGCCCCTGGGGCCGTTTTTGTTACAGGGCTGTTTTTGCAGCATAGCTGCAAAATCGCCCCTGTAACTAAATCGGCCCTGGCAAAGAGCTTGGCGACACTCACAACCCCCCCAGTGGGTGGGGTGCGCAAGCACTTTGCCAGGGCCGGTTTTTGTTTCCAGTCCGGCCCTGCTTGTGACCCCCTTCTGCAGCTCCAGTATGGCCTGAGAGAAAAAGAGAATGCTGCCAGGGAAGTGAAGGTCTCCCCCGCCACAGCCCAACTGGTCGAAAGCTGTGGCTGGTCTGAAAAGAAAGGACAACCGCTGCACCACAGTTCAGTAAAGCCAAGCACAGCAAATATAGCGAAGCCCAGGGTAGCCAAAGCAATAAAGCCTAAGAAAAGGCATGGCCCGAGAGGAAGAGATACTGCCTCTCACAGAGAAGGAGCCGAGCATCAAACACCCACTAGTGGCTATAGGCCACCACTGCTCCACCTGCAAAGTGAAGAGGGACTGTTAACCCCCACCTAGCAAAGTGCTACAAGGAGCATTGAGGTACCTGCATAGTTAAAGTCTGCCCGCACCTCGCACTGATTGGTGCCAGGCTCACATCGCTGCCCCCTGGTGGCAATCTGAAACCACTGCAAGGGAGAGGCTCAATAATCTTCTGCAAGGTCCCTATCCTTGCAACCCACTGAACCCGCAGGCAGGAAGTAGTGAGCTGACCTAGGACAGTATGACTAGGCACCAGGTGCCCAGAAACAAGAAAGGAGTCAGCACCCTCACAGCACTGCCTATCACCCACAAAAGAGAGCATGAAGAGAGCTATAAGACTGATAGCCAACACCGCAACAAGAAACAGCAGGCACTGGAAAGCCCTGCACACCCCCAGCAGCTGTCGGCCACCATCGCTAGCATGAAGAGCAAACATGTAAGGAGCCAGCAGACAGCAAACACGAGGGCCAGCTACTAGCCCCACGACTGCCAGAGCAGAGACAATGCCAAGAGGGCATATGGGCAATGCACTGCTGCCTGAAGAGAGCAACACCAGCTCGCCAACCAGCAACATATGGTCACTGTTGTCTCATCAAGGAGAATGTCATGCAGAGTGACCAATCCTGCCAAGCACACATGAACATAAGCAAGACCAAGCGCTGTGATGGCGCAGCCTGGTTGTCCAAGCACTACACCCTTGCTTGAAGGCTGAAGAAAAGGGATCCAGTGAGTGAAGCACCAAGAAGGTCCCAGAGGGGTGTAAGGGGCCTGCGAGAGGTCCATGAGGAAAGAAGATACAGGCATACAGGGAGCCATTCAAGGACATCCCTAAAGAAACAATGCCTGTTACAGATAGGGCCTGGTTACCTGCAAGTGAGACATTGCCGCTGATGCCATGAGGTGGTAGACTGGCACTGCTCCCCACAACAAGACAAGTAAGGAGCTGCTTCCCATTGGCCCCACACACACGTCCAGTGCCACCAGTGCTCCAAAGAGACAAGAGGAGCAGAAAGGCTTAGCATGGCCTGGATGCAGGAGGGAGAGCCTCTACATCTCCACTGCACTAGCACTGACCGCAGTGGGCTAAAGACTGCACAAGAGTGTCCTCCCCCACACTTCCTTAAGACTGAATTGCCAGTGACCCAAAATAGGCAAGAGGAGAGTCACATACCTCGAGTGGCAAGCTCCCAGCACCACAGCTCTGTACTGCTTGCGGCATCAGTTCCCACAAGAGGAAACACCAGGAGTAGAAGCTTCAAGAAGGTCCCTGAAGAGAGAACCTGAGACATGTGACTGGACGCCACCCAGCACTCAAGAGGAAGAGGAGATCCAGATCAGTGATTGCCCTGATCATCGCTAAGCCAGAGCCCAACACCCAAAGCCGGTGGCTGGAGTACGCAAACAGTCAACCACTGCGCCTCTCTGTTGGCTGACCCTGAGAAGGTGCTGTGCCCCTGCCTTTGGAAGAGGAGACTCAAGCAACTAGAAGTCTCGCCTAGGTGGCCCAGAGACGATTGAACGCTGATTGGCCCTGTTGGCTTGTTCGGAAGACGGTGCATGCCACCAGACCCAAAAGAATAAATAGAAGTTTGGCCAGTGGTTCTACCCTTGGCAACCTGACGACCGATGAAGTTTATGCGGGAAATTTGTGAGAGGCAGGGATTGAAAGGCATGCTCAAGAAGACTCAAGCTACTGATGGACCGCATCGAGACACAGAAGCAGCAAGCTACCAAGTTGACAAGACACAAGAGTGACCTGGCAGCCGCACAGCGGGAGACCCGAGAGTAAGCCACAAGCATTTGAGAAGAGAGTCTTTGCCTCACTCTTCTTAGCGCGGCTATCCAGATACAGTCACCGACGCTTCCGTAACCTAAGACATCGAAGAACAAGGCTGCAGATGCTCCATGAATGATGAAAGTGAACTCCTGGCCACCATCGCTCCTGGTTGTTGACTGCACAAGAACGGTAGCCTGCAACCATCAAAGCAAGTTGTCACCACGTATCGTCCAGGTTTACCAAATGGCTGGCAACCCCATCATGCCAGCCTATTTCAAGTGCATCAATAACCACCACCCCTGGAGTATCAAATAATCAGCCTGGAGCCTTACGCCATTGCCATGCCAACTAACAAGAAACACCAGCAACTACCTGCTCACCTGGCTTGCTTCTGGATCCTGGTAGAGAGAGCACATCATGACCTAGACACATCTACCCCTGAGGTTTGTGCAAGCGACTAGGCAGTGGCTTCTCAACGGTTTTGCAGCTGCCTTGATGTAGGCTCCACACAGCCCCAACGCAGCCCAGAAACAGTCCAATGCCAACCCAACCAAGGGGCCTTTCTAAAGAACGTGAAAGAGATTTGATGTTGCCCCACCAACGGATTCCGTAATGTAGCAAGGCTGTCTAACAGAAATTTCCATGGGTCACAGCACACTAATTCGGTTTTCAGTGCGTCAAGCAACACTGATGTTAAACTTTCAATGGACTCAGACCATGCACCTGACGCAACCTATTTTCTGAACTTTTGAGACTTACCACAAACTGTCTTCAACTTCAGCGGAGTGGAACAGCTTCAGACCATGGACACATTTGCACCGGTGTTCTGCCAGAGTGCTCCTGACCAGCACTTGTGTCCTGAACCACTCTGGTTAAATTATGGACGCCAGTAAAGATGTCCTGTTGCAGTCTTTGTCACATGTCCACTGCTGTCCCGCTGTTCGCCTTTAGAAGCTGATGGACCCTGTGGTGTTCATTTTGTTATTGTTTTATTCCCACAGGTTGGACTTGTGTTGTTTTTGTTTTTTAACAAAGTTTGGGAGGAATGTAGTGTCCTGCTGGACACGTTCTAGCTTCTCTGCAGGCACTAGTATTAGCAGCCACTCCTTTGAGGGCTGGCAAAACACCCACCCCACACCCATCCAACACAGGCGTCACCGGGCAAGTTACCCTGCCAATAAAAGGGCCGAGTGCACGTGAACGTGCTTGTGACCAGTTGCCAGTACCAGACCACTTGTCAAAAGTGCCTTATTTTAAAATATGTGGGCCTAACGTCCACAACTTTACAGCAAGAAATCTGAATCCTCAATCCCTTTTCCCAATTTGAAAAGCTGCCAGTCTCCACTAAAATTGATTGATCACCCCAGTTCCCTCATAAGATAAAAGAGCGAGCTGCTGAAAAGGTGCAGACCTCCATTTTAGCCTCAACTTAATGTGCTAAGTAAAAATAAAATTTCAGTTCACATTCGATTATCTTCTGTTCAATTGCGTAAATTAGGAATGACAATTAAGGCTCTGTTACTTGTACATTCTTGGCAATAAGTATTAGTGTTTCCTATCATTTTCTTAGGTTCATGAGCCTTGTTTCTAGATATAACTTTACATTCCAATGCCAGCAAATTTAAGGCGAGAGCAGAGCTGGAGTCGAGCCAGCGTTGCGCCGTGGTGCTAACAGCTAAAGCAGGAGCTGAGATTTGGCATGTAAAACACAGCAGCAAATGTCATAACACCCTTTACAATTAATAAGGTTGTTTGCGTATTAAACCATGCAGGGGTGACATTTGTGTATAGCATTCATCTTGAACTGAATTAATCCACATTTCTCTCAAGTTATTGCTTAAGGAAAGTGAGGCGCTGTGAAATGGAAAGATTTGCCTAGGATCGTACAGTTTGGTCAAGTGAAGTAACAGGGAATTTAACCCATGTTTTCTAGTTATACATTTTGCAATTTCGTTTCTGGATGGATATATTCTTCAATCTCCCATTTAACAGCAAAGGGACTCATTTACAATGAATAGGCGTAGGGGGGCGCGCACAAGTGTTTTGGCTGCGCTTCCCTACGCCAAATCGAAAAGGCTGGAATGCACCGTATTTATGAGACACAGTGCATTCCTACCCTTTCAGCCAGTCTCAGTGCACAATATGGTGCCTAGTGCCAATGCAGGCACCCTTTCAGCATAGTGCAAGGGTGCCTGCGCTGTTGGCAGTGTTGTTTTGTGTAGGAAATAACAGCTTCCTACACAAAAACAATCCATGGAGGCGTTTTCCACTTTTGTGCTGCAGAATGCAGAATGTAGCACACATAGAAAGAGGAAAAAACAAGGAGAAATAAACATATTTAGGCTCTTTATGCCTCCCAGGGAAGCATCCAGTTTTGAGCATTCCCAGGTTTCCAGAACCTTTTACATCTGAGAATGCGTCAAAACCCATGGGTATTGCATGGGATCACCCACCACAACGCCCATTAAATGTCTCTCTGATGCAGTGTAAGGCAACGCAGTGACTTGTGCTGCGTTGCCTCACACCATACGTACGAAATCATGAAAAGCCACGCAAAGTGGCTGTGCATGGCCCGGTAGATATGGGTCTGCACTCTGCGCCGCCAGAGTGTGATAAAAAGTGATGCACCGGCAGCACATGGTGCTTGTAAATAATCCCCGAAATGTTCAGTTCTTCCATCAGTTAAATTAGTATATATTCTGCCAGTGTCACCATAATGTTTTGAATACTCACAACATGCAAAAAGGGTAACTTATGCCTGGGTTAGCATGCCTAGGTTCCATCAGGATGCCAAGGAAAGAATCTATATGGCCATTTGTTCATTAAATACAAATATCACAGTAAATCCAGCTGCCACTATATCTATAAATAAGTCTTTCTGGAATAAAGTACGATGTTAAATTAAAGAGAAGAATGGGCACATGTTTTATGTAACCCTGGGCGTAGCTACGCGAACTGCGTAGTGTACTGTGCAAAATGCTGTTCGCACTGATTGCACAGTGGGGATGCTTGTCCTCACTGTGCAATCAGTGCAAACCGCATCTTGCACAGTGCAAGCGGTCGTTTTCTGCCGCTCGAGTAGACTCCTACTCGACCTGCAGCTTTCTCAACATGGACTGGTAGTTTCTCATCACGAGCGATTGCAAGCATACGCGACCACTCGCAGTGAGAAACCTGACCACCCCGCATTGAGAATCTTGCCGGGAGGTTTATTTTCCACGCTCGCGACCGGCAACTTAATGTTGCTGATTGCGAACGAGGAAAAGTCTTGCCGGGATATCATTTTGCTCGCTCTTGACATTGAGGACCGCGAGCAAGCAAAAAATGACTGCTGTGCTACGCTACGCGTGTTTGCACTGTGCTACGTGCAATTTGCATAGTGCGAAGTAGCGCAAACTTTGAAAACTATGCGAGCGTAGTGTAGTACTTCGCCCAGGGTTAGTTTTATGTTAATATTGCAGACTAGCTCAAGCCCTCAATAGGGGTGTTTAAATGAATTGCCAAACAATGTTTTCAGAGAACTCACAGAGGGTCCTCTAGGATACTGGTCTTCATGAGAAACATGTTAAGTGCAACTGTCTCTTAAGAGACGTTTATTCACATGTTCTGTTTTTTCTTTAACGAGAAAAGTACATTTTTAAACGTCTGCTCTTCTGTCCTGCGTTTATCAGGTTTTTTTTCTTCAAAAACATACTCGTCTCTGAGTTGGCATGCCCACCTCTGATTTGTGCTGTGCTCCAACAGGTTTAAAGGACTGTTCGTGAAATGATTCTACTATAAAGCCAAGGTACCCTCTAATTATTTAAGGTCCAAGAGGAGGGGGAAACAAATAAGAACAAACTGAAACAACCTCTTGTCAAACCTATCTAATTTGGCTAATGGTCATAGCTCTACTTATAATGTTTTAGTGAACAGCACAGATACATACAAAACGTAAATGCATTGACTTTCTTTTAGATAATATTTTACTTATCAAAAAACATTATTTCTCTATTTTTATTTCCTTTTTTGTGTATAAAAAGTATTTTTTCAGATGTTACATAACATGAGATTATTTACAATATTATTCACAAATGTGTGTATCAGTTAATAACCCCCACAGAAAAAGAACAGAAGTGAAATCAAAAACCATTCCCTCATTCAACCTATCTCACCATTCATTCCTCTCAAACATACTAGCTCTCATACTGTGCAAATATATTGACAAAGAAACACATCTGAGACAGTGATCTGTATGTCTTATAAATATACATTCAAAAATGGCGTCAGTCCAACATTTTGGTTTTGAAAAATCCTTTCCTTGACATGCATCTTTAGAAGGAATTCTCAGATGGCCTACGTACGTTTCGGTGAAAGCAAGAAGTTATCACCTTCATCAGGGCCATAAAGATGCAATTTCCAAAAAGGAAATTGGGGTTCTGAATATATGTTATGAGGAAATGTCGGTAGGCAGAT
Organism: Lissotriton helveticus; assembly: GCF_964261635.1. Classification (NCBI taxonomy): domain Eukaryota; kingdom Metazoa; phylum Chordata; class Amphibia; order Caudata; family Salamandridae; genus Lissotriton; species Lissotriton helveticus. The sequence goes on from NC_136059.1 coordinate 1,091,829,825, forward strand.
TAAATGTATCTCTGGATTGGTAAGTGGCCGTCGTATTTGAAAACAGTCGAACTGTAGCAGAAATGGATTTACTCCAAAGATATTAGGGGCAGATTTATGATGCCCTTGCGCCTCCTTGCGCCGCAATTGCGTCACTAAATGTGACCCAATGGCGGCGCAAACAATGCGCCCTATTTACAACGTGACGCATCTAAGAGATGCGTCACGTTGGAAAGCCCTGCGCCATAAGGAGGCGTTCCTGCGCAGGGGGGGCGTTCCTGCGCAGGAACGCCTCCTAAAAGTGGCTGAGTGATATCTATGAGATTTCACTCAGTCACTTTCTACGTCAATTCCTTACGCCTGCTTGAAGCAGGCGTAAGGGTGACGCAACATGCATTGAATAGGAGGCTCCTGTGCATTGCAGGAGTCATGTCGCACTTGCGACATGACTCCTGCAATGCGCCGCCCGTACGCCGAGAGATGCGTCACGCATCCTCACTGCCTTGCACCATGGTGCGCCGCATCATAAATGCGGCGCACCATGGGTGGCGGAGCAGTGGCGCACTGTGGCGCATGTTAACTGGCGCATCCCTGGGGATGCGCCAGTTAACATAAATCTGCCCCCAAGTGTTTAATCTGTCTTCAGTCTTGAGGACGTGATTCTAGCTGAAATGTCCAATTAGGAACTTACTTGGTCAAGGTATCCAATTTTACCTATTTATGAGCTCAGGATTATTTATTATTTAACATCCTATATCGGTATTTATCTTTACTTATTTGTACTCCGCTGCAACTCTCGATTATAAGCAGCCTGTCTAAGTAAACAAATGTCGCTTCCTCATGGTGACTCCGTCCTACGAAACCCAGAACAGCAAAAAAATTAAATGATTCTATAAAGTAAATCATGCTTCAATAAACATATATAAGTCTTGTGCAATTTTTTTACAGTATTAAATTGCTTAATGGGGATTCTGTGCCTAGACGCCTATGTTTTGTCTTCACATGAGTACAACACGTGCTGACACAATGTGAGCTGTAAGAATTTGTCTTTTTCCTACTCTTGTGTTTTGGTCAGTCAAGCTAAAAAACACCTGGAACCTATGCTTTTTGGTCTGATTTACAAATAAACCAGGATGAAAATAAGTTTGGTCTGATTTACAAATAAACCAGGATGAAAATAAAATCCAAGAAATAGCTGATAGAAAATATTACGTTTGCAACAGGAGTCTTTGAAAGGCTTAGTTAAATATTTGAGGGAAATTTATTTGAAGTCTCCCTGAAAGTCGGTGAAAAAAGTCTGCCCTATAAGGTCTATCTTATCCCTATACTTATCTAAACACCTACCATACGAAGATGCAACACATTTTCTACAGAAAAAAACCAGAATGGGAGTGTTTGCACATTTTCTGAAACGTTCCAATGATTTCAAGATGTGTCATATGAGTCTGATACACCCCTATGTTGATGGTGAACCAGAGGTCAACATCCAAGAAAGCAATTGACACAACCAATTTCCCTACAAATGGTGTAAAAAGCCACAGGCCCATTAAAAAATTCCTAATTCTGCACTTGTAGTTACACCTACGCTTGTGTGCAGATTTACAAGTTCTTCCTGGAGTGTGCTGGGAAAGCTGCACAAGTTGCAGGTTTCCAGGCATACTCAGAAATAAATTTGCACTTTCCTGTGTCTGCCTGTTCATTGACCTTTCTGTTGCATAATTGTACACAGCATACAACTATGCCTCTTAAAATGTCAATGTCTTTGTGCAATGGCACTTTTTTCTCTACTGTGGAAATACAATTCTCCAAGGAGAAATCCTTATCCATAAACTTCCATTCATTTTGGAGGTGTACCCTGCCTCTTCCAATCTTGGAAAGGGATTTACTCCTGTTCTTGATGGAAGTGAATCGTTGACTTGTTCCTGGGTGAGAAAGGATCAGAAACGAACTTGTGAATTAACATCCCTTGCAAGGGATTTACCTTAGTTGAACATTGTGTGATTGTGTGGTAAAATTTCACTTAATTACAAGAATTTACAAGTGCAAAGTTGCCATGTGAGAATATCTGGCAGTGGTACCAAGAAATTCCGCCATTTGAATGTAACAAAGTTTTACAAGCAGAAATGGATTTGTGAATAAGTCCCATTGGTTGCACAGGTAGTTCAAATAATCGGGATGTGCAATTTGACAAGGTATTTAAGTATTTTTTGCATACATATGTTTTAACCACTGCTACCTTTGACCGCCATTCTGTTTCATATCCTCAGCCATATCAGTATTCACATACATCAATGGTTATTTTTAAAAATGACTTCATATGCTGATAAATCTGTTGTATTTAAAAAAAATATTTAATAAATGTATTGTTTAAAAAAATGAGTTGTTAATTTTTTATTTTTTATAACATTTTATACAAAAAACTTTATTATGTTCTGAGTGATGTTTTAATGTTGCATTAATTTTCCATATATATATATATATATATATTAATTCTGGGGGTCTAGAATTTCAAGTTATTATTTGGTTTGATTATTTTAAATCTGACTAAGTGTTTAATTTAATGATTATAAATGAATACTCCGGTATTAAAATTAATACTTGAGAATTAATACACGTCCCTACCCAAAACTTGTATATCCCCCACATCACATGCCTAAAGGTGTGTGTTACAGACTTAGACATATTTTAAATATTTTAAATAAAGTAATTTAATTAATTTTAATTCATTGAAAATACATTATAAATTAATAATCGGGTATCAAAAGTAATACCTCAATATTATTACACTTCCCCACCCAGTACCCCTATATACCTTACATCCTGTGCCTAAAGGTGGATGCTATATACATAGATTTATTTTAGTTAATTCAATTATTTTTAAATTACTCAAGATAGAGTATAAATGAATGGTCAGCTATTAAAAATATCCTGCGTATTAATGCACTTACCTACCAAATACACCTACATCCCTTATGTCCTGTGCCAAAGGGTGTGTGTTGCACCTTTAGAAATACTTTTTTTAATAAATGAATGCATTTGTTTATAAACAAATTTAAAATAGATTATAAATTAAATAATTAATGCACTTCCCTGCCCATTACACCTATATCCCTCACATTCCATGCCTAAGGGTGTGTGTTACACCTTTAGAAATATTTTATCAACATTAATGTAACTCATTTTTAATGTATAAAAATATAAATGAATACTCAGGTATTAAAAATATTACCTGTCTATTAATACACTTCCCCACTCAATACACCTACATCTCTCACATCCTGTGCCTAAGCATGTTTGTTACACCCATATAAAATGTTCAAAAAATAAATAGTTATTTTTACATTTATTGTGCTATAGTGCGGTTTAGAGTGTAATAAACTAAATACTTGCCAATACACTCACCCACTAATGCATTTACAGTGCATTACACAATAATATATGGTAATGGCATGCATGGTATTGCCATTTTCGTGGTAATTGCATACTTGGTAATGGCATGCATTGTTACGACCCCTGTGTGGTACTGACTTTCTTATAATGACATCTCATTGTAATGGATGCATTGAAATGGTTGTTTTCCCAGGCACATATATGCCCAGCACATGCATATAACATTTACACACAGCACATCACAGCATCATCCCTGTACTGTAACATTCACAGGCAAACATTCACCCAGCACATGTATAAAACACATTCACTACACAGTACTACACACCAAACCAATGATGGCCAAGAGTGGGTTAAGCACACAGCACTAGTACTTTAAATGAGTGAGCCTCACTCCAGTTACACAAATAAAAATATCTGTTCAATTCTACTGATCACTACATGGCATGCTGCCACCACTTAACTCCTGCCAAATGCAGTAGCCTTTCACCAATAAGAGGGTAGCACTTTATGTTCCTCTCCTGGTCCAAAATGGCAACAATCGGTGATTCAGGCTGATGTCATGGTGCACATGCATGGTCCGTCTTTGCCCTTGACAACAAAAATCAGCACCAGGGGTTTAGACAATATTACAGTTGGGTGTACTCAAGGCAGGGGTGCATGTCCATCACCAGGTGAAGGACTTTAAAATCCCAACATGGATTAATGCCAAATCTAAAAAAGTCAACTGATCAGCCTGTTTTGTTTAAATATTCAGAGTTCTCTCTGATCACTATAAGAGTGTTAATGATGAACAATAGTTCTTTCAATTTCTTAAGCAGCGTGTAATACATTTTTGTTTTGTACAGGTCTATTTCCCCCTCGTTTGGTTGTTGACATGCCTGACCCTAGTTGCGTAATTGCAGGGTCTGATCAGGATTTGGACTGATGTGGGTCTGTTGAATTGGAAATTGGAAAGTTCAAACAATTATTGGCAAGGCTCCTTTTTAGGTCAAGCCTACCAGGCAGCACAAGCTGTCGGCTTGCCAAAGACCTATTGCGAACTTACAGTGGGTTGGCTTTATTGTAACTCTCTTTAGCTTGCTTTTTATTCATTGCCATGTATGGTCTTGCCGTCCTTGTCTGTGTTTGTCCCTACCCTGGTGCATATCCTCTTTACTTACGTCCTTCCATTGCTTACTTTTTGGGAACTACATTTTTCTTTTTGTTTAAGCACTTCATGAGAGTGCATGTATTTTTCCACTGTCTCCTCATGAACTTCTATTCCACCCTTTCGCAGCCCTCCATGTTGCTCTCTCTCGCCTGTGTGCTACTCTTCTGTCCCCTCCGTGTTGTGCTCTCCCTCTTGTGCTTTGCTTATCACTTGAGTGCCCCCATCAAATACTGATTTTCCCTTCTCCGACCACTCGCTGTTGCTGCCCCTTCACCTCCTCCACCTCCAGTTGCTTGCCTGTCCCACACTCCTGCTCCTTATTGCTTCCTCCTCCACCTACCGGTGGTCTTTTTGAATTGATTTTTTTTTAGGAGGACCAGGCAGCAAATTTCCTGGGCTACCTATATTTAAGTTAGTTTTCACAGATCCATCTCGGATTGGTAAATAAAAAACATGGTACCCATGAATTGTTATAGGCATATCTGCTTAACAGCTTCTTGTTGATGCTGTAGAGAATGGCTAAAAGCTTGTGGGAGTTATTTTCTGATTAGAATTATATGTGCATATTATTATCAAGTGTAATGTGCACTGTATATTCTGTAATTGCATGTTCTCGAAGAACTCTGGAGGAAGCTTTCTGATATTTTCAAGGCTCTTCCTACTGGCTCATTGTATTGTATTTATTCGCCAGTCTTTTTCATTGTTCATGTAACTAGTTTGTTCTGACATCTTTGAAGACATTAGGTCCGAAGGTCCAATCAATATTCATGTGGTGGGTTAGTGCTAGGTTAGGGGGAAACCCTGGATTATTACCATGCTCTAGTCTGTTCTCTTCAGTGGCAGCTACAATAGAACATTGTATCAGTAGCCAAGAGGATAAGAGTGCCATCCATGGCATGACTTTAGTCAGGCCTGATTACAATGCCTGTTGGACCTACTTTTGTAGTCCTGTCGGATGTGGTTGGACTGCCGTGGTCTCATTGGAATCAGTCGGTTGGACCCCCGGATTACGAGGCATGCATCGTGTACTCCAGCCAACCACTGACAGACCACTGACTCCGACAGCCTTTCTTGGACCACTGAGATGGTGGTTGAAGAAAAACACCTCATAGTTATGATTTTGGTTTCTAAGGACCCGAGCCTGGCAGTCCAACCAACTGCCGTGAGTCACTGGAAACAAAGGTTTGGGAGTGCATACTCAACCAAATCGTTTCTCCCTGGCAGTCTCCCCTGTGGATCCCTCTCTACAGGTCCACCCTACACCAGGGCAGCTGAACCCCGATGACTACGACCCTGTGGGTGCCGGAATCCAGGTATGTCCTTCTGCGGTATGTATCCCCATTGACTGGACTGTGCACATTCTGCCACTCTCCAGCAATGGGGTACATAGAGCACAAGGCATGTCCAGTATATGTCATGCATGTGTGTACAATTCACATGTTTTCTGTGACTTGTATGCACTAGCAGCAACATATTTGGTGATATGTGCACCGCCGTAAATTCAGCAGCTGCGCTAGCAGCGGTAAAATCGCAATCTGATGGGGATACTTCCCGGCCTTTGAGGTCAGAAAGGACTTGCAAAGACAGCAGACGGACAGTCGGTCCGACCATCATCATCATCAGGCTCTTTGTTATGATGGGAAACATTCTTTTCAGTGCAGATTTGATCTCACAATGCTTTACCATGCATTTCTTACCACACAAATTTTTCCCACGCATATGCCTTTACCACGCATATGCCTTTACCACGCATGCCTCGCCCGCTCCCCGTGTCCGAGCGTTGCAAATTCAAACTGGGTTGCACTATTTTTTAAGTCCCTTGCCGGCACGGGTCCGTCCTTTATTCCCTCACTAATACATCCCTACGTTCCCTCACGTAACCTCCGTTCTTCTCACCTCGCCCTGCTTAGGGTCCCAGTTTATAAACGCAAGAAGCATGGTGGTCTGAGATTTTCTTTTCTTGCCCCCTCCCTTTGGAACTCACTCCCCTTAGGTATTAGACTTGCTTCTTCTTATAATCATTTTAGGTCCCTCCTTAAAACTTATTTGTTCTGTAATGTTTATCACTAACACCTCTGCTCCGTGGACTGTTCTCCCCTTTGTGCTCGAGCGCCAAGAAACCGTTTGGTGTTAGTTGCGCTATAGAAATATATTTTACATTACATTACATGCCTTTACCATGCATTTAAGGTTAAGGGCCTTATTATCACTTTGGCGGTCCTGCAGCGGACGGAGCAATGTGCCATCCACTGTAGGACCATCAAAACTGTAGTCAGCAGGGCCGCCGGATTCCAAGTGAAATCCAGGGCAGGCAGACGCTGCGCCGGTGGTCTCACTGTAGTCAGCATGTTCGGCTCAATGCCTGACATGCCGACCGCCGCTTTGAGAGCACCTGCTACATGTTCCTATATGGTGTGGCATGCATGCCATACTGTGCAGGAATGGGGGTTGCAAATCCAGAGATGCACTACATGTGCTCCACCCCGCATGCACTGCAAGCCCAAATCTGACAGATGACCCCCAGTTGAGGCGTAACCAGTGCTTAATTTGTAACATATTAAGTGCAGGTGCTAAATTTTTTATTGGAGGCCACACCCACTTCCCCCAGCTCCTCCCACTTCCTCCACTGGCACGACGCACATCCTCAACTAGTGTAGAAAAGAGATTGAGCGACCCACCACCCCTGGAAGATACTTTCAAAAGCAATATTACAACAGAATAATGTATAGTAATATAATATTGCTTTAGATCCTCTCTGTGTGCACCTCATGCACTTTACAATGATTCCCACTGTAGAAATGTGCCTCTTCTGTTTTTTCCCGTTCTGCACATATATTTAATTGTCCATGGCGGTACATAATAGAAGAGTGGCTATATAATCTGTACGAAGGAGGGCATCACTTTAACTTTACATGGGCACACCCTAAGCCCAGTCATCCTCCCCATCGGAAAAGTCAGTGATGTAGAGACAAAATAGGACAGAAGCCCATACACAGCCCTATCCCACCCCCTCCCTGTTATATTTAGAATAACTAAATCCCCTCCCCAGGCTACGGGTACAGTTATTGAGGTATCAATCTACAATATACCAATTAAAGATATCAAACCCCTGTCAATCTTCAACTTTTCCATATTTTGACAACAGTCCTGAATCACAGAATCAAAAGCCTAAGCAAGCTCAAGGAATGCTACATAAAGATGTAGATTTTGTTGCTCTTCTCATTTAGTACAGAATCCTTCTCAAAAGCCAGCTTGAATAAACTGAAGAACTCCATTTTCAACTATATGTTTCTGGGCCTTGCCCAAGATCCATGAGTAGTACATTTTAACACATATCATGAGGATTTTTGGGCCTATATGCATCCAAGTCACCTGCCTTATTTTTGTACATGAAACAGACTAATCTAGTCTCAATAGGTGACTCTGTAATTCATCATCTGATAGGAAAAGTAACATACACCCCTAAAGTGGTCTAGTAGTGTTATATGTCACCATGCTGGCTAAACAAAAGTTGGGGTGATGGCCATTGTGAATCAAGCACCTTTAACACTAAAGACAGATATTTTCAATTTTTCATCCTTAAGTTTTAAAAAAACACGAAGGAACCTCCTAGCACCACAAAACCATGTGATACTCAAAGTAGCCCAGAGAGCAGCAAACTCACATCACTATCCAATCTAAACTAAATACTTAATGCTACTGCCAAATGCAAGGTTCTTCTCCAGGCTGTCATATACTCCCTAAAGGACCTTTATAGCCAAAAGTTCTCACTATACACATAAATTGACAAACATCAGTACTTCATGGACAACATAAGCAACACAAGTCTCAACGTCAGTAGCACATAAAACTCACGCAGACAAACAATAACACAGTCTTACCTCACAGTATTACCTCAATATTTCAAAAATATAACTTCTAGAAAGAAAATCGAAATTATTTCTTCAAACAATAACTAATATTAATAGCTCCGATCATATGATTTGTGAGTATATCAGATTTGTTTTAATACAGTTTTAAATAGAGCAAACTCAACCCAAATGTATTGGAGCGCTTTACATGAGCACCAGTTACATTAAACAAGAACACATTCATTTTTGGTAGACACAGGGAGATTAAGTGATTAGTCCAGAATCACAGGATGGTGAGCCGATGCCCGGACTCGAACCTGGTTCCTCAGTTCCAAAATAGGTAGCATTGGCTGTTATGCCACAACCTCTACCCTAATATAAGGGAGAAGCCTGGAGAGTCGACGTTCAATGGCAAGAGTGCCTTACAAATTATGCGAAGACCCACAAATTTGCAAGTTTGCAGGCATTTACAAAGGTACATTTAACCTTGATTTATTCTTGTCTAGGGGAAAGTAAATTGTTTTTTGAAGGATGCACTGTAGAAGGAATAATACGAACATTTGTGAGGTGTAGGAGAAGGGGATTGTCTACGGGAAAATTAGAATCCCCCTGAAAGAAAGAAAAAGTTATGTGTGAACCCCCATTTTATAAGCATTAAAACAAATGTGTAACTGTGCCCCATGAACATTGACAAATGTGTATGTATTTCTGGAAAAATACTGTAGTCATAATTTGTGCTTTAAATGGGCTAGTACTTTCAGGGACCATGTACCTGTCCTGCACTTCGTTCATTTTCAAGTGTGAGTACCTGCACTTCTCAGCAGCAAGAAGTTACTCTGGTATAGTAAATACCCACACTTTAGCATTTCAGGCGTCATACTGTCCCTGGAGTGCTTGCGGATGCTTTGTCGAATTACAAATTATGTGTCATCTACCCTGAACTAAGTGTAAACCTAAAGGAGCAGATGTATGTTGAGTAGAACACAATTTGTGTATTAAAAAGGAATAATGTTGTTGGTCAAAATGTATTTTTAAATAGTGCAAGATTTAATAGTAACATTGTTTTTAGGGAAATACGCAGAAGCCTTCTTTGAAAAAAAATTATTTTAATGTATTTGCTCTTCGCAAGTCTTGCAGGACTGTTAATTTGTTCTTTGCTCTGGTGATGAAACTTTTGTGTGCAAGTCGTTTTTTAACTGTTTGAGACTGATATGGTTAGCTTAGTTTTCATTTCTTTTTCTACGTCAGACTGAAACTTACATTTTGCTATTTACATTAGATATCTGTGAAGTTGCACTCAGCAGAGCTCCTGTCATGAACTGTGCCGGGCAGTATACGGATGGCTCTTTCACTGCGCCATTTTAAAACCTATTTATTTTCTATGCAAGACAAGTAAAGTTTCTCTTTCCAGTTGACTTAATGTGCTAAGCAATGGAGACACATTATTTATCACTCGTGACTCGGGTCAGGTAGCCCGGCAATCAGGGTTGTATGGCAGCAGGTCGTCATCTACAATGGAATTTGTAAACGAGCCCTGGCCTATGACCATGCACTTTTCCGGGCACCTCAACCATTTAAGTACAAGACAGTAGTGCATGTTACGAAAAAAACATTAAATAATTACTAATTACTTACTGCCTTTTGTTTCTTTTAATTATAGGCCTTCTGCTGTGAGATACGCTGTTTGCTTTGTCGAATGTCTAAAGCTGCAGCTGCGCAGTATGCTGTGGCGGGTGAAAAGTCTGACTCGGGAGTAAACACAAGCACTTGGCGATTTAACGCCAAGTAGGGACGACGGGGCATGGGGGCGGGCTAATAATCAATCATCTAGTAGGACTGCAGCAATTGATTGGTAGTGGGAGTAGCGCACTCCCGCTACTTTTTATTTTATTGCTGCATGTATTAAACTATTAGTTACGTACGCTGAGCTGAGGCGGGGGCGTTATGTCACATCACCAGAAGTTTCTGGTAGTCCAACTGCAGGGAGGAGACTGTTCTCTCGCATTACAAAGCATATGTCTTTATCGTGTGCACTGTACCCTGTAGACCCGGCCCTAAGAAATAAGTGCTGGTGCTAAGCACTGGAAAGCACCGATACAAATTAAGCACCAGGCTTAGCGAGGAGAAGCATGTTTATTTCCCCTAGTTTTTATCTCTTTCCATGTGTGGTGCATTCTGGAGCACCCACAGAAAGAGGAAATGCCTCTTAGGATTGTTTTTGGTGCAGGAAGGTGCCCCTTCTTGCACAAGAACAATCCTGCCTTGCAACAGAGGCCGACTTGCACCATAGTGCAAGGGTGCCTACATTGGCGCTAGGCTGCGAGAACGGCACCAGCGCAGGCAAATGGACAGGAATGCACCATACTGCTTAAATAGCGTGTATTCCTGTCCTTTCACTTTGGCATAGGGCAGTGCAGCAAAGTTCCTTGCAGCGCTACCGTACAACAAAATGCAGTATAATGCATGAAGCACAGGCGTTATGCATTCCCTTGGGAGGAGCCAGTAAGAGTTTTGGTACAGTGTTTTGGACCCTTTGTACTTTAGGCGGTAAAAAAATTGGGGGGCGAGGGGTGGCTACGGGGTACAGGCTACCTGTTGTAATCTGCACAAAACTTCCCGAGTGTGAGAAAAACCTCTAGTTTCTGAAGTTAAAACTTCACAAACTGCACAATTATAAAGTTAATAGCGCATTTACTTTATACTGGGTGAACGCCGAGTCGGAAACCTTACAAAATAGATGCTTGCATTTTTTTCTCAAAATCCACACTTCAATACCTTCATGTCTGTATTGAAAGGGCCGCAAAGTTCTGTGGTACTAGTCTCGGGCCAGCAGGTGTCGCTGGAGTTACTGAGCTGCAGCATCGAGGCGCGCAGTAAGTACATTACGAATGCTGGTCAGCCACCAGACTTCATTGCTGGACATTAATCATTTCTGTTCAGCTACAGACAGACTTCAGCTGAAAGCCAGGACAGAAGTGCTTAGAGTACACAATGTTTCACATTTTCCAAATTAAAATCCGAAACTGCTTCGAAATCTGAAATCCCAGTGCTTTTACAAACGTAGCCCCGCGTCGCAAGGTTCGGCTGTTTTTCACAGTTTTTTGTCCCCGTGGGTTTCGTTTGTAAATGCTGCCTTTTCAAAGACAAACATGAACTTGATTTTAATGGACTGTGGTGAGAATGTTCTGTTTTTGCGTGCAACATGACTGGTAGGGCTGATCAAATCTATTTATCCCCCTTGCTTCAAATTGTAAATGTATGGAATGTGTACACTCTTACTCAGCATTGTGACATGGTGGGAAAAAAACTGCAAGGTGCACTGAATTTCCGCAGCCATAAATGCGACAATCCTGAATCGGTGGATTAAGCCTGAGATTTTAGATTAAGGAACTGTTTTATTCTGCGCCTCAAGCGGTAAATACATGTAATGTAAATATACTAAAAAGAATTTACCGGTGAAGTCAAGAACAGTCCAAATTGTACATGTCCCCCCTAGATATATTACATCATGTTCTCTGTAAAGTAGGAACCGATGGACCAAAGGTACATCGCGTAGCAGGAAGTGCAACCCAAAGGGTGTGCGACCAGCACTTCATTTTGAGGTGCCACTGAAGTGCTAATCAGTCATTCCCATCCTTATATGTACATTCGTAGAGGATTTGTAGAGGGACTCAAAACCTCCTGCCTCATGAATATTAATCAGGCAGGTCTCTTTTTGAGACCCTCTATGAAAGGTGGGAGGCCTGAAAAGAACAACAGACCTCCACACTTGCATTCACATTGTCAACATGTCATCGTTTTTTTAGAACAACCTCTGTCCCTTACAGGGACAGGTTTTGCTTTGTTGGTCTCAACTACAGATAGTGCTGTTATCTGTTTGTTGCCAAATACCTATTGTGCCCAATATCAACAGAGTGGGCGTTAGGTGAGTCAGTTGCTTACAATTAATTGTCTTTCTTGTCAATCTGATTTGCTTTCTTCCTATTCAAAGGGTTGATTTTCTCTTCATGTATTGGTCCCTCTCCTGGAGAGTAGCTAATTTGCCATTCTTTTGATTGGATGACTTGTTTCCTTATACTGCTTTCATTCATGGAGATGCTTATTTCTTTTAATTTGAGCACTACATGGGAGTGGATATGTTTTCATCCTCTCCCTCACCAAGGACCCGCACACCGCCAAAACCAACCTCCACTAGGGAATAGATGAGAGGCAGCCGACTGTAGCTGAACTCAGATAAGACGGAGGTCCTCATCCTCGGATCCACCCCCACAGTCTGGGATGACTCCTGGTGGCCGACCACACTGGGAACAGCACCGACACCCACCGACCACGCACGCAACCTAGGAATCATCCTCGACTCCTCCCTCTCCACGTCAAAACAGGTCAACGCCATCTCCTCCTCCTGCTACAACACCCTCTGCATGCTCCGCAGGATCTACAAGTGGATCCCCACCGAGACAAGAAGAACGGTAGCACAGGCCCTGGTCAGCAGCAGGTTGGACTACGGCAACGCACTCTATGCAGGAATCCCGGCCAAACACCTGCGACGACTGCAACGCATCCAAAAAGCCTCCGCCCGATTGATCCTCAACGTCCCCCGCCGCAGCCACATCACCCCCCACCTGAGAGACCTACACTGGCTCCCCGTCGACAAGAGGATCACCTTCAAGATGCTCACCTACTCTCACAAAGCACTCCACAACACCAGACCAGCCTACCTCAACAACAGACTCAGCTTCTATACCCCCACCCGCCAGTTCCGCTCCGCCAGCCTTGCCCTCGCTGCCGTCCCCCGCCTCCAACGAATGACCTCCGGCGGCAGATCCTTCTACTTCCTCGCCGCTAAAACTTGGAATATCCTCCCTACGCACCTACGACAGACCCAAGACCTGCTCACCTTCAGAAGACTCCTCAAGACCTGGCTCTTCGAGCAGTAGCGGCACCCCCCCCCCCCCTCAGCGCCTTGAGACCCTCACGGGTAAGTAGTGCGCTTTATAAGTACAATGATTGATTGATTGATTGATCTACCTCATGTGCTGATTCTCCACTGAAATCCCCTCCCCCCAAAAGGTTATTACTTGCTTCCCCCACCCATCCCCTCTTCAGCTTTTTTTATTTTATGTTTCAACCATCCAAGCTCATCTTTCGCTCCCCTGCTCCCCGTACGCCTCTGTGATGTGTTCCTGCCCTACCACCTACCATACTCTCCTCTATTTCTCCCAAGCCCCTCAACATCAAGTTCATTAAACTATATATATATATATATCTTCACACGCCGGTTCCTGGTTTCCCAGCCTTACGAGCACTCAGTGTGGGTGCGTGCCCTACGGCGGAACCTCGCCGTTCGATATTTCTCACTCCTCCGCCAAGACGAAAGTAATGGGCGCACTCGCGCTGAATTTCCACAGTTTGATTTATTAATTATATCTTAGCATGAAAACAAACAAATGATTTGTTGGAAGTAGAAGAAGGTGCAATGTCGGGACCAACAAGGTCCAGGAGATTCACCACAAGCAGGCGAGTCAAGGTAGACCCCAAGCAATCAGGGGAGCCCAAAAGGATTCAAAAGTGATCCTCAAGAGTACCCACAGGCCAGAGGCACTGAAGTTGCAGAGGACCTCGAGCAGCTCACCAAAGATGCAGGCCCATGGTGGAAGTGATGTGGTGAGGACAAAGATCTTGGTCACTGGAGATGCTTGAGATTGGAACTACTTGGAGCCTGAAGATCTTGGTAGAAGGAAGCCAACAAGCCTTTGCAACTGCAAGTCAATGAGGTACACATGGGTTCGGTTCCTGCAGCTCTGACAAGGGATACTGGCCTCAAATGTAGTGAGAGGACAGGGCAGGCCTCGATGAATATAAAGAACTACTACCTGTGTTGCTGAGCCTTCCTGAGTCCGTAGGAGCCCTGGATCATCAGACTGGTCAGCTTATTTGCAGTGCCTGCAGATGCAGGGAAGTGAATCCTTCACAAAGGGAGATTCTTTCATGTGTCTTGGATGTACACAGGCCCTGGATGAGTTGCTGTATGAAGCACAGGCATGAAAGTTGCAGTAGGCAAGCAGGGTGAATAGATCAGGAGCAGCAGGAGTCTGCCCAGTTGCAGCCTTGATGCCCAGAGCAAAGTCCAGAGTGCACAGACTCTCCAAGTTGAAGTAGTGTCTGAACTGTATCGTATCCCACAACGAATCTCGGGCCCCACACACAGGTAAGCCCTTAAAAATCCTAAGGAAAGGGTTGAGACGATTCAGGGGTCACTCCCTAAGGAAGGGCTGGGCAAGGGGAGGATCCTCCCCTGTCCTGTGTCCAGTTTCGTGCCAGAGTGGGAGCCAATGGCTCCCTGAACTGGTTTGAACTGGACTATGCATAGAGGGCACCAAATGTGCCCTGTACGAAGACTATGTGGTGCTGGCAAGCACCCCCACCCTGCCCCAATACACTAAACCCTGTCTGGAAGGTGGTCACACCTCCCTGTGACAGGAAGGCTATTGGTCTGCCTTCCTCTGCTTGAGCTTGGCTCAGCAGCAGGAGGGCAGAATCGTGTCTCAGGTCAGCAGCAGCCATGTTGTCCAGGTCTAGAAGACTGGTACTGGTTGCACTGAGGACCTAACGGAGGGCCATTACAGTGCTTGGAATCATACATCCCACACCGTTTATGGTGTGGGAGGCATGATCCCGACCTGTTTGATACCAAACACAACAGGGTTTGTTACAGTCAGTTTCAAGATGGTCATCGCGTAATGACACGGGGTACCTCTATATGTTATATGGCTGTCTCAATTACAACCCAGGAGAATGGACTCCGTAGGCTGTGGGGATGTCCTGCTCATGCAGGGACACCCTCACTCTTAGAACCGAGCACCATGCTCTCAGGATTGAAATGGCCTTTTGTAGGGGTGACTTATAGGTTTTAAGTTCGGTGACCCTAGGTATAGGGAAACCTATATCTTTCGTACGTGGTGCTAGCACCAGCTTATACAGGCTGCAATGGCAGGCCTGTAGTGATAGTTTGAGTGGTCTCCCATAGGTGGCATAATACATGCTTCAGCCTATAGGGGACCTCTGGGGTACCTATGCCCTGGGTACCTTAGTACCATATACTAGGGACTGATATGGGTACCCCAGTATCCAATCTGGGATGTGCGTAAGTACTTTCCATAACAGTTTAGGGGAGAAAGCAGAGAGACTGGGGTACTGATTAGGATCCCAGTCAGACTAGTCAGAAACAGCATTACATCAAGCAAAAAGTGAGGGTAACCATAGAGGCAGAGCCTACTTTCCTACAGGCAGCGTATGGCAAGTATGTTACTTTACAATCTATACAACTGTAAAACCTGCATCATTGATGAGAAACCCCCTTTTCCCTCTGCATATATTTTATTGGACACCAAAGAGAATGGGCAGGATATCAGACCAATAAAATGGGAGCTATAAGAAATGTGAACAGCAACAAACAAAAGATTCCCATATGAGTGTGAGCTACCCAAGTCTAATAACATTCTGCAACAGTTGGTAAAACTGTAAATACTGCATTAAAGCATGAAATCATTCTGGAACACAGTGGTTAAGATTGTAAATACTATATTACAGCATGAAATCAATCTGGAACACAGTGGTTAAGATTGTAAATACTATATTACAACATGAAATCAATCTGGAACACAGTGGTTAAGATTGTAAATACTATATTACAACATGAAATCATTCTGGAACATAGTGGGTAAGATTGTAAATACTATATCACAGCCTGAAATCAAGGTAAGTCCTACTCTTATTCTATTTGACTTGAATGACATTAGAGAGAGGGATTGCTTCAACACAGAGATTGAAAGGCTGTTCTAGTTAATGCTTCTAGCAAGACATGAGATCTGTATGAGGTGGATCTTCCCTACTCCTCCCCCAAGTATTGTTTGATTAAAAATGGGTATTTACGCTTATAATTTACATTAAAAATGCATCATTAAATTGGGAATGAAAATGTGAAGAGGCTCTGAGAAGTGGCTAGAGTAAAGAGATCGAGAAAAGCATGGAATATTATGATCATGCCAGATAAATCTCGCTGGTCATTCAACAAGGTGGGTTCTTGTAAAGAGGTGTTTATGAGCTTTCAGTCTCATGGTTTGCTCAGTATCTGCAGAGATACAGAAAGTAAAGAGACACATGGGCAAGAAATTGTGGTGATATGAAAATTATAAAAAAAGAAAAGATGCATGTGAAATAAATGGCCATAACATAAAATGGCATATTATTTTTGACAACGGCATCAATACAGCACTACAAATGTTGTGTTTATCACCCATTGAGGTCCCTCTGTCCATGATATAATTTTACGACTTGTGCAGCTCAATGGATTGTGGAGATTGTTGCGATGAACGCTAAATTACATAATTAACTTAAGACATCATTAAACAGGACTTTGCTGTGAGCGGCCTCTGATATTACTACTGAGAAAACGCAATACTGGAGAAACAGGTTTGGAGGCCAAACATTTAGGTAACACCGATGTTAAGCTAAAAGTACTGTGAGAACACATCACTCAATATTATGTTCTGTAACCAATCAGTGCCTTCTGTGAAAAGTAGGACTGTTTGAGATACATTTAATGTCACCATGACATTTCTCAAACAGCAGGCTTACAGGTTCTCAAGTTTGTGAACATAACAGTTCGTTTTTGGCATCCCTTTACATTCCTTAGCAACAGATGAAACAACTAAAGACACTTCTTCCAGATCACTGTTTGAAATCAATATGTCCCATGGGAGCCATGTTTGTTTCTTTATAAGACACAGATTTCAGCCAATCTGTGTCGATGTGGCCTTCAGTTGCTACTGTGTTGTTGGTAGTATTTGTGGACAGCAGTTGTGTAGTCACAAATGTCACTCAATGCCGCTACATAGCTGAGACTGGCCTTTTATAAACCATTTCCATTTCATTTTGTTAGACTGGACAGCCTCAGCCTGTCTGCAGAAGTAGTGCAGTAGAAGCACAGGGTGCAGATAATCCTGGTGCACTCCCAATGCCATTGTGAAAAATGTGTCTGAGTTCTTACACAAGCACTGAGATATTGTATGAAAATTGTTACAGGATTGTTGCTGTTATTTCTTTCACTCATAGCTTGAGTGTCTGACATCGATCTGTAGATTATACAAGGCCAATTCACAAAAAAATGTGGACATCTTCACCTATACAATTATGACTATGTACAGGGGCAGATTTACTACTTGTTACACCAAGTGCAGCTTTCCAGGCGTAGTGAATGTGGTCTGACATCTCCCCTGGACTCCTCTTCTCCTATTTCCCTCTGCATTATGCTAAATGGCGATGAATTGTTGTTTGGGGGATGGCAGTTTGAGCATATTGTGCAAATGCTCATTTATATTAATTTTTTTCCTGCAGAGAAACCCCCCCAATCCAACCACTAACCCCCCCGCCCCCACCCCCCGCCAGAGAAAGCCCTTGCTCTACAACTTCACCAAATCAGTAGCAGGACTTTTTTCCATTGCCATCCTGTAAAGCAGCCCTTGGCGGTAATAAACTTCCAACCATTTCCAAGGTGAGTAAGGATCGGATCTGTCTTAGTGAATGCCCACAAATGTAACAAAACTAACCAAGCCTTGTTCTGCCCACTTCCCACCCTTGCTTAGGAGCTCCTACCGCTGACTCCTCCACACTCACGGAGGAAGAATAGACAGTGATAAAATCATTTACACCTACCTGAAATCATATTATGAATTCCTGGCAGGCATATGTGGATGCATTTTCAGACCTACACTTATGTTGACGACTATAGATGCCTTTGTGATGTGCAACCTGTGTAAATTGTAATTTCACAAAGCATTCTTGCCCTTTAGTTTGATACACTTTAAGCTGTGTAGCCATTCTTTTAATCTGAAATATTACCATGAACTCTTGGGCACTTTAAAAACATAGAATTGATTGATTGGAACCGAGGACACTGTAGATCAGTTAAATATCTGGTGCAGATGTAAAATGCAAACCCAGCGTCAAAGGATGAGGAATTGTCAATTTGCTCAGCACAAAATTCAATTTCAGTCAGCACAACATCCTGTCTAAATGGTGGATTTCTAAAGTCTGGCAGTTAGGAAAAGGATAGGGACAGTTTTGTTCTCAAGGGCAGAGAAATAGGGTGATGGTAATTAGGAAGGTGATAAAAAGAACCCTCATTCCCAAACATTCCTATCCCTATGATTTTTGTCACCCAATGGCTACACATGTCTACAAATAAACTAAAAGGATGGCCTAAGTGTGTAAAATAAGTATGAACACCCAGGTAATTCATCCCATCATTTTGGTCAGTGTATAGTGGAAGGAATGTTTCCACGAGGAAAAGTAATTTTCCAGTAGACAAGAAAAAACCTAGTTGAAAATCTGACTGTTCCAAGTCATGGATACTCAGTTAATGTAAGCTTTTATACCTTTACATCCATAAATGTGGGATTTTTGTGAACCCAAAAAGTAGACATGTCATAAATTCATAAGATTACGTCTTCATGTTGATCCATGAATAACATTGTAGGAACACATCCATAAGTAAATTACATTTTTCAAAACTTCTAAAATTACTCATACTTTTTAAAAAATGGGCAAAAGTGTTCACATACATCTGGAAAAAAACACGTAGTGTTTCATTGGCAACAATACAGTCTGATTGGCATTTGCCTGAACAGTAAATCAAAATGGACCTCCGAGAGATTCTGGTCTCATATTTCCTACTCTGGCAAAGGATGGACTTCTGTACAGTAGTGGTGGGACTGGAGGTCTCGCCAGGACAGATTCATAGAAATAAAATGACACATCTACTCTTGTGTTTGGAGTAGATTTATGGTTTCTTTGAAACTCACATATTTGCCAGATGTTCCCCTGCTATATCACAGTTTTACAATCACTACTACTGAATAGAGGTGGGCGAGACATGAAGTTTACAGCGAGAGCCGAGCCAGAGATGAGCTAATGGCCCATCATTGCTCTACGAGTCGGTGCACAATACGCGCATTGAAAATATTGGACACGCATATCATGCAACAAACATCTTATAACAATATGGTAGAGCCTCAACAAAATTAAAAAATGTGTATTACTTTAACATGTGGAATCATCACCTCCAACTGCACCACCTTATATAACTGCATTGATAGGCTTTTATTGAAATAAAAAAGTTTTTATACATTAACTTAGAATCATTCGTACCCCCCACTTGCTCTGCCCACAATGGTATCAGTGTACTTTGAGGCAAGTCAGTGTGTATTCTATATGTGGCCAAGATTCTTATTATACACGGAGCAGCATTAAACATACATACCAACATTTTAAACCTGATATGTGAGAGATTTTGAAAAGAAAAATTGGACGGTAGTTTCTCCATTAACTTCTATTGAAGAAGACCCATTTTTATACCAGAGCCAGCTAAAAAAGCAGTTTTAGCTTTAAAAAATCAGGTGTTGTCCGCCTACATCATGTTTATTGGCATATATTCATTGTAGCTTATTTAAAAAAACACAAGATGTTTCTGTCCAGCGCACATCCTGAACTCATGCGTTTGAAAGTGCTCTTGTATGTCATAATGAAGAAAAGGAGGCTATGTGCAATACGATATTTGCATAGGGTCACACAATTTGTTGAAGTGGGGAAGCTGGTGTTAATCTCTCTTTGGTTTCACATTGTGCAGTTCAGCCACTCAATGGGTATCTCATACTCTAGTTCATAATATTTGGTTCATGAGGTTAGACAGTGGATATAGGGAGAAGTCAGAGGAAAGCTATGCTCTTTTTGGACTCGTGGGTCCAGAAGGACCATGAGCTGAACCAAAGCCGGGCTTCTGGCTCAAACCTGGCACGACCGTTCCGTGACTTTTCCACCTCTATTACTGAAAGCATCTAGTGCATTGCACTTTCTTAAAGAAAACATACATGTTTATGCTCATGCAATTATTTAACAGAAAGTCCATATGCACTTGCTAGCTTGTTATTCTTAATTCTCAATCGGTAAATGTTTTGTGGGTGTTCCATAACTACTCATTCTCTCAAAAAGAATGTACTACTGATTTTGGCAGACGTATATCTCCACCCACTTCCAGGGTGGAAATGGGTGGGGACAATGTTAGTAAATACCTACAAGTAGATGTGCACTAATGTTCATTCAATTTGGGCTTCGGTTGTCCGGTTCTCTGTTGTGGGAGTATACTCTTTCACACAAAAACTTTGTGTGAGTAAGGGCCTGATTACAACTTTGGAGGTGTTGGGGCAGCCGTAGCATTGGCATTGAATTCACCACCTGCCATATTACGATGTTGTCGGTTTGTAGAACAAAAGACTGCTAGAGCACTGCCGATACGTCAGCCATTCGCAGACCGCCGCGATGTTGGTAGGGGAAAAGCTGCTGTCAGAGGGTGGCACAGAGAAGTTCACCGCCGTCTGAATTATGAGTTGGCTTTCTGATGAGCGAATCGTAGCAGGAAGACCGCCTGCTTTGAGTCATCGGAATCAGAGGATTTGGGTGCTAACTCACTCATTTCCTTTTCTTCCCTTCAGTCTCTCACGTGGATACCTTCTTTCAGATTTTTCCTTCACAGCAGCATCTTGACCCCAAAGAAAACAACCCTATTGCCATCAGAAACCAGGTAAGTCTGTTTTGTACTATTTACCCATTGACTGTGTAACTGGGCACATAAGGGCCAGACTCCAGCGATGGGAAAGTACTGGTAGCAGGTATTTTTTCACGTGTCAGCCAAAATATACACACATGGGTCCATACATATGAAAAAATACACACCGCCATCAGAAACTCTGTAGCTGGCCCAGAGGTTACATTGTAATATGGCGGGCAAGAGATTGCTGCTGCTACAGTCATCTTGGGATCACAGCCACAGCAGTACAGCAGTAAGACCGCCAAACTCGTAATCAGGCCCTAAATCTTTTGACATGTGTAAAACCACATCGTAATTTCTGGACTATCAAAAGTGGTTTTCCACTTTAAAAAAAAGACTATTGGCATGGGTAAGATAAATTTACATGTACAACCAGCTTTTTATTTTAGGCCTTTACTTTACTTAGTCCCGCTTTACTAGGGACTTACCAGTAAATCAAATATGCCAGTCATGGAGAATCAATCATAATCACAATTTACACACAGAGCATATGCCCTTTAGTACTGATCAGCTTTGGTAAAGTGGGCAGAGTCCTAACGTCAAGAAAAACAGGTCAGAAAACTAGGAGTCAAAAGGTAAAATGTTTGGGGATAAACCTGCAAAAAAGGCGAGGTCTAACAATGACTGAAATACATCCTTTGAGATACAGGGCATACTGTAGCAAGCAGGACTGGACAATGTATTTCATTTGCTACGTTCCATTACATGTAATAGAAACTAAGGGGCATAGTTATAATAAAGTCGCGGGGTGCAGCAAGTCACCTTGTGCTCTGCATGACAGGGAAAGTGCAGTAATGCACCATATTTAAAAGAATATGGTGCATTCCTGTCTTTCTCCCTGAGCTGGTTCCATTTTTGCTGCATAGAGCGAATGCAGCCAGCCTTGCACCCTGGTGCACGGGTGCCTGTGTTGTAAAGAGGATTGTTTGTGTACAGGAAGGGGCACCATCCTGCACAAAACAATCCCCTGAGGTATTTCCTCTTTCTATGTGTGCTCCAAAATGCAGCACACATAGAAAGAGGAGTTAACGAGGAGAAATAAAGATATTTCTGCTCATACGCCTTACCTAGGAAAGCATAGCATTTTTCTCTATTCCCAGGTCTGCCACTTTTAGTAAACCTGGGAATGTGTCAAAATTCATGGATGTTGAGTGGCAACACCCACACAACACCAATAGAACACCTCCCTGGTGCAGTTTAATGCAATGCAGTGATTTGCGCTGCGTTATATTACTCTGGATTTTTTAAGTCACTCAGGGTCTCTTGGCTTCATATATGGCATTTTGGGCTTGCGTCACACATGCACCACGTTGCGTGATGCAAGTGCAACACAAGCCTACTCATAAATATTCCTCTTAGCTTTCGATTACCTGTTCACCATTTTACCTCAGAGGAACTATATCAAATCAAATTAAATTCCACTGCTGGTCACAGTCAGACACAATACTAGAGCAGAGGACTGCAGCAGGTTTACTTTCAGATGTAGGCCTGGTGTCCGAAATCAGCTATGTTAAATGATTAACGCTTATCCTATTCTCTTTGGTGCCAATAGTAAACCCCTCACTGAAATTTTTTTTACATGCTGCTTGCCACTTGTTATTGACTTAGGGGCCCATTACGATGTCGGCAGATTGCCTCCGCCAGGCTGGCGGTGGCCACGGCCGCCTGGCGGAGGCAATCCGCCCGACATCGTGTCCCGAATTCCCCCCGGCGGCGGACGGAAAGACCGTCCGCCGCTTTTCCGCCCCGGTCGCCTTGCGGCCAGGGCGGAAAAGGAATAATATGGTGGCGGTGTCTATCAGACACAGCCAGCCATATTCGGATGGGGTGAAACAGATGCCTTTCCGTTGCGGCGCTGCCGCCACGGAAAGGCATGCGGTCTTCACTTTGGGGGCCCCCTGCAGTCCCCCAAAGTGAAGGATGGGTGGGGGGTGCACACGGGGGGGGGTACCTGTGGTACCCCCCTGCATTTACATATACAATGCGGTAGGCACCGCGCGGTGCCTGCCGCATTGTGTATGCAAATGCATACAGGCATTCATAGCATTGTGGCGGGTGGTGCAAAGAGCACCGCCCGCCACAGTGTTATGAATACAGGATGTGGCCGCCACCCACGGGACCCCCGCCCTTATGGCGGGCGGTCCCTACTCCCGATAGGATGGCGGACGGACTAAGTCCGCCCGTAATCCTAATGACCCCCTTAGTTCCTTTTCCTTGCAACAACTTTCAGGGTCGAAGTTCGGTGAAGCTAATCTATGACTGAGTTTAAAGTACTGCACACTCTGACAGAAAGAGGTATGTGCACCTGAGAGGCAGCTGGGAGACTCTTTAACCCCTGCAAGGCTTCAAAGAATTGCATTGACTTTAACTGTTACAAGTACTTTTTCAAACCAATTCAAAGCAAACCCTCAAAGCAGCACAGCCAATTAAAAACACCACTGTGCTTCAACCTCAAAAAGCCACAAACCACTTCATCCATAGGGCTACATCTTTGTCAATCATTTACAGTCCACTGTTTCAGTCAAAGCTTCAGAATGTTATATACCTCTGAGCAACGTCAAGCATTACCTTGACTCCTGAGGCTTTCGTCTCTAATTTCTTCTTTTTTTTTTTTTAATATTCCTTTCAGTCCTCTGGTACAGTATAGGTATCATAGCATGCATTTAGTGCATTGCACAAGAGGGAAAACCAAAATCATCCTTACAAAAGAGACCCTAAGGTACTGTAAACGCGGTACATTTTAAAGAAGACATCCTAGTGTACAGATTATGACAATCCCAGGAACACTGAAAAACCTTGTCTGGGATCCTAAACCCTTTTAGTGGAAAAACAGAAGTGTGATACTCTATATGCCTTATATCTAATATGATTGAATGTTTCCTGGAGGTGCCTAAGATACCGACACAGGCAAAAAGTGTCCACATATTTCCTCAAATTTAGACTGCTGATCATTGAGCCTATATATCAAACTTTCATATACTGCTATTTGTGCCAGTTCCTGAAACCATTCTTCTTTATCTGGGAAGATGTAGATTTCCAAATCCTTAAGACATACTAGGTTGGAAAAGATAAAACAGTGGCATATCATTTATGGCTTGTGACATCTTGGATTTTAGGGAAGTCATGCAATAGCCCCATAGGAGCATTGAGAGAGACCTAATGTTCACAGGTACATTTCACTCCTACTTGCAGGGCCATCATGTCTGAGGAATCGACAAGGCCAAAGTATCGGCCAAATAGCCAAGCCAACAGTTTGCATCAGGACACAGATGGAAATGATGTCATTTCTGTGATGTCAAGTGCCCCCTGTGCATGCCATGAAGGTAGTACGTTTAAGCCTCACCTCACACAGCCACTGCCATTGATACCCAAAGACGGCTTCCAATTATCTTTCCCAATGGCTAGTCCCCATCTTTCCATCTATACATGTTGCAGCTATGTTTCTATAGGGGTTGAAAATAGTAGTTCCATATAACCCTGAAAATACTCCTCTTACAGTTTCCCACTTTCCTTAGATAAGCATCAATTACAGATGTTGGAGGATTGTATGGTGGGTGACCCAAAGTTGTGTTTAAGCTTTGGATAAGAGGAAAGTACTTCCACCTATGAGGGGCAGGGATATGGAATTATGCCTTGAGCTCCGCAGTCATTGTGAAATTGCAGCCAAGAATTATGTCTCTAATGTGGCTCACCCCTATTCCCAGCCATGTAGCCCATTGAACATTATTACCACCTATCCCGATTTTACTGTTCTTCCACAATGGAAAAGTTATGAAATTAAGGGTTTGTCTTCAGCAATCTATTCACTGCCTTCCAACTGTATGTCACGTAATGCAACAAAGAGTTGTGTAGGCCTTTTGGATTTTTAATATCTCCATAAATAATGGTTGATGAATCATGCTTTGAAGTCAGATTTCTTTCAATGGGCACCTATGTAGGTAACCAGCCTTCATCATAAAGCACCCATTAAACATTCATGTCAGAACCAGATTCACACAGGGCTCCTTTCTGTTGTGATGTTATATTTATTTGTTAACTGATTCGCCGCGGTGCAAATTCTGATGGGGTGTGGCGGAATTTGAAACGTGCGCAGATCGGACGGCCCCTGGCCATCCGACGCACACGCCCACCATGACGTCGAACGGCGGGGGGCGTCCGACGCATCGAAGAGGTTAAGTACACTATCACCTAGGAAAGTATCCTGCCACTGAACAGATGTGTGTACCTTGCCCTGCCTATAGGAGGTTGATTAATCGAAAAACCAGGCATTCATCTTCTTGTGGAATTCAAGAGAAGAGGAGAAGGCTTTGATGTGGAGTGGAAGGCTGTTCAATGCTCTAGGAGCAATGTATGAGATGCCCGTCCTCCTGATCTGGTTCTGTGTAAGTGTGGGATGATTGCTAGTAGACGTTATGGGGAATGGAGGAGTGTGGGTGGTTGGTGGAAGGATATGCAACTGTTCAGGTAGTTCGGTCTTAAATTATGTAATGTCTTGAATGTGTGTGTGACAAGTTTGAAATTAGTGCATTTGTGTATCAGGAGCCAGTGGAGCTCTCTGCGGTGTGGTATGTTGCATCTGGCTGATGAGTTCCTGATGGTTTGTAGTGTTCTACTGAATTGCTTGGTGATCTCTGCATAGAGGGTTTTCCCATAGTCCAACTTGCTGGTGACTAGGGTGTGAGTAATTCTTCTCCACCACTCGTGTTCAAACAGGCTACCTAGTGCCACACAAACATCTTTGCATCATTGTGCGTGACGTCTAGCATTGGTTATTTTTAGACCTGTTTAAGAAATTGGGTTGCTGGTTGAGGGAGGTGAAATCTTACTTAAGTAACAGCCACAATCCTGCTGTTTCTGTGTGAATTAGTGCTAACTAAGGCCCTCATTATGATGGCCGGCAGACCGCCACTGACAGGCCGTCAGTGGGGGTCCGCTCCCCATCTATGGAATCGGTCCGCTCGCTGCATTACAATACAGCTGGTTGGACTCCAGAGGTGGGGGGTAGGACCGCCGTCTCTGACAGGAACAAAGATCCTGTCGGGACAGCGGTTGGATTCCTAATTCCCACAATGGGAACAGTGCCTGCGCAGGCACTTCTATAGGGATTAGGATATCCCTTTCTGATGGATCCCTAGTAGAGGACCTGTCTCCCCTCCGCCTACGCTATGTGGCCTGGGGGGGCAGATGTTGTGCCCCCCCCCCAAATATCCAGGTATCAACTAACAGTAGATTACCTGTATACCCAGTTGAGTCATGGGTGATAATAGTGTATAACAAAAACAATGTCTCAACAGGTAATGTTTATAAGACCGTTAAATAAACACATGCACATCAAATTGCAAAAAGGAAGAAGAAGAGAGACTCAAGGATTGGTGAGAGATGCACAAAGCAATCTGTATTTAAGGGCAAAATGATAGAAGGAACAGTATCAGCACTGTTTACTATAAATGTGGTAGTAACCCGAAGAACTTGTGCACATGAGTGCTTGTGAAACAGACGGTGGGCAGCACAAGTGACACAGCGAGGAACGGCGCAAGGTAAACACACTGAGTAATATATACAAGGTACTTTTTGTACCCGATTAGTTGTGCATGAATTATTTTTCAAGGAATAGACAATTTCATGAACAGTAGAGTCACACCAAGATTTGTGCTGGGAGCTCAACGGCGTTTCGACCTTTAATAAGTGGAACTGATCCGTTTGCTGGAAAAACAGGGACTTGAGTAGAGGTCGGAGAGGGAGTTATGGTCCAGCCTAGGGACAACGAATGTCGTGGGGGTGCTCCAACCCTGCGTCATGGAGAGGGCGTCTGGTGGCTGCAAGGAAGATATCAAAAAGCGGTGACTTGGGGGTAAGAGTTCCAGCGGGATCCTCAATCGGCGCTATGTACTCCTCTGCATCAGTTTGGGTGAGAAAACATCCATGCACCGTGTGCCAGGCGTCACATGGAGCCTGACACACAGTGCATGGATGTTTAAAAACATCCCTTTTTCAATTGCAGCTTGTACTGAGGCTATTTTTCTGGGCAACAGTAGAAGCTGCAATAGAAAATGGGATGTTTCCGACCGCCTATAAGGCAGTCACATTCTAATATGGTGGGTGAAACCCCCGAATACTTGTCAGCCGATCTCACTCCCGCTGCGATGGCGGTCAGACTCCCGACTGACCACCACTGTAATGTGCCCCAAAGTGTGGATTCAGAGTAAGGTTAAAGTCACCCACCCCCCAAATTATGTTGCTGTTGCCACGTAGCTGGCAGTTCTACATAACAGCCTCAAATAATCTCGGGGGAGTGAACATTTGGGGCCTATCATGCAATAAGTGTAAGGGAGCAGTCCTGCAGTGTCATTGACACATATATATGCATTGTCCCCTGGGGTCAGGATACATTTTATCAGGTTTAAACCCAATATTTTACATATAAGCAGCACCACCCCAAATGCATATGAACTGTAGGTGGCAAGGTAATTGGTATGACTACAGTGATCTGCAATGTTGTGGTCCCTGACTGGGTCAACATGAGTTTCCTGCAACAAGGTAACCTTGATATTTTGCCGATCAAGCAGAATGGATCATTTTTTCTTAGGGTTGCCAAGACCCCTAATGTTCAAGGTTTACATTTTAGTGACTTGCATGATGGAAGAGATATATAGAGCAGGCTTTGCTATTCATGCAATGCAAACTGCGACATAAAGGCACATTTTGTACATCATAAAGGACCTCTAGCAGGCATGGACTGTGTATACTAAGAAAGCATAGCTTGAAAACACCCACCCTCAACCCACACTGAAAGCTTGAACTTTCACTGAGATACCCCACATTTATTCTGGTAAACTGCTTAGTGAATAACACAATGGGGCTGGGCCATGTGTACGGGCTGTGTGTTTTTCATCCATGTGAGAAGGAATCAATAAGGTCAATGGAAGGATCAAGAAGAAGATATCATGGCAAAATAGGTACAAATAAACATATTGAAAAAGAGGCATGATATATGGAGTGTAGCAGTAACCACAAGAGTCTACATATATCAGTGAACATGGGGATTGGGAGAAATTGGGTTATTGGTTGAGGGGGGAGGGGACTACACAAGCAACAACCACAATTTTTGTCTGGGCGAACCACATACGTTTCTAAATTTACCTGCGCTTAACCTTATGGTAGCTTGGCACAATAACAGTCAGGCTTATCTTAGAGGCAATGTATAAAGCATTAGTGCAGCACATAAACAATAATAAATTAAAAACACAACATAAGAACAATCCCACACCAATTTTGAAAAATAGAGTAAAATATAACAAATTATTTGACACCAAAACAACAAACATCCCATCTGTCGAGCTGGAATATGCAATTTCAAATATATAGGGTCAGTATAGCGCCTAAAAGCCAAAGCGCCACTCATGATTATCTGATCGTGTGAGACAAGTTGAAAGTCACAAGTGTCAGTCTACAGAGATGGAATGCGGGACAGATACAGGGACCAGGTTAGTCCCACTGAAAGTGTTGCCTTCTCAA
This sequence comes from Lissotriton helveticus, assembly GCF_964261635.1. Lineage (NCBI taxonomy): Eukaryota > Metazoa > Chordata > Amphibia > Caudata > Salamandridae > Lissotriton > Lissotriton helveticus. The sequence goes on from NC_136059.1 coordinate 1,091,858,377, forward strand.
AATCTGGCACGAAGAATCCATTTTTTGTTGGAGGAGGCTGCAAGCAGGGATAGTGGCATTGATGATTGATGTAGTGCGAAGAGCAGGCAGGGCATCGTGGATGGTTGTACCTGTAGCACAAAGATTCAGTTGAGTGTCATGGATGGTCGTTGCTGGAGCCTTGCATTGGCGGTCGTTGTGTGCGGTGATATCTTGGTGCAAATGGGCCCGTTTGTGGGTGCAAAGAGCCCAAAATATCAAGATTTCTCCCTTTTTCTTCAGAGGAGTGCATTCTTATGTCAACCACAGACCCAGGACCTGGGAAGGTGCCTTATAGGAATCAGGGACTCACTCTTGCAGAGGCCATCAGGGCTCAGGCAGGTCTAGGTGCAGCAGGTCATCTGGGAAATTTCAGGGAGGCCGCTGGAGCTTGTTATATACCTTTAGGGCTGAACAGAAGGTCTGTCAGCTGACCCTTGGAATCATTACAGGCAGCCTGGGATGAATCGAGCAGGTCCAACTTCCTTCTCAGATCTCAGAGCAGGCTTAAGGCAGCAGGCCAGTCCTCTGACAGCAGGGCTGTCCTTTTCTGTAGTATGCATAGGTCCAGAAGCGTACCTGGTGCCAGCTTTGAAAGGTTTTCCCCTGCAGAGGTGCCTAGAAGTTCTTGCCTCCCTAGCCTGCCCCCAGTCTGTCTGAAGTCTCAAAGGGCTACTATGAACTTATTTGTGTGTATGCTGAGGCAGTGTCTTTAAAGTGCAACTGGGGATGTGCACCTGTCCACTCCCCCCATCCTGCCAACACCCATTCCTCCTATTATGTGACTTTCTGAGAGGAATACACAAAGGCCAACTGCCATCTATACCTGGTCAAGTGACCAAGGAAACAAACTGCATGCACCAAATGGTTAGGACAATAAAATGCCAAGTTTTCACTTATTAATTGTAATATGGTAACCCAATGTTATTCCATGGAAGAGGTAGGCCTCACAGTAGTGAAAAACAAACTTTTGAGTTTTTCACTACCAGGACATGTAAAACTTATAAGTGCAAATCTGACTTTTAAAATACAATGCACTCAGTCCTATGGGCTGTTGAGGGACTACCGTAGGGGAGAATTATATGTAATAAAACATACATTCAGGCTTGATAAGGGGTTCATTTTGCTGTGTCATAACTACACACAGGCTGCAAGAAGCATTTAATTTACCAGCCCTCGGTATATTGTAAACCACTTTACTAGGAACATAGAGGAAAATTAAATGCACCAATCAGATTTAAGACAACTTTACCACGTTTTAAGGAGTAAATACAAGTGGGGGAAGACCACCCCAAGTATGACAGGTCTAACAATCTGATACCATAGGGAGGCAGTCCTCCAAACATTTTAGCTTTCACCACTCCTGTTTTGCTGAATTTGTTTTTGTTGGCCTTAGGACTCTGCACACTTCCCCCTGCTAACCAGTGCTAAAGCGCTTGTGCTGTCACCCTAAAACATGGTACAACTGACCTACACCTAACTGGCACATGTAATTTACTTGTAAGTCCCTAGTAAACAGTACTACATGAAGCCAGGGCCTGTAAAATAAATGCTAATGGTTTTTCATTGTTCTCCCTAAGTTGGCAGGGTATGCTCAGACGTGAGTCCCTTGCTCACTTTGCCACCGGAGTCAAGCAAGCCCGGCTGAAGACGGCTGTAATGCCAGAAACCGGTCCTGGGAAGCTTGATTCCTGTCCAGGGAAGACATGGCTTTGCAGTTCGGGTTGGACTGTTCCCATGAGGCACAGGGTCAGACTGATTTGCATATGGCCATGTCTGAACTGGGGTAGTGGAGTGAGCTAAAGAACAGTGATGGATTAAACCCAGATCAGTTGACTGGGGGTGAGTGTTTGTATTGTCAACGCTCCGTCCATTACCACCTTTGGTTTTTCTTTGTTCGCCCTAAGTTGGCAGGGTATGCTCAGACGTGAGTCCCTTGCTAACTTTGCCACCGGAGTCAAGCAAGCCCGGCTGAAGACGGCTGTAATGCCAGAAACCGGTTCTGGGAAGCTTGATTCCGGTCCAGGGAAGACATGGCTTTGCAGTTCGGGCTGGACTGTTCCCATGAGGCACAGGGTCAGACTGATTTGCATATGGCCATGTCTAAACTGGGGTGGCGGAGTGAGCTAAAGAACAGTGATGGATTAAACCCAGATCAGTTGACTGGGGGTGAGTGTTTGTATTGTCAACGCTCCGTCCATCACCACCTTTGGTTTTTCTTTGTTCGCTCTAAGTTGGCAGGGTATGCTCAGACGTGAGTCCCTTGCTAACTTTGCCACTGGAGTCAAGCAAGCCCGGCTGAAGACGGCTGTAATGCCAGAAACCGGTCCTGGGAAGCTTGATTCCGGTCCAGGGAAGACATGGCTTTGCAATTCGGGCTGGACTGCTCCCATGAGGCACAGGGTCAGACTGATTTGCATATGGCCATGTCTGAACTGGGGTGGCGGAGTGAGCTAAAGAACAGTGATGGATTAAACCCAGATCAGTTGACTGGGGGTGAGTGTTTGTATTGTCAACGCTCCGTCCATCACCACCTTTAGTTTTTCCCTGGAGGACCTGCAGCACGCATTGTGCCGCCCACTAAAGTATTTTTGGGGACATGTCTCTGGCCTGCCATTGCAGCTTGTGGTGCACTTTTAAACGGCCATTTTTGCCTGCCAAAATAAACCAATAGCCAGGCTAAACCTTCCTTTTTAATACATATAATTCACCTCTAAGGTGGGCCCTATATGCTTGAATGGCAAGAAACATTGTATTTAAAAAGTTGCACATGTGGGTTTAAGTTTTACCCTGGAAGTGAAAGCCGTCTAATGTCCTTTTTCACTGTTGCAAGGCCTATCTTTCCCATTAGGATAACATTGGGGTACCTTATTACACTTAATAAGTGATATCTTAAGTTTAGGAGCAGATAGAAAAATGATGACTGCACTCAAATCAGTTGTAATTTAAAAACCCCTTTAATGGTAAAATCGTATTTTAAGTCACAATTCTGAAAATGCCACTCTTAGACAGTTGGCGTTTTATTGTTCTAACCATTTGGTGCCTGCAGCCTGTGTCCTGGGTTACACGGCTGTGATTAGTCCTGGGTCACACAGATGTGATTAGCATGGCAGCTGGCATTTGTGTATTCTTCTTAGACAGTGAGACAAAGGGAAATCTGTGTTGGCAGGATGGGCTACCGTGGAGCTGTTCCCTGCCCCACTTATATTTCAAAGGGCTGTCTACAGCACACACAAAGGGACCTACCACCATTCTTTTGTAACCCCAGACTACTTGCAGTCTTGGCAGGAGAAGGGAAGAACTTTCCAAAAACAGATGTGGGAGTAGTATATGTAGTCCCCCTCCTGAGCCACTCATCAGATCACTTCTGGTCTTGTGAAAGACTCAGCAGATTGACTACTGTGCTGCCCTATTGAAGGAGGACAGTCCTGCTGTCTGAGGAAGGAAGCCTGGACCTGCTCCTTGAACGCTGACCACTGGAGTGACTCCAAGTGCTATTTCACTAGCCTCCAGTGTGGGCTACAGAGACATAACAAGCTCCAGAGACCTGTCCTGCATCTGCTCAGCTGACAAGAACTGCAACTGGACCTGCATGAGCCCTGCTGGCTTCTGCTAGTGTGAGTCTCTGATCCACAAGAGGTCCTCCCCAGGTCCAGGACCCTTGGCAAGCATCAGAGTGCACTCCTCTGTAAAGTAGGGATAAATCCTAAAGATTTTGGGTCTTTGTGACTGCGAACAGGCCCCTTTATGCCAAGACTCTGCCGCTCACGCACACTCTATGCTACAGCCAGCGACGACTGGCAACTCAAGATCTACACTTTGCACTGTAGCAATGATAGCCTGCAGTGACTGTCTGGGACGCTTGACCGGATCTTTGTGCTACAGCGACAGCCATCCTCAATGCCAGGCCTGCTCCTCGTGCTATTTCGATAACTATCTGCTAAGCTTTCCCTGCTCCTCACGGCCTCCTCCACCGCCAACTGGACTCTTCATGCCAGAATTTGAGTAGGTAACTTTTTCAGCAGGACTAATGTGGCCCCTGTATCCGGCCTGTGCTCCATTGCGATCAGCCTGAACTTATGATTTCCCCCCGTTCTAGCATGACCAGATGACTGTGAGTGGTGCTTTGTACATTTAGGTGCTGTACTTACCTACAATTTTGACGTTCAATATCTCCGGGCCTACTGTTTGCAGTTTTGTCATTCTGATATCCTTTAGTTAATAATAATTTACTCTATTTTTCTAAATTGGTTTGGGATTTTTCTTATGTTGTATTTTCACTTTATTAATGTTTGTGTGCTGCATAAACATTTAACACATTGCCTCTAAGTAACGCCTGACTGTTTTGTGCTAGGTTTTCAGAAGGTTACACACAGGTTAATTTTAGTGACCTTTGTGGTTCACCCTGACAATGATTATGTTTATTTGAATGGGGTTTCCACCCCTTTCAACTAATAAACACATTTCTCACCTTTTTGTACTGATACAAAAAGGTACTTATCCTTCCAGTACAAAATACTATGCTTAGATTAACTTTCAAACTTTCCCCACATTATGTGCTTGCTTTACAGTGCAGCATACATGCAATGTAGGAAATGTTTGGAGAAATTTAAAAAATGCTCCAGCTAATGGATGCCTCAAGCTGGCATTATATTTTGGCACAAATCCCTCTACTATTGTTAGTAGATAGGGCTTTGTGGGTGGTAACATGGGAAATTCCATGAACCACCCATATGATGCCCCTCGGTGCAAAGCAGAGCAAGGCGCTATTTGTATTACTCTAAGGCTACTTTTCTGTGCAAATAGAATTTTGTGCTGACAAGAATACCATATCAACCCTTCACGTTAGTTCTCGTCATTTATTTGGTTTTGCTTCAGCACAAAGTGTTGATCCAGCATTTTCTGGGCCCTCTGACGGATCCAACTGAGAGGTGAGGGAAGTTAGCATTTGCATTCAATCGGATTCAATTAACAGTGCAACACATTTGGCTACACAATGAGGACCAGGAATTGGTAGCCAAGTTCAACAAGGTTTTATTACAAGTTCAAATACACAACCCATAAAGCCATGCTGTAAAAATACAGAATTACAACTGGGATTCCCAGATGCTGCAGAAATTAGGGCGAACAAGTATTAAACAAATAAGCAGTTCCTTCAGTACAATACAGACTAGTGGCATCAAAATCTGGTACTACGCAAATAATCAAAGATTCGCTCTCTCATACATTAGTAATCTAGAATTTCAAAGTCTAGAGAATGATTAGAAACAAAAGCCTCACTAATGAAGGAGCTTCCATGAAGGAAGTCCGGTCAGGACAAAAAGAAATCAAGTAGGGAAGCGTTAGCGTCTCAGAAGCTTGGTCAAAATTCTTCTATGGGTCAAGCTACATTTAAGCAAAAATCAAAGGAGAAGCATTGAGGGTTAAAACTAAAAGTTCCTACAGATAGTGGGGAATCAGGGAAGGTGTCTGTGAGGAATCCACAATAGAGCTCAGCAGGAGCAAAATGTAGGAAGGGATCCACAAAGCATCTGAGTAGGATCTGCGTAAAAGTCCAGGATCAACAGCATATTATAATGTGCGAAATCCACTTAGGCAACACCCCTTGTTCACACCATCAGGGGTCCATTGTCCTTGCCAAATCCCAAAGTTGCAGACTGTAACATTGATGGATTACCCGACACTGGACATCGGAACGGCATTTCTCTCTCAGATTGTAACATTTAACAGTCAAGTCCATTCAGTTAGTGCTCAGTTTTTCTCAGGCTCTTTCCCCTATCTCTAGTACACTAACATATATGTTATAAACTAACAATGCATGTGAATACCTTCAAGAAATGTTGCATTAGCAGAAAATGAAATCAGTATTTCATGAAATACAGCATGGTGAAATACAGGCATACTCTATTAAGTTACACATAAACTCAATAGTGCATATTTAATATGCATGTGCACATTGAAATATAAATGAATATACATTTATATTGCGTTAGGTTTACATCACATACTAATCAGTAAGTCATTAAAAGAGACAGATGTAAGTATAGCTAAGAACTACATTTAAGTGCATATATGTCTAACTTTAGTACACATATTACGTAAACCTTATTGTTTCAATTAAGATCACATTCTACATATATGAGAATGGTTCTAATCACAGTTTCAACTCACTATGTATTAATCACACGTTATAGCACAATTTTGGGAGAATTGGGTTTTCTTCAAAGTAGGTACATTCTTTAATAAACGAGGCTGGTTTATATTAATTAAACTTCCTTAAAACAACGTAACTCCTTCACTGCGGAGGCAGTGCTAAGGGGGCGGGGCGGCCTCACGGCGGCCGCATGCTGGTGACGGAACCGCTCCGTCATCAGCCACGGTTGGGCTGTGCTCATGATGGAGCTGTTCCGTCATGGCCCCACCCGCTCAATAGAACGCACCGCGCAGGCGCGAAATCATCGCCGCGCAGGCGCGGCGGCAGGACCATGACGGAACCGCTCCGTCATCAGCACAGCGCCACCGCAGCTGATGACGGAGCGGTTCCGTCATCAGCGTGCAACAGGTTAATTAGCATAGTTAAACACATACTTATGATTACATTCTCTAATTCTACAATAAATGCACTCTTTAATCGTAATGTGGAGTGAAATATTTTTTTCAATCATTGAATCAGGTAAGAAACGTGCTAAGGTCACGTTCATGCTATGTATCTGTTGACATTTTCTGTCTTATTTTGTGACGTGTAAAGAGTGGACAACCTTGCGCTGCACCACTGCGCTCCTAATTTCTGAATTTTTTAAATCATGTGCAGGACGGAACTGGGCTGTCAAAATTTGCACTCACACCTTCTAATACCATTCTGGGATACCTGCACACTGTGGATTCAGGCGGATATGACCTGCTATGGAGCTTCCTGTTGGAAGCACAGACAACCCACAGGATGCATGTAGTGAGGGCTAGATTAGGGAAGCACGTCACAGAACAGATAATGCGTTGTAACTGCACCTGCACGAGACAATAAGCATTTTATTAAGGAAGTGACTAAGCTGACAAGCAGAGAGATTGATGTGGACCAAGAGCATGAGAAAACTGACTAAGTGAGGATGCGCTCTGCTCTGTGTACATGAACGCATCCTAGACAGTGACATTGTGAACTCCAATGTGCCAGAATCGGATGCGCGGGCTCCCAATGATAACGAAAATACAGAGGGATAATGTAACATCAACACAACCTAGTTGTCAAGGCCCAGGGGAGGAATTAGTGGATACTAGGATGTAAACAAACATGACATACAGAGACTCAATGACAGGAACTGTGAACTAAAGGGTGTTAATTGCACAGGGTTGTTTGGAGAATGATGAACCAGCAGAGCTGTGCACAAGCAGAGAAAGGAAAACAAGGTCTGAATGTAATATGTGGCGCTAGAAGTGAGACCCTTTTAATTGGAATTGTATGGATATTTCCTCAAGATATATATGGTCATATTTATGGCTAAGTCATGCAGTGATGCGCTGCACTGCGTGATAGGGAAAGGGCAGGAATGCGCTGTATTTAAGGCAATACTGCACATTCCTGGCTTTTCCTCAGCGCTGGCGCCCTTTTGACTGGCTAGGGCCAATGCAGGCACCCTAGCACCATGGTGCAATGGTGCCTCTGTTGCATGTAGGATTGTTTTTGTGCAGGAAGGGGCCCCTTCCTGCACAAAAACAATTCCCTGAGGAATATTCCTCTATCTCTGTGTGTTGCAGAATGCAGCACACATAGAAAGAGGAAGTAACGAGGAGAAATAAAGATATTTCTCTTCGTTGCGTCTCAATCTGGTAATGCGTCAAAATCCATGGGAGTTGCGTGGAACACCCATGCAACGCCTAGGGAATAATTTCCCTAGACAGAGCAATGCAAGCAACGACTTGTGCTGCGTTGCGTTACTCTAGATTTATGAAGCCATGCGCGCCACCCTAGGGTGGCCTTGTATGGCTTCATAAATCTGCCTCGAGTTGCGTGGTACAAGCGTGACACAACTGGGGCCATACATATGCCTGTCGTGTCCTGCTGTCTGCAGTGCCACCCGTTTTAAAGTTGTGCCACAGTTGTATATCATGTTAACCATTTCGGTGGAGTTACACCCTTCCCCACCCTACAGGACCTTCTTCATGTCTCTCTATGACGTCTTCTGTCTCTTTTACCATCCTCCCCTTCTACTTCCGACCCCTGTGCATTTCTATGCCTCTTCTGCAATATAAAATTCATTACAAAATGCAAGATACAAATACAAGAAAAAAAGCTCAACAAAATAATATTCAACAATTACATCGGCATTTTGGAAACACCAGGGGCCTCATTTATGAGAAATGACGCACCGCTGCGTGAAAGCAGCGATGCGTCACTTCTCAGTGCGCACTCCTTGCGACATTCCTGATGCGTCATATTTAATGTATGACGCATCATGTCGCAAGGAGTTACAGATACGTCAGTATCCTTGCGTCAATACGCCCCCCTTGCATACATTATACCTGGCGCAGGTATAATGTGGCGCAGGGGTTTACAAAGTGACGCATCTACCTAGATGCGTCACTTTGTAAATATGGTGCAACAAGGCACATTTTTTACGCCACAGGTGCGTCACAAAAAGTGACGCACCGGCGGCGTAAAAGTTACGCACAGCCTCATAAATGAGGCCCCAGAGCCGGCAGTAGATTTTGGGACATGGGGACACGTGTGCAATTATGGAAAAACACAAAAATCTCTAGCCTAATTCCCAAAAACATTAGTCCAACCTAGGACATCATTTTGAGTTTTGTTAGAGTTTGTATAGTAAAACCCCAAAGCGCATTTACAGCTAGGCAAAAGTTAGCTCCGAGTTTTTGGCACTGTTTTGCTCTTGAATTTGGACACTTACTAGGTTCAGAATTTGATGTTGCCACCAATATAGAGTTGATGGTAATATACAGCGCTAAACCTGAGCAGGTTAGTTCAAATAGAGCTCAGCTATGAACAGCTATTGGTGTTACAAATGTAGCATAATCATTTTCACCAGTTTTTACTATACCGCCCTGAGTTAAAAAAGCAAGCACAACAAGCATTGTCAAAGCTACCGGGTTTCGCCTCTTGGGACCTGTTGGGTTTTCCAGTGTCTTTTGGTGATGCTTTACAGCGTGAGGGATAAACCAAAATTATTTTTTCCAATGCCATGGCGCATCTGCAAGCTGCTAGGGCATTATCTTTTGAATGCACCTCCACCCACAACCAGGGGGTCTTTGGAGCTGTCACATTCGAATATATATTTATGTGGTCACTTCTCATAAAACCTAAGGTGGAACATCGTCATTGAAGTAATATGCCGACTCCCTGGGGCACAGTGCAAAGCCCTGAATAATTTACTAGCACTAACCTTATATCTGCAAACCTTAGCTCAATAAATAATGATAATCAGACAGGAACCACAACATATAGGTAGACAAACCTGGCGATATACCAGCTGCTGGACTGAATAAAAACATGGAGACCTGATGCTCAGCCAAATTGTCCGCAGCCCATCTCACACAGTGCCACTTGCTTGGACTAGCGCCCGCTTTCCCAACAACTTTATACATTCATTACTTTGATTGGACAGTTCTGCTATTATATTCCACCTGTCAATCTTGCTATGCCGCATCAGTGATAAGGAGGACTAGTGTCAGATGCCTCAACAATCTAAATGAAGCAGAATAAAACAAATCAAAAGAATCAGGATCAATCCCTATGAATTGGTCATTCTAGTTAATATGTCCTGCAATTTACCCAACCCACTTAACAAGTTGACCCCAAAACAATGAATAAACTAAGGCGATGATCTCAATCATACAGAAGCTTTTCAACACAGATCTTGCGACAATGTCTGAACTGGGCAACAATACTTCTGTGGGTCACCTGGCTCTTCAGCTTGGCTTCATCTTTCTCCACTGTGGTGCCACCACTTGGTTAGGAATTGCCCTGAACCTTACTGGGTTACTTTCTAAATCGGCCTCCAATGGCTCCTGCCCACTGGGGAAATGCCTGGTGGAATATAAAGCCTATCTGGCCGCGGTGTCACTTTTAATTAACACGCACTAACATGAAGAGCTGCCCACGCACCTGCTGTATTTTCACGTTTCAGTGTCTGCTTTTCAATCTATTTTTGCCACCCTTGGAAATCTGGGATAAGGAACTCACACTGGAGGCCATACTGTGATCCTGTTTCCTGGACTGCGCCAATACAGATAGGGTCTGTGGATTTCTTTTTCACATATTTTGCGCACATATTGGGCCATATCATGATCACATTCTTTGCTTGGGCTGACATAAAAGGGATCTGCGCTTTTATTTTATTTTTGTCTAGCGTGCATGCATTAACTTTAAAAATTACCAGGGCTGCACACAAACACACATACTCGTTTTACATCGGCCCAACGTAAGAGGTGGGATTATGAGAAGGCCCCTGTGAGTTTGAGCACTAATATCTGCAAAAAATCAAGCCCCCCTCAACTTTCTGAACCATTTACCAAAAAGAGTAAATGGAGGTAAGCCAAAACCATCAGTGTGGACGTCATTCCTGGAATGCCATTGAAAAAAAATCTTGATTTGGAGAAACCACCAACGTTTTTGGTAATAAAATATTCATTTTCGTAGGGTTTTTTTTGAAAAAATATTTCCATGTCCAGTCTAGATCTTTATAATTTTGGTCAATCACTTACTTAAGTTAGTTTTTCCTGCCGTGTTTGATAAATAAAGTACATATATATCGCAGGGTCAAAGGTGGGACATGAAAGCACAAGGAACCATTAATTTTAGAATTGTTTCGTTTGAGGGCTAAAGGGACGCACCGGAAGAGTGTGGGCTTCTACAACTTCCGGTCATGTTATATTTTCGTTCCGCCATTGTGAGAATGCTTTAGAAGTTGATGCTATTGTTTGCGGTTTTATAGCGCTGTAAGTACATGTACTCATTTTATTGACCATGTAAGAGTAAATGTTTGAACCGACAGATTTTTGGGTACATAAACTTCATAACGAGTTTCTTAATCCAAAAAATGACTTTCTTGTCCTAATATTTGTGAAATGTTGCACCTTCCACATGCTTTCAATAGTTGTGTGCCAAGCTAGAATATTTTTCAAAACATGGAGGGCCTCATTTATGAGAAGTGGCGCATCGCTGCGTGAAAGTAGCGATGCAACACTTCTCAATGCGCCCTCCTTACGACACCAATGATGCGTCTTATTTGCAGTATGACGCATCATGTTGCAAGGAATGGCAGATGCATCAGTATTACTAACAACGGCGCAAAAGTGACACAGTCTTTCATAAATAAGGGCTGGAGTCTTCACCACTTCACACATATGACCCTCATGGATTAGGACAGACGAGCTAGCTATCATTTTCACTTTCAGGTGCCCAGTGTCTTTTGGGCTGATTGGTCTTCAGCCCTCCCCTTCCCATCACCAACCACTGTGGCTGGACGAGAGCTGCTCGTATATACGGCAGTCCCATTGAAAATAGCCCTCTTTTCCTACTTAGGAATGTACTCTGGCCCTGATGCAATTTGCTTTTCTTTAAAGCTTTAGTGATTTATTTTTGGATTAGCTTATTCAGTCCAATCTAAGGGCCAATTGATTATGAAATTGCGAATTTATAAAATAAAAGACAATCTGATTGAAAGCTGCGTAAACAAACAGGAAGTAATCCGCGATTGTATGCGCTGAGCTTAGAACAGAGCTAGGTTGAAATAAGACTTGCATGCTTTCTGAGAAGTACTGTTGTAGGAGTTTGATAAAGTGCTGGGGCAGTCGATGACCATAACCATATCCCACAATGTACACCTATCACAACAAAAAACAGCAAAAAACGGACACACTTATAATAAGTCAGAACTATTGTCTTTAGCATTACTTGTCTTTTTTCTTGGATCTTGGGATTGGCTATAAGTTCCAAACACATTTACCTGGTCATGTTCTGATATGGACCTTAAGACATAAAGGTATGCAGCAAGACCTAGCTAAAGTATTTTACATTATAAGTCTCTTGAAAATGTTTATGTGTCCTGGTAGACAATGAGCAGTAACCTGGGTTCAAGATCCATAAAGGACAATCATATAGAAAACAGTAGCTTTACTTTACACTGCTGAGGGGGCGTATCTTCAATTGGTGCAGCAGGTGTAGTGGCACCATGGCACAGAGCCGCAGGGCCTACTCAACCCTAATTATTGCTGTAATTCACTGTTTAAACAGCAGCCAGGTGGCACATTTCTTTCCTTGCTCAAGGGCCCAAGACGCTCTGCATACGCCACTGAATCTGACTCCTCGTTTCTCCTCTGTCCTCTGCACGAATGACAAGGAATATTACTATGCTGAGAACAGCCAAACCCTGTTTAGAGAATTCCACTTTCTCTGTGTAATTCAATAATTCAATAACGCAACGTAATGATGGCTAGCCCCGAGACACTTATTTACCAATGTAATCACTGTGCCCCTGCATGGAAAATTACAGGATTTGTGAAGCCCTAAGCAGTGCAATGATGCAGCTGGTCTATGCACACATAATATATAAATGTATGTTACAATTACTTTTATTAGCCTGTTGCTGTTCTAGGTCCCTTAACTGTAATTTCTCTTGAGAAGCTGTTGTGTGCAGTCAATCCAAACCCCTCCTGCAAAATATGATTACTATTGTTAGGCATTAGCCGCCATTTTACTTCGTCCATTTGGTTTTATATCAGATAATCTGTTTATAGGAATTATTGTTCTCAGAATAATGTTTTATTTACTCTTTTACATCCATTCCTTCTAGGAATATGAATGTCACTGTCTTGGTTCCTGCCATGTTCACGTATATACATATTCTTCAATATGTTCTAATAAGATGTGGGCTTTGAGCCATGAACTATTTTGAAGATAAAATCAATATTTTGCGGGAGCAATCTCTACAACAACACGCTAAAGACTGTGAAGATTTACCACATCTGTAAAGAATCTCTAATTGTATTTTTCACATGACCGTTTGTAAAGTGCTCCAGTACCCTCATGGGTTGTGGTCGCGCTATATAAAACGTTATAAATAAATGTGCAACACAATTTACATTTTTGTTTATACATCTCCCGTTCACACCATCTTTTATCTTACTCTCCTCAGGTTGTAACTCATTGTGTTGTAATTGTGAGGCCATCCGTTACAGTAACATCAAGAATTCTGAACTGTATGCTTAGGTTGAAAACTTCACCTCCCATTCTGTACTACACCACGGAATTTCTGTAACATAATGCTTGAATTGCATGCTGCATTTTACCCAAGATGCCACTTCCCCGATCTCTCTTCCATCTTTAATAAATCATAATCCACATTGCGTTCCATTCCTTCGTGTCAACTCATAGCAAATATTTGCGTCATCTCCATATAGACACTTTTTCCATCAGCACCGCTATAATACCACATATAAAGTAACACAGAACCAGGCCAAGAGCAGATCTCTTTGTTACCTTCTTCTTCACAGATTAATAATTTGTTTTGCTATCATCTAGCCAGGTATCATGCCATTTAACCAACAAGGTTAAACTAACATACTACAAGTAAAGTAACATATTACAAGTGATTACTTTAGTTAAGAGATTTCTATGCAAACAGTGTTGCTGGTCACATTATGTAATTAATATTAAGGGCCTAATTATGATGCCGGCACCGTCTCGGTCCTGGGACTGACCGACCTGTGGTCATGGTCGTGATCGCCTAATTAGGATGTGACTGAACCAGTGGTCGAAGTGGGGAAAAAAAAGTAGGGGAACTGTGGGTGGAGAATCAGGGGGCGGGAATAACCGAAGATTGAATCAGTGGGCGGAGTCAGGGGCGTGGCTAGAAATAGCAAAACATACCAATTTTTAGTACGTTTAGCATTTCACTGACCAGTTACAGCTTATAACGTTATTTAATTAAAACAATGGATAAACATGTTTGAGTTTTAATTCAGGAAAAAGCAAACACTAACCAGGAACAACATGTTACCTTAATGCTTTTACTCAATGTTCAGAAATCCATGATTATTTTTTGTCTCAAACATTGAGGTCATGAATACAGGGCTCCTCCTGTACACGTGTTATGCAGGGCTCAGAAGAGAAAGGAACTCTTCAGGAGAATCTATACTCACGGAAACCCACAAAGGCTCCTTCATATTCATGTCGCCAGCTAGCTGCTCAATCATAATATAGCAAAAAGAACTGAATGCAGAACAATATCATACATTCACCCCAGTACAGAGATCTGGGCCTAAATCCATTGTTTCTTTGCTCACCATGCCATTCCAGTTTGGACCCAGCCATATGCAAATCAGTCTAGATTCTGCACCCAATAGGAACAGTCCTACCCCTCCCTTCTCCTGCCCCCGTCACCGCTCCTGCCCCCGTCACCGCTCCTGCCCCCGTCACTTCTCCTCCCCCGTCACTTCTCCTGCCCCGTCACTTCTCCTGCCCCCGTCACTTCTCCTGCCCCCGTCACTTCTCCTGCCCCCGTCACTTCTCCTGTCCCTTCACTTCTCCTGTCCAGGGCCGGACTGGCTACCGGGCAGTTAGGAATGCTGCCGAGCTGCTGCCTGATTTTACTGCAGTGGAGGCGGATTTCGTCCATGGAGACCTGCGTGTGCTGCGAAATCCTGAAAGCAAAACGAATTTCGTTTAGCTCACGCAGGTCCCCATTATCGAAATCACCCCCCAGCTCAGCAGCATTCCTAACTGCCCAGTAGCCAGTCCGGCCCTGCTTCTGTCCCATCACTTCTCCTGTCCCCGTCACTTCTTCTGTCCCCTTCACTTCTCCTTCTCCTGTCCCTTCACTTCTCCTGTCCCTTCACTTCTCCTGTCCCGCCACTTCTCCTGCCCCGTCATTTCTCCTTCTCCTGTCCCGTCATTTCTCCTTCTCCTGTCCCGTCATTTCTCCTTCTCCTGCCCCGTCACCTCCCCTGCCCCGTCACCTCCCCTGCACAGTCACCTCCTCTGCCCCGTCACCTCCCCTGCCCCGTCACCTCTCCTGCCCCGTCACCTCCCCGTCACCTCCCCTGCCCCGTCACTGCTCCTGCCTCATTCACTGCTCCTGCCCCGTTCACTGCTCCTGCCCCGTTCACTGCTCCTGCCCCGTTCACTGCTCCTGCCCCGTTCACTGCTCCTGCCCCGTCACCTCTCCTGCCCCGTCTCCTCTCCTGCCCCGTCGCCTCTCCTGCCCCGTCGCCTCTCCTGCCCCGTCGCCTCTCCTGTCCCGTCGCTTCTCCTGTCCCATCGCTTCTCCTGCCCAGTCGCTTCTCTTGCCCAGTCGCTGCTCCTGCCCAGTCGCTCCTCCTGCCCAGTCACTGCTCCTGCCCCGTTCACTGCTCCTGCCCCGTTCACTGCTCCTGCCCCGTTCACTGCTCCTGCCCCGTTCACTGCTCCTGCCCCGTTCACTGCTCCTGCCCCGTCACCTCTCCTGCCCCGTCTCCTCTCCTGCCCCGTCGCCTCTCCTGCCCCGTCGCCTCTCCTGCCCCGTCGCCTCTCCTGCCCCGTCGCCTCTCCTGTCCCGTCGCTTCTCCTGTCCCGTCGCTTCTCCTGCCCAGTCGCTTCTCTTGCCCAGTCGCTGCTCCTGCCCAGTCGCTGCTCCTGCCCAGTCACTGCTCCTGCCCCGTTCACTGCTCCTGCCCCGTTCACTGCTCCTGCCCTGTCACTGCTCCTGCCCCGTTCACTGCTCCTGCCCCGTTCACTGCTCCTGCCCCGTTCACTGCTCCTGCCCCGTTCACTGCTCCTGCCCCGTTCCCTGCTCCTGCCCCGTTCCCTGCTCCTGTCCCTTCCCTGCTCCTGTCCCGTTCCCTGCTCCTGTCCCGTTCCCTGCTCCTGTCCCGTTCCCTGCTCCTGTCCCGTTCCCTGCTCCTGTCCTGTTCCCTGCTCCTGTCCCCTGCTCCTGTCCTGTTCCCTGCTCCTGTCCTGTTCCCTGCTCCTGTCCTGTTCTCTGCTCCTGTCCTGTTCTCTGCTCCTGCCCTGTTCACTGCTTCTGCCCCGTTCACCGCTCCTGGTCCTTTCACCGCTCCTGGTCCTTTCACCGCTCCTGGTCCTTTCACCGCTCCTGGTCCTTCAACGCTCCTGGTCCTTCAACGCTCCTGGTCCTTTCACCGCTCCTGTCCTTTCACCGCTCCTGGTCCTTTCACCGCTCCTGGTCCTTTCACCGCTCCTGGTCCTTCAACGCTCCTGGTCCTTTCACCGCTCCTGTCCTTTCACCGCTCTAGCTCATGCCCCGTCACCTCCCCTGCCTTGTCACCTCCCCTGCCCCATCACCTCCCCTACCCCGTCACCTCCCCTGCCCCGTCACCTCCCCTGCCCCGTCACCTCCCGTGCCCCGTCACCTCTCCTGCCCCGTCACCTCCCCTGCCCCGTCACCTCTCCTGCCCCGTCACCTCTCGTGCCCCGTCACCTCTCGTGCCCGTCACCTCCCCTGCCCGGTCACCTCCCCTGACCCGTCACCTCTCCTGCCCCGTCACTTCCCCTGCCCCATCACCTCCCCTGCCCCGTCACCTCCCCTTCCCCGTCACCTCCCCTGCCCCGTCACCTCCCCTGCCCCGTCACCTCCCGTGCCCCGTCACCTCTCCTGCCCCGTCACCTCCCCTGCCCCGTCACCTCTCCTGCCCCGTCACCTCTCGTGCCCGTCACCTCTCGTGCCCGTCACCTCCCCTGCCCGGTCACCTCCCCTGACCCGTCACCTCTCCTGCCCCGTCACCTCTCCTGCCCCGTCACCTCTCCTGCCCCGTCACCTCTCCTGCCCCGTCACCTCTCGTGCCCGTCACCTCCCCTGCCCCGTCACCTCTCCTGCCCCGTCACCTCCCCTGCCCCGTCACCTCTCGTGCCCGTCACCTCCCCTGCCCCGTCACCTCCCCTGCCCCGTCACCTCCCCTGCCACGTCACCTCTCCTGCCCTGTCAATTCTACTGCCCTGACACCTCTCCTGCCCTAGTACCTCTCCTTTCCTGTCGCCTCTTCTGTCCGGTCACTGTGGTCACTGCTCCTGCCCAGTTCACTTCACTCCGTGTACAACATTGACCAACGTGTCAAGTGTCCCACAGTACTCTGCTTGGGGAAAGCCTCTCACTAATCAACTCCGATCTCAGGGGCACTTGATATGTTAAAGGCAGAGGGCGGGCGCATTGTCATTCTAAAGGGGCTAATCTGCCTCAATCGGAATGACAATGGCCTGCCCTCGGCCTGCGCGAGCTCAGGGGGGGCGGGGGCTGCTGCAGCCTCTGGACTTCAACAGAGAAGTGCGAGCAGCCCCTGGAAGCGGAAAGAAAAAAGTTATCATTTTAAAGTTGGACTATTCTTGCCGTCCCGGGACGCTTTTTTGAAAGCAAGAAGTAGGGGAACGGACTGAACAATTATTTAGAAGTAGGGGCACGCCGTGCCCTTCCGTCCCCGCCCACTTCTATCACTGGACTGAACACAGTGCGGTTGCATTCCTACCTTTCCCTTTGGGAGCATTACGGCTGTAAACCGGCCGTAATACATGCTCCTATATGGAAATGGGAAGTGCTGTTCACCCCTGCAACCTGAGGCAGGCACCTCAAGGTGCCTGCTACGGGGTGCTGGGACCAACAGAGGGGACCCATAGGTGGCCCCTTGGCCCCCAACAGGAGGTTGCACACATAAAGGGGCCCTGCTGGGGCCCCCAAGTACATTTTCCACCATGGTTTCCATGTCATACAGGTCGGCATGGAAACCATGCAGGAAACTGTGCATCGTAATCCCAAGGGCAGAAAGGCATTTCGCAAGCCAGCTGGAATGACCAGTGAGTTTATTTTCTGACTGCCAGCTTTGTAATGCGGAGGTCAGAAAGTAATCCGAGGGGGCACTTAAAATGCGGCCCTGATGGCTCCGACCGCTGGTCGGAGCCTTTACGGGCCGCATAATAATCGGCCCCTAAGTGTTGTGATTTGGTAGGCGAAGTATCTGTGGATTTACTAACCTATAGCAGAATTATATTTCATTGCTTCAAAAATAATGTTACGCTAAATGCTGTGATAGTGCCACTGTTCAAGACAAGATAATGGTTTCTATGCCTCATTAACATGGTCCCCAACAAAATGCAAGCCACTTATATGTTATGAGAGTATTTATACAGCACAATATACACCTAAAGGTCTCTTGGTATTAAAACATTGAGGGGTACTTATTAAAAACGAAAAATTATTGAGTATAGTAAATCGTGTTGAGCTTTTTTAATGAATGTGAAAGAGTTAGGAGTTGTCGTGAAGTCATTGGGAGGGTTGTTCCATACTTGGGAAGCAACCACTGAACATGATTTTTCCACGATTAGAAGATTTTTTAAAACAAGGGATATCCTGAAGAGTCACAGAGGAAGATCAAAGGAATAAAAGGGTAGGTCCAAATATAACTGAAACAAAGGTTATTTAAGTATTGTTGTCTCTATTTGGTAACCTGGTTGAGCTGAAATTTGCAAGTGGTACTCCTGGAAATTAGGAAACAACAAAAACATTTGAGGAACAAACAAATACGAAGAATGTGCTTTACCATCCCACAGAAAAGAAGAGTTAGTCACTAGACAAAGCATTTATTATATGTGCCCAGGAAAATTTGTGGGTAATGTTCAGAAAAACATGCTGCCAAGGGTTTTTTAGGAGTATAAGGTTCAGTGGCTGGTCTTTTTTAAGAGGGAGTTTGCTGTTCGTATTGAATGGATTGACATGCTGATTAAAGTTGCCTTTGGACTCGGTTTGTCTTTTTTGGGAAACCTTATCTCATGCAATAACTGGTCACAAGGAGAACGAGAATAAGTTTTGCAGCACTTGTTTCAGATCATTTGTTGTTAAGGTGAAGATGTCTAGAGATGAAGAACTTTCTCGGTGTAGGTGCAAGTAAAGCAAAAATTCTAAGAAGGATAGGATGTTCTCAGATTCATGCATTAGACTGTTCCAATCATTTCTATTTTAGATAGGGGAGTTTTCAGATTGAACATAGATCATCAGGTTACGATGAAGGAGTCCAATGAAGTTACAGTGTCTTTAGCAGGGCGCCATAAGAGGCTCCTGATCCTGGTATTAGAGTTAAAAAAATTGAGTGGGAGCAGGCATTCTAAGAAGACACATGAATGCAAGGTTCTCAAATCAACACAGCAACTCAGGTTATTTTGTAGTCGCTGAAGAATATTGGTATGGCTGTTTCAGCAAGACAAGTTGATGAAGCTCCGGTGTCCTTTGTTGGACTGCACAATGCTACTCAGACAATCTTATTTTTGAGGTTGGAATCTTTTATTATATCTTTTTTTCAACCTTACAATAATCCCAAAATGTATTACTGTTCATCACATTATTAATCATCATAATCTTAATCCAAAACCCATTGAAGCTTGATTTACAGTGATTAAATAAAAACAAAAAATCAATATCAATGTGCGGTTGGCATCATATCACTAAGCAGATATAATCATTCTGAAAGTTTTCATCTATGAAGTAACCTCTCAGTATAAACTTTCATAATTAGTATTAACAAATAGCCTTCAAACAGCTGATCAGACTTAATCAGTTACGTCCTTGTGGTTATCCCAGAGTACAAAAGAGATTTAAGTTGGAAATCCCTTCTCCCTCCAATTTCATATACCCATATTTCATTGATATTTGAACAATCAAAGTTGATTGGCCATGGTGCATTTTTCAAGTATTGCATTTTAGCCGCTATTGTAGGCCTTTGTGGGTCAAACGAGTTAAAAAGTGCATGATTGCCATCAACTTAAAACTACACTGGTGGCATACGTAAGTAGACTAGCCATGAATGAATGAATGAATGAATATTGGATTTATAGAGCGCGAACTTAGCCCAAGGGCGTCAAGGCGCTATATGCGGAACCTAAGAGTGCAGAAAAAAGGAACATGCTCATGCTGACGTCTAAACGAAAAGCCAGGTCTTTAAGGCTTCACCGAAAAGCGAATGGGACACCTGACTCGAAAGCTTTTCAGGGAGGGAGTTCCAGAGTTTAGCAGCAGCCGTGGAGAAAGCTCTACCTCCCCATTTGGTCTTCTTAAACCTAAGAACTATTGGCAAGTTTTTGTCTGAGGACCCGAGCAACCTACTAGGAACATACTGATGGACGATCGCACATGAAAGATCCTAGTGGATATAGAAACAGTCCAATGCCAATAACACTCCCATAACAATCACGTATAAAGATATAAATTAAAGCTGAAGCAAGGACTCCGGTTTAAGGGTTGGGACAGTATCATCACTTGACCAACTCTGAGGGGGCTAGAGGATATGGAAGGTGGGTCAATGAAAACGTAGAAGAAGAAGAACATTAAATCACTAACTGTAGATCCCAGCACTACTCACTTCCAGGATCTAAGGTCCATTCCAGATCATTGATGGCAGAGCCCTAAGTAATACCTATGAAGACTTGTGAATATTGCCTAGCAATGAGGTGTTAGTTGCATTGGTTCTTCGCTTACGCTTGTTTAGAACTGTACTTCATTTCTCTTTTCCTCCTGCTCAGTTACCTCACTGTTCCCAGTCCCTTCCCTCATATTAGTTCATTTTCCTGTTGTACTTGTTTCTCCTAGTTTTTTCCTCATTTGGATTGGTGTGTAATCAGCCAATATTTGTGAGTAGCTTCAGTGGACCATGTCTACAAGAATATATTAATTTGAAACATGAGTTCTGTAAATTAATTATGTGGTCTTATTTCATAGAGGGCAAAATGGGAGATTTGCTCTTTGTCTTAGGAAATGTAGTGTAGTGCTGCTTGCACCAGTGAGGATAACTAATTCTCAGCTTGTTCAAAGGAATATTCGAAGGAATATTATTTACACGCAGGCCTCTTAGCATGGAACCAAACACTGAGCATTTTATTTAGAGAAGACCTTATTCTCTCCATTAGTGACCACAAAAGGAGGACTTTTCATTTATTGCTCATTAAGTGGTCTTTTGTGGAAAGAATATCATCGGACACAAATATTGTGTCTTAAATATTGTGATGTCAAAAATAGTTTGGATCAGAATGTTTCAAATAAGATTATCATTATTTCCAATATTATATATAATTATACATATTGTTGAGTGTTATACAATCATAATTTACATTGTTTTAAGTGTATTTTGTGTATTTGTATTTGTTTGATTTCGTATATTGTGTTTGTTTTTACAATATTTGTATTTTTTAGTGGAATATGGTGGAGAATAATTTAAAACTTATAATTTTTAAGTTTTTGTTTAAAATTGTTGATGTGTTAGTTTTTATTTTCGAAAGTTAAATGTTTTATAATAATGTTTGCAATGAAATCCTATCTTTATTTTTTGGTTTTTAATTATGGAAAATTCAATTCTTATATACAATGTTTTTTAAATATATATTTTTAAAGTTATTTTTTTACTGTTATATTTTTTACAATACCTACCTAAAAGTATTTTTTTGTATATAATTGGTAAAAAGGTAACTTTGAATCCAACAGATTTTTAATGTGGTTACATATGGAGTGGGAATAGTAGATAAGAACCGCCCAAATCCATCACTTTCCCCACTGTGCTTTATTTTAGTGGAAATAGTAAATCTGCCCCCTCCCCCCAAGTTAATTTTCCTAAATGTGCTGAAGTTTGGAATGGTTTTACTAAATTAGACTTTCCCCTAATTATAACACTTTCTTCAACATGGCTAGATTTGTATTGGGAACAGTAAATGAGATATCATGACCTATTAGCAAATGTTTGTATTTTTTATTTAGTGTATTAAAATGTTAGTCGTTCATAGTATAAATGGTGTATTTGTTTATTAATAAAGCTTTTATGAAGTTGACAATGTATATATTATTTTTTACAGTTTATTGCAATATACATTTTCGAAACATCTCTTTTAATATGTTCCATTTATAACTATGTATCATTGTTCAATAGTTTTTTGGATTTTTTTTATTTGTAAGATAAACAATTTTTTACTTCAGAATTACTACAATTACACATGTGATTCAATCGTTTTTTTGGATTGATTTTTTAATCGGAAGAAAAATCATTTTTTACTTCGGAATAACTACAATTACACATGTGATATTGTAGTGTATATATGTTTTTTTATTTTAGTTTTGCAATTTAAAAAATGTATTGAACAGTCCTTTGTAGTGTCATTTTATACGTTACTCATATTGTTAGCTGAAGAGGAGACAGGCTGTGGATCCCCTCTCGGCCATCACCTACCCAGCCGCACTTTGGGCAGATATTCCTTCGTCTCTCTGTCGTATTTCCCTCCTACCCCTTAACCCTACCCCTTTCCCCCTCTACATTCACTTCTTCTTGCCTTCTATCCCTTCAATATTTTTCTGTTGAGACCTAGCTATTTGACCGATGCCCGGTGGAGCTAGCTGAAGAGGAGATGGCCTGTGGATTCCCCCTCAGCTGTCACCTACCCAGCTGGACCTTGGGCAGAGTTTCCCTTCGTCTCTCTGTTGTATCTATACCCTACCCCTTACCCTTCTCACTTCAGCCAGACCTTGGGTAGACTTTCCCTTCGTCTCTCCATTTTATCTTACCCCTTTCTCTTCTGCCCCTTCCCCTTCTCACTCCATTTTCCTTTTCTTGTATTCTCCTTAAATATTTTTACTGGTATCATTGGTAACATGTAACTGATGTAAGTTTGCAACTATGTGCAACCTTATGTAAAGCGCTCTGATACCTTCGGGAATAGCCAGCGCTATATAAAGCTCTTTAAATAAATAAATAAATAAAATAAATACAATAAATACAATAAAATATACTAGATCAAAAACTACTGACAAATTTGTTTTATATTTTTAACGGTATTTCTTTAATACATATCCATACATAGGCCATTTCTGTATATATTTTAAACATAGAAAAATAAAACATTTTTATTATGTTGTTTATTATTTTATAAAAATCAGTTAATTAAATACATTTTAAATGTTGATTCCTAGGGGATGGAAGGACTTTTATTTTATTTAAATTTTTCTCCATTTTTACCAGCTTTTTTGATTTTGTAAACATTGTTTGGGGTGTTCATGGAGTCAGCAGTTTTGGTTTCCTGTCACTGATGTCTGTTTCAGATAGGGCTATTTAAACTTATTTTGTAAGGATTTACTGGTAGGGGGAAGGTATTTAGACTTAGGGGCCGATTATGATGGCGGACGGACCATAGAGCAGGAGGGAACCTCCGCATTGCCTGCGGAGTTCCCTCCTGTGCAATTAGGATGTGACCGCCACCCTGGCGGTCACATCCTCTATTTTTACCATTGTGGCGGGTGCGCCTTCAAGCTGCATCCGCCGCAGTGGTAAAAATGCATACATTGTATTTGTATGCAGAAAGCGGCAGGCACCGTGCGGTGCCTGCCGATTTCTGCATACAAATGCAGGGGGGTACCATAGGTACCCCCGATGTGCGCCCCCCAACCCCCCTTCACCTAGGGGGCCCGCAACAGGCCCCTGCAGTCAAGTTACACATGCTTTTCCACGGTGGAAAACCCGCCGCGGAAAAGCATTTTTTAAAGCCCTTCCTAATATGGCGGACGGTGTCTGAGAGACACCGCCACCATATTAGAGCTTTTCCGCCTCGGTTGTAAGCCAACCGCGGCGGAAAAGCTGCGGACGGAAACCAGGACCCACCAGCCATCCTAATGTGGCGTGGGTCTTTGGTGGGTCCGCTGCGGTTTTTCCGCATTTTTCGGGCCGGCGGTGGCTTCCGCCGGCCTGGAGGATGCGGGAAAACCGCAATCATAATAGGCCCCTTAGTTAGGCTAGTCTTTGTAATTAGAAATTGCTTTAGTGTATTTTGTTTTTGTAATATGTAATAGTTGGTTTATGGTACTGTGGTAGGCTGTATTGTAAAATGTAACATTTTTACATTTTATATGTGTGTTCTATTTGGTTAAGATTCATGTCAATGCTTTGTTTTATATTTGGGTTGTAAGTGTTTCTCGGGTTTTTTTAATGTCTTTTCTGGTACAGGTTTTTATTTTCAGATGCAAGACTTTATTTTTAATGTCAATATGTTTTGTTTCAAGGGGAAAGAGTTGGCTATTTTTTTTTACCAAAATTAATTTTTAGAATTTTCCCTGATTTTCTGGAGTGTTTATTTATTCTTTTTTAATTTGGCAGGTTTGGGATGGATTCCTTAGATTATTGGACTCATATTTGATGTTCTACCTTTCACTGGTGAATTTTAGCATTTTTTTATGATCTATTTATTGCTATTTTTTAGGATTGTGTTTTTCTGGATTGTCATTTTACTGACCAGTACTTCAGCTAAGTAATCCTAAATGTGGTAAATGTAATCATTTTAATCTTATGTGTGTTTATTTATTGCCTATACATATGATGTTTTATGGGGTTAGCATATTTCTATAGGTAGTACAAAAGTGTTTGTTTATTTAAAATAATGGGATTTGTTTTGTTTAAATTATCAATATATCATTTTTTATCCTTAGAATTTATTTTATTCAGATTGGTGTTTCAAATTTGCTCTAATAGTATTTAGAAAAAATATTAATAAAGTATGAGTGTTTGTGTTTTAGGAAGGTTAAATGGTGTTCTTGTTTAGTGCCGTTTTTTTAATGTTGAGTTATTGCTCTTGAGTCTAGCTATGGCATGCCTGGTTATTAGTAAAGAGGATTACTTTGCATGCTAGGAGTTCATGTATTTGTTTAGTATGTTTGGAGATTTTTCGGTGAGCTAGGTCAGGAATTATTCTATTCTTACCTTCTACCTTTTTTTTTTTAGGTATCGCAAGGAATTAGTAGAGTGTAAGGTTGCTTCTTCCAAGTGTTACTGGGAAAGATTTGTGCTATCCTTCCATTGCATTGTTTGTCTTTGCTTCTTGAGACATGGTGCTATCGTCGACATGCACCATGGATTGTGATGTTTTTGTTGGGGTCGGTGGCTGGATCAGTGCAGGCGACCAGCCAAAG
Organism: Lissotriton helveticus; assembly: GCF_964261635.1. Taxonomy (NCBI): domain Eukaryota; kingdom Metazoa; phylum Chordata; class Amphibia; order Caudata; family Salamandridae; genus Lissotriton; species Lissotriton helveticus. Next base: position 1,091,883,315 of record NC_136059.1, read on the forward strand.
TATCCTCAAAATAATACATTAGTGGAGCTATTATTGTTTCATGTTGTTGGTAATAGGGGGATTCAATTAGCACATCATAAAGTTTAGTGACTTCTGTTACAGGGATGTATATGGGAAGCCGTTCATGTCAAAATTACAGATCCCCATATAAGACACCTCCTGAAATGCACGGAGTGCTGCAAAATAAATTGAGACACACCAGAATGAATATAACATATGTCTAAATAAAAACTAAACATGGCAGAGTGAATATACTACCTAGTGGACAACAGGAATAACACACACTCTGAATTGGATAAAAGGTATGTTGAGATGTATAGCAACTACGCTGAAAGGAATATGACTGTTGCTGAAAAGAATACAACAAGAAATCAAGTGAATATAAACCTTATTGAAATGATATAGACTGGTGCTGAAATGAATATAACCCACATTGGAATGAATATGGCACATTTTAAATTGAATTTGACACTCTTTAAAATGAATACAAGTCATGTTCAAATGAATATGACACATGTTCAAATGAATATAAGATAAGTTGAAATAAATATGACTAGTGTCAAAATGAATATAACTAACAATGAACTGAATATGACACGTGTTCAAATGAATACAAGATACGTTGAAATAATTATGACTAGTGTCAAAATGAATAAAACTAACACTGAACTGAATATGACACATGTTCAAATGAATATAAGATAAGTTGAAATAAATATGACTAGTGTCAAAATGAATATAACTAACAATGAACTGAATATGACACGTGTTCAAATGAATACAAGATACGTTAAAATAATTATGACTAGTGTCAAAATGAATAAAACTAACACTGAACTGAATATGACACATGTTCAAATGAATATAAGATAAGTTGAAATAAATATGACTAGTGTCAAAATGAATATAACTAACACTGAAATGAATATGACACGTGTTCAAATGAATACAAGATACGTTGAAATAATTATGACTAGTGTCAAAATGAATAAAACTAACACTGAACTGAATGACACATGTTGATATAAATATGATTGCAGTTGAAATGTATTTGGTGCACATTAAAATGAATATGGCCCACAATGAAATGAATATGAGAAGCTTTAAACTGAATACAACATCCATTGGAACCGATGAAACATGGCAGAATAAATATTCTACCTATTGGACAATGTGAACAACACACTTTGAATTGGATAAAAAATAAACCGAGATGTATAACAACTACGCTGAAAGGAATATGACTGTTGCTGAAAAGAATACAACAAGAACTCAAATGATATAGACTGGTGCTGAAATGAATGTAACCCACATTGGAACGAATATGGCACATATTAAATTGAATTCAACACTCTTTAAAATGACTGTGACAGGGGGCGTGGCCAAGATGGCGACCGCGGCAGACGTGTGTCTGTGAGGCTCCCGGTCCCGGCCCCAGTTGATGCCCGCAAAATAGCTTATAACCCCCCACGCCCCCCAAATAGCGCCCTGTGACGATCCCGGCAGGCGAGTTGCAGCGCGGATTTTGCCGGTGAGGCTGAGGCTGCAGAGGCGGACCGAGGCGGCAGCTCTCTTCCTGTCGGAGCGGCCGCGGACCGCGAACTGAGCGCCCCCTAAGCGCGGCGGACTCGGGGCTGGCACTGACTGGCCTGGGTGCTAGCGGAGCACGGGAGGCGATCATCGAGAGCGGCGGAGGCGGGCAGCAGCTCCGGGACGGAGACAACAGCGGAGGTGAGAGGTGGGGGTGGCGCCCCCGGACGGGACGTGCATAGACCCCGGGGCGCGAAAATCGAGGCCTGGGATTCGGGGCCTACCCCTGGAGAGAAGGTCGGCCCAAGGGATACCAGCGCCCCGGGGGCTGAGGAGGAGGTGCCAGGGGACCCCCGAGGAGTGATAGCCGGTGGAGGGCGGGAAGATATACGGCTGAGGCAGCGGGAGGAGGCACGGCCCACCTGCAGACTGGAGGTGTGGGTGGAAATTGAGGCCCGGGCTTCGGGGCCTGGACCTGGACGATTGCTTGAAAGCAGCGGGGGTGAATTGGAGACCAGCGCCTACTGGGGCCAGGGCTCGGAGGCTTGGGGAATTACTCCGCCGGCCCCCACTGTCTAGGAGCCTGCCACGGAGCAGCGAGGGAGCGCCATCGAGTTGGCAGGACCACGTGGCAGTGCATAGAGGATTCCTGCAGCGACCATTGAGGAGTGAAAGTGCCCACCGGGACTCTGTGGTCCGCCCATGGTGCGAGGCCCGAGATAAGGGTCTGGTCGAGAGGGGGCCCCTCTCTGAGGATTTAGCCGGCTGGTGAAGAGCAGGATCGGGGAAGGAACACAAAACCGAGTGCAACGACGGGAGGGGCGCAAGCGACTACCCCCACTGAGGACTGGGTAGTGACTGGGACCCGGAACACAGAGGTCACTGCCGACCACGTGGACGGCATTCTCGGTCTGCAGCAGCGCAGGGTGGGTGCCCCTGTTGGAAGCGGCGGGCCCAGGTGACGGCGGTGGGCTCAGAGTGGCTGGAAGCTAACGCAGTAGCTGCGATCTTTCGTGGAGCAGGTCAGTGGTGCGCCTCGAGATGTCGGGTGGGTCGTGCAATGGCGGCCGCACCATACCGGACATGTTAGCGAAGGTATCCGCTAAGGGAGAGAAGAGCCCTGTGGGTCTGGCGGTAGTCAAGGACTCTACGGGGCGGCAGGATGGAGGAGCCCCAATTACTAAGACATTCCTGGAGTCCCTGTTTAACTCATTGCGGGATGACTTTCAGACTTTGAAACTAGAAATGGCGGGCGAATACAGAGAGTTTCGCCGGGACTTGAAAGACATGGGAGAGAGGGTGGCCGCAGTCGAAGGTGCTGATCAAAAGCGGAGCGAGGAAGTTGAGCAGCTCCAGCAGGAAGTACTACGCCTGCAGGAGCAGCAACTGGAGTTACAGGCTCATGCGGAGGACTTAGAAAATCGTTCCCGGAGGAACAACATACGCGTCCGTGGGGTGCCATCCAAGGCGGAAGGGGCTGATATCACGTTGTTCCTACAGGGCCTCTTCACAGACATTCTGGGGGAAAGTGAGGACTTCTTGATCCGCATTGATAGAGCTCATCGAGTGGGCTTAACACGCAAAGCGCCCGCTCCTCCCCCGGATATATTAGCATTTTTGCCTGACTTTCCATTAAAGGAGAGGATAATGCAAGCAACTCGTCGAAAACAGCCTCTAAGTTATCAGGGACAGCATGTAGCTCTCTATCAGGACCTATCCGCTATTACCCTGCAAAAGAGAAGAGCCTTTCAAAAACGCCACTCATGGGGTCACCCCTTTCGCCTAGTTTTCAAGTGGAATGATGTGCTGCAGCAGCTTAGGTCTTTGAAGTCACCCCTTTCGCCTAGTTTTCAAGTGGAATGATGTGCTTTGAAGGACACGTGCGCCCTGTTGGGGATAGATATGGCGGAGGACTCGGTAGGCAGCGAAGATGCAAGCGGGCCCTCACAGGGAAGGCCCTCCCGCTCCAAAGGGGAGGGCTGGCAGCGAGTGCGACGCAGGCGGTCATCTAGGGCGTCACACAGGCCAGATCCGACAACGGTGGCGCAGGAGCAGGCGGGTGCTATCAAGGAAGTGTCCAGAGACACGACGTCACAAGACTAAGTCTCTTCCTCATGCTCGAGGGGGGGGGATTTTCTACATTTAGCTTCGCCATCAAGCGGGTCTGATTGGGGCTGGGTGGGGGGCCGCCAGTGCCACGTTTCCCTTTACTGCTTCCTTCCATGGGCCTGCCACGAGACTTGATGGGTCCAGGACTATTTTGACTGATGGGTAGTTGGAGGTTGGGGTTAGGGTGGGCACTGGGAGGGGGGGGGAGCAGGGGTTATTTCTGGTTCTCCGGGGGGGGGGTAATGCTGGGTGAGGGGGGGTTCCAGGTCCGAGTGTGAATGAAGATGAGTGCGGAGGTGTGATCCCTGGGAGAGTGAGTTGGGGCATGGGAGGACACGGGGGTAGGGGTGCAGATGGGGGGGAGGTGGTCGGTTCTTGAAAGGAGCACTGGCTAAGGTTGCAGGGCTCAGAGTGTGGCAGCTTACTGATGCCGCCGACTGATTTGCGACTCCTTACCTTGAATGTCCGAGGGCTTAACAACCCTGTGAAGTGGAGAGCAATCTTGTCGCTTCTGGAAAACTCGAGTGCAGACCTATGCCTCCTCCAAGAGACACATCTACTTTCCAAAGATTGCCACAGGTTAAAATCTTGCCATTTCCCGACGCAGTTTTTCTCCTCAGCCACCACCAAAACTGCGGGTGTCGCCATCTTAGTGTCCCATAGGTTTCGGGGCAAGGTCCTCCAGAAAAACGCTGAAATCAAGGGGAGATTGCTCTCCTATAGGTTTTCATTGGGAGATGCTACTTTCACTGCCTGCTCTGTCTACGCGCCTAACGAGGGACAAGAGAAGTTTTTCCACAGGGTACTCAACGAGGTGGCCGCGTTCTCTGATAGGCACATCGTGGTTGGGGCGACCTTAATGTGGTTTTTTATAACTTGCTGGATAGGTCAAGACAGCGCTCCACGCAGTCGGGCACTCTGTCTGAGGGAGGGAGGGCTGTGCAGGATGAAGGAGGTGGGGTTGACTGACTTATGGCGGACCTGGCACCCAGGGGACAGGGATTACACGTACTATTCTAATGCTCACAAAACATACGCACGACTGGATTATGTATTGACGTCCACCTCACTCACAGCGCTGGTGTCCCAGAAAGACATAGGGGCAATGGCACTCTCTGATCACGCGCCGGTCACAGCTACCTTTGCATTCCCACCCCTTCCCCGCGCCCCGCGCTGCTGGCGATTGCGAGACACATTACTCCATAGGAGGGAGGTGGTAGACAAAATCAGGGGGGCCATCACAGAGTACCTAGCCCGCAACCAGCCCACTGACACCTCATTGGCCACGTGTTGGGCGGCGTTCAAGGCAGTTCTACGGGGCGAGTTCATAGTGCTGTCTGCGGCGGAGAATGTGGAACGGGCGCGTAAACGAGAGGAGTTGACAGCACACACACACAAACTCGAAGCGATGCATCAGCGCACCGGCGCGCCGAGAATTTGGCGACAGCTGCGCCTAGCGCGCCAGCAATTGGCGGCTCTCGATCAGGATCGAGCTGAATATGCGGCCCTGCGGGTGCGTCAGATGTATTACACCGGCGGGGACCGCTGCGGGCGCCTGCTGGGGCGTGCGCTATGAGAGAGGCAACAATGATACATGGTGCAGGAGATCCGTATGCAGGAGGGACGAAGGGTGACTGGAGACAGGGAGATCGCGGATGCCTTTAGCGATTTTTACTCCTCTTTATATGCTGGAGCCCGCCTGGACCCGGCGGACAGTGCAGCTTTCTTGCAATCTGTCACGTTGCCAACCCTGTCGACAGACCAGGCGGAACTCTTCGAGAGGGCGATTCGCCTGTGGCAGGTGATATCTGCGATAGCGAGACTCAAACTGGCGGAGGCACCGGGCCGGGACGGGTACACAGCGATCTTTTATAAAACGTTTTGTCCCCAATTTGCGCCGCTACTAACTGCTCTCTTTAACTCGTTCCGAGCGACCTGATGGTCGCCACGATCTCGGTCATCCCCAAACCTGGGAAGGATCGCACAAATTGCAGGGCTTATAGGCCCATATCCCTCCTAAATGTAGACCTTAAGCTTTATACCAGTATTTTGGCGGCACGGCTAGCGCCGCTTATGCAGGGGTTGGTCGACCCGGACCAGACAGGATATATTCCTGAGCGCCAGACAGCCGACAAAACCAAACGGGCGCTACACTTGATTGAACGAGCTACGAGACTGCCCTGCGAATTCATGATGCTGGCGATCGACGCCGAGAAGGCGTTCGATCGGGTCCATTGGCCGTATTTGGAACAGGTGCTACTGCGAGCAGGTCTGGGCCCCAAGTTCCGCACTTGGGTACTGAATTGTTACACCTTCCCCACGGCCACGGTGCGGGTTAATGGATGCTCGTCGTCCCGTTTCCCCATAGAACGCGGGACTCGGCAGGGATGCCCCCTCTCCCCCTTGCTTTTGCGTTATACATGGAACCGCTAGCGCAGGCCTTTCAGGAGGACACTAGAGTCAAGGAGATCAAAATGGGTGCATACACACACAAGATCAGTTTGTATGCTGATGATGTACTCCTCTCTTTGGCTACACCGAGGGAATCCTTGCTGGCCAGTGTCGAGATTTTAAACGCGTTTGCCGACGCCTCCGGCTTCAAGGTCAATATGACGAAATCCCTAGCTCTGGACCTTTCCCTGGACCATCAAACCCGCTCCTCTCTCGAGACGGGTTTCCCCTTTAGCTGGGCGATGGAGGCGGTCCCCTATTTGGGGATTCAACTGGCAGTGACTTTACAAGGTACGGTGCGTATAAACTATGCCAACCTCCGCCACACCATTCGCACTGAGTTGGAGCGCTGGCGGCATCTGCCTCTCTCCTGGCTGGGGCGGGTGGCGGCAGTGAAGATGACGATCCTGCCACAGGCCTTGTATATTTTCCGAGCCATACCGCTTCGCCCCCCAGAGGGTTGGATCCGCCAAACCCAGTCGGAACTCGCACAGTTTATCTGGAACGGGAGGTGCCCCCGAATGAAGCTAAGGCTGGCGATGCTCCCTCCTGAGTAAGGGGGTTTGGGGCTGCCTGATTTGCTACTGTATTATCAAGCGACACAGCTACGGACCGTGGTAGAGTGGAGTAGGTGGGAATCGGAGCGGCATTGGCTTTTTCAGGATCAGGCGGTGGCGGGACGACCATTACAGGAAGTCCCCTTCCTGCGCAGCCGACATCGCCCCCCCAACCTTTATGCGTCTTACATCACTAGAGTGCCTCTGGAGGTATGGGACCAGACTAGCGTCAGGCACGAATTGACGACCTTCCCGTCGCCCATGATGCCTCTGCTGGAAAATCCGGACTTCGGGCCCGGCAGGGATATACGGGCATTTGCTCGGTGGCGTCCAGCAGGTTGTCGGTGCTTATTCCATATGTACTCTGCTGAGGGCGTGTCATCTTTTGAGCGCTTACGTCAGGAGCAGGGTCTACCAGAGTCAGAGCGCCTACGATATCTTCAGGTGCGTCATTGGGCGCTTAGTCCCCAGGTTCGGGAGAGGGTCGACCGGAAGATTAGCCGGTACGAATATTGGCTCATTACGCGGACGACGGACAAGCGGCTCATTTCGGACCTTTATCGCATGCTCTTAGAGAGATACTCCCGGGTATATAACATGGGGAGGGCACGCTGGGAGAGGGAACTGGGGAGGGCTCTGAGCAATAAGGATTGGTAAGATATTTATTATCGAGCTCGTCATTCTGCCTACCTCATGGGACTAACGGATACTTTCACCAAAGTGGTGTCCTACTGGTACTACACGCCGGAACGGCTACACGATCGTACCAGAGATGCATCCTGCTGGCGGGGCTGCGGCGGGATAGGCACACTGACTCACCATCTGTGGGACTGCACACACATACAGGGGTACTGGAAGTTGGTCCTTGATGAGATTGATACCCACTTCGAAACAGAACTTCCGAGATTCCCGGCATATATTCTTCTGGGGCTCCCCAATGCTCCCCAATGCTATCACTTTCCCTTTGAGAGCGCGAAGAGGCCGTCTGATCGCAACTGCACTGGGCTCCGCCATCCAAAACATTTTGGCCCTTTGGCGCACATCGCAGGTCCCATCTTTTCAGGGATGGCTGGGCTTTGGTCAGTTTTGGGAATGGAGAAACTTTCCTTGGTCCAAGCAGGTGAAGGGGCCAGGTATGCGGAGCTATGGAAACCGTTCTTGTCTCTGTTGGTCACGGAATTCAGAGAAGTGACATGCCCCAGTTACTTACGGCTGTTGCGACTGTCGTCGCCTGATGTCTGATTTGTTGTCGGGAGAATGAGTGAGTGCTGGGTATAGAGTGTTGGACCTGGAACAGGGGAGGAGGGTGGGTAGGTCAAGGGGTAGTTGGGGTTCCGGGGGTGGGGGGTGTTCCCTTATATGGCTCTCTCGCTTTTGACTCTGGAGCAGATGCTGCTGCGCTTTGTTCAGGGGTCTGGCTGGGTGTATACACCCTTTGGGACAATTCGATTCGATGTTACCACCCTGAATCTGGGTCCAATTGCTTATGTTATATATGCTGCTTGTCTTTTGCATTGTCTGAGAGTCTTTTGTTCAATAAAAACATTTAATACTAAAATGACTGTGACACACATGAAACGAATGTGAGACATAAAGCAATGAATACAAGCCATGTTCAAATGAATATGAGTCATGTTCAAATGAAGATAAGATAAGTTGAAATAAATATGACTCGGGTCAAAATGAATATAACTAACACTGAACTTAATATGACATATGTTCACATGAATACAAGATACGCTGAAATAATTATGACTAGTGTCAAAATGAATATAACTAACACTGACTGAATATGACACATGTTAATATAAATATGATTGCAGTTGAAATTAATTTGGTGCACATTAAAATGAATATGGCCCACACTGAAATGAATATGAGAAGCTTTAAACTGAATACAACATCCATTGGAATCGATATGGCACATATTAAATTGAATGTGACACTTTTTCAAATGATTGTGATACATATGAAACGAATGCCAGACAATCAGCAATGGATACAAGCCATGTTCAAATGAATATGGCACATGCTCCAATAAATGTAAGATAAGTTGACATAAATATGACTAGTGTCACAATGAACATGACCTACACTGAACTAAATATGACATATGGTCATATGAAGATGATTGCAGTTGAAATTAATTTGACACACCTTAAAATGAATATGGCCCACACGTAAATAAACATAAGAAGCTTTGAATTAAATACAACATCCGTTAAAATGAATATTGCACATTTTGAAATAATTCTGACACATGTTACCACATACATGAGATATGTTGACACAAGTAACATATTAATTGGATTTGAATTTACACACGTTCAAAGGAATATGGCAACTGAGATATTAAGGACCTGATTACAAGTTTGGCAGTCTCGTAGCTGGTCGCCACACTGCGAGACTGCCAAACCCGTAGTGCGATCATCCGCCGGATTTCGAGTTAATACAGGTTGGGCGGTCCCACAGGGGTGCGTGTCTAAGGCACTTAGGTGTGCCTAAGACATGCACCGCTGTGAGACCAGTGCAGCACGTTCCTGCATGGGGAAAAATGCACAATGGACAGAATGCTGCACAATGTGAAACATTCACCCCAGTACAGAGATCTGGGCCTAAATCCATCGTGTGTTTGCTCCCCATGCCAATCCAGTTCAGACCCAGCCATATGCAAATCAGTCTTAACCCTGTTCTCCATGGGAACAGTCCAGCCCGAAACGCCAGCGACGTCTTCCCTTGACTGGAAACAAGCATCCTGGGGTATCACTTCTCATCAGCCAGGTTAGCTTGACTCCAATGGCATGGAGAGCATGGGTGACAAATGCAAAAAGAACAACTGATGGACAGAATGCTATACAATGTCAAACATTCACCCCAGTACAGAGATCTGGGCCTAAATCCATAGTTTTTTTGCTCCCCATGCCATTCCAGTTCAGACCCAGCCATATGCAAATCAGTCTTGACCATGTTCCCCATGGTACAGGAACAGGGTCAACACTGATTTGCATATGGCTGGGTCTAAACTGGGGTGGCATGGTGAACAAAAGATTGATGGATTTAACCCAGATCTCTTGACTGGGGGTAAATGTATAGCGCCTTTCTCAGAAAAATGCCAGACATGCGAAAGGATGCCAGGCAGTCTGAATCTGCTGCTTTTGCCTTTTGCGACCTGTTAGAGGGACCTGAGGAGTTTGGACCCCCTTCCTCTTGAAACCCAAGGACTGAAAGGTCTCCAAAGATCATGAGGATGATTCCCTGGGCAGCTCCAGGAACCTAAAAAAGCTGAAAAGAGCGTTCCAATGAAGAATGCCAGCTGACCATTGGCAACTGGACAAAGATTGAACTTTGCTGTTTCCCTCTGCCAGACACCCTGAAGGGCAGAATTATCATTATTTCATGCCGCACAGTGCAGCAAGCCACCTTGCTGAGCTATGCTGCGTGAAAGAGAAAGGTCAGAATTGCACCTTATTTAACACGAAGTGGCGCATTCCTGTCTGTTGTTTGCGCTGGCGCACTATGTGCTGCTCAGCTCTAACGCAGACACCCTTGCACCGTGGTGCAAGGGTGCTTTCCTTGCAGACAGGACTGTTTTTGTGCATGAAACCTTACTGCACTAAAACAATCCAGAGGCATTTTCCTCTTTCTATGTGTGCTGCAGAACATATAGAAAAAGGAACAAAAAAGGAGAAATAGAGGTATTTTTCCTCCTTACGCTTTACCCAGGGAGGCTTAGCATTTTGAGTAATTCCCAGGTCTGACAGTAATTTTGGAATGAGCCAAAATCTATGGGTAAATGCGTGGGAACACCCACCCATCACCCATTAAATGCCTCCTTGGGGCAGTGTAACGCACCACAGCAATTTACTCTAGATTTATCAAGCCATGCAGGGCTACGTAAGGTGGTCTTGCGTGACTTGATAAATCTGACTTAGTGGTTGTGTTGCAAAGGCGATGCAACTCATCTGTCTCAGAGAGTCTAAAACTACTTCATCTGACATCCTATGGACATTATTAGTGTCCTCCTGTGGTTGTTCTGACACCACAAGAACTTTGGGACCTTTGCTCCACAGTTTAAAGAGACCAATGGCAAAAAGTATTTGATTGCCAGTTACCAGAGTCAGATTGAAATTCCTCAGAAAAACGATAACTTTTGATTTGGACATTACTTCAAACTTCCCTACTTCCTGTCCCTAGCGGGCCAATCTGCTTGGTGTATCCAACTTGGTGAGGCGGCACTGATGTCAAAATGTACAACTCTTTTATCTGATGAAATTCCACTCACTTTTGAGGCAATGCCCTCATGAGAGGGCCTCTGGTTGTCAATAATTGGTATATCTCTCTCGCTCACTGTGGGTATAATGTTTTGTGCATCAGGTAGGATCAGGACGGAAAAGACTACTTTAGTATTCAGAGTTCTGCATATTTCCCTTTTGCATTTAGACATCAACACAGTCACAATGAATCATAAGTACTTCCATACCTAACATATTTCTCCCATTTCCCATATTACGTATGCAGTGAGTCTGTAGCTAGCATGGCTAGGTTCTTCAGTGTCCACTTGGTAGTCGCCATCACCACATAGGCTAGCAATGCCAGTGATTGGAAAAATGTTGTTCCGAATTTGGGGCACTGTAATTCGTGTATGGTCATAAGGTCATGGTTTTTACTGATGCTGGCATTGTAAAAAGGACCAGGCTTTTATTCCATAGATGATTAAGCCAAAAGAAGACAAAGGGATAAGGGAATATGGGTCAGATGTAGGTCGGCAAATACCGGTCGGTAATGGCCGATTTCGGCCGTTACCGACCGGTATTTACAAATGGAGATGTAGGGGCCTTAAAATTTACAGAATCGGTATATTTACTGAATCGGTAAAGTTACCGATTTGGTAAAATAATGATTCTGTAAATTTACCGAATCGGTAAATCAATATGTAGGTGGCACTGAAAACAGTGCCACAGGCCCTTACAGATTAGTTATTTACCATGTAATTCTATTGCATGGTAAATAACGAATACCTGTGTACATGCACATCTGTGCATGTACACCTGAGGGCATGTATGTGTGTCACATGGCACACAAGCCAAAATCAGGGGTGCAACAGGGTGTCAAAGTGACACCCTGTCACCCTTGCAAAATCGGTAATGTTACCGAATCGGTATTTACAGATTCGGTAATTGACATTGATTCCTATGGGCCTGTAGGCCCATAGGAATCAATGGCAATTAATGAATCTGTAAATACCGATTCGGTAATTACCGAATCCTACAGATTCGGTAAAAATTACCGAATTTTTACCTACATCTGATTTACCGAATCTAGAATACCGAATCGGTAAAATTCGATATTCTAGAGTCGGTAAATCAGATTTACCTACATCTGGGCCTAAATCTTTTTCTTATGCTTCAATGAGAACAGAAACAGAAATTAGACCAAATTCTTCCCACATTTTCACATATAGAAAAATAAAAATGCCTTTTTGATGTGTATTATTTGTAGAATATTGCACATAAACAGCCCTGCCTGTATAGCAGGTACCCTTTTAGCTGATGCAAGGGTGCCTGCATTGTTGCTAAGCAGCAACAAGTGTGAAAGCGCTGGAAGACAGCTGAAGAGTGCCATATATGTGAAATATGGCCCTTCTGAGCTCTATCTCATTCACGTAATGCACCACAGAAACTTGCCTTGCTGCACTGCGTCACATGAATTCATACTAAATTTCCCCCTAGACATGATGCTGCTGATCTTGTAGCACAGCTGTGTCTTCTCCTTTTCAACCCTGGATTGTGGGGTTTGATGATGTCTGGAAGGTGCACCCTTGCACCTAGATCCATGTTGGGTCCCATGACATTTTTGTTATCAATCTACTTGCAAGGGTACTGTTGTCAAGTCATTCTGTGCCCTGGGCACCCACCAACTTTTTGCTGTATGGTACTGTTGGTAACTGACTCTGACCCTGAGATCTGCCTAACCAGGCCCAGGGCCAGGGCTACGTTGAAAGAGACACATTAGAATACAGTTAAAACACCTGCATACACTAGGGTACACAGTGGTATGATGGGGTACCCATGTGATTGGCATGAACCACACTATAAGCCGCTATTATATAACAGGGCAGGGGATTGAAACTACCTAGAAGCCCACAGTATACTGGGGCATGGCAGTTTGGAGGCCAGCTGATTTTTCTGCACTTGCATATGTGCATTGCTGAAGCATGAGGGCAATTTAAAAACAGCCCTAGGTGCCAGGACTGCTGTTAAAAAGTATATTGTGCACATACTCGACTTTTGGGTTTGAGGCACTTAAAAATGGTTTACCTACAATGTTTGGGCATATTAGGTACCCCCAGGGTCTCCCCTAGGTGTCCCAGGGGTGGGGGGTCCGGTATTTATAAGGTAAGCCCTTATAAAATACATTTCATATGCCCTGTGTTCATTGAAATTTCACATTTCACTCCCCACATTGTGGGAAAGTGCTGCTCAAATTTCGACTTTAATGCTAGGAGCACTGTGGATGGAGAATCTGCACTATTTCTACAGATTCAGAACCCCTAAAGTTTCCCCTAGTTGCACATGGGGTGGGGTTCCTGTAGAAATTAGGGAAATACATATAAAATATGTTTGTATAAGCCGTAGTGTTAGGAAACTGGCCCAGGTAATTTTCTCCATTGCAAATCCCCTGGCCCATAGATTAACATTGCAAGAAGTTATTAAAGAATAACTCCTTATAGGAAGGGAATAAAACTACCATTCAAAGACTTCCCAAAATGGTATTAATAAATCCAACAATATAATATTGTTGAATTCCTCCTAAAACGTACGTCCAAGAAGTTAGAAGACATTCTTGTTTGTAGGTCCAAATTCAGCCTTCCAGTGGTCTGCCCTGATTGGTCAGAGTTAAGTGGATTAGCCAGGCTGCCTTGAAGAGGTGATAAAGAGCCCCTTCGGTTAACCAGCTCTGCTGGCAGGTCAGTGTGCTGTTCCATAGGAATGCCAGGCAGGGGGAGGAGTCTTAAACTAAGTTCTTCACAGAAGAGAGCAGAGACCATTGTCCTTTAAAGCTCTGAACTTACTACTTCAGGCAGATGGTAGGATTAAGGAAGGTATGAGATGCAGTGGGGAGAGTCTAAGTAAATTAGCCATCCTCGGGATGTGTTTAGCCAGCTCTTACCTCCTTGCTGTAAAATCAGCCATTATGGATTTGGAAGAATGATGCACTCTGGGGCAAAACAATGCCCCACTCTACAGGATGTGGTCATAACTTTAAGGAGTTACCCTGCTCCCATTGGTCAGAAGTGACTACCTGCCTGATCCAGAGAACTTGGAATAAGTATCTGAGAGGGGCAGAGCCTCTCAGATCTGCTGCTTGAAACTTACTGAAGCAAGAAGTTGCCTAGCTGAGAAGATTGTTGTGCAAAGACTTCTAAGGCCTGACCTATGAGGACTGCACCATGTGAAACTACAGCCCTGTGGATTACCTTGCTGAAAAAGGACTAAAGAGTTTACTCCCTGAAGGCTCAAGGTTAAAAGAGGTCATCTGGAACATCACCAACTAAATCTGCACCTTGGGGAAACACCAGTGGATTTGTAAGGGTTTTGTACCAGTGGATTGTGGAAGCTGAAGGCCTCAACTTTCAAGGACCATCTTGGAGCTTCCAGACTCTTGGAGTGAGTTTGAGACACTTTGGGACCCCTCAAGGAACTTCAGGAAGAAGTTCAAAAGTTTGGAGAACTTTGGAGCAACTTTGAAAAAAAACTCCATAGAGGGACCGACTCAACCTGGCCAGCTAGGCAGCCTGCCTTCAACTGCGAGACGGCCAAGCCAACCAGGTTCGTCCCGCTAAAATCTCCATCGCACCAACTTCCAGAGATTGACCGGAACTAGAAGAAATATGAAGCCGGCAAACCCTCACCGGATCTGGCTACATGAGGAGTATCGAGAGACCCCACGAGAAAGTCCACTTGTAGAAAAGGTGACCGGGAGCAACCGCGAACGGCATGCCGCCCAGGGCTCCATCGCAGTCAGCCTGGATTCCAGGTTTGTCCCGCTGAAGCGATCTTGAAAAATGTTCTACGTCCGCTCCAGAAAAGTTGACCGGGACCTCATCACAAGTCAATCTGGCGAACCCTCACTTTATCCAGACTGGCTGGGAGCTTCGAGGGACCTCACGAGAAAAAGCTCCCTAAAAGTTTCTAACTCCGAAGGTAGAAACTGAAACCGGGACCTGGCGCAAGCTGTAGCCGCCCAGGGCTCCATCGTGGTCAGCCTGAAACTTTGACTTTGCCGCGATCTATCGCCAGCAGGTATCATAATATGATGCTATAAACTTCTAAGTGCTATATTTTATTAAATCTTTGAAAATTCATATCTCCGGTTCCCTACATTTAATTTTTGTGGTTTTTGTGTCATTTTAAAGATACAAGTATTTACTATTTTAATAGATTGGTGTTGGATTTTTATTATGTGTTGTTTTGAAATTGTGTTTTAAATGCTTTACATACCTGTCTTTGAAGTTAAGCCTGTCTGCTCGCAGCCACGTTACCCAGGGTTGAGCATAGGAATAATTTTGTAAGACCTATGCTGAGTCCTACCAAGTGTTAGTGGTCTTATTGCAACTGGCAGACCTACATTTTTCCTACCAATAATCCACTTTCCAACAGGCACACAGCCTACAGCTTAGCTGAAGGCAATTTATTTGTTAGGTTTTTCAGACAATTTCGAGGGGAGCCCTTAGGAGAATCCTGTTCCTTTAGCATCCAGCACTGAATTTAACATGTAGTATCTTTGTGCCAGCTTCCATGATGGTGTAGTTTGTATTCTGTATGCTTAGGCTACCTCCTCCATTCAGTCCTGTGCCTTACAGAGCCTTGACCACTTTGATCTGTCTACTTCCCGCCCTTCTTGCGTACTTCCATGTACCATTTCTCCTTAGATCCCATTCCAACCTGGATCTATTCCCTGCATTTACTCCTTTAGCTTCCCATGTGTACTCCTTCCTGGTGTTGTCGCCTCATCCCACCTCAACAGGGTATGAACTTTAGTGGACTTCTCTTTCTGGCTTACTCTTAATATTGTGTAATTTCTTTCTTCTACTCCCCTGTACATACTCGGAGTATCCCATGCAATCAGTCGTATTCCTCTCCTTCTTTATACTTAGGTGGTGCCATTTTCTGCCCTGTATCTCTTTGTGCTTTGTTCTTACTTTGCTTTGTTTTTGTGACTGGGCTCCTAGACACACTCATGCTTCCTACCTTTCTTTTGGACAATAATGCATTTTTCCTCACTTGGTCCCATTGAGATCTTACCTCCATATCTACCTCCCCCGTGTCACACTCCTCTTCCTGTACAATTTGTCTACCTGGTCCCTCTAACCATTGCAGTCTGTTTCTCACAAGAAGTCACTTACATTTGGTAATGCCTTATCTGGTAGAGACTCTACTTAGCTGAAGATTCCTAACCATAGAATATTACCTAGGAGTCGGACTAGATCCAGAAGATTTCAAGCAGTACCCTTGCACACTGGTAGGTGGCCTCATTCAGCTCTGTGTTGGTGGTGTCTGCACCGGCAATGTAATGCGTGGTGCCTATATAAATACCACCCTGGAGCACTGATGTCAGTTCTTTTCGCGACTTTCCACCCCATGAATGCAGAGCAATGATGAAGACTGACAACTGAACTGAAATTCTAAGGCCCTTAGAAGGGTGACCCTCACACTGTAATCAGGTCTGCGATCATGGAGGATGGGATGACCAGTAAGCAATCTACAGCTACATAGATACTCTACCAGATAAGGCATTACCAAAGGTAAGTAACTTGTTCATCTGATAGAGATTTGTAGCCACAGATTCCTTACCTTAGAATACAAAACTGAAGCATTTCTCCTGGGAGGTGGGCATACAAAGCTAATTTAAACCAGGAAGTCCTACAGGACTAAGCAGACAAAGTGCCCTTCACAAAGGACCTGACTGTTTAAGCAGTAGTGCTTGGTAGGCATCTGCAGAGATGCCCATGTTGCTGCCTCACAGATGACCAGGACAGGGATTACTTAGGCTAATGCAGTGGTTGCAGCCTTGGCTTTGGTGGAATGAGCAAGCAACCCCTCAGGGGGTTGCTTCTTGCCCAATACATAGCTGTTATTTGTGCAGAGCACTATCCCTCTTGAGATGGTCCATTTCTGCACAACCTTCCCTTTCGTAGCACCTTTGTACCCCACAAAGAGTTTATCGTCCACCTGGAAATCTTTTGTGCGATAAAGTTAGAAACAACAACTCTCTTTTTGGGTCCAGACAATGGAGTTGCTCCTCCTCCTTTGAAGTGTGAGGCGGAGAAAAAAAGTTAGGCAGTGTGACGCTCTGGCCTATATGGAAAGGAGTCACAACCTTCGGGAGTAAGGAGGCATGTGTCTGGAGTACGAGATTGTCCAGATAAAAGATGGTGTAGGGAGAGTTTACATAGAGTGGCTGCAATTCGCTTACCATTCTCGCCGATGTAATGGGCACTAAAAAAGCAGTCTTGATGGTTCATCAATGGCCGGAGCCATTATGCAAAGGCTCAAAGTGTGCACGCAATAAGACACAATGAAGCATGCTGAAAGGCCTGGAAGGAAATGTATGTTGCAAACCTTTGAGGAACCTAGCCACAAAAGGTGTCTTGAACGAAGAAGATTGTCTGCCAACCACAAAATGGCTGAAATGGCCTGAAAGTAACTGTGCCAAGAGCAGGGCCCGGAATGGCCAAGAATAGACCAAACAGGAGAACCTGAGAAAGGGGAGCAGTTAGAGGACTAATGTTCCTAGATAAACACCATGCAACAAATTTATCCCAGCGAGCTGGCGTATACCCACTTGGTGGAGGTATGCCTGGCTGCCAGAATAACATCAGATACTTTGTGAGGAAGTTTGAAAACTGTCAGCTGTTAAAGCTCAATCTGCAAACCTAAAGGTGAAGGGTGTGCAGGTTCGAGTGTAGGACCCTCCCGTTGCTGCAACAGAAGATTTTCTCGATGATGCAGCCTGATCAGGGGACCGATAATTCAAGTCCAAAAGCAGGTTCATAGAAAGCCGAAGGCCTGTGTCTTCACTGGAGTCCTCCAAGTACAGTGGTGGAGGCCTAGGCTGCTACCTGCTGTGTACTCAGCCCAAATGTTGGAACCCCCTATCTGCATGTCAGCTCTCGGAAGAGAGAGCAGCATGTCATAGGAACTGACATGTGTGGCAGGGCTTTCTTTTCTGATGACGCATGCATGTTACTCAGTAGAGTGTGTACCTGCTCGGCTTACGGTCTAGAAAAACTAATGCTTTGAATGGTGATATACTCAACAGAGTCTGCAAGATGGTTATATTATTTTTCAGGCAGTTAGGCTTTACGTAGACCAACAAACAGCAACGCAGCATATGAAACTTCCATTCAGCTGTTCAAAGAGCAATGTGTTAGAAGCAGCATTACAAGGTCAGTCAACCCATGAAAGAGCATCTTAAGAGGCATTTTTCGATACATTTCCTTACTGTTCATATATGCTTCTAACTGGTGCATTGTTTGTTCTGTGATACAGATACGTCAGACTTAACAACTTCCACAAACATTTCCAAAGAGAATTATTGATGAGAAAGTTGTAAACAGACCTACAAGTGCAAGCTTCAAATGTATTTAGTGGTACGATATGAATTGGCGTAAAATATTTAGGGACACTACTACTCACACACCAATATAATAATTGTAAAGCTTCTAATATTTTCCATATAGGCTGTAGGTATGGTTTAAGCAAATTCATTACCAATGGTATGAAAGTGCAATAAAAAATATGTTTTTAGTTTTTCTAATGTTCTTTTTATTTGATAGTTTGAGTGTTGGGATTCTTATTATATATTTGCCATATTCTGATGCACAAGGTTTTTATGTGCAGATTGTCCATATTGTCTATTCTGTTATAAAAAACAGCAATAGTTGTGATGTTGACTGCTTTCAGGTCCCAGGTGGAGGCTCCACACATCTACGGAGACTCCTTTCAGATAAGAGCTTCTCTGAAAGGACTCTCGGACTCATAAAGGTCAGGATCAAGATGAGCATAACTAATTGCAGAGAAGAGTGAGATACGCCTGCCTTTTTTCCTATTCTCTGAAGGTAGTGTAGGAACCAAGTTCCCCTTGGAGTTTTGTGAATCTTTGTGGATGTGCCCTGCAATTTGGGGGTTCACAACACAGTGCAGTCAGTCCCTGCTGACCACTCATGGTCCAAAAGGCACACAATTGATGGACAGAATGCAGAACAAATCAAAACATTCACCCCCAGTCAGGGGATCTAGGTTAAATCCATCATCCCTTTGCTCACCATGCCACCCCAGTTTAGACCTGGCCATATGCAAATCAGTCTTAACCCTGTGCCTCATGGGAACAGTCCATCCCAAACTCCCAAGCCAGGTCCCCCCTGGACCGGAAACAAGCATCCTAGGACTCATTTCGGGGTTACATGGGTCCAGTGCTCTCCATGCCACTGGAGTCAATATCCTGACTGATGAGGGTTGAATGCTCGAAATCAGTCCTAGGATGCTTGTTTCCAGTCCAGGGAGTACCTGGCCTGGCAGTTTGGGCTGGACTCTTCCCATTGGGCGCAGGGTCAAGACTGATTTGCATATGGCTATGTCCAAACTGGAATGGCATGGTGAGCACAAAAAAATGATGGAGTTAGGTCCAGAGCTCTGTACTGTGGTGAATGGATGACATTGTTCTGCATTCTGTCCATCAATTGTTCTTTTTGCATCTGCCCACTCGTGGTGGGCTGAACCAATTTCACTCGGGTGGGAATTGTCACACGGGTCTGCTTGAAACAGTTCATAATGATAATCAGCACCTGACCCCTGTTACTGACACTAGAGAGCTCGAACCCACAAGGATGGAAACACCTGGGAGAGGAGGACTAGGGCACAAGGCACCGTAGCTCAGTAAAGTAATTGTAGCTATAACCTGTTCTGTGAAGCATTACATTTTACATTTGCATAAAGTTATTTTTCATAAGCAAAGTAAAGCTATGGGTTAGATGAACAGTTACTGCTTTGAAGGCCAATAGATGACTTTCGAGTTTACATACCCTCAACACTACCTCACTGAGAAGCCTGGAACTGCTTGCCATTGCTACAACTAAGAGTGAAGTGTTAAAGAGATTGTACATAGCCTAGTTTGCACAGCCAAAGGTTCACTGTAGTCTTTTACATCAGAGGTAAATTACCACAGGCCTCAGGCCCAGTAGCCCTTGCTTGCCCAGTGGCCACCCAAACAGGGTCTAACACAAGACACACTAAAAAGATGAAACCAAGAACTCCGTCAATCGGAAGAACTTCTATTTATTGACAACCAATGTAGTTTTATTGGTGAAGATAGTTTAGAAAAAAACTTTATTAATCATTGCAAAAACAAACATTGACAAAGTTTCAGGAAACATATTTTTTTCAATAAATTTTCTAATTTGCAATGATGAAGACAGGAAGGGAAAGAAATGTGCTAATATCAAGGCACAGAGACCTGCCCTGTGGCTATGAGGTGATTTCACATAAGTCCAATGCCCTTGCATTTCGTATGCTGCCCCAAGACTCTCACCTTCCCCGACAACAGCATGATCAATCCTTTGTATCCATAACTACTTTGTCATATATGTATACCTTATACCCCTCATTTCAATGTGATCATTAGGCTCGTCCAAATCCTGGAGAATTCAGCATCCCAAAGTCCATGTTTTTTTTAAATTCTTCATAAGATATTGAAAGGGGGAGGTGCAACACATTTCCACAGGTGTTTGCCTCTGGAAACATAGACATTTCGACTTGGCCATCGCATGCATGCATAAAGTCTATTGATGGCTGAGGATTAAAGCCAAGTGGTGGAACTGTGTTAGCGCCAGTCACAAAACACAGAATGTCCTTTAATTTGGCTTCACATGCAAGCTGTAAAAGAAAAAAGAAATGAGTCAAACTAGTAAAATTGTGATTACTGCAACAATTGTGATTTTTTTAAATTTCATCTGCTAAATGGATACTTCACTAATGGTTGATATGTGAATAATAAAACCCCTGCTGATTTGCTGTGCTTCATTTCACAAAAAACTCAAATCAAGATGATCTTTTGTTAACAACAGATAACACTTTGAGATCTGGTGTGAGAGTATGTTACCATTTCCACAATCCTGCTCGCCATACTCTCCCTTTAATAGAAGTCTTCCCATTGTTCAACATGGAGTAAGCATAGGTATTCCATGCTGCTAGACCTGCATCTGACACTCTCTGAGTCTTCACACACACAAACCACTGTTTATATAAACAACTGCGACAAGCCAATAACCTTATCTTAAAGGCTTTGGGCTGGAGGTAGCTGCAATCTCCCCTGAATGAAAATGAATGAAAATAATTTATATCGCGCAACTAAAACCCTAAGGTGTCAAGGCGCCCTGTGAAAAGGCTTTACTCTGTCAGAGACCCACACAGCAGACCCAACCATGCTCTATATTGATTTGTATTACTTTTCCTTGATGCAGTACATGAAGCATCATTCTAATGGGGTAGCTAACATTTTACTGCCAGGACACTACAATTAAGCTTGAACAACATTAATAACAGACATATAGTACAAAATGAAGATTGAAATAAAGCAGGTATAGATTTTGGATGCATTATCCTTTTGTTCTTATTATAGATTTTACTCTGTACAAATAAAACGGGTTGGTCTGTTCCTCCTTAACTCTCTTTCTCTACTCTCTTTCGGAGGTCTTTAACACCATGTTTGCCATAATAGGCTGGTTTAAATTATAGTTTCAACAGATGTGTCTCATCAATAGTTGAGCTGTAACATAATGAAAGAATTTCACTTACCTTCACAATCTTGGAGGTAATCTCTCCAGTAACCAATGATATGTTCTTCCTGTAACCGGTGGTTACTGCCAGATGAACTGAATTGAATGTTAAACATTCCATTTATGATATCAGTGGTGATTTCGTGTTCCACCCAAATGAATGCCTCTACAAAAAGTTGTTTATGAATTTCCATGGCCTGAAGTACTCCCAGAGTTTTTAACCCCTCCTTTAATCTGCAATAAAGAATAAAGAATACCTAATCATAAATAGTCAAACTATTGGTCAAATTATAATGTAAAAGTTATTATAAAATTAAGGTATGTCTATGACACATCTAAAAATCCTTCAGTGCCCTATGTTCGAGCTTCAGTCTAAATAGAAATATTTGAAGCTAGCTGTTGGAGACCACTGACAAAGGCAAATTCTCTTTCTCCTGTGGTCTTGTGATGATTTCCTAGCAGCAAGTTAGCACATGACCTGCAGTTTTTTTTTTTTTTTTTAAAGTAACCAAACCCAGCATGCACATTAGTAGAGGACAAACTGTTGATTTTCAGATCTTTTTGGCAGCCAATTTTCGACTTCAAACTGTGGACCCTTTGGAGTGTGTGAATAGGACCTTAGAAACTGTGCTTGGACTTTTAGCAAGGCCTGGCCAACCCTGCATAATACATTGTTATTTTATGCATTAGATGAAAAGACCACCAGGTTTTCAGTCGTAAAATGTTGAATCATATTATATTGATTCAGTATTTTTGAAGTGACGCCTACAATACACTCCTTCCAAATATAAAATTTGTATGGAGTCACAAACCCATTTTTGAAATTTTTATAGACTGTTTTAATCCCTGGCCTTCGTTCTGCTGACAAGTGATAGTTAGTCACCCTGTTTACTGCTGGAAGGGGGACAAGTAGAAAATACCTCAGATGCAGGCTGCCTATGTCCGACCCTGGTAAGATGGCGCCTTGTGGCTGAGTAATGTAGAGGGCTCTCTGAAGCAGTCTGCAGGGGAGAGCCTGTTGATCATTAAAGGCGCTTGGTGGATTGAGGGGACAGATATTTAGCATGGCTGGGATCAGCAGTGACCCGAATTGGCTGAGCAAAGATATTGTGATGAGGCAAGGCAGCATGGCGCAGTGATTGCCCTGAATTAAATCTACAAATTTGTGCCTGCCTGATGCTCCCCTGTAAACAGAACGTACACATTTTAATGATGATATCAGCTTCTGGTGCTGGAGCAAGGTTTTCCCTGTAAACACAAGTGCAGACTGGGGTCCGTTTTGTACACTGAACTCCCTGAGATTGCCGGACCGACAGGGGATAGCTAATCAGTGGAGAGTTAAAACAGCGGTATTCGAATATAGAACCTCTTGCAAATAAGGAGCTTAAAATGCACAAGGCTCCTGGGGCAAACTGCATTACAAGTGATTTCTTTAAGACACACCCACCGGTGTTGGTACCAGACTTCACAACCTTTTTAATAGTAAGCCGCAAAATAGCCAACTTTCAATAACAATGAGTGAAGCCCTACTTACAGTAACACCTAAACCAAAGAAATCTCACCAGCTCTGCTTTCTACAGACCGACAACCTTGTTAAATCTTGATGTTAAATTTTGCTCTGGAATTCCAGCAGTAAAGCTGAATAGCTCTGTTTCACAGCACAGTCAGGATTTGTCTAATTAAGAGACATATGATAACAGCTGGTGGAAAAGGTCAACATAAATAAGATCCTGGTCATATAGTGGCCTTGGACACGAGAAAGCTTTCGACTGGGTGGACTGGGTCTTCCTCATGAGGACTATAGAGAGGTTTGATCACATATTTATAGCATTGGTTTGGCTGCATTGCAATAATCCTATGTCCCAAATCCTAGTGAATTGCAGAAGAAAGAGAGGGTACCAATGGGTCGAGACAAGGAAGGGCTACCCACTCTCACTGCTTCTTTATGCTCTAAGCATAGAACCCTGTGAAGCACATTAGGGCCTACAAGGAGGTCGGAAGCATAACCTTTGGGCAGGAGATTCATAAAGCATTCTTGTTCGCTGATGATGTCCTCTAATCATTTACTGATCCCTCAAGATTTTTCCCTTGAATTCAACAACTTCTTACTCGCTTTGAGGGAGTATAAGGCTTCATTGTAAACACAGCAAAGTCAAGAATTTTCAGGCTTACACATCTTGGGGCAAGGTTGAGTAACTAGCACTAAACACCCAGTACCAATGGACAAATAAGGCAGGCACATACCTGAGTGTTATATTAACTCCTAAGATTGAGGACCTTTACAAAGCTAACTTTCCACCACTTCTTCGGGTTATATGAGAGGACTGTCGGAGGTGGTCCTCTCTGTACCTATCTTCATTGTGGAGGCTCAATTCCATTAAGATAAACTTAGTTCCTCTAGTTCTCTATCTTTTCCAGGCACATGCTATAATGGTCTACAGGAAACTGTTGGCATCCCTTAATCAGTTGAACAGTTTTTTTATTGGGCAGGCAGAGAGGGCTACACTCTCTGATAAACAGGCATAAATATACATGACTACCAAACCATGGGGGGCGACTTGCCCTACCCGGACTTGCCCTTATACCACAGAGTAGCCCAAATGAGGGCGATAGTAAAGTGGTTGCTCTGACAAACCCAGATGCAGAGAAGCATTGCCCACATATGGAAAGGGTGGTGATAGGATGCTACATTTGGGACCTGTTCTGGAAGTCAAAATCTGAATGCATACTTAAGCAACCCCCACAAAGGCAACTTTCATAGTCTAGACTAACCCTGGGCGTAGCACTTCGCTACGCCCACGGAGTGGGCGTAGTGTTGCCTACTTCGACATTTGCGAAGTAGGCGTAGCAGGCAACACTACGCCCACTACGTGGGCGTAGCGAAGTTGCCCGCCACCCGCCTCCCTCCCGCCCTCCCTAAATACTTAAATAATGATTTTATAAACAATAAACACCACTTACCTTGTCGGCTGCGTCTCCGGGGCTCCCTCTGGTAACCGCGCCGCCATCATGGATAGTAATGCGCATGCGCGGCCACCCGCGCATGCGCATTTCTCGTGAGAAATGCGCATGCGTGGGCGGCCGCACATGCGCATTACTATCCATGATGGCGGCGCGGTTCCCAGAGGGAGCCCCGGAGACGCAGCCGACAAGGTAAGTGGTGTTTATTGTTTATAAAATCATTATTTAAGTATTTAGGGAGGGCGGGAGGGAGGCGGGTGGTATTTAGCGAGGGCGGGAGGGAGGCGGGTGGCGCGTAGTGGGGCTACGCGAAGTGCGTAGGTGGACGTAGTTTCTGGTCCACTTCGCGTAGCTTCGCGTAGCCCCACTACGCCTACTACGCCCAGGCTTAGTCTAGACATGGTTATTAAGAAATCTGCATTGACATCATTCCCCTCTCCACCCACGCCATTGATTTGAATACATCATTTAAACCTGCAATAGATCCAGGTCCCTTTATTAACCTGTAGGAGGGAGGGGCTGCCATACTATCTGTTAGGTTTCAGGGAAAAGAGATACTTTTACTGTTGGAGCCTGAAATAGTAAATTTCTTGTAAATGTATAAGATACACTCAATGATCTAATTGGTCTCTCCAACCCTGAACAAATAAGCAGCTTCCAGAGATTTAAAGATCTCCTTTCAGTTGAGATGTTTGTGCAGGAGGGCCTATGGTTAGGATCACCTTTCTAAACAATATGCTACTCACCTCGGTCCCAACTCATACTCTGCAAGAATTTTAAGATAACATTGAGGGCCTTAGTTAGATGGTACTGCACCGGTCTACACAATGGTGCAATTCCCAAAAAATCTTTCACACGCTAGCAGGAAGGGAAGCTCATTATCAGGTGATATTTGATTTGAGATCTATATCCTACTCAGTTTGAAAAACAGGGCAACACTCTTTGTTGGCAGTTTGTGGATTATTATGAGGCTTTAAACACATATGGTGGTAAAGTCCTCATGTCCCCCTTTTCTGGAAATCATTACAGAATTTAAAGTGATACTTGGATATACCAGGTTTTGCTTTGTTGGGACTATGCTGTAACTTGTTAAAATATCAAACAATTGCTGATCAATTGAATATGTGGAATAGTTTGGGGTCAGATAAAACAAGGCGCGGATCGGAATGAAGTTGACCCTCCACCAGTGTTAATGTGATATCTCAGACTATTCGGACAACTGTGAGACTGTTCAATGTCCTGGTGGATACATTTAGAAACGTTGAGGAAATGTGTGGCCTGCTATTCAAGTTTTTATTCACGGGGCTGCCATTACTTTTCTATCCCATACACATGCAAGCCCTGAATCTGTTACATTTTTAGAACTCCTTTTGGGATGCCAAGACTTGAATATGAGAAGTCCAATATCTCTGATGCTCTGCTTTGTATGCTGATGCCCATTGTGACTATGAAAAGAAGTTAGTTGTTGCATAATTTGTTTGCAATTTCTATTTGGGGAAGTTGGGGAGGTGGGAAGGCCTTTCTTTTTTTATTTATTACTGTTTGTTTTCTTTATTTTGATTTGTGCTGCGTGGGCTGAACATATGGGATTGTTTGGATTCCTGTAATTTTGGTTAGCCTTCTATTTGTGCCCTCTGGAGGAAGGACTGCACACATTTTCATTGTAAAATGCCAATAAAAAACTGAAACAAAGTAAATGTAAAATATATTTGAAACCCATTATGTGCTTGATTTCACAACCTGTGTTTGGGACATTTCTGACAGTGTGAATCTGTATGATGCCATTAGGATGGACAGTGATTTATGGTAATTACTTTTTAAAAATGGACATGCATGTATTGCAAAGTCAAAATGATATTGTTTTATAAGTTCTTTTTTGTCATTCAGAGATTTTAATGGACGGAAGCAACCTGCCACACTTAGAATTGTGCTGTGTTTTTTAATCAATCCTTGAAGAGTTTCAAGAGACGAAGCATCCTCAATCTATGGAAAAATTAAGATTGTTATATTTTGATTAAATAGTAACAAAAAATATGCCCATCTGCTAAATAAACATATTTGTTCAGTAAGTTGAATGCTTACAAAAGTTTAACAGTCAATGGACTAAAACAGTATCAAATGCTACTGTAGTTAATGCTACTGTAGTTTTACACTAGCTACATCTGTCGCTGAATGGAACACCAACTGGGAAAGAGTGCATGAGAATTACACAAAGATAACTAGCACAATGACCTAATGTACCTGAATGTGTTTGGCAGTAGGTTTTCTTTTAGTTCAATTGCAAAATTCCACACAGTGTATTAATCCAGAATACAGATATATAGGTCCTCTCCTATATCACATTGTTTGCAGAAACATGGTCAGGAAGGCCCCTTCTATTATGTTATTAGTCAGTGTTGAAAACTGTAGCAATTCCAGGGAAGTCTCATGGGGCAACTGCAAGTGGTAGATGGTATGACTCTAGTTATGTGCCTGAAACTTTGTCTTCTTGTAATGTGAAGACTCTGACATATCAAGAACATATCACATACTTTTGATTTGGTGGTATCACCAAGAAATATAGATCAACATCGGGTTAACAGTAGGACGTTCTTGATTGATCACTAATGCAATGATGTGGATTTGTGTATGGCAGTTGAGAGAGTAGCAAATACGTAGAGGTTGCTCTGGAAACTTTAAAAAAGTGTGGAGGACCGGGAATAGACATTCAGGATTGGCCCAATTCCAAATAGATGAGTGTCATTTCTTTTCATATTCGTTTATAGTACATATGGCAATTATACATAAATCTAAGGTACATGAATAACTATTAACCACAAAATTAAACGCACATGATTTGCATGATTTTGACTAATAGACCCACAACTATGTGAAAACAAAATAATAAAAATTGATAAAGATTCATCAGCACAAATGTTTACTATCTATTGCTTACCTCTTGCAACATGTCTCGTGTATCCGGATCTACCACATCTACCAAACTGCAATTCACATTTTTTGCATCAGAAACTAAACATTGATACAAAACAGGTGACACAAAATTTGGAGCAGTCCCCCCGAGAACTAGGGAAACGGCCAGGACTTGCCCAGCAAGGTAATAGTCATCATTTCGCATACCTTAAACAAGAAAAATTTAAATAAAATGTATTGCGTTCTGCTTATCTATACAACATTTATTATATATCTCTGAAACTAAATTTATCGCATAAAATCTAGAAAACATTATCCAAGAATCCACAGCCTGATTCACGAAGGTACACGTGCAGTAAAGTCAAGCATGCAGAGTTTCGGCATTTGTGGCGGAGCCTTCACAGACGGGGCTTAATCATTGTACTTGGGACATAGTCTCCGTACTCGGTGCAGAATCTCCACACTGCAGTTCAAGACACTCGGCTCACAACAGTAACTTTATAAATCAGGACCCCAGTTCAAGACTCCGCACTCTTAATAGTAACTTTATAAATCAGGACCCAAATATATTTTTGAGAGAACAAGAGCTTTAGACGGAGTCTATTCTCTAGAGCATGCGTAATGAGGAGAAATGTTTACATTTCTCATGTTTTCCACTTTGCATCTGTGCTGCATTCTGCAGCAAACATAACACAAGAAAAATGCCTCTAACAATCTTTTTTATCCAGGAAAGTGCCCCTTTCTGCACAAAACCAATCACGCCAACAACGCAGACACCCTTGCAACATGATGTGAGGGTGCCTGCGTTTGTTTATGGCTGGATATTGTGTGCCGGCGTGGTCTGAAAGGACAGTAAATGTACTGCTTCTTGTATATACAGGGCATTTCCTGCCCTTTTGAATTGGTGTAGGGCAGTGCGGCACTGCCCAACTCCAAATCTTTAAAAATATGCCCCACAGTTTCCAACACCATCTATATAGTGGATGGGAGGTAGCGCTGTGGATGAGAATTGAACAGATGGAACTTCTTATCTTACAGCATTCTAATTGTCACTATATTGATTGTACAATGTGCTATGCTTTTCCTTCACGTCAGTGGTCCTGATTCCTCCGGATCTGAACGTAGTGAATATACGCATCTATATGTTAGACTACTAGCACAATTATTGAATTATTTGTACTCCTCCTTTTAAGAATATCACTCCATTAAGTATTGTGATATGTGGAAAAAAAAGGTTTTTTATTGACATCTGCAGTTAGTTTCCTTGCCCTGTCTATCTGACCATTGACACTCATTATTTCTTAAATTTTTCTCTATTCATTTTCCATATACATAACCAAAAATCTCTTAATACATAGAAAGTATATGGTTTTGATTTACAAAATAGATTTAATGCAAGACTGTTATCTGATTAAGTGGAAACAGATAACAATTCCATATACAACTTGCTGATATTTTTAAAATAGTTTTGCATAAAAATATGCGAAATGAAAATTGCCTTACTCAATATTGTCAATTTTGGGGCTAAAAGCCACATGGAGTTGGTCCTGCACCTCATGGTTAGTCCATAATTTGTTAAATTCAAATGTTGTGATGATATGTCCACTCTCATAAAGAAATTGCTTTGTTCCTTGCTTCACAACAATCTCATCGTGAGGACCAGATAAAAGAATTACTTCCTTAGTGAATGTAGGAGGCCCACGAAAATGCCTGAAATGCAAAGTCATGTCCAGATGTCAATTATATATTTAGAAATTGAATATAATTCTACACTTTGTACTATGTCACAATTCAAGAACCAGTTGATGTGAAGTACCAAGAAAAAACTCTCATTAGATCAGAAAAAAAGAACATTTGATTGGCACAATGGTCCTTAAAGAGCAAAGCGTTCATAAAGCATAAAATAACAAGTTTAAGATCTTATTTTTAGAACTGTTGCACCACCTCTAGCCCAATCAGGGTGCATGTTTATTGAGTAAACCATTTTTAGGGAGTTCTTGGACTGTGCTCATCATTTCTTTCTTTCTCTCTCTCTATATATATCTATATCTATATATATATAATCTTCTCATTGTCCCTTCTGGCACGGTGGGACCCATGGGAAGTGGCGTGCATGAACCATTGTGCTACATCCTGAAAGCGGGCTTCCCTGACTTTTGCATTATATATATATATATATATATATATATATATATATATATAGTTATGCGTGTTTGCGTATGGGACTATGGGAGAAGCAGGTTCTCGGATGCCTATATGCGGAAACAATGCGTGAACATGTAGTATGCCTGTACAGATATATAGACGATTTGTTTATCATCTGGAAGGGAGAAGAAAGCTTGGCAATGTCTTTCATTGAGGAGCTTAACAGCAACTCATTGAATTTACAATTCCCCTCAAACTTGAGTGCCACCTCTGTGATTTTTTTGGATGTTGAGGTTTATATTGATAACAACATGATTCAAACCAAACTACATCGCAAGGTCATCGCAGGTAACACTATGCTGCATGCCTCCAGCCATCATCCTAAGCATCTGATCCACAGCATCCCCTATGGGGAGATGCTGCGCATTAAACGAATATGCAGCAAAGAGGAGGATGCTAAAGAGGCACAGGCAGCATGCCGCTTGCGCTTTCTAGCTAGAGGTTACTCAGACAGAACAATCAAAGCAGCTATGACCCGCACTGAGGCTCTAACTAGAGAGGAGGCACTCACGACTAAAACAATGAGGAAAGTCACAAGCTCCGCACCTGAGTTACAACCAGCCAGATTGATTTTAACCTACAGCAAACAACATTCAATCATTCGCAACATCATGAGTAAACATTGGGCTTTGATAAAAAATGATCCCAGTCTTAAATTAGGATCTTGTACATCTCCCACCATTACTTATAGAAGAGCAGCCTATATGCAAAATAGCCTAGTGAGCAGTAGTCCGGAAGTCTTGACTAAGACAAACTGGCTCAGCTCGCGTACAGGATTTTTCAAATGTACATCCTGTAAGGCATGTCAGCATGGGGTGAATATGACATCTTACTCTACACCTTTTCAGGACAAGGCTATTCCTATATCCAAATGTCTCACTTGTAAAACGGAATATGCTATTTATGTGTTGGAATGCCCCTGAGATATGTAGGGAGCAGAAAGCTTCCTGTGCACAAAAGGGTGCTCCAACACATGAGGGCAATTACCAACTGCGATGAAGTATATCCAGTCGCTCGACACTTCAATGACTGGCATAACAGGGATTTGAAACTTTTGAAGTTTTTTGTAATCGGTGCAGTCATGCCGCTAAGAAGAGGTGGCAATAGGGAAGGAATGCTGCGCAAACTTGAAACGCATTATATCTTAAATCTAGACAGCAAGTATCCAGCTGGTCTTATTTTATTTATTTATTTATTTATACAATTTATATAGCGCGCAAATACCCTAAGGTGTCTCGGCGCTGGTCAGATCAGGTGCATAGAGAGGTCAAGTTCCAACTGATTAAAAACCATGTTTTTAATTGTCTCCGGAATGTCATCAGAGAAGGACTGGAATTTATATGGAGGGGGAGAGTGTTCCACAGCCTGGAGACAGCGACTGTGAAGCGTCTGTCCCCCCAGTTCACTTTTTTAGTGCGAGGAATTGGAAGCAGATTAGCTGTGGATGAGCGCAAGGCTCTTTTGGGCTTGTCAGCAGACAAGGCTTTCTTTAAAAATTCTGGCCCTATGTTATTCCTGGCCTTATAGGTGATACATAGCGCCTTAAATTTGGTGCGGCTCCTAACCGGGAGCCAGTGCAGTTGTCAGATAATCGGGGAGATAGACGAGAATTTTGGAGTATGGGTCAGGATTCTGGCAGCAGCGTTTTGGACAAGTTGTAACTTATTTAGGACTTGCTCTTGGGCATTTAGTAATAATCCATTACAGTAGTCAACCTTAGATAGAACTAAAGTACACATCAAGGTTTGCCCGCGCTGGCTGGGAGAAACGGCAGTAGTTTCTTGACCATCCTCAAAGTATAGAAAGATGCTGAGACTACCGCATTGGCATGGCTTACAAATGACAGTTTATTGTCAAATAAAACCCCTAGGTTCCTGACTTTATTAACCGGTGTCGGGGGGGGGCCTAGATCAGAAGGCCACCATGCTGGAGACCAAGACGGGGTCAGGCTACCAAAGATCATGACCTCCGTCTTGTCTGAGTTTAATTTTAAACAATTGTAATCCATCCAGGAACTGATGGCCATCATACCATCCTGAAAATTGGCCGCAACTGCTCCTCCGTTGTTATGAACAGCCAGTACCAACTGGGTATCATCAGCGTTGGATGTTAACCCAATACCGCATGATTTAATGACCCTCGCCAGGTCCGACTCATAGATGGTAAATAGCGTCGGACTTAACGAGGATCCCTGGGGAACACCACACGGTAAGGTGAAAACAGGGGAGAAGAAGTCACCCAGTTTAACTGACTGCTCACGGCCAGACAGAAAAGAAGTCAGCAGTGATTTGGCTTTGTCCTGAATGCCAATCTTTCCTACACGGTCGAGCAAAATGTTATGATCGACCGTGTCGAAGGCCGCAGACAGGTCCAACAATATCAGCGAGGATTTTTATACGTGTCTGTAAATTGTGGTTACATTTCTTTTTAGAAATATTTTATGCACTTTGAACGTACGATACAGTGAGATGGTATGGTTTGCTTAAAACTGATGGACTATCTGAATCGTGATATTTTAACTTTTCCTTTTTTATGTATATATTTGCTAATTGTCAGCAGAATATTACATATTATTGCACATTATGCACAATTTTTGCACAGGTTGAGTTGCACAATATGCACACTTGTTCACTTTATTATGCGTATCATCAAAGAATTGCCCAATGGGGCTTTCATTGTGTTCAATTACTAGCAGTAAGTGTACAAATCAATAACACTTGATAATATGGGCATATGCTATGGCAATTCTATTAGTTTGCCTAGACTACATGTATTTTACAGTCATGTGCAATGAAGCCAATGAGATTTTAAATCATGGATAAAAACAAGGTTGATATTTTTATACTATTTTAGTATTAATCCCTGTTTTATTCCAGGTTTTATTTACAATTCAAAATTATGAGTGTTTGTAAATAGACTTCTGTATTTTAAAACATTATTTGTTTTAAAATTGAATGCGACGGAATTGAACTAACTTTTATGTCAATGATGACGCATTTTGAATTAATTAGCACTGTCACTTTAAATATCCTGTGCACACTCCATAGCGTGTCATGTGATCCAGGGCCGTTGGGGCTCGAAATGCGTCATGGCGGAGGTGCGGGGTCTAGCACAATAAAAGATATAGCACCTTTAAGTCTGGGTCTGCTGTCGTCTTTTGGATGAATGCCTGACGAATTCTACTGGATATATATATATATATATATATCCAAAACTTGCAGCGTAGCCCTAATTGGAGGAAGCCACTCGAGGAAGGAATCTTTTCACAAATGTATTCAGCAGTCTGCAAACACGAACAATTCAAGTGCTGTCATCTAACTGTTCTCGCTGGACCGGTTTCGGGAGCCAAGCTCCCTTCTTCTGCAGCGTGTAGGGCAGAAAGTGAGCACAGTTCACACGCACACACCACATTATGTGTATCCGCCCCTGGGCGTGGTTACACACTCGGCATCATGGTTCTTGTAGTGTTGCGTGAATGTCTATCCCAAGTGGGCTTACTCACTGTTTCCTTCCTCGAGTGGCTTCCTCCAATTAGGGCTACCCTGCAAGTTTTGGATATATATATATATATATATATATATTACGCTCCATGGGGTTGTCCAAGTATGGAAAATGGAGAAATAGGTTAGCAGTTGCGCACACCGCTTCCGTTAAAGCCCCTGAAAAGAAGCATATGGAGCTTCGAAACGCGTTGGGCAGATCCATTACGGAGCGGCATCTACAAGCGGATCCCCGTCCTCACCTACACATAAATTAAGCTGCTGCTCGTGTGCTACTCAAAGGTGGACAACCTTGGAGCGACAAGTTATACGCGGCCGTCCAGCCGCGGAGTATGCACCACCCCGTCATCCTTGGGGGTCACGGAAGTGAAACAGCAGCCGTACACGGGATCAAGGACGGGCCCACTTGCGGGGTCCATACAGGACTTGATTGTGTGCTTTCCGCACCGCACTTCCCATAATACACAGTTTCATTTGAGCCTCCCATTGGTGGGTGTGTCATATGGAAAATGGAGAAGTGGGTTAGCGGTTGCGCACACCACTTCCGTTAAAGCCCCTGAAGAGAAGCATATGGAGCTTCAAAACGCGTCGGGCAGATCCATTACGGAGCGGCATCTACAAGCGGATCCCCGTCCTCACCTACACATAAATCAAGCTGCTGCTTGTGTGCTACTCAAAGGTGGACAACCTTGGAGCGACTATATATGCTACATGGTCCAGTTGAAGGCAGGAAGCCGAAACGCGTAGACCGTCCATTTGATGCACTTTTCTTTGCACGTGTGTGAATAAAATCGTGAAGAAAGCTAACTGTTGCTGTGCCGTGTCTTTATCTACGGGACTCGTAGGAGAAGAAGCTGATGTGATATATATATATATATATATATATATATATATATATATATATATATATATATATATAATATATATTGGTTCTTGTGCATGTGAGCTTCGCCTGAGTTTTCCATAGGAAAAGCTTATTTTTTTTACTAATAACTTTGACGCCGTTTGACAACTTATCACAACATTTGTGAAACTAGTTGACCACTCACTTCAGCTGCTGTTTGGAAAGTTTCAGAGAAATTAGTCTAGTGTGGGGCAAGAAAAAGAGAGGGTCCCAAAACGTGTTTTCACATGCAATTTCCCATAGTGATTTTGAACACCACTACAGCCTGAACTGCTGAACAAAATTACACCAAATTTGGCAGAAAGCTAGATCTTGGTCCAGAAAGATCTCTTTTTTTGTCATTTGGTTGAAATCTTTTCTGTAGTTTTTAAGTAAATCCTTATTTTTTTAAATTCTGTATATCTAGGGACATGGAGGTTCTGCGGATTCGACAGATCTCATGGTAAAATTTGATTGGCTGCCACCACTTCAACCAGGAAGTAGTGGCAGCCATTTTAGGACCCTGGATTATAACATGCGCCTTTGCAATGGTTTGCTAATTACCCCACATATTACATCACTCATGGCATCTTCTATGAAATCATTGATAATATCAGTGAAACATTTGCTGTAAAAGTATTGATGACAAAAGTGTGCATGGTGGGGACGAAAGCTATAGTTACTTTAGGGCATGAGTTATAGTTACTAGAGATAACTTGAACTATAACTGCTGAATATCTATGGTTTAGAGTGAGTAAAATGTGAACTTAACTGTAACACCCCTGTAACCTTTCACTTTTTAGTGAATTTCTACTTTTTTTATTCTACTTCGTAACTATAGCGTCCCTGTAACCTTTGGTTTTCTCAGTGATATATCTATCTATCTATCTATCTATCTATCTATCTATCTATCTATCTATCTATCTATCTATCTATCTATCTATCTATCTATCTATCTATCTATCTATCTATCTATCTATCTATCTATCTATCTATCTATCTATCTATCTCTCTATCTCTCAATCTATCTATATATATATCACA
The DNA here is from genome assembly GCF_964261635.1 of Lissotriton helveticus. NCBI lineage: Eukaryota > Metazoa > Chordata > Amphibia > Caudata > Salamandridae > Lissotriton > Lissotriton helveticus. The sequence goes on from NC_136059.1 coordinate 1,091,918,301, forward strand.
ACACAGGAAGAGATATCGAGGCTTCATGTCCGTAAAACATCAGCTTTATTCAAATACATAGAGGCAGCATTTCCTTGGAAAGGATATCTCTTCCTGTGTTGTGGTTTTAAAGGACAGGAGGCTCCTTGCCTGTTCATACAAGGCCACCCTGCATGGACGGGGGCTCCTAGCAAAGTGGAATAATGTGCTTGGATATATATCAGAGATTTTTAAGTTTAAAAAATATAGATATTGGGTACACGAGTCCTTGCATTAGACTCACGAAGCCTACTAAAATTTGATTGGCTGCCAAAACTTCTACCAGGAAGTGTTTGCAGGCATCTTGGGACTGGCTTGAAGCTGAGCACCACAAAAAAGTAAACAATAATGAAAAAAGGGCATGGTAGGAATACCCTGAGATCTCAGCTATAGTGGGGACTTCACACAGGAACCCCGTTGGGAGTAAAAAGTGACCTGGGTTTGAAGCTGGGGAGCGATGGTCAACTCTCTGCTTCTGTGCACAATGCTATGATTCTGGGTACATCACTTAGGCATCCCTTTGTCTATAAATAGTATGCACTGTTACTGGTGCTAATGAATAGAGCTCTAACATTGCACTAAATAAAAAATGATGAAAATGCACTGCGGTAAACACAAAGCAGTAAAATACTGAAAGACAAATAGATATCCATTTCCTGGCTGATTTGCACAAAGTCGATACAAAAAACCTGGACAAATTGCGGCTTCCCCACTTAAACTGTGTGATCTTAGGCAAATATTTTATTTCAATCAAACTATTTTTTCTTCATAATTGCGTTTTAGAGCACTTTCAAATATGTGAGATGATAATCCCTAGTTCAGTTTTTTTTGTGTTGGTACCCTGTCCCACTGATGCCCTCTCTACAGTCTCTCATTCATACACACTGATGTCCACTCAACAGGTTCTCATTGATGCACACTGATGTCCACTCTATTGTCTCTCATTCATGCACACTGATTCCCACTCATCGGTCTCTCATTCATGCACTCTGATGTCCACTTTACAGTCTCTCATTTATGCACACTGATGCCCACTCAGCGGTCTCTCATTCATGCACACTGATGTCCACTCTACTGTCTCTCATTCATACACACTGATGTCCACTCAACAGGTTCTCATTCATACACACTGATGTCCACTCTACTGTCTCTCATTCATGCCAACTGATGTCCACAATACAGTCTCTCATTCATGCACACTGATGCCCACTCAGTAGTCTCTCATTCATGCACACTGATGTCCACTCTACTGTCTCTCATTCATACACACTGATGTCCACTCACCAGGTTCTCATTCATACACACTGATGTCCACTCTACTGTCTCTCATTCATGCACACTGATGTCCACTCTAAAGTCTCTCATTCATGCACACTGATGTCCACTCAACAGGTTCTCATTAATACCCGCTGTCTGGCCCTGGTCCAAAGGTGAGCACTGATGCCCAGTCCACAGCCTCAGATTCACACACTGATGCCCAGACGACACCCTTTGTTTAACACACACTGATGCCTAGACCACATTCATACAGAAAGCAACCTAGACACAGGCTTCTCGTGCATCCACACTCACTCTTGCCAACATTCTGAGAGCAATGAGCAGTTGTTAAAGTGGGGAAAAAAGTCAGGGAACTGTGGGAGGAGAATCAGAGAGTGGGAATAACTTGAGGATTAGGTCAGTGGGTGGAGTCAGAGGTCTGTCCAGAAAGCACATCCAAAGTTTTAGTATTTGTTTGGCATTTCAGTAACTAGTTAAAGTTTATTATGTTATTGAATTCAACCAATGTACACACATGTTTAAGGTTTAATATGTGTTATTGACATTACAATATAGTCACAAAGTGGGATACCTTACCAATCACAGAATGTCCCAAATATGCTTAAAGCGGCATCACACGACATTTGTCTCAGAGCCATTCAGTTTCTGTCATCAGCACTTCTCCTCCCTTTTTTAAAAAGAGCAATTCAAACATGACTGGCACAATATCCCAGTTGGCAAATGTTTTCGACAGAATTATGGCTCTGACATACCTGTCACATAATACATAATCTGCTGCATAATCTGACGATTTTAACTAACAGCTTTTTGTAGTTCAAACTGATCAAATATACTAAAAATTTGAATTATGTTGCTGCAAAGTGGAAGGTTAACTGGACACCTTTCTCACTGCCGCATTTGTATGTTACACTAATTCTAATGAGGCAAAATCTTTGTTGTTAGTATGTATATAAAAGTTCAAAATAATGAAGTATCAGAAAATGTACTGCATTACGCTGCTGCCTTTTTTTGGTGTATAATTTAGTCAACACTGCTACATAGTTTTGCCCTCTATTGCTGCATAATCCTAGTGGCCCCAAAACATGCAGCACATGTTAAAAGTGCTTGTGCATGAAGCAGAGAGACTGTACAGTTAGCAAACTTAGAGGCATATTTACAAAGGACTAACAGAGCGTGGTGTTAGCCTTCTTAGTTTAACACCGCACTCCGCCAACGTGGGGCGCGTTCTGAAACGTGGGGCTGCAACGTATTTACAACAATAAGGTGCAGCCCTGCGTTTCCCCTGCGCTGGTGCTAAATTTAGCTGCCTAGTGCTAACGCAGGCACCCTTGCACCATATAGTGCAAGGGTGCCTGCGTTGTGGGGAATGATTGTTTATGTGCAGTACGGTGTGCCTTCCTGGACATAAACAATATTAAATGGCGACATGTAACTTCTATGTGTGCTGCTTTGTACAGTACACATAGAAGTTGAAACTCATCATTATAAAATTATAAATGTATGTGCAGGAAGGGACGCGTTCCTGCACATACACAATGGTGGTTTGCTGATTCTATGTGTGCTGCACAATGCAGTACACATAAAAATAGCAACAACGAGGAAAAGTAAAGTATTTCTCATCATTGCGCCCTGTTAAAACCAGGTTTTCCCTAGTCTTAATTTTGGCACTGCACAAAATTTACGTCACTCTTGTAAATATTGGGCAGCGTCCAAATTAATGGTGCTGCGGCAGAATGCCTACCGCAACACGCATTGCCCACTCATTGCACACTAAGTATACTGTAAAAGGGTGCCTTTTTTTACAAGGCAGCATTAAGCCACGAACACTGCCTTGCAAAGAAGGCACAGCCTGGTTGGCCTCCACAATGTAAAAAAAAAGACTTCTGTTGGCGATAGGGGCTTGTAAATATGCCCCTTTGTTTGGTGTGCTACTGCTGGAACAATGTTAATAGAGTACCAATGGGTGAGGCATAATGGTCTGAAAGGTCCTGAGACCTCATTGACAAGAGTGGCTGTTGCTCTAGGGTGTGTTGCTTCATAGGCCTGCCCGCAATACTGGAGGTGAACTCAAGTATGGATTGTGGTGGACAAGCCTTCAAGGTTAACTCACACCTGCCACCACTAGGGCCAAGAAAAGAAGGCTTTTGAGGTCTTGCATTGGAATGTGCTCCCTCAGGAGAGTGGTCTGGTGGACTGGTCATAAAGGCTGAACCTGGTTCCCCCGTTCCAAATGTTGCCGCTCTGGCCATAGTGCCACATCTCTCCCCCACGGAAGCTCCACTGAGAGAAACGTGCACTGCCTTCAGCTACAACCAAATTGTGATCCGCTATAAACACCTGGATGTGACTTAATTCAAAATATGCACTAGGCATGAGTATTACGCTGCCTGAAACAAACGATAACATCCTGGAAAAAGCAAACACTTATAGAGAATGCACGATTAAGTAAAGCATGTGAAATGTAAGCAGGTACAACACTTTTAAACTCATCCAGAAATTAATTAGTGTTTTTGCCTGAAAAGTTAAGGATATGACTACAGGGCCTGGAAGGGACAAGTTTGAATGTTCATTGCTTATATACTTACAAAATGGAAGCAGTATAGTTTAAAAAGACCACATCCCTGAACACACAGCTGCCTTTCACATTTCATAAACCAAAATAAGAAAAACAGCTGATAAGGATCACATTTAAACGTTTAGCTTTCCACTCCATGCATCAACCAGATAGTGGAATACCTCCGGCAACAGTGCACTTTCACATCCAGGGAAAACAGTGTTGTTCAAAGAAAGAGGAGAAAATGAAAGAAGAGCTTCACTGGCAAACTCTGTCAAGTGGTGTTAAGGCGTTTGGGTGTGTTTAAAACAAAGCGGTTGACTTTGAAACCACTCTATCTTGCTTTATTTCACTTTTTTCCGTACGTTAAACCTATATCTTCTCTCCATCTCGGGGCTGCCATTTGATACAGAAAAACGTCTGAAAAGTACTAAATTTGCATAAAAAGCATTTCTTCTTTTCAGATTATTTTCTCAAGCGAACAAATAAAGGAGAGAAAAGAAAGGGTGATAACCGTGTCTTGTAGTCATGGTCTTCAGCAAATGAGGAAGAGTGAGACATAGAGAAAATAAGAGAAAGAAAAAAAGAAACGCTGGTGGTAGCTGCCAGAAGTGGACACTGTCCTTTTCTTCTCTGGGCAAGAAGAGAAAGAGAGTTGTTTTCATTCTCTGTGCACCCGCACATTCCCGAAAGGCCGAGCCTTATCTAAAGGCCTTCGCTAATTCTGCCGTCCTGGGACACATTTTGAAAATTAAAAAAGTAGGCAGTGGAGTAACGAAAGTTGAGCGGGGCCCCCTGCAAGGTACACGGAGGGGCCCCCGCCAGGCCCGAGTACTGTGCTGATGGGGGCCCCTGCGGCTCGGGGGCCCCACCGCACCGCGGGGGCTGCGGGGGGTTGTGTTACGCCCCTGAGCAGAGTGATGTAGGGGAGAGCAGAGTAGAGTGGCATAGAGTGGGAATAGTGTTGAATAAAGTGGCACAGAGTGGAATGGAGTGGAGTAGAGTGGTGTGGAGTGGCATAGAGTGGAATAGAGTGCAGTGGCATAAAGTGGAGTGGCATAGAATGGAGTGGTGTAGAGTAGAGAGGAGTAGAATGGGGTGGCATAGAGTAGAGTGGCATAGAGTGCCGTAGAGTGGTATTATGTGGAGTGGAGTGGCATAGAGTAATTTGGAGTGGCATTGAGTAGAGTTGAATGGAGTGACATAGAGTGGAGTGGCGTCGTGTGGAGTGGCCTTGAGTACATTGGCATAAAGTAGAGGGGTGTGGAGTAGAGTGGAGTAGTGTTGAGTAGAATGGTGTAGAGTGGAGTGACATAGATTGGCATAGAGGGGAGTGGCACAGAGTGGAGTGGACTGGCATAGAGTGGAATGGCGTAGAGTGGAGTGGCGTAGAGTGGGATAGGGTGGAGTCAAGAAGAGTGGCATGAAGTAGAGTGGCATGGAGTATAGTGGCGTGGAGTATAGTGGAGTGGCGTAGAGTAGAATGATGCTGTGTGGCATGGAGTAGAGTGGTGTACAGTCGAATTTCGTAGAGTAGAGTGGTAGGGGTGGTATGGTGTGGAGAAGAGTGCCATGGAGTAGAGTGGGATGGAGTGGTGTAAAGTGTCATAGAACAGAGTGATGTGGAGTGGCGTTGAGTAGAGTATAGCAGCGTAGAATACAATGGCATACAGTGAAGTAGAGTGGTGTAGAGTAGAGAGGCACTGAGTAGAGTGAGGTAGAGCGCTATAGAGTGGCGTTGTGTGGAGTGTAGCAGCTTAAGAGCAGAGTAGTGTGGTGTAGAGTGGCAAAAACTGGAGTAGAGTGGCACAGAGTGGGCTTTATTAGAGTTGCTTTGAGTTAAATACAGTGGGGTGACATGGAGTAGAGTGGCATGGAGTAGAGTGACATGGTGTAGAGTGGGGTAGAGTAGAGGGAAGTGGTATAGAGTGAAGTGGTGATGGACACAGTGGAGTGTGTTGACTGAAGGACCATAAATTTGAGTGGAGTGGCATAGAGTACAGTGGGACTCAGTGGAGTGGCATGGATTGAAATGACGTAAAGTGGAGCGGCATGGAGTAGTGTGGCATATAGTGGGGTGGAATAGAGTACAGTGGCGTAGGGTGAGGTGTAGTCAAGTAGAGTGGTGTGAAGTAGCATGGGGTATAGTGGCGTGGAGTAGAGTGTCGTAGAGTGGAGAGGCATAGACACAAGTGGCATGGAGTGGGTGGTGTAGAGTGGTGTGTGGCATAGAGTTGAGTGGTGCAGCATAAAGTGGTGTGTAGTGGTATAGATTGTCATAGAGTAGAGTGATGTTGAGTGGCATAGAGTGGCATAGATTATCATAGAGTAGAGTGACGTGGAGTGCCATAGAGTAGAGTGGCATAGAGTGGAGCTGCATAGAGTATAGTGGCATAGAGTGGACTAGGGTGGTGTAGAATAGCTGAGTAGAGTGGGTAGAGTGGCACGGTGTGGAGTGGAGTAGCTTAGAGCAGATTGGAATGATGCAAAGTAGTGTGAAATAGAGTAGAGTAGCAAAAAGAGAAGTGGAAATGAGTGGCATGGAGTGTGGATATTAGAGTGTTGTAGAATGGGGTGGAGTAGAGTGCCTTGGTATAGAGTGAGGTACAGTAGAGTGGTGTAAAGTGGAGTGACATAGAGTAGAGAGGACTGACATAGATTGGAATGGCGTAAACTTGAACGGCATAGAATAGCATGGTGTAGAGAGGGATGGGGTGGGGCCAAACTGAGTATCATGAAGTAGAGTGGCATAGAGTATAGTGGAGTTGAGTGGCTTAGAGTGGAGGAGCATCTGGAAGAGGATAGTGGCACAGGGTAGAATGATGTTGTGCGGCATAGAGTAGAGCGGTGTAGAGGAGAGTTTCATAGGGTAGAGTAGTAGGGGTCGTGTGGAGTAGCGTGCCATGGAGTAGAGTGGTGGAAATTGTCATAGAACAGAGTGGTGTGGACTGGCATTAAGTAGAGCAGAGTGGCGTAGAGTGGAGTGGCATCGAGTATAGTGGCATAGAGCAGAATAGCGTAGAGTGGCGTAGAGTAGAGAGGCACTGAGTAGAGTGGGGTAGAGTGCTGTAGAGTGGCATTGTGTGGAGTGGAGTAGCTTAGAGCAGAGTGTATTGTAGCGTAGAGTAGAGTGGCAAAGAGTGAAGTGGTGTGGCATAGAGTGGGCTATATTAGAGGGGCTTAGAATTACACACAGTGGGGTGGAGTGGAGTAGAGTGCATGGAGTAGAGTGGCATGGGTAGAGTGGCATAGAGTAAAGTGGAATGATGTAGAGTGGAGTAGAGCACAGTAGTGTGAGTGGAGTAGCATAGATTGGAGTGGAGTGGCATTGAGTACAGTGGCATAGAGTGGAGTGGAATAGAGTAGGGTGGCGTAGGGTGAGGTGGAGTCAAGTAGAGTCGTGTGAAGCAGCGCGAAGTATAGTGGAGTGGAGTAGAGCGATGTAGAGTGGAGTTGCGTAGACAAAAGTGGAGTGGAGTGGTGTATGGATTAGAGTAGAGTGGTGTGGTGTGGCGTGAAGTGGCGTAGATTGTCACACAATACAGTGATGTGGAGTGACATAGAGTAGAGTGGAGTGGCGTAGAGTGGAGGTGCACAGAGTATAGTGGCATAGAGTAGAATGGTGTAGAGTGGAACCGAGTGGTGAGTAGAGTAGGGTAGAGTGCCATAGAGTGGCGTTTCATGGAATGGAGTAGATCAGAGCAGAGTGGAGTGATGTAGAGGAGTGTGGCCTAGAGTGGAAAGGAGTGGAGTGGGGATGAGAGGCATAGAGTGGGCTATAGTAGAGTGGCATAGAGTGGGGTGGGTGGAGTGGAGTAGCGTGACTTGGTATAGAGTGGAGTAGAGCGATGTAGAGTGGAGTGGTGTAGAGCAGAGTGGAGTGAAGTAGCATTATGTAACCAGCTACCAACATAATCTCTGCTCTAAAAAAGGTTTGTGTACCCGTCCCATATGTAATGTAACATAAGTGAGTTGTGTGCTGATCTATTTAAGTATACGCGAAATCTGAAATAAAAAAAAGAATACAAATACATGTTAGTGCAAATCTGTGACAGCATCCCTTTTAGAAGCTAGCAATTTGTTAACACAGGATTTAAATAACACAAAATAATGATACAATAGTTTCTGCATTCAGTTACCACCAAGAGTAGGGGGTAGCAATGGTAGCAAAGGACCCTTAAAATAATATAAATAGGCTCCACCCACTCCTGTTAAGTAGTAAAAGAGAGATACAATTAAGTAGCAGTTAGTCCATCACACCCTTGGACCCTGGTGCTACTGCACCTTCTGCACTAACCTTAACCATGGTACCTCTTGAGGCTCTTCAACAGTAAGCGTGCATAACAATCAATGTCTTTTAAGAATAACAATAACTACACAACAATAAGCACACCATTGACCCAACCATACACCTCTGGCAGAACATGGGACCATGAACAAACACTGGCAAAGTCAATAGGTTGTGTGTTACCAGTTCTTTCCGGCTGTTTCAATTGGCTTTGATGATGCACATCGTCACAGTTTGTGAAGCAACGTGGCCACCATCACGTGATGTAGCCAGTGCTTAATTTGTGAAAGAAGGAGTGTCGGTGCCCGAAGCTCTGCTCAGAAACCGGCAGCAGATGCAAATAAACATCGGCAGGCTGAATAGCAATGCGGGTATTCTTTAACACCTTATATGCTCATGACGAGCTCAGCTCGTCATGAGGCCCGGTGCTCCGGTGCTCATGACGAGCTCAGCTCGTCATGAGCCGTGGAACGCTCACACGCGGGGATAATCCCCCTGCTGTGGTGAACGTTCCACGGAAACGTGTATGGTCATGACAAGCTCAGCTCATGAGCACGGGGCTGCTGTGCGCGCCTCACCGCCCCCCCAAGCACAGCGGGGTAATTACCCCCGCTGCAAAGGGGTTAATTCACTACTAGATACTCCCTTTTCCTTTTTGTCACACTTGCAGGCTCCTGCTCTCTGTTTGTGACAGTTTTGCTATGTTTATCTTGCTCTGTCTTTTTGATCTGTGTGTTTTTCCCTCTCTTGCCCTCGGTAAATATCTGATATGGGTAAAGTAAGTTCCGGTTCCCAAAAATAAGTGTTGGTGCCTCCCACCGGCAACCACCAGCTTAAATTAGGTACTGGGAATAGTCTGTTATCTATAGTGTAAGGAAGGAAATGGCCATCTGGGCTGCTGTTTAAACTGTAAAATAGAGCAACAATCAGGGATCACTGGGCCACTTAGCCCTCTGGGTCCCGGTGCCACTCCACTTGCTGCACCAATGGAAGCTACGCTACTTTCACCATCTTGAGAGTGTAGAAAGTACATGAAAGATAGTTTTCTATACTTTCCAGATAACCTTTAAATTGCATTGTCATGTTCCATCATACAACGTGACAGCCATGTAGGAAAAAATATTTTCGAATTGCCTATTCTTTTGGTCATTACTATTGGCCTTGGCAATGCAGGCGCCATACCAAAGTTTGTGGTATTAGGAATCGAATCGCGCAGCCAGCATAGAGTGGGGGCCGGGGAAGGGGTGAGCACAATGGACATGGGACGCATTGGAATAACTATTGAGGCAAAAGGTGTATAGTGTCAATATCAATAAGTAGCTGAATGATGGGGAGTGTCAGGGGATCAACAAAGGAGGGGGAAAGGAGGTCTTCGGGGAGCAGCTAAAATCCTCAGACGAGCATTGACAGAGAGCAGAGGGGGTGAGGAAACACTGGAAAGGAGTAGGCGAGCCGAATGAGAGACTAAAGGGTGCTGAAAGCAATGGTGCGAAGGCAACACAGAGAGTGCAAGGATCTGCGTGAAGGTGGAAGGGAAGGAAACACAGACGGAAACTCGGAAAGGGGAGAGAGAATAAAAATACATGCATCGCATGGAGTGATACAATGGTACTATCAATGTATGCAATGTAGAGATACAAGTAATCTTTATAGCCGTTCACGTCTGATGCTCATTACAGCTGTGCCATTTAGGAAATGATCCTCACAAGGACTAGGACCGCAGTTTTAAATATGGCCTCACTCACTGCCTCAGTGCCCAGGACCCACCGGTCTGCCGCCTCACGTGCATGAACATTCCAGTCTGGCCCCCACCCTGAAGTTGAAGACCAAAAAGCTGTGCCTGCGCTGCACGGCGCACCACGCACCATGCAGCATTTCATTTATTTGGGGAGACTGGACTGGAGCAAAATTTTCAAACTAAGTCCCAGCATGGATGTCGCTGTAAATTACTGTACCGTGCGCTGAGGGGGCCCCCTGGAGCTCGCCCCCACCCCCCACCCCGCAACGCACGCCATTGCCTAGTCCGGCATCTACTATGGGCATCGGTGCATCTTTGCAGATATGCCTCGTGCATCTCATTACACACTCTCCGCTCAACTTCGTTCCACCCAGGGAAGGGATTGGGTGCATTTACATCGGTCTTCAGCACAGTTTCAGGCAGATCGGAGATGCTTGTCCGTCCTTTACGTCCACAGGCCTACCCACTGAGCTGCTGCCCCCAGAATGGTACAACGGTGCTGCCTGTGACGGAGAGAAGCCTCTGGGCTCTCCCACGAGACACGATTGTCGTAGCCCACACCACCCTGCTATATAACCCCTCATCCCACACACACTTAACACTGCGGCCTCTGGGAAAGGGCTGCATCCCGTCTACGTACCGTGGTTTCCAGTCCTAATGTTTGTCCTTTCTGCTGCGACACAGCACCGGGGCTGCAGGGCTCCGATAGGTTGGGGCTGTGTGCGGCTTTTGGGCACTGGCAGGCAGTTGATCAGTGCCACTGCCTCCAAAGGCTTCTGCTCCTCTTAGCTGAGGCCTATGGCTGGAAGCTTGAGCAAGGGAGCTCGTGCTACTGCCAACGAAGAAGGCCTGAATAGAATTATGGGTTGGAGCGCGGGGGCAGGACCACAACATGCAGGGGCCTCATTGGTAGAGCTTTGACTCCAGGAGATTGACAGCCATGTGATCCAATGAGCACAGCAGAAATGGGTGTGACTGGACTGTGTTCTCCTTGTTTCTGCACGTGTTTTTCAATGTGCTACTGTCCACAACAAGAGCTTGCCTTGAAGTCCTCTGTAATTGGCTGTTAGTGTCATGTGCTTTTCAGTGCATGTTATACACACAATTCACTGTATCCAATTCACTCACACTCTTATCCAGTTCATGAAGCATGCTATGCAAACCAATGTGATTCGTTTCCTATTTCAGTGATGCCCATATTCATTTTGAAAGCAGAATTATTTGTGTCACTATTATTCATGTCAATTTCAAAATGTGTCATATTTAAACTAATCTGTAATGGTAATTTATTTAATTTGTTTGCAAAACAGTAAACGTGTCTGCAGTAAATGACAACACCTTAACACATCAAGCTATATATCATTTAATACATTACCAGACCAGCATTAACCCTTTTTTCCCCACATCTTTTTCGCACCCCAGGATAGCACCTCCAAAGCACAGTGGCATTAATCAAAGATGAAATGTGGCCGGGGCGGCACTTTGGGTACTATTACATTTAGCGCTTTTGTCCAGCAATAAGTGTGTATGGACATCCCCATCAAGCCTCCATTCCTCTTCCATTTTTCAAGTTTGGCCAAATTTGTAATCGGTTTCGATGCTATTGATCAGCCCTGCCAACTGGCACACATTTAACATTAGAATAACACATTTTCAGTAATGTCCCCGCATTATCGCAATGCCTGAGTTTGTCACCCAAAAGTGTTACTCCTCGCAGAGCTTGCACAGCTGTTCAGATTAAGGTTTGCGTGGAACCATGTTCCGAAGTGCCTTACCGCAGTAAACAGTCCTCTCTCTTCCTCTGTTTAGAAAGAGCTTAAGGCTTATCTGTACAGCCAGTTTGAGTGGATGGGCGACCATTATTCTATGTTTCACTGGAGCGACTGCTCCCTCCCCTCCTTGTAACAATGGGATTCAACATTCTTGCACTCAACCAGTCACGTGCATTTCTCTCCAGTTCTAGGACAAACATTCTGGGAGACCGGTTCCTGCCCTCATTGTGAGAGTGGCTGTGATGCAGGACTGGTCACCAAATAGCAAATACGTTTTAGATGAGTCCGCATGGGACTTGTCAGTCCTGGCGGTTGAACTATCCAGTTGCAAGTGGTCGACTCAGCCCGGGCACCTCTAACTTGTATTATGGACGATTGGGAGTTCACACTGAAAGTGTGAGTTCCCTTTCACCACATGGTAAACTGGCTCCCGCTCATGGCCACAAATAATGTTTTGCTTTTATATCTTCTTACAGGAATGTACGGTTTAAAATTTTTAACTATGTCCCCGCATTATCGCAATGCCTGAGTTTGTCACCCAAAAGTGTTACTCCTCGCAGAGCTTGCACAGCTGTTCAGATTAAGGTTTGCGTGGAACCATGTTCCGAAGTGCCTTACCGCAGTAAACAGTCCTCTCTCTTCCTCTGTTTAGAAAGAGCTTAAGGCTTATCTGTACAGCTAGTTTGAGTGGATGGGCGGCCATTATTCTATGTTTCACTGGAGCGACTGCTCCCTCCCCTCCTTGTAACAATGGGATTCAACATTCTTGCACTCAACCAGTCACGTGCATTTCTCTCCAGTTCTAGCACAAACATTCTGGGAGACCGGTTCCTGCCCTCATTGTGAGAGTGGCTGTGATGCAGGACTGGTCACCAAATAGCAAATACGTTTTAGATGAGTCCGCATGGGACTTGTCAGTCCTGGCGGTTGAACTATCCAGTTGCAAGTGGTCGACTCAGCCCGGGCACCTCTAACTTGTATTATGGACGATTGGGAGTTCACACTGAAAGTGTGAGTTCCCTTTCACCACATGGTAAACTGGCTCCCGCTCATGGCCACAAATAATGTTTTGCTTTTATATCTTCTTACAGGAATGTACGGTTTAACATTTTTAACTATTGATATTTTCAAACAAAAAATGTCTCCATATTAAAGTGCTAAATAATGAGTTCTGAAGGCTCATGGTTTGTAAATGGTTAAATGCATTTATAGCCCCATTTAATTTAATGCTCGCCGCACTTGAATGGTAGGTGGTGAGCAGAAATCACTGTTCAACTCTGCAAGCAGCCCGGGTCGCTTCACACTTCCAGGAAGCCAAGCTTCCCCACCACAGCCACGCTCTTTATTTCCCTCTCTATGCCATGGATGGGCTGCAGAGAGCTCACGTTTCTGCTGGCTCAACTGATCACAGCGCTGTCATAATTTCTATAACTCTGCGGTGCCCCTTCCACACTCTGGTGTTTCTCTTGTGTCTGATGGTAGTGCTTACAAGCAAGCACTCTAGGTCATGTGCATTGCCCATGCTGCTGATCTTCCCACCAGGGAGGGCGGATGCTTCTTTGCCACTTAGCATGTCCCTTGCCATCTCTTTACTGCCTCAGTGCCCTTCCATTTCTGGTGCTTTGCAGAACTTTTAAGATCTTAGAGTTTCTCGTTGCTCAAACGAATGTCTGACAAAATATCGAGATTCACAATATCGACGTACAAAAATATCGGAGCAAAAATATCGAAATCAAAAATATCGGGTTCCTATACTTAACTAGATATATACACAAATATCGATTTTTTAATATCGATATACAAAAACATCGTTTACTTTTATATCGACTACATTAACATCGGAAAACAAAAATATCGCTATCTACAAAAAATAATGACATTAACTATAATATCGACATCAAAAATATTGTGCACTTCAATATCGGATTATCAGCTATATCGACTTTTTATATGCATCTGTTTGCATAATTAATTAACGTTTTATATGTTTTCACATCTAAATAAACACACAATACTTAAATTAATACTATAGACACACTATTAATTTGTCAAAAATATCCTATTGGTATAATTATATCACCTACACATATAAAAATATTCTATAGTACTTTGTATAATTTTATAATTTGTTTTTGTTTTTCACTTCTATTACAAAGTAATCACAACTGAAATTCAAATATACTAACTAACCAATCACAAACCTAATTTTTTAAATGAACCAATAGCAAAATAATTACTACTGACACTCCCCTATATAAACAATTAAAATCTAAGCACAAACTACTTGCCAAAAGTCACTGAAGGAGATTCATCTCTATCCGAATTGCTGCACAACAACTAGAAGAACCAGACTATCAACCTACTATCACATCTTCTAAGTAAGTAAATAAAATAGAAAATGCATTATTTGCTAATACTACTTACTTACCTGCTAAATACCCAGTGCCCCTTTGCTATTCATACTACTTAACATGCTAAATATTTATATGAAACTATTTTTTTTAGATACAACGAGTACTGAATATTCTACTCAAAATAACTGTGAACAAACCCTAGGAATACAGATTCTAATAACTATGTAAGTAATTTCACATTGATTCATTATGTGCACATAAATCTAAACACACAGAAATAATGACTTTTGCCCCACATATTTCTTTTTTTCTGTAGATTCTACTACTGAAAACTGCACTACTAATGAACTAAGGACATCAGTACTATTTCTCCAATACATTTTACTACGTAAGTATTATGCAACTGAAATAAATGTGGAAAAACAATACAAACATTTAGAACTGTTCTAAATATGTTCTATTATATATTGTTTATTTACAGAGCAAACACAACGAATAGATATACAGACATAATACAGAACTCCACATTCTGAATAATACAGATAATAATCACAAAGTAAGTATATTAAAGAACATAATTACCAGATAATCTATTAAAAAACATACCAACATGGTGATTATTCTAATACATATGTTCCTTTTTTATTTAAGGTAACACTACAAACTACTCTCCAGAAGCTGAAGAAACAACTATACTGGCAAAGACCAACCTAAAAAAATATGTAAGTATCTTCACAATGTGAATCATGAAGATACACTTTTGTAGTAGAAATGAGCTCTAACATTGCAAATGTACCGAAACATTAATTAATAATATACTACTTTCATGTTTTTCATAACAGCTACAACAACATCACAAATAAATATCCCCAACTAAAGAAGCAAGCAGCTCCTAATTTTGCTGTAAATTCAAAAACACGTAAGTATAAACATTCCTACTTATCACTGACATAGATTATTTATCACATTTAATTTGACATTAACTATTATATATACATTTTATAGATATACAAAGTACAAAATGACCGAAGGAGCCGAATTTGTGACCAGCCAGAAAGGAAAACTATTACTATGCTACATGGGTTACACTTATACACAAGAAAAGCAATATGGCATGCAAGTTAATTGGAAATGTTGTAAATATTATTCTAACAAGTGCTATGGCAGAGCAACAACTAAAGAAGCTACAGTACTGTATACTAGGGAACACAATCATCCACCTAATGTTACTGAAATAGAAGTTAGAACAGCTTTGGAAAATATAAAAGAAGCTAGTACTGGTTCCCAAAAGCAAACAAATGTCATTTTAAAAGAAGCCATTCCTAAAATCCCAAAAACTGCCACAACTCAAAT
Organism: Lissotriton helveticus; assembly: GCF_964261635.1. Classification (NCBI taxonomy): domain Eukaryota; kingdom Metazoa; phylum Chordata; class Amphibia; order Caudata; family Salamandridae; genus Lissotriton; species Lissotriton helveticus. The sequence continues at coordinate 1,091,933,656 of NC_136059.1, forward strand.
GCCAAATATCCTCTCCTTAAAAAGAACTATAGCACGAACTAAAAAAGCTACTACTTCTACAACACCATCTCCCAGAACATATCAGGATATAAATTTAACTGCTAACCAAATAATAACTTTAAATAAACAACCATTTATAGTTTACGACAACGAAAACAATGACAAAAGGCTTATAATTTTTGGTACCAGTATGAATTTAGTTAAACTGCAGCAAAGCCAATATTGGATGATGGATGGAACATTTAACATCTGTCCCAAACCATTTTTCCAATTATACACAATACATGGCCTCTACCACAACTGCAACATACCTTTGCTATATGCACTATTACCAAACAAAAATAATTCCACATATATGGAATTAATAAATATAATTAAACAAAAAACTAATGATTTTTCTCCTGAAAGTATCATTCTTGATTTTGAGCAAGCAATGCTCTCAACTATCATAAAAATCCACCCCCATACCTGCATTCAAGGCTGCTATTATCATTTAAACCAGTGTTTATGGAGACACCTTCAAAAAACTACCCTAAGTGTCGAATATGCTACAAACTCATCTTTTGCTTTCCAAATTAAAAAACTCATTGCACTTGCTTATGTACCTGAAACAGACGTAGCTGAACACTACAACATTCTTATAGACAGCCCCTTCTACAAACAAAATGAAGCTAAATTAAGTCCATTTCTCGACTACTTTGAAGACACCTGGGTAGGCAGACTCCACAGATCTGGCCACAGACGAAATCCCAAATTCCTCATACCCTGGTGGAACGTTTACAGAAGTACCCTTAACGGAGATTCAAAAACTAACAATGCAGTGGAAGGTTGGCACAATGCATTTGTACAATCAACTGGCAGAACCAAACCTACTCTAGAACATTTCATTAAATGCCTACAGAAAGAACAGAGCTACCAGGAATTTAGAATGGACCAATCTGTAACTGAACTTGTCCCTAAAACATCAAAGCAAAATAAACAAATGCACAAGTACCTGGAAGAACAAGTTAAACTTTACCCTAGTACAAAAGGCATAGAATACCTAAATATCATTGCCAAAACACTACTCTAATTAATTCCCAAAATGTTATAAAACACTAAAAGTATCACCTAAGTATGATAAAATATGTAACGTGAGCTTCTAAAGTATTTAATGTATGCAATATATAGAGATATTATTATAATATATGCACACATTAAAACTAAATAACAAGTAAAAAACTATTCCATAATAAAAATAACATTACCCACCCACACAAAATAAGAAAGCAAGGATTTACCAATCATGTTGTCAATCCAATAACCTCCTTGTCCACCAAAGTAATCCAGGTAGTGCCAAATTAACCCCAAAAAAATGTAAAAATACAACTGTTCCAAAATTAAGACATCCACGTTATCCAGAGCCATCGAATAAGCATAAAAAACCCGAAAAATTTGAAAAATAGAAAGAATCGCTCCAGCAAAACCGAAAAATGTAAAGAAGTGTTTGTAAAGCAGTGTTGAATGAAACAAACAAACACTTCCTTTAAAAAAAAACGGAACTTCCGATGTAGCGTACACCTATGACAAAAACATAGAAAACAGACATTCCCACCCACATTAATTAGCTAGTAATTAGGTACAAACATATTAAAATAGATGATTTCACTTGTAGATATACCGTAAAAGACTAAAATTCACTCTATATATAATGAGTTAACTAACTAACACTACGTGTATATACCATAAGTAATTATCTGTTTTCGAAATCTAAAACATACCTCCCTCACATTCAACAACACAAAATATAAGGTCACTAATCTCAAAACATCATTAAAATACACATAAAACATATAAAATAAACCTTACCTGAAGCGACGTGAAGTGTCTCCCAACCGCGATCAGCCCTTCTTCCAAATAACCCAAAACGACCTAACCCGGTTACAAAATAAAGCACCCAAATGCAATAAAATAGTCCCAAGTATAAAATATAATATATATACTTCACTAAATATGCAAAAATGAACATTAAGTTTCTATTATTGTAAAGAAATATTTACTTTAATCCTACAATGATTTGATTAACAAATATGTAAATGAATGTAATAAATACATATTATGAAAAGAATAATATTTATATTAACAATGTATAGAAATATAACTACATTGTCAAAAATTATAATAATAGAAAAATGTGTTAAAAATATGTGACTCACATAATAAATATTTTATGTATTGAAATAAAGTGTAAAAAATACTTTTGTTATTTCTACATTTCTTTATGAAATTACAATATGTAAAAGAGATAATAAATAATATTCATTTTTGTACAAAAAGTATGAAAATAATAATGCTTCTGTATAGTTGCTTATCATTGTGTTTATAAAATATGTTTATAAAACCAAATGTAATAAAAAGAATTTTGTAATGAAATAACATTTTATTTGTGAAACATAAATAAAAATAATGTTTCTACAATCATGTTGTACTATTTGTATCATTATCTTACTATAATGTAACAATCTTATCAGAAATTTTGCACTGTATATTAAATGTGAGTATATGTTGGTGTCTAATAATTTAATTATTACTATACCAAATCCAGCGTACATTAAATTAAAACTGACCCTGAACCCAAAAAATACCCCTTTACCCAAAAACAGAAAACTGACCCTGAACCCTAAAAATACGCCTTTACCCAAAAACCCAAAACTGACCCTGAACCCTAAAAATACCCCTTTACCCAAAAACCCAAAACTGACCCTGAACCCTAAAAATACCCCTTAACCCAAAAACTGAAAACTGACCCTGAACCCAAAAAATACCCCTTTACCCAAAAACTGAAAACTGACCCTGACCCCTAAAAATACCCCTTTACCCAAAAACTAAAAACTGACCCTGAACCCTAAAAATACCCCTTTACCCAAAAACTGAAAACTGACCCTGACCCCTAAAAATACCCCTTTACCCAAAAACCCAAAACTGACCCTGAACCCTAAAAATACCCCTTAACCCAAAAACTGAAAACTGACCCTGAACCCAAAAAATACCCCTTTACCCAAAAACTGAAAACTGACCCTGAACCCAAAAAATACCCCTTTACCCAAAAACTAAAAACTGACCCTGAACCCAAAAAATACCCCTTTACCCAAAAACTGAAAACTGACCCTGAACCCTAAAAATACCACTTTACCCAAAAACTGAAAACTGACCCTGAACCCAAGAAATACCCCTTTACCCAAAAACTGAAAACTGACCCTGAACCCTAAAAATACCCCTTTACCCAAAAACTGAAAACTGACCCTCAACCCAAAAAATACCCCTTTACCCAAAAACTGAAAACTGACCCTGAACCCAAAAAATACCCCTTTACCCAAAAACTAAAAACTGACCCTGAACCCAAAAAATACCCCTTTACCCAAAAACTGAAAACTGACCCTGAACCCTAAAAATACCCCTTTACCCAAAAACTGAAAACTGACCCTGAACCCAAGAAATACCCCTTTACCCAAAAACTGAAAACTGACCCTGAACCCTAAAAATACCCCTTTACCCAAAAACTGAAAACTGACCCTGAACTCAAGAAATACCCCTTTACCCAAAAACTGAAAACTGACCCTGAACCCAAGAAATACCCCTTTACCCAAAAACAGAACACTGACCCTGAACCCTAAAAATACCCCTTTAACCAAGAACTGAAAACTGACCCTGAACTCTAACAATACTCCTTTACCCAAAAATAATTATTATTATGTAATTACAAATTAATTATTAATTAATAATAACAATAAAGTTAATATATTTGCACATTAGCTGTAAAGAAATAAATTTAATTATTGATATTATATTTTCCAAAATAATTTACAATAAGTAAAAAATATATATTAAACTAAATGAAGCTAATTAATATAATTAACTCATTTATATTAATTAATTACCAATTAATTATTATTTAAAAATATGTAAAAAATTATATTCATTAATTAACTCATTAATATTAATTAATTAACAATTATTTATTCTTTAAAAATATATTCAAATTATATTAATTAATTAACTAGTTAATATTAATTAATTACCAAATAATTATTATTAATATTTAATTACCAATTATTTATTATTTAAAATTATGTCCAAAATTATATTAATTAATTAATTAACTAATTAATTATAATTAATTACCAATTATTAATTTTTTACAATTATGTACGATATTATATTAATTAACTAACTAATTAATATTCATTAATTACCAATTAATTATTATATAAAATAATGTACAAAATTATATTAATTAATTAACTAATTAATATTAATTAGTTACCAATTAATTATTAATACATTTTTTTTACAAATATATATTAATTTATTAATTATTTTTAAATTACTTCCCACCCTTATCCCCTATAAACCCAATAACCCGCTCCTAAAACTATATATGTTTTTTAAAAATATTTTTATATTAAATATATTGTAATTTTTTAATATAGACCTTTTTATCAAATTTTTATTTACAATTATTATATTTTTTCCTACACTATTTATTTTTTCCATTACTACACGATATTTTGTATTGTCGATATTTTGTCATACGATATTATTTTTTTCGATATTTCTACTTACTTACCTATTACGATATTTTTGTATCCGATATATTTGCTTCCCAATATTTTTTACCTTCGATATTTTAACTTCGATATTTTGTCTTTCCGATATTTTTTTTTCGATATTTTGTCTGTGTACCTGCTCAAACGGGTGCCTTTTCTGAAATTTATTTAGCTCAGCTAGGAGCTAATCATATGTTTAAAGACTTTACTTTAAAAATGGGAAAACACTTAGTGCCCCATTACGATTTCATGCGGAAGGCCATCCAGCAGCTTGTCTGTAACGTTCTGCTCGACATCTGAGGCAACAGTCCGACCCCCATATTAGGATACAGACAGTCTAACTGATGCCTGCGGTGGGAATCCGATCTGCCTCCAACAGGATCATGGAGCCCATTGGGACTGATGGCGTATCATAATCCCCAAAATGGAGGTGGTGCCTGCTCAGGCACCACCGTGGGGATTATGATGCACATATTCTGCAGTCTTCCTATGGTGGTCCAACTGCTATAGAAATGCTGTCAGAAATGGACTTTGGGGGCCCCTAGCAGGACCCCCGTCCCTCCGCACCCTTCACAATGAGGCCTGGTGCCCCCCTCAAAAATAAATGCATTGTGTGGCAGGCACCACATAGTGACTGCCAGATGGTGCATGGATGTTTAAAAAGTGTAATTCTCCTATTGCGGCATGTGCTGCTGCCCGCAGGATGAGCCACAATAAGAAAAATGCACTTTCTGACTGACGTGAAGGCGGTCATATCCAAATTAGGGAACCAGGACCGGGACTCCTTCTCTGGCAGGCCCATTTCCGACATGATACAGGTTGGACACTCGTCCAACCGGCATTGTAATGAGGCCCTTTGTAACTTTCTAGCTTGGTGTGGATGGAAGTCTACAAATCCTAAGCTTAACAACTTTCCTAGAAAAATGTAGATTTGAAGTGAGCAGATTCAGTGATCGGTGGTGTTGTAGAGTGCTCCATAGAAAGGAACTGCTCTCCACGTAAACTTGGGAACTACCCAGAGTTCCCTGCTTCCTTTTATGCATAGTTTATGCGGCACTCTAATCCTTAAATGATAATGAAATATACATAATTGTGTGCACACATAGATGTATATGAGTATATCTATATATATATATACACACACACACAAAGGAGCCCCAATCCCTTCCAGGGCGGCTTCACAGAAACAGGCATGGAGTATCCTGTGATTTGGCACACCAAAGAAAAAGATAAGTGAAGCCCAACTTGATAAATCACTGGCTTTATTGTGTCTCAAGGGTTGGAGAGCATCAATCCTTACGCGTTTCAGCCATTGGTCATGGCCTTGCTCACAGGTGAGCAAGGCCATTCTGCACCTTGACAATCATGGGACATAACTCTTTGGAAATAATATGTAATCTAATCGTGCCCATGACGTTGCTTGCGCAGTGGTGAGTGTACCCTCACACGAATCAGGGTGCAAATGCCTCCAGGCGTCCACTAGCTCGTACTCATGCAAAATTGCTCACAGCTCGGTGTGTGACTTAGTGCAGTGATGTGGAGCAGGATGTGATCTATCCACTGCTGGATCGTATGTCTCATTAAAGTCTCCTCCCCAGATGATGCGATCCGGGCTCGTGACTAATATTGCAGCCCACAGGTCTGTGAAGACGCGGGGGTCATCAACATTGGGGCCGTAGCAACTGACATAGGTTAGTGAAACGTGTCCCAGTCGTCCCCATGTTAAGCAGTATCTCCCAGCCGGGTCACTCTTGCTGCCCGCTACCTTAAACTGTGCACCTCTTTTTATTATTATCGCCGTGCCGCGCCGCGCCTCTAGAGTAGGAAGAGTACGAGGCGAATACTCCGTGTTCTGCCCATCGCCGAGCAAATGCATTGTCTACGTTTGGTTTGAAATGTGTTTCCTGTAGACAGGCAACGTGTATGTTATGTCTGTCCAGATACGACAGTACTTGGCGTTTTTTACGCGGGTCGCCTAGTCCTCGCACATTCCAAGTGATGATATTTAGCTCAGTCAGGCCCATTGCGGCGATGGGGTGTTGCTGCTAAATAATATGCGTGGAGGCACCGATGGGCAGCCCCTTTCAGTTGCCAAATAAGCCAGTTTAGTGTCTTGTAGTATGGAGCGCACCCTCGCCCGTCCTCCCCTCTGCACTTCAGTGTATGTTCTCTGATCAACGCATATATGTTGTGTGTATATGGAACAGTGTTCCCTATAACATCCCCCCTCCCCCCTCATTCCAAATGCTTCTTGAGAGTTGGGTGAATCTACACTAAATTTACTGGTAAACAAAGAGTCTCTAACTAAACGCATCACAAAGCTTGTGTCCCCATGCATCTGTCCCCAAGTCCCACCCTCCACCCACTGAGCAACCCCAACTTGCCAGTACTATGTCCTTCCCCCCCTCCCGCAATTTTTCGGAATATCCCCATGAGCTCCCCGAATCATAAACCAAAATGGGGGAACTCCCACAGGGGTGCAGCCAGAGGGAGCTGCACTAACACTTCCCGCACCTCTAGCCCTACTACCTGGGTGACCCTTGGGCTCTTACTGATTCAGGGAAGCGGGCCTGGAATACATTACCACCGGCAAGGTTGTATACCACTGGTGTGGTTCAGTCATCTATTGTCCTTGGCTTCGGCAGTTGCTCCAAGCGGAGGGCTTCGACCCTCAAAGTTCATGAAACAGTCTACGGCCCATCAGTGTCAGATTTTGGGTGTCATTTTGCTGTGCAGGGCTCCCACCGTCGGCATTCTGTGTCGTTCTCTTTATTGCGCGCAGATAGTCTTCCGCCTGTTGTGGATTGGTGAAAATCCGCTGTCGTCCTTAGTGCGTGACTCGCAGTCGTGCGGGGTATAGCAAGGCATAATCAGTTTGTGCTACTCGTAGTTTCTTTTTAACTTCAATAAACTTACGCCGTTCTTCCTGTACCATCGGCGTAAAATCCGGTCGTATGACAGGTTCTTTTGGGTGCGCGCTGCCCTCAGAGCTATGTCACGATCTCGATAGTTCAGCAGGCGTACAATAATAGGTCTCGGTGGGGCTCCGGGCTTGGGGCGCGGTCCAAGGGATCGGTGGGCTCTCTCAGCTATAAATTGCGAGGAGAATGCTTCTGAACCAATCACAGTAAGTAGAAGTTTTTCTATATAGTCCTCCATGCGCCCAGTGGTTGTGGATTCTGGAATGTCCGTTACGCAGATGTTGTTGCGCCGGCTGCGGGCTTCCAAGTCTTCATTTTTTGCTGCAATTACGCGCAGGAGATTGTTCATACGCGCCATCTGTGTCGAGTGGGAGGCTGTGATATGATTATCAGAGATTCGCTGCTCTGCTTCTGTGATTCTCTCGTCATGGAGGTCAAGCTTTTGGGCAATGGCGTCCATCCTAGAAGACATGCGGTCTACTTTATCCACAACTGTGGCAAATCCCTGGCGCATTTCCAATAGAATCTGCTGCATGTCCATGTCTGGTGGCACTGGATTGTCCCCTGTCGTTTCCGCTCTGTTCCCTCCACCGTTGCTCGTCGTTGGTTTTGGGCCTCTTCTCCCCATGGTGTCGAAACTGAGCTTTGGTTGGCGGGTATCCTGTTTACCCATGGCGTCGCTGTCATCTGTGACAGGCTAATATTGTGCAGGTTAGTAGTTTTTTCCCCCTATCGCTGATCCAGCCACCTTCTCACTGCAGTAAGCTGATGTGGCCTTCCTAGGCCTAAATAGCACTCCTTGCGTCCTCGGCGCCACCCTGGTTCCAATCCCAGCTGGGAGGATGCTGGTAGGCACAGTCGGAAGGTTGCCTGAGGCAGATTGCGTTCAAGTTGTAGATTACGCAATAAGCCTCACACCTCAGTGGCGTCCGTTATTTCCAGTAAGCAAAGTATCTTAACGTCTTCCCCCTCAATCTGGTGTAAAGTGGGCAATCTGCAGCCTCTACTGACCTCAAGTGTGTATCGGCGACCTGACGATGGCGGGGGGTGCTTCCCAGGTCCCCCAAGCAGTGTTTGCAATGTTTCCTGTACAGTTGCAAGGAGTGGGGCCTCCGTTTCCTAGTTCTGTTGTTTCAGAATGCACTAGCTATTTGCCTGCCACTCGTCCGGTGCGGGGGGGGGCTCCTTGATGTGCGCCTAAATTAGGTCACGGTGGGTGAATGCTGAGCCGAAATGCTGGGCTCTCATATGTGTCCGCCATCTGCGTATCTGCTCTTCACCCCTACAGCAGATCGTCCGGGGTATATAGCCGGCGGCAATCACAAGTCGGGCCGGTGCCGACGGGGAGCTCAAGGCCTCTCGCATTCACTTCAAGGCAGCTCCGCAAATGGTGAGTCTGGCCCACACCCATTCACTCTTCTGTCATGTTGTAATGCAGCCTTAGCCTTTGGAGCTGTGTGGTATAGCGCTAACTGCTGCTCCGTAGCCGCTCACGTAACTGCTCTCGATTTTGCAGCCAGGTCCGACGCGGCCTGTTCCCCTCGTGTGAAGCCGCGGTCTCCCGTAGTCACTGGGCGCCGCCTCTCTCGCTGTGCGCAGCTTCAGCCAGGTCTCGGTCACAGCTCTCGAACCTCACCAGTGCTGGCTCCGGTTGAGGATCGCCTCCAAACTTTCACCGAGGCTGGGGAATGTAATATAGCATATCGTGCCGAAGTTACAGCTTAATCACTTGCCGGTTTGTAAGGATAAATTAAGGATATGTTATCCAGGCTGCAGGAGCCTCACTACAGTGCGGCCATACTGCGTGTGCGCCCTCTAGCGCCCCCCCCGCCCATCATCTGGTATTGCTACCATACACAATTATCAGTCGGTATAGCCAACTCACTATCACTTCATCGCCCTTCAGCAGGACTAAAAGAGACTTTCACCAGTTCACAGGGAGGCCAGAGGTCTCCTCAAACATGCCCAGAATATGGAGGACTTGAGGACCCAACAGCCGTGGTTGGGTCAGGAAGAGGAGCACATTGTCCATGTATAAGGATTTCTTATGCTCTGTGCCCTCCCTCTCCCCCACCTCCATCCCTACACCTGACCATCACACCAAATAATCATAGCCAGGGGTTCTATGGCTAGATCGAACAGAAGGAGGGGTGGCGACACCCATTTCGAGTACCTCTGCAGGCAGGAAAGAATGCGGAGATCGCTTCATTGACAAGGACCTGGGTGGAGGGTTCCTTATAGAGGAGGCGGACACATCCATGGTATTTTGAGCAGAAGCCCATGCGATGCAAGTCCTGGTCTAGGTAGACCCAGTCCACTGTGTCAAATGTCTTCTCAAAATCAACCAGTAAAAATGAAGTGGAGTCAGTGATCTTCTGACGACAGTCAAGCATGATGTTGACTTGGCGAATGCAATGATGGGTATCCCCATGGGCCATGAAGTCACATTGATCGGCATGAACAAGGTGAAGCAGCACCCACAGCAGTTGATTAGCCGAAACCTTAGCAAAAATCTTGAGCTTCATATTAATCATAGAAATTGGCCGGTAGGAGGCACATGTGTCGCCCACTTACCCCTTTTTAGGGAGTATCACTATAGTGGCCACATCCAACTCCAGGGGAAAGGAGCCCCGCCACTCGAATTCAGAGTACAGGTTCTCTAAATGAGGTGTAAGCATGGAACTGAGGCACCAACAATATTCCACAGGGAACCCGTCCTTTGCGGGGTCTGGCCTCTGTTCAGGTCCCGTATAGCAGCCCCCACCTCGTCCGTGAAACGTCAGACTCGAGGTCCGCAGTTTGGATCAGGGCACCTCATGGAGAAGCGGGCTAGCCTGTTCCCGTGCGGGTCGAAGGTAGTGGGGCATATGGTCTGGTAGTAGGATGCGAACGCTTCTGCCATTTCCTCATCACTTGTGAGACTTCAACCCGCTGCATTCCTGACATCTGGTATTATATGCAAATTCATCCTGCCAATAGCAAAACAATAGAGTAGTATCCCATTCTTATTGTCAAGTTTGTAGACCCTCTAAGTGGATGCCCGCCAGCACTATTGCAACTCGTCAAGTACCAATTGGCATGGCGAGGGGTTTGACATTTTCTCTGTGGGTTTTAGGGTATAGAAAATATACATTACCTTTTTTAATGTGATGTGTTTATTGTAAAAATGTTACATTTCAAGTTCACATTTTAACTTACAATCTGGATGTTGTCTTTACTTAATTTTTGTTGTAGATATTTGCTTTGCAGGTCTGTTTGGTGTTATTTTTAAACCACCTTTTTTGCTGCAGATTCATAATAGGAAAAATGTGTTAGCTATGTTGATTTGTTTGTTTTATGTCAAATTTAGTTAGGGGTTTCTGTGTTTAATTGTATTCTTTAAATATGTTTAGTGTTATGTGCAGTTTAATTTCAGGTTTTAGACTAACTTTCAAGTTGGTCTTTTGTGCATTTCAAGCAAGTCAGTTTCTGTGTCTTTATCTTCTTTTCCTTTTAGGATTTGTTTCTTCTTGTAGAAGATGCACCTGTAATTTGGGAAATAAACATGTAGCATATTTTTTTAATTAGTTGTTAACTTTACATACCTTTAGTTATTTATTAACTTTGCTAGCTTTCACGTTTTATCAAACTTACTTTGTCTGTGTATTTAATTTTCGTTGAAGTGATGCATTCCTTTTTTAGGCTGACAATCAGGTAGAGTTATAAGGTCCAGCTGTAATTCTAGAAGCATTCTGTGTCCTTTTACGACCTTTTTTATAATGTTTGTTATTTAGAAATGTGATCCTATTTGTTAGCTGTTTTTAAGTTTAATTTTATAGATTGGTTGGAGACTAATTTCAATCTTTTTTACACCTCAATTGGTAAACACTAATTAGTGTTTGTGTTATTTAATGTATACTAATTGCAATTTATTTTTGATTTTTAAATGTTTTAAATGTGTTTATATATTTAGTGTAATCTGTGTTTTATTTAGAATTATGTCAGTTTTCTAGTGTTCAATATTTAGGTTTTCATTATTGTTATGTTGTTATGTTTCTATAGTTTTAAAGTGTAAGTGATATTTCTTATTTTTATATTTACAATATTGTTGTATTTTAGATATTTCCTTTGCAATATTTTCGTCATTGGTACTTTCTGTTTGTTGTTTGTGTATAGGTTTGCAATATTTACATTTTTGATCTTATAATGGCAATATTGGTGTATATCAATATAATTTTTCTTGATATGGTGTCTTTCATACATCATTATTGGTATAGATTTCCACAAAACATGTAGTGGGTTTTACTCTGCTGCAACCACATAGCAAAGTGTTTTTCAAATTAAATATGTAGTAAAAGTGGCATGTGTATAATGTTAAGTGACAGGGATGCAGATTTACCTTTCACGTGTGAGTCACTAGTTCATCAGAGAAGCAAAAAAAGTGCCATATCTTAATTGTTTGAAGTAACCACGGAGCCATCTAGATTCACTTTATTAGCACTATGGCCTAATAAATGAACAGGGAGGTCACCTATAGTAAAAACAAAGGGGTTACAGTAAAATAATATGGGATGTCTTTTGGATAACAAAGTGCATGCCATAATCAAAAGGCTGATAACACATACAAAGAAATGCACAAGTGGATTTCAACAAGGGCCTGATTTAGAAATTGGCTGATGCAGTATTCTGCCAAACACAAACACATCTGCCATACTCTCTGATCCCCCGCTTTTTTTAAAACTGCCGCCATCGTCAGACAGCACGGACCCAGCATAGTATCTTACGCGGATGTCACCCAGGTCATCCTCTCCCTCACCAGGACCTTATCACCACCAGACTCAACTTCCAGGAAGGAATGAAGGACGCAGCATCCTGAAGCTCAACTCAGAGAAGACAGAAGTCCTCGTCCTTGGACCCTCGTCCTTGGCATGGGACAACACCTGGTAGTCCACTGCCCACTGCAGTCCCCCCACACCCACGAACCACACCGAAACCTCAGCCACATACTCGACTTCTCCCTCTCCATGACACAACAGGTCAACGCCATCGCCTCCAGTTGCTTCAACAGGCTCTGAATCCTCCGAAAGGCCTTCATGTGGACCCCCCGAATCAAGCAAGGCCGTCACCCACGCACTCATAACCAGCAGACTGGACTACGGAAACTCCCTCTATGCCGAGATCAACAAGTCTCTGCTCCGCAAGCTCCAGACCATACAGAACACCGCAGCCACACTCGTCCTCGGCATTCCTTGACACCGATGCACCTCACAACACCTACGGAACCTACACTGGCTCCCCATTGAGAAGAGAATAACTTTCAAGATACTCACCCACGCCTACAAATGCCTCCACAACACCGGACCCCAATACCTCAATGAGACAATCTCCTTCCACATACCGAAGAGAAACCTCCGATCCGCCGACCGCACCCTCGCCGAAACCACACGCATCTGCAGAGCCAGAACAAGTGGAAGAACCTTCTCCTACATCGCAGCCAAGACCTGGAATGAGTTCTCGCTCAATATCAGACGCGCCCCCTTCCTGAACATTTTCAGGGAGACGCTCAAGACCTGGCTTTTTGACTGATAGGGAGCGGCTCACCCCCCACAAACCCCCACCAGCGCCTTGAGACCCTCTGGGTGAGTAGCGCTTACAATTCCCCTGATTGATTGATTGAAAGATTGGAATCCCTGAACAGGAAACCAAAGAAATGACTCCCATAAGAAAATGTCCATGGGTATATTAATACAGCTAGCTTACACCTTTGAGTATATCATACAAATAAGTTTACTTTCACGTTTTTGAATAACTTTACTACTTTCGGCTATTCACCATTTGCGAGTGTAAAGTAACACGAAAGTGTAGATGTACATGTCTCCACTCTCTGAATTTAAGGGATGGTGCCTAATTTACGAGTGTAAGTTACTACACTCAAAAAGGAGCAGTAGTAAGACCCGTGCCACAAATGGACAACCACTGGCACTGGAACACCCTCCCATAGAAACCAATCAAGGCAGGGACTTAAAAAATAGAACCCCATAGGAAATATTGTTAAATACAATTAATGTATTTCAACATTTTTAAATATATATACATACATATGTATACACACACACACACAATCCCCTTGATGCAAATCCACCAAAGAAAGAGCCGACGCTCCTGAAATCAATCTACTGTTGTCATTTGAATCTCGGCTGACTCGTTTCGACCTTGCCGTCTTTGTCAAAGCCACGAAACAAAGGGAATTGTGCCCAATTCCCTTAAAAACAGTGAAGTTTCACTCCACCCAAGCAGACATAGTGAAAAGACTGGGGCAATCCTTCTTATATACATGAAAAGATAAAGAATAAATAAGAATAGCTGCACATTACGTCTATCTTCTGCCAACGTTGTATTAACAGACCATTTCACAATATCACACCCTCATTTCTGGCTTACACAGTAAGGATTTGTTAAGCCGTGATGAGTTCCAAATACTCATGGTGAAATTTCCCACCACACCATGATTTAGTATGTTGCCCAAAGGTGCACAAACACAATCAGATTGCCCAGATAGACTTATAGTAGCAGCCAACAACAGCTTATTAGAAAACACTTCTATTTATTTGGTCTTTTTCCTTATTCCTTATGTCCTCAGTCTGCCAGCCTATTGTAGGGCTAGTACAGAGTTTCTTACGAAAATACAAAATATCCCTTGGAAAACCAGTTACATCTTGGTCACTAATGATGTAGTGTCTTTATACACTTGCATATACCATGAATTGGGGATTGAAGCCTGCAGGTATTTTTTCAAGGACAAACCTATTGCTGTGTATGACCATTCCTTGATGCTTCTCCGCATGCTGAGATTTTGCCTGGAAAATAACATCTTTTTGTGGGGGGACCAGCAGCACACACAACTCATCAGGACTGCCATGGGAAGTTGCTGTGCTCCAGGTTATGCAGGGATTTTTATGGGGTAGTGGGAGGCTCAATGTGTGTGGACAGAAACAAACACAAGATGGACACTACACCTGGCATTTGGGACACATTATATTGATGACCATGTCATAATATGGAATTGGCCACAAAATACACTGGACTCCTTTTTGAACTGGATGAATACCAACCGATCAAACTTAAAATTCACTTGGAAGTCACATCAGACCGTCATAATGTTCCTTGACATTCTGGTTACTGTGGAAGATGATGCCATTCACACACGCCTCTTTAGGAAAAATACTGCTGGAAATAGCATTTTGCATGCCCATAGCCATCATCCACCTAACTTGAAATGGAGCATTCACCCAAGTCCAAGAAGCAAAGGGGTAAGGCAGTAAGACATATAACCACATTCAATAATGAATCCGACTCAGTGAGACAGTTGGTGAGCAAGCACTGGAATTTGGTAAAATCTGACCAAGTCACAATACCTCTTGTGCGCTCTTGTCCACGAGTGCCACACCGGAGGAGCAGGATCCTCAAAGACATGTTGGTTCATAGTTACCCCACTCATCACCAAGGGAGCAGAAGTTCCTGGCTCAAGGAACAACAGGGGTTCTATAGTTAGTAAGTACATAATAGTTTATTTGCATAGTTAAATAAAACCATTGCAATACAAGCTTTTACAAATTTAAGTCTATATGTAAAAACAATATATCACTACAACCTTTAAATTCCATCTATATACAAACAAAGAATTTGTCACCACACCCAGTTTTTCCTTTCCAATTAAATCATAGGATCCCAGTTTTTAAAACGACCGAGAATAGGTATAAGTTCTATCGTAAAATTATTTAAAAGACAATTAAGAATCTAGTCTTGGCAGTTTCTTCTCCTCTACCTTCATAAGCGGCATATGACTACAGTTCAACTGAGGATCGTGGAGTATGAGAGTTATCTAACAGACAATTACGAAACCAGTCTTTAACATTTTTCTTTTCCACTACCATCAAGAACTTCTCAGAACTACAGTTCAGCTGAGAGTCTTGGGCTGCGAAGAATGTCTGAACGACAGTCAAGAGTCAAGCCTTGGCATTTTCTTTTCCACTGCCTTCATGAACCTCACAAGACTACAATTCAGCTGAGGATCGTGGGGTGCGAAGCAGGCAAGAACTGCCTATCTTCGTGTGTGAATTCCACATCGGTTAAAATGTTTTTTTAGCAGATTCTTTCGTTCTTCCAGCAATTTGTCACAGGAACACAGCAAATGCAGCATGTCCTAAGGCACTATACCACATAAGCGACAGAGGGACCCCGCCTTATCCTTTAACCAGTGCGGAAGGTGCAAAATACAGGGTGACAGACCCAGCCTGTACTTTAAAAATTTCGTTGTAACTATTTTTGAGTAGCCCAAGTCAAGGTAGCTCTGTGGAGCCTGTGTGGAATACGTGTTTAGGATCATCCAGCCGTGTGATCTTTTTGCAAGTGATGCCTTATCTTCAACCTATGAGAGATGTTTAACTGTTTTCCTGACCAATCTTTTAAGCGTAATATGGCTTGTGGGAGTGTCCCAAAGCTGATGTAACCCAAGATTCGACAGGCTCCTTTAAAGGTACTTTGTGGCCGGTGAAGCTGGGTTTTGTACTAATTCCTTCCATAAATAGTCATTTAAGGTTCTTTGTTTGGTTTTGCGCGTTTTGTCCCAAGCATTTATGTATGCCCCCTGTCTTACCAGGAGCTGTTTCTGGACGCCAAACTCAAGCCTAATTTGAGCTGGAGATGTTTGTTTAGGCAAGCTAAAAATAATCCTATACGCAGCTATAACTGTGTTGTCCAGGATCTTGGCATCTCTACCTCTCAGTACTTCGCACCCGTAAGTTACTGTTGGCAACAGTTTAGCTCGTATCACATGTGTCAGAGGCAGGAGAGACGGGCCAGTAAGTTTGCTGCTTAATGTTTTTAGAGCAATTGATGTGGCAACGCCTTTGCCTCTGATGCTCATTGTCTGAACAGCAAACTGACCACTGTTATCAATTTTTACACCTAGATACTTATATACTGTTGTATCCTCAATACCAACATTATTCCAAAACCAGGTGAATGACTTGTTCCTTTTCTTACTGATTGTCATTGTCTGTGTTTTCTCCAAGTTTATTGTCAATTCATTTATGTCTGAATATTGCTGTGCAAGGGTTCTATAGGGGTGGTAATTGTAAGGCGTGCACACATTGCACAAACAAAAAGTCATACACACTACCACAGGCAGGGAGGTGAAGATAAAGAAATGTATCAATCATAACAGTGATTTTGTCATCTATGTCCTGGAGTGTCTTTGAGGGTAATTATATGTGGGGAGCTCTATCTTCCCTGTGAAGAAAATAATTCTTGAACATTTATGTGTAATCAGAAACAAAGATCCTAATTACCCAATTGCACCACACTGGCACCAACAGCATTCCTTGGACACTCATACATTTTCCTTTTTGGAATTGGCAGGGTGACACTGAAGAAGTGGGGCAGGGACAGGGAACGTACCATTAGAAGACTTGAATCAGAGTATATCATCCAGTTGAACTGTCGTTACCCTGGAGGTCCTAATGGAGATGAAGAGATGCATGTATACCTGGGATAACTGCATGAGTATAATTACACTATAATTATGGTTTGCGTTGCCAGTTTTCTGCTCCTGTGGTCGTTCAACAAAAAATATTTGACCAAGACGAGCATTGTTTCCTGTATTGTCTGTTTCTTTTCATTTGCTTTCTCCATGGGCGCATAAGACATTTCTGAATGTATGGAGGAGTTTTCCGTGGAGTATGATGAATTAATTTTGTTGCATAATGGCAGCTGCCTGCCACGCAACTTCCCTCCATCTATGAACCGCTGCTTCACACCTCTATTACACAGATGTTTTTCAACCTAGTTTGCTTTTTGTTTACAACACGTGCGATTTTACGTTTCACTTAGGGTACACATAATTTGTTTTTAACTTGTTTGGGAGGGTAGATGTCAATTTAAATCAGTTGCTAAGGATTATCTGTGGGACAATTATTTATTATTTGTGTGTGACAAAATGAGATGGGGATCACCTTATTGATGCATGTTTAGAACCTGATTATTTTGACAGTTTCTTGCTTGTATGTCGAGTAGATTATTATGTAACAGAGTCACTTGAATTTAGACGTGTATCATGGAGGGCAAAATTGCTTTTTGCATAATGTTCAAGAAAAAAATGGAGTTTTTGTGCGCAGGAGAAGTCACGAGTTAGTACACAAAAACATTTGTTTAGTCACATGGCTTTGAAAGTATATTTTAAATCTAAGCAAGAGTACCCTCATTTATGACTTAATTTCTGTACAGTGCTAGATGAAATGCGCAACTATTCTTCTTTTATTTATGTTTTGTCTTTTGATGTATACAAGAAGGATTGCCCCAGTCTTTTCACTATGTCTGTTTGGGTGGAGTGCAAAACACACAAGATGATGGACGGAGTGTTGCACAATGGCAAAACATTCACCCCCAGTCACAGATCTGGGTTTAATCCATCGTTATTTTGCTCACCAAGCCACCCCAGTTCAGACATGGCCATATGCAAATCCGTCTTGACCTGTGCCTCATGGGAACAGTCCAGCCCGAACTGCCAAGCCATGTCTTCCCTGGACCGGATTCAAGCATCCTAGGACTGGTTTCTGGCAATCAGCCGTCTTCAGCCAGGATAGCTTGACTCCAGTGGCTTAGTGACCACGGGACCCACGTCTGGACATACCCTTCCCACATAGGGTGAACAGCAAAACACACAAGATGATGGACGGAGTGTTGCACAATGGCAAAACATTCACCCCCAGTCACAGATCTGGGTTTAATCCATCGTTATTTTGCTCACCAAGCCACCCCAGTTCAGACATGGCCATATGCAAATCAGTCTTGACCCTGTGCCTCATGGGACGCCATTGTAATTTTCCCTAAGTTAGCATGAGCCCGTGTCAGTTTGTCCTCTGCTTTGCGCACGTTACTAGACAAACATATTTTTGCTTTGTGCCACACTGCAATTTTCGCACAGAACATACTGTTGTTTTGTGTTCTGCTCTTTCCTGGGATTTAGTCTGAACACTGCAGACAAGGTTTAACCAAACCACAATGCCCTTTGGTATTCTGTTCTGGTCAGGCCCTAGCACCTAGACAGAACAGGCTGATGCAGCTTTTGTTTGAGAACATGTACTTTGGCCTTATAGGTAGGTATACATGGGTGGGTAAAACACAGTTGGAGAGGGATCATTCGTGACAGCACCTGTGATGTAGATCTTTCATCTACAGACCGAGGTACGGGGCTGCTGCTACGTACCCAGAGATCTTTTTTTTTTCTTCTTTTTTCGATGTTTTATATAGCGCAAACTAGAACTGAACCGAATCAGTTATCAGAGCGCTTTACATAGCACCAGTTACGTTACATGAGGACACACTTTCATAATTTTTTTTTTTAGGCACGGGGAGATTAAGTGATTTGCCCAGAATCACAGGGGTTTTTTGGCGTCGTTACCGAGACTCGAACCCAGATCCCCAGGTCCGAGGTCGAGCGCCTTAGCCGTTAGGCCAACCCCTCTCCCCTTCTTCTAATATATAATAAGGGGAGGGTGGTTAGGTCTCACTGTCATATATAATGACAGCACCTTTTACGATTTACAGACTACTTGCTATGCTGACCGTACTTGTGTTAGATATTTTTCTACTTGTTGTGGCACTAACACTGCATACTAAAGCACGTTAGTTAAAATAAACATTTAAACTTTTATTTTGTCACTGTCTAATATTATTGTGGACTGGTACGAGAGTGAGACCAAAAGGGTGTGTCCTGTCTCCACGATTCCTGAGAGGGTCGAGAATGTTGTGTTTTGAGGTGTCCAATCAATTTTTCCTCTGTGAGTGAGTAGGAGGGCAAGTGAGACACTATAGCTAGTCAGTCCCCAGGCTCATGGATACTCATGTGGTAGGATGACTCAGTCCCTGCCCACTAAGGTTCCATGAAAGTGACATATATATCCTTCTAAAGATCCCAGTGGAAAGCCGTTTTTTAATGAACTTAATTTGCCCAGTGAAGAATGAAATGATATATTGTAAACTGAGCAGCAAAATTAACATCAATTAGTTTGTTATGTAAAAATGTATAAAAACTTATCAAACAAAAAAAACATGACTCCTGCTCAGTAAACTTTTAGCACCTTCAGGTAAACCGCCATGCTGACACCTGGTAGGTGTGTGAGGACATCTCGTCAAACTGTTTGTGTGTGTTTAAGAACAGACTGGTAAATATAAAATAATATTTTGTAAAAATCTGATCTCACTCGGTTCTCCCATGAGGGCCTATGCATCTAGTTCCCCACCTTGGAGATTGTCCATTGGCCTTGTGGTTTGAGGCACTACTGAAGGCACAGAAAACTCTGTTTGCCTGGCTGGGCTCTCTAAGTCTGATGGTTCGTTTAAGCAAGGCCCACAGAGTACATCCCTCCTCTACCGTTGGGGGCCAGCGGAACGGCTATCACACCTTAAATCAGGCCCTGAGGCTCTCCAAGTTGACAAATATGTTTAGCATATTGACTTATTTAGAGATTATTTATAATGTGGTGGCACAGAACATCCACCAAAAAGTGTTGTTCTGACTGCCATATTTAGAATGAATTGACGAAAATGCACTCTCACTGGGGAATGGCATATCCGCTACTATTTGGGGGATGTCTCACATCTGCTCAACTCTTAATAAGCCCCTAGTCTGTACCGTATACTGTATGTCACTACTGCCTTGGGAACGACAACTAAGGTTCATGTCATTGCAATGCTGAAGTAATAGAAAAATAATTACAGAATAAAGTTTGAATACAGGGATGCTAAAAGCCTTGATTGCACAGGGGTTACTGCTGCTTCTTAATTACTATTATCTGGGAGTCAGGTGAACCTTTTTAGTTAAACCGTCACCCCACTAGAATTTCTGAATCTTTCCCTGTTGCTGTACCTGCTAGGGACTCAGGGGCATATTTATGAAATTCGTGGCACAGTGCAGATCAGCAAACCACCTTGCTGCACTGCCCTGGGGCAAAAGGGCAGGAATTCACCGAATTTATCCAATATGATGCATTTCTGCCCTTTTCCCTTGCGCTGGCGCCATTTTGTCAGCCTAGCACCAATGCAGGCACCCTTGCACAAGGGTGCAAGGGTGTCTGCATAGCATGCAGGATTGCGTTTGGGCTGGAAGGAGAACCGTCCTGCACAAAAACAATACTGAATGGTGTTTTCCTTTTTCTATGTCTGCTGCATTCTGCAGAATGCAGCAGACATAGAAAAAGGAAAAAGGAGGCGAAATAAACATATTTCAACCCATTGCTCCTCTCCTGGGGAGGCGTATCTTTTTGGCGTATTCCCAGGTGTAGCAGGTTTGGTAAATCTGGAAATTTGTCAAAATCCATGGAAGGTAGGTGAAAACACCCACGAAAAGCCTATTAAATGCCTCCTTGGTGCAAAGTAATGCAATGAAGCGATGTAGCGCTGTGTTGCATTGCTTCAGATTTATGAAGTACTTTACAGCCACACAGAGTGGCTTTGCATGGCTTTGCATGGCTTCATAATTCTGACTTAGAGGTTTCTGTCACGCATGTACCATTTGATTTTTTTAGGATATCTGATGAACATTCAGAAAGCTGCTTTTCTCTGGGGTGCTGGATTATCCAGACAAGTTTTCTCAGCACTCAAGCCATTAATTTAGATAACATTTAATTTTCTAACACATGCATGAATTATAACTATACATAATCATTTGTCCCCGGGGGGGGGGGGAGGACAATAACCATTACAATTTTCATATATGAAGTTTATTGATTTCATTAAAGAGATCATTAGTTACATGATGCAGAGCTGCAACATTGTTAATGAGCTAGTCCTACTCTGTGTAGCATCTGTCAATGGTTTTAGTAGCACACATAGAAAAGTCCTCTCTGAAAGATGAAACTGCTACAGGCCACAAGGAATATCAAATACTTTTGTCACAACTCACCCTTAATGACATAGGCAGATACAACTACTTTTGGTAACAGCTTTTTAGATTATGGAGGAGAGCATAAATTCTTGCATAAGCCAAACGCGAAATGCTGTGGACAGCTACTGACCTGTGGGAACATAGGACCCGATTCACAAAAGTAATCTGAGACAAAATCCTAACTTTATGACTTTCAGTGTTCACAAAGCGCATTTAGGAGTAGTAAAGTTAAGAATAAATCCTAACTTTACTACTCCTAAATGCCCTTTGTGAATACCGAAAGTCGTAAAGTTAGGATTTTGTCTCAGATTACTTTTGTGAATCGGGCTCACAGAGAACATAGAAATGGCTAAGGGCCAGATGTATCAAACGTTTTTGTCCATTCTGTGTCTATGGAAAAATGTGTTCATGCATATGGCCCATAGTACTATATATCTACCTCACTTATGACCAGTGACCATGCTGGTCAAAGTAAATAAATAAAATGAATAGGTGTAAAAAAAGTTAAGCAAATAACAATCTCCCCTTTGAATAAATGTCAACAGAAATGAAATGCGTACACATCTTCCTTGTTTCAGTAGCTCAACTCAAGAGAAGACAGATGCAAGACAGCTTCCTTAAGTCCTGCCCCTCCCTCCCTACCTGCAAGAAATGGTTGAAGGGCATCAGTTTCCCAGTTTTAGTGTATGCCCAGTTCATGGTGAGAGAATGGCGGAGCAGTTGCAGCCAGCTCTTGTCTTAGAAGGCGTAGTGAGTCCTGCACAGTGGCAGCCCTTTTAAGGACTGTGCAGCTGCTCAGCTCCATCAATCGCCACCTGGGTAATGGGTTGGCACTTAATTTAAACACCTTCACTTTCAAAGGAAATAACATATCTTCAAGCGTGTTAAGGGTTAGGATGTCATGCAACAGCACAAATGCTTTTGTGTTGGAGATCTGAACTCACATTGCGCAGGCCTGCCTCCTCTCCTTCCTTTTTTGTGGAATATCAGTAACTCCACCTGGCTCTTTTTTTTTAACTGAGATTTATATAGCGCGAACTCGAGCCGAAGGTATTGGAGCGCTTTACATGAGCACCGGTTATGTTACACAAGGACACATTCAGGCACAGGTAGATTCCCAGGATCACAGGATGTGGACGCGACCAGCGGATCGAGCCTTGGTTTCCAGCACCAAAGTCGGCTATCTAGCCGGCTGTCCACACCCTCTCCTCCTTTAGTTAGCTTGTCATTTTCTGGGACACTGCACGTACTGCATTAACTTCACATAGATGCTAACTCTCCGGATAGGAATTTTCACTCTTCTTTTTAGGCAACAATGTTGATGTGGAGGTTCCAAAATGGTAACATTGATGATTAAATAATATGTACAATGGCACTGAATATACTCCTGGCTGATGCAAGGCAAGGGCTGAGACTGTGAAATTGTGTCACCAGTAAATGCTGGAGTGCGGTGTTACACCAAATTTGGCAATGCCGCTCTCCGACATTTTCAAAATACAGGGATGCTCCGTATTTACAAAAATATGACACACCCCTGTGTTTCCCTTAGCACTGGCGTTATAAAGGATGCCTAGCACCAGTGCAGTCACCCTTGTGCCATGTTACAAGGGTTCCTGCGCTGCTAGGACGATTGTATATGTGCAGGAAGGGATTTCTTCCTGCACATAAACAATCAATAATGGTGATTTGCTCTTTCTATGTGTGCTGCAGAATGCAGCAGCCTTGTAAATTTAGGGCAGCGTAAAAAAGCTATGGGTATTGATGTGGAACGCCCTTTGCAACACCCATTGCCTGCCCCTCTGCCGCAGCAGACTGGAGCAGAAAGGGGCACATTTATAACATGGCATTAAGCCACGTTAAGTGGCTAAGCGCTACTCTTGTAAATATGGAGAATGGTGCAACGCCATCAGAGCATCAGAAAAAGTTTCCACCAATAAAATCATAGCATAGCAACTTCATATGCATTTATGCACATTTGTATTTATGTGAAATATACTGGAAGACTGAGACTACATGAATAGAACTGATAGAGGAAAAAGGTAAATGGAACTGGTTAAAAGGAGATGGCTGGAGAGAATGGAGACTTTCCCAACTGGACAGTGAAAAGAAAGCCCTGATTCAATTAAAGAAATAAAGGTGAATGTTATGGTCCTACTCTTGTTTGCAATTTCACTAGCAACCTGTAGGTTTAAAGAAAACCGATG
Organism: Lissotriton helveticus; assembly: GCF_964261635.1. Lineage (NCBI taxonomy): Eukaryota > Metazoa > Chordata > Amphibia > Caudata > Salamandridae > Lissotriton > Lissotriton helveticus. The sequence goes on from NC_136059.1 coordinate 1,091,957,291, forward strand.
ACATTCCTCAAAGGCCATCAAATGCGTACACTAGTTAACTACAAGCATTTAAACCATAACCAATAACATATCATGCAAAAGTTGTGCGCAAAAAGACTTCTTTTTAGGTCTGGCGTTAATCAAGACCTTTTGATTTTACTAAAATAATATATTTGATATACTTACTTAAAAGGGGTTTCAGCCATCTCTGTGCATCCATTAGTCTGTTGTGTTCACATTTTGCTTCTTCCTACTACAGGTTACAGCATGGGTAAATGGGTTGACCTAAGTCACTAGTTAACTTTACTTTGAGACTACATTTGGCTCTTTTTAGATCTGGCGTTATGCAGACATTATGATTTTACTACAATAATATTTATAATATACTAACTCAAAACGGCTTTCAGCCACCTCTCTTCATCCATTGGTCTGTTGTGTCATTCATATTTTGCTTCTGCTCACTACAGCGCACATCATGGGGCAATGGGCCAGCCTACTTAGTGGCCTTATCTGACTGTTGCAATTTGACAGCATACAATATTGTTCCATCAAAGGTTCTTTAATAAACCTTGCCCAAAAGACAACCAAAGTGTTTTGTGTTTAATTTACAGCACACTTGTAACACTTTTATTTAAACATAGGTGGGGTGTAATTTGGGATGTAGTATCCAATATTTTATACTGTGAAACATCCTTTCCTTCCTTCTTTCCAACTTCTCTCTTTTCCTTCATATTTACCTTCTTTCCGTGGTTCTTCCTCCCTCCCTTGATGCAGGCAGACAATACCAGACTGATTGGCTTTTTTTCAGATCTGTGCTAGCCAATAATCTTTGATTTTATTAAAAGTATGTATAGCATAGTTACTTATAGGGATTTTCAGCCAGACTTCATCCATTAGTCAGTGATTGTTCCATTCACTTTTTTTCTGCCCACTCCAGCATGCATCAAGGGGCAATGTGACACACACTTCAGCCATTGACCGACTTCAGTATGAATTACAGCATGCTGCCCTTTCAGAAGGAGCACATCTGCACACAAAGAAGTGCCAGAGAGTTGAATGGTATCGTGTATTTTTGAGATCAAAAAACATTTTTGCCTTTAGCTTTTTACTTTATTTAAGAAGGGCCCAGCAATACATTTTGCAAAAACAATGACAAAACAAAACATTGATTGCCAAAAGGATGGCAGCCAACGCCAGACCTAATGTCTTTCCAAATGCTTGTTTTGTCTTGTACTTGGCATGCTATTGCTATGGTTAGATTTTTTTAATGAAATGCAAGCATGTATAACACAAAATCAAAAAGAAAAAGAAAAGAAACTGCTGCTCTCTAAATGTCATTTGACCACATGTTTGCGATAAAAAAATACATTTATATAAAAATGACATCACATATCATTTTTAAAAAACAGTGCAGGTGCCTCCTAGAAGGCAGGTGCATGTAGAACTCTTTCTAGGTTTAATGCACAGCACAGTAAAATATGATTCTTGAAGTTGCAAAGAACATGTACTAATGTCCTTGAACTAATGGAGACATAGTTTAAACACAAATGAATAATTAAAACCGGGCCTCGACCTCGCCGTCATAAGATCACACCAGTTCTAGCACAAACTAAATTTAAGCAGCTTCACAAGGCATTTTGCACACCAGCTCAACTACACTCACTAGGTCTCAGGGAGGACTCACTCTGCTGGAACTATAACAAAGAGAAGGGGGACCTAGCACACCTTATCTTCCAATGCCCAACACTCAAGGTATTCAGGGGGAAAATCTGTGATTTCATTAATAATGTGTTTGAGCGCAAACTAGCGATGGAATTCCCCACCCTCACCTCGGCATTTATATGCACAAATTTGAGGACTGAGCAGGACTAGGACCTAATGGACCTTTGACTGACAGCAGCTGTGAAAATGGCACTAACCAACTGGAAAGACACAAGCAAAACTAGCTACGAAGGATGGATCAACTGGGTCACACATCTCAGAGGAGCGGACAACATTGCACTACAGTACTCACCCTGGAAAGCATCCTCGAGGGAGATGTGGGAAGCACCTATCTAGACTCTTATGGACCTCTGTAAACAGTTGGATTGCACAAACATTGTAACGGCCCGACCCCAAAGTGTGGTTCCCCAACATAGCCCGGGCGGGCTCGCATGCGAATTCAAGCACCCTGAGAGTCTGTCAGACGTAATGCAGTATGTACAGCTGATGCCAATGTAATGTCAAGCGACTGTACCTCTCTGCATGCCTGTCCTATCCCTCTTTTGTTTCACCACTCATTTTTCTGTCCTTTCCTCCTTTCCTCCTTAAAGCTCTTTCACTCTCAAAACACAAGCAGTAGGGGCTAGCTGTATATGTACCATTGTACAAACAACTACTACCATCCTTGGCTAACCCTGCAACAGTGGTTGAGATTGTATTCTGTATATAAAAATAATTTAAAAAAAAAAGAAAAACAGATAAAGAGCGAAAAATATTGGCAAAGTAAATTATTGTCCCACCAGCTCTCCCAATAAAGTGCACTTCTTTTTAGGACGATGTGCATATGAGATCAGTCAAAATGCCATCATTCATAGCTCCAGAGAGCCAGTGGCTGAATTGGGATGACCTATTGCCCCCTCATCTTTGCAGTGGGGGTGAAAGGAAAATGTCAATCATAATTGAATAGACCAATGGATGAATATGGCCGGCCAATCCTACTACATCGTGCACTCATAGCCTCCTTGTCATCCAAATGGGGCACTCTTGCCTCTGAACTACCCACACACCATACAATTTCCCTTGTCAACACACCAGGCAACAGGTCTAAGGCTAACATCCAATCCCTGATTTGGTTACTCTGTCCTCATTTTGTTGTATCCCACATCCACAGTTCAAATGCGTGATGCATCATGTTCAGAACATAGAAATGTTGTGTACCACAATGCCTCATCAAGGCCATTAGTGTTATTGTAATGCAACTTTCCAAGTAATATCAAATCAAAATCAAAATCCACTTTATTCGATTAATAAAAATCATAAAAGTATGCTATACATAATACAAAAATACATAATTAAAAACGTTTTAAGAACAGTATCAGGAAAAATGTGTTTGTCTGTAAACACAAAAGTTGCTGCCAATAAAAAAGGAAAACAATTTCACAGTCATATCAATTTATCAATTTATCCCTTTCAATGTAACTCAGAGTGTTAGGTGATCTGGCGCAGTTTGGACTGCCAATCTAGTCTTCCTACTTCGTATAGATGCAACAAGGAAACTTGCGACACCAAACATGACTACCGGAAATTACATTAATTGTAAGTAGAGTAGAGCTGGTTTAGACTTCAAAAATCCCTTGTCTTTTAGCAATGGAAAAATAAACTTTAACCTACCCCCAATATAAAAGGGACAAAAAAAACATGAAATGTATCGTGTCTTGAAGTGAGTGGTCATCACACTTACAAGGTGCCGCATCCTCCGGCCTACTCCACAACTTCAGATCACTTAATAACAAATGAATCTGATTAAATCGGAATTTCGTTAGCAGCCATCGGTGAAAGGGAATCGTTACAATTGTGAGATATGGTTGAATGGATAGAGACAAAATAAGCAGGTAATGGGCCCTTACCATCGATTTTCTTAATTCTATCGCTTCCCTCTCCAGCTCTCTCATCTTTATGAAATTAGTTTTAACCCAGTTTAGGTCAGCTTTTATCAATCCCTCTGGGTTTGTATATATCTCTGGACGCCCTAAGGACCTAGATGTTATTTTAATGAAGGACAACCACTGGATAACCTTAACTTTCTCTAACTTCATACAGTCCCTCATGATCTTATGGTTCAGGGTAAGATTGGAGTTCAACCACGTTCTAATCCATAATAAGATAGGGGCCATGTTTATTATATCTGCGATATAGCCCATACCCAACTCAAGGTGGACAGCAAAGGTAGCCGTTGATTGGGGAAGGGCTAAAAGGGCACGGAGGAATTTATTTTCCTCTCTCTGAATGGAATCAAGTTGTTTGTAGCCCCATATTGCAGCCCCATACCTTGCAATTGCGATTGTTTTAGCATTATATATGGATAAAATCGCTTCACACGGTTTACCCCCCAGCCTTTTAACAAAGCCTAATATTGCAGCGGACCATCTTCTCACAGCTGTTACTTTAGTGGAAAGTTGGGGGACCCAGGACCCTTTGTCGTCAAACACAACCCCCAGGTACGTAAAGACTTTCACTCTAGAGATTGCAGAATCATTGCAGTAAAATGTTTTAAAACTGTTCTTCCTTGAGCCAAGTGACATAACATGAGATAATTGTAATGCAACTTTCCAAGTAATAGTCTGAGTAACCACATCTGCAAGTGGATATGACACACCGGTATGCTGTACCAGGAGCTGCATTGCCCAAATACTGTTACGAGGTATGATGTCATTACATTGTTGGTATTGTACGAGAAAATAAATGTCAATAAAAATAACTTTTTTTTAAATAAATATGGCTGACCAAAATACCCTCTATACATTTACATTTACATGTACATATATTTTGTATTTATATGTGTATTTTTCTATTATAGGAGACTGGTGTGACTGCTAAAGCTGGTTCTTGCCCACACCTAAAACCCAATGTCCTCATATGCTTCAGATATGCTGAGATAGGCAACCTATTCTTAATGCTATTTTGTAGTGAGAAACTCTTGAATACTCCCTGACACATGCAAGGTTGGGTACAATTTGCATTACGTCATTATACTCAGGAAATTTCATCTGACATAATTTTACAAAGTCATGTGAAATTTACCAAATTCAACCGATTGGTTTCGAGACCTAGTACATCTTCCAGCCCATATCTCTCTCATAATTTCCTGCTCCTGGATGCCATATGGATGGAACAACCTTGGGCATGAGATTGTAGGAGTGTTCAGCCCTCCCACAATCAACAGAGAAGAGGTTCCAGGGAGGGCAGTGTAATGGTGCATAGGGTCATGGCAAGAGTGTCAAGGCCGCTAATCAAAGCAAGGAAAATAGGCCCCTTACCCCTTGGCTGAAAAGTAAAAGACCACCATAATTGGGATTGCAGTGGTCCCTTCGCACTCCCGGTGCCTGGTACCACAGTATCCGCTGCATTAATGATATGTAGGCCCTTGAAGGTTCAAGGTGTGGAGATGGCAGGATGGCCAGGTCTAGCACTCAAGATTAAAACCTACGTGATGTCAGGAAGAGTTTCAAAACGTGGCTATTTAACCAGTAAATAATCTATCTGTTCCTAGTTATCTTTATGTGCTGCAGCTTATTGAGGATTAGCGCCTAGACACAACAGGGTATTGGTTGCGCTCGTTCAATCCTATTTTTTTTTTTGAAAATCTTTATTTGGAGAAACAAAGAGAGACATGCGCAGGCCCACAACCACCATGGCCGGCCGCAAAGCAGTCAGTTAAAAACAGGAGAAATGCATACCAATCGGCAAACAGGATATGTTAAAAGACTCCAGATACGGTTGCGGGGATTGTAACAAAGGATAGGAGGTTTTCGTTTTAAAGTTTAAAGAAGAGTAGGGGCCGCCACCACAAGGATTTAGCACCTCACGTAAAAACCATAAGAAACTAGGGGGACATACCCCAATCGCGAACTGAGGCAGGCAATGACTATAGCGACTCAGGATTCAAGGCAACCAAGACGGTAATATCAAACAACAGGTCATGATACAATAAACAGCATTCCCAGATACCACCCCAGAAATCCCACCCCAAAGAAGGGAGAGATAGGGGCTTAAGAAGATGCCCGAAAAAGAAATAAGGTGCAAGACCAAGGGACAGCCAGCCCTACGAAAGAGGAAAGAACCCTCCCAAAGCTAGAAAAGAGCAAAAGGGACCATAGAACACAATAAACTAAAATAACAAACCCCCCCACACCCGCCACCCTGCACCCCTGTGATGGCTACGGCCTAGCCCATAAACAGCGTGCCTGTCGCCCCGAAACTGCCCCAAAGAAGGGAAAAAGTACAATAAGTACAAGAAATGGAGGAGGAGAGAATGAAACCACGAAGGTGATAAGGATTAGCGGAGGAAGAAGACAAACGACAGATATGTTCCCGGCCGCCCGCTCCCACCCCCGCACCCTATATGATAATAACAGTAGATGCAGCCAGTGTCCCGTTCACTCAACACTGTCCCAGCAATGTAAGGAATAGCGACCCAAGTAAGCAGCCTTAACCTTGCCCCCTGCGATCATGGTGGTCGATGGAGTCCAACAGTCCGGCCGGCGCCGCGGATGAGCGAGGCACCCGGAACGGCCAACACAGGATGAAAGGGCGCCCACAAAAGTCCACGCAAACCACCGTTGGAAGTCCGAGAGTGATACAAACATGAACAAGGCAGCGCAACAGTTTGTCGGAAACAGCCGGCCAGATCAACAACAACAGTCTCAGGAGGGGATGAAAAGTCACGCCATCAGCACATAAAGGAGATGGCAAACACGGTGCCTGGGGACGATATACCCGCCGGTGTATGGAACCACAAACTCCAGATCTCTTCCGGGCCGTCGCGGTCGGCATTTCAGCAACATCAAAGCCGCAACCCGCCAACATCTCAATAGGCACCTCGGCATGGAGATCGATGTGGACTGGTTCAGAGTGCGGCGCAGTGTGCAGCACTTGGGGGCAACCACCGCCCGCCGGAGAAACAGCAGCCAGCCGGCACTCCAGATCTCGGGTAGTAACGTACAAAGCCACTCGAACTGCCTCCAGAGCACACAGGACAGCACCGGTCCCCAGCGGTTTCTCAGGAGGAAAGGGTACCGCAGTGTCCTCCACACCAGGCTCACGGACGTATGGCGACTGAGGAAGCCGGTCGCCATTGTCACCTGCCTCCCATAGACCACCACGCCGACTTTCCGTTAACGACCACCGGGCCAGAGACATGAGGGCATCTGTGGACATCGCAGAACCGGCTTATTCACTTCCAACCAGCATCCGGACCCCCAAGTAAGCTCCGAGGATACCACTGTCGGGCGCTGAAGTGCAATGCAGAAAATGGCGTCCGTCACGGGCCGAGGCAACAAAGAAACAGTGCAGACCACTTCTAAGCCGGGCAATGATACAGAGTGTTTCCAGCAGATATAGTGTAGCCAGGTGTGCAAAATCCCAGAGCAGAATGAGGCGCTGCGGCGACGAGCACAACGCGGCCGCCTCACACAAGCCGATCGGCTCCTCCTCCTCCGCGATGGCCGCTGCTGCCGTGGCCGCGTCCGGCTGACTCCACAAACAAAGACCCGGTCCCACTGCTGCGCAGGGCCGGGAAAGGAGCGAGGACGATGCGCCGCTAATATCACACGGAATTCGCAGGGGGACACGCCGTCATGGGCAGGAGCGGTTCCCCATTCCAGTCGCTGGGTGAGAAGACAGGATACCGAACAGGATGATAGGGAAAAGCGCTAGGGTCGGCGGAGCCGAGAATCTAGGCGGCCATCTCGGTTGCTGACTAGGCTCCTCCCCCCTTCAATCCTATTTTCATTTCATTTCATTAGTTCAGGAGGTTGAGATGCAACTCAACTCCACACTGCTCCTGTTTTTTCTTGTGCTGATGGGGGCTGGGTGATCGGTGGGACTTGTGCTTTGCTGCTGGTGTCTGAGACCAAGGCACAGGGTTTTGCTTCCATGGGGAGTCAGTCTACCCGCTGTTCTGAATGGCCTCTGTTCTCCATTACAGCAGTGGGCTAATCAAACTACCCCACTTTTTTATTTTTTTAAATATTGATAGCTTCGCACTTTGAAAAGATTCACAAGGTTTTTTTACCAAACATTACGGGCCTGATTCGTATTATGGGCCTGATTCACACAGGTTACCTTATACTGTTGTGTAGCAAACTCTGATTATATAGTAAGTTTACGACTGTGGATGCTCCGCAGTACTGGTGGAGAGCTTCGCACATAAAAGATAGGCCTGCCCTATCGTTTTATGTGTGGAGGGCTCCACAGTGGTAAACTTACTGTTAAATCTGAGTTTGTGAATACCAAAATAATAGTAAACTTACTCAAAAGTTTAAAGTTTACCTTTGTGAATCAGGCCCTGTGAGTCGTTTCTTGGATTCCAGCACCCCTACTCATGCGCCTAAACTACTCCAACCTGAGAGTTGAGCTGATCCCACTCAGTGCAACAGAGGGTAGGAGGCGAAGCAGAGAGAACGCCATTCTCCAAGGTTTAGGGGAAAAAAGTCAGATCGTCTATATTTTTAAGGTACCCGAAATCAAGGCTGAGCTGCAAGTAAGTAAACTATCTTTCCATTAAACTATTGGAATGTACACCTTTAAATGCCAAAGGTGTGGAAATAATCTGCGTAAAATTGGATCATGGCACAATACGAAAAACTACTGTTGACTGCAAGGTCTAAGAAAATGCCTTGCTTTTGCTTCTTGTGGGTATTGTGATGGACTATTATGCCATTAAATTGGAAACCCGGGGCTAGTATCTGTATTTACTCACAGCAAGGAAAGTCACTTTTGTCCCACGGATGAATATTGTCACTTCTTGGCTCAAAATTACCCAAAACGCAAATAATGTCATTTATCATGGAAATTTGTAGCGCTTTACACTTTCCATTGTTAGTGTAGTGTGCACCGAGGATGAAATAGAGAATGTTTCATGTTTGATAGTGTTACTTGGGGAGCCGATGTATTCCAGGGGATGGTTGATTGAGAATCCAAAACTTAATGTATGTCTTTAACTTTTAATGGAGAAATCCGTATAAAAATATTTATATCTGCATACTAACACATCTGCAGTTTGTTAGTAAATCTGCACATTTGGGACAGGAAGCTCTGTCTATTTGTTTAAACCCCATCAGTTCTCAGGCAGCCGAGCTGAGAGTGGGGATGCATTTAAATAAATATATCCTTTAAAATATTTATAGTATTTTATATCAATGGAAATCTTGCAGCTTGTTAAACACAGGTACAAACCTAACCAGCCATTCAGTGTTAGCTAACTCTGTGTGAAACATTGTAAAGTTCTCACTATCATATGCTAATATTTCTGCACGATCTATGATCAAAAGTCCTCCGTTTTCAAACAAATTATTACTTTTCCATGTAGTAAGTTTACCAACTTATTCTGTGTCATCAAAAACACCAATTTCCAGTGACAGTGTTCTATTTTACAACCTAGTGTATTCCGGGAGTTTGTAAAAAGAAAGCCCGTTCCTTGAACCTTGTGTCCCTGATAACATGGAATCATTTAGTAACTCTTCCTGATGCTGTGCCACATCCCTGATATACTTCTACTCACACAGGCAGGCAGACACAACACTAATGAAAATGGTCTGTTCAAAATTCTCTAGGTGCAGAGATGCTCTACAGTGTTTAGTATAACACTCAATCACATTGTATGTCTGGGTCAACAAATTAGAAAAACAATCTTCCTATTATGAGGTGTAGGAAATCCACATTTTCTGCGTGGCCACCCCAGATTTTTCACCTTTGGCTGGACTCTATATTTTTGCTGGCTTGAGAACTCTGTGTGCTTTGTCCACACTTTACTAACGAGTCACAAACTGTCTGTACTTCCCCATTAAACACGGTTACGCTGGCATATTCCTAATTGCCATATTTACTTAACTATAGGTACCTAGTCTATATATATAATAAAAACGAATGTATGTCTGTCTGTCTGTCTGTTTGTCCTTTATGCATTACTACACCATTCATCCGATCGCCATGAAACTTTGGGAAGTTGTTGAGTACACTCCCGCGAAGGTTTCTGGCATACTTTTTTTTTAAAGTATCGGCCCACCAGGGCCCTCATAATCCTTGGAATACTGATGTACGCACCAGACTGAAAAACAACAAATCGTGTATCCACAAGCACTCGAATAAATAAATAGAATTAAAACACCATTCATCCGATCGCCATGAAACTTTGGGAAGTTGTTGAGTACACTCCTGCGAAGGTTTCGGCCATTAATTTTTTTAAAATATCAGCTCCCAGGGCCCTCATAATCTTTCGAATACTGATGTACGCAGAAGACGGAAAAACAAAAAAAGTGTATCCACAAGCACTCCAATAAATAAATAGAATTAAAACACCATTCATCCGATCGCCAGGAAACTTTGGGAAGTTGTTAAGTACAATCCCGCGAAGGTTTCTGGTATAATTTTTTTTTAAATATTGCCCCCCAGGGCTCTCATAATCTTTCGAATACTGATGTACGCACCAGACGGAAAAACAAAAAATCGTGTATCCACAAGCACTTGGATAAATAAATAGAATTAAAACGACACTTTGAAATGTTTTCCCTATTAAAATGAATACGATTCAATAAAAATTACACAATGTAAATTGAATGTTATCATGACGAGTTTCCTTGAATTTCCTTTCTTCGGAGATCTCAGCAACGCGCGATGGGTAAGCTAGTACACTATAAAGTGTACCTAGGGCCTGGAAGTTAAATGCCACCAGTGGATTGTAGCAGTTACTGAGTCATCCACTATAGTGGCAGTGCAAAAATAGCTTCAGGCCTGTTTGGCAGGTCAAAACCTCCCTTTTAAATATTAAAAAGTCATCCCTATTTAGAGGTCATCACCACAAGGCAGGGTGCATCGAATGTAAAAATAGGACATTTAGAAATTTTATGTTAACATTTCTTAACAGTGACTAGCACCCAAAAGCTATTTTAACTGTAGGAAGTCTGGCTGGCCCATACACAAAACCAAAGTGCAGATTAAAATAAACTAATACTGTCTCTCATGAATGGGACTAACTAGAAAATATAATGAAACAACTATTGTTAATAGTTATTAACAATCCAATTCAATGGTAAAGTCATATTTTTCATAAATATTAAGGAAAGGTACCTTTCAGAAAGTTACACTTTACCTGCCTGAATGATAATTTGCAATTGCTCTCCAACATCTTCCAGTCAGTGATTAGCATTTAAATATGTCTGTAAGAGGTGTGAAATGCCTCCCTGGAACAAACAATACACTGACTTAAATGGGCAGAGATGACTCATCAGAAACTCACAGAATATGTACTGTTTGGACGTTGGGCTGACTTTTGACAGCACAGTCTCAAACCCTTCTTGATAGGTCTATTGACCACCATGTAGCACTTGAAAGAAAAGGGAACAGGATGCCAAGACAATACTTGTGTATCCACTGTCTGGTTGCTGAAGGAGTGTGCATTGTTTGTCTGTCTATGGTTTTTCCATATAACACTTGGGAAGCGCTTGAAAGGGAGAGAACTGGATGCTAAGACAATTCTTGTGTATCCACTTTCTGGTAACCAAAGATTTCTACTTTTGTCCTACCAGACTTCAATCTCTGGGTTTGTTGTAGGCATAGTGGCTGGCTTAAACGTGGACACTAGGATTCCCATAGTACACTCCCCATACACAAAACCTTGCCCTCGGAGCCCACGTTTAGTGTGGCTTAAGACATTTGACATCTTGAAAATGCCAGATGCCAAAGGGGGTCAGGTTGACCCCGGTAACTTTTATACCATTGGTTATGGTGTGCCCAGGAGTCTAGCTCATGCCAGGCATAAATGTGATGCATCTAGGCATCCCCTACAGAACACTTCCTGGACCTGCAGAAGATCAGAAGAGGGAAATTAACTGTTAATTGTGGCTTGAGAGGAGCCCTGAAGTACTAGTACTGCTCCCTCATCTACCCACACAAAGAAGTGGACTCCAATGATTACAAGGCTGAACTCCTGTTCAGGCTACAGGGATAAAATAAGCCATAAGAGGCCATTCCTGTAACCACCCAGCTGACCAGAGGCAACTGTACCTGGACTGGACAATGCTATTGGTCTGTGCCTGACAACCTGTATTTCTTTACGTTTCTCCCCTGAGGCCCTCTGGGACTTTAGACGTGTACTCCTGTGATGGATTTGGACATAAAGAACTAACTTAGAAGCAAAACTCTTAATACCAGATGAACCTGATCAGTTTATCCGACCCATACTCAATCACAACACACAAGATGATGGACGGAATGTTGCACAATGGCAAAATATTCACCCCCAGTCACAGATCTGGGTTTAATCCATCGTTACTTTGCTCACCAAGCCACCCCAGTTCAGACATGGCCATATGCAAATCAGTCTTGACCCTGTGCCTCATGGGAACAGTCCAGCCCGAACTGCCAAGCCATGTCTTCCCTGAACCGGAATCAAGCATCCTAGGACCGGTTTCTGGCTATCAGCCGTCTTCAGCCAGGATTGCTTGACTCCGGTGGCTTAGTGAGCACGGGACCCATGTCTGGGCATACCCTTCCCACATAGGGTGAACAGCAAAACACACAAGATGATGGACGGAATGTTGCACAATGGCAAAACATTCACCCCCAGTCACAGATCTGGGTTTAATCCATTGTTATGCTCCATCACAGCCAACCTCAAATTGCACCTCTGCTCTAATCTACTACAGCCAGTGACTATCATTGGCGTTCTTGGGCTTTCTTTGTGGTATTCTCATCTAAAACTTTAAAAAAGTCATATCTCTGGTTCCTCTATTTGGATTGTTTTAATGTTGGTGTAATTTTGATTAATGGACCTCTAGCTTTCTAATTCAGTTTATTTTCTATTGTTTTGCACTTTACCTTTATTACTTTTTTGGTACCGCAGAAATACTTTAAACATTGGCCCATTTAAGCCTTTCCGCTACTAGGGGCGTGAGCTTGCAGTAATTTAATGACTTTAAGGGTTCACCCTGACAAGGGCTGTGATTATTTCTTGAGGTGGGACATAACCCACCCCAAATAATAATCCAATTTCTTGCATGAAGACTCAGATTTCTAATCCCCTGGTTCATTGTCAATTGATAGAGCCCGAGGCTTTCAAATCCCTTACCCTTCCCTGCAGCACATCTGTAACATCAGCACACAGTACTAGAAAGTGAAAAATATGAATGAAACCTACATTGAAAGGGATGTGCTTAGTTGATCATTGGTGTAATACATTTATAAAGCATGGGGAACAACTAGTCATCCTCTTTCCCCATGGCCAGAAGTGTGAGAACCATATCTTGTTAACATGTGGGTTTTAAAGACCAGAAGACTAGGAGGACTAAGAGATCTTGTGTTTCCTAACATATTATTCTCATTAAATGATACCCTATAAAAGATGGAAGCTGTGTAATCCATTATTTTGAAGCATCATGAATTTGCTATAAGGAGATGTATCCTATCTTCCTTTGAAACATACTTTTAGTAGGCTAAAGATTTGTATATTTTACACAGCCAATACATGGAAGGCCAGTGGCCTTTGAAATGTTTTTAACCTGAAAGAACTCTAAGAAACATTTGACTAGATCACCATGCACAGAAATTGGGCATGGGCCACAGCAGCACAGCCAAGGATTGGTTTAGTGGTGTGCTCAAATGAGAAACTAACATTCCCCTTCATCTTGCTCATCCCATTAATATGTTTGCAAGCCTTGGAGGAAAAAGCATTCTTCTAACTTCTTAAAGAAAAGAAGATCTGACATCACTTTCATTGAGTCTTTTTTGGATTCTGACTTGGTCCCAGAGCTAGAGAAGACAACCTCATGAAATGCCTATCCAGTCTCTGGGTAGGGGCTTGGTTCTCTTGTAGAACCTTTTCCTCCCGCATAGAGGCCAAGTCTCACAACCCTGATCAAGGTATTATTTGAGGCTAGCCAAAGCATGTATTCATTTCTTCTTCAACTCCCCCACCACCAGCTGTCAGAATTTTAAACACTCAAATGCAAAGCAAAAGGTGGGTGAAGAGCTGCGCTGACTCAGCACAGAGCCAGGCACCTTTTTATTTTGGTCCTGAGTACTGAAAACAATAAATGTAAAAACCAAGTCCCCAATTTAGAGTTTGGCAGATTGCGTAAAGACAGTCACAGTGGAAGAGGAGTTTAAGTCTGCCATCCTGACTTTATTCCGACCAGTGTATTTAGAGGTCACCGCTGGCCCAGCAGTGAACTCTATAGGTTTGTATGAAGTGCCATACAAAGTCATGTAAAAGTTTGGTGTGTGTCAGTCATTGGTGACGGACGCTTACTACAAATATTTAAAAGTTGATACTTTTCCCAAAAAACTCCCAAAGCGGAAGTTGGCTTTTGTAAAAAGTCAAAACTAATGGCCCCAACACCGTGGGCACTTTTTCTCATGGTGTGAAGGTTTTATTGTTACTGACAGACAATAAAAAAGCCATCTGACCGCAAATTCTAAATATGGTGGATAATCAGATGGCTTATCATTGATGGACTGTACTCTCTCTAGCCGCCAGAGGAAGGTTTATGCTGACTGAGTAAATTACTCCATTCGCATATACATGGCAGACTGGCCGACTCAAAACTGGGTGGGTGAACTGAGAGTTTGGTGAACAGGATACTCCATCACCATTGTAACAGGTTAGCCTGTCTACCAAACCCTAAACCAAGCCCTGGATCCTGGAGGAAAATCTCCAATCAAGGCATAGAGTTGAGTACAAGCAAGTCATAACAGTAGCACTGTTGATAAGAAGGTCAACATAAGAATAACTCTAACTATAGCTAGACAGTACACAAAGTACTAATGAGAGATGGGAAAAAGTGTAAGCAGATTCATAAGAAAAGAGGAAGGAGTGATAGAACAAAATGCAATAAATCATTCTAGTAGCTTTGAAGCATCTGCTACAAGCAGAGATATAAAACTCAGGTCACACAGATCTTAAGCCTGATTCATACAAAGAGAACACTATTACATTATAGAATTTCCGCTCTGGTTTCAATGTACTTCTTTGGAGTTCACAGACGTTTCGAGTAGTAGGACTGGGAAACTGCACTAGATGCTTTCTAGATGTACCTCTGGGAAAGTCCTAAGACTTTTTTCAATGTGTGTAGTCCCACAGTGTGAAAATGTACCAGTCCACATTGAGGGAACCACACCTATATCGAATTGTACAATGTTTTCATTTGTCTCATCCCAGAGAAAAACATTTTGCCTGCAGCAAAATCTCTGTTCCTACCAACACCTGCCCCTCTAAGATTGGGGGTCTTTTGCTCACCTTCCCACCGTGGAAAGATATTTGTGTACTGTAGCCCTTTGCATGAGCATATCTCCGACTATTTCCAGCAATGTGAATGGGTTGGAGAGGAGTTTGTGAATGCCCACAAACTCACTTGTTTGGGGGCATTCACAAAATCAAAGTCTACCTCTATCTTGCAACACTTGCTTCCCATCTCTTGCCTGAAAATTATTCCTTTAGAATTGTGTGCAGATGTGGTTTATATATCCACATGAGTAAATGGGTTTACACCTGCTAGGTATTCCTTTGTGAATACTCAGCAGATATAAATACAGTAATTTTTTACTGTCAATATATGTTTACAGCTGAAAATGGCTTACTGAATGGGGTTGCAGAGCAGGAATATCGACGGAGAAATATTGAGGGACATTAATATCGCCGCAGAAATATCGTCTGGAAGAAATATCGACAACAAAAATATAGATGACAAGAATATCGATTGACTGGTAAGTAATATCGATTACAAAAATATAGTTGTAATAAATATCGTTTACAAAAATATAGTTGACAAAAATATCGATTTAATAATAATGTTGTGTATTTTAGTGTTTTTAATAAGAATTGTTTGTCATTTTATTATATGTTTTAGAATGTTTCTAGTTATTAATTTATTTTAAGTTTATTTTTGCGTTATTAATTCCGTAGCGGATTGTGGATTTATAGGGGATTAGGGTGGGAAGTAATTTAATTATATAAAATGAATTGATTAATTAATGTGTTAATTTATTAATTAATAATACTTGAATAATTAGTTGTTAATTAATTTCAATTAGTCAATTAATAATTAATTATGTTAATTGTTTGATTAATTTTAGATGTGTGTTGTGGTGTTTATATGTGTAAATGGTGTGAAGGGTGGTGAGTAATTACTTTTTTATTGATTCATTATTAAATATTTTAAAATTAATTACCATTAATTAATTAGTAATTATTAACTGTAATTGTGTAATTAATTCTAGGTGTGTGTTGTGATGTTTATATGTGTAAATGGTGTGAAAGCTGGTAAGCAATACATTTTTTATTGATTAATTAATAAATAATAATACATTAATTTCCATTAATTAATTAGTAAATATTAAATGTAATTGTGTAAGTAATTTTAGGTGTGTGTTGTGGATATTATAGTACTAAATAATGTGTAATTAATTATTTTGTATTATCTTTAATAATAATATATTTAAATTTATATATTAATTATGTTAAAATTGGAAATTAAATTTAATAAAAATGTTGATAGTTTTGTTTTTTATTGTTTTAGGATCCCGCGCTTTCTCTACTGTTGCACTCATTGGAGTGGGAATAGTCATTTTTACCTCTACGCTATCCGGCGCTTTCCTTACTGTTGCACTCACTGGAGTGGAATAGTCATTTTTACCCCTCCGCTATCCAGCACTTTCCCTACTGTTGCACTCACCGAAGTGGGAATAGTAAATTTTACCCTTCCGCTATCCAGCGCTTTCCCTACTATTGCACTCACTGGAGTGGGAATTGCAATTTTTACCCCTACGCTATTCAGCGCTTTCCCTACTGTTGCACTCACTGGAGTGGGAATAGTAAATTTTACCCCTCTGCTATCCAGCGCTTTCCCTTCTGTTGCACTCACTGGAGTGGGAATAGTAATTTTACCCCTACGCTATCCAGCGCATTCCATACTGTTGCACTCACTGGAGTGGGAATAGTAAATTTTACCCCTCCGCTATCCAGCGCTTTCCCTACTGTTGCACCCACTGGAGTGGGAATAGTAATTTTTACCCCTACGCTATCCATTGCTTTCCCCACGGTTGCACTCTCTGGAGTGGGAATAGTAATTGTTACCCCTCCGTTATCCAGCGCTTTCCCTACTGTTGCAGTCACTGGAGGGGGAATAGTAATTTTTACCCCTACGCTATCCTGCGCCTTCCCTACTGTTGCACTCACCGGAGTGGGAATAGTAAATTTTACCCTTCCGCTATCCAGCGCTTTCCCTACTATTGCACTCACTGGAGTGGGAATTGCAATTTTTACCCCTACGCTATTCAGCGCTTTCCCTACTGTTGCACTCACTGGAGTGGGAATAGTAAATTTTACCCTTCTGCTATCCAGCGCTTTCCCTTCTGTTGCACTCACTGGAGTGGGAATGGTAATTTTACCCCTACGCTATCCAGCGCATTCCATACTGTTGCACTCACTGGAGTGGGAATAGTAAATTTTACCCCTCCGCTCTCCAGCGCTTTCCCTACTGTTGCACCCACTGGAGTGGGAATAGTAATTTTTACCCCTACGCTATCCAGCGCTTTTTCTACTGTTGCACTCACTGGAGTGGGAATAGTAAATTTTACCCCTACGCTATCCAGCGCTTTTCCTACTGTTGCACTCACTGGAGTGGGATTAGTAATTTTTACTCTCCCGCTATCCAATGTTTTAACTCCTAATGTTTTTATTTTGTTATTAAATGTATGTATTATTTTTTTAATAGTTTCATGTGTTAATTAAATATAGAATATTTTATTTCATTTTAAATTATTTATATATGTTTTTATTTTATTATTATATAATTAATAAAGTTGATAAATTAAATAAAGATAATAGTTAATCAAATGTTTGTAAGTAAATGTATATGTACACTTTTTTGTGTTTATATTTATTAAATACATTTATTTTTTATAATTAGTTAAAGGATATATTAAATTAAATTTAATTTGTTATTAATAATAATATTATTTAATTAATTTAATTTAAGTTAAGTTAATTTTTAAAGTAGATATTTTTTACATCTATATTTTTTACATCGATATTTTTGAGTCGATATTATTGTACTTATCTGTTTAAGTATAGGGAGTCGATATTTTTGTATTCGATATTTTTATATCGATGTTTTTGTTGGCTATATTTTTGTTTTCGATATTTAAACATGGAACCCTGAATGGGGAATAAGGAGCTTGAAACTGACATAATCTGTGTCCTTGCAGATGCTGACTAAATGCAGTGTTGCCCACTGCACATGAGGGGACTGCCATTTTGGTTGCTACCTTTTGCATTCACCGTGAATGGTGAAATCCGATATCCCTACAATACTCCAAGTATCTGTCTACCAAGCACTATATATTACTGACACCTATACTTGTTTGCCATGGTTTTCTTAGTTATGTGAAAATACCAAAAAAGTGATGGGTGGAATGCTTGGATTAATCTAATTCATTGGCAATTATTCTAGCTCTCATTCTGATCAATTGCAATTTTTCCACTGTGCCACTAGAGACAGGGACCAACCTTGTGTAAATCTGGCTTGTTCCTGCTTCAGTAGGACCAACCCAAATGTTCGAGCCACATCCCTTTGATCAGAAATGCCAAATGCGTTTCAGCGCGCGCAATGAAATTCGTTTTATATATTTATTTGTTTACATTACTCCAGTCGGGCGTGACCGGATTTTACTACACCCCACCCAGCCCCTGCCCCGCCTCACCGCCCCATGGCACTCCCTCCACGGGCCGCTACTGAAAGAGGAATAACAAGACAGGTAACTCTTTGCAAAGGTAGCCGCAACTGACGAAAAACATGTAATAACATAAAAATAAATGACAAAATTACAAAATGTGATCTTGGACGGAAGGGCGGTGATGGGCTTGAGATATGTGAGAATTAAGACAAGACATACGGTTGCCAGAAAATTACTGTTGTGAGCGCATGTTATTTCATACCTGGACTACCAGGCCTGACCTACAAGTTCCTGTAAAGGTTGCTGGTCACTATTTTTGTTCGGGAAACCTAGGTCTGTGCACATAGGACATTTGCTAACTTGATCGGGGACAAACTCCATACTGACATGAGAATACAGAGAACACTTCTAATGTCCTTGTTAGAGTCCTGTGACCTTTCTGACCTCAAGCAGGATCTCCTTGCAGCCTGGTATGGCTGTTTCTTGACATCCCCTCATAAAGTGGCACTTATTATTTATAACCCAAATGATTACTTCAAGTATGATCTAAATAAGTATATAAAGGCTCTAAATAATTTGTCATGTGTTAATTTGTAAGGAAAACGTGTTTCTGCAAAAAGCTATATAAAGAAAAAATACATGTATTAAAAAACTACTAACCTAAATATTTCACAGTGCACTGCCATCTAGCTCATAAAGCAAGTAAGTAAGACAGTAAACATTTGTTTACTGTTATACTGGTTGGGTTGATTTACTAAAAAAGCCATCTGTCACAGGTGGCTCCTGTGCTTCATTGGTGTTTTTCTAAGTTCATGAAGGGGTAAGGATTCGAGTTCAATTTTAACCCTAAAATCGTTGTCTTACTTGTGTTTTCTGTTTGCAGATTGGGAAGGCCGGGTATCAAGCTGGCCTACAAAGTCTCAGCAGATCAGGAACAAAAGTAGTGACATTATGGGAATCAACTTGGGGCCAGGCCATCCAGATTTAAAATAGAAAAGCCACCTGCCTTAGTCTTTGGTGGCTGCATCAGCTCATTGTCTGCTCTTACTCCCCTGTGTCTGTGAGTATTTCCCGGTTTTAATGGCCTAAAGATCACTACCATCATATACCTCCTGAACAGTTTTTTACCTCACTGAGCCAAGCAGCTGTCTGTTTTGCCTGGAAAGGATGTAATGAGCTGTGAAATATGTGTCCGATCCTCCTTGACTCCCACTCTTCATCTCACTGCACCATAGAAATGAAATCCGATGTGGCACCTGACACGTGTCCCCACCTGGACCTCATAATATGTTTACAATATATATATATTTTTTTACATATTATGACAATGTGATGAAACTGATAGTATATTCTGTCTACATACAAATTAGTTGCCATTTTGGCCGAGTAAGTATACACCACTACTATAATGAAAAATGCGTCAGATAAATAAATCAAATTAATTATTGTAACAAACTGATAAATATTTAGAAAATGTTCAATTAATAATTGACAGGACCAGATTTTAAGGACAATAAATGAAAGGTCTGTAGAATGGCGCATGATTCACTATAATTAAACCATTCTAAATGACTGTCAAGTTTCTAATCAAACAGATGAGTTCACATAAACATAGTCCTGTATCAGATCTTTTTCTCTTTTAGCCATGCAGACAAGGGAATTGATCACTTGCAGGTTTAGTTTCTGGATAGAGTTTTGGGCATAGATTAATCTCACTGCACCATAGAAATGAAATCCGATGTGGCACCTGACACTTTTCCCCACCTGGACCTCATAATATGTTTACAATATTATTATTATTATTTTTTACGTAGTATGAAAATGTGACGAAACTGATAGTATATTCTGTCTACATACAATTTAGTTGCCATTTTGGCCGAGTAAGTATACACCACTACTATAATGAAAAATGCATCAGATAAATAAATAAAATTAATTATTGTAACAAGCTAATAAATATTTAGAAAATGTTCAATTAATAATTGACAGGACCAGATTTTAAGGACAATAAATGAAAGGTCTGTAAAATGTCCTATTACTTACCGGTAATCTTCATTACTCCTGGTCCCGTTGACCTCGTCCCATTCCATAAAATATGGAGATGACCATCTCCACGACAGAAAAAAAGAAAAGGAGCATGCTGGGATACCCTACCTGCTCCCTCCCACTGGGAGTACATAAGCGGTACCAGCCCAGCATGCAGCCTGAAAACACCAAGCCAACAACAGGAAGGCCGGCCGTAAGGGAGGGAGGGAGGGAGGGAAGTAAGGAATGGGACGAGGTCAACGGGACCAGGAGTAATGAAGATTACCGGTAAGTAATAGGACATTACCCCCAGGTCCCTCCTCACCTCGTCCCATTCCTTAAAATATGGAGAATACCAAAGCAGAGAACCCGGCCTTCCGGAACCCCACCAACAACAAGGGCACGAGCCCAAAAACCAGTACCCCACAGGCCCGAACCAAGACCCCAAAGGCCAGAAGGGCACCGCCACGCAGAAGGGAGGCACAGAAGCAGAGCCAAGCCCCCAAGGGAGCAAGCAGAGGGGCCAAAACCAAGACCCCCTCCCCCACGACCAAAGGAAGCCGAGGAGAAGCGCACACACCCCAACAGAGAACGGAGACAGGAAAGGGCAACCAATCAGCGAGAAACCCCCAAGGGCAAAGCCCCCGGACCCAGGCCGCCAAACAACCAGGGACCAACAGGCCAATCCAGCCCAAAGGACAAGGGCAGAAAAGAACAGCCCGCACAGGGCGGACGAGCCGAAGGAACAGGAAGGAACAAAGCAGAGGGACGACCCCAACACAGCAGGGGAAGCCCCCAGCAGAACCGAAAAGAGGGCAGCAACAGGGAACCACAGAGGAACCAGGCCACAGCGCAGGACCAACCAAAGGCCAACCCCCGCAGAGACTCCGAAGAGCAGCAGCACCCAAAAGGCCAACCAACCGGGAGAAGAACCCGGTGCCCCAGAAACGACCAAGACTGGGGCCAAAAACGAGGGCGCAGCCAAGAAAGACAACAAAGACCCACACGGAACCAGGGAAACCAAAACCCCAGAACCGGAAAGGAGGAACCGACCCCCAGGAGGAAAAAGGGAGACACCACGGAACCACCGAAGGCGAAACCCCAAAGGCAGAAGGCCAACAACAAGGCCCACAGCCCAACCCCAAGAAACCAGCTGCAGAACAGGCAGGCCAGCCAGCCAGGAGGCACACAACACCGCACCACCAGGACCCAGAAGGACAGGCAAAAAGGAACCCCCAACCAGGAAGGGGCACAGGAAAGGCACAACAGCCAACCACAGCCAGACCTCCCCGAGAAAGGAGAACCAGAGGAAGGAAGCCCAGAGCCCACACAACGGACCCAGCGCCACAGCCAACCGAAGGGAGCGGACCCAGAAAGGACCGAAGACCAACCCAGGACCGTGACAAAGCCCAAGTGAAGGAGCAGCCAGGAAAGAACCCCAGCAGGGACCAAAAAAAGCACCCGAAGCAAAGAAGGGCCCCACAGCACAAAGCCCAACAGAAGCAAGCCAAGAGGCGCACCAGTGACCCAAACGCAAAGCGAACGGTACGTCAAAACAGGGACCGGAAAGGCAAAACTAACAGAGGCAGAGCCTCGGCCCCCAGAGCACACGGGAAAAAACCCCGGCACCGAAAGCAAAGGAGAGGAGCCCGAAGAAGCCCAAGGCGCACCACTCAACAAGGGAGGGGGAAGGGACACCCCAGCACCAACGAGAGAGCAAAGGGCACAGGACGAAAACAGCCCGCACAGGAGCACAGGACCAACGCCAGGCCCCCCAAAGCCCCAAACCCGAAGCAAAGCCAACCGCAACCCAAGGCAGAGCGAGAGGGGCGGGAAGCAGAAACCCGGTCACACACCAGGGGAGGCAGACACCCAAACCCCACAAGGAGCGAAAAGGCATGGCCAACAGGGCAGGGCACAAGAGGGGAAACAGGGCAGCAGGCAAGAAGAAACCCGAGCCAACACCACCAAAAAGGCCAAGGCCCACCAGCACAGAGGAAGGGCACAACAAACCCAACCCCCCCCGGAAACCAGGGGGAGACACCACCAGAAGGCAGACACCCCGAGCACGGGGCAAGCAAAAGCACCTGAAGGGAGCAAGAAGCGCCCCACAGAGACAACCATAGGCAGGAAGGTAGGCAGGCAGGCAGGCCGGCACCCAGACAGGCACCCACCCCGCTCGAACCAACAGAAGGGCAGGAACCAAGGGGCGAAAGGAAGGCGCAGAGAGGCCACACATCCGGGGAGACCGACACCCAAAACCCACCAGCAGGGAAAGGGCACAGCACAGCCAGGACCGGCAGACAGGGTGGGGCACAGGAGCCAGGCACACGAAGATCAAGCGCCGACCCAAGGCAGAGCCAACGACCCAGCCACCACCGGAGGCAACAGCGGACAGCGAAGCAAAGCCCCAGAGAACAATCACCATCCAGAGAAACAAGAGGGGAGAAGGAAACCTCAACAGGAAACCAAACCCCACCAGGCAGAAGGCGAGAAACAAATTCCACAACAACAGGACCCACCAGGAGCACAACCAGCCCGGCCCGGAGCCAACCCGAACCAGGACAAGGAGCCACCAGGACCGAGGAAGGGCCCAGCAGCCCCCCCCCCCCAACAAGGAAACAAGGGGAGGACACAGGAACCCGCCGAAAGCCAGAAGGCCTGAGCAGGGTAACACAGCCGCAGAGCACAGCACAAGCGGCAAACGACCCACTTCAAGCGCAAGCGCCAGAGGGAGAGGCCAGACGGGAACAGCAAAGAAATCCAGCAAGAACCCCGGAACCAGAAAGCACAGGGAGCCGCAGCAGCAGGCGAAGACAGAACATGAGCCCGTCAAGGCCCAACCGGAACCCCCAAAACAGCACTCAGGACAGGGGAACAGGAAGAAAAAGCCCAATCCAAGGCACAAGGGCAAGCCAACCAAAGAGGCACGCCAAAGGCACACAGGAGAAAACAGAACCGTCCCCGGAACACAAAGAACACAGGGAATCAGGGCGCAGGCAGGAAGCGAGAGCAGCCCAACCCCAAAAGAAAAAAAGGGGGAAGGCACACCCCTACAAGGGCACAAGCGCACCCACCAGGGGCGGAACAAGTGCAGAGCAGGGGGGCCCGAGCAACAGGGGACCCCCGCCCAAAAAAGTCAGGCCGGAGAACTCCCGAGAGAGCCAAAAGGAGGGGGCCAACCAGAACGAAGCAGGGGGCCCCCACCACAGGAGAAACACCCCAGAACCCCTCCAAAGTCGCAACCCAAGAGGAGGAGAAAAGGACTCCAAGGTGGCAGGAAGAACGCACCACCAGCCCACCACCCGGACCAACAGAACACAATCCGCCGAGGACGCACGGGGAAGGCAAACCAAGGCAGCAAGCACGTAACAGCAACCCCAGCAGCAGAAGAGCCAAGGCAGCACAGGAGACCAAGCGACATGTGGACACGAGCGGATGAAAACAGTGCAGGAAAACAGCACACACCCCACTCAACCGGCAGGGAGACGCCCAGAGTACGACACCCACCAGCAACAGTCACGGACAACAGAAGGCAAAAGACGGAACCATGTCCAGCAAGGCCAACCCGCCCATACACAGCCTTAACCGCCACACAGTGCACAAGGACAGTGAACAGGAAAGAAACAGGGACTGCCGATACACGGCACTCACCAGGGAGGCAGGAAGAGGGCCACAACAGCACCCCCCCACCCTCAACAGACTGGCCAGGCGCCCACCAGAACACCAGCGCCGGGCAGAGAAGTCCGCCCCACCGAGGCCAAGGCCAGATCCACACCGGCCACAGGCAGGGAGCCAAGGACCAGGCCCAGGAGGAACCTGCAAAAGAAAGACAGCAGGAAAGCCGGACAACAAGAAAGAAAGAAACAGTGACCGCTACGCGGTACTCACCAGGAGGGCAGGAGGAGCGCCCCAACAGCTCATCGCCCCCCAAGAAACTGCCCAGGCGCCCTCCAGGACATCAGCGCCAGGCAGAGCAGACCACACCACCGCAACATCAGGGGAAGACACCTGGGGAAGACATGCGGCAGCCAGGCAAACACACCCATTGGAAGCCGGGCACAGTGGCCGACATTGCTGAGAACACAGAAGGCCAAATGGAAAGCACGGGCCAAACAAGGTGCAGACTGCAGAGCGAGGCTGAGAGGAAAGAAGACTCGGCGCCATGGAATGAGGCCGGCATCGAGAACCCACGACCCTTTTGGCACACCAGGGAACCGAACCCTAGTCAGCCCGCAACTAACGCTGAAGTGCCGGTCCCCAGATCCCCGTGCAAAGCACAGCCATCAATGCGTGCGAGGGCATCGGCTAAGCATAAGAAATGGACAGCACAGCACCACAGAGCCAACACCGCAAAGCGGGACTCACCCGCAGTGGGGGCCGTAGCACCACGAACAAGGCCCCCACACACCCAGCCGGCTCCTGAACCCATCCAGCGCCACGCCTCCAACAACAGGAGCAGCGCGTCTCCCACCCGGCCAAGCTCGGGGAGACGTGCACAGGCGACCCGGAAGATCATCGGGAGACGGCGCACCAGCCGCAAAGGGCCGGCAATCCGGAACACCAGCCAGGAAGAAGCCACGCAACCCAGCAAGCCAGGCAGGCCGGGAGGCAGCCGGGCAGGGGAGCAGAGAAGGACCAGCACGCCACCCCAGCCCAGCCCAGCAGGAGCAGGTGCAGGTGAGTAACATCACAGCATACAAGCAAACATTCTGTCGGAGACAGAAAAAAAGAACAGGCTGCATGCTGGGCTGGTACCGCTTATGTACTCCCAGTGGGAGGGAGCAGGTAGGGTATCCCAGCATGCTCCTTTTCTTTTTTCTGTCGTGGAGATGGTCATCTCCATATTTTAAGGAATGGGACGAGGTCAGGAGGGACCTGAGGGTAATGGCGCATGATTTACTATAATTAAACCATTCTAAAATGACTGTCAAGTTTCTAATCAAACAGAGGAGTTCACATAAACATAGTCCTGTATCAGTTCTTTTTCTCTTTTAGCTATGCAGACAAGTGAATTGATCACTTGCAGGTTTAGTTGCTGGATAGAGTTTTGGGCATAGATTCATCTCACTGCACCATAGAAATGAAATCCGATGTGGCACCTGACACTTGTCCCCACCTGGACCTCATAATATGTTTACAATATATATATATATTTTTACATAGTATGAAAATGTGACGAAACTGATAGTATATTCTGTCTACATACAAATTAGTTGCCATTTTGGTCGAGTAAGTATACACCACTACTATAATGAAAAATGCGTCAGATAAAGAAATAAAATTAATTATTGTAACAAGCTCATAAATATTTAGAAAATTTTCAATTAATAATTGACAGGACCAGATATTATGGACAATAAATGAAAGGTCTGTAGAATGGCGCATGATTTACTATAATTAAACCATTCTAAAATGACTGTCAAGTTTCTAATCAAACAGATGAGTTCACATAAACATAGTCCTGTATCAGTTCTTGTTCTCTTTTAGCCATGCAGACAAGTGAATTGATCACTTGCAGGATTAGTTGCTGGATAGAGTTTTGGGCATAGATGTGCTGGTGTTTTGTGCCAAACTTGCATCACTGAAGTGATGCAAACCCTTCACAAAGCGTTGAGATGGGATTTACTACCCAACACAAACCTGCCTTGGAAAGTTTCCCAAAGAAACGCAAAGGTTTGTTATGCCATGCATCACAACCATCAGTACCAACCACTGGCACCTTTATGCATTCTCACCTGAACCAATACCAGTATAAGGGGGCCCTAAACCTGTGGAGCCAGTGGAAGGGTGGTGGGCAGTATGCATTTTCTTTGTGCACTGCTGGCCTTATGTTTGTGTATCCGTATGGGGAGTTATACCTGTCCGTGTCATTTTATTTCTGCATGTGCCAGTTGATGTGCCTGCTATTCTTGTTTATATGTGCTCAGCTCTGTCTCTGCCTACCTTTGTGACTGTCCGTGTTTACCTATGTACCCTCCTGCCTTTGTTTGTATTTCTGCTTTGTATTTCTGTTTGCCTGACTCTGCCTTTGTATTTATGTTTGTTTCCCTGTGTCTGCGCGTAAGACTTCAACGGTGTAAATACAGGCAACATATGTTCCTGACAGTAGTATTGTGGAAATTGGGTTAATTTGTGTCTTGCTGCCACATTGTGAGCATGTGTGAATTGCGGATATTGCATACGTATATAATGTACACTAGTGACGCCTTGGGCATACTGGACAAAATGTATACTGCTGAGGCATTAGAAAACTTAGATAAAGTGTCACTGAGGCATCATGCATACTGAATATTAAAGTCCTGGCATGGGTACACTCCAAATTACCTTTGGTATTATGTTTTTGCCCTGGCTTGTCCTATTACAAGCTCATTCAGCATTTTGACGATTTTGTGCTAAGGTGTTTCTGTTGTGCCAAAGATATGGACATTTAAAATTATTGTGACAGGGGACCTCAGTGTAGAATGGAGGTAACTACGAGCTTTAGTGGGACGCTAGAAGACGCTAATGGCAACTGAGGATGATTTGATTGGTCACTGAATGACTGGTACAGACATACGATTGTGGGTTCTGACTAAGCCTGGGCGTATTTCGCGAAGTAGCAATACGCGTAGCTATGCGAAGTGCATAGTGCGCTGTTCGCAATGATTGCACAGTGCCAGATGCTTGTCCGCACTGTGCAATCATTGAAAACGGCATCTTGCACAGTGCAAGATGTCTTTTACTGCCGCTCGAGTAGATTTTTACTCGAGCGGCAGCAGAAACAACGCGGACTGGTAGTTTCTCATGGTGAGCGGTCGCGAGCATACGTGACCACTCGCAATGAGAAACCTGACCTCCACGCGTTGAGAATCTCGCTTGGAGGTTTATTTTCCACGCTCGCGATCGGCAACTTGATGTTGCTGAACCCGAACGAGTAAAAAGTCTCGACAGGATGTCATTTTGCTTGCTCGCGGTCACCAACTTGACGCTGAAGACCGGGAGCAAGCAAAAAATGACCGCTGCACTACGCTATGCGTGTTTGCACTGTGCTACGTGCAATTTGCGTAGTGCGAAGTACTGCAAATTTCGCAAGCTAAGCGAGCGTAGCATAGTGCTTTGCCCAGGGTTAGTTCTGACAAAAGGCCACTGGTCAGTAGGATTGATTGTGGGCCCTCTGTGTAGTAGTGGCTTTGAGTCATGGCTGTTACTCACACACTTACTGGCTAGCAAGATCAAGCACTGCACTATCTAGACCTACAAGGAATAGGCAAACAGGGATGAACTAAGGAAAATAATACATACGTGACAAACATTAGTACTTGGAGGAAAAAAATGAACCTACTCCCCCGGGTCTGCCCTCTGCC
The DNA here is from genome assembly GCF_964261635.1 of Lissotriton helveticus. NCBI lineage: Eukaryota > Metazoa > Chordata > Amphibia > Caudata > Salamandridae > Lissotriton > Lissotriton helveticus. The sequence continues at coordinate 1,091,985,070 of NC_136059.1, forward strand.
CTTTTTCTATGAGAATTAGTGGAGGTAGACTAGTTGCAGTGGTGTTGTGTTAAAATGTGTTTCTTTGGGCCATGCACAGTATTACAATGTGCCTTTGAGTGTGTGAAGTGTAGTGTTAGACATGAGGTGAGTGATGTGTGTAGAAGAAGTTTGTTCGATCAATATGTGATCATTAACACAATTACAGCAGTAGAGACAATAAAAGATACCAAAACATAAAATGTCACTGCAGTTTAAAAGCATACAAGCCATATACAATATAAGAATAATTTCCCTATTCTATATTTCCCTTTTAAGTCTTCGGTACATGATTAAGATAGTTAAAACATAAATATATGTAATCTAAAAATTTCCATGAACATAGGACAATATTCTTATTTTTATTTAACAAGAATCTTTATTCAGTTTCAAACCAATCAAAAGTACAAAACATCCATATAATACAGGACAAGAGTCTTTTCATATTCCTTAGGTCTTTAACAGCATCTAAAATTGTCAAAGGCCCACCGGTTTAAAACAGCAGTCATCCATACAGCATGGTGTTATTCAGTTGTGTCTAATAGTTTACTCCTAGTGTGCCTAGCATACAAAGGATGCCTTGATACAGAGAACCCAACTGTGAGAAAGTGGCTCTATATATACTGGACTAGAATGGAGTACAGTGTGTATAGAGTCCACCAACCCCAGAGGCATAACAGAGGTAAAAGTCAGAACTGACCTTACTCTCCAAAGTGGTAGCTTGGTCGAGCAGTAAGGCAGTACCAGAGGACAGTGTAAAGCATTTGTTGTACACACTCAGTCAGCAAAAGGTTTCACACACTCAAGGACTGAACTCCAGACCAATTGTTTTTATATCCACAGATATAGTTGTTTTATTTTTAGAACCAACAGTTATAAAAATATACTTTTCTCGTTATGAGTACTCTCATGTAATTACTTTGCAAAGGAGCAATAAAGTTTGTGCACACAATTAATACAGTAATGACAGTAAGCAACACAATCCTAAAACACACTATAGCATTGAGCTCAATGAGTTTTCCACATGTAAGTACAGTTGATTACTATACAGATTACTTTAGTAGTCCCAGGACCAGATCCTAGATTCAGTCCTGGGGTCTAAGCTGAAACCAGATTAGCAAAAACGTTTTGGTTACTGTAGTGAATTTTCATGAATATAAAGTTGTTTTAGAAGTTCACACTTAGAAACTTTTCAATGTAAATATGACAATGTTACTCAATGGGAGAAAATTCAGGTTGCAGGTAAAGTACAATCGCGTTACTTTTGTAATCCAGCGCTGGTCTCCTGGGGCCAGCACTGGGGTCTTAGCTTAAAACAGGTAGGTGATTGAGTTTCAGTATTTCGTATGACTTTTAAAGAATATTTCAAGTTTTTAAAAGTAGACATTTAGAAGAAATTTCATAGAAAAGCAGACAATGGGGTTCCTATGGAGAAAATGCAGATTACTAGTAAACCCTGTACGGATTTCTTTTACGATTCAGTACTGGGCTGAAAGGTACAGTACTGACTTCTCCCCTGATCACAGGTGAGTATTTCGGAATTTGGAATTCGGCTGATTTTATATGAATATTTTTAGTTTTCAAAACTTCACACAGAAATTTCACAGAAAAGCAGATAATGGTTTCCTATGGCAAAAATTTAGATTACTAGCAAACACAGTTGTGATTACCTTTGCGGTCCAGTACTGGGCTACAAGGTACAGTACTGGCTTTTCTCCTGATCACAGGTGGGTAATTCGAAATTTGTTATTCGGCTGATTTTAGATGAATATTTTAAAGTTTCAAAACTTCTCACTTAGAAGATTTTTCGAGTCAAACAAGTCAATGTTATCCTATGGCAGGAAAGTGAGTCATCGGTTCCCAGGTGAGTACTCGACTGGTGAAGTTAAGGTTCTGGGCATAGACTCAGGGGTCCCCCAGGGTCAGGTAGGTACAGTTAGTACACCCTCAGCGGCACAGGGGCGGCCGGTGCAGAGGTAGTTAGGCCCAATGTTATCCAATAAGAGGCAGGGAGCCTTCGGTTGGTGGCTGCTGGCTAGCAGGCCACGCGGCTGTGGGAGCTGGGCTCCTGGTCACTTGCTATGGGCAAATGGGGAAGTAGAATAGGGTACAGGTTGCACTGCCAGGGGAACTCGGGCGGCTGGGTGCAGGGTGCTTTTGAGCCTTCGGGCGCTCAATGTTATCCAATGAGGATCTTGAAAAGGGAGCAAAGGCTGCAGGCTCGGGGACGGTGGATCTTCAGGAGCAACCAACACTTCGAGGGGTAAGTTGGGATCTTGGAGGATAGGTAGGCACCCAGGAGTTGGGCACAGGGGGCTGTGCGGTGCCGGCAGCAGGGGTGTCTTTTGAGGTGGGGAAATCTTACCCCCTGCTGGTCGCGGTCGGAGGGGTCCTTTGTCCTGAGGCTGCAGGCGTCGTCGGGGTCGTCGAAGAGGGTCCTTGGGCACTGGATTCTGAGTCAGAATCGCCGGGGGGATGTCCTCCGGGTCTTGGTTCACTCCAGCACAGGCCAGGCTTGATGGGAGCAGAGGGTGCAGGGTTCGCGGTACCGGGCTGATGCCAGGGCTTGTTACTTGCTTTGAGCAGTACCACTGCTCGTGGGAGACCCAGGTAGTCAGAGTCACAAGGCAGTCAGGTCCTCCAGGGTTTTTGAGGTTGCTGACCACTGGAGACGCCGGGGTTTAGCAGGAGAAGGTTCGAGGGTCAACAGGCCGGTAGGGCTGGTGCCAAATCAGTTGGTATCTTCCTCTTCTAAGCAGCTGCACGGCAGGTCTTCTTGTTTCTTGTTCTTCTTTCTTGTTTCGGTATCTGGAGCTGAGGAAGGAAGGCTCAGGGAGCCCCTAAATACTAAATTTACGGGCGTTACAGGTAGGGCAAGGGCAGGGACCAATAGGTCCCTGTCCTGGGGTGAGTAAACCCCCTAGCCTGATCCTCTCCTGTGGGAGGGGGCAGGAGCCTAGATGGGATTGGGAGGGCTCCCCATCTACAAGATGGCCGGAGCCCGGGATCGTGCTTCACCTCGCCTCCTCCACCTGAGGGGTGGAGTTGGAAAGGTTGGCACCTCCCTTCCTGACGTAGTTTTTCCCGCCAGAGTGGGGATAGAACGGGTGGGGGCCAGTTGCTGGGTACAGCAAGGGGTTTGAAGAAGCTCTCAGAGGCGGTATGCCTTTGAAGCTTCCCCCTGTCCATTCTGGGGGAGGAGACATAGCACCTCGCCCAGGATGTGCATTGTTGCAGGCCCAGGAGAGTGGGGGGTGCTCCACCCAGGGGTCCAGCAACATGTCTGTTGTGTGGCAGCCTCTGCAGCCACTCAGCCCAGACGTGGATTGTAGGTTAGGTTTCAGGGGGCATCTCTAAGATTCCCTCTGTAGTGCATTTTACATTAAATCCCACACTGGCATCAGTGTGGGTTTAATGTGCTGAGAAATTTGATATCAAACTTGTCAGTGTTCAGTGTAGCCATTATGGTGCTGTGGAGTTCGTAATGACAACCTCCCAGCACCATATACTCTTAATGGCATTACTGTACTTACAATGCCCAGGAATGGCCCTGGGTACTGTAGGGGCACGGGGTTCATGCGCCCGTGCCCACACAACTGGCAGAGGGCACCCAGCTAGAGGGGTGGCTGATGTATGCTAGGGCAGTGGGGTTGTGGGCATGGCACACAGGGATGTGTGCCATGTCGACTCTTTGCTTAGTTCTGCACCTACACACTCAGCCTGCAAAGGCAGTGTGTGGGTGTCAAGGTACAGGGCCCCTAAGGGTGGCACAATAAGTGCTGCAGCCCTTAGGGGTCTTCTCTGGTCACAATGCCCTGGGTACCTAGGGTACCATTTACTAGGGGCTGATATGTGGTCAGAGATGCCAATTGGGTTTAGGGTTTAGTACAATTTTTAGGGAAGAAACACAGGCCCTGGGTTCCTGATTGGCAGGGACCCAGGGCACACCTAGGAAAAGTGCATCACTTATCAGGCAAAAAGTCCGGGGGGGTACTGCAACAGGAACTCACTTTCTCACACCAACCCACTCTGTATTCTCTGATCTTAGAATACGCTTTGCTTCTGTAAGCTGAGAGATCGACATTAGCCGACAGGTTGCAACTATACGTTTTTTCTGGTTTTCGTACAGGAAGGGCAGAAGAACATAAAGTGCTCTACAGATTCATTACTAAGTTTGCATCCTGGGAGAGTTAATGATACAGTCCGCTGTTTCCATTGGCTTGTTACTAGGTTCACTGGTAGCACCCCATATCTACATTTAAAAAATAAGGACCTTGCAAGTGGTGGTTCTATCCGGTCCATAAAAGACTCAAAGGTTAAAGTGCACTTAATGTCCAAGAACCGCTCAGTTAAAGTGCCATGTGCAGAGGAGATACATAGATTACCTTGAATGTAATCCCAGAATCTTGATTTTAATTTCAATACCATGTCTTTGGTCAGAGTCTCCGGATTAAGCCAGGTCTATGCAGCCACAATTTGACATTCTTAAACCCAAACTATCTAATCCTTAAACCTCAATAGCCGCCTCTAAATGTTGGAGTGGCTTTTGACTTTTTAGTATCTGAGTAGACCATAACAAGTTGCTGGACAGCCTGCCACCCAAGTAATCAAAGGCTTTGACCTGTTCCAGGGTTCTAGAACCAAGCCTAACCCTTCCCTTGAATAAACCATGGGGCCGAAATGTCATGAATATAGTTTTTGAACAATTAATTTCCAGATAAACATTTTTAACCATATCACTCATCACCCTTCACAAAACACAAAACTAGCTCCGCAGTAACCTGGCGTTGCAGCACACCGGGGAGGCATTCGGTCTCTCCCGGTGGGACCCTATGATGAAGCATGTCACCAACCAGGTTGGTGAGTGAGGGGTTTCTATACAAATCCAATCTGATTTCTATCTGAATCCAATGTGATTGAGGTACTTCTAAGACAGACTTGAAGGGACTAGCTTACCCCTTTTCCATGCTCCTTTCCACAAACATTGCACTCTTTCATTGTTTATTTGTATTGACCAGGGGGACCAAGAGTGTATCTTTCCCTCTTTCTCCCATTGTTGATTAATTCAATTAATTTCCATGCCAAAATTGTCCAACGCATCTGAAAACCTTTTTAAAATGCTTTGCAGCCCCATTGATGTTTGTTTTTTAAATTGACAACATATTGTCGGCATAGAGGGGAGCTGGTTTTGGTTGGCCTCCTCATTTTGAGGAGGTCACCACTACAGTCAAAGAGCCTATCTACTAGCCCATTCATATATACAGTAAACAAAGTTGGGGCTAGGAGGACGCAGCCCTGGCGGACTCATTTTGAGATATCTATTTGTTCCGTCAGATTGCCCCCCACCCCACCTCACTTGTGCATAAATACCTTGATGCAAGTGAACTAAAAGGTGTAGCAGACCTGATGATGTCCACAAGTCCCTCTGTGCCGCCCAAAGTTTAGCTCGGGAAATTAGATCAACCGCGGACTTAAGGACCAAGACTGTATTTTTGTCAGGATATGCTTGCTAAATATTTTTATGCTGTATCTGTCAGGCTGATTGGTGTGTAATTGGTTGGATCTCCTTTAACCCCTTTTTTGCGTATTGGGATAATTTCGGCACCCTTCCATGTGCCTGACATCTCTTCTCCCTTTCCTATGGCATTTGAGACCACATTAGGTATATAGCCTCAAATGATCAACTCTGAATAATAAAGGTCACCCGGGATTCAATTGAGTACTGGAGCCTTCCACCTTTTCACACTGTCAATAGCAACTATTGTTTCCGCCAAGGTAAAGGAGACTGTCGACCTGCTGCCCTGGTTCTGCATTTCCGTCTCTGCGTCCCCCCAGAGGTGAGAGCTAAATTTCCTTTATCTGAGGAGTAGAGTTTTGAGAAGTGGTTTCCCCAAATGTGAGGGTGAATAAGAAAGTAATTTATTGTAATAATATACGGTACCCACCTTAGAAAGCAGGTGCCAGATGACTTGCTGTCTTTCAGGTTGACCACTCTAACCAACTATCACCAGTTATCCTCCTCCCAGGTCCTCTTGGCTACTTCCTGCTGTAGCACCTTCTTTCCCCAGTTGAGGCAGATCCACAACCACTTCTTACATCAATTTCGACTTTGCTCGCTTGCAATCCTCATTATACCACGGCACACCCCTTCGTCTTGGTGTAATAATTTTAGACGAAATATAAAATATATTTTAACTGTTGTAAGTAGATTACTAAAGCTGTCCATGGTAGTCAGATTACTTTGCTCCCCATCCCCAAACAAGTTTAGGGTGGAGCTGACTTCAGGGTATATGTAGGCCAAAGACTCCTTATCATACTGTACAAAGGTAATTTTATCCTTCTACCATTAATGGTGGCAACTATTGGTAAGTCCAATGTACTACTAAGGTTGCTACTTGATAGAAATGGAATATTGTTTTGTTCCAGGGCCATGCCATTATGATCACTATCTGATCTTTCTATAACTGCCATATCATGTATCTTTGGCCACAAGTCCAAGTCGACTAATAGATATAATCTATCCTGGTCCGGCTATTTGCCCTTTAAAGGTGGGGTTTTCCCTTGTGTCTAAAGGTGTATAGCCATTACATGTGCGCCAGCCATGTGTAAGTTAAAGTGATATTACCTGCTGGGCAACCTTCAAACACCTCTTTAGGAGAGAAGGATGCAATCTAGTTATACCCCATTACTCCTCTTCCTCTCGGTTAAGACCTTGTATGAATTCTATGGGCTCATATGTCACATTGAATTCCCCAGCTGTAATGAGGTGATTACCTCATTACTGAGGCCTCTGAGAAATCAGCCAAGCCTGTCATTCGACAGGCATAGTGTTTCATCCTCATGTGTAACTTTGTCCTGAGAAACCACACAGGATCCATCTGCAAGGAGGCTAAATCAATTCTCAAAGGGTACCCCAGGTATAATGTTAATAGTGTCACAGACATTTGAAATATTCAAACTTTCAAGTCCAAAATCGTAGCATAATTGGAGGACCTTCTTGCCACTTTGACAGCTGGGCAACTCCTTTCCGTTTTTCTTCGGACATTTGCGTCAAAGTTTTAACAACTTTAGGAGACTTTCTAAAAATGTCAGCCATTCTTGGCCTAGTAGCAGAGCAATCCATTTTCCCCCCTTGTTAAGGATAGTCTCGACTTCTTCCAGGGCCTGACGGGCCATAGCGGTCATCGGGTGTTTCCTCGGGAGGCTGGAAGGGTGGGGTTCTGTTTTGGAGCGGTGTGGGCCGGTTTTGTTACTGGGGGCTGGTTTTGCAGCATTGTTGCAATATCAGTCCCCAGTAACACAAGCAGCAGTTTTGGTTAAGCAGCAGTGCTTCACACTTGCACCCTCGCACAACCCCGCCGGCCCATTAACATCAATCATTCAGCAGAAGATGTTTCTGGCACAACCAGTTTTACTGCATTTAAATGATGTTGCTAGAGTCTTCAACGGCTGTAGTCCCACTCCAACACAGGGTCAACCAGGCAGCAATTGACGTCAATATAATCCATTAACAATTTACATAGACAGTATGTGCATTTTTTATATTTACATTTTTACATTTCGCTTTGTATGAATGTCTGCAATAGGTAAAGTTATTTGATCATGTTATTTTGTCTATGTATTTTTATGTGCTTCTAGTGCTGTTTCCTGCTTCAATTTTATTTTATGTGACTCCCTGTTAGTACCTGTGAGAGACCATGTGTGCTATGACACGTGCTTCAAAACTTGACTGGAGTAGATTTGAGCCAGCTTGGTCTTTAGTGCTACTGTTGCAATGCAGATGTGGGCGTAACGTTTGTGAATTGCAAATCAGTTGCATTCTCCACTGGGCCCCTCTTTCAATTGCCATTGGTCGTTCGCCTTTGTAGTTGATATTCCAGCATTTTTCCATCCACTCTCCCTTGATACTCGCACATATACTAGGCGTGATGGCTCAGTGAACTAATGCATCTTTCCCAAGGATCTGTGTTTGACCCAGTGTTCACAGGTGCAATTTCTGGCAGGTCTACTTAACATCTCATCCTACTGAGTGTGATCAAACGAGTAGGATTGAGGGAAATAACATTAAATATGTATTATGTGTCAATAGTGCAAAGGGAACACCATGAGGTGACGGATGACATCGACAAATACAAATTAATCAGTTCAGGATTACCAAATAGGGAACGTAGGCACCGGCCTAAGGGCCCCACTCCTGTATGGGGCCTTGCGACAACGGATCAAAATAATATTGATGTGATCTTGAAAGAAAATTACAGTGAAGCTTTCTTAAATACTGTTTCCAAAAGTTAGTAAAAAATAAATCAACTCAAAGAAATGAAAACTTTACATTAAAGATTCTATAGAGAAAATACTTTATTAACGTAATGTACCCATTAACAACAACATGTACAACAACCAGCGACATCGGTTTCACATAACAGTTTGTCTCTTAAAAGCTCACCTTCTGGCAGTTGTCAGTTTGTAAATAAGTCAGGTGCATTGGGTATTTGGAGATAATTTGTGAGGGGTCCCCGAAATTTCCACTGCTGCCTATAGACCTTCATATTTTTTAATTCAGCACCGAAAGTAATGTGTTTTATATACAACTTACACCAACGATGTACTACTGAATGTGATGTGAGTAGTTCCATGCATGCGCGACAGAAAAGAGTAAACATGAAAGATGGGACAAGCTGAGGCGTTGATCTAAGCCGGTAAAAGGGTAAACAGCCTTTATGAGAACATGAAGTTGTACTACAGTAGAATAGGCACAAATGTTTAAAAACACCTTAATACCCCCTTTGATTGTTTACAACAGCTCTGAACAGTTTTACTAGACCATTTACTTTCGCTGTTACTTTTCCAAACAGCTTTTTGGAGGTGAGAGCCACACACAGTCACTTTTTGAATTTGTCTTTTAATTCTACCAATTTCATTTACATTTTTTTTAAACCTGCCCATATTTGCTCCTTAAAATTTCCTTTGTGGAAAGCCATGAATCGCCCCTTGTAAAACTATTTCATTCTGACCCGTTAATGACACGTTTTACCTTCACAATGTTTTTTAAAGTGCAGTATTTGCCACAAACAATTTCAAAATTGTGCTCACCAGGCAAACCAACACTATGTCATGAAAGCGCGAAACGCTGTTTGTAAGACTGTTTCTTTGATAAAAAAGCTTCCTCGCAATTTTTGCTGTAGGCTCTATTTTTTTTTAAAACCAAAAAAGGTCCGTCCTGTACAAAGAAAATGTATGTAGGAGTTGATGGGCTGCGTTCCAAAAATGTTATTTGTCGAGAAAAAAAGCTTTGCCTGAGTCATATAGTTTCTCTAATACTTTCCAACGCATGAGACCCACATTAAAACTTTAATTACTCCCTTAAGTTCCAGAATCATTCACATTCAGATATTATTTAATGTTATGCTTCATGCCAATTGAGTACAAAGTACATTTGCAGTCATTTTCCTTTGCTTTTCTTTTTCATCTCTGAGGTTGGCCTTTGAGGTTTTTGCAGAATGTGTTGGTTGAACTGCAACTGCTAAATCTATCATATTTAATCATTATTTTTCTGAAATGGTAGGAACACACACTGGAAACAAAGAAGGCATTGATAATAAAGAGAGGAACAGTTATTGTCATCTGTTTTTTCCTCCAACGTTTTCACTTGCAGAGCACAAAACAAAGGCTGCATTCAAATGCTCATTAAACAATGTAAGAATATATGTGGGTGTATCACCTCTTTTCAACAAAAGATGTGGCGTTTACTTTTTCAAGTGTTAGCACCATATAAGGGCATATTTATGAATGTTTCACCCAATACAGGGCAGGAAGCAAGGTTGGTGTGCTGAGTTGTGTGAAACAGAGAGAGCAGAAATGCTCCATATCCACTAAGATATGGCACACTTCTCATCCCTCTTAACTCTGACCCACTGTGTGTTGCCTTTTGCCAATGCAGGCACACTATGCCATGCTGCAAGAGTACCTGCTTTACTGCTAGGATTGTGTTTGTGCAGGAAGGGAAACAATCAAAAGAGGCAATTTCCTTTTTCTATATGAGCTGCAGAATGCTACACGCATTCAGTGATGAAATAACAAGGTGAAATGTTCATATTTCTCTTGGTATCTCCATGGTCAGGTTGGTATACCATTTTGGCACAATCCCAGGTTTACTGATTTCAGTAAATCTGGGATTACATCTTTTGGAAAATGGCCCTCTCTGAAGGATCACCCCAAACTTTTTTGCCTTCTTCCTCCTATTTTTCTGACCTCGTTTTAGTTAGTTTTAGAACTATTAGAACTTTACTACTGCTGTCCAGTGCTAAGGTGCATGTGCTCTCTCCTCTGAACATGGTATAATTGGTTTACACCTGTTGGTATATTTGATTTACTTGAAGTCCCTTGTAAAGTGGTATACCATATACCCAGGGCCTGTAAGTTAAATGCTACTAGTGGGCTGCAGCACAGATTGTTACACCCATAGAAGTAGCCTTTTGAACGTGTCTCTGGCCTGGCACTGCCGTGCCTATATGTTCAGTTTACCGCCACTTCGACTTGGCATTTAAAACTACTTGCCAAGCCTTAAACTCCCCTTTTATTACATATAAGTCACCCTTAAGGTAGGCCCTATGTAGCCCTATGGGTAGGGTCCTATGTAAGTAATAGGTAGAACATATACTGTTGTTGTTTGCTTGTCCTGGTAGTGGCAAATATCCTATTTTGTTTTTTCACTACTGTGAGGCCTACCCTCTCATAGATTAGCATTGGGAATCCCCTTGTACATTTTCTAAGTGGTAATTCCTGAGAGGAGTAGCCTTTTAATGTTTGATGTCTTTCGATTGGTAAGGATAAATCCTCCTTACTGGTAAAGTTGGATTTGACAGTACTATTTTTTTTAAATGCCACTCTTAGAAAGGGGATGTTTCTCTGCACTTACTGCTCTATGTGCCTGACATCCTGTCTCCAATACATGTCTGGGCTGCGCTGGGTGATAGCTACATGTGTGCAATCTCTCCAGACAGCCACAACACAGGACACCCAACCGCATCTTCATTCATCTGTAGTCTGATGGGTCTTCCTGGGCTGGGAGGGACTCACACTCCACTTAAATAGGTAGTGTCCTGCCCACACCAAAAGTGCTGATCACACCCCACAGATAGCCTGGCAGACAGGACTGAGTTGAAAGGGATCTTTGTAAACATCAGAGGGCTCCGTTGAAGTCATCCCCTACATCAAAGGCACTTTTGGATACAAGTGCTAGGGGTCTGACCCTTGCAGTTCAGACACTTTTTCGACTTGTAACCAGCCACTGCTGGCTCTACATCGGACATTTCCAAAAGGACTGCTGTGGTGCCAAACTGCAAACTGTTCTGCTGTGTTGGCCTGCTGCTTGCTGAGTTGCAGAGGGACTTCAACTTTACTACCTGCCTTGTTGTGATGGCCTGCTGCCTGCTACCTTTGTGCTGTGCTGACCTAAAGGGTTCTCAAATGGCTTGCTGGCTTGCACCCAGTTCTTTAAGTCTCAGGGCCATCAAAGACTTTGCTTCAGATAGACCGAGCGCTTTGCTCTACAAAGGTCCAGCATTTGCTTTTGAAATGCAATTTCAAGTTACACCGATCCGTTCTCAGTGCTGATAGAGTTTGGTGTCTCTGTATTCTACTCGGAGCTACAATGCCGAAAGAAGCCTTCCAGCGTGGACCCCAATGTTGCCGTGGTGACCAGAGATTATCCTGTAATTTTGCATCGGACCAGTTCCCTTCCGTCAGTAGTGGATGTGCTGCACGCCAACATCGGCGCTTATCACACCCCAGAAGGGAGGACCCTATTGAGAGCGAGATCGCTGCATCTGGGCCCTTTGTGTTTCGCTTGGGCTGCTGAGTCTGTTCTGATGCCCCGCTACTCCAGCAGCAGCCCAGGTACTGTTTGGTGTGAGGTTCCACTTTCAGACCTGGGTACCATGGGCAGCCGTGAGTGCCTAAGTCCTCCAGCCCTGAGTGACTCCTAAAGACCCGCATGGTGCTCATTGAACACTATCTGGCCCCCGCACATGCAAGGAAGTAACACTTGAAAGTACCCATATGATATGTGATCATTAGTGCGGCTCGGACTGTGTATATTTTAATGACTGTAAAATATTCATAACTTGAAACTTACTCATGACATTTTTGTCATTTTGGCCTTAATGTGTTTATAATATAACATACTATTTTTATAAACCTGTGTGGAGTCTTTTTGTGGTGTACCTACTATGTTACTGTGTGTTGCACACATATTTTACACATTGCCTCTTTTGATAAGCCTGCCAGTGCTGAACCAAGCTACCAGAGGGTGAGCAGAGGTTATCTTAGCTATGTATCTAGCTTATCCTGACTAGAGTGGTGGGTTCTGCCTGGCTTGAGTGTATGCCTTAGCCAGCTAGAAGCCCCATTTCTAACACTGGTTATCAGTGGGGGGGATAGGACTTGTGTTTGTGCAAAACCCCCTTTCTAGTTCCTTTTCAGAAATTCTCTGATCAAGCCCTTTTAGCAGTGGCACAGGCAGCAGGTAATTCCATTGAGAAATGTATGTTAAGTTCAAGCAAGACCTAACAATTTTAATGACAAGAACATAAAACAATAACATTTGCCAATGTAGAAACATCAAGTTACTGTAATAAGCAAAAGGACATCAAAATGATCAAAATTGGTTAGGGGAATTAGAGATATGATTTTCTAACATTTTTGAAAGAAAATGCACATGGAACACATGAACTGCAGAACCGAAGTCAAAGTTCATGGTTGATCAAAACCTGGAAATCGTTTCAGGCCAACTGTTATAGAGCAAGGTTTGAGCAGCTCAAGCCCATAACAGCGGTCGAAGGGTCATAGTTACTAATCATTTGCCTTGTCCTTGCAACACGCAAAGCCTTGTGGTTCAGCTGAAGCTGTTCATGAGCAGTAGCTGTGATCAATCGAGGAGCAGCTGGACCGACGCAAGCAGTCTCGTTCAGCTGTAGCCCAATAAGGTGTCTGTGGCGCATGTAGATACTATCATAAGGGGCCTGGCACTGCTGGGAAATGTGGCTCCCAGGTTCGCATGTAGCTGATACATGCGCTTTAAAAGTACAGCGAAAAATGAAAAATGAGAAGCGCCTAAATGTATTAGGCTATTGTCAATGCGCTTTACTCTGGCGCTTTGGATGGTGTTTTAATTATAAACCAAACGAGAAAATTAAATTATGGCAAGAAGTTGTGATGGACATACGAGAAGTATTAATGTGAGGTAAAACAGAAAATAATGTAGTACTGAAAGTACTTTTGGGGGGACCCTGTAAGTACATTAAAGAACCTTATTGTAGAAACAATTCATATTTAGACGTAATGAGGATAAAATGAGCTGGGTAGCACGCTCATCATGACAGAAGTGCTGTCAACTTTAATGTGGGGTGAATAGGACCGCAGGAAATGCCTCTAGCATGGTAAAAATGCACACAGTTGGTGGGTAAGGGTAAAGAAAGAAAGAAGGTCTTAGTGAGGGAAAAGTCTTGTTGGTGCTTCAGTTACTGAAGGATGAGCTGGTTCCATGGAATGTCATCATTTAGGCCACCCTTGCAGGTTATGAGTCATACAGGAAATGCTAACTTTCCAAAAGTGGTATTTTCAAAATTGTAATTTAAAATCTGTCTTTACAATAAGAGATGATATTTCATTACAATTTCAAAGACACCAAACATGAGCTAGTTACCTGTTCGCCTTTGGAAATTACAGCTTGGCAAATGTACTAAGGTAACTCCAATGTTATCCTATGGGAGAGGTAGGCCTTGCAATAGTAAAACATCAATTTAGTTTTTTTGACCAACATGACATGTAAAAGCTTTCAATGACATATTACTTTTTAAATACAGTGCACCCTGCCCCATGAGCTGTCCAAGACCTACCCTAGGGGTGACTTGTATGTATTAAAAAGTACAATTTGGGCCTGGCAAAAGGTTTGCTTTGCCATGTCAAAATGGCAGTTTAACTGCTCACACTTGCTGCATGACAGGCCTGAGACATTTTTAAAGGGGCTACTTACGTGGGTGGCACATTCATTGCTGTAGGCCTACTAGTAGTATTTATTTTAGATGCTCTGGGCACATGTAGTGCCACTTTACTAAGGACTTATAGGTACATTAAATATGCCAGTTGAGAATAAACCAATTTTACCATGTTTTTAAGGATTGGGCACATGCACGTTCGCACTGGGCAGAAGAGGTAAAGTAATCAGAGTTCTAAGGCCAGCAAAAACAAAATCAACAAAAATGGAGGAGGAAGGCAAAGGTTTGGAGGATGACCACCCTAAGGCTGACAAGTCTAACACACCTTTTTAAAGTTTGTTTATTGTGGCTTATTTCCCTGCAGCCTATGACTATTCCATGCTGAATACTTGTTCATCAGTGGCATAGTGCATAGAGTTTAAGTCAGCAAAATCAGACAGGAAAAATTAGGGAGACTTTAATAAATCTCAAATAGCTTTTATTTTGGTTACAACCTATAGAAAGCATATATACAACTTGTTCAATAGTATATCCATATATATCAATACAAAATATTCATAATATATCTTCTTACAATCCCTAAAACCACATATCCAAAGAACTCCACTTACAAATGTGTTGAGCCCGTCCTCACACACTAGGGGAGCGGGACGAGGGTCAGATGATGAAGCAAGCTATAGGTGGTACCTGTGGGTGAGTACCCTAAAAAATATCACACAAGGGCAGTATCATTTTCACCGATTTACCTCGGTAAACAATCTAACACCCTAGTGAGATATTTGGTCTTGTGGATTGCAAAAGGATCCAACAAAATAAGGTAACCCTCCTCAAATATTGTTGTCATCCAGTGAATGACCTTATGGAGTCCTGTATAAAGGGTGAATGAGAGGTAATATGAACAAATAACAAGTAAAGAGATGCACCATATAGAAGTTGAAAAACAATAACAAGTTGTTGGTATGAGTCTTTGGGTGGCTTTATTTCAGGTGCACTTTGTTTGCATTCATTGGGAAAAGCCAACACGTTTCGCCCAAACAGGGGCTTCTTCAGGGCGATTAATGATGCTGTGCGGGGGACATCGTAGGTAAAGGCAGGTGTGAATGTATAAGACTCAGCTGTCACGAGGCCGTTGACTCTACTGGCCACCCGTGGGTGTATCTCACTGTGGTCCAGTGTAGTCAAGTTCTAAGTGTGGATAATGTTCTGTGGGTATGCAAGTTCGTAAGTTAATCGAAGTGTAGTCAAAATGGAGCTGTATCGTCCTCTGGTCTGCAGGATGAAAATAGCAGGAAGTCCCCATCTTCCCTAGTGTTAGTTCTTAGCTTCGAGACATTAATCATATACACGCTGTGCTCCCCATTCACAAGTGGAGCTTTCTTTATTTGCTCTGTGGTGTGTAGTGGGAGGTCAAAATAGAAACTCCTTTCATAAGAAATGTGTTACACAGTGTTCTCTCTGCTGATATTTGTTGTTTGGTTCGTCAGTGATTTCCAGATTTTGAAAATTAATAAAGGGATGATTACACTGTAACGCCCTATGACCACTGTGGCCCGCTGTTTCAACTGATCCTCTGGAACATGGGATCTATGTATTGCCCTATATCAGTGTTTAAATTAGTTAGTCCCACCTACCCCTCTGACCACTTTGTTTTTCTAATTTAGAACTTTATTAAAAATGGCATATTTTCTCTAATCAATTTACAGAACAAACAAATCTTTGAAAGGAAAACAACTAAATGTACTATTCAACCAAACTACAGAGCTTTGCTCATTACAAATGACTGGAACCAAAAAGGACACCTAGACCAACAAAACCACAAAAACATATGTAGAAGTGCTAATGTAAAAGCTGCACTATTATACCTTTCTGTTCCTCAGAAATGCAGCAAACGGGCCACATATTTGCAATCATAAAAGCATTCATAATAATCTCATACAAACGTATAACTCACTCATCCACACATCTAGCTGGGCACCTGTAATATCCTCATACTCAATAGGAAAAGTTCACGTGCTCTTACTCTTGCACAGTGCCCATCATATAGGGCACAGGAAAAGGAGCGGAATGGAAGGTATGAGGGGTCACACATGAACAACTGTGAGGAGCACAGTAAAATGGCGACCGCTACTACTAAGGAATACATAGGCATATTTAAGTCCTATATTCATGTTTAGTAAATTCAAAAGGCTGTATAATGCTTTATTAGTATGTTGGTTGCACACTACCTTTAACGTGATCAAGGCTTCACTGCCGAAACATGTTGTTGGAGGAATAAACACTCTGAATTGACTTCTGGCGTCACGTTGCCTTATTGAGAGCGGTCGATACTTGGATTCTTTGGAATATATATATATATATATTTTTTTTTTCAACCAAGGATGCGGCACTCTAGGTAGGGGGCTTAACTAGGAGTTATTTAGTTTCATCTGCTCGAGCAGAAGAAACGAAATAAATCCTAGTTAAACCCCCAACCTAGAGTGCCGCGTCCTTGGCTGAAAAATTGTCTTTTGGGCCCTGATCCGGCCCCTACGCAGAGCACCGGTAGCAGTGCGCATCGGAGGTCTGAGGGTCACATTGGAAGGATATATATATATTTATGACACCACATGGGATGAGACATGTGTTCATGATGCTAGATGTAACTTCACCATATACTAGCATTAGACATGAGCAAGGATTGAGGGCAACAAAACATTTTTTGAGAACAAAACCATTAATTTATACCAGTACACTCAAAAGGTACTCTATTTGACAGAGTGGTGTCTGGAAAACTAAGTTTTCCTATTTAAGAAACAGCAGTACAAACAAATAAGAGGCACAGCAATGGGCACTTGCTTTGCTCCCAGCTATGCAAATCTGCATACGGGCTGGTGGGAGGAGCAGGTGCTCATAACAGAATACGCTGTAGAATGGACGGAAAACATAGACCTATGGGCCCGCTACATTGAGGATCTTTTTGTCTTATGGACAGGCTCCTTAGAATCTGAAAGAGTTTGTGAACAGATTGAACTGCAATGACCTTAACCTATTGTTCACATGTAAGATCAGTAAGAGAAAAGTGGAATTTCTAGATCTTAAGGTGTTTGTCCAAGATAACAAGAGACAGACTAAAACATTTAGAAAGGAGACTGCAAGAAATTTGATCCTCCATGCAGAAAGCTTTCACCCACTCAAATTGAAGCACAGCATTCCTTATGCGGAAAATCTCCGCATGAAACGGAATTGCAGTGATGAGAAGTCTTTGGCAGAGATCCAAGATGAATTAGATGTGAGATTCAGGGCCAGAGGATATGACCAGATTATACTTGACTGCATCAAAGAGAAAGCAAGAACCAAACTGAGGGAAACACCTTTGTTTAGTAAACAAAGTAGGAAAGGACGCAGTCGGGGTGAAGTGAGAATGATAACGGGATATAACATATACCACCAAAGAGTGGGGAACATTTTATCCTCACATTGGAATTTAATTAGAAGTGACCCAATCATTGGGAAAACAGTGACTAAGCACCCACTCCTTACATACTGGCAGGCAAAATCCATGCGAGGTGAACTATGTGTCAGTAGCCCTGGGATGGTTAAGCCTGAGACATGGCTCACCCCAAACGTAGGGTTCAAGAAAGGCCACAGGTGTAAGGAATGCACAATAGGTCAGAATATGAGTGAATTCTCCAGTCCATTGTACAATACCCCATTTAAGATTTTTCACACTTACAATTGTAGGAGTGAATTTGAGGTGGATATCTTACAGTGCTCATGCCCTAGGGTGTATGTAGGCAGTACAATACATATTGTAAATATAAGGATTTTACAACATTTACATGCCATATCAAGGGTGGACAATAGCTATCCAGTAGCCCGACACATACACGATGAACATGGGTGCAGAGTAGCTGACCTGATCTATTATGTCATAAATACGGTCCTGAAGAACTTGAGGGGTGGCAATAGGGAACAGAACCTGCGGAGCCTGGAGTATCGCTACATTATAATGTTGAACAGCAAAATGCCAAATGGTCCGAATTCAGACGAAGGATTTTATGTGCACCTGTAAATATGTGTAAGATATGTATTACTGATTGGTTCCCAGCTTCTCTTTGCCACAGGTAATGATTTAGGCTGCAAACTAAAGTGGTGTAGATTTTTAATGTAATTTTTAGTTCAGTTATCACAGTGAGCACAATTTTTTTTCTAGTTTATCACCATAGAGAGTAATGTCTAGTCAGGGCAGAAATGGGTTTTAAAAGAATAGAAAAATAAATAGTCCGAGTATCAGTCTACATATGATCAATTCGCCTAGACACTGGTCTGGAATCCAGCCTATGCAACCCCTTATTGGTCACAAGCATGGCAGTAAATGAAACAGGTTGCAGCGAATACCCAATGGGGCTACATTTGTGTTAAGAATTCACAATTGTGAAAAAAGATTTTACCCATATCAGTGGCTCTTGGTAAAAACCAGCCAGGTGGAGAAGTTTTTCATGTTGGAACGGTGGTGACCGCTGAAGCGGAATGATCGTGTATTATGAAGGGTGCAATGAATTTTGAAGGGATTGATTCTACACGGCCCACGTATACGCACTTCTACGAGCATGGGTGATAACCTGTGTATTTAATCTGAATGCCCTAATTTATCGGTGCATGCATCCCATTTTTGTAAAAGTCATTATATTTGAATTATGCTTCAATACATTGCTAGGTGGGACATGCTTTACTGATTTATTCAAGAAATGTAATGCACTTTAATTTAGCTCACTGGACTTAATTTGATCACTGCTAAGAGTATTTCTTCAGTGTTCACATGAAGCACAGATGAGCACTGGAGTATTTAAGTTAAAAGAAAATGGCGGTCACATTATGTGAACAAGGAAGGTGGGAGCTACCACCGAAACGTGTCGCCTCTTGTTGTTTTTGCCGTGAACTAAAAGAATTGACTTTGAATCTCATGGTGCCAGTGCCTGCTTTTGGAATCCGAAAGGAGAGCGGAAGGAGTGAAACTGATATATATATATATATATATTTATATTCACTGAAAAAACAAACAAAGGTTACAGTGCCATTATAGTTAGCCTCAGGTTTTACATGCACAAAACCATAGATATTCAGCAGTTATAGTTACCTGAGCTAACTGTAACTGACGCCCCTGCAATATACTGCTTATGACCTCCCATATTACATCACTCATAACATGGTCAGTGACAGCGCGGGTGACATCACCTGGAGCTTCCAAGTGATTTCTACATTTGCATATTCGCATTAATTTAAAGGAAGCACCAATGACTTTTCTATCACCAGGCCAGGACAAGAAAGAACCCAGTCCTCCTTTGAAGTGGAAGGGAGGCAGCGTGACTTCTTTTGGCCCTGCGGACCCCATTCCCCAGGGCCTGGCCTCTTGATGCTGAGGGCCCAGGAGCCCACCCAGGGCAGCCAGTGTGAAGAGTTGTGGTCTGCTGTGGGAGCCTTAATGCCCCTGCTGTCCCTGCCACCCCCTCCTGCCGGAGCCGGCAGTGCTCCTGTGCTTAGGGAGCAGCAAAATGCTGTTCCCGGCATACAGGAGCAATCCTTTCATTTGATTTCATGCCCGCTTGACAGCAGGCAAGTAAACAGATGAAAAGTCCACTCCCAGCAATCGGAGCAGTTTTCCTGCACCCAGCTTCTGGGAGCTGACTTACTGTTTGCTCTCGCTTGACAACAGCTATGTTCCAGGGGTGTGCATCCCGGGACATAGGGAGCTGGCTCTGGGGGGGTGGCGGTCCCCAGGGCCAATATTGGTTCTAGGAAGGGGCCACACTACCCCCTCCTTTCTTATTTTAGGGCTTGATCCAGGGAGGTGGTAGTCCCTGGGGCACAAAACTACCCGGGGGACGACCATGTGGCCCTTCTTCCACTTTAAAAAATCCAAGCCCGGGAGGAGGGCCACATGCCCCCTAACTTTAATCGGCCTGGCCCCGTGGAGGTGAAGGTCCTCAGGGCCATAAAAGGCCTACAGAGGCGGGCACGCAGACCCTCTATCATATGTAAACATTGCCTGGCCCAGGGGAAGTGGCGGTCTCTGGGGCCCATATCGGCCATGGGGAGGAGGCCGCATGTAACTGGCAAAGGTTTGGTCAAATCACCAAGAGGGATAGCCCTTTAGTAAAATTGTGCATGCTATTAAGCTGTTTCCATGTATGGGGAATACACAGGAGAATTATTGGTACTGCTAAGGGAAGCCCATCACTGGTGATATTAACTTGGTGACAAATGGACCTTGTTGGGACAATCAAATTATCATTGAAGGAATCAGATTATTATTATTTTTTTCACAACAGATTTATTGAGTGAATCAGGCAGAATAAAGAAAACATGTGACTCCCCACATTCAGGAGAGTGCCACCAAGCATCTTGGCACAGTTACATCACAAGACCAGTGTCCAATCAAGAATAAAAGAGCAAACAAAGAAAAAGAACCCCCGTCCCCGCCCCTACCCCCGCCAACCCCCAGTACCCAACTAACCCGCTACCCACCCCTTATCCCTCCCTAACCCAGTGCACGTGTGTATAGATTGCATTCTGTATGCGGTCGTGGTGTGGTAGGCATGACGCAGTACACAGGCCCATCTAGCATCTTTCACCTAGGCATCTTCCTCCTGCTCTGTCGGGGGATCTAATGTCAACCCCCTATAATCCGCCCACCTCCTCCATATCTTAAAGTGTTTACGGGGGCATCCACGCGATTCAAACACTGGAGATTATTATTTTTAATCAGCATATATGGAGTGAATAATGAAATAACATGTTTAGTAAATGGGTACTATTATTAGCAAGTCTTTAGAATCTAACACACAGATGGATATGCCCATTATGAGCCTTGTCAATGCATATCACTGTTTCGGCATGACGTGACCCTGCACCAAACAGTTTAAAAAAAAAAATCCTGAAACGGGATAAAATAATGCTCCCCTTGCCATGGGAGAAATCTCCTACGGCAGGGGGAGCATTATTTACATTTTACTGTCCCTCACCACAAGGGTTGTCCTGGCAGTGACAGACTGTAAAAAAAGGCTACAAGTCCGTCCATAAAGCTAAAGTCCTGATTTAATAGTATGCACAATACCCAGCGACAATGTGGGAGAAGGCTTTAGGCTGGAGGCTTACACTGTCAGCGATTAAATGATTTCCTACAACGAAGAGGGGGAGTCACAAATGGATATTCAACCCATAAGCGATATATTATCTAAACACAAAATATTCCCCGATAATGTAAGAGTAGGTCTCAGGTTGGAGGCGGTTGCTGCCAGGGATCAATAAAGTTGTTGCAATGAAATGTGAGAGCTATAAACGATCATTCAAATCATTAGTGATACCCCCACCTGCATAAGGCAAGGTCATATTGACCAAGAGTAACAGCCTCTTCTACTCTTGATGCCTACCTAATTTATGTGGAATATCATCAATTCATTTTTGTTGGCTACATAACCGCGATGTATACCCTTAAGGAGTGTTGCCTGATTAGAGAGCTAGCACCCCAAAGTCATGTCATGTCTGAAAATAAGGTTGAAGCAGCAATGTGCATGTGATATCGCACTACTTAGAACACAAGACATAAGGCAACTCTGTTATATATTGTTTCTTTATTATCCCACAGCATAAATAATTGGTACTTAGTTACATATCTGGACCTTGTAAAAACTACCTCAAATTATATTGGCACCCCTAGCGTAAAGTGGGACCTTGCAAAACCACCAATGAGTCACCACCATGGAAGGTGCACCAATGTCATATAAGGTAATAGTCATTAGTATGGTGCATCAGGGCACTAGCCCCTGCTATCAATAAGAAACTAGATACAGGGGAGACTGATGCTGATTTTATATTGTTGCAGTAAACACTGACGCCAGAGCCAACATTACAAGTGGAAGTATCCTCACCATTTGGAAAAAAAACCTGAAGTTAGTCCGTCTTGTACACATGCCTTCAATCATGTATATCAAGTCTGCCCGATGGATCAGTTAGTCAGACAGTTAAGTCGTTTGCATGAACGTTGTTAATGATTACGAGGGTTTTAAGGTATCAACAAACTAGTTTGTGCTTTTAGAATTTTGGGCACCTTGAGATTGAGAGGTCATTGATTATTACATGGCTTCAATTCACCTTTGGGAATCTTTTACTTCTTTCTTTCTATTTAATTTATCTCTGGGAGAACACGGTGTAGTATGTCCACCTTGGTTTTAACTTCACCTAAACTAAAACACTTCTTTCATGTGCACAGAGCAATAGTTTCTTTTAATGCTACCAAAAGAAATTGTTTAGGGCGCCACAAGTGCTTTCAATCCCTTTTGCTTCTGGATTCCCCATTCAAATTAACAGAAATTAAGCGGTCCCGAGGAAGGTGAATTCTAGTATCTCTTATCTACTGAAACGTGCGTCTGCCTGTTTGTCTTCCAGATGGCGGCATAACCATGGACAATATTCAAGGGTTCTCGCCATGTGTTTTTATTGCATATCATCATAAGCTGGAACAGCAATGCATGTGATGTGTGCATGAGTGTGCTTGGCATGATCTGACTGAATCTGAGGTCAGGTGAGACGTGATACTGTGCAGTTTCACAACATAGGGATATGTACAATTATGCCGTTTTGAATGTACAAATTGCACAATTATGCTCTTCCATTGCACATCCAAGAGAACTGAAAAATGTTGAATTATTTACGAATTGCACTGTACATATGAACATATAACATCATGTCTTTTTAATATAAAAAAATGTATGATAAAAAAATGTTCTACTACTTTTGAGATTCATTTAGAAGGATAGACAATAAACAAAGATAAAAATAAATGCATTTTTGTTGTATCTCCTGATATTTACAGCAAAGAGACAGCCCGTTTGAGCTTATCACAGCCATTGTTGAATAGATGTAGGTGGAGTGGGAAGTTGAGTATATACATATTTCTGTTTTCCCCTTTTCTCTCAGACCTCATAATTAACCATTAAGGGGTACCTTTGGTTTCATACGTACAAGCTCGCCCATCTAAATCCGATGAGCGGACATGTAGCCATTACTCTGTCGGCCATCAAAGTAGCGGGCTGTACCCTCATGTTGGTAGTGTATATACTCTGTCACAATGGCAACGGAGTAAACACAATGCCAGCATATAAACCTACCCCAGAGTAACAAATGGAATTTAATGTTAGTCGGTTGTGATATTGAAGACTTTATAAGACTAACTGAGAAAATCATGACACAAAATCATCGATATTGCAATTCCTGTAAAGTAATTGTATTGTGGTAACATTGGGAATTTGTCCAAGATAGCTGAAAAAGGTTTGTAGTAATACTGCACTTTCTACTCATTCTATGATGGATTGTATTATTTTAACGGTAGAACACTGGCATGGTGATCAAGACTTGTTTAGCTGAAACATGTCTGTGTTTTTTTCCTGGATAAACAAAAGAAAGAGTGAATCCAAATGATAAGCAATACCTGAGGAGTCACAAGTGTTTAAAAAGAACCCTCACTCACCAACCTATTTGGTGACATGCTTCATCATAGGGTTCCCACCTGAGGGCCGAATGCCTCTCAGGTGAGCTACGACGCCTGGTTACAGCAGAGCAGGCTTTTGTTTGGGATGTGCAATAAGTGACAAAGTGACACCGTGATGGTTAAAATTACCTTTACTTATCCTAAACAAAATTAATAGTGGAGAAGAAAGGTAAGATTAAATTGATGCTGGTGAATGTATTAACCGCATGCGTGCGTGCGGAATTCTGCTCCGGCGCTGAGATTTTTTAAATCGCACTTTACATGACGAGCTGGGCTCGTCATGAGCGTGCGAGGAGGCTACCTCATGACGAGCCCAGCTCGTCATGAGCGTCGAAGGGGTTAACTGGTTAAATTGGCCAGAGACATCCTTTGTGAGAAAGTGATAGCCAGTCTAGAGCCTTCATGTGCAATTTGCAAGGCTTTCTTCAGGACCAGATATGCCACGGGGGTATGCACACGCTAAGGTGCACACTCACCAGTGGCAATGAGTAACGTTAACTTACGGTTTGGGACCTTCCGATATCTCTGAAAAGAAGTAAATTCTGAAAGAGAAAACACATATCAATGCAGTTATGGCTTCTTTTGAAATATTCACTGTGATATAGTGAGCGCAATGACCCTCATGCTGCCAAACGTGAAATTCAAACGTGTTTGTAACAGGCTATTGTGCCTATTGTGGTTGTTTGTGAAGTGCATCAGTGTTTGCACTATCCATATCTGTGGTTATGAGACTATATTTTATCTCCAAAGCATTGCTTTAAAATCAGCAAAAGCTCAGTGCACTGTGCTGTCTTTAAAGTACATCAGCAACTTCAAAATTACGTGTTGCAGGTTATAGCCGTCTCATTTAGATGAGGAGCGGGGGCAAACAATCATAACAGAATCCGTGCGGTAAAGCTAGTAGGCACTAGAACGCAGAGGAGAAAAAGCCATCAATGTTCGCATGAGCCTTAGATGATTCCTACCCCATGGATCCAAGCGGGGGTGCGGATCTATTGTCACACACTAGGTACAAAGGGGGGCAAGGAAAGGTATTAAGTCAAAACGCAAAAGCGGCACAATAAAAAGTACCTTAAGACTGGAGCATTCGTATTGATACTCACAATGCAAAGATCAAACGCCCGCTCGGCACCTGATACAACCCGAACAGGGACCCCGTGGATGCCGTAGGGTCTCTGTCGAGCGTATTTAAACCGCCATTGGTGCATCAACAGGTGTGCCTCGTCATCACGTCAAGCACGACTGCGCGATGCTTGCTCTTCATTGCGTCTTCATGTAGGCATGACCAGTATTGATTGGTCGAATCAAGCTCAGGGGTAATAGACTGCTAACCAACTGCGCCTGGTCTCTAGTTGTAAAACTTTAATGTTCCTATTTAGACGGTCACGAAAGACGATACCAAGATGATGACGGGACATTTTTGTTTTGTTCAGAAAAGTGCAAACAAAGTGCAGTAAGGCTGGATGTGAGAAAGTGCCATCTTTCTTGCCTTGGTTTGCCCCCACTTTTTTCTGAATTGCTTATGTGCTTTGACTGAGTGTGCCCTGGGCTCCTGCCAACCAGGTACCCAGGGCCTGTGTTCCTTCACTAAAACTGTACTGAAACAAAACCCAATTGGCATCTATGGCCACCTGTCAGCCCCTAGTAGTTGATACCCTAGGTACCCAGGGCATGGTGACCAGAGAAGACCCCTGAGGGCTGCAGCACTTATTGTGCCACCCTCAGGGGCCCTGTACCCTGGCACCCATACACCGCCTTTGCAGGCTGAGTGCCTAAGTACAGAACTAAAACCAGAGTCGACATGGCACACATCCCTGTGTGCCATGCCCACAGAACCCACTGCCCTGGCATACTTCAGTCACCCCTCTAGCTGGGTGCCCTAGGCCAGAGGTGTTGGCACAGGTGCATAAGCCCTGTGCCCCTACAGTACCCAGGGCCATTCCTGGGCACTGTAAGTGCAGTGATGCCATTAAGAGTGTATGGTGTTGGGAGGTTGGCATTACGAACTCCACTGCACCATAATGGCTACACTGAAGACTGACAAGTTTGGAATCAAACTTCTCAGCACATTAAACCAGCACTGATGCCAGCGTGGGATTTAATGTAAAATGCACCAGAGGACATCTTAGAGATGCCCTCTGAAACCCTAACCTACAATCCACGTCTGGCTGAGTGGCTGCAAAGGCAGCCACACAACACACATGTTGCTGGACCCCTGGATAGGAGTGCCCCCGCTCTCCTGGGCCTGCAACAATGCACATCCTGGGTGAGGTGCTAGGTCTCCTCCCCCAGGATGGGCAGGGGGAAGCTTCAAAGGCATGCCGCCTCTGTGAGCTTCTTCAGACCATTTGCTTTACCCAGCAACCAGCCCCCACCAGTCCTGCCGGCGGGAAAAATTACGTCAGGAAGGGTGTTGCCAGCCTGTACCAACCCCACCCCTCAGGTGGGGGAGACAAGGGGAAGCACGACCCTGGGCTCCGGCCATCTTGAAGATGGGGAGCCCTGCCCTATCACAGCTAGGCTTCTGCCCCCCTCCCACAGTAGAGGAGCAGGCTAGGGGGTGTACCCACCCCAGGGCAGGGACCCATTGGTCCCTGTCCTTGCCCTACCTGTAACGCCCCTAAATTCAGTATTTAGGGGCTCCCTGAACCTTCCTTCCTCAGATCCCGATACCAAAAAGAAGAAAGAAGATCAAGAAGAAGACCCGCCGTGCAGCTGCTAATAACAGGACAACAGCAACTGACTTGGCCCCAGCCCTACTGGCCTGTTGATCCTAGAACCTGCTCTTGCCTAAACCCGGCGACCCCCGCGGGCAGCAACCTTGGGACACCCAGAGGACCTGCCTGCCCTGACCCTCTTGAAGATTGAGACTCCCATCAGCAGAGGCTCTGCTGCAACAACCTACCTGTTGTCTACCAGGAAGCTCCAGACCAGCACACTCTGCACCAGCCGAGCACGGGCCGGGCCGACCCGAGCCAAGAAGACAAGGACGTCCCCCGGCGACTGGGACCCGAAGTCCAGTGCTCAAAGACCCTCCTCGATGAACCAGCTGACGCCTGCTGACTCAGAACCAGGGGCCACCCCAACCGCGACCAGCAGAGGGTAAGCTTTTCCGACACCCAAAGACACCCCTGCACCCGGTGCCCTACAGCCCCCTGTGACGTCCTTTGGGGTACCTACCTGTGCTCCAAGATCCCAACTTACCTCTCGAAGTGCTGGTCGCCCCTGGAGAGTCTCCGTCCCCGAGCCTGCAGCCTTTGTTCCTTTTTGACCTCTCCCATTGGATAACATTGAGCGCCCGACGGCTCAAAAGCACCCTGCACCCAGTCTCCCGAGTGCCGCTGGCTGTGACCCCTGTGTCCTATCCTACTTCCCCCCTTGCCCTGAGCAAGTGACCAGGAGCCCAGCTCCCACAGCCATGTGGCCTGCTAGTCAGCAGCCACCAACCAAACAGATGTATGGATAACCATGGGCCTACCTACCTCTGCACCCGGCCACCCCTGTGCTGCTGGGAGTGAACTAACTGTACTTACCTGACCCTGGGTGACCCCAGAGTCTATACCCAGAACCTTAACTTCTCCAACCAAGTATTCACCTGGAAACCGGTAATTTACTTACCTGCCATTGGATAACATTGACTCATTTTGACTCGAAAATTTTCTAAGTGTGAAGTTTTGAAACCTGAAAATATTCACATAAAATCAGCCAAAGTACGATTTCCTAAGTACTCACCTGTGATCAGGGGAGAAGCCAGTGCTGTACCTTTCAGCCCAGTACTGAACCGCAAAAGTAAACCCCAGCGGGGTTACTAGTAATCTGTATTTTCTCCATGGAACCCATTGTCTGCTTTTCTATGAAATTTCTTCTGTCTACTTTTGAAAACTTGAAATATTCTTTAAAAATCACACGAAATACTGAAACGCAATTACCTACCTGTTTTGAGTTAAGACCCCAGTGCTGGCCCTAGGAGACCAGTGGTGGGTTACAAAAGTAACGTGATCGTACTTTACCTGCACCCTGAATTTTCTCCCATTGAATAACATGGACAGATTTCCTTTGAAAATTTTCTACGTGTGAACTCTTAAAACAGCTTTATATTCATGAAAGTTCACTACAGTAACTAAAACGTTTTTGCTAACCTGGTTTCAGCTTAGACCCCAGGACTGAATCTCAGATGTAGTCCTGGGACTACTAAAGTAATCTATATAGTAATCAACTGTACTTACATGTGGAAAACCCATTGAGCTCAATGCTATAGTGTGTTTTAGGATTGTGTTGCTTACTGTCAATACTGTATTAATTGTGTGCACAAACTTTATTGCTCCTTTGCAAAGTAATTACATGAGAGAACTCATAACAAGAAAAGTATATTTTTATAACTGTTGGTTCTAAACATAAAACACCTATATCTGTGGATATAAAAACAATTGGCCTGGAGTTCAGTCCTTGAGTGTGTGAAGCCTTTTGCTGACTGTGTACAACAAATGCTTTACACTGTCCTCTGGTACTGCCTTACTGCTCGACCATGCTACCACTTTGGAGAGTAAGGTCAGTTCTGACTTTAACCTCTGTTATACCTCTGGGGTTGGTGGACTCTATACATACTGTACTTCATTCTAGACCAGTATATATAGAGCCACTTTCTCACACTGGACAACTGAGATTTGAGACAAACAAGAATGGCTAATTGATTACTTATTTATAATATGAATGTAAACTTCACTGGGGGACTTAATATGAGAAAACGTGTGAATGGCCAGTCAAATCGAGGCTCTTTTAGTAGCACCCTGATCGCCATTAGTAGGTTAATTCTGTGATCTAAATCCCTAAATAGGAATACTTGTCCCAGTGGGCTTAATATGTTTCTCAAAGGTAATGAAACAATGTTGTATGTCAGATCCTGATCCCTGTTGGTGGATACAGCACATGAACAGTCGATAGAAAAGTTAAGCTCTGATAGGACTGTGAGAAGAAATCATGCACTGCAGGTTACTTCAGCACAACAAAATTCAAAGGGATATAGTTATTTAGCCCCTGTTTGTGCATGGTGAGTCTGTAAATCCAACGCTGTTCTTTTTCAAACAGGAGTTTATTGGTATCAGAACTGGATTTTATCTTTTTAATAATAGTCCATTTGAGATCATTGGTTGTGGTTTTTTTTGCAGGAAGTGTTCCATCATGCGTGTCGTGCTTCTTTTGCAGCGGATGTTGCTTCTCTGCTCACAGACACACTGTTTCACTTTCCTGCTGGTCATGCCCAAATATCTAAGACCACACGGGCATGTGGTTAGATATACTACGTTCATGGAATTACAATTAGTGTGTGATCTCAGCGTCCAGATTGTGTTAGGCTCCAGGTCTAGATATTTTGTGGGAGACGTCAATTGACAAACGCTACAATTCCCACAGGGATAATGTCGTGTCATCACAGGGAGTCCCCAGGCATTGGGAACTGAGGGATTGCGGTCACATTCTGTTGTTCTGTTGAACACCAGGGAGTCCCTCAGACTTCTAGCTCTTTAGAATGAGAAGTGTGGTTTTTCTCATTTTCTGTTGTTTGTTTGTGAGATTCTCCAGTGCTTGTTGATGGATCTTGTTACGGCATTAGACAATGTGCTATAGATTGCCACACAGGTCAAGGGGATCTCTGTGCGGTGCCTAGGGTTGTCCTCTAGTAAAACATACCGGGGCATGTTTATAGCTCACTTCTGGCTTTTGTTAAGCATATTGTCAGAATATCCACGATTCCTCCGTTTTTTGGTAAGATCAGTTGCTTGGCTACGGTAGTCCTCAAGTTTGCTGTAATTTCTTCTTATGCGAAAATATTTCCGTAGGGCAAGTTCTCTCTACGGTCTCTCGGGTGAAAGCTAGAAAGTTCCAGCAAATAGTTTTTTAGTCGGTTTTTAGTAAGTCCTGGTTTCTAGTTTGTTGTTTTCTTTGGTGGTGGTAACATCCACGAAGACCATTTCTTTCCTATCAAAGGAATGGGTAAACTTAAGATTGATATCACAATCCATGCCAGGAAATCTGTCAGTGCCTGTTCTGGCCTTGCCAAATGACAAGGACATCATCTATGTGTCTCTTCCAGAAAGAGATATACATGCCGAATGGATTACTTGGGCCCAGTATATATTCCTGCTCAAAATCAGGGACGTACAGTCCTGCCACATTAGGGGTAAAGGTGCTGCACATCAAAGTTTCTGTAGTTTCAAGGAACGGATACCCCTCATACTCAAACAAATTCCTTTAAGGGCCAATGTGTCACACTCAATAATTTATTGTCTGGGTGTTCGATAGTTCCAATTTGTTCCTGGTCATAAATTGCTAATAACTTTTATTGTGTCATCTTGTGGGATGCTAGTGTTTAAGCTCTCGATATCGAGAGTCACCAAAATGGTGGTGTCCTCATCCACTGTCATGTTCTGTAGCAGGTTCAGAAGGCTCTTACTGTCCTTCAGGTAGGTGGGAGTTTGTTGTATGAGGGGTTTCAGAAACAAATTGCAAAAGCGAGACAAGGGTTCCAAAAGGGACCTGATTACTGAGACGATGGGATGGCCAGGCGGAGGGGTTCGGTTCCTATGAGTCTTAGGCAGAGTGTAAAAGTATGGGGTTTTGCTGTCCCCTGTAATTAAAAAATCTGCTTCCTTTTTTGAAATGTACCCATTTGCTTCCACATGGTCCACCAGACTTCTGATCTTATTTTTCAGTGTGGGGTTGGGGTCGATAGATAAAGGGGTGTAGTTTGTGTGATCATTAAGGAGGCGTCTGCTCTCTCTTTGGTATTCCGTCTTATCCTGTATGACCACCCCCTCCTTTATCCGCTGGCTTGATTACAATGGTGTTGTTGGCCCGTAGGTGTTGAAGGGCTTATGCCTCTTCCTTGCTTACGTTCTTGAAACTCCCTTTGTCTTCTACTGCCTCAACATTGTTGAACACTGCCTGCTCAAATGTGAGGATCTCTACAGGAGTGGTGTGTGGTGGAGGGAAGAGTGTAGATTTTAGTCGCGGTCCTATTCCCCTGTGTGAGTGGTGTCCTCCCTAGCTTCTTGTTTTTCAAAGTAAACTTTTAATCTGTTTTCTGAAGAAATAAGACATTTCGAAATGCAAATTGAATTTATCGAGACGGGCCAAAGGTACAAAGTCCTGTCCTCAATTGAGTACTTTTTCTTCTGTAGGTGTTAGAGCGACTGAGGATAAGTTGGTAATCAGAATCTCTGGTTACTTGTCTCTGCCTGTTGTTCCCGCGACTTGCTGCGGGTGTTGCTCCCTACTGAATTGCCTTCTTCCCAATGGACTTGGTTCAATCCTCTTCTCCTTCCTCTTGCTCTCCTGCCTCTCCCTAAAAAAGGTGGTCTGTATGTGTTCTGAGGGTAGAGAGGTGGGTGGGGGGCATGTAAAAAAGCCGGATTCCAACCCATCATTGGATATTGATGATGTGGGGTGTAGTGATTAGGGAGGCCTCCCTCCCCCCCGGCTGTGTGTTGTTTTATCTGTTTCTCTCCCTTTGTCTTGATTTGACACTTCCTCCACTTGACCCACTATTGGTGGAGGAATCATCCTCAGAGACATCTGAGTTGTAGTTATTCTTGGTAGGAGGAACATAGTCTGGACTTAGGTAAGGATATGTTTTTTCAAAAGAAAAGCATTTCAGGTCTTTCTGAAACTTCTGGATTTTAGATTGTGTTAGATTCTCTTTATATTCATTGATTTCCTTGTTCAGTTCATCCAGTTTCTTTTGATAAGCAGTAACAGTAGTTTTAAAGTGGGTTTCAGTTAGTTGGATCTCCACCAACAAAGTCTCAGATAATCTCCATGCCGTTTTTATAATGAGAACTAACTAGTCATGTGTACAATGCCACACGATCTGGGTCCATTCCTTTCTGAAGATTGCATCCTCCAAGAAAATTCGGGGTGCATTCGTGATCAATAGGCCTTTTGGGACCTGTGTTGTAATGGAGGTATTCTGTTTGAATGGTGCCATGCAAGATAGTTCTAATTCTGTTACACTTTTGCTCAGTGAATTTATCCCATTCTGTTGTCTGGCTGATTGTTTGTGCTATGTTAGGATCAGCAAACAGTGAGGGGCCTACTAGAATAGCATTCACTTCAGCTTCACAAAAGGTCAAGCTTAGATTCTGACCTATGATGGTGCTGAGTCCTGTAAATGATGTTATACTCCTCTAAAAGGAACTCTTGCAGCTGTGCGCTGCCTCACTAGTAGAAACAAAAGGAGAGAAAGGGAATTCTAGTGGAGCCACTCTTGGTTCCCATGTATTTAATAGATAAACAAAAGAAAGAGTGAATCCAAATGATAAGCAATACCTGGTGTTTAAAAATAAAGCCTCACTCACCAACCTAGTTGGTGACATGCTTCATCATAGGGTTCCCACCCGAGGGGCCGATTGCCTCTCGGGTGTGCTATGGCGCCTGGTTACAGCGGAGCGGGTTTTTGTTTGTGATGTGCAATAAGTGACAAAGTGACACCGTGATGGTTATTACCTTTACTTATCCTAAAAAAATGTAATAGTGGAGAAGTAAGGTAAGATTAAAATGATGCTGGTGGATGTATTTACTGGTTAAATTGGCCAGAGGCATCCTTTTTGAGAAAGTGATAGCTGGTGTACATGTTTCTGCCTTCATGTGCAATTTGCGAGGATTTATTCAAGACCAGGTATGCCACGGGGGTATGCACACACTAAGGTGCATCCTCACCAGTGGCAATGAGTACAGCTAACTTATGGTTTGGGACCGGCTATAATCGGCAACACGTAATTTTCGAGTTGCTGATGTACTTTAAAGATAGCAAAGCGCACTGAGCTTTTGCCGATTTTACAGCAATGCTTTGGAGATAAAATGCAGTCTCATACCCACAGATATGGAAGTGGGCTGCCTTCGGGTGGGTTGCAGAGGCCAGTCCCACAGAATGCACGGCCAAATGCCATGCAGAGCATGGGGTTGGTTGCCTGTGGGCTGCTGGCTGCCTGCCAGGCCCTGTGGCCAACTCCCCACTGCATAAGGTTAAAGGCCCTGTGCAGAATGGGGTTGGCAGCCTGCAGGGGGACGGGCAGCTGGCCTGGCTGTGTGATCATCTTCCCACCGGTGGTTTGGCTATAAAAATGGTAACAAATTATTACTTTACATTAAAAAAATCTAGAAATTCACTGACAAAACCGAAGGTTAAAGTAACATTAAATAGTTAGATGACATATTCAGTAACTTTGTAATGTTTTAATATCTAAAAAAAACACAGAAATTCACCAATTATAGTTATAGTATCCTTAAGTAACTATAATTTGTGCCGTAAGGAACTATAGCTTGAAACTCTCACCATGCACTGCTAATTACCCCACACATTACTTATGAAATCTTCTATGACATCACTGAAAATATCACTGCAACATTTGCAATTAAATTATTCAGGAGTAAGCAGTGAATGGCGGGGAGTGAGATCATTTCAGTAGTTTTTTTATTTAAAACAATAAGTTGTTACAGAACATTTCACCTTATTATCATGCTTTTGCAACCTTAAATATAATACATACCAAGTATGCCACTGGGTAGCTATAGTTAGGTCTGTGTTTCCATAGAAAAAGCATTTTTTGGTTTGGTAATAGCATTGGTGCCATTTAACAAATCTTCATGAAACTTTTTTTTTAAAAGTGCTATGTTTTTGACTAGTTTCTTCATGGAAATTTTTGAGGTGATCCGTAAGTAGGAGCCGAGAAAATGTAAGGTCTCAAAATGCTAAATCCCCATTTGTTTTCCATAGACTTTTTTTAACAGAGCTAACACAAAAACTATTCCACTGTGTAGTTAAAGTTCAGCCACACTTTCCATTAAAAATCCTTTTTTTTTATTTGCTTATATCTTTTGACCCCATGGATGGATCTGCACCAAATTTCCATATCTCTTGGAGTGGTAAGCTAATGTCCAGCTTACCAATGTTTGTGGAGATGCATTCAGGTGACAAAATGTTAAAAGGGGGGGGGGGAGAAAAGACAAAGATACGTTTTTCCATTTCAGCTTCTGTGGAAAATGTTGCCCATGCCTAAAGCCAAAACAGACAAATGGATGTATATGAAACTTAATGTGAAAGGAGACCTTTACTCAGAAATCCTGCTTCTTTTTTAGTTTGATATAAATCTGTTCAGGAGATTTTGGGATAGAAGTCTTTTAAAAAGTTGTCAAACAAACATGAAAAGTTTAACCTTTTTGTATAACTATGCCCTTTTAGTCTGTGGTGGTTCAAGAACTTAGGGTCCGATTGCGATGACGGTGGGACCGCCACCGACAGCACGTCGGTGCCGGTTCCGCCGCCATCACAATCATGTTTTATGCCAGCCACATGCAGATGTGTGGTGATTGGAAAGACCGACCGCCACAGGTCTGATAGTCAGAATGATTCCGACTGTCTATTAGACCTCCCGCATCCCACAGAATGGCGGCGTTGCCTGCCAGGCACTGCCATAGGGATAATGATATCCCTTTCCGCCTGTTTGTCAGTGGCGGTTAGGCTGCTGTGACCAGGCAGGCGGAAAGAGACTTTGAGGGCCCATAGCTGCCCCCCTTCCCCCTGACCCAAAGCTGTGGGTTGTGGGTGGGCACCTACGGTGCCCCCCTACATATCCTGCATACCGCATGGTGCCTGCCATGTAGGGATGTATGACGTTACAACGCATGCTTTTACCACGCATGCTTTTACAACGTGGTTTTTACAACGCATACCATTACAACTCATAGCGCTTTGGGGTGCTGGATAGTGAATAGTTTAATTTACTATTCCAACTGCAGTCCCCGTGGACACTAGGGAAGGTGTTGGATAGTAAATTAAATCTATTCCCTATCCTAGAGCGCCCCCCAGCGCAATGCGTTGTAATGGTTTTCGTTGTAAAACCTGCGTTGTAAAGGCACTGTGTGGTAAAAGTTGCGTTGTAAAGGATGTTTCCCGCCATGTAGTGCAGGGATATGTAAAGTGCCCCATTTTTACATTGCAGCAGGTGCTGCAGCCAGCAGCACCCACCGCAATGCAAAAGATAGGCATTGCGACCTCCGTGGTGGTGGTTGCATCCTAATGTCTATTGGGGGACCACCGACAGCCTGTCGGGAGGTCCCGTATACGATAGTGTGGCGGTTGGACATAAGTCCGACCGCCATTCTAATCACCCCTTAGTCCTTGGCTATCCGCAGGACTAAATTTGAAAGAATAAAGACCTAGCAACAAGAAGTGTACTGCTTGTGATGTCTTCAAAGGTTTACAGACAATTTTACATTCAAAGAGCATTTGTAGGTGCTGATAGGCTGTTCACAAAAATATGCATCCTCAACAAGAAAAAGTGCCACTTCCTTAGCAACAAGCAGAAGAAGCACCATTTTCTGGAAAGGAAAAGGGGGAGCCTGTAGATGAAGCATCAGCAAGAAACAAAATGACAAACAGTGCATCTAGAAGAAGAAGATCAGTTTGGGACATCAGCTGGACATCCTTGTGACAAAAAGGAAGTCTAAAACTTAGAAGAGACCTCTAAAAAGCAGTCTTATCTGCGGGATTGTATTGCCCACCCTGAGGATAAAAAAGGAGGCAGAATTATGTGCAGTCTCTGTAGTGTAAAACTAAGTCTGGGGCAGGAGGGCATTATTCATTTCGTTCCTCCACTATGCATCAGCATCTGAAAGCGAAACATAAGAAGGAGTACAAGTGGTGGCATAGAAAGAGAACAGGAGCAGAGGGGGTGGGTGTCATTGCAAGCATTCCAGAAAATATACAAAAAAACAGCAGGATGAAACCATCCCACACCTTTAGGTATTTTCACTCTATTGCATGAATTTGAGAGTACATGGCTGGTGTGGGGGACAAGATAAGTGAGAAGGATCAAAGAAAATGGAGAGACGCTACCAGATGCTCTATATTCTCAAAGGCAATGGGTTTTAGAGACAGGGACTACTTGCGCTCTACATAAGTTTCTGACAACTTGTTAGGTTAGAAATAACGTTAACAGTGGTGCCACAGGAAAAGGGAAACCCTATGAACCCTTTACAAGGTGTCGTGAACAACACCTGGACTATATGCAACACAAATTCCTATGCACACAACATATCAATTCAGGTACAATCGTATTTTGAACAGACATCAAATAGGTTTAGTCCTAGAAAATAATATTTCACTTCTTCTGTTTGAGCAATTGTTGTTGTTTATTGCCCAAAAGACCTTACGCCAGCCGACACGTGTTTCGTCAGAGTACAGATTGCTCTGACTCTTCAGGGCTTTCTTGAAATGATGGCGTATATTGTAATTCCCCTTGACCGGTGATAATTCCAACCCGGTAAGGGTATCTTGTCCGTTCAATAGTTGTGGCTATTCTTCTTGTGTATCTTCGGTGACTTGAACAGGGACACGCAGTCACAATATCCGAATGATCTAAAAAAAGTCAGTGTTCATCAAAAAGTAGCAGTATCTAAGGCGCATGGGTAAAATACAAATGATCGGTATGATCCAATCGTCAGTATTTATAAATGGATGCTCCAATGTAGGCAAGAGGGTTAACTGAGAACAATTTTACGTATCCCAATAAAAAGTCCGTGTGTCCCTGGACCTTAATGTGCGCCAAGCCGCGAATCCGGCGTTCTACCTTCACTGTTGCATTGTTGTATGCTACCAGATGCTCCACCCGGAGAAAAGAAGATTAAATATAAGAAGTTTAAAAGTGGTTATAAGAAATTGGTTGAGGGGGTGAAAGCTCCACTGAGGCAGCAACTACAACCCTTGCCAGGATGAACCACAAAAGTCAATAAATAACCTATGCTTAACACTCTGGTAGCTTGGCACAAAAGTGGTCAGGCTTAACTTAGAGGCAATGTGTAAAGTATATATACAGCACACAAACACTGATGGATGGAAAATATAACAAAAGAAAAATTCCAAACCAATTTAGAAAACAATAGAGTAACTTTCAATGATTAAAATGACATAAAATTAATGAAATCCAATCAGTAGAACTAGAGTAATTAATGTTTAATGTTTTAGTACAAAATAGCACCTATAAGATCAAAGCACCAACCATGCGTATTTGGTTGTGCGAGACCAGGAAAAAGTCAAATGTTAAGGCAGACCGCGATGGAGGGAGGGATGGATACACAAAGTGGATTGGGCTCAGTATCAGCTTACCTTCAGACTTAGAACATTTCTTGAAGAAAAATCCAGGAGAAGGTAGAAATCTGTGGAGCTGGGCCTCAGGCAGTGTCTGAGGAGCAATCGTCATTGTAGGAAAGTCGGAGGACGAAGTATCGGTGAAGCTGCCGATGATAGCAGAAAAAAGCTCAGAGTGGGAAAAACTGGATCTCCAGACTGAGGAGCTAGTCATTATTGATGGGGAGCCAGTCGCCATTGAACCCATTGAAGATATTTAACCTTCAGACTTAGACAACTTTTTATAAGTTGAAAACTTCCAGCGTGACAAAATTGCAGGCTGTAGCAGAAGAGGACTCCAGGACCCTGGATACCATCGCTGAGAGGTCTCACTGCAGAGAAGAATGTACCAGGAGCTACTGAGAAGTGAGGCCCATCAGCGATGCACTTTGCAGGTTGGTCCAAGTCTTCTGTTGGTTTTCCAGGCACTTTTTGGTGAAAATATTTTTAAGTCCCAAGTTTGTGGGTTAGGCAGGAATGAGAAGCAGATCTAACACCACTTCCTAAGGACCAGGACCTGGGGGCACCACTTGGGGGACTAGTACTCACCCCAACACAGGCCAGGTTCATGGTTCAAGGTCACTGGAGCTTGTGCTGGCACTGTAGCTCATACAGAAGGCCACCCAACTAGCCCTCGAAGCTACTTCTGGTGGTCCTGGGTTCGTAGAGTTGGTCCGGTTCTTCAAACAGCAAGGCAGGCCTTCAAGCAACAGGGCAATACTCTGTTAGTAGCAATGCAGTCCTGTGGATGTACAGACAGTTCTTCTGAAGTCATCCAGAGGTCGGTCCAGGAGAGTACTGAAGAGTTGTTCTGAGGATCTAATATTTATACCAGGTGCAAAGCTTTGAAGTGGGGGTTTTCCCTGTACTACACCCAAATCGGGCTCTGGAAAGCTCTTTCTTTCCCCTGTCAAGACTACAGGGAGTCTGGGGTGACAAAAGAATTGTGTCAGATTCCTTTGTGTGCTGAGGGCAAGCCCCTGTGAAGTATAAATGGGGTAGGGAACAGCTCCTTTCCCTGCAATCCTGGCAGGATGGCCCATCCTGCCTACACCCAATCTCCTTTGTTTTGCTGTCTGGCAGGAATACACAAATCCCAACAGCAAAGCCATCTACAATCATGCAACTTAGTACACTGGCAGCAGGCATCAAACGGATAGGGCAAGAAAATGGCAACTTTCTAAAAGTGCAAAACAACAGTTGATGGATAGAATGCAAAACAATGTCTTACATTCACCCCAGTACAGAGATCTGGGCCTAAATCCGTCGTTTCCACACCACCCCAGTTCAGACATGGCCATATGCAAATCAGCCTTGACCCTGTGCCTCATGGGAACAGTCCAGCCCGAACTGCCAAGCCATGTCTTTCCTGGACCGGAATCAAGGATCCTAGGACCGGTTGCTGGCTATCAGCCGTCTTCAGGAAGGATAGCTTGACTCCAGTGGTGTGGAGAGCATGGGACTCATGTCTGAGCATACCCATCCCACTCGGGGTGACAAATGCAAAACAACAGTTGATGGACAGAATGCAAAACAATTTCATACATTCACCCTAGTACAGAGATCTGTGCCTAAATCCATCGTTTTTTTGCACTCCACACCACCCCAGTTCAGACTTGGCCATATGCAAATCAGCCTTGACCCTGTTCCTCATGGGAACAGTCCAGCCCGAACTGCCAAGCCATGTCTTTCCTGGACCGGAATCAAGCATCCTAGGACCGGTTTCTGGCTATCAGCCGTCTTCAGCCAGGATAGCTTGACTCCAGTGGTGTGGAGAGCATGAGACTCACGTCTGAACATACCCATCCCACTCGGGGTGACAAATGCAAAACAACAGTTGATGTACAGAATGAAGAACAATGTCATACATTCACCCCAGTACAGAGATCTGGGCCTAAATCCATCGTGTTTTTGCACTCCACACCACCCCAGTTCAGACATGGCCATATGCAAATCAGCCTTGACCCTGTGCCTCATGGGAACAGTCCAGCCCGAACTGCCAAGCCATGTCTTTCCTGGACTGGAATCAAGCATCCTAGGACCGGTTTCTGGCTATCAGCCATCTTCAGCCAGGATAGCTTGACCTCAGTGGTGTGGAGAGCATGGGACTCACGTCTGAGCATACCCATCCCACTCGGGGTGACAAATGCAAAACAACAGTTGATGGACAGAATGCAGAACAATGTCATACATTCACCCCAGTACAGAGATCTGGGCCTAAATCGTCGTTTTTTTGCACTCCACACCACCCCAGTTCAGACATGGCCATATGCAAATCAGCCTTGACCCTGTGCCTCATGGGAACAGTCCAGCCCGAACTGCTAAGCCATATATTTCCTGGACCGGAATCAAGCATCTTAGGACCGGTTTCTGGCTATCAGCCGTCTTAAGCCAGGATAGCTTGACTCCAGTGGTGTGGAGAGCATGGGACTCACGTCTGAGCATACCCATCCCACTCGGGGTGACAAATGCAAAACAACAGTTGATGGACAGACAGTTGGCAGGGTATGCTCAGACGTGAGTCCCTTGCTCACTTTGCCACTGGATTCAAGCAAGCCCGGCGGAAGACGGCTGTAATGCCAGACACCGTTCCTGGGAAGCTTGATTCCGGTCCAGGGAAGACATGGCTTGGCAGTTCGGGCTGGACTGTTCCCATGAGGCACAGGGTCAGACTGATTTGCATATGGCCATGTCTGAACTGGGGTGGCGGAGTGAGCTAAAGAACGGTGATGGATTAAACCCAGATCAGTTGACCAGGGGTGAGTGTTTGTATTGTCAACGCTCCGTCCATCATCCCCTTTGGTTCTTCTTTGTTCGCCCTAAGTTTGCTTGGTATGCTCAGACTTGAGTCCCTTGCTCACTTTGCCACTGGATTCAAGCAAGCCCGGCTGAAGACGGCTGTAATGCCAGAAACCGGTCCTGGGAAGCTTGATTCCGGTCCAGGGAAGACATGGCTTGGCAGTTCGGGCTGGACTGTTCCCATGAGGCACAGGGTCAGACTGATTTGCATATGGCCATGTCTGAACTGGGGTGGCGGAGTGAGCTAAAGAATGGTGATGGATTAAACCCAGATCAGTTGACCGGGGGTGAGTGTTTGTATTGTCAACGCTCCGTCCATCATCCCCTTTGGTTTTTCTTTGTTCGCCCTAAGTTGGTAGGGTATCCTCAGACGTGAGTCCCTTGCTCACTTTGCCACTGGATTCAAGCAAGCCCGGCTGAAGACGTCTGTAGTGCCAGAGAACGGTCCTGGGAAGCTTGATTCTGGCCAGGGAAGACATGGCTTGGCAGTTCGGGCTGGACTCTTCCCATGAGGCACAGGGTCAGACTGATTTGCATATGGCCATGTCTGAACTGGGGTGGCGGAGTGAGCTAAAGAACGGTGATGGATTAAACCCAGATCAGTTGACTGGGGGTGAGTGTTTGTATTGTCAACGCTCCGTCCATCATCCCCTTTAGTTTTTCTTTGTTGGCCCTAAGTTGGCAGGGTATGCTCACCTTGCTCACTTTGCCACTGGATTCAAGCAAGCCCAGCTGAAAGCGGCTGTAATGCCAGAAACCGGTCCTGGGAAGCTTGATTCCGGTCCAGGGAAGACATGGCTTGGCAGTTCGGGCTGGACTGATCCCATGAGGCACAGGGTCAGACTGATTTGCATATGGCCATGTCTGAACTGGGGTGGCGGAGTGAGCTAAAGAACGGTGATGGATTAAACCGAGATCAGTTGACTGGGGGTGAGTGTTTGTATTGTCAACGCAACGTCCATCAACCCCTTTGGTTTTTCTTTGTACGCCCTAAGTTGGCAGGGTATCCTCAGACGTGAGCCCCTTGCTCAATTTGCCACTGGATTCAAGCAAGCCCGGCTGAAGATGGCTGTAGTGCCAGAGAACGGTCCTGGGAAGCGTGATTCCGGTCCAGGGAAGACATGGCTTGGCAGTTCGGGCTGGACTGTTCCCATGAGGCACAGGGTCAGACTGATTTGCATATGGCCATGTCTGAACTGGGGTGGCGGAGTGAGCTAAAGAACGGTGATGGATTAAACCCAGATCAGTTGACTGGGGGTGAGTGTTTGTATTGTCAACGCTCCGTCCATCATCCCCTTTGGTTTTTCTTTGTTCGCCCTACGTTGGCAGGGTATGCTCAGACGTGAGTCCCTTGCTCACTTTGCCACTGGATTCAAGCAAGCCCGGCTGAAGACGGCTGTAATGCCAGAAACCAGTCCTGGGAAGCTTGATTCCGGTCCAGGGAAGACATGGCTTGGCAGTTCGGGCTGGACTGTTCCCATGAGGCACAGGGTCAGACTGATTTGCATATGGCCATGTCTGAACTGGAGTAGCGGAGTGAGCTAAAGAACGGTGATGGATTAAACCCAGATCAGTTGACTGGGGGTGAGTGTTTGTATTGTCATCGCTCCGTCCATCATCCCCTTTGGTTCTTCTTTGTTCGCTCTAAGTTGGCTGGGTATGCTCAGACGTGAGTCCCTTGCTTACTTTGCCACTGGATTCAAGCAAGCCCGGCTGAAGACTGCTGTAATGCCAGAAACCGGTCCTGGGAAGCTTGATTCCGGTCCAGGGAAGACATGGCTTGGCAGTTCGGGCTGAACTGTTCCCATGAGGCACAGGGTCGGACTGATTTGCATATGGCCATGTCTGAACTGGGGTGGCGGAGTGAGCTAAAGAACGGTGATGGATTAAACTGAGATCAGTTGACTGGGGGTGAGTGTTTGTATTGTCAACGCTCCATCCATCATCCCCCTTGGTTTTTCTTTGTACGCCCTAAGTTGGCAGGGTATCCTCAGACGTGAGCCCCTTGCTCACTCTGCCACTGGATTCAAGCAAGCCCGGCTGAAGATGGCTGTAGTGCCAGAGAACGGTCCTAGGAAGCTTGATTCTGGTCCAGGGAAGACATGGCTTGGCAGTTCGGGCTGGACTGTTCCCATGAGGCACAGGGTCAGACTGATTTGCATATGGCCATGTCTGAACTGGGGTTGTGGAGTGAGCTAAAGAACGGTGTTGGATTAAACCCAGATCAGTTGACTGGTGGTGAGTGTTTGTATTGTCAACGCTCCGTCCATCATCCCCTTTGGTTTTTCTTTGTTCGCCCTAAGTTGGCAGGGTATGCTCACCTTGCTCACTTTGCCACTGGATTCAAGCAAGCCCGGCTGGAAGCGGCTGTAATGCCAGAAACCGGTCCTGGGAAGCATGATTCCGGTCCAGGGAAGACATGGCTTGGCAGTTCGGGCTGGACTGTTCCCATGAGGCACAGGGTCAGACTGATTTGCATATGGCCATGTCTGAACTGGGGTGGCGGAGTGAGCTAAAGAACAGTGATGGATTAAACCCAGATCAGTTGACTGGGGGTGAGTGTTTGTATTGTCAACGCTCCGTCCATCATCCCCTTTGGTTTTTCTTTGTTCACCCTACGTTGGCAGGGTATGCTCAGACGTGAGTCCCTTGCTCACTTTGCCACTGGATTCAAGCAAGCCCGGCTGAAGACGGCTGTAATGCCAGAAACCAGTCCTGGGAATCTTGATTCCGGTCCAGGGAAGACATGGCTTGGCAGTTCGGGCTGGACCGTTCCCATGAGGCACAGGGTCAGACTGATTTGCATATGGCCATGTCTGAACTGGAGTAGCGGAGTGAGCTAAAGAACGGTGATGGATTAAACCCAGATCAGTTGACTGGGGGTGAGTGTTTGTATTTTCAACGCTCCGTACATCATCCCCTTTGGTTCTTTTTTGTTCGCCCTAAGTTGGCTGGGTATGCTCAGACGTGAG
Source organism: Lissotriton helveticus (assembly GCF_964261635.1). Classification (NCBI taxonomy): domain Eukaryota; kingdom Metazoa; phylum Chordata; class Amphibia; order Caudata; family Salamandridae; genus Lissotriton; species Lissotriton helveticus. Next base: position 1,092,027,559 of record NC_136059.1, read on the forward strand.
TCCCTTGCTTACTTTGCCACTGGATTCAAGCAAGCCCGGCTGAAGACTGCTGTAATGCCAGAAACCGGTCCTGGGAAGCTTGATTCCGGTCCAGGGAAGACATGGCTTGGCAGTTCGGGCTGAACTGTTCCCATGAGGCACAGGGTCAGACTGATTTGCATATGGCCATGTCTGAACTGGGGTGGCGGAGTGAGCTAAAGAACGGTGATGGATTAAACCGAGATCAGTTGACTGGGGGTGAGTGTTTGTATTGTCAACGCTCCGTCCATCATCCCCTTTGGTTTTTCTTTGTACGCCCTAAGTTGGCAGGGTATCCTCAGACGTGAGCCCCTTGCTCACTTTGCCACTGGATTCCAGCAAGCCCGGCTGAAGATGGCTGTAGTGCCAGAGAACGGTCCTGGGAAGCTTGATTCCGGTCCAGGGAAGACATGGCTTGGCAGTTCGGGCTGGACTGTTCCCATGAGGCACAGGGTCAGACTGATTTGCATATGGCCATGTCTGAACTGGGGTGGTGGAGTGAGCTAAAGAACGGTGATGGATTAAACCCAGATCAGTTGACTGGGGGTGAGTGTTTGTATTGTCAACGCTCCGTCCATCATCCCCTTTGGTTTTTCTTTGTTCGCCCTAAGTTGGCAGGGTATGCTCACCTTGCTCACTTTGCCACTGGATTCAAGCAAGCCCGGCTGGAAGCAGCTGTAATGCCAGAAACCGGTCCTGGGAAGCATGATTCCGGTCCAGGGAAGACATGGCTTGGCAGTTCGGGCTGGACTGTTCCCATGAGGCACAGGGTCAGACTGATTTGCATATGGCCATGTCTGAACTGGAGTAGCGGAGTGAGCTAAAGAACGGTGATGGATTAAACCCAGATCAGTTGACTGGGGGTGAGTGTTTGGATTGTCAGCGCTCCGTCCATCATCCCCTTTGTTTTTTTTTGTGCGCCCTAAGTTGGCAGGGTATGCTCAGACGTGAGTCCCTTGCTCACTTTGCCACTGGATTCAAGCAAGCCCGGCTGAAGGCGGCTGTAATTCCAGAAACCGGTACTGGGAAGCTTGATTCCGGTCCAGGGAAGACATGGCTTGGCAGTTCGGCTGGACTGTTCCCATGAGGCACAGGGTCAGACTGATTTGCATATGGCCATGTCTGAACTGGGGTGGCGGAGTGAGCTAAAGAACGGTGATGGATTCAACCCAGATCAGTTGACTGGGGGTGAGTGTTTGTATTGTCAACGCTCCGTCCATCATCCCTTTTGCTTTTTCTTTGTTCGCCCTAAGTTGGCAGGGTATGCTCAGACGTGAGTCCCTTGCTCACTTTGCCACTGGATTCAAGCAAGCCCAGCTGAAGACAGCTGTAATGCCAGAAACCGGTCCTGGGAAGCTTGATTCCAGTCCAGGGAAGACATGGCTTGGCAGTTCGGGCTCGACTGTTCCCATGAGGCACAGGGTCAGACTGATTTGCATATGGCCATGTCTGAACTGGGGTGGCGGAGTGAGCTAAAGAACGGTGATGTATTAAACCCAAATCAGTTGACGGGGGTGAGTGTTCGTATTTTCAACGCTCCGTCCATCATCCCCTTTGGTTTTTCAACTTTCTAAAAGTACCATTTTCAGAATTGTAATTGAAAATCTGACTGTACAATTAATGAGGATTGTATATTACAAATTCATTTGATTCTGTACATGATATTTCTACCTGCTCCTAATCCAATGTTAGCACTTATTAAATGTAATAAGGTAACCCAATGTTATCCACTGTGATTGATAGACTCTACAGTAGTGAATAATTTCACTATGAGGAAATGTAAATCTTAAGTACACGTGTCCTATTTTTAAATGCAATGCATACTGCCCTATGGGCCTTTATGGCCTACCTTAGGGGTGACTTATATGTGCTAAAAAGGAAGATTAGGTCTTGCAAAAGGTTTATTTTGCCAGTTGAATTGACAGGTTAACACTGCACTACAGGCTGCAATGGCAGGTCTAAGGCATGCTTTACAGGGCTACTTTAGTGGGTGCCACAATGTGTGCTGCAGGACCACTCGTAGCATACAAGTAAATTAAATGTAACAATCAGGTGTAGGTCTATTATACCATATTTAAGGAAGAAAGCCCAAGATCTTTATCACTGGTTGGCAGTGGTAAAGTGCACAGACTCCTAAAGCCAACAAAAACAAATTCAGAAAACAGAAGGGGTAAAGGCAAAATGTTTAGGGCAAGACCACACAAAGGATGCCAGGTATTAATTAACAGTGGCCATTAGCCACTAGTATTGTACAAAATTAAACCACAAAAAAACACAATAAATGCAAAAGAAAAAAACACAAAAGCCAACAAAAGGTTCTTTTGAGAGTCAACCTTCATAAAAAAAAGATCTCATACCAGATTTCTGTCCAGTGCAGTGGGTGCTGGCAGCCCGGAGCAGGTTAGGTGTTGGGCCTGTGCCCAGCACCTGCTGCACGTGGCCGAAGGCCAAGAGTAGAGGGGTTGTATACCTCGAGCAGATTGGGAGCAGAGTCTGGCCACAGATCAGGCTCTTTTGGCTACTCTAGCATCGCATAGCCAAGGGCTGTTTGCAGGTGAGGTAGCTAATTTAGCGAATCACTAGAAAACTCGAAATTCACTGAAAACATTTCACAGTTAGAAAGTGTGATATGATTCTGGCTCAAACCTGTCAAACCAATAGAGTTCATCAGTTATGGTTTGCGCTTCCAAAGCAAGAAAATCCCTGAACATGAAATTACTCCTACCTTGATAAAAGTACAATTCAGTACATTTTCAGGCTTTGAAATTAACTGCAAAATGTTTATCAATGTGTAAAAGCTTTCTGGTTTGAGGGTGTTCAACCCATTTTGCATATGACCGCCCCCCCCCCCCCCCATCACACCAGAACCAGCCCATTTGAAAATATTTAAACATACACTCTCTCTCTCTCTCTCTCTCTCTCTCTCTCTCTCTCTCTCTCTCTCTCTCTCTCTCTCTCTCTCATAAAATACCATTGCGGTGGCATAATTTTAAGTATCAGTAAATCCATTTAGTAGTGCAAATCCCTCCATTATTGATTAGGTGAACAGAATTTTGCAGTCGGAAGTGCTGTTATTTCACACCTGATTCTAACTTAGGGTGCGCAAATAACTTTGTGGATTCAGATTGGAAATCACGCCTAAACCAGCGTTTTCAGTGAACATCTGAGCACCTGTGCTTTATTTATCCGGGCAGAGAAACAGCTGCTGAATCCCCCAGTGTCGAGGTTTCCTCTGTCAAGCTTCGTACACGTCTAATCTTCCAGTAGCCCCTGGCTGTCCGTCTTAGCCTCGTCTGTCTTCTCATGTGCATTGTCATACGGTGAATGTATGTTCCTTCATCTAAGACTCATTTTCACCCCCCTACCGTTCTATCTGATTAACCTGCAAGTCATTTACTGCGCACATAAGCTCGTTGAATGCAAATGCAGACCTGTAATCGGGCTGGCAATCAGCAAGCAAGTGGTGCATAAGAGGGCATATTCCGTTGTGTTTCTCTGTATATCTCTCAGGGACACTGTAGCTAAACATTTAGGGCCCGATGTAGGTAAATTAGATTAACTGATTCATAAATACCGAATTTTACCGATTCGGTATTCATGAATCGGTAAATCTAATGTAGGTAATTTTTCGCTAAAAAATACCGAATCGGTAGGATTCGGTATTTACCGATTCTGTAATTGTCATTGATTCCTATGGGCCTTGAAGCCCATAGGATTCAATGGCAAATACCGATTCGGTAATTACAGAATCGGTAAAATTACCGAATTGCCAAGGGGGACAGGGTGTCACTTTGACACCCCGTTGCACCCCTGTTTGTGGCTTGTGTGCCATGTGACACACATAAATGTGTGCCACATGGCACAGGTGTACATGCACAGATGTGCATGTACACAGGTATTTGTTATTTACCATGCAATAGTATTACATGGTAAATAACAAATCGGTAAGGGCCTGTGGCACTGTTTTCAGTGCCACCTACATATTGATTTACCGATTCGGTAAATTTACAGAATCGGTATTTTACCGAATCGGTAACTTTACCAATTTTATACCGAATCTGTACATTTTAAGGCACCTACATTTCCATTTGCAAATACCGGTCGGTAACGGCCGAAATCGTCCGTTACCAACCGGTATTTGCCGACCTACATCTGGCCCTTGGTCCAAGAGTACTTTCTACTTTACACCAAAACTTCTCAAACGTTTGGTGCGGGAGTGAATTTATCATTATGTAAATATGTACCACCTACAGTTTTCAGGAAACGTAGTAATTTTTACAGAAGAAGTAAGTAAATAAGAAGTAAGTTAAATGTACAAAATGTTCAGTATCATTTTAAGAAAATCAAGAAAACATTTGTTCACGATGAATACATTGCAGACACTACTCAAGTGTAGGCCTCATTATCACTGGTAGAAAGAACTCTATTGGCCCGTATTTAGAGCTTGTCAGAACGTATCTTGGGGAGACACCTATCCGGCCATTTCCAAATTGTTGTGTATTCCCACCCGGGGTATATGGGGCACAGGAATACCTGTAGTAAACAGAAGCCAAGGTTGATCCTCAACACACCGCAGCCCTGACCTGTGGAGGAAACATCCAATGCCACCGCAGGAGCCTACCCTACTCTGCCGCCACTTCCCCTCAAGGGCACTTATAGCAATCTGCTGTACCCCCATGGGCTTAGGAACTGTGGTGGAAGTGGGGGATTTATCTACTCCACAGATTTTGGAGGTGGTGGGACACAGGGGACCAGTGTGGGGGAAAGAACCAGAAAAAAAGATTAAAAAGAGACAGGATGCAGTCCCTGTTTAAACTTGATTTGTTTTCCAGTCCATTAAAAGCATGGAAACTGGAAAGCGGATGAAGTTTAAACGGACTGCTGACTTAAATTCAGCACGTCTCTTTTCCCTAATCCAAGCGTGCAATGCGCATTCCACTAGAAGGGCTTGAGATCCCCTGCCCCACCTGCCCCCTATGAGGCAGAGGATTCTTATCTGACTGTCTGCTGGACTCTAGTACGTCACAGGTCATTCAAAGGCCTTTTAAAAGTAAAGGAGGCTTTGTTTTTTAATTTCTTCTTTTGACCCCGCAGCTCGAACTCTATTTAGCTGACTTGCAAGGTGTCAATTAAAGATTTGGTGGGGGACAGATAAACAGGTATGAATTGCTTCATTATGATATCACTTCCCACTGACAAATGCACGGCAGTAGTACCCCGCACACTCTTAACTACTACAAAGGAGAGGTTATGCAAGTTTCCTTTAGAATATAAATGAGCAACACATTGTATTATTTTATTGGCATTTTTATAGCGCTTTCCTAACCTTCGTGAGTCCCAGAATCTGTAACATAAATATTTATGACAGAATATAAATGTTAATGGGTTTTTTCTTAGCACCTTGAAACGATTCATAAGACACTATTCAAATAGAATTTTAATGAAAAAGTCATATTCTTTCATCCGGTTCTATAAATGATTCCAGGTAGGTTTTTATTAGCAAAGTGTATTGTGGGTACTGTATGCCCTGTTGCACTGTAAGTGCATGTCGCATTTTCTTTCCATGGAAACTGCTTTGAGGGTGACGGGGTGAACATATGGGGTTTTTAAGCACTTGAAGCACTGGATTTGCACCTCTGAAGGTTGGTACCCTTCATTTCACACCAAAATAGTCCAAACATAGATCTCTCATTTTCCCCTCAAATTCATTCATAAGAGCAGCGAAACAACATGGTAGGAGCAGAACTCTGATCACCACATACAACATATACGCAACCTATGGGCATTAAACAGGTACTAATGAGGTGAAACCTTTCCCACAACAGTGTTAGGATTTGTATAAATGTCAATATAATGAAGTAATGAAATCACAAGTAGAGTCACAGTATCTTGCACAATGTGATTTTTACTGCTGCATAATTTAGTCAAAGTCAAAACAAGCTTTATTTGGATCATACAAAATGTCCACAAAAGCATACTATTCAAAATCTAAAATCCATTTATAATTAAAAAAGAAGCACATCTAAGTTAAAAAAGAAAACATCAGGAAACGTCAATTCATCACTTAAATTAAATAAGCACAATGCTAGACAAGTATGCTTACGTTGCTTCATAATTCAGTCTTTCTAAACGAACAAGTTTGTTCCTTTGTTTCATTGCCATCAATATATAACAGATAACAGCGTTGCAGGCTGAAATATTATCCAAGTACCGTAAATAATTAAAAGCAATTTTATAGGAAAACAGGCAATTAGTTTTAAAAATGGGACGGAGATACATTTTTCTAATTTCAATATAAAACTTACACAAAACAGTAAAAAGTGAAGGGTACTTTGTTTGGACCTGCCATCCAACGGACAATTCGGCATGATGGCGCGCCACTTAACCCTTTTAGGAAATGCAAATAAGAAATGCAAGGAGCACAATCTTAAACTGGTTAGGTCGAATCTATGTTGCACATTGGTTACAAATAATTTAGTCATTCTTGTTACACGATTTGGTCCTCCCTGATCTATGGGAAATCCAATGTAAATCAATCAATCAATATTTGTAAAGCGCACTCTGTCACCCCTAGGGGTATCTCGGCGCTATGTCTCTGTCAATGAGCCAGTTCTTGAGTTTCTTTCTGAAGTCGGCCAGCAAGGGGTCTGTACAGGGCTGGAGGGGGAGGTCATTCCAGGTCTTGACTGCAATGTAGGAAAAGGAGTGGCCGCAGCTGCGGGTGAGGCATATGCAGGGGTTGTGTGATGGTGAGCGAAGAGGAGGGTAGGTGTCGAGCAGGTTGGTGAAAGTTCAGCCGATGGTTGATGTAGACAGGTCCTAGGTCGTGGAGGACTTTGTAGGCGTGCGTGAGGATCTTGAACTGGCATCTTTCCTGGATGGGGAGCCAGTGGAGGTCTGCGAGGAGGGGGGTGATGGGTGTTTGTTTGGGGAGGTCTAGGATGAGCCTCACGGCAGTGTTCTGTATGGTCTGGAGTTTCCTGAGGAGCTGGATGGGGATGCCGGCAGAGAGGGTGTTGCCATAGTCGAGGTGGTTGGTGACGAGGGCCTGAGTGACGATCTTGTTATGAGAGTAATGCTCAGTTTGTTAATATGGAGGTGGGCAAGCCAACAAATTAACAAGGTGTGCCATGTCTGAGCTGAGCCAAAGTTCTGTCTTGGCTCTTAGAGCACATGCACAAGATGAGCCCAGAAAATGTTTTTAATGAAAATTAAACACCAAACATCACTTAAAATGTAATAAAGTGACTTGAAAATTAAAAAAAGTGTATTTCTTTAATATGTGGAAGTTTTGACATTAACACATAACATTGTAGCAGTGCACTGAGAAGTATTTATTAAATGTGATAGTTTTTAAACATGAGCTTAGAACTTTTCCTGTCCTGACAATTGTCATGTGCATCCTTTATGCAGCACAATTTCTTATAAATAGAGTAACAATATAGTCTATTAAATGAAACAAAATAGGTTGTGTACAGCTGCCACTCTGAACTCATGTATTTTAATGTATACAATAGTTGAGAAAAAGAAAGATGGGTAAAATCAAATATTTGCCTTAGATCACACAATTTGGTTAAGCGGGGAAGCCATGATTCACGCAGGTTTTCTGGTTTCACTTTGTACAAATCAGCCACTAAATTGGTATTTATTTGTCTCTCCTTTTTACCTTAAATGTTAATGTTTTGTTGTTTTCCCTTCTTGTGCATGAGTGTAGAGTGAGGGTGGCATGCAGAAGCCTCAAGAAAGCTCGGCTTGTAAAGGGCTTGAGGTTCCAACAGGACCTTGATCTGAGCCAGTGTCAGTCTTCAGGCTCAATCTTGCTTGAGCTGTCAGTGGCTCACCCCCTCTAGGTTAATATGATTCCTTCAGATATCTGTATGTATATCTGGTTGGTGTACTCAGGACTAGTGCCTTGTGTGTTTATAGACCTATGAGGTACTAGCCTGAGAGTGACAGCACTGTGAACATGTTGGACAATTTAAAATGTATTATAAGATAGACTGCCAGAAAATATGCAAAAATACTTTTTTTCACCAGGTTTGCGTAAACAAAAACACTTGAATTTACTCTCCAGCACACATCTTGATGTGCATTGGAAAGTTATCTAACATAAAGCAAAGAGGAGCTAAGCACTACTTTGCGGCAAGGGTACGTTCTATGGGCTATACATGAGAATTCCCATTAGAGGTGGGTGAGCTAACAAATAATTATGGAGAGCCAAGTCAGAGCTGAACCAAGGGTCCGGCTCGGAGTTTAGAGCCCGTGCACGTGCTTAGCCATGACAATATGTGCTATGTAAATCATACAACAAACCACGTAAATAGGATAAAGTCTCTTCAAAATTCAAAAATGTGTGTTTATTTAAGATGTAAAAGCTTTGACATTAACATGGCGCATTATAGCACTCCACAGAGAAGAACTTGTCAAAAGTGGTAGTTTTCTACCACACACACAAATTTGAATGTGCTTCCATAGTTAATCATGAAGGAAAAAGAGTATTGGTGAAAACAAATATGTGCCCAAAATCACACAACTTAAGTGAGGAAGTCACAATTTATTCAGGTTTTCTGTTTTCACTTTGTACAAATCAGACAGTAAATGGGTATCATCTGTCTTTCCTTATATTAAGGCTTTATTTTTAACTCCTAGTGCATTTTTCTACACATTTTGAAATATAGTACAAACTTGACCTGAAGGTATTGGAGTGCTTTATATGAGCACCAATTACATTACACAAGGTCACATGCATTGCTTATTGGCATGCAGAGATTAAGTGATTTTCCCAGAATCACCAAGTGTTGAGCCATCAGCAAGACCCAAACCTGGTTGCCTGTTCTACAGTCTGCAGCTCTGACCATAACGCCACCTCCTGGGTACAGGGAAGGTGTCAGGCAGAAGCCAAAGCCCAGCTCGCTATGGGCTCGAAGTTCCAACAGGCTAACCCGGAGCCAGGTTTCAATCCCGAGCCTGGCTTCAGCTTCAGTGGCTCACCTGCCTGTGACCCCCATGGCTTTTGATGCAAAACCTTATTTACTTTAAAAAAAGATAGGACTTTGTGTCCAAAAAGTTACACCTCCTTTGTACAGACATAAAGAATGAGCAACATTTTCGTTCCTCTAAATGTTTGAAAAACTGTGCATCTACAGCACTTTACAGCACACATAGGGGCACATTATCAAGGGATTTATCTCCGCTTTTGTGGCTTTAAAAGCCAAGAAAGCAGAGATAAAATTATCTCCCTATTACCTAGCTGTCGCTAACACCAGTTAGCGACAGCTAGTAGGAGATAGCGACCATCTTGGGCCCCGCTTTGCATGTCAGAGATATTTATCACTAATGACATGCAAAGTGGGCGCGCCAAGATGTTAGGTAACTGGAAACAGTCGCTAACATCGCTATCTCCTATTACCAACATTTGGAGATATTCGCGCTAAGCGCGAATATCTCCAAAAGCTAACACCTGCCCTGAGCAATTCTTAGCCATGTTATCCAATGGGAGGTGGATAACATGGCTAAGAGCATTACCTCGGTAATGCATGAATATCGCTGACTTTACAGCGATATTCATGCATTTTGGCCGATTTTTATCGCTTAGGAGATAAACCTTGATAATAGCAAGGCTCCTAAGCGATAAAAATCGCCGCAACACGGCGATAAAATTATTGTTGCTAAGCCAACAAAGCGATAATTATCGCTAGTTGTTGGTAATATGCCCCATAGAGTGTTAAAAATAATGAACTATGTTAAAGCATAGTTTTGTACAGAAGGGTACCCTTCCACAACAAAAACCTATACTTGACATTACACACACACACCCCTATGCACTAAAGTATATGGCTGTGGGCATTGGCGCAAGGCAGCCAAATGTGCCCCAGTGCAGGGAGAGACAAAACTGGCGTCATACCGTAGGAGATATAATGCTGTTCAACTATCTCCGAGTGATGCAGGAAAGCAACTTTGGTTACCTTGCTATCTATAAATCAAGAGTTACACATTTGCCCCTGAATGTTTAAATGCTTGCAGTGCTTTAAAAATGTTTTTTCGTACAACACATTGTGACTGTACCTAGTGCAAATCTTTCCAGGACTGGTAACAACCTTAGAGTGCCTTTCAAAAAACAATAGCTCTCTGCCACAAGGAAGCTTCAAATGATTCTGTGAGTTAAAGCCTGTACTGGCTCCAAAGAAGACCTTGGATTTTCTAAGTAACCATGCATCCCCCACACTCATCTCATTCTGCATATTTCACTATACTGATGTTGTGAGCATTTCACAAGCCTGTGTCACATTTCTCATTGTTTCAAGCATCTCATGATGTAGGATACTCTCTGTCTCACACAGCAAGCTTTCTGAAGTTGTATGACCTGTCATTCACACACACGCGCACACACATCTTATTTTTGGGAACATGTTACACACATACACACACACAGACACACATTGCATCTTGTTTTTGAAGGTATTTACATAATAGGCTTCATGTATCTGTTTCTTTCCCATCAGGTTTTTCACATTTGTAAAGCATCTATCTCCAGTACACACACACATTGTGGATCTCATTTTGCATGCATCTTATGCAGAAGGTATATTTAATTGCATGTTTGTCTGCGTCTTCGGCTGTTTAGTGTTTATTGTGTTTTATATTTTGTGCTGCATTGAGTGCCTACAGTGCCTCGATCTCCACCTTTCAGCCACAGGTGAGCAAGCAATACACTTCATCTATCTGTTGTAGTATTCTCAGTCACCCTTCCCCTCCTGTGCAATCCTAAAGCAAATGGCAGCAGAGTTATATGTTGAAATATGATTGACTATGGGCACACACTTTTTCAATTGGGAGGATGGGAATAATAATCATTTTTCCTGGTTCCACATTGCCCACAGCACTGCAGCTATGATGGAGTAGGTCCTAATGAAAATGCCTAGAGATGCCCTCGTGGACAAATGCCACTGTTGGGAGCCCTATACAAATTTTAATGCAGTGCTTATCACACCTGCTTTTAATAAAAAAGGAAAGGCTGGGATTAGTATGAAAGCTCTTTCACTAAAACATAAAAACAGGGCCACATTTAGTGGAGTGGTGCTGTGTGCTAATACCAGTGCATTGCCAACTGAAGGTCTGGTCAAGGTTTATTTTAAAGCACTATTTCTAAGCGCTTTCATTCTTTGACAAGCAGATTGTTAAATCGATTCGAGGGCCCTTGGGTAGTAGATGGTTACTGAATGATGGATACTGTAAGAAATTGTGTTTGTGATTGAGTGGGGGCGAAAACCATTCTCAAGCAACAACCATAATCATGGTCAGGGTGAACCACAAAAGTCACTAACTTATTCTGCGCTTAACCCTCTGGTAGCTTGGCACAAACACAGTCAGGCTTTACTTAGAAGCCTGTGTTAAGCATTTATGCAGCTTACAAACAGCAATAAAGTGAAAACACACACAAGAAAAACCCCACACCAGTTTGGAAAACAGAGTAAACATCTATAAATGAAATTAGATAAAAATGACAAAAATCCAATCAGTAGAATCGTAGGTATACCATTTTAAAAGGTTAAGTAAAAATAGTCCCAAGAAGCAGAAATTGTTGGTATCTGGTCACCATACCTTGCCAACGTCGCAAGTTCAGGCCACCCACGATGGCCTGAGCGCCAGATACAGGAACCAGGTTGGTCCTGCTGAAAAAAGGTTACCTTTTCAAAGTCTTGTGAGTAGAGTACAAATATTCAGGATGCCACAGGAAGCACTCAACTAATGGCAGCCAATTGTCCAGTACCTGGGGAGGCACCTTTGGGGATCAGGAATTCACTCCAGCAGAGACCAGCAGGGTTCAAGCAGGTACAGTTATGACCAGTTGTACGTTCAGGCAGGGCCAGAATCAGAGACGCCCCTGGAACTTGTTATGTCCCTGTAGCTCAGAACCGGGGGTCAGCCACCTGACCCTTAGAGTCACTCTTGTAGCCCAGGGTTCAACGAGACGTTCCTCTCTCTTTCAAGCAACAAGGCAGGCTTCAAGAAGCAGGACAGTCATCTGAAGAAAGAGACAGGCCTCAAGCAACATGGCAGTCCTCTGGAGAACAAGACAGGCCTCAAGCAACAGGGCAGTCCTCTAGAGAACAGGGCAGGCCTCAAGCAACAGGGCAGTCCTCTGGAAGCAGCAGGTCAGTCCTCTGAGAAACAAGACAGGCCTCAAGCAGCAGAACAGTCCGCTGGAATACAAGGCAGTCCTTCTGTAGTATTCCACTGGCCAGGAGTGTACTGGCGAGTTGGCCTAAGGGCCACTGTTTATGCTTGGTGCGAGCCTTTGGAGTGGGAGAAACTTCTAGACTTCCCCCACATCTGGTTATGGAATTCCCTTACTTCCCCTGCCCAGGCTCAAAGGGGCCTGGGTGACAATAGGCTGGTGTTAAGTTCTTTTGAGTGTGCTGAGGCAGCCACTTTAAAATGTGATTGGGCCAGGGAACAGCTCTGCTCCTCCCATCCTGGCCAAACCTAATCCCCCTGTATCTTACTATCTGGGAGGAAAACACAAATGCCAACTGCCAACTACACCTAGTCGTGTGACCCAGGGCACATGCACCATATGGTTAGGCAAGAAAAAGCCAACTTTCTAAAAGTGACATTTTCAGCATTGTGACTTAAAATCCAACTTTACCATTAAAAAGGATTTTAAATTACAATCCTTTAGATGGTAAACTTGACTTTCTACCTGTTCTCACTTGATAGTTATCACTTATTAAATGTAATAATGTAACCCAATGGTATCCTATGGGAGAGGCAGGCCTTGTAGTAGTAAGAAATGAATTAAATAGTTTTTCCCCACCAGGACATGTGAAACTTAAAAGCACACAGCCTAAATAAATGTCGAATACTCTGCACCCTGCCCTTTGGGATATTTATTAAAGGAAGGTTTAGCCATGGCATTTCGTTTATTCCGGCAGGTCGAAATGGCAGTTTAAAAGTGTACCACAGGCAGCAGTGGCAGGTGTGAGACATGTTTTTAAGGGCTACTTAAGTGGGTGGCACAACAATGCTGCAGGACCACAAGTAGCATTTAATTTACAAGCCCTGGGAACATATAGTACCTCTTTACTGGAGACATATAAGGACATTAAATATGCCAACTGGATGTAAGGCAATGTTAGCATGTTTAAAGGAGAGAGCACTTTAGCACTGCTTAGCAGTAGTAAAGTGCACACAGTCCTAACAGCCAACAAAAACAGGTTTGGGAAACAGGAGGGTAAAAGGCAAAAACTTTGGGGTGACTCTGCATAGAGGGCCAAGTTCAACGGATACTGTTTCTATTATTGGTGTCTCATTGCCTGAGAAAATCATAAACTCCAATTCAACAAGCTATTAAACAACTTACTCTCCAATAGTGGCAACAGGAGGCAATCAAGGTTTAGTTGAGGTAATAGAGGGGTTTTGACTTTCTTACAGCATGATACATTAATCACACCCATTAAAATTCAAGGAACGGTTACAGCCTTATCTGTCAAAAAGACTGAGGGCTTATTGTAGAGATTGGCGGCTTGGAATGAAACCTCAAAAATGGGCACAGCAAAGCTCACAAGACACCATTGCTCAATACCAAGAAATTGAGTCTTTGTTACCCTCAGCTCAGTTAGCTATATTATCAGGTATATTTAAGTACTCTTCAGGGCCAGGGCCATACTGGCCGTAGCGGGTACCGGGCATTTCCCCAGTGGACCAGAGGGGTGAGGGCCGGTTTTGCAGCAGTGCTGCAATATCGGCCCCCTGTAACAAAAGTGGTGCTTACTGCTAGCACCACCTCCACCCCCAAAGCTCCCAGGGCCGGTCAAGCAGCAGCCTGCCAGGGCTGGTTGCTGTTCCCAGTGCGGCCCTGTTCACAGAGAGAGCTTCTTTTACACAGGTTGGGAAGTTGTGTGTGGTGTGGTGTGGTGAATAGTGGTCCATCACTCAACCCAGGAACCACCACACCACCACCCAATCAACACAGAAACCCAAAACATCCCCAATGTGCCAAAAATCACTGGTTATCGGACACCCAATAGCTCTGACCACACAGCAAAACCCACTAATCAACATATTCATTTCCACTTATAACTTGCTTTTCACAAAACCCTACCTGTTAGACAGACCCCTAACACCATCATTCACACACAACATGGCACCAAAGTCATATAGCTGCCAAAGCACTCCCAGAGAGGAGTTGGCCTAATGGCTAGGGCGTGGACCTCGAATCTGGGGAACTGGGTTTGAGTCTCGGCAATGACTCTGAACATCCTGTGATTCTGGGTAAATCACTTAATCTCCCCGTGCCTAACAAAAATGAATGTGTCCTCATGTAACGCAACTGGTGCTATTGTAAAGCGCTCCGATACCCGATTCGGGTCAATTTAACACTATATAAAACTCTAAAAAAAAAATTAAAAAAATCACCAGTACTTATTCCTACATATACACACGCCCACACACAATTTAGAAACATGATGATAAAGGTAGTGAAAAGATACCACCCCTCGTGTACGTATCATTGTGCTGTATAACTGACATGGGATGTAAATCTAGAAAAGAGCAGATATAGACTGGGCAAAGTAAAACCGAGCACATTGTCCAATGAGAAACAGCAAAGTCCTTTGTTTATACATGCTACAAAAATCCTTATCCCAACCGAACGTACCTTACTGTCACAGTAGCCAACACAAACCATTAAGTTTAGTGAGGTTTTAACAAACAAATCTTTACTAACCACTAACACCCAAACATATACACAAGCAGTTGGCGAAAATCCCAGAACCGTATAAAAAGGATGCCAAGTTCAATAATGCTCCTGTGCCATACTAATGATAATGGTGCATTATAAATGAAGATAACATTATAATTGGCTGGGCCAATCTAAACATCACTTAAACACTGCTAATGTGCTTTACAGGGGCACGGTGCATGGTTAGAAGCTGTTGCCTGTGCTATAGTTATCATTTATTACCACTATTATAGCGCCCCTTAAGCCATTATTATGGCATTGCAGAACGTTTGAGTACTGCAGAGTATCGTTTTCTAAACATTTCCAATGCAAACCGCACTTCTGATGAGCTGTTGGTTGTTTTTGGCGTTTGAGACAAATTTGGTTTGTTGGTATGGGTTCCCAAAGCCAGAAAATATTTGTGTGCTTACTGCTTACAGAGTGACTTGCTTCTATTCTGCATTCAACATTCACTTTGCAGTTTAGATTCAAGACTTTTTTCCAACAGGCCATATTTTGCAGTATTTTCTCCAGAGAAAATTCGGAGGTAGTCTTATTTACAAAGAATTGTTCTGCAGGAAATCTTTAAAATCTTTAGCTGCCTGGTGCATCTCGGGGGGTGTTTGGCTTTGCAATTCCACGATGCAAATGTGCAAATAGAGATTGGCAAACAAGCAATTTTAAGATGTACACAGACTGCAGCACGGCTTAGAAACCCTCCCACGCGACTTAGCACGAGCCCTGAGCGAAGCAGGGGCGGCTTTCGTAGGATCAAACGCTTACGTGCTGTGGAACAGTTTTGATTAGTTTGCTTCTCTGCTCGAAATGGCGGGAAGGCTCTCTCCCAGTCCTCCCATCTTCTCGAATACAACTTGCAGTTTTCCCCTCTCCAGATCTGTCGACGTGAGACGCGCACATCTTAATTCTTCCATCAACAAGCGCTCTGATTCACGGTACCTCCCCTTCGGACTCTTCAAATCTCTCCCCTCAGACACTCTTTGCGTTGCTCTTGTTTGAATGACTGGGAGGTGAAGGCCCCTGAGTGCGATTTGCCGTCGACATATGTTGCAAAGCGTGTTTTTGGTCCGCAAACGAGTATACTCGAGATTGAAATGAAGCCAAAAGTAAATGAGACAGCTCGGGTCCAAGTGAGTGAAATGCGTCAGGTCTGTGAAATGGGGGTTCAGTGCCTAAAAGGGCCAGCATAGTGCCACACAGCGCAGCAGCGCTTCCTTTATTCAAATACAACTAGACTGCAGCTTCTGCACTGGGATTGGATTTCCAAACACCTGACAAAGCAGAAGCCTTTTATGATACTTCCCCTGCCTCAGTTAAAACCGCCAATCAGATCTGCTCGCATCCTTTGTAGTCATGATTAGACAGGTTAAAACGCAGAGGCTTATTTATGAGCCCCTTGCGTCACTTTGTTGACATACTGGCCACGTAAGTGATGCACCACGTTGTGCCATATTTACTATGTGACACATCTAGGCAGATGCGTCACTTTATAAACCCTAGCACCACATTATACCTGCATCAGGTATAATGTATGCAGGGTGGGCGTTCCTCCGCAAGAAAGCCTCGTAGAAGTGGTGTAGCGAAATCTCTTATATTTCACTGCACCCCTTCTAGGACGCCACTGCATCAAAACCTTATGCCTGCCTGACAGGGTGACGCAGGTTGTTTCACATCACACCCTATGTGAAAGGACACATTGCTGGAGTTGTGTCTGTTTAAGACACACCCTAGCAATGTGTCACTTTCGCACCTACAGGGACTTGAGGATTCCTGACGTATCTGTTAATCCTTGCGTCATGGAGTGCCGTACAGTAAATACGGTAGGGTAAAAATACTTCAAGGGGTTTTGTTATTGTACAATTCACATAGACTTTCCAACAATGTTTGAGGTCCTTATATGTATAAAACCAATAGTGCAAAGCAACAATCTCAAATATTCATGCAATTTATATCGGTCACTGCAAGTGATCCAAAATAGAAGAGAGGGAGAAGGTGTGTATGAAAAAAGTTTGTATTTAATACTCCAGAAATAAATTAAAAAGGGTACAGAAATATAACAATGTTATAGGAGAAAATGGTTCAAGAATAACAATCAAACAAAAATTCTCTATAACAATTGTAAGCGCTTGTCTGCTTCTTCACAGTTGAACAATTAATTAAACAGACAAAGCGTATATGTCGACATTTCGGTCTCTAGTCTTGAGTTGAAAAGACCATCCTCAGGACATATAAATCATATCTGGAAAAACCCTGATAAAATGGGGTCTTGTAGCCTCCAAATACACTTTATTGATGATTAAAAAGGCGATCGATAATGCCCTCCTGTATAGTAAGTGGCATATATAATCTTCCACTTGGATGTATTTCGGTTGCTTCAGCTCAAAATTACTCTCGCAGTTTAATGCGGACGGTTAAGAATTGCGATCTACTGCGCAAATTGATGTCGCACAGAGTCTTCCCCTTTACTTTAATTCTTTATGGAAGACAAGAGATCTGCATGAAGAGCTCAATGAATCGTCAGCGTGGCCGCATGCACCCAAAATGAAGCATCCTTCTATCCAGTCTATGTGAATTGTACAATAACAAAACCCCTTGAAGGTATTTTTACCCTACCATATCCTTTGCCCAAACCCTCAAGGGTATATTGGGTTGCTCATTTGCCGTTACTATACAGTAAATACGACATATCCAAGTTGTCACAAGGAGAGCACACTATTTACAAGAGCAGCATAAATAGCAGGCAACGCCAACATTAAGACGAGGGAAAACCTGGTCTTAAACAGGCGCAACCAGGAGAAATGCTTTATTTGTCCTTGTTTTTGCTGTTTCCATGTGTGCTGCCTTGTGCAGACACATAGAAACAACAAATTGCCTATGATTGTTTATATGCAGGAAGGTCCCCCTTGCTGCACATAAAAATTCATTAAAAAAAAAATGCAGTTTTGCAACTTCTATGTGTTCTGCATTAAGCAGCACACATAGAAGTTTTCAAAACGGCCTCTAAAGATTGTTTATGTACAGGAAGGCGGACCTTCCTGTACATAAACAATCTTCCCCCAACGCAGACACCCTTGCACTATGGTGCAAGAGTACCTGCGTTGACGCTAGGCAGTTGAACTCAGCACCAGTGCTACGGGAAACGCAGGGGTACACTGCATTCTTGTGAATATGGCACATCCCTGCCTTTTCATAATGTAGAAGGGTGGCGTTAGCAATGTTTGCTTACCACAACGCTTCTCCATTCTGCTGTAAGTAGTCCCCCTAGTTTCCAAGTTTTCGCCAGACAGTTCTTTGAACGATATGGATCCTAAAATTGGCAGATTTAAAACTCACATATTCCGCACCTAAAGGTTAATGCTGTTTCTTCTCCTCATTGACTTGTGGTACTACACAGAATATGTAAACACCTCCTATCCCTGATTCTCCTTGTCCCACTGCCTGAGTGCTGGTTTCACACCCGCTATGTTGACTGGGGCCAGAAAGGCTGAGTAATCAAGCACACGAAATAAATACATTTTGCATTCTTTTGGACTACTTATGAAGTAACGTTGCAGGCATGCGTAATTTTTGTGCTCCTCGCCTGCTCATCATGTGCCAAAAGTCTTGACTTTGTATTTGTGGTATTTTTGTATCACTTTACTATCCCTTGACAAAACCCAATAATGTTTTCTGACTGGTCAAGTAAGTATATACTCTGTTGCGCATGCATGATTGTAGAAGAGTGTAGGTTGGAGTGGCATTTTTGAGTAGTCAGTTTTGTTTTTGTGCATGACTGTCAGTCCCAAACGGAATTTGAGAGTGGTTGCATTACCAATTGGGTGGCTTCTTTGCAGCCGGCTGTTGTGATTGCCTGACTCCATTACAATGACGACCCTGGTTCTCATCCATGTCTCAGAGAGTCCGCACCTAGTCAAATCGAATGCTTCCAGTAGAAGGAAAATGTACTTAGAAAAGGACCCAGGACTGGGAATCCCAATCTGCAATGTACTAGGTAATTCTGGGTCCCACAAGCCTATCCTTATTCTGGGCCTGGTAACTTGAGATAACCAATAACTAGTGTGGAGACTCCTACTAGAATGAGTAACTCTAGGACTGATTTCACCGCGTCCACACACTGGCCATCTTAAAATTGTGTATTGGGCATTTATCTGCAGCTCTTTATTTGTACATCAAATATTTTACGTATTAGCCTATGTAGTTTATTGACTTCCTCTGTTTCAGTTGCCTCCGCATTTTATTGTCTCCCTCTTTCCTGCTTCTTTTTACTTGCCACGGATTTTCCTCTGCATGGAGGTGAAGGTCCGTTGCTTAAGGGCGTACAAAACTCCAGTGACTAACACAATAACAATGACCCTGGCTGCAACAAGATTTATGCTGGCCAAGCCATTCCTTGGAAGTATCGGATGCACAGGTGGATCTCTTGATCCAGAAGATGCATGGACCAGATTGTCAAAATATTTTTTTACCTCCATATTTTATAAATAGATTTGTGGTGGTGGTAGTGTCACAAGCATATGGCTATTTGTTGTGTTGCCTTTTTTGAGTTGATGATGTGTTGTGTTGTTTTAGTGCTCTGTGTGTTTGAGCTTCATTATTCTATGAAGATGTATTGTGGTTGTTGTGTTGCATCCTATTTTGATGTTTTGCAGTGTTGTTTTTTTGCTTCGTGTTGTTCGTGTGTTGCGCTCCCTAATTACTTTAGAGATGTCAATTAATGGTGCTACTTTTCCAGCCAAAAGCAGTAGGTAGGTGCCCTTAAACTTTCAGCACCATCCATTTACCACTGTCATTGTGATAAAATGCTATTGCTTCCACAAGTCAGCTTTTAAGACATCATGGTATCCAAAGTGTGGCGGAGGTAGTGTTTTAAACTGACTCTTCCAGTGCTCACTTTACGTGGCACTGCCCAGTTCTCTTAGAACTTGGAAGTTTAGTGTTTAAACTCCGACTTATCACCTTCAGCAAAGATATGTGATCTTGAATAAATTATCTCCATATTCTGGAAGTGCGTGGAAACCACAGCATTGCCTCAATTTAGATCTATTCAGGAATTTCTATGAATTTTAAAGATTAATGTACAATGTATGCTGCTAATGTTTTTTCATGGCTCTCTTTTTATATTCTTATATTTTTTAATTTGTTTGTCTTAGGTTGTGCTTTTATGTATACTTTGTTATCCGAATAAAGTGTTTTTGAACTTGAACTTTGCACTAGATCTGTCATTTGTGGGGAAAAAACTGTTTAGACAGAGGAAATCACAACAGTAACAAGATCTATTTCAAAGTTCGCTTTCAGGAATAACTTTTCCCTTTCGCCAGTAGAGGGAGATATTGTACTTCGCGTGTTTGTCAAACACATTATTCCACCCAAAACACATAACTTTTTCAGCATCTGAAACGGAACACGTATTTAAAAAGGAATGTTATTAATATAACCGACAAGCATGTGAAAGTGAAACATTTCCACGTCCAATAAACTTCTGAAAAAACACACTTCATGCTGTGTGAGACATTTCTTGGAAAGCTTATAGTGCAATAATAAATGACGTTGCTTTTGGTCTGATTTGATCACAAACATAGAATTCTGGATCTGGAGATTTATTCCGACTTGTGCTGACAAAGTATATATTAGTCCCAGCTCTGGTTGGGTATTTCCGCTCAACGATTTCAGAAAAGTTATCCGAGGATAAAACACCAAAGCTGTGTTAAACATTGCCATGTTCTGCATGCGCGGTGGTAGGCACAACTAAATGTTCCTAGCTGTTCAGTTTTTGATGTGGAATGCCACCTGGGCCGGATAGGCCTTTGAGCCCACCGGGCATTTCCCAGTAGGCTGGAGTCCTTGAAGGCCGGTTTTGAAAGCCCAGTGCCCCTGTCACTTTCCCCAGCTACTCCAGGTTAGTGGCAGCAGGCATGGGGAGGATTCAGGAGAGAAGGGGAGTATGGAGGAAGGTGGAAAGAACGCTATCAAAGAGAGTGAAGAGAGAAGGAGCAAGAGAGAATGGATGGATGTGAGAGAGCGCCATGTTGTTTTGAAATTTGTAGGGGTGCACCATAATCCCGAGTAGTCAGCACCCACATATTTAGAGGGTCTTCTAATGTAGTTTAAACTTATAATGTTAGGCTGAGAATCAGCACGATATATATGGATGTGTTTATTAATCAGAGACTAATGTAGAAGTATAATCATATGTGGAATGTCGTATTACTAATGAAATGCTTTTGAAATGTATACGTGCTTATTAAGGAGTGAATTAATTATAAGCTTCTAATATGAAAGGTAGTGCTTACATTGAAAGTAGGATTAGTGTTCCATAGTGCTGAAATGTAATGTCATGTTGTATTAGAAATGTCTTTAAACGTGCAAAGGCCTGGGACATGTTAAAGCCAGTATAGGCCTAACTGTAATTTCTTTTGTTAGCTTTAGTCGAGAAGGAAAGATTTTCTCTCTTCGGGGAAGAAGCTGTCCTCAGCAAATTGTTGAATTGTAACTTCGAATGCTTGTAGAGATGTTCCCATGTATTTCAGCTTGCAGGTGCAAGGCCACAAGGCTCGTTAGGTAGAAGGGTCCATTGTTTAGGAGTTAGGATAGTAGGCGCGAATGGAGAAAAGCTGCCAAAGGATTTGGGAGTGCAACATTTAGCGAGGAAGGTGCCTGAGACCCAAGGACACACCAACGGACGCTGGATGGAAAGGTACCATACTGGAAAGATCCAAAGATCTTCACCTGCCAGAGGGGTGTACCTCTGGGCGTGTCGACTGTTTTTGGGATTTCGTATTAGGGACAGCTCCCGAGGGTGGAGAGCAGATCTTAGCTAGGGAACGGACAGAGCAGGATGTAGAAAGCTGTAGAGAGAGAGTCTTGGGAAACCTAGGGCAGAGTGGGGTGTAAGAAGGAGCATCTTAGAATGAGCTCGACAGTTAGACTATTTGCCTGAAGAAAGTGAATGTACTTCTTTGGAAGTCTTCACCGCTGACACCTTTACTCTTGTCTGATGGGAATGTTATGTAGGGATGTCACCTTAGAATAGTGTAGGGATAGACTAATAACTTTCTTTTTCCTTTTTGTAAATGCAGTCCAAACTACAAATTGGGACTGTCCTTGGTTGCTTAATGTTACTCAAATTGACTTTGCTTTTTATTCTGAGTCGTCTGAGAATCTTGATTAGGATTATGTTTGTATTAGTGCCAGTTTATTTTTTTAACCTCTTGCTGATATGTTTGTATGTCCAACTATTTTTGGCTTTGTAATAAATCTTTGATACTTCAGTTCGTAGCCAGTGGTCCTTTGAGTTTAATTTGGGTTTGATGGTGAAGTTGTTCAAAGCTGTTGTAAATCTTCCCTTTATTCTTCTAGAACAGGGAAAATGGTCCAGTCGACCTGGTTTGGGATTCTAGAGATGAGTAGGAAAATCTAGATGAAAATCCCAGCTTCCCCAGTTGGTAGCGGAGTAGGATGGTTCCCTTTCTAGAGTAGGGAAAGATCTGATCTAGATTAGGATAAGATTCTCCCAAGGCCCATAGAAATTAGAGAATGATTGCCCAGTGGATTGTTGGCAGAAGACAGCGCTCCATGGAAACTGACGTAGAGTGACGGTGAGGCGGAAAGCAGCAGTTCGTAGGAGAGTGAGTATGAATAGGGTTATATGTTACATTTTTTTGTGGATGAGAGGCAACATACATTTGATAAAGTTAAAACTGTACAGTCAGATTAACGAAATGAGTCTTGTGTTGGTATTCTTCTTTTATTTTCAGTCGTGTTTTTGTATGCACAGAACAGAATCAGCCAACGCGTTTCGCCCAAAGGATGGTTATATGTTGTTAGATTGCGGTGTTATATGTTGTGTTGTGATGTCTTGCGGAGTTGGAATGCCTGTTGTATGAAAGGAGATCAGGCTGTGAGCGCGCGCAGCCCGGGAAAATCTTAGGCTCAAGGAGTAGCTCAAGTTGTTCGGGTGTATCAAACACCCATAGTAATTGTCGACCATTGTTAAGGGGATCGTGAGGTACCATCAATCACCCGCTGGACTGAGATAGGTGGAACGAACGTGTGAGTGCGTGAGTAACTGACGCTGGTCGTTAGTTGCTGTGTGGTTGTAACATATCAGTTGAGGTGATTGTCCGGTCATTTCTCGGACAGACAGTTGCCAGTTCGGTGACAATTACGCGACTGTGGACGTACAGACAGCGAAGTGGTTGCTTGGTCGGAAGTGATCATTTCAGTGTATGCTTGGGGCACGTGTGTGAGTGTGAGACGAACTGTAAAGGAGGGGAACTGCTGCGAAGCAGAGGCAAGTGACGTCAGTAGGTGCCATGCTGGGATAGGGCGGTTGGTGTGAAGCCGCGCTGGGATTGGTGGAGTGCCATCAGGAAGTAAAGGTGCGCTTCTAGAGAAGAAACGCTGGGTTTCATCATGAAAAGTTTTGAGAGATTTATTCAGGAAAGAAAAGAAGTTAGAACCCCGGGGCGGAGAAGAGGCCTAACCAGAGGATACTCTGGCTCATTACATGGCTACAAATGTTGGGCTGCACACTATATTGGGGCTCGAGAATTGGGCTAAGATGACATTTGGAAATGAGGAGTTGACTTTTCCTAGATATGGAACTTTCAGATTAGAAGTGTTATAACAGTTGAAAGCGATTATGGCTTCTTTGCGGCCTTTACCTAGGCCGACACAGTTTGAGGCATTGAATGCATGGATTAGGGCGGCACACGAAAGAAACAGGGACAGGCGGCAGGAAAGAGTGAAGAGGTCAGTTAGGGCAGTCCGAGACGCGAGTTGGGATGCATTGGAAAAGAGATGGAGAATACAGATGATCGAAGTAGATAGGTTGTATCCACTGTTGGTTAAAACAGGGGACGCACAGAAAAAGAGCACAGAGGATGATGACAGTGATACGGATGACAGCTTGATAGAAAGGCTGTTATCTGAGAGACCACCCCCATATAACCCGGAGTCAGGCGAAAAGTCCACCCCGGTAGAGGAGGTGAGGGTACCGCAATTTCCTCCTAGAACTGAGGTAGTGGGAAAGCTCTCGACGGGAGAAGGACAGAATGTAGAAGGTGTGAGTTCTCAGAGGTTGCCAGGTGCTCTTACAGTACCGGTCACTATTGGTCCGATAGTGTCAGTGTATAATCCAGAGCAGATGCGAAGTGGAGGTCCATCGCGGATGGGTATGGAAGGAAGCATAATTTGAGAAAGAAGTAGTGTGGTGGATGGGGTGAGTCAAATGCCAAGACCTCCAGAGTGGAGTACCCCATTACCAGCGACAGCGGACTCGCCAAGAGGTCCGATGGACTTGAGGGGTGCGAGACCAAAATCTTTAGGAGAAATGAGGCCAGATCTGAAAACATGGGAGGCAATTGAAGGGGCTCAGAGTGACAGGCCAAGGGAGGACTGGGACAAAGGGAACATTGAGACTAGAACGCCCTGCAGAGGCGTTTCTGAAGTGAACAGGTGCAGGGAACAAGACAGTGCTTGTGAAGAAAGGAGTAGTGGCTCTAGTCGAGGTACTTTGAGTGCAGCAATAAAGGCAAAAAGAATTGATGTGATGCGATTAAAAGCAGAAGTAGATGAGATCGTTGAAGGAAATTTGCCTTTAGAGAGGATTGAGCTCTATGAACCAGATGAGCTATTGTTTGTGGCGAAGGATGTGACTCGGAACGCTAGGTCGACCCATGAGAAACTGACTAAATTAGCAGACAAATAAGATGTGGACTTGGCTTGTCCAAAACAAAAATGCTGCAGGGTAATCACATATTGCAATATACTGACCAAGATCTAGAAGAGAAAAGGGTGATCGGACTGAAGACTCACATTCGAGAACTAATTATAGGGATACGAGCTTGGAGTAGACTTGATAAATGGGAAGAAAGGTTGTCAAAGAAAAAGAGGCTAGAAGGAGTACGACTGAGACACCCCCTCCGGGTGGAGGATTTACAGGAATTGGAGCATACCCTTTGCGGGAGGTGGCCAATGGAGGATATGTCCACGTGCCCTGGAGTCGGGGAGATTTAGCTGCCTTTACAAATGATTTCCCAAAGTTGCGAGAGAGCCCAGTTTAATGATACAAGCAGGTAGAGAGGTTTGTCAAGATCTCGAAGGTGCTGTGGATTTATCTGAATACCTTATTTGACATTGTGGTTCCAGGAGACTTGTGGGTAGCATGCAAGGTCGCTGTTGAATGGCCCGTTGTGGAGCCAGAGAGGGAGGCTGCCACAAATGGACCGTCACCCCTTGGAATGAAAAAATATGAACAAATCTAAGGTACCACCACAGGATATCGAATGGGTTAAGATAGATCGGACGGTACAGGAGCCTAAGGAAACAGTGCATGAGTACTACGAATGACTATTACAGGTCTTTAAGCAGTACAGTGGGTTGGATTTGATGGATTTTAGAGACATGGGACAGTTTGTTTCAAAGTTCGTTCTAGGATTGAGGCCTGATATCTGTCTTATGATCCAGCAACATTTGATTTGTTGGCAAAACAAACTACTGTACGAGATTTTGAGGTATGCTAGGTACTGTAGTGATGAAATCGACTCAAAGCACAAAAAGCTTAAGGACAAGCTGATGCTGGTCCAGATGCAATCTGCTGACAAGGGAGGTCAGGTTCACTCAGGGGAGGTACCTTGGGGAGGAAACAGAATGGTCAGAAAAAGGGAAATGGGGACGACTCCAAGCCAAGGGTAGATGTTGCGACGTTGACTACTGAGTGCTACTAGTGTAACCAGATTGGACACTGCAGATGCGAGTGTCCCTATAATCCTGCAAATCAGGAGCAGCAGGAGGAGGAAATGGTTCAGGAACAGGTACCTCAGGTGACGGTGATGTCAGTGGCAAAGACTAAGTCGATAAAAGGGGGGACTTCGGCTCCTCGAGAGCAGGTTCCCGAGCCACCAAAAATATCGACAGGGACTCGGACTTACCGGCAGATGCATCTCTTTGAGGAGAGTGTGGATTGTTATTTGGACCTGTTGGCCTGACGGTGCCTGAGAGGGGAGGAGGACTGCACTCTTGGGGCAGTCTTGGAGGTAGACCAGAGGGGACCATTTGTGAAAGCTGACATCGATGGTCACCCTACCACTTTTTTGGTTGATACTGGTGCAACCTGTTCTACTGTGAGATCTGCAGTAGTTCCCAACCTACCCCTCTCGGGACAGACACTCCAAGTTGTAGGTGTTGCTAATAGGAAACTGACAAACCCTCTGACAGAACCGATTCCTGTGAAGATAGGAACGTTGATTCAGAAAAGGGTGGTGGTGATGAACAGAGTGTCTGAATTAAGCAGACCACTCTTACCCAGTCCAAAGATCAGGGCTTGATCCATCACCGTTATTTAGCTCACTGCCCCATCCCAGCTCAGAACCTGGCTATATGCAAATTAGTCTGTCCCTGGCCCAGTGCATCATGGGAACAGGGCAGACCAAACTACCAAGCCAATTCTTCACCAGAAAGGAGACAAGCTTCCGGGGACTGGTTTCTGGCATTTCAGCCGTCGTCGGCCCGGCTTGCTTGAATCCTGATGGAGCAGTGAGCAAGGGACTCATGCGTGGAAGGGTATACTCAGATGTGAGTCCCTTGCTCATTGCACCATCAGGATTCAAGCAAGCCGGGCCGACGATGGCTGAAATGCCAGAAACCGGTCCCCGGAAGCTTGTTTCCTTCCCAGTATAAGAATTGGCTTGGTAGTTTGGTTTGCTCTTTTCCATCATGCACTGGGACAGGAACAGACTAATTTGCATGTAGCCAGGTTCTGAGCTGGGATGGTGCAGTGAGCTAAAAAACGGTGATGGATCAAGCCCTGATCTTTGGACTGGGTAAGAGTGGTCTGCTTAATTCAGACACTCTGTTCATCACCACCCCCTTTTCTGAATCGATAGGAACGTTGAGGCATAGACATCAATTTGTGGTGTGTGATTCAAGCCCTGTTTGTTTTCCATGGGGGGACCTCCTGTGCAAACTTAATTGCACCATCTATTGCACCCCTAAGGGACTGGAATTGCAGACTAATGATGATGACGCTACCTTTAAGGTCGCGAATCAGCATGTGTGCATAGAAATGTACCCTGCTTTGACAGTGGATGAGCTTCCTTTTGATTTGAGAGAGTCAGTTTCACAGGTGGTGTGGGACTTTACTGGAGAAGACATAGGACTGATTAAGGGTGTTGAGCCAGTTAAGATTCAGGTCAAGGAGAATGTTTATTTCCCCAGAACACCCGAGTACAATTTGACTCAAGAAACGATTGCAGAGATAAAGCCTGGTTGGTATGGTTGGATAAGTAGTAGTCATACTCACTTTTTTAACCCCTTCCGCGCTCATGACGAGCTCAGCTCGTCATGAGTTACGATGCTCGTACGCTCATGACGAGCTGAGCTCGTCATGTAACGCGGCTTTTGAAAAAACGCAGCGCGCAGCGGGAAAACCGCTAGTGTGCATGTGGTTAAGAGCCCACAACCAACACGACAGAGACAGAATAAAATGTAATATACTCTAGAGTATGGTTGGATAAGTAGTAGCCATACTCACTTTTTTAAGAGCCCACAACCAACACGAAAGAGACAGAATAAAATTTAATATCCGTGTTGTTTGTGGCCTGTATTTTGTTTTGACACTATATTTATTGTCTGTTGTCTATTTACACTGCACTATTCACAAACACATTCCTTGTTTGTTATTGGACACATATTTCCTTTCGAGCTTGATGGTGCCAATGATGAGATCAGGGCAATCCTGGTGAGTACCTGCCAGGTTCCCGTCGGTGGTGCGCCCGTGAGGCGCCATCTCGCTCACACACACTTTTTTCTTTGGTCTGAGTCTGACACTTGGGTGTGTGTTGTTTGTTGGTCTCACAATTGTTGTTTTACAAAAGGGATCGGGCAAGTTTTAAATATGGCACAATGTGGATGTACTTCCTACCCCACTAATTAAAATAGGAGAGCTAGTTGTAATGGTTTGCAACATATGATACACCATTAAAAATAGAAATTTGTAAGTGCCTACGGGTCTAGGTCAATTTTGTGGAAATTGTACGTTGAGTGGAGGGCGACCTATGACCTTTGTTTCCCTCTAAGCTCCTTGTTAGTAGGCACTTATATACCAGACAACAGCAAAGATCTGGAGAAATATATAAGCAACATTACTGCGATTCATTATGAGATTGAGGACTTGACTGAATAGTCAGTGTTGGAGAAGATTGGAAAGGGTTTTGGTAAGGTTGGAAGTTGGTTTGCGAATCTTGGGAAAGTTATTCTTGGTTACATTTTGAAGCCCATAATAATAGTGGTGTGCTGTGTGATTGGATTGTGGGTATTGGTTAAAGCGTACAAGTGGTACAAGTCAAGCCGACTGGAAAGATCGATGAGAATGCAAGAGAGGAGGATGGAGAGACTGCAGGGCAGTCAATATCAAAGTTTGAAGAACATGGAGTTGCTCAGAAGAGGGAGAATGGCAACAAGCTCTGTGTAAATCGGTTCTTCCCTATGGGTGGAGTAGAGTGTGATGACACGGACCATCAAAGGGGGGAACTGAGGAACTGAGAGAGTACCATGTTGTTTTGAAATTTGTAGGGGTGTACCATAATCCCAGGTAGTCAGCACCCACATATTTAGAGGGTCTACTAATGTAATTTAGACTTATAATATTAGGCTGAGAATCAGCACAATATATATGGATGTGTTTATTAACCAGAGACTAATAAAGAAATATAATCATATGTGGAATGTCGTATTACTAATGAAATGCTTCTGAAAGGTATACGTGCTTATTAAGGAATGAATTAATATAGGCTTCTAATATGAAAGGTAGTGCTTACATTGAAAGCAGGATTAATGTTCCATAGTGGTGAATTTTAATGTCATGTTGTATTAGAAATGTCTTTAAACGTGCAAAGGCCGGGGACATGTTAAAGCCAGTATAGGCCTAACTGTAATTTCTTTTGTCAGCTTTAGTCGAGAAAGAAAGATTTTCTCTCTTCGGGGAAGAAGCTGTGCTCAGCAAATTGTTGAATTGTAACTTTGAATACTTGTAGATGTTCCCATGTATTTCAGCTTACAGGTGCAAGGCCACAAGTCTCGTTAGGTAGAAGGCTCCTGTTAGAACTGGGATTTCTGGTTGGCTAAGTCTTCCGCCAAAACCAGGCAGAAACCACCATTCTAGTCTGGGCAAGGGAGTCACACGCCAAGATAACCCCTGCTCACCCCCTTGGTAGCTTGGCACGAGCAGACAGGCTTATCCCGGAGGCAATGTGTAAAGCATTTGCGCAGGCACACAGCAACAACATCCCAGGCACACTACAAATGGAACTCCACACAAGGTTATGTAAAAATAGCCTTTGTATTACAAAACACATTAGATAGTAAACACACACTTTACAATGTGCCAGAGGCACGGGCAGAATTTACACGGGATTATATACATGGGACAGGGCCACATGGACCACTGTCAGGAATAAGCACTTTTAGAACTAGCACTTAGAACATAGAACAATTGTAGCCAAAAATAGCAAAAGTAGCACACAACCAGTAACCACTGGTAACAGGTAAGCACCTCCTACGCAGTCCTAACCACCTTAGGCATATATCACGCAGGGAACCATGAACACCCTAGTATGACCCATATTAGATAAAACAACCTCCTAAGCATACGCATATGTCAAGATGTATCAGAACAGGGTGCGCAAAACATTCTACACACAGTACATTTCCTAGCACCCTGAGAAGCACCTAAATCATATTTAGCGCAGAAATCACATTTAGCACATAACTCACATCAAAGTCCAGGTTGCGCCTAAACGTAGCAGCTGCCCATTACTTGCTGGGCAGCTGGGGACAATAGCAAGGGGCCTAAACGCTGCAGCTGGCACTAAGTGCTGCGCAGCTGGGGAAGGCCAAATTAGGGGCGAAGGAGTGCGACTCTCTCCTGAGTCCAAAGTACCTGTCCCTGGAAAGAAAACGTAAACGGTGCAGCTGCCCACTACTTGCTGGGCAGCTGAGAAACAAATCTGTGACAGGGGCCCTCACTGGCCCCTCAGGACAAAGACTGCGCCACACTGAGCCATCTGGCTCTGGAAATCCGCCTTGCGCACTTTCTGAGCCCTCTAGGCTCTGGGAGACCACTGTACCCCAGGACTTAATGGGCTCCTCCCACGGGGAGAAGCACGGGCCCCTCTGGGCCCTCTCAGGACATATGGCCTACTGGAGCAGCTGAGGAAATGCCAAAGTAGGGGCGGCATGGGCATCCTGGGGCTAGGGACCCCCACGGGGGCTCCTGAATCACTTCTGGGAACGTTAGAGCCTCACGGGGCTCTTGAAATACACCTGGCTCATCAAATGAACAGGCCACCATCGGGGCCAATAACGGGCCCCTCTGGCTCCTGAAGCTCTGTGGGGCAAAGTATTGGTGGCAACCACGGCGCTCTCTCTCCCCCTCCACCCTCCAGGCAGCTCCACTTACCGGCTGCTTCTCCGGGGGCGGCGGGAGCGTGCACCACACTTCACCCGGTTTCCCATCTCGGGACCGGGACTTTGAAAGGCGGAGCCCTCTTGGCTCCGGGCTGACTACACGGCCGGGGCTCCCTCCAGCACCTGGGAGCCCCGCAACACTGGTGCTCTTTTCCGTTGGCGGCCCCGGGGCCCTCCCCAGCTCACGGGAGCCCCGGGCGGCCATCACTCGGCCCGCTTCTTCCTCCGGCTGGTGGCAGCGGGCGGGACTTCCTGCCGGATCGCAGACCCCGCCCACATCCCGGCCAAAGGTGCCTGACTTCCGGTTTTTCCGTCCCGGCCGCGACGGTGGAATGAGGGACACCATGAGGGGTTGGCTCCCTCGAGTTCAAAAATAAGCTGGCATGCGGGGTGGGCACCCACTAAGGAACGCAAATCCGCGGGGTGTGCACCCACACTATTTAATTAATAAAACGAAGATGCAGGGTGGGACCCTGCGCACAGGATAACAGAAAATAAACAGGCATAATGCAGGATGGGCACCTGCCAATCAATATTAAAATAAGCGGGGTAGGCACCCGCTAGGCAGGCATCATGGGGAGTCCCTCCCCAGGGGATTCCCTCTTAAAAGGGGGCACAAGGAAAAGGAGCACAGCGCTTCCATCAGCAAAAGGACCTGGAGAGTCAAATGGAAAAAGTCAAAGAGGGGTTCGAGGACAAAGCAAAGTCCCCCCAATCATCCTAGGCGGGCAGAGGGGTCCCCAAGCAGAAGTCCTCCAGCAATCCAGGGGCTGGGCAGGGCCCAGGGAGGCAAGCCTTCCCCTGGGCCCCAGCAGCAGCACGCACCTGGTAGATTCTAGCCAGGAAAACAAGAACATTTTATAAGAGGTCACAGCCTCTTTTTATACACTAAATCCCTTTGTCTCTAGGGTTTAGGTTGGGGGAAAAACCAGTTGCAGCTGGTTTTGGAGCACTCTGATGTGCTCAGCTCCTCTCACTATTCACTGGCCAGGCTAGGGACATTAGATGCACCACAGGGGGCGGAGCCAGCCTTGTGTGGGGAAAGCCCAGCCCTATTCAGGTCCCAGGTGCACTCCTCCCTCACATCTATCATGCAGATCTCTCCACTCACCACTGGGGCAGACCCATTCTGACTCCTGGAGCCAGGCTCACCAGCCAGCTCCAGCCAATCACAAGCCAGACAGCCAATTCACATAATTTACACAGACAGGCCAACTTCTAGTAGTGGCACTTCCACACTAGACATAATTATGCCACACACATCATTGCACAGCATTGAATCACACGAGTCTGCACATACCAAACTCGAGCCTGCACTTCCCACACATCAGGAACTAACATGGACACATACATTCCCCATGCATTCCTATGGGAGGGCAGGCAACTCTCACCACACATACACAGAGAGCTCACACACTTTACACTGTACCACAGGGAAAAAGTGCGCAGAGTCCTAAAATCACTAACACCAGGTTACAGAAACAGGCTAGGCAAAAGCAAAAAGTTTCGGGGTGAACCTGCCAAAAGTGCCAGGTCCAACAGGTCCATTGTTTAGGAGTTAGGATAGTAGGCGCGAATGGAGAAAAGCTGCCAAAGAATTTGGGACTGCAACATTTAGCGAGGAAGGTGCCTGAGACCCAAGGACACACCAACGGACGCTGGATGGAAAGGTGCCATACTGGAAAAATCCGAAGATCTTCACCTGCCAGGGGGGTCTACCTCTGGGCGTGTCGAATGTTTTTGGGATTTCGAGGGTGGAGGGCAGATCTTAGCTAGGGAACGGACAGAGCAGGATGTAGAAAGCTGTAGAGCGAGAGTCTTGCGAAACTTAGGGCAGGGTTGGGTGTAAGAAGGAGCATCTTAGAACGAGCTCGACAGTTAGACTATTTGCCTGAAGAAAGTGAATGTACTTCTTTGGAAGTCTTCACCGCTGACACCTTTCTCTTGTCTGATGGGAATTTTATGTAGGGATGTCTCCTTAGAATAGTGTAGGGACAGACTAATCACTTTATTTTTCCTTTTTGTAAATGCAGTCCAAACTACAAGTGGGACTGTTCTTGGTTACTTAATGTTACTCAAATTGAATTTGCTTTTTATTCTGAGTCGTCTGAGAATCTTGCGTAGAATTATGTTTGTATTAGTGCCAGTTTATTTTTTTAACCTCTTGCTGAGATTTTTGTATGTCTAACTATTTTTGGCTTTGTAATACATCTTTGAAAGTTCAGTTCGTAGCCAGTGGTCCTTTGAGTTTAATTTGGATTTGATGGTGAAGTTGTTCAAAGCTGTTGTAAATCTTCCCTTTATTCTTCTAGAACAGGGAAAAAGGTCCAGTCGACCTGGTTTGGGATTCTAGAGATGAGAGAAAAATCTAGATGAAAATCCCAGCTTCCCCAGATGGAAACAGAGAGATCGTAAGGAGACGAAGGGGAAGGGGCTGGTTTGCACATTGTGTCAGTGCTGTTTCTGGTTCCTCAGTCCGGCCCAGAACACCACCCTCTTTTATTCACACAGTCTTCTAGTTTAACTAATTTTTCTTCTTCTAGGGAGAACCAGTAAGGTCTGCTTTCTCTCTGTTGCTTTCTCCTGCATACCATTGACCAGGTACATCCCATACGACAGACAATGCCTCCCATTACCTTGCATTCCCTTATTCTCCTGGTACTATAAGTGGCTTATGTAGCACAATATTTCAGACTGCACAGTCCTATAGCGCTTTCCAGCTGAAGGCAGAGCATAGCCAGGGCCGGCTTTAGCGCTGATGGCGCCTGGTGATACAATCTTTTTTGGCGCATCCCCCTTCACCATGACCCCTCGGATTCCACACTTCCATCTGGCAAAAGTGCCCCTCATCTCTACATAGACACGCTCTCACATACAGTTAATTTGTTTTAAAGTACTGGTAAAGACTGGTTTTACTAATCCACTCTCCTAGTCACATTAAATATAGAACTGTTCTTTGCAGCAGGTATATTAACCCTCTGCACTACTTTATGGTGAGTTAAAACTGCCACTAGACAAAACTCCAATCTCTCTCTCTCTCTGCAGGAGCATTAATCACAAGAATTATCTTGACATTTTTATTGCTGCCTGAAAGCTGGACGCACAAGGAACTCTGCAGCAGGTGTTTTCAAACTGTAAGTTATTACTAAACACAGCGTCCACCCTGAGGTCAGTGCCCCCTCCTGGTCAGTACGTAGTGCGACTGCACCAGTCGTTCCGTCCTAATGCATGCTCTGCGGATAACTGTGGATAAGGGATGGACTCTCTCTACAGCTCCCCTTTACTTTCAAATACATGAAAACGTAAGTACAGGGAGGTAAAGAGATTAGTCTAGGATCACACATTGTTTGGTAAAATGGGCCATGGATTAACTGCTGAGGTGTCTTTAGTGTCGATATCTGGACCCTGTGACACAGATTTAAACTCTGGAAGAGACACTGCCTCTTCTCAAGTCCTTGAATTGTCACTGCCCTATAAGGGTTCCCTTCAGTGTTTAATTTGTGCCAGTGATTGCAGTTGGAGGTCACTAGCAGTCGTTCTTATAGACCTATTTTTTCATCATCAGACCTGGACCCAAAACAGGAGAGAGAATGACAGAAAGGGGAAAAAATAGGAAGAGAAAGAAAAAGCAGAGGTAAATGGAGAAAGTAAGGAGGAAAAATGGCTAACGAGTGATTAAAAAGATAAGGTGACGGAAGGAAGAGGCTTGAGGTGAAATTAAGACTGGGCAGCCTTGGTATTTGGCAACCCTGAGATTCCGCACTCTGGCATCGGGCTCATAAAAACATATGTTTTAATGAAGTTAAACAAACTGGGGCAGTGAAAACAATATACTGAACAATCCCTTGTCCATACAGCTTTCCCATCCCGGAAACGTGACCCTTCACCCCCCATCCCCTAGACTTGATAAATCGCCTTCTATGCAATTCACTGACAGCAGCTGCACTTGCCGTTGCCCTGTTGTTGATGTTAAAGGCTGGCAGCGTTGATAATCTGATCACTATGGAAGCCTGGTTCAAGGATTCCTCTGTAATTAAGATCAATTTCGAGTTTCTTCACAATCATGCCATCTACCAGGCTAATCGATGTTATTTTCCGGGAGAGGTCTGGCTTTGTGGGAAAAAGCAGACATGGACTATCAAACAAGTGACCTGTAAGGTGCCCTTTTATCACGTGGATGTTAGTAATTCCTAAGAGACCTCCTAGAGGGGTTGGCAGCTTTGAGGACGATCAGACAGTTCATTCATGAGTTGTAGGGCAGAGCAGACGCTTCTGTTCATGGGACAATCACAACACAGATCAAACTCTTTCAGAACATTTGACTGCTGTCTACCTTAAACAGTTAATACGATTTTCAGCGCATGTGAAGAGCCACATTCTTGATTGATTCTTAAACCGGTTGTAAAACAAAAACTTCTACACAGAAAAACAATCACAAAAGATATAATGTTTCATTAAAAAAAGTGCACCCAATTGACATCATGCACGGTAAAATTGAGCAACTTCTTTTGACTTCCCTGGAGACACTACAGGTCTGAGAGGTCAGCAACAGAAATCACAAACAAAGCATGCAGCAGCAAACAGCACACCTTGGTATTGATTTGATTGAGTGATACATTTTTAGGAGCTTTATCAGGAACGAAGTGTCCTAGCACTAGAGTGGAAATAAAACAAAAAATGCCGGCAAAATAAAAAAAAAAACCTTCAATGATATTACTTTAGGTTTAACTCGCTAGGAACGGTCTCTTCTTTTTTGATTTAGGTCGGGCACGGTCTGGCGTTTAGTATGTTTTTATGATGTGGCTAATGTGTGAGGTAAGGCACTGCACCCCTGTCCCTTTGATGTCAGGGCAGAACAATCTCTGCTGCATTTTATGTTTTAATGCGGTTTTAGTTATTGGTTTTTCCAGTTATGTTTTAAACCCCTACTGAAAAAGCTAGCTTTCCAAAATTGTAGGGCCACCTTAACTTATCTCAAAATGCTAAATAGCCTTAAATTGTTTAATGTATGTTGTTTTCTTAAGATGGCCATCCACAGTAGAAAATGAATGGACAGGAGTAAATAGGGTAGTTAAGCTGTCCCGCGGTTTGATGCGTTCCTTATATTAGCTAAATTGAATGAACTGAGAATGGAAATTATGATAATTGTGTTTTTGTTTTAATGTTTTATTAAATTATTTTTATCTTGTGCTTTTATGATCTTTTTAAGATCGAATAAAGATTATATTGAATTGAATTGCAGATGTTTTACAGCGATTAAGAGTGTGCAATCAGCACGGTAGAGGCTACACCACCAACATGTGTGATTTGGGGATATAGCAGGCCCTGTAGATGTAGACCCATACCGAATTTGTGAAATTGTGTCTTTTTAAAGACCCATTATTATTATAACTAACTATTTCATATACCACCTTCAAGCATTGTAAGAGGGTAGAAAATCTTGACATCCGGATTAGAAAGGAAAATATGCATGCGTCACTCTCATCTGTCTCCCCTCTATCAACCTCCTTGTATGTATCAATTTGCATTTTGTAAGAGAGTTGATTGACCAGCTGCAAATAATACACTGGTAAACCTAGGTGTGGAAAAAAAAATCAGAAATCAATTTTCCTTTATTAAAGTCTGTGTGTATCTGAATCTTTATTCACAAGTTAGTATCATTGCATCAAAACAAGCTCTCACAATCGTCTTTGTTTGTTTTCTTCAATATGGGTGGAGTGGGAAGGCATGCACACCAAAGGGTTTCCTCATAGAGAGCACAGGTAGGTTCATGTGAGTAGTAAAACGTAAAAAAAAATTGAATCATTCCTCTAATCTCTTGTCCTTTATTCTTGGACTACCTTTTCTTAGCCCAGATTAGCTTCTCTATTTCCCACACCATTCTAAGATGTTCTTTTCTTTTTTACTGTTTATTTCCCGTAATCAATATGTTATTTCCAGTTAAATTTCATTTCTATAGCTATCTCCTTTATCGGCTTGAAGTCTCGATTAATTTTAGTGGAACGTATGTGACTTTCAATTCCTATCTGCCTTATTCCTTTTTATTTATTTCTCTTTTAGTCAGTCATTCATTTATTTAGTCATTCTCTCTGTAAGTGTTTTTCCACCTGATCTCATTTTTGCTTGCATTAACTGATTTCCCTCTTTATTGCTCCAAGTGATTGCCCATTTCATTCACAACCCACGTCACTCACTTTGTTTCCCTATCCACTTGCATGGACCAGGGCTCGTCCCTGAACCACGGATGGCAATCAGCCTTCCTGTGGTGGGTGTGCTTGGGAACCACCATTGCTCAGTTCACTCATCTTCATGAGAGCTTTCTTTTTTAAACAACTTTATTTAGAATTTTGATAGACAAAAAAGAACATGACACACATTTTAGCATCATCTTAAGTATAAAAGGAGACAAGAAGACAAAATAATTCAGCCCAAAGACTTTCTATGTAATGTCAGCAACTCCTCGGAGAGATGTCTTGTGTGCTGATGGAGGGCTTCCTCTTTCATCTACATCTAGGAAAATTCCAAAGATGGATCCTGCTGTTTCCATCACACTTCTGCTGTGGTTCTTTTCCAGGTCAATGTCTGCCACCTGGCTGGGGAATTTTGTTGTTACTGCTTCCGGGGGAGGAAGAATCCTTTCTTCCTATTCTCTTTTATTTCCCATAAACCCCACTTGTTGTCTGCCAGCTGTTTCTCTTTCTATCCTATTTGTTGTCCTTTTTCTCTTCCTATATTTTCTCTCGATAGTCCTTTCTCTCTTTTGACTACCTCTGTCTTCCTTTCCAGGGTTTGCTGTCAGGACATAATGCAAGGTAAGAATAAAAAATTAGCTAGCATTTGCGCCAAGAATTTTCAATTCTATTAAGGACACAGAGGCGAGGATTATGCTATCTCTTTCTTTACTGTATAAATCACAGCAGCCAATAAACATAAAATTTAGTTTAACAAACTACATTGTCCATGATGCTTTGCATCAACCACGCCTCCTTAGCCCTCCATAAGAGCCCTGGTTGCAGTCCCATCATCCTCTTTCTTTCTCGAACTGTATAAAAGTCCACTAAATCAACAAATTGATGAACATCCTCCAACATGGAAGTTAACAGGAAACCCAGTTCCATCGCAATACTTCAACTGGAACAGATTTCTTACTCAGATTTCTTATCTGCACCTAGGAAAAAACAAACATGAACAACCCGTAATTTCTGCTTGTTACTAGAATTCAGTATCATATCAACGGGTGGGTAAGCATGAACAATCATATTGTAACATAGCCGGGTGGGATAATGCTCGCCTCCGTGTCCTTAATAGAATTGAAAATTCTTGGCGCGAATGCTAGCTAATTTTTTATTCTATTACAGGACCGGAGGCTTCGGATTATGCTAGTTTAACGCTTTATCAAAAACAACAGATGTTATATCTCCCACCGGCTTATAATAAAATTGCTTGCAAGTTGATACTGATGACCAATCAGCACAACGCATAATGTCTTGAAAGTTCAAGTTCAAGTTCAGAGATTTGTATAGCGCACTACTCACCCATAGGGTCTCAAGGCGCTTGTGGGAGGGGGTGCATTATTTATCGAATAGCCAGATTTTAAGTTCCTTTCTGAAGGAAATGTGGTTCTGTGTGAGGCGGAGGTGAGTGGGGAGAGAGTTCCAGGTCTTGGCCGCCAGGTAGGAGAAGGATCTTCCTCCCATGGTGGATTTGTGGATGCGCGGGACTGCGGCAAGCGCTTGGTTGGAGGATCTTAGTTGGCGGGTGGGTGTGTAGAAGGACAGACGTGTGTTGAGGCATTCGGGTCCTAGTTTGTAGAGGGCCTTGTGAGCGTGGGTGAGGAGACGGAATGTTATTCTCTTGTTGACTGGAAGCCAGTGGAGGTCTTTCAGGTGGCCGGTAATGTGAGCTTGGCGAGGGATGTCCAATATGAGTCTGGCCGATGCATTTTGGATGCGTTGGAGTTTTTTCTGTAATTTGGCTGTGGTTCCGGCGTAGAGGGTGTTTCCATAGTCCAGTCGGCTGGTGACCAGTGCTTGGGTGACCGTCTTTCTTGTTTCGGTGGGGATCCAAGGGAAGATTTTTTTTTAGCATACCGAGTACGTTGAAGCAAGAGGATGAGACGGCGTTAACTTGTCTGGTCATCGAGAGGGAGGAGTCTAGGATGAATCCCAGGTTGCGTGTGTGGTCTGTGGGTATGGGTGCTGTGCCCAGGGCCGATGGCCACCAAGAGTCGTCCCAGGCCGAGGGTGAAGATCCTAGGATGAGAACTTCCGTTTTGTCAGAGTTAAGTTTTAGGCGGCTGTTTTTCATCCATTCGGCTACTTCTTTCATGCCTTCATGAAGATTGGTTTTGGCGGTGTTAGGGTCTTTGGTGAGGGACAGGATTAGCTGGGCGTCGTCAGCGTAGGAGATGATGTTGAGGTTGTGTTGTCGCGCGATGGAAGCGAGGGGACTCATGTAAACGTTGAAGAGGGTGGGACTGAGTGATGATTTTTGTGGGACTCCGCAGATGATTTCGGTGGCCTCTGATTTGAATGGGGGGAGTCGGACTCTCTGGATTCTCCCGGTGAGGAACGAGATGATCCAGTCCAAGGCTTTTCCTTGTATTCCAACGTTGCTGAGGTGTTGTATGAGGGTGCTATGACAGACTGTGTCGAAGGCGGCGGAGAGGTCGAGTAGAATGAGGGCAGCTGTTTCTCCGTTGTCCAGTAGCGTTCGAATGTCATCTGTCGCTGCAATGAGGGCGGTTTCGGTGCTGTGTTTGGCTCGAAAGCCGGACTGTGAGGGGTCGAGGGAGTTGTTGGATTCAAGGAAGGCGGCGAGTTGGCTATTGACTGCTTTCTCAATGACTTTGGCAGGGAAGGGGAGGAGGGAAATGGGGCGGTAGTTCTTAAGTTCAGAGGGGTCAGCTGTGGGTTTTTTCAGGAGGGCAGTGAGTTCGGCGTGTTTCCAGCTTTCTGGGAGGGTAGCGGAGTTGAAGGAGCAGTTGATGACATCACGGAGGTGGGGTGCGATGATGGAGTCTGCTTTGTTGAAGATGTGGTGGGGACAGGGGTCGGTTGACGAACCTGAATGGATGGAGTTCTAGATCCTAACATACAGGACTTTGATGCCATGGCACCACGCACAGAATGTGCACCAAACATTTGAATTTCAACAATAGCTTCTTTCATAATGTATCTAAGCCATCTGGCTATTGTCGCAGCAGACACTAGTTTAAAAGGTTTTTGCACAGCAATCAGAAGTTTGGTAGAACCCTCAGGCCTCAAAGGACGAGTACATTCCTCATAAGTTTTCAAGCATTGGACAACACATAGTTTATCATTGCTAGGAAAAGCATTATATTCAACATGTCTGGAGAGAGTTTTTGTACGACCTGAATAGTAAAAGAAACTCCTTCCGGAGCAAATACTCTACCTGTAATTTCCAATGCACGCACATCCGATGAACGTCTACAAGCTGACAGACATAAAAGCTTTGCTAACTTCGCCAACAACTGTTTTCTTGAAAGAAGATTATTCGATAGCCAGCTATTGAAAAGAGAAATGACTAAAGAGACATCCCATAAACCTGAATACTTGGGCTTGGGAGGATTTGCTACCCTTATGACTTTAAGAAGTTTACATACTATAGGGTGCATACCAACCGGCTTCCCGTGTACCTGGGTATGCCCCGCAGAAATGTCTGACAGGAAGTTATTCATTGACCTATAAGCCAAACCGCTTGCTGTCTTCTCTGAAAGAATATTTACAATATTGGAAAGGCCTGCCCCAACGGGTGCCAAGGGCCGTTCCATGCACCAACCCATCTAGCCTTTCCAGGCTGAAGAGTACCTTTTCCTAGTGGAAGGGGCCCAAGCCTGCTTGGTAAAGTCTGAAGCTGTCTCTGAAACTCCTGTCAAATTCCACTGTTGCCGGAAAGCCTCCATGCCATCAGCAACAGTTGCCCCGATAGAATCAGTGGTTGCTGCTCCCCGAGAGGTCCCAGGAGTAGAGACTCCGACCATGGAAGCATCCTGGGAAGAGCGCAGCTCATCTCCAACAGTACCGGGAACCATGGCTGCGATCTCCACAGGGGCGTCACTAATATCACCTCTGCTCGTCTGAGAATGTGAGATGTCACTCTCGGAATGAGAAGGAAAGGTGGGAATGCCCAGACCAATCCTGAAGAAAAGCATCTGTCGCCTTCGCTGCTTGGTGTGGCCTCCAACTGAAGAAATCGGGAAGTTGCCGGTTCAGCCTGGAAGCAAACAAATCCGTCTGACACGGACCCCATAGTTCCTGCAACCATTGGAATATGCTCGGCAGTAATTTCCAGTCGCTATAATCCCTGAGGTGCCTCGAATTCCAGTCCGCTATGACATTGGATTGTCCCGGGATGTATTCCGCTATTACTGTTATTTGACGATTCAGGCAATAATGCCAGAAATCTTTGGCAATCTCCACTAGCAGAGACGATCTTGTTCCTCCCAATTTGTTTTTGTACCTTACTGCTGACACGTTGTCCATCCGTAGAAGGATGCAGCAAGAGGTCTGCTTGGGAGACAGAGTCCGAATCGCAAAGGAACCCACTAGAAGTTACAGACAATTTATGTGCAATGCCAATTCCTGGGGAGACCATCTTCCGCCTGTGGAAACATCTCCGCAGCGCGGTCCCCAACCCCAACGACTGGCGTCGGATTCAAAAACCACCTCGGGCTGCGAGCAGAAAATGGCTCTTCCTTTTCACGCTTCCATGTGGCCCAGCCACCAGCGCATCTCGTCCCTCACTTCCTGTGAAAGGGGAACCAGGCCTGTGTAAGCTAGACCATTCTAAATGTGTTGTATCTTGAGCATCTGTAATGCTCTGTAGTGTAGTGGTCCCGTGAAAATCACCTGAATGGACGATGCCAATAAACCCACTACTCTGGCAACCCCTCTGAGTGAAACTACCTGCTTGCTGAGAAGTGCCAAATCTGTTACGCTCACCTGCGGAATTCTGTGCATGGAAGCTTGCTCTGTTGCCACCTCCGTGGAACATGCTCCTTTTGAAGCGACGACGAGTGGGGTAGAACGTGCCCCCTCTAGTAGAGTCCCACTCTGCTCTTACACAACCGTAGTCACCTCTGGGGGGAACTTGGTTAGCGAAACGGCCTGACGAGCGTCTCCTGCCTAGTCCTGCCCTGTTGAAAAGGCCTTGCTGAAAGACGCGCTTGATTCCTGATTGAGCTTTATCAAGCGCTGTGAAGGTCCCTACGTATTTCGACACATCCTTCACAAAACGGTCCCCAAAAATGTTCCCCTCGGCAAGGGGCCCAGGTTCAGCTGTTGCCAGATCGGTAAGATTGGTATCCAATCGCTTGAGTAAAGATTTACGCCGTCCCGTGGATATGGCGCAATTGGCATTGCCTAGCAAGCAAATGGCCTTCTGTGTCCATCCTGCGAGGATATCTGGATCCACTGGGGTTTTAGCTTCCTTGGCCACCAAGCCCATTTCCAGAATTTTCGCAAGTGGGCCTACAACGTCAAGGAGCTTGTCCTGACAACTGCGCCAGGCGTGATCGATCCCTTTCTTTGGATTTTTGGTAAACTTCTTAAGAGATGTAAGCAAACTAACGTCTATCTCGTGAGTTTCTGCGACCTTATCAAGTAGCTTAGGGCGAGGACATTCAGACCTAAGCCGGTTCAGTACTTCTTTATCAAATCCTTTCTGCAGGTTTTCGTACAAATCTTCTGCGACCTCTGGCGCCGGAGCCCAGTCAGATGATCTGGGGTGCACAATATCGCTAGGATTGAAGGTGAAAGGGGTATTAGTTGGATTCTCCGGAGTAGAAAAAGCCACTTTGGCTTTCATTTTGGGAGGGGCCTCCTCGTCAGTCGTGGTAGTATCGGTATCGGTGTTAGTGGTATCAGTGTCCACATATACCCTCTGTTTACTCTTCGCCTTGCTTCCTGTGGAGTACTCATGATCGGCGCCCATTGCTGGGGGAAGTGAATTCAGGGCACTAGTATGTGACCATTGACTCTCCTTCACTGCTTCAGTAGCTAGTGGAGTAGCAGTACGTGACTTGTTTTTCTTGAACCCATGACGCTTGGCAAAGCTTTCAAGCTGCTTAGTAATCGGTTTAAGAGCAGCTGTCAATGCTTTTTGCACAGTGTTGGGTACTGTGCTATCAATAGGCCTGTTCACCGAGGATTCACCGAGCATCCAGAGCCTCCACTATATTATCTTCAATGACAGTCTGCTGCTGTCCCTCATAACAGACATCCTCCTCATCTTCATAACGCACCCACTCTTCCATTATAATAGTGGG
This sequence comes from Lissotriton helveticus, assembly GCF_964261635.1. NCBI lineage: Eukaryota > Metazoa > Chordata > Amphibia > Caudata > Salamandridae > Lissotriton > Lissotriton helveticus. The sequence continues at coordinate 1,092,070,071 of NC_136059.1, forward strand.
GCAGTGTAATCAATGTCAATATATTTCAGTGATGACAATATAACTATATATATCTCTAGGAGGAGTAATGGGGGGCAGCCCACTTGCACACAAAATTACTGATAAGTACCAAGGCCCACTCAGCAAAGCTGTACTCAAATTATTCCAGCCTAATATAGGCGTAGGAGCTGAAATAACGCTATATCAGGAGCGTGTGCTCACTCCTGCAGGGCACCATTCTTGCAGCCAGTCAGGCGTCCTTCCTCCACCAGCCTTCTTATGAAAACACGGCAGAATACTGAAAAAACGGGCCATTCCCAGTGTGCGCAGCCCAACTCGAGCCCAAAATCAGCCCAATGGGATCGCTTGAGCTGCGCACGTCAGTCGGGTGCCACCCGGCTCCTGCGGTGCTTATGGGTGATTAGGGAAGCCCCAACACCGGCGCCTGAAGCGGGCAGCCTAAACCGGCCTTTGACACGCCGCCCAGCGGCTTGGTACGCTCGCGTCAAGAAGCGCGTTGACACGGCATTAACTCCAGCAGCGCTGGTAATTGGAGCAGAGCTCCCGCACACGGCACCTGCTGAAGTCTCAGGGACAAAAGACTTCACCTCCAGCTCCCTCCTGAATTTCCTTGCTGGGAATTCTGACTCCAGTCACTTGCGTGCCGCAGGGAGCTGGGAGCGCTATGCATCGAGAAGAAGTGTGTCGCCGCCGCAGCTGAGATCATCGCAACACCGGAGAAGCGAGCCTTTGTCTCCCTGGAAGCATGTGTTCATCGAAGCTGCCTGCTGTCGCATCACCGGAGAAGCGTGACGCCATCGAGAGAGTCACCATCGCATCACCGGAGAAGCGCTTCGCAGTGCCTGTCGCAGCTCCAGAGTACAGAGTCGGCGCAAGACTGCCAGGGCATCATCGCATCGTCATTGCATCACCGCATCAAGGGCGCCATATTCTCGCATTGCAACCGGATCGTCGCATCGCATCAAGGCACCATCTTGCGCACCACAACGGGCCCGCAGGCCGAGAAGCTACGCATCACCTCCGCACCGGTAAGGCTCACGACGAGTCACCTACTCTGCGCAAGCATTAAGGAAGGACGCAACCGTTCCCCTGGGTCACGGAACCAACGCATCTCCCCTTGTACGAGCCTTTTGTTCACTTTGCATTACGCATCCAGGTTCTTTGTTGAGAACTTTGTCGCATTTACCAACAACTTGAACTAAGAGACTTTAATCCACTTTTAAGTAACTTTAAGTGTAGAATTGTGGATTTTTGTTGTTTGCGGTCTTGTGTTTAAGTCTATATAAAGTATGCTTATTTTTATAAAACCTGTGTTGTGTCCATCTGTAGTGTTATCACTGTATTACTGTGTATATTCACAAATGCTTAACACACTGCCTCTGAGATAAGCCTGTCTGCTCGTGCTAAGCTACCAAGGGGGTGAGCAGGGGTTATTAAGGAGTGTAATCCCCTTATCCTGACTTAGAAGTAAGGTTCCATATTTGGACAAAGGTGATAGCCATTGCCAACTAGAGACCCCCAGATCTAACAGATAGTATAATCCGAAGCCTCCGGTCCTGTAATAGAATTTCTCAGTCACCCTGTGACACATTCGTAATATTGTCACTGTGGTTAACAAAAAATGGAGGCCCTGCACTATAGAATGAATATTAAAATATTGTTTGGTTTTCCTAGTAGAGTGTGTTATTAGATGGCATAAGTGCTGGTAGAGAACACATATCTATGTGTTTTGGGCCATGCTTATAGCTGCTCGTTCAGTGAGTCTTGTAGAAAGAGCTCAGTAACGTTTAGGGTCCTATTAACGAAGTTGACACACAGTGCAGCGCGGCAAGTCACCTTTCTGCGCTTCACTACATGACAGGGAAAAGGCAAGAATGCACCATATTTAAGGCAATATGGCATATTCCTGTCTTTTTCCATATGCTGGTGCCCCTTTGGCAGCCTAGTGCCACACAAGCATCTGTGCAGGATGGTTTTTGTTCAGGACGGGACACCTTTCTGCACAAAAACAGTCTTTAGAGGCACATTCCTATCTCCCTGTGTAGATACCCTGTCCCCCACGACCCAGAAGGACCCCCTGGAGCCAAACAAAATAATCTTACATTTCTGCCGCAAACAGAGGAAAAAACACAACAAATGGCTGCCCCCATTTTCAAAAAATTATTTGGGGAGGGAGCATCAGCAGATCCCTCTTCCCCAGCTCATTTATGTCCACAGAGACCCCATACTCCTTGACCTGGTGTATTTATTTGGCAGGAGGCCCCCCCACCTGAAGACATTTTGGGCCTGTGACCCCACACCCTGGGGTCCAATTAATTTAAAAAGGGGTGCCAAAATGTGCATTAAAGAGGAGTGGGACCACATGGCCCGCCTCCCTTTGCCTTAAAAAAGCTTGGAGAAGGGGATTGCGCCCTCACCTCCCCTATTCAAAATATTGGAGCCCAGGAAACAGGTTTCCGGGGCCAAAAATGGCTCAGGGACGGGGCTGCATACCCCCTCCTCTTAAATATACATGCCCAGGCTCCCTGAATGGACAGGGCCCCTACTATTTGATAAAATGGCAGCTGCCATTCTGTTTTGTTTCAAAAAATGGTAGGAACTTGGAGCATGAGGTTCCAGGGAGCCTAATGAGGCTCAGGGAGGGGGGTCTACATCACCTCCCCCTTTATTAATTACTCAGCCCCAGGGTATGGGGACTCTGGGGCCTAATAAGGCTCAGGGAGGAGGGCTGCACACCCACTCCCCTCATTTATTAAATCTGGCCCAGGGCATGGGGCCCCCAGGGCCCAAGAAGGTTTGCGGAGTGGGGCCACATGCCCCCTCCTCTTTTTAATGCGCTTTGGCACAGGGGATGGGTTCTCAGGTCCCTGATATTGCTCAGGTAGGGGGGCCATACAGAACCCTCCCCTTTTAAACAAGAAGAGCACTCTGGGAGGGTATCCCCGGGCTTATGAAGGCTCCGGGAGGGGGGCTGCACGGGCCCTCACCTTTTTTTAAAATCAGATTTGACCATGGGGTTGGGGTCCCTGGGGCCTAATAAGGCTTGGTGAGAGAGGGTTGCATGCCCCACTGCCCTTAGATTTTGGGCTTGACGATGGGTCTCTGGAGCCCAAAAGACCTCAGTAGAGGGGCTGCGTGGCCCACCTACTCTTTTTTATTGTATTTGGCCACAGAGGATGTGGTCCTCGATCCAATTAAGGCTGTCGCAACACTACGAAAGGAGCCTTGCGGTAGCCTGAGTAACGCTGTCATGTGCGGATCAGAGCTGTGTTTAAACATGAATGCCTGTTCACAGATTACTACGTCAGCGCGACGTGAACCGGAAGCACACAAAAGACACTTCCGTGCTCACATCGGCACAGATTATTCCTCTTCTGGATGCGGCGTGACTTACTCTCCAGTTGGATCCAGCGGTCCTGTGTGAGTGCGGTAAGAGTGTCCGTTCCCGCTGTAAGAAGGTATTGTTCAGAGGCGGTGAGTGGTCTCTATTCAGGACTACATTTAGTGCTGGAACGTTTTTCCCTTGCTTTGATTTCTACCCTTATGTAAGGCATCTGGTCATGGACTTGGCGTAGAGCTGATTATCTACGCTAACAGGGAGTTTTATTCCCCACTTTTCTTTGTTGCATTCAGGATGAGAGGAGAATGACAAGGATTCTCCTAACCTCATTTACCTACTGCATAAACATACCTTTGAATCCTGGGTTCTTGGTGGACCTATTTGACAAGACTTCGATAACGATCACTGGGAGGGATAAAAACTGTATTTGCAATTACTTTCGGTTTTTGGATTATGCCAGTACTGTGAGGAAAAACCCTTTCAGTGCAGACAAATTGCAACAAGTGATTATTTGTTTTATTAATTGTATATTCTTTTGCCATTTATTAACAGTGGTGTTCAGAGGTCTGGTTGGGATTCTCACCCTGTGAAGTTTGGCGTTATTCGTGTTCTGGTGGGTAATTTCATAAATATAAACCTAGATTACTTATGGTACATAACAATAACTTTCATATGGTAATCCATGAATGTTTATTTCAGAGTATTTATAACAGAACCACTAAATCTGAAAAGGAACAATCCATTCCTTGGCGTATAATAGACATGCAGAACGATTCTTATTTTCTTTACAGGTAAATACTCTGGACACACACACAAATTAACATAAATAATCCATTTGTAGTTAGCTAATAGTATGTGTTTTCCCTTTCAGGTCTCCCTCCCTGCTGTTCCCCTCCTTTCCTTCCCTCACTTGATAACCTTAACCTTCTGTGCTATTATAGCATTCAGAATTGAGGCTATCAAGGGGTGGACCCACTTAAGCCACAAATTGATCTTGAGGATTTGGAATGTTGTACGGCAACAGAAATAATCTGCCCATGAAAAATGTGTCTTCCTGAACGGTCCGAGCCTACGATGGCTACTTTAGAAGATGTTATGGCGGCGTTAGCAGTGGTTCAACAAGAGATTGTCACTTCTCGAGCCGAAACCGCAGCTTTACAAGACAGGCTGGATAGACTGCAGAGAAATCCATTTAATGCCTCCACAAGTTGTGTTGGGAGTGGAGGATCATGGCCTAATGGAGGTGGTGTCCCTCCCACTCCCCCTATTATGGTAGAGATACCTACCCCTATACCTTTAGCAGCTCCAGAGCGCTGTCATGGGGATGCTAATAAAGAGCAAATCTTCCTCACTTAGATATTGTTACATTTTCATTGTCGTTCCCGGGCCTTCCCTACAAATCAGTCCTGAGTGGCATTTATGATTTCTTATTTGACTGGCAGCTCTACTCTATGGGCAGTACCATTAGTTCGGAGGGACGACCCTTTGTTGTACAATTGGGAGGAATTTCATACAGAGTTTGAGAAAGTATTTGACCATAGAGCTACCACTTTTTCCGCCGACAGAGAACTGTTGGAACTGAAACAAGGGGATAGGGAGCAAATGGTGTATATTAATACTTTTCAGAGGTTAGTTGCTGAGACAAAATGGAGGTGATAGAATTTGGAGTGGGATCCCCCGTATAGAATAACTCATGGTGGCCAGTCGAGGCTGGGAACTGTCCGGTTCCTGTCTCTAAGGTTAGGAATTTGGGGGTCATCTTTGATGATAAGTTAAATTTCTCAGCCAAGGTCAATAATCTGACATCGTCCTGTTTCTTTCTCTTAAAAACCTTAAGAAAGATTTTCCAATTCATCTTGTGTGATCTACAGAAGACGGTGATGGTGAGCCTTTTTCTCTCTAAATTAGATTACTGCAACGCTCTGTTTATGGGCATAGATGCAACGCAGACTCCAGTCCCTTCAGAATGCGGCAGCCAGGTTGCTTCTGAACATTACCAGGGGTTGCTCAACCTCGGCAGGCATTAAATAATTACATTGGTTACCAGTACAGCAGCGGGTTGATTTCAAGGCCTTGTGCCTGGTTCATAAGGCACTCAATGGAGGAGGTGCCGATGAAGTCTCTAAGCTATTCACACCTTATGTTCCCTCACATCTCCTGAGATCTACTAATCTAGGGCTTCTCAAGACATTCAGGGTTAAACGGGTCAGATGGGGAGGTAGGACACTATCTAACAGGGCAGCACACCTGTGGAACAGACTACAGCTGGATATGAGGTTCCAACCAGATAGGAGGCTGTTTAGGAAGAGCATGAAGATGCTGCTTTTTGTAACTTAGGCTGGCACATGCTATGGTTTTTTGGATCAGGACCCACACACACTAGCGCCAAGACGCCACGGCAATCGAGTGCTTTACAAACCTTAAAAATCGAAAATCGAAAATAGTCCCAGTGGCCAGAAGGTAAGAGGGTGGACCTTTTTTATCAAGGATTGAGGGACAAGTTAAAAGACGTTTTGGCTCAAATAGACCCTCGACCTACAACTTGCATAGATCTAAATAACCTTACGTTATGATTGGATCATCGTCTTAGTGAAAGACCTGGGGAGAGGCGCAGAGTAGAAAGACCCTCGTTTTGTGTAGATAAGTATAGAAATGCTGGAGTGAGCACCAGCCCAACCACAGAACCAATGGAAATTAGATTGGTACGTGCCTCTTTATCCACAGAAGAAAGAGAGCAAAGAAGAATGAATGGTCGTTGTCTTTGTTGCGGACAAAAGAATCACTTTATTAAAGATTGCTTAGCTAAACCCAGAACCAGAACAGGGTTCAGTAAACCTTTAACAGGTGGTACTGAGAAAAAGGTGGAAAACTAAGGGGCCCAAGAAAGGAAAAATGGGAGTTCTTGGGCAATGATACCATGCCTTCTATTTGTAACAAACATATATTTACCAAAGACCATTTTCATATTCTCATAGCCTTGTGTACTACCAAAGGGTGGAAAGAGACAAAGGCCATGATTGATTCAGGGGCTATGGGCCTATTTATGGATGAACAAAAGGTTTTTGATTTGCATGTTCAGTTAGAAAAGAAAGAGAAGCCAGACAACATGTATACTGTGGATGGGAGGGATTTGGTGTCCGGTTCCATTAGCTTTCATACCAAGAACTTGGAGTTAGTTTGCGGGAACGGTCATGGGGGAATGCTAAGATTCAATATAATCAAAGCCCCTCAATATGGAATCATCTTGGGAATGCTGTGGTTAGTCAAACATATTCCCACTATTAATTTGAGTGGAAAACTGTGGTGTAACACTTCACTTGCCAGTTACAGCCATAGCCACTATACATGCAATAACTACAGCAGCAGGACAAGATACCACTTTACCTGTAGTATATTATGAGTTCCAGTATGTCTTCTGTGAAAGACAAGCAGATAAGCTACCTCCTCAAGGGGCGCTATAACTGCCAAATTGAGCTAGTCCCAGGGGCTAGGGTTCCTTGTGAAAGGATTTATGCTTTGACAGAACCTGAGAATAAATGTCTTCGGCAGTACTTGGATAAATACTTGCAAAATGGATTTACAAGAACATTCAAATCACTAGCAACCTCATACTTGTTTTTGATCCCCAAGGCAAATGGTGAGTTTAGGCCATGCATAGACTTCCAAGCCTTCAAGAATATCACTGTAAAAAACAGATACCCTTTACCATTGATCCCAGTGTTGTTGGATCAAGTTAAGGAAGCACGGATATTCACAGGATTGGACCTCAAAGGAGCCTATCATCTGGTTAGGATGAAAGAGGGGGTCGATGGAAGATGTTTTTTTGTACTAAATATGGTTTATCAGTTTAGTTTAGTTTATCAAAGTTTTATAAAGCGCTCGCACACCCAAGGGTTTCATGGCGCTGACTAACAGGACACTAACTCTACAAAAGAGACCTCAAGCACTAGGCCGTAGCCTGTGTAAACAACAATGTCTTTAAAAACTTCCTGAATGGAAGGAGAGCGGTGCAGGCACGAATTTCCATGGGGAGAGAATTCCACAACTTGGGGGCAAGGGTGGCAAACCTGCGGCCTCCCTTGCGCAACAGCTTGTAACGAGGAGCAGTTAGGAGGATTTGGGAAGCAGACCGAAGACTGCGGGAGGGGATGTATCTAAGCAGGAGTTTCCGAATGAACTGGGGACTGCAGGTGAGTAAAGATTTGAAAACTATACAAGCTGTTTTAAAAGTAACACAATGTTGAATCGGTAGCCAGTGGAGTTGCCTCAAAAGGGGTCTGGCTGACTGCCATCGTGGAAGGCGATGTATGAGTCGAGCCGCCTGGTTTTGTGCCATCTGCAAACGTCTACTAAGGGTGACAGGCAGACCAAGGTAGATGGCATTGGCATAATCTAGATGGGACAATACCAGTGCCCTTACCACCTGCGACAGAGCTGATCGAGTGAGCATCTGACAGATCTTTTTTATTTTCCGCAGTTGGAAAAAGCAGGTGGACATAACTGAGGTGACCTGAGGTTTTAGAGAGAGCTCAGCATCAATAAATACTCCCAGGCTTTTAACTGATTTAGACGGCACAGGTGGAGGCCCCAGTGTAGATGGCCAGTAATGGGGGACCCAAGATAGATAACTATTGCCGAACAAAACCAGTTCCGTCTTGCCCGGATTTAGCTTAAGTTGATTCTCATCAATCCACTGGCAAATGTGGAGCATTGTGTTCTGAAACTGATGGATCGAGTCGGGGGAATTATCAATTGTGAAGGTGAGTTGCAGATCATCTGCGTAGTTAAAAGTGGTAACTTTAAAAGAATGAAGGGACTGAAGCAGGGGAAGCATATAAATGTTAAACAGGGGGGGACTCCACAAGTGGTTTGAAGTTTGTGGGAAACAAACTGGGGTAAGCCGACCGCCTGAGTGCGGTCACAGAGAAAAGATCTGATCCAGTCATGGGCCAGGCCGCAGATGCCCACTGATCTGACACGGTCGAGAAGGATGTTGTGGTCGACCGTGTCAAACGCGGCCGACAAATCAAGCAAGACCAGCGCCTGAGGTATCCCCAAGTCTGCATTAAGGCGCAGAGAATCCAGGACCGCTACGATGACTGACTCGGTCGAATGGGCTGGACGGAAGTCGGCCTGGGAAGGATGTAACACAGCGGACTGTTCGACGAAGTTTGAAAGGTGGGAGGTAACATGCGCTTCCAACACTTTGGCCAAATATGGAAGCAGAGATATCGGCCTATAGTTCGAAAGAATAGAGGAGTCGGTAAAGACCGTCTTTAATATGTAAGGGGGGCAGCAGTCTCGGGAGAGCCTGATTTTACCCTATTCAATAAGGATGTTAAAGTATGTATGTCCAGAAGGGGAAAACAATCCAGAGTTGGGGCATTGGAAGTAGGGGCTGGGGCAGACAGATCCAGAGTAGTGACCGGGATGCTGGATTTAATTGTAGCGATTTTATCCGAAAAATATTGATTCAAGGTGTTACAGAAATCTTGATTGGCAGCAGGTTTGGACTCAGTTCTACTAGGGTTCGAGAGTTTTTTAACAATGGAGAAAATCTCCTTGGGATTATTGTTGGACTGTTCAATTAGGTTGCAAAAAAACTTAGATTTGGCTGACAGAATGGTCTTCATATAGTCGGCACGTGCGGCCAGATAGCTGGTCCTGTTCCGAGTGTTATAGGTTCCCCTCCAAGCTCGCTCCTTTTGCCGGACAATACGTTTTTTTCCTCTCAGGTCAGCTGAAAACCATTTATGAGCATTAGAGTAGCGAATGGTTTTACATTTTTTCAGAGGGGCATGGATGTCGCTGGCAACATTGAGCCAATTGAAAACATCCGACTCGGCGGAATTAAGATCAGAGTTTTGGGCCGGTTGTGAATTAATTAAGCTTTCCAGAAAGGCAGGGGTGTCCAAGGTACCCCATTTCCTGATAAGACCCTGTTCCGTGGCAGCCTTAATTATGGGTTCAGAGATGAGAATATTGAACTGAATCAAGAAATGATCTGACCAGATACATGGAGAAACAATAGGAGGGGATATATCAACAGGCGTGCTCCACATCTGGTCCAAAATATGCCCTTTAACATGTGTAGCAGTGTTAATGTGGGGCAAAAAGTTAAGCCCAGCAAGAAGCTCCATAAGCTCAGTGGCTGCAGGGCCGCCGTCAGCACTGTTAAGCCAATAATTAAAATCTGGTCTCTTTGAATACACCATCATGCCATTCGGGTTTTGCAATGCCCGAGCAGCTTTTCAATTCTTTTTGGATGATGTATTAAGAGAGTTCCTGGATGATTTTGCAGTACTCTACATTGACAACATCCTTATTTACTCCAATAACAAAAGTATTCACTGCCAACATGTAAGCACCATTGTCCGCGCCTTACGCCTCAATGGATTGTACTCTAAGCTCAGTAAATGTGTATTTTATGTGCAAAAGGTGGAGATCCTAGGAGTTATCTTGACACCTAAGTGTCAAGAAATGGCAGAGCGTAAAATTATGGCAGTAAAAGTATGGGCACCTCCAACAACAGTACGTGAAGTCCAATGCTTCTTGGGTTACGCCAATTTTTATAGGCAATTCATTCAACTATTCTCACAGGTAGTTTCATCCATAACCAAATTCCTAAAGAAGAATAGGCCCTTTCATTGGACAGCAGAAGCCCATAAGGCCTTTGAACGTCTAAAAAAGGTTGTTTACTACAGCTCGGGTGTTGGCACACCCTGGTCCCAAGAGACCTTTCATTGTAGAAGCTGGTGCTTCTGATGTTGCCATAGAAAAAAAGAGAAACGAGGCAACTGGACAAATGCACCCTGTGGCCTAAATGTCCTGTGAACTAAATGAAGCTGAAAACAACTAGAACATTGCAAAAAAGGAGTTACTGGCCATCAAAGGGGCATTTGGGGAATGGAGACATTATCTGTTGGGAGCCCAACATATGGCTACGGTTTATTCGGACCATCGAAATTTGCAATATATGAGATCGGCTCATAACTTATCTCCCAGGCAGCTTAGATGGATGTTTTACTTTGCAGAATATGACGTTGTTGTTACTTAACAACCAGGGTCGGAAAACAGAAAGGCTGATGCTCTCGCAAGACAAGACTCAGTTCAGGTAGAAAAAGGCCAAGAAATACAATCCATTCTGAAACCTACTCAAGTGATTGGAGTGATACATTCAGATCACTTCCTTAAAAAATAAGAGAGGCAATAAAAACCCCATACTTGAAAACATGGTTGAAAAAACATGCTCAGTGGAAGATAGTTCAAGGAATTCCAGTACTTGGCACTCAGTTGTTGGTACCCACCAAGGTCAGACAACAAGAAGTATTACAGTGGTGTCATTAGGTACCCAGTGCTGGGCATAATGTGGTTGAAAAAACATTGGACATAGTGTTAAGAAAGTTTTGGTGGCCTTCTATACGGAAAGATGTCCAGGAAACTATAAAACTTTGTACGACATTCCACCAAGCACTGTCACAACCCTTACCCACCCCTGATGAACTGTGGGAAACAATATCATTAGACTTTATTATAAGGTTGCCTAAGGATAACGGTTGTACTGCTAAAATGGGTGTGGTGGACAGCCTAACTAAGGGGCAGATTAGAATACCGGTTTTTCCTTATCCTCCGGGCCAGCGGAAGCCACCGCCGGCCCTGAGGATACGGAAAAACCTCAGCGGACCCACCAAAGACCCACTGCCACATTAGGATGGCTGGTGGGTCCAGGTTTACGTCCGCAGCTTTTCCGCCGCGGCGGAAAAGCCCTAATATGGTGGCGGTGTCTCTCAGACACCGCCAGCCATATTAGGTTGCCCAAAAAGAAATGCTTTTCCACAGCGGGTTTTCCGCCGTGGAAAAGCATACAGAGCTTCACTGTGGGGGCCCTTGCGGGCCCCCTGGGTGAAGGGGGGTGGGGGGTGCACATGGGGGGTACCTATGGTACCCCCCTGCATTTGTATGCAGTAATCTGCAGGCACCGCACGGTGCCTGCCGCTTTCTGCATACAAATGCAATGTATGCATTTTTAACATTGCGGAGGGTGCAGCTTGAAGCTGCACCCGCCGCAATGTTAAAAATAGAGGATGTGACCGCCAGGGTGGCGGTCACATCCTAATTGGCGAGGAGGGAACTCCGCAGGCCATGCGGAGGTTCCCTCCTCCTCGATGGTCGCGGACGGACTCAAGTCTGTCCGCAATCATAATGAGCCCCTAAGATGTGGAATTTTTTTGCCTTCTCCAGCGTTCAGACGGCAGGTCAATTGGCTAATTTACTGTTGATACACATTGTTCAGCTACATGAGCTTCCTAAGACCATTGTGTCCGATAGAGGCTCACAATTCACTGCACTGTTTTGGACAGTATGGTGCAAAGCATTACGCATGGCCTCAGCAAAATCCACAAGTTTCCACTCACAAACAGACGGATAAACTGAACATCTCAATCAGATGTTGAAACAATACCTTCATTGTTATTTGGAAGAGTAGTTCCTATAGTACCCATGCTGGACCAGCGCATTTGGATAACATAAACAGTTGGATTGGTGGCAGACTAACTCTGAGCACCCCCACTGCGTATATCAGCCTGTTTGCATTAGCTAGCTCACAGTGCCACTATAATCTCCTCTTATCGGGGAGAGAATAGTGTCTGGTAACCTTAGAACATGACAACCCTGATCCCTCAGGATTGTGGAAACAATGTCTTACATTTCGCTCTGTCACTCGTGCTGACTTGGGGGCATATTATCAAGACAGGCGATAAAATTATCGCCGTTTTAGCGGCAGAAAACTGCTGCTAAAACGGCGATAATGGGCTTGATAATTTGCTCTATGGAATTCCAATTGAAGCCCATGTTAGATGTCATTCACATTTAACGTGGGCTTCAATTGGTACTATTTGAGTATGCTTATATAAATCAAACCCCTATTTAGAAGGCCATGCTTTTCTAGCAAAAGTGTCAATTTTAGGAAATGTTCCAAATTTAGTTGAGTTTGAAACAAAAAGGAAAATCCAAATTCTGTCCCAGCACACAATGAGCCAATTATAGATTAGGTGTCCTGGCTGGGAGATGCAACATCGTCGTTGCTTGCTGCCGCAGGGTACGGACCTTGTAACACTTCACAGAGTATGTCAATGGAGCAGAAATGATATTCAGCACTCCTAATAGCTGGTGTAGAGGCAGCTGATGCTGTAGTCGATACCTGGGTGCTAGTGGTGCTGGTTGTAGTGCTAGTGGATGAGCTAATGCTCAATCCATTTGTAGCAAAAGGCACCTGTGGGTTATCGAGGAATGCAGCCATCAGGATAGGAATACGCTGGGTACATTGCCAAGCATGGGACCTCAAGGGTTCCAGCCTGGTGTTTAAATCCGCAGGCGTGTTCTTTGGGAGTGTCAGACAGAGGTCCAACACACATTCATCTCTGCAAAACAGGCAACAAAGAACAGGTAAGATACAGTCCATCCAGACTGGTCTAAACAATAGGAACCAAGAGGTGTTCAGTTCCTTTAGGTGAGGTGTGCCTAGATGTTGTACCATGCGTTTATGGTATTTCCGCGCCAGGAGTACTTGTGCCATCCCGTTGGTGATTGGGCTGTCCATTGCGTAGCAGGTAAATGACAATCTGGATTCCAGCTATTGAGAGCAGGATCAGAGGTTGACCTCCAAAAATACTTCCAAATATGGAGTGTATAAAATAATGGGATGACTGAGAGGATCGCCTGAAAGGTGCTTAGAAACCCTGACCCCATGGTCTTAAATAGTTGTACAATACCACTTTTATCAGACATGTTAAAGATACGACTCACCATTTCTACAAAATGAAAGGGGCAGTTTGTACGTATAAGTGCCTGTACCTCGGTCGAGGTCCTTGCGAGTTGAAGATCAAAGGTCTATCGAGCAGAGGTTAAGGGTACGGTTTGCTGTAAAAGCATGGCTTTCAGTCTGCTCAAAGTATCAAATTATATAAAAGAAACATTCAACAAAGGCCATAACGCCACCTCCCTGACTGTAGCTGTCGGGAGAAACAATACTTGCATACAGCAAGTAGCCCTGGAGTTCACAGTGACCAGATAGGCAATGAACGGAAGCATACCACTGCAACCTTGATCGCTCACTATCAAGTAACTCCCATTCCAGAGCAGCTTGTATGTCTTCACATCTAACATGGGCTTCGATAGAAATTCTATAGAGCATATTATCAAGCCCATTATCGCCGTTTTATCGGCAGTTTCCTGCCGATAAAAGCGGCAATAATGTATCGCCCGTCCTTGATAATAGGCCCCTTAGATTTTTTAAAGTTACATTTGTACCGTTTCATTACTTTATTCGACAATTAAATCATAAAAGCGTCACAAAACATACATTTATCACAATATAAAATTCTTTAAAAAAAGACATTGACACTTATCATAATATAAAATCCTTTTAAAAACATTTACATAAATAATTAAAATGCTAAGAAAAGAATTAAACTTCATGAGACTAATGTCGAATATTCTTTAAAAATAGGGGATGGAAAGAATTTTTACAAAAGCTATAAACATCAAGTTAATCTTCTCAGTTCAATTAAGCATAACAATAAGTTCCTCCTCGTTAAATATTTTAGATCTTTCCTTGCTATTGTCAATTCATTTTTGATCGAATGACCCACGCCCATTTCAGAAACTTTGCCATTGCTATGGCAATTGGGAGGCTGGGATCAGTAATTAATATTCTTATCGCCTCATCATGTTTTCGTGTGCCAATTAGTCGACATATTGGTTTTATCCATTTATCCTGCGGGGTTGTATAAAACGGACAAAAAACCAGAAAGTGACTTATAGATTCTTTTTTGTCCCTACACTTGGGGCATTTATCATCATTTGTCCCAGCCCACCTAGAGGTAAATGACCTTATGGGAAGAGTGCCTGCCCTAAATTGAAAATAGAGTTTGCGATCTAGGGGTTTCTCAATAGCATCCCAATATAATTCCAGCGCTGGGTACGCCTTGAACTCAAGAAATCGCTCTGTGAGATGGGATGAGATCCCCGTGGCACATTTCTCTGTGATGACCATCTCCCAGTATATCGCCTTCATATCTCTTTTAGATGGGAATAAAGCATTTGCTGGGTCATCCCACAGTTTACTCAAACCCATTCTGACTAGCTGGGATCTAATTGATTTCAGCCAGCTAATTTTGTGAAAGCGATCCTTCTCAATCATTCCTTTAAGTCCCCGGGCATAATGATACAGTTCCTCTGTTGTCCAGATTCTGCGCCAATATAATACAGGTCACAGGGTGGCCAGATCTTGCACTGTTGTTTTACCAAGATCCCAAAACAGGGAAATTAGAGGGGTACTTTGGGGGACATGAGTAGATTTTCTCAGGAATTCATTTTCTACTAGTGTTAAGTTCTTTAAGTTTGCGAACCCCCATAGTTCGGAGCCATAGAGGACAGAACTTACGACTTTCATCCCATAGATCTCGAGGAGTGGTTTTACTGGTTTAGTATGAGATGTTTTAAATCTTTTGAGGAGGATACTTGCCTGCTGCTTGTGCCTTAATGCAGTCATATCTAACTGGCTGTTCCAGCACATATTACTCTGTAGATTGACACCTAAATACGTAAAGGCGTCAACCTGCTGTAGTGGGCAGTTATTCATATGTATACTTCCCTTGAACCGTTTAGCTGCATTGGGGCGTTTAGTTTCGGTAAGGACCATGAATTTTGTTTTTGCAGTGTTTATTTCAAGCCCACGCTGCTGGCAAAAGTCTGTGAAGTGCAGCAATGCCCGTTGGAGACCACTAGGAGTTTTTGAACTAATCAGAGTGTCGTCCGCGAATATAAGGATCGGGACGTACTCTCCGGCCATCACGGGGTTGTCAGTAGGGACCAGGGAGAGGTAATCTGCAGCTCCATTCACGAAGAGTGAGAACAGGGTAGGCGCCATAACGCAACCCTGTCTCACTCCCCGCTCAACAGGGAAGGCATCTGTAACCTCACCTTGCTTACCCCACCTGACCCTAGCATAGGTGTCCTCGTGCAGACGGGCAACCAAGGTCAGCAGTTCCGGGGCCATTCCTAACTCCCCTAAGACTTGCCAAAGTTTTCCTCGGGGGACAAGGTCGAACGCCACCATCAGGTCGACGAAGACTGCATATAATACCCCTTTTTCCAGGACAACTGTCCGCCAATATAAGATAATGAATCGAAAGACCTGATCAATCGTACCTGTCCTCGGGTGGAAGCCGGCCTGTAACGGGCTCAGGATGTCCCCTTCATCCATCCAATCCTGAATTTTCCCCAGAACCAGGCGACCCATTATTTTTTGTATGGTATCGATCAGGCTAATAGGCCTGTAATTGCCTGCTTGGGACTTATCCCCTTTTTTGTAAACCGGCACGATTTCCGCTCCCTTCCATGAATGCGGAACAGCCAGCCCCTGAGCAATAGCATTAGATAGATGAGCCATATATATTCGCCATCTCTCTTTGTCATGTAAATATAGGTCCGCGGGTATACAGTCCATCCCCGGGGCCCGCCCCTCAGTTACTGAGTTCAGGGCTCTATCCACATCCCCTAGGTTAAAAATAGCACCTTTATAATATGTAAAAAGAAAAGCCGCCGCACTTTGATTATCTTCTGCGTTCTGATACTGGGGCTTAAAATACTCAATCCAAGAATTTTGGGGGACGTTATTATACGGGCTATTTGCCCGACCGTCCCCGTCCCATTTATAAATATCCCAGAATACCTTTAGATTTTTGGACAAACATGCGCCTTTAAGTTCCTGCCACAGTTGCTCTTCCCATACTCTTTTTGCCCCGCTAGTGACTTTTCTATAGTTACGTCGGGCAGCTTTTATCATTATAGGATCTCTGGTTTTTAACGCTAGGCCCAGCTCAACCCGCGTTTCCCTACATAGTTTGTTGTACCACCTCTCTGGTTTTTTCCTTTCTTTTACCTTGGCAGTACCAGGTTTACAAAATGGGCTTTAAGATTGGAGAAAAGATCAGCGTGGTCTTCCCCAAAATGTTTATACCCCTTCCCATCAGCTACATCTAGCCCTATTTTGCCAAGCACCTTATCTACACTATCTTTGATGGCGTTTAATGTTTCTGGTTGGTTACTCACTTTAACCCACTTGAGGTGACGCTCATCATTTGCTAGAATCGTTTCTGGGGAAATAGATCTTCCGGCATTACTGCCATTCCCTCAAGGCCCAATCTAAATGATGCTGTCAAAGGATTATGGTCACTCTCAATACGAGTCTTCACTTCCATATCAACAAGTGAGTGCCAAAGGTTCAGATGGACAAGCAGATAATCTATTTTACTCGACCTTATACCATTGTCATATGTTTTTCTCCCCAACCTATCAGAGGGTTTTCGGCCATTTGCGGCCCTTAGCTGGTTACTTATGCAAAGCCATTCAACTGCAATGCAGCCTCAGTCCATTTGGCTATAGGGTTAGTCTCTAATTGGGGTACCCCCCATCTAGAGTCTTCTTCTTCTGCCATACTCAAATCTTCCAGTCCCAGGGGTTCAAAAGTTGTGTTAAAATCGCCCGCAATTAGTGACATTATCCCTTCTGGCAAAGATTCTATCAGTGATTCTAATACGTCTACCACCTCAGATTTTTTCCCGCCATGTATCCCTCTACCATAAACATTAATATTATCAATTTTCATGCTACCCGGGATGCTGAGCTTGACTGCAATTATATCATGGTGCCTAGCTGGGAGTAGTTGGATACTGCAACTTAAATGTTGTTTAACCCAAATCACCATTCCTCCCATTGGACGTCCCTTTAACCCTCTCAGAGCAGGGACATAAAAATTCAGGTAGCCTGGTCCAAATACTGGTTCAACAGCCCATGTCTCTTGAAAAAGACAAATATCAAATTCATCAATAAACCTTAGCCAGCAAGGTGACACTAACTTTGGCCCCATACCCGCCAGGTTCCATGATATTAACGAGGTCAAGGGGGCTGTGCATCTAGGCCCTCCATCTACGTCGTTCCATACTACAACGGGGCTAGATTGCTGCAATGGGTAAGATACAGTTGGCAGTACGGGACTTACCCTACATACAGTTAACTGAGTAAGGGAGTTGCCACCATTCTGTAGTGTGGCAATTCCATTATTTGCCTGAGGTCTCGTCCCAAATACATCTGGTCCAGCGTTTTCATTTCTTCTAACTACAGAATTCTTGGGCGATCTTATTATGCTCTTATGGCAACGCCCTACATCTATTTGTTGTCAGTCGCACTCCTCCAATCCCGATAAAACTGAGAATCTACTATATAATTTTAAACTCCGTGGCACAGGATAGCCTACTACCTCATTCCCTGAGAAGATTTCCCTATGTGGGTCCTGTACTGGTACATAAAAATAAATCAGTGGAAGTGCCTGAATCTGGGATCTAATATCTACTTGAGGCCAGTTGCAGATGTGCTCCACACATCTCCTATCCCTAAAATTAATGATAACACAATTGTCCCCCATTGTCTTCGAGCTTCTGCCCACCCAGTTGACCCTTCTAACAAATAGTATTTCTGCACGTATATGGGTTGGCAAAGGTCGATTAGCATTAAGCCAAAAAATACATTTATTTTTTAATTCCATATACGTCTCCCTCTTTCCCTGACCTAATGATGGAACCCCCGCTAGTACTATTACATCAGAGGCTGACCCAGGGGGGAGTTCTATAGTTGGCAAATTAGATACTACATGCTCTGAGGGGCCACTGGATAATGGGTTTGATTGCACAACCGGTATACTAGTCACCCCTCTTTTATCCTTGGCTATCTGTCCAAATTGTATTGCCCCTTCAGTGTTGGTTAAGGGATTGGCAACAGGGGGGACTTCAGGTGTATTTACTGTGGTACTAATAATACTACCATTCGGTGGAACATTAGGAACAACTGGAGCAGCTCCTACTATAATTTGCCCTGCCGGATTTGGTTGTATACAGTGTAAGCCACAGTCCCCGTTCCCCACCCGCTTCGGAACCGAAGCCAACGAGAGTTCCAGGCATACCAGTCTATTCTCAATGCAGTCGAGTCTCTCGTGTATCAGGTAGATTGTTTTCTTGACGATGAGTTCCAGCTTTTTCCAGAACAAAACGCCTGGATCGCCCAATGATTCACCCTCCACACTTGGCAATATATTAGCCTCTTTACTAGCTGGAGTCGATGAGTCGCTACACTCTACAGTGCTAGATGTAGCGTTCTGCTTGGTTTCTTTTTCTTTTCCTTTTTTCCCTTTTTTTGCTAGAGCTTGTGCTTGAGCTTGGGCCCTTGGGCGTTTATTCATTGGTGCCATGCCCTTTGATTTTAATGCTCGAGCCGCATTTGCACCACTCGTTGACCTAGTCTGGACTTTCGAAGGGATACCCTGGTTTGTCTTTACTGAGGAACATGAGGGCCGTTGTACCGGGAATGCGGTATATTCATCAGCCAAAGAGTTGAAACTACTGTCATCATCCCCCGAGGAACATAATGTGTCTTCAGGATCAACCTCGTTGGCCTTAGCCAGCCTTCCCATTGACGACCGCTTATCAAAAAAAGGGTCTATGGATAATCTTTTTTCAGTCAGTTCAATGTCTTTTGTCAGAGCTGACGATACCCGTATGAGTAAGTTATCTAAAGTACCCATTTGTACCACTCCAGTGTTTTTCCCTCTATGCTCTCCTACAGTAGCAGGTGTAGACATGGTAAATCAGGCGGATATCACAACTTTACTTATCCAATTGCTTTAGTATTTCGGCCGCACAAACCAGTCTATGGCTAATCGGAAAATCACTGACCTGATTCCAGTGTAGGTGTTGGAGGGGTAGCCCGTCCTGTCCTTGGTCGTGCTTGAACGGCCTTAAACGGGCCCGCCCTTGGCCCGGGCTTCGCCCGGCTCGTCCCGCACTCGTCCCGCGACGCGGGGGTACGCGCTGCTAAATGCGCCTCCTGGCGCTGCTGTGTCGTCACTGCTGCGTGCCGTATTTGGCGGCGTCCGGATGATTGAGGCAAAGAAACGCCAAGTCTTCCCCCTGTGCTGCCGTCCAGATAGTTGCTGCCAAAGCTACAAACAGGTAAGGCTTCATTTGTAGCCCTCAGAGGCGAATCCTATGATTATGGTGGTCACCCTGGTCAAGTGCCTCTATAAGTCATCGTCCGTCAGATAAATAGCATCCACATAGGACAATGCTTCCTAATCAAAATTTTGGAGTAACTCAGTTACCCTTGCTGAAAATACCCCGGGGCTGTTCTCATACCCTGAGGGAGATGACAGAATTGTCGCTGGGAGCCCAGTGCTGAGAATGCGGTCAGAAACCTGCTTTCAGGTGCTATATTTTGGCAGAAATATCCATTTGAGATATCAAGTGTGGTTTTGTATTTTTTTCCACACAATGTTATTCATCAATGCAGCACTGTGTGGGTTTTGGACAGCAAATGTCTTAGTGCAAGTGTTTAAATGTCTGTAATCTAAAACTAGACTATATGTATTGTCTGGTTTTGATACAGGAATTAAAGGATTGGTCATTGGTGAGGTGCATGTTTCAATGACCCCTTGATATTCAAGTTTATCTAAGATCTCCCTGGCCTGTTTTTTAGGTTCTTGCTTTATTGGGTATTGCCGCTGAGCATTTGGTGAAACTTTTAACAGGATTACGTGGTGGGTTGAGTCGTCCTCCCACGCTGCATGATTTTTATATAATGCTGGAGCTAGGGCTACTGCCCACTCCCATGCATATGCATGTTTAAGGTGTATAGGAACAAGGTCGGAGAAAGCTGGAAAAATTATATTTTCTCCCTTAGTGCACTCCATAACAAAGTCTGGCGGCCAATCTTGTTCAGCTAACAGGATGTCATAACAAGAAGATAGGTTCTTCCAAAAGAGACCTTTTATTTTTCTGGGCTTGTCCCCCTCCATTCTGAGTGTTATTTCATGTAACTTATGTGGGAAGTTTACCCTTTTATCTGGTGTTTCCACCGTGATGTAATCATTCAAGTCCACTGTCACCAGAAATTCCTTCAGGTTCTGGTGAGCTGTTGTTACTTTTGCCACACTGTCAAGCATTGTTTGAGCCCGTTCCCCATTCATAAGTAGTGTCCTCAGAATTCTGGGCATGTCTGATTTTCAAGCCTGCAACCTTATTCTTTTTAAACTGAGGTTTTGATTTTGGCTTCTCTTCTTTTTTGGAAGTATATAGTCTTGAGCGTGATGCTTGTCTCTGGACTTTGTACGCTCTTCTTTGTGTTCTGACCGTCCTTCTCTCTTGGAGTTTTTCGATGAACCCTGAAAGGAATGAGAGGAAAGTGTATCAGTATCCTGATACCTGTCAGGTTTCTTAATGTTATCCCTATTCCTAAGGTTATACCTCTTTTCAGCGTGCTCCTGTGGAGGATATCTACCTCGGGATTGAGATCTTTTTTCTGTATAGTTTTGCTGTTTTTTATTATCCCACTTATTTTTAGAAGAAGAAGCAGGTGTCTGCTTAGAAGTGTCCTTTTCAGGACTGCCCATCAGTTGTGGTCTTAAAGCTTTCCCACCTAAACGGTCTCTGCCTAATTCTGCATATGCAGTTTCATTTCTTTTGGGTAGTTCGTGTGGTTGATCTAATGGACTGAGCTCCCTTAGGCGTTGGCAGATTGCCACTGACGCTGTTTCCCCTTTAATATTAGATAGTTGATTATTAACTTCATCCCTAAGTTCAGAGCAGGCTCTGCTTCGCACTCATTCTGTATTTGTCTTAATACATCGGGTATCACCGCTAATGAAGGAAGACCATGAGTTCTGGTATATATGGCAGCAAAGACTGAACCCCAAGGTTCAATCCTCTAACTGTGGTGTTATCCCCATGGACAAGCAGATTGTTAGCATTCTGTGTTTTTCAAATAGGGTAGTATTCGGGAATACCGCCTCAAGCTGAGTTATTTTCGGAGCTGCCCAGAATGGCATTTGTTCGTGTTTTGTGGGCATTTTGCCCATTACTGCGAGCAATGTTTGTGGAGTTATTTTAGTTGCTGTACTCTGAGATTGAGTTCCATTTGTTGCAACTGCTGCTGGTTTGACTGTGAAAGACCTCATGACTGATTGTGTTATGTTTCTGTAGAATGTAATTAATTCTTTGTGTTGAGTGAGTACGTCTTGCTGTGGTATTGTTTCAATGTCAGGATGAGGTGTGTCGCCTGCTAATATAGGCCATGTTGCTCCTGGTCTTCCTAATGGACCAAGTCTTACTTCTCCTCTTAAGTGGGGTAGGGCGCCATTAAACCAGTATTGGTGTTCCTGGTAAGTGAGCGGTATCTCTATGTCTTTGAACGGACAATATTCCTCTGGGCATCTCCCTCTGTGTACGAGTGAAATGTATGTGTTACTGCATCTGCTGCTAGGAATGTGACCTACGAGTGGAATACCTCTGTTTTGTTTGATTTGTGTGCCTCATTCCCGAAAGCTACTATACCACCCCTGGCTTGTAAGCCATTTTCTAATAGTTTTAGGGTGATTGTACATCTCTATTTAGGTGCAATTAGAATTCTGGTCAAATCTTCTTCCCCTATTGAGATGCGTCGAGACACCACCAGGTTGTCCTCACTCTCAGTAATTTTTGTAGTAAAGAAGTTTGTTCAAGGGAACTAAGATAAGGTTTTTATGCACAATTGTTTAGGAACATTATGTCCTGTCAAGCTTGATTAACCAGCAGGCAATAAATTGAATATTTTGCCTACTCAGCTGTGGCGGAGTTTGTGCCCACCCACTCCAGACGTCTCTGGCCTTTTGTCAGTAGGGGTCTCTGAGAATAAGCTCGACTGAACTACTCAGATTCTATGGTTAAATAAGTACCAAGCCCCATGTTGGGCACCATGTCGTGTAGTTCCTATAGTACACATGCAGGATCTGCTCATTTGGATAACATAAACTGTAGGATTGGTGGCAGACTAACTCTGAGCACCCCCACCGTGTATGTTAGCCTGTTTGCATTAGCTCACTCACAGTGCCACTAGAATCTCCTCTTATCGGGTAGACAATTTTTTCTGGTACCCTTAGAACATAACAACCCTGATCCCTAAGGTCGTGGAAACAATGTACTACCTTTCGCTCTGTCACTCGTGCTAACTTAGTTTCTCTCAGAGAGTTACACAGATGAAACAGTTGGGCGTGTTTACAAGAAGTATTTATTGCACAGTTATTCTTTTAGTATAAAATATATGTGCTGTGTCAACCATAAGACAGTAGCAGAGCTATGTGATCAGAAGTACACTGAATATAAAAGGATAGTACAGTTCTACCATTTTGCAATAGTCATGAACACATACATGGATATAAAATGCATGATAAAAGAAAGCGCGCATACTCCTATGATGCCTATCTAGATGTACCCAAGTGTACCTAGCATGTGAGTAGGTGTGAAGACAAGAATCGATCTAGGTTTAGTCAAACCCCATTACCTGAAGAAAGAGAGTGTAGGACCCCATCCTGGTCTTGAGTTGGACACCCCACAAGGGATGTTTAGACCGCTGTCAGCTGGAGCGTCTGCATGCAGGAGCCTCAGCATCTCTGGTCAGTGTGTCGGCCTGGAAGTCTCGGTTCCTTCTAGCTAACACTAGCAAGAGGTGCTGTACTTATACAGAAAGTATATAAGGTTCCTTTGTCCCTTGTTTCTTGTATTAGCCATTGTTGGGTATGAGGATGAGGTATGGTATGAACGTGTACGTAGATATGGAGAGGAAGGTGGTGTAAGAAGGTGATGTAGCCCCAGCCTGGTTTCCAAGAACCCTTATGAATATTCATGCATACTGTGACAGTCTAAAGATGAAGTCATTGAATGCCATTGTTCAGGGAAACTCTCCTTCTGCGCCCAGGACTAGAACTAGGTAAAGGTTCAATCCCAAAAGGCTCGTACTGTGTAGTGTAAGGGAGGTGTTATCCTGGTTTATATTAGGGTACCTATAGGAAACAAAACAGGATCGCAGAAATATTACTGTGCAAAACACCAGTCCACTAAATTGGCACCATTCTATAGTACATACCGTTTTCACCCTAAGATCTTTCCCTTCATGGATCCAATACATAACTCCAAACTTCCAGATGTAGACAAGAGAGTGGTTCACGTACAAAAAACCATGAAGGAAACGCAAAAACATCTCGGGGAAACCCAGGTGAAATACAAGACCACAACTGACAAATATTGTCGACCATGTCCACTGTATAAACTCTGAGATTTAGTTTGGTTATCTAAAAAAATCCTAAGGTTTAGGAGACATAGTATCTTTAACCCTAGATACATAGGCACATACAAGATATAGAAGTGTATCAATCCTGCTACCATGCTTTTGACCTTACCCATGACACTGCATATCTATCCAGTATTCCATTTTTCCTTGTTAAGACCTTTGTACACTTCCATTAGGAAACAAACGCCCTCAATTTCGGTGAAACAAGAACCCGAATATAAAATGAAAAGTATAATTGACTCCAAGAAAAGAGGGTCAAATATTTGATATTTCGTATCATGGAAAGGGTATAGAGCAGAAGAAAACTCATGGGAACTGGCTTCCGGCATTCATGCTCCTCAGTGTAGATGGGACTTCCACTGTAAGTATCTATCCAAACCTGGCCCATGTCAGCGTTTCTCGGGAGAGGGAGGGGCTGTCACAACACTACGAAAGGAGCCTTATGGTAGCCTGAGTAACGCTGCCATGTGTGGGTCAGAGCTGTGTTTAACCGTGGCAGGAAGGGAAGAAGCTCTTCAGGTAGTGGGAACTCCATGGTGTTCCGAAGCCAGAAGTGTAGAACGCTGCCGCCTCGCAACGCCTGATCACAGTTTACTGCATCAGCACGTCGTGAACCGGAAGCACACAAAAGACACTTCCCAGTTCACATCGGCGCAGATTATTCCTGTTACACTACCAGATGCGGCACACCGTGCTCTAAAGTTGGATCCAGCATTCCTATGTAGGTGCGGAAGAGTGCCGGTTCCCACTGTAGGACGGTACTGTTCAGAGGCAGTGAGCGGTCTCTATTTAGGACAACCTTTAAAGCTGGAATGTTTTTACTTGCTTTGATTTCTACCTTTTTGTAAGGCATCTGGTCTTGGACTTGGCGTAGAGCTAATTATCTACGCTAACAGGGAGTTTTATTTCCCACTTTTCGTTGTTGCATTCAGGATGAGAGGAGAGTCACAAGGATTCTCCTAACCTCTGAATCCTGGGTTCTTGGTGGACCTATTTGACAAGACTTCGATAACGATCACTAGGAGTGAGAAAAACTGTATTCGCATTTACTTTCGTTTTATGGATTATGAGTGTGTTAGTTTGCTTCATAGTTTGCACAGTGGTGGGTAGCTATCACATTACTTTTCTACCTAATATTGTACAGCCTGTGTCCAGCTAATGGGTGTAAGTGTTTACAAAATGCATGTGCTTCTAATGCATCAACGGTGGGTAGATGTATTGATAAATTACAAATTATAAATATTTGTATTGAAGAGTAACTCTCTGTGTGTAGATGTAAGTTGACAACTTGTGTTCAGAATGTTCCACACAATTCTTTTGGTCTGCAGAAAAAGTTTCCAACAGGGCAATGATTCGATGTAGTAGATACTAAGTATTATGAGCAGCCGTGAATTATTAGACAGAATCGTCTCTGCGTGACAATTTCTACGTAACATAGAAGACTGTGTGCACCTGGTACTAACCTATGTACCTGTGCTTCTTATGCTTCAGAAGATGGTATATCTGTAAAGTTTTCACCACATGAAGGCTGCAGTTAGCATGATCTTTAGTATCTTCAGACCTTGCATTTTTTAAGCAAAAAGTATATTTTTTGACAAGTGTTGCATATAGTATATACTATTCTTAGTAGGTACTTGTTAATACTCTATAGTGTATTTTTCTATGGGAGTTTCACTGTCTGCAGACAGTGTGGTACAGAGTAAACTCTCTCCATAGAGTAAACAACGTTTACAGTACCCACTTATCTACTCATATAAACTTTATTTCTCAATGCAGGTTCGGTGACTGTGAGGAGTTTGATACAGATAAAGGCTGTCCATGGCATACATTTTGGAATAGACAGTGAGTATCTTGCCACTGTGTTAAGCTTCTCCCTCCCATCCTGGCCAGGATGGCCCATCAGGATGTACATGGCCCATCAGTCACATGTGAGCTCCCTTTGTGTGTAGCTAAAGAGGGAATGCACAAAGCCCAGCACAGAATGGCTAAAGTAGGGGAGTGCCAACTTTCTAAAAGTGCACAAAGGGAGTTAGGTCCTTAGCGGGGCTGAGGGAGGGCTGGACCATTATACAATATACATACTCAAGAATGCCCCCTTCTCACACTACTTACAATATGACTTTTACAGCGACCGAATAAACAAATTCATTGAATCCGGTCTGGTATGTTTATTTATAACTTCTAGTTTTTTAGAAAAAAGTTTTTCAATTGACAGAGAAAAATACACATGTCGGTAAGTATTTACATTCTTATTTGATTAGCAAAATACATTTCGATCTAACATAAACATATACAAAAATATTTACAAACAAATCAAAAACTCAAAAAGGTTTTTGGCGATCTGCCCGTTATCCTAATGTGCCCCTAAGTGTGGTGAATAGGGGAACTAGTACCCCAACCCCGTTAAACTGTCAGTATGTTTAATGGCTCAGCAGAGTCCATGGCATTCGTCAGGACGAACATCGGATCCTCTGGTAGCATATACTCAGTGTGTATGCCAATATGTTTGGGGTCTAGGCCTTGTCACCATCCTATGTTCTTAGGTCACTTAGGTACCTGAGAGACATTACTAGCATATGTGGGTTAGTAACAGACATTGTTGGCTGATTATTGGTGTACACAAACAGGGATTACCTCCCCCGGGAACCATTAAGCCGACCCCCCCAAAAAAAAGTAATAAAAAAAAGAAAAGTGGGCTGGGTAGAAATACCCTGACCCCTTGGGCCTCTTGGGGGGTGATCCACAAGGACCGTGCTGGGCCCAAAAAGTATTTAAACAAATCAGTAGGAGTTGTGTCGGATTCATGGCTACCTCTGACAATAAAAAAAACAGAAGCATGGGCTTGCACGCTTCAGTAGTAATCGGCTCCCAGATGGGCCAGGTCTCGGGGGCATTTTGTAAAGCAAGGAGGGGGTGCACAGGCCCCCCTCCTGGGGCTTATTAATATCTTGGGGACCACTACCTCCAGGGGCTTATTTATTATGAAATAAACCCCCTGGGGTGCACCACCTCCCCGGGGCCATAGTCTACAAATACATTGGTAAGCCTTGTGGAGTCCCCCATGCCCTGGGGACTACCACCTCCCTAGGGCTTTCAAATTCATAATGGGTGCCTCTGGAATCCACCCAGCCCCTGGGGACCTCCACCTCCTCAGACCAACTTCCACGGGGAAAGGGTTGTCTACTGCTCCTGCCAAGTCACATCAAACAATCTGCTTCCAGTAAGCGGGAGCATTGAAAATGCTATCACTTGCTAGAAGTGGAGCAGAATTGCTTTCCCATATGGGGAGCTGCCTTTCCAGCAGCTCCGTGTGTGTGAAAGCAATGCCATCTCCTGCAGAAGGCAGGGACCCAGCAGGGACAGCAGGGGCCTCCAGGGCATCCACTTCCAACTTGGACCGTGGGGGAGCCTTTAAAATTTTAAATAGCACTACTGGAGGGGGGCCGCGCAGACACCTCCCCATCTCTAAATGGCTGGGCTCCTGGGTATGGGTTAATTGGAGCTGAACTCAGCTTGGGAGGGGGTCTGTGTGGCCCCCTTCAGTAGTGCTATTTTAAAATTTTAAAGGCTCCCCCATGGTCCAATTTGGGAGTGGGTGCCCTGGAGGCATCCACTTTAAGGTGGCCAGGCCCTGGGGGATGAGGTCCCTGGGGCCATATTTGGCACAGGGAGGGGGGTCGTGCAGTCACCTCCCCATCTTTGAATTGCTCCTTGGATGCTGCGGGTCCTTGGGGAATAACAAGACCTCCTGTTACCTCCAGTAAGTCCTACACAGTAGGATTGCTGAGAGGTCTTCGGAGGGCATGTCCACTTTCTCCACCACTCTACAAACGCGCCTCCCTGCATATAACTGGTTGGGGGATAAAGCCCCCTTGCTTGCTGAGGGTCTTTGCAGGCCAAGAACCCCTCCTGTTACCTCCAGTAAGTCCTACACAGCTTGATTGCTGAGAGCTGGTCAGAGGCCACACTTTCTCTTCCATACTGCACCTCCTGGCTCACTAGTGGTTGGTGTATGACGTCCTCTTGGATGCTAAGGGTCCTTGTGGTACAAGAAACCCTCCTGTTACCTCCAGTAAGTCTGACACACAGGATTCCTGAGTACTGGCCGAAGCCCCGTCCCCTTTCTCCACCACTCGTGACTACTAATTAAAAAACCATAGACATTTATTTAATAAAACCAATGTTTGCAGGGACGTTATAGTGAGGAAATAGAATTTGAAAACCTCAGACATTCACTGAAAAAAGAAAAAGGTTATAGGGATGTTATAGTTAGGTTCAGATTTCACTTGCACAAAACCATAGAAATTCAGCAGTTATAGTTACCTGAGCTAACTATAACTTACGCCCCGATATGCACTGTTTATGACCTCACATGGTCAGTGACATCACTGATGACATCTCATACGGCATCACTGAAGACATCATCCACAAAACCACTCTCGCTCCCCTCATACCCCAGATAACCTCTTGTACGCCCACTCACACACTCACATACCCAGTTACACACCCTTACCAGTACTCACACACCCACCCAATCTTCCTTAGAGCCACTCACACACCCACTCACTCACTCTCACTCAATCGTGCAACCACTCACACAACAATGCACTTACCCATAAAACCACTCATATACCCAGCAGCTCACCAGTACTGCCGCTCACACAGCAACTCACTCACCTACACAGCTACTCACTCACCCACTTTTAAATCCATACAACCACTCACACAACCATTCAAACAAGGATACATACAGTCACGCAGCCACTCACAGTACCACTCAGTAGTAATGCACCTCGTATACTAATTTAACTTTTGTAGTGGGTCAGTATACATGTTTAGCAATCAAAAACTCTTAGAAAATACTTACACTCATTAGACGATGTCATCAGCAATGTCATTTGAGATGTCATCATAGATGACATCAGTGATGTCACTGACCATTTCATGAGTGATGTAATATATGAGGTGATAAGCAGTGCATTGTGGGGGGGGGGGTGTAGGTTATCATTAGCTCTATTAACTAAGACTACAGAATTTTAATGGTTTTGTGCAAGTGAAATCTGAGCCTAACTAAGGTTATTTTAATTCTATGGGAAATCATTTTTTGACTTGCCTATAACTTTAGTGTTGTATGAACAATCATCATAACATTTTCCAAAGAAAGTGTGTATGTAGGTTCTGTGTGTCATGGAAAGTTTGGGGGGGTCCGTAATGTGGGAACCGAGAAATATTGGTGCAAATAAGGGTGCATTTGTAATGTTTATTCCCACACTATTGGTTGGGGGAAGGATACCACTAAAAATCCTGTGGCCCTCAGGAGCCAATTGAACTTCATCCCCCAACCATCAGGCAAAATTGCAGAGTGGTGTAGAAAGGAGGCGGGGCATCTGGCGTTTTGCTGGTAGCTTTTTTTTGTTTTTTATTTTACATTATAAAAGAAGGGGGGCCATGCGCTCCCTCTTCCTTTGGCTAATTTTTGCAGTCCCCAGGGCTGTGAGAGGCTGAGTGGCCCCCCACTTTATCTCTAATAAAAGCCCCGGAGAGGTGGCAGCCCACAGAGCTGCGGGGAGTCCGCATAGCCCACGCAGTATTTTCAAGTCAAGCCCTAGGGAACTGGCAGCCACAGGGCTGGGAGGGTCCAAGAGGCCCCCCCATTTATTTAGCTATAAGCCACAGGGAGGTGGTTGTTCCCGGGGCAGCAGGGAAGGCCACCGCATTTACCTATAATGAATCCCTGCTGAGGGGGTGGTCTCTGGGAAGTAGTAAGCCCCCGGAGGGGGGCTCATGCACCCCAACTCCAATTGCTGGATAATGCCCCGGGACTTGGCCCACTCGGGTGCTGATAATGAACTAAATGCTTTTTTGGGACCTGCAGGGACCTCCCCCAAGAAGCATAGGGGGGGGGGTGTTTCTAGCCTGCCCCCTCTTCTTTTTTTTTTTGTTGCAAAAACCTTTATTACACCTTCAATTCACACAGCGAAATGCCTACATCCCAGTGGGCTGGCCGCTATAGCAGTTTGTATGACACATGATATATGATCACAGGTAATATACCATTCGTGAACTTTCCTTCACCATGTCCGCTGCTAAAAAGAAATGGCGTGTTATAGGCGAAATTATACTCGTAAGGTTAGGTTTTTGATTTTCACGTTTTCTTCCCCCCCCCCCCGCAAACAACAAAAACTTAAAAGAACAGTCAGGAATAATCACGTGTTCATGTAAGTGTTATCACTGAATTGTCGTGGCCCCCGCAACCATGTATCCTTAGGTATTTCTCTTACTAGTTCTCCCATCTTCCCCAACTACAATACATGTGTTGAGGTATGGATCCTTTCTCAGCTATGGTTCGTAGTCCCCCTTGACCCTACCCCTCACTGAAGTGTGGCTAAACTCTCAGTTGGTTTTTCTTGCTATGCCTTCACAGCGCCGGGACGCCTCCTAGCTGAGGCAGCTGTTTGCGCTTTAAAAATACTAGTATTATTATTATTATTATTATTACATCCTGCCCCGCAGTCCCCCTTCCTCCCCTGGTGCGCACTACCTCAGCCCTCCTCCTCTTCCTCATCTGACTCCGCTAGGTCCTGCTCCGGCAAAGGGTCACAGATGTCCCCCCTGTAAACGTTCCATTTGGACCAGATTTTATTCCATTTCCCCGGGCATGCGCGGTTGGAGTACACCGCCCTCTCGGTTATCATTATTCTGTCCATGTTTAGACACCAGGTCGATGTGGTTGGAACCTCCGCCACTCCCCACCTCTGTGCAATATCACGTTTCGCTACAACCAGTCCCACCGTTGCCCAAATTTGCCCATGTCTAGTAATATCTGTAGGGGCCCACACGTTTAACAGGCATCTCTTCGGTTCTGGCACTAGGGATAATTCCAATGTTTGTGAGATCGTTCTCA